>NC_083698.1:26176428-27410000 GCF_033118175.1 Dama dama | reverse complement strand
GGGGCTTCTGTCAGAGTTCCTCAAAAAAGAGGGCTGATTCAGCTGGAAGGCCCCTTTTGCGTTATGCCTGTCTTCCTTCTTCCTGCCTAGAACATGGATGTGATGTCCCGAGCAGCAGCAGCAATCTTCAGATTTGAGGTAAACTTTCTCATGACAGTCACAGTCTGTCTGTCTCATGACAGACAGACAGATAGTAAAGATTGCAAAAGTAAAGGAGCCCAAGCTGCTCATCTCTGTGGAGTCATCCCCTCCTTCTGGGTTGTCTCTCAGAACTGTTTCTGACATTAAGAGGAAAATTCACACCAATCTTACTTAAGTCACTGTTTTTAAAGGCCCTTTTACTAGTAGATGAACACAATGCCTAAGATAATTTTTCATCTGTTTCAAAGGATAAATTAATAAGATATTCATAGCAGCATCATTTACAGTTGCCTAGATATGGAAGCAATTAAGTGTCCATCAATGGATGAATGGATGTAGAAAATGTGGGATATATATGTATATATATATGGTGGTTTAGTTGCTAAGTCGTGTCAACTTTTGCAGCCCATGGACTGTATAGCCCGCCAGGCTCTTCTGTCCATGAGATCTTCCAGACAATAATACTGGAGTGGTTGTCATTTCCTTCTCCAGGGGATTTTTCTGACCCCAGGATTGAACCTGAGTCTCCTGTACTGCAGGCAGATTCTTTACCAACTGAGCTACCAGGGAAGCCTATATATATGTATAAATATTCCATTTATATATTTATGTATATTTTTAATATATATGTTATATACATATATGTTTATATGTAACACATCTTCTATATCTTTTATTATTCTGAGTAATGGAATATTACTCAACCATAAAGAAGAGTAAAATTTTGCTATTTGCAACAAAATGAATGAATTGAAAGTATTATGCTAAGTGAAATAAGTCAGAGAAACATAAATACTGTATGATATAATTTATATGTGGAATATATAAAATAAAACAAACTAGTGAATATAACAAAAGGAAACAGACTCATAGATATAGAGAAAAAAAACTAGTAGTTACCAGTGGGGAGAAAGAAGGGGGGAAGGAGCAAGATATAGTTAGGGGATTAAGAAGTACAAATTATTATGTTTTAAAAAAAAAACTACAAGGATATATTGTATCACATAGAGAATATAGCCAATATTTTACAGTACCTATAAATGGAATATAACATTTAAAAATTGTAAATCACTATGTTGTATATCAGTAAATGACAATATTATACGTCAGCTATATATCAATGAAAAAAATAAGAGAAAAATGAGTAGAATTAATGTAAATACTTTTTTAGAAATGTTAAGCATAGCATTAAAAAAACAGATCATCTATCATAAAGAGACTGATTTTTCATGTTTTGCTTTACCTTGGAAAAGTAAACCTACTAGACTGTCAGTTCCTAGAAAACAGATGATTATATCTGTTTTCTTTCTTTCCTCATTGTGTAAGCTTAGCACCCGGTACACACTCAATAAATGTGTGATGAGGCATTGCAGGCAGATTCTTTACCAGCTGAGCTATCAGGGAAGCCCGAAAAATTGATATTCTAAATTGAGTTTATCTATTTAATTTCTGATGTCTTTCTAGATCCGATTATTTGCATTTTTAAATAATCTTTCTTTCTCAAACATATTTTTGCAAAAGGCAATATAACTATGTTTACTTAATATTTCACATCTGGATGAATTTATGTTGATGTTTCCAAATGTGAAAAAACACACAAATATACCTATAGTGACAAATTTCTTTTCCTTACATTAGTCTTCTGATAATAATTCTGCTGGTTTTTTAAAACGCAAGGTTAGGGGGAAAAAAAAAAAAGCAAGGTTAGTTTCTTTCTAAAGAACTCTGAAAATGTGATGGAATGATTTTTGTTGTTGTTGTTATTTAGTCACTAAGGCCTGTTTGACTCTTTGTGACCCCATGGACTACATACAGCCCACCAGGCTTTTCAGTCCATGATTTCCCAGGCTAGAGTGGGATTGCCATTTCCTCCTCAGGGTATCTTTCAATGGAATGATACTGAATTGTAATAGCACTTTTGAATGCTACCATTATCAGATGCAAACCTACCAAATTCACTAGCCTTCTTTCTCTTTTTAAAAATATTATTTATTTATTTTTGGCTGTGCTGGTTCTTCATTTCTGTCTGGGCTTTCTCTAGTTGCAGAGAGCAGGGGGCTGCTCTCTAGGTGCCATGAGCAGGCTTCTCATTGTGGCAGCTTCTCTTATTGCAGAGAAGCTCTAGGGCACATAAGCTTCAGTTTGCAGCACATGGGCTCAGTAGTTGGGGCTCCTGGTCTCTAGAAAGTGAAAGTGAAAGCAAAAACCACTCAGAGTGCCGCTTTGCAATACAGTCCATGGCATTCTCTAGGCCAGAATACTGGAGTGGGTAGCCTTTCCCTTCTCTGGGGATCTTCCCAACCCAGGGATTGAACCCAGGTCTCCTGCATCGCAGGTGGATTCTTTACCTGCTGAGCTGCATGGGAAGCCCAAGAATACTGGATTTGGGTAGCCTATCCCTTCTCCAGCAGATCTTCCGGACCCAGGAATCAAACCGGGATCTCCTGCACTGCAGGTGGATTCTTTACCAACTGAGCTATCAGGGTCTCTAGAGCGCAGGCTAAGTAGTTGTTCCAAGGCATGTGGGATCTTCCTGGATCAGGGATCGAACCCGTGTGCCCTGCACTGGCAGGTGGATTTTGTTTTTACCACTGAACACCAGGGAAGCCCTTATTTTATTTTTCTTATTGTTCAGATATAAATCAAATTCCATTTCAGCAAATGTTCTTTGCCCCTGTGAGATTGAGTAACTTCTTACTGAGCAGAACTTCCTTATAATGCAAATGTTAAGAAATAGCACTAGTGTGTTTTCTCCTCATTAACTAGGTTTATTAGATTTTTATTATATGTGGCTTTTTTATTATATGTAATCCTTGTTTCAGGGACAAATTTAAACCCTCCTTAGTACACAGCAAAAAATATCATGTGAATACAATACAGTTTTTATGCTAGCACAAAAATTTTTGGAGCATAAATGGAGAAAATAAAGCCACTTTAAACACTGGGCAGGTTAAGAAATGTTAGGGCAATGCTTCACATTCCATTAGTCTGCCCTGCCCTGTTTGGGGCAATCCCAACATGAGTCAGTATTTAAAGTGTGCTGGGATGACAGAAATCAAAACTCTTAATTCATGATGGAATTTACAAGAACCATTATGAAGCCATTGATGGCACTCATTTGTGTTGAAATGGACACAGCAAGAAGGCTAATCTGGAGGGGTCATATTAAAACTATTATTGTGGCTCATTTATATACATTTTAACCACCTTGTTTTTAAAAAGTTCTGATTGCAGACCACCTTGGGTGACTGTATAATTTATGCTCTACACCAGAGCACCTTTTAACTTGAAAGGGTGAACTATTAGTTACACTGGTGAAACAGGTGTAAACTGAAACTCCTTAGGCAAGCTGAGGCCTCAGGGCATCCTAAATGCACAGTTATTTCGTGCACAGAACAAGAAATAATGACAAAACACAAGGCAATTCATGCTCAGGTGACGGAAAATGTAGAAGGAGAAATAAAACACCATGAATTATTATTGAAGGAATCTCCACATTGAGGAAGATCCATCAGGTTTGAAGGATAGCTAAAATACAGAAATCTGGCTGAAAATTTGATTTTTTTTTAGATATCTTCTTTGAAATGGCAAGAAGATGAAAGGCTATAAAGAATATTTGTCATTTGCATTTGAAAATGACTTTGCAGTTCATATTATTTCCTAAACAGTGAATATTCTATTCTTTTGGTGGGCTATGCAGGTATCCAACATAAAACAAGATAGTTCCTAAAGAGGCTCAAATCCAGTTTTGCATTTGTTTCTTTGCCTGTGTATATCAGTTTGTCTTCTGACATTCACTCACCTGGTGAGAATTTGTGACAAAGTGAGGGAAACTCAGAAAGAAAGGTGAGGGACAAAAACACAGCATATCTCAGTATGGCTTTCCTATTTCAGACTTGGAATTTGAAAAAAGATGAAAATCTCAAGATTCAAGGAGGGCTCCAGAGGCCCCTCTGAAACAAATTCTGGTTAAAGCTGCATTTGTCTGACTTGGAAAAGCAATATTAGTCATGTGCTCTGTGTCTTGTTTTAACTGGAACTTTTCCATACATTCCAACTGTCCTATTTATGAGGCACACTCCCTTTTTATAAAAGCCAAAATATTCACCGGTTTCCCACTCTGTTCCTCTAAATAATGTTTTTTAATCTAGCACACTAGAGTTCTAGGGATTTTTCCTCTCCAACTCTTGGCATGTATGAATTTCCTTTCTCCTACCCCACCCCCCAAAAAAATCAAGTACTATTGATTTCTTAGTTAAGGAGGTAAAGAAAAATGTCCAAGGATAGTAGGAATACATTTTTTTCATTATATCTTTTAATCCTGAAGTCGTGTTGTAGGTATGCATTTGATTAGAGCAGCAGAGAAACACCTTGTATTGTAAAGAATTTTGTTCTAAATAAAAAAATAAATTAAAACTCAAAGAGTGAGCTTTAGCTCATTCAGCCTTTGGTTTTCCTGTAATCACATTTCGGAGACCAAAAAGGTATCTATAGTTGACTCTGCCACTTGAAAATCCACTCTATATATACAATAAGATAAAATAAGGGGGGAAACTCCAAATATTTATTAAGTGATTATTCTCTCCTGGGCCCTGTATCAAGCACCTCATATGTATTATCTCATTAAAAATTTATAAAAGTCTTATGGAGAAAGCACTGTTATACCCATTTTAAAGAAGAGTAACTAAGGTAAAGTCTCATTTCAAAGTCACATAAATAGAAAGCTCAGAGAACAAGTGTGAATTTAATGCTGAATACAGAATCTTTTCTCTTAAATACTGTCCTATATAGAATAGAAGAAAACATAAAGAAAGACAGTTATACCAAAGTATGATTTTAAAACCCTTGTTAATTACTACTATTATTAATTCTTAAGTGATGACTCAATAATAATTCCCATGTTGCTGAAGACAGTTCTTTCATACTAGTAGCATGTCATTACTTTTCCTATCATCAGTCCAACTCTGGAGATCAGGATGTTAGATTCTCCCCAGTAGAATTATTTTCTGTCCTCAGTGCCAAAGACTTCCCTGAGTACTTTGGTGCCCTTTTCAAAATTCATTTTATTTCTATGCACAAGGAAACTTTGAGTTTTAACACCAAAGCCTCAGCTTGAATGTCTTACCATGTGCCTGAATCGGATTGGTTGGCCTTTTTTCAGCAAGGGGGAGAGCTTCTCCTTTTACAACTGTGTTTCCCCAATCTCTTGCCAGGGGACAGTTCTGGGCTGCATGCTAATTAGGCAGAAGCACTTGAAATGGTGTTTGCAGTTGCAGTTTCCATTTGTGAATTTCCATTTCTGCCCTGGAAGCCAAATCTGGAACAGGGAAGCAGGCAACTTGTTCTTGCCCTAATTGCCTATTCTCAGACCTTAGCTTCATAATTTAACTTTGCTGAGGTTTTGCTTCCTTGTTGATGAAGTAGGGAAAGTGCTCCTCCTCTTAAATGCTGTATTCATCCACTATGTTGTGAAAACACTTTAAAAAGTGGAGTATGAATTTAAATGATGTGATTAGCGGAAAACTCACTTTATAGCATGTACATTCCTGCTGGTTTGTGGGGACATTTTAAGATCAATTTATAATATGAAAGGTGTATTTTTAAAGGTCATCCAAAACTCTATATGTTAGATACATTAGTTACTTATCAGTTGGCTGTAACACAGAATCACTCATTGTTTTATATTTTAACTTTGTCAGCAAAGAAGCACAAACAAATTTTTGCTGGGATGAAACTGTTCTGTATGTTGTTTCTAGTGTTAGTTTGGCAGGTCTATACATAACTCAAAAACTGTTCAGTTGGCACTTTATTTTTTTTTTTTTTTAATTTTTTTTTTTTTATTATTATTATTATTTTTTTCCAGTGGGTTTTGTCATACATTGATATGAATCAGCCATGGATTTACATGTTGGCACTTTAAATGATATAAATTTTATCAGTAAGGTTGACTTATTGATGTAAATTTTGTCAATAAATTTAATATTGATATTGTAAATTAAATTTGATGGAGTATTATTTGTTAGATAAAGGACAATCATAGCACAATGGGGAAATAGATTCCTTTCTTGAGAATACATATAAAAATATTAAATTACTTTATGTGATTTTTTAAAAGTATGCCAGTGGCACACTATATAAATCTTTTGACTTACAGATCAATTTAATCAATCAATTAACTAAAGTCATTTATCCCCATACTATATTTACCTGGCTTATATAACTTCTGTTCAGATCAAGGGGTGAATTATTGTTAACGCTCCTTCAAATGGATTGAGCCCAGCTGTGAGATGATAAAATAGTTTTCAAATTCAAAAATTAATTTTTATATTTTAATTAGAATTTCTTGCAAGCCTTCAGCAGCATGAAAAACTGAAAGGAGTGGTTACTAACACCAAGTGTAAGATTAAGTATCTTAGTAATTAGTACTATTATTGCTTAGTATTAGTAATTAGTATTAGTTTCTACTATAGTTTGAAGTACACATTAATAATATGTTTTATATTCCATTCTCTACAGTAAAATCTCTTTTATGTTTTAGCTAAAGATGATTCTAAATACTTCAGTGTCTCTTATAATATTCATTTTACTTTTCGACTGAAGCAAAGAAAATTCTGAGTTATGATTTAAAATTTTCACCTAGCTCTATCTTGTAGGAATGAAGTTTAATATTTTATAGTATTTAAATTACTGAAACCATTTCAGTTAATTGCCCAATTTACTTCCATGGGCTGGACTTTGACTAGGTACTTCTTTATACATATATATCAATGATCAGTGCTTCACGTCATAATCTTCAAGGTGTACTTTCCAAGGACAAGGATATTTTCTTACAAAACCACCAAGAGTTGGGGAATTCAGGACATTTTATATTGATAGTCTAACATGAACTGTAGTATGTATTGTGCTTTGAAATTCTCACTCCATAGTCTCCATATTTCCCCAAATGGTCCAGCTATTGCTTCTGCTTTGTCAATACTCAGCTTTATTAGAATTTATCATTCTTCGCGGGGCTTTCCTGGTAGCTCAGAAGATAAAGAATATGCCTGCAAAGCAGGAGACCCAGGTTTGAGTCAAGAAGGTCCCCTTGAGAAGGAAATGGCAATTCACTCCAGTATTCTTGCCTGGAGAATTCCATAATTCTTGGGGTAAATCTTCAACCAACACCTTAATCTTGCTCTTACTGTTTGTAGGGTTCTCCCCCCGATTCCTCACCTCCCTGCCTCCGAAGATGTATCAACTTTTATTCTTTCCAAGCTCACAGCTCTTATTTAATATGCCCCTCCCAATCTTTGTTATCATCACCAGGCACTTTTCTAAAGTTTACAATGTGTTCATTATCTTGCTCATGATTTTCAGCTTACCCAAATCCATAAAATCACCCATATCACTCTCCCTACCTCCACCTTAGACAAAATTGTTGGGAATCCCTAAGGTCCAGGACTGCAGCAGGGAATTCTCATGAGCTATTGGGGCCAATGGATCATGAAACCATGAATGAGTTACTAGGCCCAAAGACCAAAAGAAGTAAGATAAAGGACAAATTCAGGAGGAGTCAGAGGATGAGACAGAAAGCAGGCTCCTGAACCAAGAATTCTAAGCATAAAGTTGAAAATACACAGAAGTAGTGTTTATGCATCCCCTAAGCAACAGCTTATATCAGCATCTGAAGCTGTTTTTGTGGGGCACTGTTCCTTCCAAATTTCTTTCTCACCTACCTAACCCCTAGGCCTTGCTGATTCATATCTTGTTGACTTTCCATCATAGTTTCTCACATTCATTATTCTAATTCTTTTCTCTTCAAATACGCAAATACTTCTACCAAGTCCTCATACTTAAGATATGATCCAACCTTACCTTTATATTACCTAGAATACCTAAATTACTTTAACTCAAATTTTTCTTTGTTCTGTTAAACAAAGACTGGCTTACAGTCTTAGACAGAGACTGAAATATACACTGACTTAACAATTTCTATTAATAACTAAAGACAGTGCAAGTAAATCACATATACCTTTAGGGTAAGGGATACATAGCCTTAATTTGCTTTATGTTGATGTACTTTATGATGGTTTCTAGGAATACATTGTGCCTGAAAAGGTGAACCATATGTATAGTAAAACTTAAGTAGTTGAAACCTTCAGTTAATGAAGGCTCTCCACTTTAATTCTCTGCTGAAGCACAGGAAATTTTAAAATTAAGTATTAATATTTAGAAGGGACTTCAAGGTTCTCTCTTGCCATCAGGATACACTTAACCTATATCCTGTCTAATTCAGGAGAAGTCAAAAGCCCTGCAACACTAATGACCCTAGATCACCCACATCAGCCCCACATCACTATTTTGTGTTATGTACTCACACAGTTTCTAAGCTCAGCTAAACCACCTGCATGGTATCTTACTTCTCCTTGTAAAGTTTATAGAGTAATGGCAAAAACTAACATATCACACAAGTGTGCTATGAAAGGAAGAGGCTGGATGCAATGGTGGCAAATGACAGGAGGATGTCACCTAAAAGGAAGATCAGTAAAAACTTCCTTGAGGAGTTTGCTAGATCCTTTTATTACATGATTACATCTCTATTCTGTCTGGCTCCCAAATATGTGTTATCTGTTAGAGATCACACAGTATTGTTAAGTTGCTACAGAAAGTCAGTCCATTCAGCTGGATCAATTAATGATGGCAAAACAGCAGCATTCCATTCAGAAAAATTAAATCATCCTGTAGCACCCCAGGTCTAATCTCTGAACCCATCTGTTTTTCACTCAGTTTCCCCATGGACCTCATGTCTCACCCCTTTCACATTCAACATTTGTGCTTCTGCTAAAGACTCCCAAGCTGCCTTTTTAAATATATGTGCTTGTACTTAGTCGCTCAGTCGTTTGTCCGACTCTTTCTGACCCCATGGACTGTAGCCGGCCAGGCTTCTCTCTGAAGTGGGTTGCCATGCCCTCCGCCAGGGAATCTTCCTAACCCAGGGATCGAACCCAGGTCTCCCGCATCGCAAGTATATTCTTTACTATTTGAGCCACCTTTTAAATATATAATCAAGTACGATTATTTTTCAATGGTAAATAGGAGCTGCTTCTTTAGCATGTCCCAGGCTCTTGAGTGCCTCCCCACCCTGTCAGATCCATTTTTCAGATCCACTGAGTATGCAGAGATAGGTCAGTTTATCTACCCCTTCTTCCCTGGGAGGTTCTGCTCTGTTCCCAAACAAACAACAACCCAAGTCCAAACTCTGTTCCTAGGTTTCCTTTTCACATGCAGGTGTACCTGTGGCCATTGTTTCCTTGCCTCCTAAACAACCTTGAAACACCCAGTTTTACATCATACTTCACCTTTGCACACCAACAGTTAAAAAGGGAGATGAATGAAAGGCCTTTTTACCAAATATGCCATTTTTAATATATAAATTAAGTTATATAAGCTGTTGATAATGCCCTCTCAGATTCTAGAATTCCTTGCTAGTCTCCCAGTGTTCATGTAGCATCTCCTGTATCTTTTAGATAGA
Source organism: Dama dama (assembly GCF_033118175.1). NCBI lineage: Eukaryota > Metazoa > Chordata > Mammalia > Artiodactyla > Cervidae > Dama > Dama dama. Next base: position 27,400,348 of record NC_083698.1, on the reverse strand, counting down.
GGGGGTCACTATATATCTCGGCAACATCCAATAGCTTTCTTTGTATGACCAGCTAATTTAGACTGTTTTCAGGCCACTTATTGTACAGCATCCCCCAAACCTTAGAAAGGTGAATTTATTCTATTAAGTGTAAACTTTTTGGGGACCCAAATTCCTTGTAGGTAAGTCATATATAGGAGGGCTGCTAGGCTGGAGAGATACTACCAAAGTTTAGGTAATCCCATATTTCTTGGGATTTTTCTGGGTGTTCTGTGTTGTCAGTAAGGGCCTCTACATGGGGTCACAAAGAGTCAGACACGACTGAGAGACTGAACTGAACTGAACTGAACAAATATCTTAAATTGGATTGACCAGTCAGTAGGTCCTCTACCACTGTGGCAGCTCCCCAGGGCTCAAAGGCCTAATTCTGGAGTACTCTGAAGCTTGAGTTCTTTAATGTAGAGCTAAAAGCATCTACAGGCTCACCCATCTTACTGTGCTTCACTTTATTGCGCTCTGTAGTTACTGTGTTTTTGCAAACTGCACGTTTGTGAAACCCTGCATCAAGCAAGTCTGTCAGTACCACTTTACCAACATTTGTTCACTTTGTGTCTCTCTGCAGCATTTGGCAATTCTTACAATATTTATTTTTCTAATTATTGTATTTGTTATGATGATCTGTGACCAGTGATCTTTGATGTTACTCTTGTAATTGTTTTGGTGCACCATGAACCATGCCCATATAAGACAATAAAATCAGTAAATATTAAGTTGTTCTGACTGCTCCACCAACATGCCATTCTCCTACCTCTCTCCCTCATCTTAGGCCTCTCTATTCCTTTATACACTACAGAAATAAAATTAGGCCAGTTAATAACTATGCAGTGACCTCTAAGCAGTCAAGTGAAGGAAGAATCTCATGCCTGTCAGTTTAAATCAAAAGCTAAAAATGACTAAGCTGAGTAAGAAAGGCAGGTTGAAAGCCGAGACAGGCCGAAAGCTACGTCTTTTGTGCCAAACAGTTAGCCAGATTGTGAATGGAAGGAAAAAGTTCTTAAAGGAAATCAAATGTGCTACTCCAGTGAAGACATAAATGATAGGAAAGTGAAGCAGCCTTACTGCTGATATGAAGAGAGTTTTAATGGTCTGGATAAAAGATTAAACCAGCCACTACATTCCCTTAAGCCTAAACCCAATCCAGAGCAAGGCCCTAATTCTCTTCAGTTCTTTGGAGGCAGAGAGAAGTGAGGAGGCCACAGAAAAAAAGGCCTGAAGCTAGCAGAGGTTGGTTCATGAAGTTTAAGGAAAGACAATCTCCATAAAATAAAAGTACAGGGTGAAGCAGCAAGTGCTCATATAGAAGCTGCAGCAAATTATCCAGAAGATCTAGCTAAGACATTTAATAATTGATAAAAAGAGGCTGCACCAAACAACAAATTTTCATTGTAAACAAAACAGCCTTATATTGAGAGATGATGTCACCTAGGACTTTCATAGCTAGAGAGAAGAAGTCAATGCCTGGCTCTAAAGCTTCAAAGGACAGGCTGACTCTTCTGTTATGGGCTAATGCAACTGGTAACTTCAAGTTGAATCCAGTACTCATTTACTGTTTGGAAAATTCTAGGGCCCTTAAGAATTATGATATATCTCCTCTGCTTATTCCACTTTGTAAATGGAAGAACAAAGCCTGGAATAAGAGCATATTTGCTTATGACATGGTTTACTGAATATTTTTAGCTCACTTTTGTGACTGACTGCTCAAAAAAAAAAATTCTGTTCAAATATTACTGCTTATTGATAATGTACTTAGTCACCTAAGTGCTTTGATGGAGATATTCAAGATTAATTCATTTTCATGCCTCCTAACACAAGATCTGGAGAAGGCCATGGCAGCCCACTCCAGTCCTCTTGCCTGGAAAATCCCATGGACGGAGGAGCCTGGTAGGCTGCAGTCCATGGCATCGCGAAGAGTCGGACACGACTGAGCGACTTAACTTTCACTTTTCACTTTCATGCATTGGAGAAGGAAATGGCAACCCACTCCAGTGTTCTTGCCTGGAGAATCCCAGGGATGGCGGAGACTGGTGGGCTGCCGTCTATGGGGTTGCACAGAGTCGGACACGACTGAAGCGACTTAGCAGCAGCAACACAAGATCATTCTGCAGCCATGGAGTAAAGGAGTAAATTAAACTTGCAAGTTTTCTTTAAGGAATACATTTCTTACATGTATTTCAATAAGGCTATTGCTGACATAGATAACAATTCTTCCAAAGGAGCTGGGCAAAGTCAATAGAAAACTTCTGAAAAGGATTGACCGTTCTAGATACCATCAAACACATTTGTGATTTATGAGAATAGGTCAAAATATCAATAACAGGAGTTTGGAAGCAGTTAATTCTAACACTCATGAATCACTTTGAGGAACTGAAGACTTCAGTGGAGGAATAACTGCAGATATGGTGGAAATAACAAGAGAACTAGAATTATAAGGAAGCTGTGGTACATATACACCATGGAATATTACTCAGCCATTAAAAAGAATTCATTTGAACCAGTCCTAATGAGATGGATGAAGCTGGAGCCCCTTATACAGAGTGAAGTAAGCCAGAAAGATAAAGAACATTACAGCATACTAACACATATATATGGAATTTAGAAAGATGGTAACGATAACCCTATATGCAAAACAGAAAAAGAGACACAGAAATACAGAACAGACTTTTGAACTCTGTGGGAGAATGTGAGGGTGGGATATTTCAAAAGAACAGCATGTATACTATCTATGGTGAAACAGATCACCAGCCCAGGTGGGATGCATGAGACAAGTGCTCGGGCCTGGTGCACTGGGAAGACCCAGAGGAATCGGGTGGAGAGGGAGGTGGGAGCGGGGATCGGGATGGGGAATACGTGTAAATCCATGGCTGATTCATATCAATGTATGACAAAACCCACTGCAATGTTGTGAAGTAATTAGCCTCCAACTAATAAAAAAAAAAAAAAAAAAGAAAGGAAAAAAAAAAAAGTGGAACCTGAAGGTGTAACTGAATTGCTATAATCTCATGATAAAAAACTTTAACAGATGAAGAGTTGCTTCTTATGGATGACCAAAGAAAGTGGTTTCTTGAGATGAAATCTACTCCTGGTGAAGATGTCGTGAAAATGTTTGAAATGACAACAACAGACATAGAATATTACATAAACTTAGTTGATGAAGTAGCGGCAGGGTTTTACAGGATTAATTCCAGTTTTGAAAGAAATACTGCTATATCTACTATCAAAGAGCATTGCATGCTACAGAGAAATCCTTCATGAAATGAAGAGTCAGTTGATGCAGCAAACTTCACTGCTGTCTTATTTTAAGAAACTGCTAAAACCACTCCAACCTTTAGCGACCACCACCCTGATCAGTCAGCAGACATCAGCATCCAGGCAAGACCCCATGCAGCAAAAAGATGATGATTCACTGAAGGCTCAGATAATACTTAGCATTTTCTAGCAATAAAGTATTTTAAATTAATGTATGTACATTATTTTTTGACAATGCTTTTGCATACTTAATGGTCTATAGAATAGTGTAAGTATAACTTTTATATGCACTAGGAAAGCCAAAAATTTGTGACTTGCTTTTGCAGTATTTGCTTTTGAAGTGGTCTGAAATCAAACTCGAAATATCTCCAAGGTATACCTGTATGTAATTTAGTTGAAGGGCCAAGAAAATCCAAGTTCTGTACATGGTCTTTTCTGTTTAAAAAATTAAACCCAAAGAAATTTATAGGTGCCCAATGTAAGAGAAAAAAAACCCATGTCATCTGGGTAGTATTTGAGAAGTCTGCCCTGTGAGAAAGCAGGGTGTAATATCCAATTATATATCTAACTGACCAAACATTTCTGCACCACCAAATAATTCAGTCATAAACAGCACTTGTCCTTTTTTTTTTTTTTAAACTTCAAAATCAAACACATTTCTAAGAGGGAAAATTTGTCCCCAAATCCCTGACACGTGATTTCTAAAAATGCCTATAAGTTGGTTTCTGCCCCAACAAGTGTAGCACCAGATAATCTATCCTGCAGCCTTGCTCTTCAAGAACAAGGCATCAATGATCTCAGGCATCAATGCTCTGCTGACCTCCAAGTAGCCAAGGGTCAGCAACATGTGCTCCCTAACAGGGGGCCCTGGGCTTTATTTTGCATCTGTGCTATGCTGTCTAAGTGGGGCACAGGTACATACTCAGGATGCCTAACCCCTTCTAACACCCCATCTTAGTTCCATCAGATGACACCAAGCATCTGGTGGCTGGTGGGGTCTTCAAGTCTTCAAGAGGCATCAAACAAGCCATATCCTCTGAACTAAATACTGGTACCAATAATATTTAGTCCTTGTGTTTCCATTACCAACCTCAGGGGTTGGGCACTGTAATTATACACATTAAGCTTCACCTTAGGGCTCTGGTTCTAGATAATGGTGGATGAACACTCATTGAAAGGGACATTTTAAACCAAAGTTCAGGATTCCTGAAACTGACTCCCTTCTTGAGTGTATTTTTCAGTGTTATCATCTTCCAGATAAATTCTCTTGGAACTTGAGCCTCATGTATCATTTCTAGAGGGTTTTCTTTTGCAAAGTATGGTTCACTTGTCCTCAGTTCACCATATAAATCAAAACCAAATGCACGAAAGACAATAATAGAGTGATACCTTGGGAGGTATGCCTTATATTAAGAAAGAGACCAGCTAGGTCTCTTTTTTGCCAATAATTCAGTTCTGCTACAATGAGTTCTTTGTTTTCAACTAGAACAGCCAATTCTACAGCAATTCCTGCACACCCCAAAACTCTCCTGTATTCTTTGTTCTACTGCAGTCAGTGAATACTTTATACCATTAGGTGTAGCCAGCTTGACCTCCAAGCCTGGCTTGAGTAGGTGATTAAAAAAGACATTCTCTAGTCTGGCACTTTTTAAGGACCTCCTTAAGATCCTGTAGAATTTTGAATTTTTAATATTTTCTTTGTTCAAACTCATAATATTCTGAAGTTCCTTCAGAGCATGATGGTCATCCCTCATTGTGTAAGGATGAAGCTCTTTTCCCTACCCTGTACCTGCAACAGTTACTAGGAAATTATACTGAATATATGGGCCCCCATTGAAATCAGGAAAAATGCTTCTGCCTTGGAAAATGTGATTCAATTCTAAGGATAGAACCCTGTTAGCACATATATATTTGGAACAACAGTACCTTGACTGTGGGTATATTTTACTATCAGCATGTTAACTCTTTCAATCCTAAAAGGAGGCTGAGTTCAAAACATCAAAACATTCCTGACCAAAAGCCACTGCACACCTCACATATCTAATACGTATTTGGCACATTTCTTCAGGGCTGACATATTTCTAGTCTTCTGTTCTTCTGTCTTCATTGCCAGCCTTTCCCATTTTCAGCCCTTCCAAATTCAGTCTCTCCCGTGGACTATAGCTTGAAACAGCCTTTGGTCACTGTTCTGGTTCCTCATTCTATACCACATGGAGACTGTGATTATTGGGGCAGTTCTCTACAATAATCAAAATGTACCACTGCTGTTCTGGAATGGCAACCGACTCTGACAAATGTAACAGTATATGTAGATTAAAATGAAGCATCAACAAAAACACCTAGGAAAGAGAGTAACAACTGTCTCCAAAACAACATTAGTAATGATATTTGGCTCATTGATAAGGTCAGCATGAAAGACCACTTTTTAAGACTTTGTGTGCTATTTTAAAATATGAACTGCTAGTACTTTGAGTAACAGTATTCAAAATAAAAGTGTCTTTTAGAATCATCTTAAGAGTATATATCCAATAAGACCATTATATTTTAACACTGCAATTTTAATTTAATGATCTTATTCTTATTTCCTGAACTACTTTCAGTTGGGAATCTTTTAAAATGTCAGAGAAGATCATTTTAATACGTTTTTGTTTAATGTTAGTAGTTTCCTAACAAGAATTTGGGCTTCCTGGTGGCTCAGTGGTAAAGAATCTGCAGGAAACCCGGGTTCAGTCCCTGGGTTGGGAAGATCTGGAGGAAGGCACGGCAACCCACTCTAGTACTCTTTTCTGGAGAATCCCATGGACAGAGGAGCCTGCAGGCTGCAGTCCATAGGTTCCCAAAGAGCTGAACATGAGCAGCAGCAGCAGCACCAGGATGGGTCTTTGGTCCTTATGGTGAAGGCAGAACAGTAGTTAATTAAATTATAAAATCCCAGTGGAAACCATTTTGACTTTTATTACATTTTCCTTTGATATGTAAATTACACTAACTTACTTTCTGTCAAAACAGAAATCACATTAAAACTGATTTTTAAACTGAAAACTAGCACTTTTAGTCCATAAAGGCAATATGGCAGAATTTTTTGTACACATTAATTCACTTATAGATATTAAATATATGCCAACTGAATAATTCAACCAAATTGGCTAATTCATGTCAGTAAAATGTTCTTTTCTATAATGTTTTAAATTAATAAGGGGAAATAAAAAAGTAAAACTAAATTAAAAATATACATACACTAGCCTCTATGACACTAATTGCAAGAAAATTCAGTGTAATCTGTACATATTTTAAGAATTTTACCAAAACTACCTTGACATAAAGTAGTTCTCTTTATTGAGTGATGTATGGTGTATTCATTGTCTGTCATCCTCACCCCAGTAATATTTAATATACTAGACAGACCTGTCCTTAACTTATTTTAGGGCCAGGAACCAGAGTACAAATGATGGCAGGCATAACAGGATTAAATATTAAACAGTAAACCCAGGCTAAGAAACTGTTAAGTAAAATAAGTTCTGTTTTCCTACATTGATAAACATGCATTGATAATGACCTAGAAGGCTAGGTCTCAATTTAGAATTTTGAACTCTTTAAGATTTCTGGTTGGGAACTTGGCAGTGTGTTATTCCTCCAGCCCTCAATCTGCCCCTTTTTTCTCTCACTTCCAGCTTTATTCTGCATTACAAATAGCCTATCACTTACCTGCATGGATACTCCAGCCTGCATGTCCAAGCTCTATTTATTTCCCCTCTCCTAGGGATTGGCATACGGGTGGCACTGTTTAAAGAAAGTAGTTTGGGGCTGTTTGGGCAGAGAATTCTAAAGATGATCTAGAAGGGAACTGAAGACTTTGGACAGGCATGCCCCATGCATTCCTTGGGTGTGGAGAGGGCCAGAGCAGGGCCCCAAAGGCCCGTGATACAGATTCTTCTTACTCCTGGAAGATAGTCTGTAGCGATGATTTAGAGTGCAGAGTCAAACACACGCAGGTCTGAATTCTGGCTCTATTACTTATTAAGTGAGAGATTTTGAACAAGTTATTCAGCAACTCTTTAGTTTGTTTATCTATAAAATGGCAATTATCAGAGTATATACCTCAGAGGGTTGTGGGTGTTAAAGAATATATTTTCATACTATATATACAGGAGTGTGTCTTGCATACAGAATATACTTTGTAAATGTTAACTATAAGTTATAGATGCTTTAAGAAAATCTGGATGAATAATGATTAAATTTATTAGAATAAATGGTCTTTTTATTACATTTTTTTTTTAGGTATTTGGTTAAAATAACTATAAATTTCAGTTTCTATCATCTAAACAGTTATCAATTTAAAAGTATACATTGAGGATAAGGGATGAGTGTTACTTTTCATATTTAATTAAAAAAATGAAAAGAATCACAGAAATCTGAAAAACAAAACAGATTTGTAAAAAGTAGATTAAAAAGTACCAAGTTTCTGTTTTGATCTTTTCTAAAGATTTGCCTATGAAGTCAAGAGACTGCTTTTCAGAGTGGACTGGGAATGCATAAACAAACATCTTTTATAATGTTAAACCTTTCATAGCAGAACTCACTTTTAAAAGAAAAGAATATTTCTTAAAAATAAAATTCTAGTGAGAATTAGAGCTAAATACAGCTTATTTGCTTACCTACCCAATTTAAAACTGATCACTATTATCCTTACCTCATTCATTGAGTCATTTACTAAAAATAATTTATTAGGGCCTGTTGTGTGCCAGGCATTGAAAACACAGAATCAACAGGAACAATTTCTCCTCTCAAGGAGGTCACAGGTTGATGAGGAGACAGGGTATGAACACGGAGCCACAATGTTAGGCATGGGATGTTCCGGAAGAGCTTTGCATACCATACAGAGGAGCCTGAAGACAATGGAAGCTATGGAAGGTTTTGAGTAGCGAGATAAAATGTGGACAAAGGTTTGAAATAATGGAGACTGGTTAGGACACGTATAGAATTTGCCAAAAGATTTGCCTCCTGGAATGAAGGCTATTTCAGGCTATCTCTACCCTAGTGGCATTCTATTAAAAGGAGGGGATAGATTTGATAAGCCATTATGAACAAAGAATTGATGCTAAAAACCAAAACCTCCATTTTCCTTTAGTCATCTTAAAATCACCCACTTATTTATCATCTCGTCACCCCCTCACAACCTTTGAACTCTTTTCTTCCTAGCCATAAGTGAAAAGTTGATCCCCTTTAATAGCAAAAGAGAAAAAATTCCTATTACTGTCAACAGCTCAGAAATCCTAGCATATCTTTTTGCCTCCCATTTTCAAGAAGGAGCTAAACTATAAGAAAGATTGTAAAATGTATTAAGTTTACCATAGAAAGAAAAACATTTAAGAAATCTAATGTTCCCTTATTAGAATGGCTTGTATATAATAGTCTGTCCAGTCATTCTCAGAACACTGTCTTCACTCTGCTTTATTTTTTCTTCATTTTATCACACACACACACACACACACACACACACATCTACACATATACATGTATGTGTGATATATATCCTATATTATAAATTGTGATTATGTTAGTATATCATGCACATATATGCATGATATAGAATATGTATTTGTCCTCTTCAATTAGAATGTAAGCACCATTGTATTCTTAGTGCTTAGATAGAGCTTTTGATGTCTCAGCATTAAACTTCTGCCTGAAGAGTCACAATATCTTGCTCTTTTTGGATGACTCCCATGGAAAAGACTGGTGAGCAAGAGGGCAGTTCTTGCCATCAGTGGGGTGGTGACCAGAAAGTAAACCATCAGCATCCTCTGCATATATGGAGTAGGCTTTAAAAGAAGCATGACCTTTGGACATTCAAAGATATCTGGAAATTTGCCATGAAGGAGGTGGGAACTCTAGACATCTGCATTGATACCAGATTTAACAAAGCTGACTGAACCAAAAAAATAAGGAGTGTCCCATACCATATCCATATGTGGTTGTCCAGAAAACAAGGGTGAAGATTCACTCAACAAGCTCTACATGTTGATTACCTATATACCTGTCACCGGTTTCAGAAATCTGTAGGCAGTCAACATAGATGTGAACTAACTGCTGATTGTTAAATAGTTATAAAACTGAAGACACTAAGTACACACACACAAAAAAACCAGCAAAAACTTCTGCCTGAAGAAAGTGTAGCAGTAGATACCTTGAGCCTGGCATACACAAGAAATGCCACGCTCTAAATGACCGATATTGTTAGACTATTGGCTGTGACTAATCACTGCAAGTATTTAACAACTGAAGGGACACCTACTTTGTAAAAATGCAGGGAGGAAAAAATAACATGATATTTTAAACAATATAGAGTATCAAGCTCTATAACAGAGAGGCTCCAAGTGTCTAGAATGTGATGTTCCCTATGTTGATCAATTATGTGATGCCTTGTATCATGATTTTGTTTCTTTGAACTCTTTGACTGAACTTTCCCTTTTCCCTTCTGTCTCATAACAAGTCATACACATCTTTAACACATTGGTAATCCTTTGGGAGGTGGAGTTTCATTCCAGATTACTCTCATAAGGCCACTTGTTTTTCCCGTTTCTTACTCCCATACGAAAACAGTGAGAAGCATTTAGGGTTGAGTTGGGAGTATTCGAGGGCTTCCACTGGAAGCATATTTTGACCAGACCCCGATTCGCCAGTCTGATCCTCCTCTCTTCAGTTATTTTGTGAGGGCAACAGCATTATAGGGCATCCAGCGGGCTCCAGGGAAGGAGTCCCAGTCTCTCTTTCTAGGCTTCTGTGCCCTCCCATGTGCCCTCACCTGTGGCCGTTGCTTCCTTGCCTCCTGGACAACCCTAAAACACCCAGATTTCCACCACAATTCCCTTTGCACACCAACAGTTGAGAAGGGATGAATCAAAGAACTTTTTCCAAATATGCCATGGGCCTCCTTACAAAGGCCCTCTATCTGATAGTCACAATGAATGTATAACTTTAAGCAACATCTAGAAACTTCTTAAAAATGAATTATGAGGCAGCATAACTGAATTCAAATCCCATCTTTTCTTCTTACAAGCTAGGTGATTTTGAATGAGTTACTTATCTCTTCTATGTTTCAGCAGTTTTCTCATTGCTTTAACAGGAATAACAAATCTACCTCTCTCACAGTGTTATTATGAAGATTAAATTAATATCATTTAAATCATTTATATCAGTGCATGGTACAGAGAAAGAGTACCCAGTTGTTCGTGAAATTACATAAGCATTGCACTTTCTTTCCACTACATATAGAAGCCATACTTAACATGACATCTTTTGGATACAAATGGAAAAGTTACATTTTTAGAGGTTAACAATTAGATCACCTACTTATGAAGCTCACTAATTGTTCGATTTAATAAAATGCAATATGCATAAGCATAAAATATTATTTTTTCTATAGCTTCTTTTATAATCAATAAATAGCTTACAGAATATATTTCATATAGAACTGGAGGAGATACTTAGGGCCTCACAGTCCTCACGCTGGCAAAACTCTAAATGTATAGACTTGGGCTGCATCAGGGACTAGAGTTTTAAGGACAAAGGAGGGCTGAGCATACAATACAGGATTGGTTATGACTGTTTTCAGGTCATTCAATGAACATATTAAAAAGACTATTTCCTTGTGTCAGTTTGGTAAGGTAAGATTCAATAACATAAAAAATATTTTTTTTATGTAAGTTCCTCACTGAGACCTATCAAACCTGTGAAAAGATGTCATGTAAATAATGGAGAATGCTATACAACAGACACTTTCAAGGAGAATGCTTTGAGCATCTTTGCTTAATAAGTACAAACAAGAGAAAGATTGTATCACAAGGCAAATAGTTTATTACTTTTTTAAAGAAAACTGGATTGTCTCTGCATACCTGGCCCCATTTATTAAAGTTTAAAGAACTTTAGATAAAAACTGTACCCTCTGACATCCATCTAGTGGTCAACAGAATGGCCCTGGGGAAGGGCATGGTGAACAAAGTAAGAAATTTAACATAAACTATACCTGGATAAATGAAATTTAACAGGTGGGACATAAAAGGCTCTAAACTGTTAAACACAAACCAGATTATCTCAGATACTTTGTTTGCTTCAAGGAAGGATCATTCAAAATGGAGTACAGAAAAACTGAAAAGGCAGTATAATATTGCTATATCATATATACCGTGTACTTTTACATCTCATAAAAATATCAAATTGGAGTGGAAACTGATTATCTTATTAATTGTCTATATTAAATCCTCTTTAACAATGTCCCTTTCTCTGCTAAACTATATCTTCTTACTTCCCTTGTTTTATTGTTATTAACTAATCATGTTTTCAGTCCAATCAAGATTTAATTAGCTTAGTACATATATATGTATTCACGAATAAATAATATATCTTTAAGACTTAAACATACTTTTAAAAATACATTTAAAAAAATTATCAGCGGGTAATATGCTAAGAACTTTTTCTACCTGGTCAGTCCTCTTATTCTTTATAGAGTGTTATATATGGTTCTACCATTTGAAGATATCCTATATTAAAAAAAATTTTACCGTATTAATTCAACTTTTATCAACTCTGAATGGACAAAAAAAAAAAAAAAAGACCGCAAAGTCAGCTTTTTAGGCAGTTGAAGTAGTGAACTGACTGTTGAATGTGGGAGAAACAGAGAAATCAACCCAACTCAGGCATTGACAGTGAAGGTGTTAGAGAAATCAAGGGCACTGCCAAAGTGTTATCCTGAACTACTGGGAGACTGACATCACTTACTGAGATGAAGAAGAGTGTGAAAGGAGCAAACTTGAAGGAGAATATGGGAAGTTTAGTTTTGAATATCTTAAGGTTATCTTTAGACCTACAGTGAAGTGAAGTGAAAGTTGCTCAGTCGTGTCCAACTCTTTGTGACCCCATGGACTACATAGTCCTTGGGATTCTCCAGACCAGAATACTGGAGTGGGTAGCCCTTCCCTTCTCCAGGGTATCTTCCCAATCCAGGAATCAAACCCAGGTCTCCCGCATTGCAGGCAGATTCTTTACCAGCTGAGCACAAGGGAAGCCCCAGACCTACAGTGGAGGTGCTGAATAGGCAGTTTGCTAGACCCTGTGGACATTCGATAAGAGGGCAGGACTGGAGCTGTCAGCATAGAAATGATATTTAAGACCCAAGACTGGATCGCTCTACCTAAGACCCAGTATATATCTAGAAAATAACATTTGAGGGCTGAATCCTGGGCGACTCCTGTATTTGGAGGCTGGAACATGAGAAAGAACCAACATCAGGAATGGATAAGGAGCTTAAACCAAGAGAATGTGGGTCCAGGAAGTCAAGGAGAGTGCCTTAAAGGTGGGAGTGATCAACAGTATCAACTCGCTGACCAATGACAGGTCAAGAAAAATGAAAACGATGAACTGATCATTAGATCTGACAATAGGAAGGTCACTGTAATCATAACAGAGTGGCATAACGTCAGAGATGATAAAGAAAGCCTAAATGCAGTGGTTTAAAAGAGAAGGTGAGGAGAATTGGAGATAGCAAGTATGGACAACTTTTTCAAGAATTTTTGCTATGAAGGAGACTGAGAATAAAAGATGAGAGTTATTACAGCATGTATGGATATGCATATGCTATAAATGATCTAGAGGAGAAAAATGACAATTCAAGAGACAGGAGGAACAATCTTTAAAACTGAAACTCAAACAAGGTATACCTGCTGTGATTCAATTAGAATAAAGTAATTACATTTCTTTTCCATATACATGGATACTTTAACAAATATTTTTAGTGGAGCTATATAATAGAACCACTGCAAAATAAATGCTTAAAACTGTCTTTGTCTTTGCTTGCCTCCCTCACTTCTACATTCTTTAAAGATAGTGGATGTTCTTGTGGCCCTAAACTTCAGCCAAAAAAAGTTCATGTTATGGTGATTAACTGTGTGCTTCTCCTCTATTAGTATTTTGATTTACTGAAACATTTTAGGACAAAATGATATGAGATATTTGCTTCAAAAGAGTCTTGTTGGGAAAAGAAAATGAGTGGGAGGAAGACATGAAAGAAGTTTGGTTTGAGTTGATAGTTGATGAAGCTGGGTTATGGACCTATGGTGATTCCTTACACCTTTCTTTCTTCTTGTGCTTGTTTGAAAATTTCCATAATATAAAGTTAAAAATTAGAAGAAACAGAGTGTCAATACCATGCTTAATCCAAAGAAACCCATTAAATGGTGAAATTTCTGATAATTTGATAACAGGTGAACAGTTTGAGGGCTCATAAATTTTATGGCATTATCCAAATCATAACAGCTACTTATATGATTTGAAAATATACAGCACAAACATTGCCTTCTCATATACGTGTGTTTGTACATGCTCAGTCACTTCAGTTGTGTCCGACTCTTTGCAACCCTATGGACTATAGCCCACCAGGTTCCTCTGTCCATGGGATTCTCCAGGCAAGAATGCTAGAGTGGGCCATGCCCTCCTCCAGAAGGTCTTCCTGACCCAGGGATAGAATTCATGTCTGTCTATATCTCCTGCATTGCAGGTGGATTCTTTATCCACTGAGCCACTTGGGAAGCCCTTTTCATATACAGCATAAGCTTTTTCTATCAAAAAGTATCTCAGTTACTTTGACAGAAGCACTTTGCATGCTTATTGTGTAAATAATCTGGAAAACTGGATTTTTAAAAATTAAGCATCAGTTCTTTTAAATATCCTTTCACTTTAGGTAAGCATAAAGAATTCTGAAAAGACTTACTCTATAAAATATGTTCTGAGGTAAAAATAGTACTACATTTACAAAACAATGGTAATCCAGTTGATTTTTATGTAAAAGAATAGTTGATTATGCACAGAAGATGAAATTTCATTGTAATAGCTACCATTTTTTAAAAAGAAATGGTAATTTCTGAAATTTTTCACTCTCATTGTTATATAAAAATTTAGGTTAAAGTGATTTTTAGCCTTTCAAAACTAACAAAGGTAGAAACAGCAGTGTTCCTACATTAGCTCTGCAAATATTAACCATTAGGTATTCTTTAGTGCTTTCCAGTTACTCATTAACCATTTTATGGTGTTATTGTTTCTCTGATTGTCGGTAATTTCCACCAATGAAAGTTGAAAAACAAACTCAAATAATTTTTTTTCTAGATCAGAATAATGTTCAGATTTTACTAATAACATCCCCCTTGCTCACTATATATTCATTATATTTGGGACTTGTAAATTCTACTTCGAAAATTAAACCCAGAGTTGTGCAGTTTATGGTTTCTGTCGTTGCTGTTGTTTAGCTTTATTGCCCTCAACATTTCCTTGGTGTAAACTACCAAGCAGGGGAACAAGATTTCCTTTGTAACTGATACCTAAATTTCTATTCTGCTTTAAGCATCTAATTTGTACTGTGAAGACATATAATTTGAGACTTGTAGCTATATCACAAAAGTACAACAGTTTACGCTGATCTCTAATTTTCTGAGTTGTCCTGGCTATAATTTAAATTTTTTGCATGTTTTTAACTGTAGTGCAAACCAGTATACATCAGAAACCTTTGTATATTGACAGAGACCGGGAAAAGGATGCCTTGTTCTGATTTCAGATAAGCATTCCCTTTTCACAACTGCAGGTGCAAGGGAGCCCATTCATAATATTTGCTTCAAATCAGCTACAGTCACTGGATGGAAATACAGCTATTAGAGGAGAACCTGACTAATCTTAACAAACACAATTAATATTAAAAAAAAAAAAACTATTATTAGCAGAATCTGGGGGCATGTATGACTTTTTCTTTTATCTACCTACTGGGGACAAAATATACTTTGTTGACACAAGTTTTGATCGTTTTACTAATGTATATGTGTGTGTGTATTTACAAAATCCAGAAAATTTGCAACAAACAAGTATTTCACTTGAGACAATTAATGATGCTACATTTCCCTTTGCCTTAAGTATCACTTATTTAAAATTAATTTACAAGCCAAACAAACAGCCACAAGTTAAAAATTAATTCTAATTGCTCTCATTTCACATAACTGGGTAAATCTTTTGAAACAAATGTCAGACAGCTATATATGCAACCAATTGATAGCATTTTTCCATTATAGACTCTTATTTATATGGTTATGACTTCATGGTTTTAATTTTTATTTAATATTATAGAAATTTGACTATTCAAAGCATAGAGGAACAGTTTAGTCTACAAAACAATTACAAGTCTCCTTTAATAGGAGAGATGAGAGAAAGGCTCTAATAGAATTCAAAAGTTCAATGACCAAACACAGATAAAGTAACATTTTCTAAAAAGTATGGCAATAATCACTGCATTGGTAAAAATAAATATTTGCCTTTTATTTAATGCCAGTAAGAACTCATCCTAAATTCATGATTATTACTATTACTTACTTTGTCTTACTGTTTGTTAACAATCCAGTACTACCACCTTAAATTTGCATATAATTCAGAAGTGCCAAAACACCTTTTCATGCACTATTTGACTTGAGCTCTTCTTTGTGATTTATAAAATGAAGATGATAAAGAAGTATCCTCTCCAAATCAGGTCATTCTGACAGAAGTGGCTTGCCTGGAATGAAAGCTGGCAGTCTTGCTCTAGGCTTCTGTCTCAGGGTCTCAGTCTCAGGCATTGATCTCACTGAGGGATGACTTAGCTGGCAGCTGTTTTTTGAGCTGAGAAAACAGTGACTTAGAGAAGGAATATTCTTCATATGTGTTCAGTTAATTCAGGATAAGCACTAAGGTAGCATAAACGTGTGCTGCTATCCTTTTCCTTCAGGGACTCAAAAACAGGACCATCACTCTCATTATACCAGTTGATTCTCAGGCTTGAATCAAATGCAAGCTAGTGGGTAGTGGACCCAAAATGCTAGAAACATGGAGAGCATCTTCAAGGATGCCTTCAAGGAGGACACCTTCAAAGATGAAGCGGAACACCTAAACTGGCTTCTGTAAATATCCACCACCTTTCCAAACTTTCATTCTGTTACTGCCTCCTTGAGCAACACATAGTGTCTCCTGATACAAGCAGTTACTGCTGTCACTCCAGGGAGGAAATACTGCTTGACACCTGGCCTCCCTTGGGCTACCTGCGATGGAGAATACTGCCACACACACCCGCCCTTCTTCAGTTCTACGCAGTTGGAGGCTGTCACCCGGCCACTTACCTAGCCTCTTCTTGACAGCCCAAGACCTTTGAGAAAAGGAAGAAAACAAAAGAAAACAAAACAACTTACCACTTTGGCCCAGTCCAAGAACAACTGAAAACATCCAGGCCGCCCGGAGGAATGGGGCAGGACCTGGCCTGCAGTTTTGCAGGCAGACTAATGTGGCAGTAAAGAAAACCAGGGCCGAGCGGCACATAATGCAAAGCAGCCCGCACCGCACCGCGCCCGCCGCCTGGCTGCTAACCGGATGCGCGCTCGCGCTCCGCGGCGCGAAGTGCCAAGTGTTGCTAGGACGTTTCCAGCAGGCCCAGCAGGCGGACCCCGCGGCTCGGAGCAAACGTTGCAGGTACGCCGGCCTGGTCACAGCTCGGCATCTCAGGGCCCAGGCGGCCCTCCCAGCTCGGCAGTCTTGCGGGTCCCGAGAGCTCCGCGAGAAGCACCTCCTCTGACGGCCAATGGCCCGAGGCGGCGACGCGAGCAAAGGCTCCGCAGCCCGCTCTGGGACAAAGAAAAGAGCTTTTGTCTCTCCCCAGCCGATGGGGCTTCTGCTGCATAAATCAGCTTAGCGAAGAGCCAAACACAATCAAACCCAAACAAAGCCCGAAGCTGGGGGAAAAACCAGCCTAATGTACATTCAGTGGGTGATGCTGCATCTGTGGGAGGGGACGTTGGCGAGGCCGAAGGGGAAAAAAGTCGATGGCGCATCAATCAGCTCGAGCTTCTTCCACAGGTGGGTAGGGAGGCCAACTTCAGTTAGTTGCAGCTTTGCAGCCTCGTCAGCTGAGCAGCGGGCAAAGTCGAAACGACAGCGTCCTGGTTAGCGAGGGAGGAAGCTTGAGGTGCCAGCAACCAGAGGAGGCGGCCCCTGAGCGCTCTAGAAGCCCCCGCCGGCGTCGGCGGACACAGTGCGAGGCATCGCAGCTCCCTGCTTGACCCGAAGTGAAGCGCACGACCGACCGAGAGCTCAGGAGGGGAGGTTCCGCGGGGGCGCAGGAGCCTGGTTTCACGGGGCGGGAGCTTCGTGCCCTGGTTCTCTTGGCCCCAGTGTGCGGCTCAGGCGTGCCGCCGTCCAGAGCCCGGACAGCTGTCGCGCTCTGGGGTGCACTCCGGCGAGGCGAAGCTGGCGAGGGGAGGGGGAGGAATGATCATGCCCCGGCCCCCGTCTGGAGTGAGGGGGGTTGGGGCTCCCAAAGTGTGGATAGCAAGGAGCGTTAGGGCGGCGAGTTGCTAGGAAACCGCCCCACGCTACAGAGCTCCTTGCCCCGGCCGCCCGCAGGCGCGGCGGCAGCGGCTCCGGCGGCAGCAACAGCTCGGAGCAGCGTGGGCGGGACATTGGTGAGGCATGAAGTCACCACGGCCCACACTCGCTCTTTGTTTTGCTCACTCCAGCTCTTTTTCTCCCCCTTGGCTCTGATAGTTGCCATTCCCATCGTTCACAAGAGCTCCTGATGCGTAGCCGCGCAGCAGGAATCGCACAGCCGGTTCTCTTTCCCCCTCCTCCCGGAATCCTTGCACCCCAGTGCTCGCCTAGCAAGCGCGGAGACACGCTCAGCAAGAGTGGCGCTGCGCGACAGTCCCAGCCTCTGACCCCGACGCTGCGCGCCCCTTTGTTGGGGGATACTTACTGCTCGGCCGCTACCACAGACTAAGTGGAGTCTAGAGGCCTCTCCCTGCCCCCAACACCCTCTGTTCCGATGGTGCGCGCTGCCCGTTTTGCTTGCAGAATTAGTAGCTCACCCTTTACCCCACCGCAAGATTGCCGAGCGTCTTCCCAACTCTTGGAGAGTTGGGCCGGTCCGCAGGGGCTGCACCCGGAGTTGCGGCTGAAATTTCTCACGGCTCCTCCTCTGCTTGGAGCCTCAGCCCTGAGCTGGACAGCCCTATTCTTCCCAGAGTCTTGTGGTGGCCCTGGGCTTTTGCTAGTCACAATGGATCTTTTGACCTTAAGCGTCACCTTCCGAATAAACGGAACAAAGAAGTTACAAAGGGCGGCGAAGCAGAAGAGTGAGGCTAAGGAGAGGAGGTGGGAGGGCCTTTCTGCGCGTTTACAGCTCAGAAGTTTAGGTACAAGCCGGGAGGCGGCGTTATGCCCGGCAACTGTCGGGAAAGCCGCTCGCCTCTTTGGGTCGCATTACTACGACGTTAGGCCGAGGGAGGGAACCCAGTCCCCCTGAATGAAAACAAGGCGCTGTTTCCAATCTGAGACAGGCTGATGGTTCTCTTTTTCCTCTAGGGGCAGGAGAGGTTCCCCTTGGTAAAGTCTGACCTCTCTTTTTTCCACTAGCAGCCCTATCTTTTTTTTTATAGAGCACCACCTCTTACAGGCTTCAGAGCATTCCAGCCAGGTCAAGGTGAAATATGCGGGAGTTTCCCTCCTTCTTATTTGTTGAATAGTTTCCATCTCCATATTTGGAGTAAAAAAACAAGTAGGAGGGTTTCTCGCTCTCTCTCTTTTTTTCTTTCTCTTTTCTAATTGTTAACTGAGTGAATGGAAAGTACCTGGTTAATAAACCACAACGTTAAAAACTCCCCCTTTTCAGGTGTGGACTGCACACTGGGGCCCACAGTATCAGCTAAGCAAGCCAGGAACCTAGTTGGAAAATTACAAGTGTTCTGGATCTACAAAGCAAGTCCTTTTGAGAGACTGAATGAATGACCCAAACTTGAAAAAAAAATGATACTTGTAAATATAATTCCACTATTGGAAATGTACTCTAAGTAGATAAAATTAAATTCAGCCCAGCTTCATTTTTTCTTTCCTCACTTCCAAGTTTGAACATCTATAGTTTTGCTTTTGGTGGTCCTAAAGGACAGATCCTGAGAAACAGCTGGAATGGGGGTGAGGATTTGAAATTGGAACACAAAAGGAACATACTGAAGCTCTGATTAGTGACTGTTCAGTGAAGCAGCATGTGTATTTTCCAGAGATTAGTTTTTTGGTTTTCTAAGAAATGCAGCCACCTTTGAGACAGTCCAGTACTACAATAAAGCAAAAAGATCAATCCATAAACTCTGTAAGGATGTGTTAATATAAGTACACTCTGCATTGTTGAGTGACTATCACATCAGAGTTTCATAACATTTTAAAGTCTAACTCTTAATGTGGAAATGTAAATGGAAGTTACATATTAAATAAGATATAAATTTATGCAAATAATGAGAATGTGAAATTGAGAAGTGAAATTTTTAAACTCTGTATTGTTAGATGTCACTATGCTCTGTATACTAAGTCAACACAACTGTGTAGCAAGAGGAATAATACAAACATATAAATCTGTAAGACTGTAAATTTGAAGTCCTTTGGAAAGAGTTTCATATTGTGTTATATGGAGCTCATGCAAATATATGTCAGGATGCCAGTTTTATGGAGACATGGAAGAATAAGCACAACTCCATATATCATCACTCCCCAGTTGTGAAGAGGTCATAATCCTGGTTATCAAAATAAGTGAATATTCCAGCTGCAAGACTGTGATCCTTGCAAGCTATTTACTAACAAATTATCTGTACATTTGGGGCTATAAAGACAAAAGTGAATTCTCCCAAATCTTGCAAATCAGCTGTAAGGTTTTCTAAGACCAAATATAGCTAATCGCTTGGGGCAAAGTTTGCTTGTTTACAACAAAAAACTGTCACCACAACTCACCTTTTTCCTGTAAGAAAATATGTGCAGTATTTATTGTGAATAAATGTAGTATTGTTCTCTTCATATATTACCTGAAGAATTCTAACAAAGAAAAAAATGTTTCAGAAGATAGTGACCTGAGTAATTTTTGTTTCTATCATGTTCTGCTGTCTTTGAAATTTCTGACAGCTGATATTTCATTATTTGTGTTAATGAAAGCAAATGAAATTCACATATAGTCTAAAAATAGCATTTTAGCTATTCATTTTGGGCTTCCTATAATCAGAATCCTTTAGTTGTAATAAGTTATAAGATTGGATGAATTAAGTTTCTAACCTACTCCTTTAACCTTGATATCTCAGTTTATGGTGAGAAATGAATAAGCTGCAGACAGTTAATAGGAGTGAGAGAGACATCTGAGAGACTGCTCCTTTTAGTGTGTGTTCAGCCTTTAACTGGATATTGCTGCTTCTGCTAAGTCGCTTCAGTTGTGTCTGACTCTGCAACCTTATGGACTGTAGCCCACCAGGCTCCTCTGTCCTTAGGATTCTCCAGGCAGGAATACTGGAGTGGGTTGCCATGCCCTCCTCCAGGGTATCTTCCTAACCCAAGGATCTAATTCATGTCTCCTGTGGCTCCTGCATTACAGGTGGGTTCTTTACCGCTGAGCCACTGGGGAAGCCCATTGACCCCATGGTTACAACCAAAGCCATATTCATATTTTAATATTGTATCTTCCTGCAGTCGAGATCAAAGATATTCAAAGTTTTATTCAGAGGTTTTAAGTTCATGTTCACATGTTGTCTGTGAACTTGTTTCATCTACAACTTTTCGGAGATGATGAGTGATTGAGCCAGTGGGATATATTATTGTGACTATGATATCTAGATTCTTCCAATGATAAAGAATAGAAGCCATCAGGAAGTATTTTTCACTGAAATGTTACAGAAAGTAGTGTTCCTCATGCTGTGAACTGAAGATTGCCTATAACATAATCACCTGTAGAGTGATTCTTTACTGTACTATTTCAGGAGATACTGAATTCATAGATGTGGTGTGATGCCCAGCAATATGCATTGTTACTAACTTCTCAAATAGTGCTTTATATACTGTGGCTTAAGAGCCCCTAACATGATAGATTAATGCAGAGACTCCTCAAAGGACTCGTGTGTGCTTATTGATAAACTCTAGTGTCAGATGCAAAGACAAAGAAAAATGAACTGCTAGAGCCAGTGTCTCTTTCCAAGGTAATTTATGGATGAAAATATCCTGGATATTATGGATATTAATTGTATGAGATGTTAATATTTTTGGAAATAAGACTTCCATTATTGAGTTTAAGGAGATGCTGGGTTAAGCTTAAATCCTCTGCTGGAAAAATTTTCAGGAACTTAAATAGGCTTCCATGGTGGCTCAGATGGTAAAGAATCTGCCAGCAATTCAGGAGACCCAGGTTCGATTCCTGGGTCAGGAAGAAACACTGGAGAAGGGAATGGCTACCCACTCCAGTATCCTTGCCTGGAGAATTCCATGGCCAAAGAGCCTGGTAGGCTACAGTCCCTAGGGTGGCAGAGTCAGACATAACTGAGCAACCATCACTAAATAGGCCAACATGCAAATAGATTCTCCAAAGGAAGAATCCTTTATTCAGGAAACATCTCACAGACTAATTTTACGTAAAGAACACTGCTGAACTAAAACGATTGTAGAAATGTGGAAACAAAAAAACAACTTGGTGAAGAGACTGATTTCACTTCTTCAAGAGAATTACTGAGCCGGCATGAGTCAGAGCTCTGATTCTTCACCACCACCTCACATCAGTGATGACTTTTGGTTTCAAGTAAGAGAGTTGGACTATCCATAAGTTAAAAAAAAGGAAATTATTACAAGGAAATTGAGAACTCACAGAATCAGCAGAAGGGTGAGAGCCTAAGATTAAATAAGGCCAGAAACCAGGGAAGATATAAGTAGTAGCAGTTAAGTATCCAAAAAATAAGAATGCTTTATTTTCATCCTTTCATCTTTGGACCACTTGCTCAAGGTTCAGAATCCTGGGTGAGAATATCTAATTTTTGAGGTCTTTATTCACATGCCAGTCCTCTGGCTTTCTGAGAGTGGAGAGAAGGAAGGAAAAACTCTTGCCTTCAGCTTCCTTGGTGGAAAATAAAATATTTCAACAAGCTGATAACAAAATTATCTTAGGTTGATGAAGGAAGCCCTGTAAAGTGACAAATACTCATTACTCACATAGCCTGAATTCCATGGACTAGTCCTTTACATTACAATTGGATTTTGTTCATGGTATGGTTATAATTTAGCTACCTTACCTATTAACCAATGCTTTGGTTGGCAGTATTATTTATTTTAATGGGTACTTTAGAATGAAATATTTTATCTGTGCATAGTCAAATTCTAGCTTCCTATTATCTTTCTCTATGTAGCATGTAGCAAATTAAAGCATAGTTAACCTTTAATTCATTTCCCGAATGATTATAGAGATGTGATGTGTGATTATAGAGATGTGATGTTTTAATTAATTTATTAGCTTTGTGAAAATTTTTATTCATAAAGTTTGTAGCAGACCCCATTGTTAATGACATTCATGTGCCACCACAGGCATATCACTTCATTCTACCCAACCAGAAGTGCTGGGAAATGGACACTTCTGAACACTGTCTCAAGGGCTGACCTGATGGGAAGTGAGATGTAAATACCCCAGCTCCCTTGTTTCTTGAAAGGAGTCACATTGGGCCTTGTGTTCCATGTTAGTGCTTCTCAAACAATTTTGGGGCCAGTTTTTCACTTTCAATCTATCATGGATTGGAAAAAAGTAAAATGAATTACAAAATGATGGTACAAAAAGGTCAAGTTGTTATCAAAGTTTCTAAGTTGTTACTTTTACTTTTTATATATAATTTTTCCTGGATGTGTCCAAACACTGGTATTGTCACCCACTGTATTTTGAGTAATACTGAGCACTATTTCCCTAGGTTGCCTGTAGGACTAAGCTGCAGTTGCCCACAGAGATGTGTGTATTCAAACATCCTTCATTCACTGCCTTTCCCTCCTTCCTTTCTCCACTGTTCCCTGATATTTCCTTATCTCAGGGTCCTCTTCTGGAGGAACCTAAACTAAAACAAGTAATAATCAGTCTGGAAACTACTCTGTGGTATTCCCCATGTGTGAATTTGAGTTTTATTCTTGTCTAGCTAACAGGCAGCCTGCAGAATAAAAATCACAAGGGCTTTGGAATCTGTAAAAAACAATTTTTAATCTGCTACTTAATAGCTGTAGAATCAAGGGCAAATTATTTAATTTCCCTGAGACTGAATTTATTCATTTATGCACTGATGAAATTAAAATAGCTATCAAAATTGCAAATTAAAACCAGGTATCATTACAATTCTATTAAAATATTCCAAATCTAAGACACTGGCAACACCAAATGCTTATAAGGATGTAGAGCAACGGAAACCCTCATTCACTACTGGTGGGAATGCAAAATGGCAGAGCCATTTTGGAAGAGTTTGGTGGTTTCTTACAAAACTAAACCACACCCTGTTCACATTATCCGTCACTTGTACTCTTTGCTGTTTATCAAAAGGAGTTGGAAACTTTATCTCCACACAAAAACCTGCACATGGGACATTTATAGCAGCTTTATTTAATTGTTAAAAGTCAGAAGCAACCAGAATATCCTTCAGATGAATGGATAAATACATGATGTATATCCAGATGAAGTATTATTCAGCACTAAAAAGAACTGAGTTATCAAGCCATGAAAAGACATGAGGAAACCTTAAATGTATGTTCCTGAGTAAAAGAAGGCAATGTGAAAAGGCTACATACTCTATGATTCCAACCATACAATATGCTTTGGACAAAGCAGAAGTATGGAGACAGGAAAAAGTTGGTTGCCAGGTTAAAAGGGGAGGGAAGGGTAAATTGAAGGAACATGGGAGAGTTTTAGAGCAGTGAAACTTCTTTGTATAATGCTACAGTGGTGGATGTATGTCATTGTACATTCCATGCAAAATACAGCAGGAGTGAACTCTAATGTAAGCCTTGGACTTTGGTGATACTGGTACGTCAGTGTAGGTTCATCCATTGTAGTGCTGTGAAATGGAATGTCGATAGTGGGGGAAGCAAAGTATGGGAGGGTATGGAGCAAAAGGGAACCCTCTGTACTTTGTCATGCAGTTTTGCTGGGAACCTAAAACTACTTTAAAAAGAGAATCACAGGGAAATGAAACCTGTTAGAATCCATCACATATTATCCCAAGAGTTTTTGTAATGGTAATTTAGGTTGCTTTAATTTTACAATGTAAACAACATTGAAAATACATAAATACTTATTTCAATACTTGCATATTGTCATAAAAATAACATCAAATATTTTTGGTTTTGCTGAATACATAACTTTCCTTTTCTGGAACTATACAATTCTTTACCCACATTAATAGATGTAGTGAGCATGCCTTTATATAGAAGTTTGTAATCCTAGCATTCTTTATGATGGTCTAGTTTAATGTCTCCTTAATCAAACAGATTGTTTCGCAGTCTTTTCAGCCTGAAGTCATCCTGTACAATTTGATATAATAACTGTGTGAAAGTTTCACATATTTGTACATGATAGGGACAACATACTTAATACTGATTTTATTTAACATTTAGCACGTTTAAACTCAAAGGCACTCAGGAGGAGAAATGAATTTTAAATCTTATTGCTTTATTGCTCAATACTCTAAATGTATAGCAGTGTTAAGGATTCACAGCTGGTTCTCCCAAATAAAGGTATCAGCAGACATTGTAAAGACAACATTTCACCATTGACATTGTTCATCTGTTGAGCCACAATGGTATGTGGAGTGATTTGCACATCATTACACAGCTTAAAGCTTTTCTGAGCTTTGGTAATTCAGAGTAAGCCCACGACTAAATTCCCTCTCTCAGTATTTTCTCATGATCACATCGCCTCTGGAGAATGAAGTCACTACAAAATTTAAATTATTCTAATCAAATTCACATGGCATTTTTAAACTTGGAATGCTTCCATTTTCATCCCCCTTCTTCAATTTCAAAATTACTTCATGTTTCACCTTGAAGAATGTAACCTTTTACAGTGCTGAGGAAATTCTTTGCAAATTGCATGCAGGATATTAAATTTAAACATTTATGTAATAAATATGTTAATATTTATTGAACATTTACTACATGTAAAGTGATAGGGCCTATGGAAAATACAAGCATTAGTAAAACCCAGTCCCTTTTCTCAAAGATATTAGAACCTGATTTGGAAGTGATATGCAAAAATAAAAAAAAGATGACTGAGTTGGTAAATAGAATAGCTTAGAAATAGGATCTAATAACCATGATAATGTAATTTAACAGAAAATATACTTGGAATATCAATGCAGAGAGAGTGAAAAATAGTGTTGGGACAGTTGTGAGTTATTTAAGAAAAAAGCAACATGGATTTGTAAACATTGCGTTTTTTAATTTTAATTTTTCCATGTGAAACTAAGCCTTTTCTTTCTTTTTTTTAATTGAAGTGTAGTTGATTTACAGTATTATATTAATTTCAGGTGTACACCATAGTGATTCAATATTTTATGTATTAAACTCTACTGCCTACAATGCAGGAGACCTGGGTTCAATCCCTGGATTGGGAAGATCCCCTGGAGAAGAAAAAGCCTACTCACTCCAGTATTCTGGCCTGGAGAATTCCATGGACTGTATAGTCCATGGGGTCGCAAAGAGTAGGACACGACTGAGTGACTTTCAAAAAAAAAAGTTGTTATAAAATAATGGCTAAATTTCCATGTGTTATAGAATATATCCTGTTGCTTAACTATTTTGTACTAGAAACTTACTTTATACCAAAATGCATTCATGATGGATTAAAGAGCTTAGTGTGAAAAGACCCTGATGCTGGGAAAGATTGAAGGCAGGAGGAGAAGGGGACGACAGAGGATGAGATGGTTGGATGGAATCACCGACTCAATGGACATGAGTTTGGGTAAATTCCGGGAGCTGGTGATGGACAGAGAGGCCTGGCGTGCTGTGGTCCATGGAGTTGCAAAGAGTTGGACACGACTGAGCAAGTGAACTGAACTGAACTGAGTAAAGTCTGGCTCAGATGGTAAAGAATCTGCCTGTAATGCAGGAAACAAAGCAAGGTTCAATCCCTGGGTTGGGGAGATCCCCTGGACATAAAATATCTGAAACATTAATTTCTGTCTGGAAAATTTGCCTCCTAAAGAGTCATAAATAAAGTTTTTTATAAAGATGCACATTTCAGTATGATACAAATCACAACAACAACAAAATGCAAACTGTTTTTCACTCACTAAAAAAACCCTTTTCAAAGCTAAAGTAGCAGAGTATCGTGTTTTAGGCATGCCCTAGGTATTATATTTTCTCAGAAATATATGCTGTATAACCCCTGTCTTCCATTAGTTAACAAATTTTATTAATCCCACCTTAGCGAAGTTTCTGCAGTCTTTTCCTTCTTGTGTAATTCCTTTATTGCTGCCTTAGTTCAGGCTTTTCTCATCTTTCTCTTGAACTTCCAGATATCTCATTCCCACAGTGCTATGAGAGTTTTCCTTCTAAAATACAAATCTAAACTCAAGATTGCTTTGACTATTTGGTGTTCTTTGTGTTTCCATACAAATTTTAAGATTTTTTGTCCTAGCTCTGTGAAAATGCCATTGGTAATTTGATAGGGATTGTGTTGAATCTGTAGATTGTTTTGGGTAGTATAGTCATTTTAACGATATTGTTTCTTCCAATCTAAGAACATAGTATATCTTTCCATCTGATTGTGTCATCTTCAATTTCTTTCATCAGTGTCTTTTAGTTTTCTATGTAAGGGTTCTTGCATCCTTAGGTAGGTTTATTCCTCAGTATTTTATTCTTTTTGATGCAGTGGTAAAAATGGGATTGTTTCCTTAATTTCTTTTTCTGATTTTTTGTTATTAGTATATAGAAATGTAACCAGTTTCTTTATGTTAATTTTGTATCCTAAAACTTTACTGAATTAATTGATGAGTTCTAGTAGTTTTCTGGAAGAATCTTTGGGATTTTCTGTGTTTAGTATCATGTCATCTGCCAACACTGTTTTACTACTAGTTTTACTTCTTCTTTTCCAATTTGGATTCCATTTCTTTCTTTTTCTTTTTTTTTTTTTTTTTATCTAATTACTGCGGCTAGGACTTCCAAAACTATGTTGAATAAAAGTGGCTAGAGTGGGCATCATTGTCTTGTTCCTGAAATTAGAGGAAAAGCTTTCAGCTTTTAATCACTGAGTATGATGTTAGCTCTTGGCTTGTCATATATGGCCTTTATTATGTTGAGGTATGTTTCCTCTGTGCTCACTTTCTGGAGAATTTTTATTGTAAGTGGATGTTGAATTTTATCAAAAGCTTTTTTCTGCATATATTGAGACGATCATTTGGTTTTCATTCTTCAACTTGATAATGTGGTGTATCACACTGATTTGTGGGTATTGAAAAATCTTTCCATCCTTGAATAAATCCCACTTGACCATGGTGTATGGTACTTTTAATGCATTATTTAGGCTCAGTTCGCTAGTATATAGTGGAGGATTTTTGCACCTATGTTCATCAATGATATCATTCTATAATTTTCTCTTTTTTTAATATCTGTGTCTAGTTTTGGTATCAGGGTGATGGTGGCCTCATAGAATGAGTTCAGAAGTATTTCTTCCTCTGCAATTTTTTAGCATAGTTTCAGAAGGATAGGCATAATTCTTCCCTAAATGTTTGCTATGATTTTCCTGTGAAGCTATCTGGTCCTGGACTTTGGTTTGTTGGGAACTTTTTAATCACAGGTTCAAATTTAGTACTTGTAATTGGCATTGTTTGTATTTTCTACTTCTTCCTGATTTGATCTTGGGAGATTGTACTTTTCTAAGAATTTGTTCTTTACTTCTAGGTTGTTCATTTTATTGGCATACAGTTGCTTATAGCAGATGCTTATGGTTATTTGTATTTCTGTGATATCAGTTGTAACTTCTCTTTTTCATTTCTGATTTTATTGATTTGAGCTCTTTTTTCCCTGATGAGTCTGGCTAAAGGTTTCAATTTTGTTTATCTTTTCAGAGAACCAGCTTTTAATTTCATTTACCTCTTTCATTTTTTGGTGTCGATTTTATTTCTTTCTGCTTTGATCTTTGTGATTTTTCCCTTATTCTAACTTTGGGTTTTGTTTGTTCTTCTTTCTCTAGTTCCTTTAGGTGTAAAATTATATTGTTTATTTGGGGTTTTCCTTGTTTCCTGAGGAAAGGTTTTATTGCTATAAACTTCCATCTTAGACCACTTTTCTTTCATCCCATAGGTTTGGGACTGTCTTTTCATTGTCATTTATATCTAGATATTTTTTAATTTCCTCTTTGACTTATATTCATTGATCCATTGGTCATTCAGTAGCATATGGCTTAGCCACCACATGTTTGTGTTTTTTTTTAAAGCTTTTTTCTTGTAGTTGATTTCTAATCCCATAGCATTGTGGTTAGAAAAGGTGGTTGAAATGATTTCAACTTTCTTAAATTTACTGAGGCTTGCTTTATGGCCCAGCATGTGATATCTCCTGAAGAATGTTTCATGTGCACTTGAAAGAATGTGTATTCTGCTGCTTTTGGATGGAATGTCCTATAAATATCAGTTAAGTCTATCTGGTATAATGTGTTATTTAAGACTTGTGTTTCCTGATTAATTTTCTGTCTGGATGATCTGTCCATTGGTGTAAGTGGGGTGTTAAATTTTCCCCCTGTGATTGTGTTACTGTTGATTTCTCATTTTATGGTGTTAGTATTTGTCTTATATATTGAGGTGCTCCTATTTTGGGTGCATATGTATTTATAATTATGTTATTGTTATTAAATATATCTTCCTCTTGGATTGATCCCTTGATCATAATGTCATGTCCTTCTTTGTCTTTTATAACAGACTTTATTTTAAAGTCTATTTTGTATGGTGTAAGTATTGCTACTCCAGTTATCTTTTGACTTCCATTTGCATGGAAAATGGAACTGGAGGAATCAGGCTTCCTGACTTCATACTCTTCTATGAAACTACAGCCATCAAAACAGTATGGTACCACCACAAAAATAGACATATTAATCAATGGAACAGAACAGAAAGCCCCAAAATAAACTCACATACCTATGATCAATTAATCTGTGACAAAGGGGGTAAGAATATACAATGGAGAAGAGACAGTCTCTTCAATGACTTGTGCTGGGTAAACGAGACTACTATGCGTAAAATAATGAAAGTAGGATACTCCCTAACACCATATACAAAAATAAATGCAAAATGGATTAAAGACATGAGTGTTAGACTGGATGCTATAAAAGTCCTTGAGGAAAGCATGGGCAGAACAATCTGATATAAAACACAGAGTATCTTTTTGGATCAATCTTCTAGTGTAGTGGAAATAGAAACAAAAGTAAATAAATGAGACCTAATTAAACTTTTAAAAGCTTTTGCACAGCAGAGGAAACCATAAATAAAATGACAAGAGTGCCTACAGAATAGGAGAAAATATTTTTAAATGATCCAACCACAAAGGATTAATCTCCAAAATATACAAATAGCTCATGCAGCTCAACAGCAAAAAAAAAAAAAGCCAATCAAAAAATGCGTAGAAGGTCTAAAAAGTCATTTCTCCAAAGAAGACATACAGATGACCAAAGGCACATGAAAAGATGCTCAATATTGCTAATTAGTAGAGAAGAGAAACAGAGTCAAAACTACAATAAGGTATCACCTCCCATCAATCAGAATTATAAAAAAATCTACAAATAATAATTGCTGGAGAGGGTGTGGACAAAAGGAACCCCTCTGCACTGTTGGTGGAATGTAAACTGGTGCAGCCACTATACAGAATAGTATGGAAATTCCATAAAAAACTAAAAAGGGAGCTAACATATGATCCTGTAGCCCCACTCCTGTGCGTATACCTGGAGCAAACTATAATTCAAAAAGACACAGGCACCCAATGTTCATAGCAGCACTGTTTATGGCAGCAAAGACAAACCACTGAAGTACCCATTGACAGATGAGTGGATAAAGAAGATACGGTGTCTGTACACAATGGTATCTTACTCAGTCATAAGAAAGAATGAAATGATGTCATTTGTAGCAACATAGTCTTAGAGATTATCATACTAAGTGAAGTAAGCCAGACAGAGAAAGACAGATATTATATGATATTGATTATATGTAGAATCTAAAACAATTATATAAATGAACTCATTTACAAAGCAGAAATAGACCTATAGACATAGAAAGCAGATTTATGCTTACCAAAGGGGAAAGTAAAGAGAGGTATAAATTAGGAGTTTGGGATTAACATATACATACTACTATATAAAACAAATAGCCAAAAAGGGCCTACTGAATAACACAGGAAACTATACTCAATACTTTGTAATAACCTGTAAGGGAAAAGAATCTGAAAAGCAATATGTATGTGTGTGTGTGTGTGTGTGTGTGTGTATATGTATGTATATATGTGTGTGTGTGTGTGTGTGTGTGTGTGTGTGTGTGTATGTATCTATATCTGAATCACTTTACTATACATCCTGCCTGAAACTAGCACAACATTATAAGTAAACTATATTTCAATTAAAAAGTAAATTAAATAAAACTCTTGGCAAAGAGAAAATAATTTAGTAAATAAGTAAATAAACTTGTTAATTCTTTGTTTAAACCCATCTATGGTTCATCTTATGCCATTCCCAAACTCTCTCCAAGCCATGAAAGACCCTTAGCCTCAGGTATGAAACTCTGAATTTTCTGAAAGCACATTCTAGGTACTACTTTCAGTGGCATGCTCCTTGCCTCCTCCTGGTTCCAGCTACATGCTGTACAGAACAGAATCTTGAGTTTTTTACAAGCACTTCTGCTTGGTTTTTTCGTAGTGTTTTCCCTCAGCTGAACATTTTTTTTTCCTGATTTTTCTTCTTTGTCCTACTCTATTCTCAAGAATTATTTCTATTGCCACGTCTACATCTTTCTAGATTGCTGCTGCTGCTGCTCCTGCTAAGTCGCTTCAGTCGTGTCCGACTCTTCCCGACCCAATGGACTGCAGCCCACCAGGCTCCTCTGTCCATGGGATTTTCCAGGCAAGAGTACTGGAGTGGGTTGTCATTCCCTTCTCCACTTTCTGGATTCCTCTAGGCATAATCTAAAATGTTTTTCACTTTGAAGTAATCTTTAAAGGAAAATTTTTATTTAAAATGTTATGTGTTTTTATAACAGAAAATATGAAGAACATATTACATTTGCATGGTGAATTTCATTTGCTTTATTTTTATGTAGTTTTGTTCATACTGGATTTACAGGTTTTGTTGTAAATCTCTTTCTATGTTGTATATTATTGTTAAGTGAGTTTGTAGTTCAGTCTACTTAAATACATTCCTGATTCCACTAGATTTTTGGCAGTGAAATAGACAGTATGCTTAAACCGGGTAATTTGAAGAGTATTTGACAATAAAAGGACTATTCACAAACATGGGGATAGAGTCCAGTGATAGTGTTTTATCCTTGAGTTAGAAACTGTGGGGAGATACATCATTATCCTTAGGCTTCAAGGGGCAAAAGAAGGGTGTATTGCTGGACCTCAGAAGTACTTAGTGTGTGGATATTTCTTGACAAGTTCTGTCATCTTTGTTGAAAAGTCAAAGCCAGCCTGAGATCATCTTCAGGGAGGGACAGGAAGAATAACTACCCCTACTTCATTCTCTCCCTCTTCTCTGATCAAGACACATAATTGGCAAAACCCATCCTTAAGCCAGGCAGTAGTGCATTCTAGAAAGACTAGCACCTCAAGGCAGAGAGCAAAGTATAGTGGGAAACTGGTGGGACACACAAAACAGGGACTTGGCATACTCCTAAGATAGGATGTGAATTGTTTATTGTTTTTCTGCTACTTTAATAATAAACAGATTTGCATAAACATTTATTCAAATTCTTGAATAATAAGATTCTTCCTTAACAAATTTCCAAGGTGAAGCTTTGCTTTTTTCAAAGGACCCAGAAAAATAAGAATTAAAGGGCTTGATGAGAAGCTTCGCCCAGTTAAAATCCCAACCCTGGGAAATGATTTGTGACTTTTAAAAGGACATCTTAAGGCAGACTCCCAGCAGGAAATAGAAAGCACAGTTAAGCTAGGTAATTGAAGTTTGCAGGATGGGTTTTATGGAAGGGAGCAAGTGATGGTATAGTCCCTTGGGCCTTATAACAGTGGGGAGCCTTTAGGACCCTTGTCTTGAAGGGTCAGGAGGAGGAAATAGTTCAAGAAATGCATCCACAAAGGGCATGGAAGATCTGTGTATAGACGGCCTCCAGATCAAGAGAAAGGAGCTAATCAGTGAACCAGCAGGGAATAAGCAGGGCAAATAAATGCCCAGATGTCAGTTTCTTCCTATCCTCCAAACTCCTGCCACACAAACACTGTGGAAGCCAGAGATGAAGTAACTCTTTAATGCAGTCCACACTGACCAGCTTTCTGGGACACACAGAGGGTAGAGAAGGGAGCTGGATGGGTGAATGGAAAATATCCAACACATTTAGCTTTAAAGGAGATCAAATGACCAAGGGAAAGGAGAGTGGCTTTATTAAGATAGTCTTAATCTATCTTGGCAAGATTAGCAAAAGAAACATGAGACTTGCTCTTTAGTCTGAATTTCACATCCTTGCCTGATGGTTACGCTTTTGTATTTTTGTTAGCTGAGGTCTTTTCCTCTAAAATACACCCCTATTTATGCTTGGATTTCCTGAATCGTCTAGTCTGTGAAACACAAGTTTCAGCATCAAATATGAACACATTTTGTGTGGCCCTCGTACTATCCACTCATAGAGTGGTTCAAAGAATTATTGCTTTTTGTGTTTGTGTGAAATGTTTTAAAATCAAGAGATTTCAAAAAACCCTACTTCATCTTCTCTTGGACAATCAGAATGTGGGGCACAACTAGGCTTACATTTCTGCAAGGCAGTGAGCTAGAATTGCATATTTGCTGCCACCTAAGGAGCCGAGGCTCCCCAGTTTGCTTCAGTCTTCACCATTCCCTGTTGTTTCTTTGAGAGTCAGTTACCATTTTTCACTGTAATCATGTTACTGCTTTTCATTTACCTAGACTGGATTTGCTTATCTATGTTACATGTCAGAGTCTTGAGGACATTTAAGTTTGATACTTGCACCAAGGTAAGTTTGACCCAGGGCTTCCCTGGTAGCTCAGTTGGTAAAGAATCCCCCCACAATGCAGGAGATGCTGGCTCAATTCCTGGGCTGGGAAGATGCACTGGAGATGGGATAGGCTACTCACCCCAGTATTCTTGGGCTTCCCTGGTGGCTCAGCTGGTGAAGAATCCAACTGCAATGTGGGAGACCTGGGTTTGATCCCTGGGTTGGGAAGATCCCCTGGAGAAGGGAATGGCTGGCTACCCACTCCAGTATTCTAGCCTGGAGAATTCCATGGACTGTATAGTCCATGGGGTCACAAAGTGTCAGACACTCAAGCAAAGATGTACATATGACAGGTCTGTACAGGTTTTGTTATTTACATAAAGTGTTCAGTAAGACACTGGGCCTGGCACCTTTAAGAAACTATTTATAAGTATTTTTTTTTTAGTATTAGAAAGGTTAAAAGATAATAGGAGTTTAAAGAACTTAAAGGTTCATTTTACCCAGATAGCTAACAATATGTTTCTAGAGAAGGGAGAGATGTAACAACTCGAAGCATAATTGCCATACAACCTTCTTTAGAAGGATAGCAAGAGCTTGAAAAACCATTCCAGAAACCTTACTCTGTTTTGGTTTTCTCTTATCTATTTTAGGTCCTAGGACAGAAGATTTCAAGCTATACACATACATTTGTGTTTTAAAGAGGGTGAAAAATTAATTTTACTCAGTAAAAAAACACATTAAAGATTCTTTCTGGCTTTAGGTTTAATGGGAAAAATTAAAAACAGTAAAGTTAGAACTTGATAATTTTTGAGAAATTTAATTTATTAAATTAGTGTTTTCCTTCAACAAATACATTTTTAAAAGAAAAACATTGTTTTGGTTTTTTTCTTTTTACCACAAATGTAATGCAATAATAACATGTTCAGAAAAGCTTATTGTCATGACAAAATAACATAGCTATGCCAAAGTAATTATTATAATAATAGCCTATTTCACTTTTTTCTCTTCTCCACCCAACTCTTTTTTTTAATGAGCAGACTTCCATTGCTTAGCATCTGAGGCAGATGACAATGCATTCACTGACCTAGTGTCTCTTTTTTGGGGGGGTGGGGCAAGACAAGTCCCATGTAGAAGGAGATGAATCACAGCATGATAGCATCCTATCAACAGCTTCTGTCTCATCTTGAATTATGTAAAGTGTATATATTATTTGATTGATCTTGACATTAAGGTGGTAAAATTCTAAGAATACTGACTGATATTTTTATATCTACCTTCTAATGAAAATCTAGTAAAGGTACATAGCAGAGTGATCCTATTATAACTTGAACTGGCTGTTCAACATTTACTAAATGGTGCTTCTTGCTGGCCTAACAAGCATTAACTGAGTCTTAGGATGTGCTTCAGTCCCAAAGAAGTGCAGAAGAGTAAGCTGAGAGTCTGGCACAGGTACTTTTCTTGCTATAACATGGCAGGCTAAGTGCCCGAGAGTGCTTAGGCCAAAGTTTGTCAGTAGGCAACGAGGAAGGGGAGTGCTAACATAATCACCTGTGAGGATTTTCCTATTTCACTCTTTAGACTCCACCTATATATATATATATGCATATATATATATGTAGGAGTCACAGTCTCCAGGTAAAGAGGCTAATATTCTACATGCTAGAATCACGTAAGTAAATTTTAAAAACTCCTGCCATCCAGCATTCTTTGAATCAGAATCTCTTGAGTTAGAGGTTGAGCTGATATTTAAATACAGTTCGTATTTCAAAAGAAAAAAGAAGCCTGACAAATTATTCTAATTTATAGCCAGTTTTAAGCACCACAGTCTCACTTGTGTAGGTTGAGAATATTTACAGATAATCCTGATGTTCCAACTCTAGTGCCCCTGTTCATCCTTTTCCTCCATTGCTTATTGAGAAATCCAGACCTATATAATGAAGAGAATCATGGGGAAGAATGGGGTATCTCACTGCTGGGCCAGATCAAGGTCCAAGGCCTCAATCTGCTATTTATTCTCGATAATACTTTTTTGGGGTAAGAGGGACTGTGCCGTGCATTGTACAATGTTTACCAGCATCCGTAGCTTTTACCTGCTAGATGTCAGTTGGGTTTTCTCCCCAGTTGTGGCAAAAATTAACTGTGTCCAGACATTGCCAAAGGTCCCTTGGGAGGCAAAATCACTCCTGGTTGAGAACTGCAGGTCTAGGCAATAAACTAAAGCAAGACCTAGCAAGTAGGCCTGGGACTGGGGGAGACCTGGCTGGATATAATTTGAAATTCTTAAATGCAAACCAGAATGTGTGAAAATTTACCTGGGGCTTTATGTTTCATCTGAAGAAGCCACATATCATTTTGAATTTGTTCTGACTATTTATTGCCTTGTAAAAAGCTACTGTATCTTAGTGGCTTAGAACAGTGACAACATTAATTTTATTCACAAATCTGAAATTTGACCATGGCTAGGTGAGAGACCTTGATTTTGCTTTACTGGGGTGGCCAAAAAGTGGAGAACAAGAATCATCTAAAAGCTCACTAACATGTCTAATGGTTGATGGCTAGCTGTCAGTCGGGGCTGTAGTGGGAGCTATGGCTGAAAAATCTGCATGTGGCCTTTCCATGTGGCAGTTTGGCTTTCTCACAGCATGATGATTGGATCCTAAGGACAAGCATACCAGGAGAATTAGGTAGAAGCTGTACTGCATTTATGAGTTGTCTTGAGAGTCATATAACATCATTTCCACTGTAGCCAAAGTCTGCCCAGATTCAAGAAGGAACATAAAACCTATCTTTATGTTCAGATGAACAGATGCCAATGTCACCTTATAGGAAGAGCATTTAAGATGGTGTGCATTGGTACAGTCATCTTTGGAAAATTCAAAGGCAGATCGTTTAGGATTGCTTACCTGGTGTCTATCACAGAGCTGGCTAAATATTGTTCTATGAAATACCTATATCGATAAGCTGGGGAATTTTTGTTTCAGATGCCAATTTCTGGACCTTTCCCTTGAGGACTCTCATTTATTAGGTCAACTTTAGACATCTGATTTTTCAATAAGTCCTCAAAATAATTCTTATGTATATTAATGATGTTCTTTGTTTATACAGATGCTTTCATCATTTACACATTTCCATTACTCCTTTACACATTTTCTTCCATGAAACAAGGTGGAGATACAGAGAGAGGAATGTAGCTAACTAGAAGAACTGTTTCAAACATGTCTTTGGGGTTGTAATATGCGTATATTGCTTGTCAAAAGACACTGTGAAAGTAGTGTTGCTGACTGGAGTTTTGTGAACATTTGATTTGTTTTAGTTCTCATGCATGTCAAAATGAAAAGAGGAAAGAGATAACATTATAGTCCAAGTCAATAGATTTGGGATTTTCTTTAGTCTATAGTTTTGCAGTCAAATTTTATAAGATTTTATGTTACATGTAAAACTATACTTTCAGCATCAAACAAAAAATGCAGTGTTTATAATGATGGAGTTGTGTCATAAGGAAGGATCCTTTGTAGATACTTAAAAAATGATAATGTATATGGTAATGTGAATATCATTTTCAAGGAGCATCATGAGAAATGTGGGAAATGAAATGCTAATATAGGGACATTTCCTTGACTTAAATTTTGCTGATCAAGCAACTTCAGTGACCTAAAATATACTTGAGAAAACAGCTTGTCAAAAAAGCCTCTGTGCAATCAGAATACAAAAGTTCCTACTTTACTTGAAGTCTACATACTATTAGCTTGCATGAAAATCTATCAAATAGTAGGTCTCCCAGCTCTCAGCAAAAGAAAATGTATAGAATGGGTCAGAAGTGGATGTCTTCAGATTGGCACAATGAGGACAAGGACAACCAAGACAACAATAACACAAAACTTCATGATTTTGAAGGAAAATAGTTTTCAGATTTTTAGAGTAGAGAAAACCCACTTTTATGTCTCATTATTTTAGGGGTGTCACTAGGTACAGCAACTACTTTTCATCATGGGGAGCCTGAGTTTTTGAAAAGCTTCAATTATTTTAATTATATACTAGAAAAATATTTAACAGCTTTAGAAAAAAATTCTCATAATCGGTTAAAATTAAATAAACTTTGGTACTTTGTGTAGATAAACCTCCATTATTCATAAAATTATTTTTTATAGATTGCTTCCTTTGCAGAAAATGCTAGATAAGAAGTGTTTATTGATGTACTCATTCTATTAAAATATTTTCTTTTTAAAAATTATTTGTGTATTATTTATTTTTTGCTGCACTGGTTCTTCACTGCTGCCTCTGGGCTTTCTCTGGTTGTGGCAAGTGGGGGCAACTCTCCACTGCAGTGCATGGGCTTCTCATTGTGGTGACTTCTCTTGTTGCAAAGCACAGGCTCCAGAGCTCGCAGGCTTCAGTAGTTGTGGCAAGTGGGCTCACTAGTTGCAGCTCACCGGCTCTAGAGTTTTGGTAATTAGGTTTAATTGCTCCATGGCACGTGGAGTCCTCCCAGACCTGGAATCAAACCCACATCCCCTGCACTGCCAGGACTCCCAACCACTGGGCCATGAGAGAAGTCCAAGATAATTAAAAAAAAAAAAAAGACTTTTGTTTTTTTTACTAAATTAAAACCTTGTATGTGACATAAAATCTAACTTAGATGTCTAACATGGAGAACTATATCAGCATTTCAGTTATATTCATATCTGGGAGGGAACAGAACCAAGTAGAACCAAGCAGAATGAAGGGTCATTTAGCCTACCACCACGTTCTATTGAGTCTAGCTCCAAAATTCATCTTCAATGTGTTCATTTCTCTTGCTTCCGCTGTCACTACCCTTGTTCATGTCACATCAGCTCTCCCATCTGTGCTTCTGTAGTAGGCTGTTATCTATCTCCCTCTTCACTTGGCCCATTCCAACCCCTTTTTCATGAAGTCATCAGATCAAGTTACTTCCTTCTCTAATATGCTAATGTGGCTTTTCATTCTATTTCAAGTAAAACCCAGCATCCTTACTCTGACTCTCAAGGCCCTGTATGATCCAGTTCCTTCATACTTCTCCAGTCCCATCCCACAAAACTCCCCTTTGCTCATTATGCTCTGTGTCCCTTGGCTGGAGATAGTTTTGCCTGATTGAATCAGGTGTTTCTTAGGAGGCGAGTAAAGGAAGTGAGAATAGGATATGGAACAGGGAATTATTAACTCTGGTATCTCATTTACCCTTAAATATACTCAAGAGATTACACCCGTTATTTCTGTATTCTATGGAATTTGAAAGATTTAGCACACACATTACATTCAGCAGTGGTTCAATAAACAGTTTAATTGCATTTACCTTGGAAAGCTGGAAATGAGAAACATTTTCTTTATTCAGGCTTCTTCTTTATTTACTCCATGTCATCCAACTAATGATAATTTTAATACACATTATGACAAAAAGAAGCCAGTTTCTTAAAGCATCAATAACTGCTACATTTTTCTTGAAGCCAGAAACCGTGACTTAAATATTTTTATCTGTAAGATGAGCTTAGGAGTGGAAGTGATACATAATAAGGGCACAGTATTTCTTTAATGAATGGAAAATTTCAAACCACTCAGAGGACCTAGTTTAAATTGCCTTTAAGTACCAAATAGATTAAGAAGTGGTTATAATTATATAGGCTGCTGATGCATGTATACAAAAGTGAAAATACATTGTGAAATAAGTCTTTTTACCCTATACTTATGTGAAAGTATGTGATGTTGCAGGCAAAAGTTTTATTATTTATTATTACATAAGACCTACTGTCTTATGTAGGTCTTATGTAAAATAAAACAAAAAAGAAACCTTTAGGTGGCGGCCAAGAGCTATGATTATGAATTCCATAGCCTGCTTTTATGAGAATTTATGATCTTGTTTGAAAGTGGTCATGTTAAACCACAAAAATTCAGTGCAAAGCAAGTACAAGAAATAAAAATAGGCCTGAAAGGAATGGATTTGAATGAGAATATTGCAATCAATCAATCAAATCTCTAATTTTGATTAAAAAGTTGGTATTTTGATTATGAATATTAGGAAAGATAATTGTATTGGTATTGAGTCATGGAATTTATTATTCTTGGCAGTTAAATGTTTTAATTTTGAAAGAAATCATCTTCAAACAAAATGGTAGCCTTTTAAGAACTCAGAGAGTGTAATAAAGATGTCAGAACTGTCCAGATGCTCATTGTGCATTTGGAAACTCCACTCAAATTTGACAAAAAGTCTCAAAAAAAAAAAAAAAAAAAGAGGTCAATGAGCTAATTCATTCTTGCAACATCTGCCAAGCAATGGCTTCTTGGAGCATAATGTATTCTTTTTTCTTCTTTTGCTGCTCTCTCAAATAAAGAGGTGACCAAATCCATTAGACACCTCTTTCAGTTCTAGAAAAAAAGAAGGAAAACTGAAATACATTTTTTTAAAGCATTATGATTTTCTGATGGTGTGCACTAGTTTTTCTTCTCTGCTTATTCATTTCTTCAGTATGCACTAAGTTAAAGAAGAAACAGTTTTAAACATCGCTATTAG
Source organism: Dama dama (assembly GCF_033118175.1). Classification (NCBI taxonomy): domain Eukaryota; kingdom Metazoa; phylum Chordata; class Mammalia; order Artiodactyla; family Cervidae; genus Dama; species Dama dama. The sequence continues at coordinate 27,360,519 of NC_083698.1, read as the reverse complement.
ATATTGCTGTATATAAGGTATAATTTTAAAGTTTTTACATTAATGATTAGTTCTGTTAGCATTTAGATTCATTATGTACATTTTTGACAATGTTTTTGGCAACATAGACTTTAGATATTTGCTTTCATTTAATCAGAACTTTGGTGATGAATTGTCTCTAATTCAGTTCTTATCCACCTCAGTAGCACACATTTAACATCAACAGTATGCACAGAAGCATGGAGGAGAGAAAACAAAAGACAGATTCAATATCCATGGAAATTGATAAGCTTTTCAGATGCAACAAGAGAACAGAAACAAGTAAAAACAATATAGCAAAAACCATACATTGCTTTTGAGCAATAAGAAAGGAGAGAAGGAAAAATATGAGTTGATATTATTTAAGAAAAGCTCTATAGAGAAGATAAAATTAAACTGGTATTAATAGTTTCCCAGTACATTATTGGGAAAGTAAATATTTTAATTCATAAGAAACTTTATTTCAATTACTTAATGTTAATATTCCAAAATTGTACTGTAGTAATGTAGATGTAACAATAGCATTGAACAGTTTCTTTTCTAAATATTCTTCACTGTGTTAGTCAATGGAGATGGTGACAGTTCAGTTGCTCAGTCTTGTCCAACTCTTTGTGACCCCATGGAAGCACGCCAGGCTTCCCTGTTCATCACCAACTCCCGGAACTTACTCAAACTCATGTCCATCGAGTTGGTAATATCATCCAACCATCTCATCCTCTGTCGTCTCCTTCTCCTGTCTTCAATCTTTCCCAGCATCAGGGTCTTTTCCAGTGAGTCAGTTCTTCATATCAAGTGGCCAAAGTATTGGAGTTTCAGCTTCAGCATCAGTCCTTCCAGTGAATATTCAGGACTGATTTCCTTTAGGATGGACTGGTTGGATCTCCTTGTAGTCCAAGGGACTCTCAAGAGTCTTCTCCAACACCACAGTTCAAAGCATCAATTCTTCGGTGCTCAGCTTTCTTTATGAGCTTTCAATATAAGAACCCCATGAAGAGAAGGAAAAAGGAGATGGTGACAGCCCCACTCAAAAAAGCGTTTAGTATGTGGCTGGATTACATAGAAAGCTGCACAAGGAGGATTACTCAGAAATTATTTTAGTCCTTTAGCAGTTTGCAATGTAAAACTGTCTAGGAGTAAAATTACGCTAAAAATCTGAAAATTGAATGTATGGGATTTATAGAAATATTTTCTATATCACTATGAATGTATTCAAAATTATATTCTTGAAGCTAGAAATCCGAGAGTTGGCTCTTACACTGTCTCTCATGGTGAATATGGTGATAAAGTTGTGGTCAGAGTACATCATTTCTCTGGAAGTATCTTCTTTCTATGTAACATGAAAGAGGAAAACTATGTCTCTAAATTTCCTCTTAACTCTAAAATGTTACATTCAAGGATTTTTAGAGAATAAAACCCAAACATAATTCAACATTATCAAAGTAGAAATTTTTTTCCATCTCATGAGTAAAAGCATGGCATTGTTTCAGTGAGAACTGCAAAATAAATCTAACTGTGTATAGTACCCATGCATAGGTCAAGAATGACTCCCTAGCATTGTGCAATGTTCAGCCTGCATGACTTGTATGTTGGCTTTATATCAATAATAAGGAAAAGAAGGTATAGAAAATTCCTCTGCAGTAAAAATTTTATTATAGCAGAATATAGAATTTTATAAATTTGGTTTTGTTTCCAAGTCATGGTCCTTTTTAGAATCTGAAGTCTTTAAGCAAGATAAAAACTGTTAAATGCAAAAGCAGTAACCTGAAGAAAACAGAAAGGGCAGATACTTTACCTATGGTGAGTGATAATGATTGACCAAGGTTTTGAGTGCTATAAAACCAGTAGATATCATGGGGCATGAGTGTTTTCTGATGGGCTTAAAAGGCTGAAAATTAATCAGTGACTGACTGTGACTTGTAGGTGCTTAATAAATATAATTTACATTAAAAATTAATTTCAAGTATGACAAAGCAAGCATACATGAATAATCTGCCACTGTGCTAACAGATATATTGTAAACTGCAAGTGGATAGAAATTTGGCTACTTTGGTTGAATGGGAAGGAAAGTTGATAGCCTCAGTTGGTTACATCTTTATTCTGCTTTGTCAGTCGACCAACCGTATATGAAAGTTATTTTATCTTGAGTGGCAGCAACTCAGCATGCTGGACTTACTAATTTCAAAGTTCTGTTCTTCTTTACATGATTAGGGTGAATAATGCCTGACCTAGGCAAATAAAAGTGACAAATCTCATTGATTCTACTCACTGCGAACTTACAGGAAGGACAAAGAGACTGGTTAACAAGAAAGCAGTCTACTATTTAAGATGCTATTTCCTAAAGCTGAGTTTTTCTTCCACTTTTATCATAATAAATTGCTCCAGTCATAATCTTTGGCAGAAAGTCTGGGATTCAAAGAATCAGGAAAAAGTAATACATGGAAAGAGGGAGAAAAAGAATTAATCCAGAAACAATACATAATAATAAAAAAAAAAGATAGAGCAAAATTTACAAATTTCTAGGAGAAGAGGAGGAACAAAGAGAAAAAGAAAGGGTAGCAAAAATGAAAATAAAGGCAGGTAAGGAGGCTGAAAATAAGGATAATACAGAATAGGTAAAGATTGAAGAGGAAAGACAATAAGAAACAAGAATAAAGCCAGTGAAAAAAGTGACAAAAATGTAGAGCAGGAACAGCAGAACAAAATGGGGAAAAGGAGGTCAAAGCTTAAGAGCAAAAGCACAAAATGGGCTAGAGGACAGCAGGCAAAGAAGTGAGAAGCAAATGGAGAAGGTGCAGTTGTCTGGATTATAAAGTTGGGAGAAAAGAAGGCAGACAGGAAGGCTGGAGGTTGCAAAACGGAAAGCCACCAGAGCCAGTGGTTTTCCTTTGTCTTTTTATTAGTGGACTTCATGCCACTTGAATGGAACTTGCAGATGCATGTGAATTATTTTACTGGTATCATTTATCATTCCAAGTCCTGTTATAATGATGTTAGGGATTTGGCATAGGGGTGTGAGCCTTAACTGAGGCTATCAACTTCCCTTCACATTCAACCAAAGCTGTCAAATTTCTGTCTACTTGCTGTTTACAAGCTCTATTCAAATGGCATAAACTGGCAGTAGGTTGACTAGTCAAATTCTGGACATTAAAATAAAGAACAAAAAATGATCTGTTTGTATTAAAAAGATAGTTGTATGCTCATTTGCTCAGTCTGATTGTTAGTGTATAGGTTGGGTTGGTTGGTTGTTTCTCAAATCAAGTTGACTTAAATTTAGGCAGTTTCATGAAAATTCCCCAAATTCTTGAAACATGTAATACAAATTGTCACTATGAGAGCCAGCCAAATTGTTAAAATAAAACAAACCATCCAGTCACTATTTTAAAAGGCCTTTTGCCCAGGTAGTGAGTTTTAAAAACTGATTTGGGGAAAAAAGTCTACTTAAGGTTGCAATTAAGGATACCAAGAATGATTTGTTATTAGCAGGTCAAAAGAGATCAGAAGTAGTTTGTTAGCTTTTAACTGCAACTTGAAACCTAGATATATTTTCTGCTTTTCTGTCTTTTCATTTTGCTCTTTAATAGCCACTGAACAACAAACTATCCATCCTGTGAAGTTTTATATCTTCAAGTTCATCTCTGTTTAGGTGTTCATTTTTATTTCTCCATGGGAACAACTGTGTTGCCAGGGAAACTGGACAGCCCAGAATATAGATAGTACAGAAAGCTTTGTAGGAAGAATCAAGCTCCTAACACACAGTAAGCTACATAATGCAAATACTTTTAACACTTAACAGATTATGGCATCTCAGAAATAATAATTTGTTCCTATGGCTTATCAAAATTTGTAAAAATAAAATAAGAGGAAATTTTACTCTTTTCTTATTAGAAAAAATATGAAGATTTATTTTTCATTAAAAAATAGTAACTGTCAAACAGATTAATTGTGGTGATTATTTTCACTGAATAAAAAAGATGCCTTCAAAGATTTTCTTTATGAGTGTTTTTTGTACACTGACATTGTCATCCCACACCACATCCATGGTGAAGTATGCCAGACCTCAGATCAGGGTGAGAAAAGTAAGCAGGAGAAGAGGGGGCTGGGATCAAGGATCTAAAGTAGGTAGGTGACCAGCATTCCTAATTGTAATATCGGAGGTTAGGAAAACTAGGATTGTAGTCCAGAAATGATTTATAAGGGGTTGGAATCTGGTGGAAGAGAACATGGCAACAGTTCCTGGCAGTGCTAACTCTTAGCTCCAGGCAAGGGAAGGAAGGAGCTCATTTAGTTGGAGAGCAGAACTCTGGTCAGTGTCCAGGGAGCGGGTGTGAGATGCCAGGCCGGATTCTAGTCAAGGGCAGGTCCCTTGTTAAACCAGCGGTAATTTAGCTTAGAACACTGGTTGCAACCCCAGGTGTGGAGGATGTTAGCAGGGACAGGAGTCCCATAATGCAGACTGGACAACAGAATTGTTGAGTGGGAGAGTGGCTGCAGCTTTCTGGGAGCATGAATGCCTAGGACACTCCACAGACACTCTGGATCCTGGGCTCAGTAATTCATGTTTAATTCCAGCCTCTACTTAATGGTTTTGAACAGAGCTCTTAATAATTTGCCTGGTTGCTTTAGGATTGACTTGGAGACTGAGAGGGGCAGAGACTGAAACAGCAAAGTTTTAGGCAACTAGAGAGGCAGATACAGTGATTGAAAACAAGATGAGACTTGATATGCTGCGAATCAACCCATAATAAGAATTGTACATTCACGATTTAATGTTAGTACAACTGTGTGTAGGAAGCATTTGTAATTCAGTGGCAAAAGGAGAATGTTCACACAGACCCCACATATAGTTTCATGTTTTCAGTGGTATGTTATCCCAGCAATAATTTTATATTACCTTTAAGTAAGCAAAATATCTGATGTGACAATGACCCCTTTAATAAGTAACAAAATAAACTTTAGTGAAAGAGTTGACTTTCTAAACATATGCTTAGGTACCATCTCCTTAACCTTGTATTTTCCAGTCCTACGGTAGCTATTTAGCAGAATCTCAAAGCTACTGCAGGTAATCAGTGTGAGCACACCTTGGTTCATGAAGTCTGGGATCAACAGACTGTCAACTCAACTCTAAAGCTTTCTGAAGTAATGTAGTCACGCTGTGTGTGCCTCATTGCACTTTGAGGTTATGGTTCATTTAATTTTGTGGAATAAAGCAGGTTTCTATGTAAAGTAGCATTTTCACCTATAAGCTAGTAGCAGTAAAAAAAAAAACAAAAAAAAACCTAATTTTTAAGTAAAATCCAGTGTCTCACATAACTTGCATGTAAATTCCCCATGCCACAGTTAGAAAAATCCTCTTACTAATATAAAACAAAAAAAAAAATGTGGAAAGTAATAGACAATTGTTATTTTTAAAGGAAGTGAACATCCAAAAGAGGAAGATGTGAGGTTAAAGGAAACATTGGAATTAAAAATGATACTGGCAAAGCTAAGAAAGAATGAAAATAAGCTGATGAAGATTAAAAATTATTTTTAAATTGTAAAGCTTAATATATTGTGTGATGTCCCTCTTATGATATGTAGGTTGAGACAAAAACCAACGCAATGTGTTAGATCCTTTTTCCTCATGGCCCTGCCTGTTCACTGTAGTCAGATAACAATGTTCTCCTTTTCTCTGTATGCAGTTATTTAAAGATTTCTTTCAAAGAATTGTTGCCTCAGTGGTGGATAAGTATCTGTGTGACAAAATACTATTTAGTGATTTCATACATAGTATATATATGTGTGTGTGTATATATATATATATATATATATATCTGTACAGAAATATGACAAAATACTGTTTAATCATTTTACTTTATTAACCTGTGAGCAAAAAATAGTTTGCCATTTCTAACATGGGCAACACTGTACAGGTACTGATCTGGGCACTTGGAATATATAAATGAGTACAACATAGCAAGTAAGAAGGATAGTTCAAGATTTACAAAGTTGAATTAGAAGCAGATATGAAGTGCTGTCAGAAATAAACAAAGGCAGACACTCAGGGGTAAACATAGATTTTAACCAGTAATAGCTATTCCAATAGGGAAAGCAGTCCAGCATGCACTGCTGCTGCTAAGTCACTTCAGTCGTGTCCGACTCTGTGCGACCCCACAGACGGCAGCCCACCAGGCTCCCCCGTCCCTGGGATTCTCCAGGCAAGAACACTGGCGTAGGCTGCCATTTCCTTCTCCAGAGCATGAAAGTGAAAAGTGAAAGTGAAGTCGCTCAGTCATGTCCTACTCTTAGCGACCTCATGGACTGCAGCCTACCAGGCTCCTCTGTCCATGGGATTTTCCAGGCAAGAGTACTGGAGTGGGGTGCCATTGCCTTCTCTGGCATGCACTGCACTCAACTTTAATTTGTACACAAGTGGTTCAGGGTTTTAAATGGAGAATGAGGGAGTAGGGAAGAGAGTGATAGAATTTTTTCAGGGAAGTAAAGAAAAATTATAGAAGAAAGAAGGGAGCAATGGTCCATGTGAAATCCATTTGGGTTTGCTACCTGGCACTTATCAAAATTAGGGTCCTGCCCTCCCACAGAGACAGGGAGATGGGGCCCCTGTTTTCAGCTGTTGGCTGGAACAAGTAGTGATTTCCTTTGGCAGTATTGAGCTTTTTTGGGCAGGTACTTTGAGGAAACTAGGGTCATCCCAGGGATGCGGCCTTGAGCTGTTAGAAACTATACTAGTGTTTATTCAAGTCCTATAGGCCAAGGTTGAAACCTCATTGAGCAGAGGACTCAGAGGAACCTGACTAGAACTGAGTCAATGAGAAACGTCTGTGCTAGGGAGAAATGTGCCTGGGAGGTCCCTCAAGACTCCATGTCTGAAACCGCTAGAGTGAGGCATTAATTTTGACAAGAGACACAGTGGGGAAATTAATGGGGCCAAATTTAGTCAGGGCAGGTGGCTTGTGGAGTGGCAGGAAATTAGGTTGAAAGGTAATCAGGAGTGAGATAATATCAAGAGTTGGGATTTTATCCCATAGTCGAGTGCTTCCCAAAGGGTGGGGCTGGTCTACAAATGACCTTTTGATGGTACAGGGGTGCTGCATTAAATCATAATTAAGTCACACAATGAAAAAATAATTTCCTTTGCAATTATCATTTAATCTCTCTAAGGAGGAGAACTTAGGTTGATACTAATCTGTGTCAAATGGTATTTGCTAATCGTCATTTTGAAAAAGGAGTGGATTTCTACGAAAAATCTATTGGCATTGCTTTATTTTCATTGAATTTTTTTTTACATTATTTTTTTTTCCGTTTATTTTTATTAGTTGGAGGCTAATCACTTTACAATATTGTAGTGGTTTTTGTCACACATTGACATGAATCAGCCATGGATTTACATGTATTCCCCATCCCTATCCCCCCTCCCACCTCCCTCTCTACCCAGTCCCTCTGGGTCTTCCCAGTGCACCAGGCCCGAGCACTTGTCTCATGCATCCAACCTGGGCTGGTGATCTCTTTCACTATAGATAATATACATGTTTCGATGCTGTTCTCTTGAAACATCCCACCCTCGCCTTCTCCAACAGAGTCCAAAAGTCTGTTCTGTACATCTGTGTCTCTTTTTCTGTTTTGCATATAGGGTTATCATTACCATCTTTCTAAATTCCATATATATGTGTTAGTATACTGTAATGTTTTTTATCTTTCTGTCTTACTTCACTCTTATAATGGGCTCCAGTTTCATCCATCTCATTAGAACTGATTCAAATGAATTCTTTTTAGCTGAGTAATAGTCCATGGTGTATATGTACCACAGCTTCCTTATCCATTCGTCTGCTGATGGGCATCTAGGTTGCTTCCATGTCCTGGCTATTATAAACAGTGCTGCGATGAACATTGGGGTGCACGTGTCTCTTTCAGATCTGGTTTCCTTGGTGTGTATGCCCAGAAGTGGTATTGCTGGGTCATATGGCAGTTCTATTTCCAGATTTTTAAGAAATCTCCACACTGTTCTCCATAGTGGCTGTACTAGTTTGCATTCCCACCAACAGTGTAAGAGGGTTCCCTTTTCTCCACACCCTCTCCAGCATTTATTGCTTGTAGACTTTTGGATAGCAGCCATCTTGACTGACGTGTAATGGTACCTCATTGTGGTTTTGATTTTATTTTCATTGAATTTTTAAAGGTAATTTCTTTTATAGTAACTAGTGGAGGTTTTCATATTAATAACATGAAGATTGCTTTTTTTTTTTTTTGAAGACTGCTTTTTAAATACTTACCAGTTAAAAATGCTGAGTCCATTGAAAGGCAAATATTAAATACACTAGCAGAAGGAAGAGTCAAGATGTATTCCTTTTCTTGGAATTGCTCAAGGGAGAGAATGGTGATGTCATTCATTAACTAAGATAGAAATTACAGAAAAATGACCAGTGTGAAATAAAGAAAATTTATTTCAAAACCAAGAATAAGAAATGTCTTGCCAGTTGTTACTCGACGTCCAAAAAAATTTATTTAGACCTGTTGTCTTCCAAGGTCCCATTGCTTTAAGATGAGAGCCAACATACCCTCACATTCTTTGCTATACAGTCAATAAAAGCAAGCCATGAAAACAGCCTTATTGCAAAACCTGCCTTCTCACTACTTTGCTTTACCTACATCATGCTCAGGTAATTTTTCTTTCTGCCAGGCATTAAGTCTAGACTATGTCTTTGGTTTCTAGTGTACTTTGGCCTTAAACTTTAAGATTTTCTTTGGTCCTTATTTTACCACTTTCACTTTGGGGCATTTCTGAATACTGTCCCTAGCCAAGCTTTGAAGCTTTGTATATCAGATCCTGGCACTCGTTCTCCTGCAGTAAAATACTGTCTTGTATATGTGTGCTCTGTGTTACAGGATGATCCCTCCCTCTTGCATGCCAGCTTAGTAGTGGAACTTTGTAACACATAGCTTTTTGTGTGTTATTCATTAAGGTATCTGGGGTAAAGAATGCCAAAGTTTTCTTCATCTTTGGATATCAGCCATTTTCTTTTCTTATTTTTTAGGGGGGGCAGTAGTTTAAAGCAAAATCTCTGTTGGGAGCAAGACCTCAAATTTTTTTTCTTTGTTTTGAAATAGATTTCTTTTTCTTTTGAGTTTCTCTTTGAGGCATGTTTCTAAAGCTATTCTCTCTGTCTTCTGAGATGCTGTGTTTTATCATATAAAAACACATATCATATATGGCTGTCATCACCTTGAAGATGACTTTTCTTTGCTGAATTGCTGTGGTGAGGTCAGCATGCCTTTTAGTTTAAATGGGCCCCTTCAAACTGAGTCTTAGATTAGCTAAGACTTTAAATGAAAAATTCACACAGTTATATTTTAAATTCTTTTTGTAATCAAATTAAGTACTTCGTGGTTTCTCATTTTCAACATTTTTGGAAATTTTGTTACATTTGGAGATAAGGTAATACATGCACATTTTAAAATAAGTTTTAAATTTTCATATGAAACTTATAAGTATAATTAAACCCAATAATAGATGCTCCTTTCTGCTGCTTATTTTTCAATTATGGGCTTACTTCTACTGAAATATTGACATAGGTACATAAGAATTAAAGGCCTGAAAATAGATAAGACTTGTAAAAACACAAGTACATACTTCCTGAAACATATGTAAAGAAATATTTCGTCTTGACATATTTTACGTTAACTTTAACACTTCCACTTTTTAAATAGATGAGTCATTTCCTCTGTCTGGAGGATGACTGAGTGGTAAAGGTCTGGATAACTATATTAAGGTCACAGACATTTGTCAGAGTACAGGATCCAAGTTCAATTTCCAATTTCATCTTGACTTAAAATAAGGTGATGCTGTTATTAAGATAAATCATTGAAGGAATAACTGACTTCAGTTCAGTTCAGTTTAGTCGCTCAGTCGTGTCCAACCCTTTGCGACCCCATGGACTGCAGCACGCCAGGCCTCCCTGTCTATCACCAACTCCCGGAGTTTACCCAAACTCATGTCCACTGAGTCGGTGATGCCATCCCACCATCTCATCCTCTGTCGTCCCCTCCTCCTCCTTCCTTCAATCATTCCCAGCATCAGGGTCTCTTCAAAAAAGTCAGTTCTCCATGGCTGATTCATATCAATGTATGACAAAACCCACTGGAAGAAAAAAAAAAAAAAAGAGTCAGTTCTTTGCATGAGGTGGCCAAAGCATTGAAGTTTCAACTTCAACATCAGTCCTTCCAATGAACACTCAGGACTGATTTCCTTTAGGATGGACTGGTTGGATCTCCTTGCAGTCCAAGGGACTCTCAAGAGTCTTCTCCAACACCATAGTTCAAAAGCATCAATTCTTCAGTGCTCAGCTTTCTTTATAGTCCAGCTCTCACATCTGTTCATGACTATTGGAAAGACTATAGCCTTGACTATACGAACTTTTGTTGGCAAAGTAATGTCTCTGCTTTTTAATATGCTATCTAGGTTTGTCTTAACTTTCCTTCTAAGGAGTAAGCGTCTTTTAATTTCATGGCTGCAATCACCATCTGCAGTGATTTTGGAGCCCAGAAAAATAAAGTCAGCCACTGTTTCCACTGTTTCCCCATCTATTTGCCCTGAAGTGATGGGACCAAATACCATGATCTTAGTTTTCTGAATGCTGAGCTTTAAGCCAACTTTTTCACTCTCCTCTTTCACTTTCATCAGTAGGCTCTTTACTTCTTCACTTTCTGCCATTAAGGTGGTGTCATCTGCATATCTGAGGTTATTGATATTTCTCCCAGGAATCTTGATTCCAGCTTGTGCTTCATCCAGCCCAGCATTTCTCATGATGTACTCTGCATATAAGTTAAATAAGCATGGTGACAATATACAGCCTTGACGTACTCCTTTTCCTATTTGGAATCAGTCTGTTGTTCCATGTCCAGTTCTAACTGTTGCTTCCTGATCTACATCCAGATTTCTTAAGAGGCATGTCAGATGGTCTGGTATTCCACCTGACCACCATTAGAACATCTCTTTCAGAATTTTCCATGGTTTGTTGTGATCCACACAGTCAAAGGCTTTGGCATAGTCAATAATGCAGAAATAGATGTTTTTCTGGAATTCTCTTACTTTTTCGATGATCCACCGGATGTTGGCTATTTGATCTCTGATTCCTCTGCCTTTTCTAAATCCAGCTTGAACATCTGGAAGTTCATGGTTCATGTATTGTTGAAGCCTGGGTTGGAGAATTTTGAGCATTACTTTGCTAGCATGTGAGGTGAGTTCAATTATGCGGTAGTTTGAGCATTCCTTGGCATTGCCTTTCTTAAGGATTGGAATGAAAACTGACCTTTTCCAGTCCTGTGGCCACTGCTGAGTTTTCCAAATTTGCTGGCATATTGAGTGCAGCACTTTCACAGCATCATCTTTCAGGATTTGAAATAGCTCAACTGGAATTCCATCACCTCCACTAGCTTTGTTTGTAGTGATGCTTCCTAAGGCCCACCTGACTTCACATTCCAGAATGTCTGACTTTAGGTGAGTGATCACACCATTGTGATTATCTGGGTCATGAAGATATTTTTTGTACAGTTTTTCTGTGTATTCTTCCCACCTCTTCTTAATATCATCTGCTTCTGTTAGGTCCATACCATTTCTGTCCTTTATTGAACCCATCTTTGCAGGAAATATTCCCTTGGTATCTCTAATTTTCTTGAAGAGATCTCTAGTCTTTCCCATTCTGTTGTTTTCCTCTATTTCTTTGCATTGATTACTGAGGAAGGCTTTCTTTTTTTTTTTTCATTTATTTTTATTAGTTGGAGGCTAATCACTTTACAGTACCACAGTGGGTCTTGTCATACATTGACATGAATCAGCCATGGATTTACATGTATTCCCCATCCCTATCCCCCCTCCCACCTCCCTCTCTACCCAGTCCCTCTGGGTCTTCCCAGTGCACCAGGCCCGAGCACTTGTCTCATGCATCCCACCTGGGCTGGTGATCTCTTTCACCCTAGATAATATACGTGTTTCAATGCTGTTCTCTCGAAACATCCCACCCTCGCCTTCTCCCACAGAGTCCAAAAGTCTGTTCTGTACATCTGTGTCTCTTTTTCTGTTTTGCATATAGGGTTATCATTACCATCTTTCTAAATTCCATATATATGTGTTAGTATACTGTAATGTTCTTTATCTTTCTAGCTTACTTCACTCTGTATAATGGGCTCCAGTTTCATCCATCTCATTAGAACTGATTCAAATGAGTTCTTTTTAATGGCTGAGTAATATTCCATGGTGTATATGTACCACAGCTTCTTTATCCATTCGTCTGCTGATGGGCATCTAGGTTGCTTCCATGTCCTGGCTATTATAAACAGTGCTGCGATGAACATTGGGGTGCATGTGTCTCTTTCAGATCTGGTTTCCTTGGTGTGTATGCCCAGAAGTGGTATTGCTGGGTCATATGGCAGTTCTATTTCCAGTTTTTTAAGAAATCTCCACACTGTTCTCCATAGCGGCTGTACTAGTTTGCATTCCCACCAACAGTGTAAGAGGGTTCCCTTTTCTCCACACCCTTTCCAGCATTTATTGCTTGTAGACTTTTGGATAGCAGCCATCCTGACTGACTTGTAATGGTACCTCATTGTGGTTTTGATTTGCATTTCTCTGATGACGAGTGATGTTGAGCATCTTTTCATGTGTTTGTTAGCCATCTGTATGTCTTCTTTGGAGAAATGTCTGTTTAGTTCTTTGGCCCATTTTTTGATTGGGTCATTTATTTTTCTGGAATTGAGCTGCAAGAGTTGCTTGTATATTTTTGAGATTAATCCTTTGTCTGTTTCTTCATTTGCTATTATTTTCTCCCAACCTGAGGGCTGTCTTTTCACCTTGCTTATAGTTTCCTTTGTTGTGCAAAAGCTTTTACATTTCATTAGGTCCCATTTGTTTATTTTTGCTTTTATTTCCAATATTCTGGGAGGTGGGTCATAGAGGATCCTGCTGTGATTTATGTCGGAGAATGTTTTCCCTATATTCTCCTCTAGGGGTTTTATAGTTTCTTGTCTTACATTTAGATCTTTAATCCATTTTGAGTTTATTTTTGTGTTAGAAAAATAATGTTGTTAGAAACACAACAAAAAAATGGTGTTAGAAAGTGTTCTAGTTTCATTATTTTACAAGTGGTTGACCAGTTTTCCCAGCACCACTTGTTAAAGAGGTTGTCTTTTTTCCATTGTATATCCTTGCCTCCTTTGTTGAAGATAAGGTGTCTATAGGTTCGTGGATTTATCTCAGGGCTTTCTATTCTGTTCCATTGATCTATATTTCTGTCTTTGTGCCAGTACCATACTGTCTTGATGACTGTGGCTTTGTAGTATAGTCTGAAGTCAGGCAGGTTGATTCCTGCAGTTCCATTCTTCTTTCTCAAGATTACTTTGGCTATTCGAGTTTTTTGTATTTCCATACAAATTGAGAAATTATTTGTTCTAGTTCTGTGAAAAATACCCTTGGTAGCTTGATAGGGATTGCACTGAATCTATAGATTGCTTTGGGTAGAATAGCCATTTTGATAATATTGATTCTTCCAATCCATGAACACAGTATGTTTCTCCATCTGTTTGTGTCCTCTTTGATTTCTTTCATCAGTGTTTTATAGTTTTCTATGTATAGGTCTTTTGTTTCTTTAGGTAGATATACTCCTAAGTATTTTATTCTTTTTGTTGCAATGGTGAATGGTATTGTTTCCTTAATTTCTCTTTCTGTTTTCTCATTGTTAGTGTATAGGAATGCAAGGGATTTCTGTGTGTTAATTTTATATCCTGCAACTTTACTCTATTCGTTGATTAGCTCTAGTAAATTTCTGGTAGAGTCTTTAGGGTTTTCTATGTAGAGGATCATGTCATCTGCAAACAGCGAGAGTTTCACTTCTTCTTTTCCTATCTGGATTCCTTTTACTTCTTTTTCTGCTCTTATTGCTGTGGCCAGAACTTCCAACACTATGTTGAATAGTAGTGGTGAGAGTGGGCACCCTTGTCTTGTTCCTGATTTCAGGGGAAATGCCTTCAATTTTTCACCATTGAGGGTGATGCTTGCTGTGGGTTTGTCATATATAGCTTTTATTATGTTGAGGTATGTTCCTTCTATTCCTGCTTTCTGGAGAGTTTTAATCATAAATGAGTGTTGAATTTTGTCAAAGGCTTTCTCTGCATCTATTGAGATAATCATATGGTTTTTATCTTTCAGTTTGTTAATGTGGTGTATTACATTGATTGATTTGCAGATATTAAAGAATTTTTGCATTCCTGGGATAAAGCCCACTTGGTCATGGTGTATGATTTTTTAATATGTTGTTGGATTCTGTTTGCTAGAATTTTGTTAAGGATTTTTGCATCTATGTTCATCAGTGATATTGGCCTGTAGTTTTCTTTTATTGTGGCATCTTTGTCTGGTTTTGGAATTAGGGTGATCGGGGCTTCATAGAATGAGTTTGGAAGTTTACCTTCTTCTGCAATTTTCTGGAAGAGTTTGAGTAAGATAGGTGTTAGCTCTTCTCTAAATTTTTGGTAGAATTCAGCTGTGAAGCCATCTGGTCCTGGGCTTTTGTTTGCTGGAAGATTTCTGATTACAGTTTTGATTTCCTTGCTTGTGATGGGTCTGTTAAGATCTTCTATTTCTTCCTGGTTCAGTTTTGGAAGGTTATACTTTTCTAAGAATTTGTCCATTTCTGAGGAAGGCTTTCTTATCTCTGCTTGCTCTTCTTTGGAACTCTGCATCCAAATGAGTATATCTTTCCTTTTTTGCTTCTCTTCTTTTCACAGCTATTTGTAAGGCTCCTTCATACAAACATTTTGCCTTTTTGCATTTCATTTCCTTGGGGATGGTCTTGCTCCCTGTCTCCTGTACAATGTCATGAACCTCCATCCATAGTTCATCAGGCTCTCTATCAGATCTAGTCCCTTAAATCTATTTCTCACTTCCACTGTATAATTGTTAGGGATTTGATTTAGGTCATACCTGAATGGTCTAGTGGTTTTCCCTACTTTTTTAAATTTAAATCTGAATTTGGCAATAAGGAGTTCATGATCTGAGCCACAGTCAGCTCCCTGTCTTGTTTTTACTGACTGTATAGAGCTTCTCCATTTTTGGCTATAAAGAATATAATTAATCTGATTTTGGTGTTGTTATGTACTAATAACTGACTTAGTACATAACAATTTAACTCTTTCCCATGTTACCATATCCACTAGAAACAGGTGATATCTCAAGTTTTGAGTTTCTGAAATTCTCTTACATGAGACTGTAATGAGCTTAAATTCTTACAAAGGCATAGCTTCCTTGCTTAAATTTTGGCTAGTTTGAACATGATGGACCAAGAATTTAGGTTGAAGAATGGTGTCATAGCTCTAACAAAAGAGATGTTAAAGAAAACTCATATATCTATGCCAATCTGTAGTCCAGCATTTTAGCAGAATAAATGTAAACTTCACCTACCCAACTTAATAGATGTTGTGAAGTCGAGAAAGTTAGTTATCTTTCAGTTTCAGGATTCTTGTCCCATTCATTTGTTGTGAAGGTTCGATAAAAAGTTTGTTGAATATAGTAATATTTGTAAAGTGCCTTAGATATCACCTGGCATATAGTTGTTTTTTATTTTCCCAAATCACCTGTCTTGTCCCTCATTCCTTCCTTGAAAGAGAGAGAAAATATTTTTCTTCTCAGTGTCACCCATTTCTTGATAGAAGATGATACATTAAAATCTGTGAAGATGAATGGTAAGTAATGACAGATAATGGCAAAAAGCAAGCAGATTATGATCTGGGTGAAATATCAGACCCTATTAGGCAAGACTGTTTCCTGCATTCACATGTATTACACATATGAGACAGAACAGTTTTTATTTGCTTAGTAGATGTAGAACACAGTTTGGACAGTTCTTGAGAAGTTCTTATATGAGGTAAGTTTTTGCAGGCATAGTGTTGGCCTTACCAGGGGTTTAGGAGTAATGTGTGTGATAGAGAGATAAGGTTGTTTGAATAAAAGGGAGCAGAGGACAGAATGAAGAGATGAGAGGGATGAGAATGGGAACAAAGCAGAGGAAACAGGAGATAGAAGAAAGTCATTCTGTGAATAATATTACTTTCCTCAAAACCAGTGAAGTTACTATACTCCCAGAATGTTTATTGTGTGTGTTTTTTTGTGGATATCAGAAAAGTGACATGCCTAAATCTATGGTAGGCCAACAGGCTGTATGGATTTAAGAATGGAAGCAACAGGGACTTAAAAAAGTAAACCCTAAGAGATTTATGGGCTTCCAAAGTAGATGCTAGTGGTGAGGAATCTGCCTGCCAGTGCAAGAGACATGAGACACGGGTTTGATCTCTGGATCAGGACAACCCCCTGGAGGAGGGCAATGGCAGCCCACTCCAGTATTCTTGCTGGGAGATCCCACGGTCAAGAGAGTCTGGTGGGCTACAGTCCATAGAATCGCAAAGAGTCGGACATGACTGAAGCGATTTAGCATGCACAAGAGATTTATAGGTATAGTAATAATCTTCACAAGGAGGATTTGGAGCATCAAACTGAAACCAATGGTTTGACTGAGACTCATTTGGGTCTCTGTGTGTGAGAGTCTCAGGTAACACTGGCTTTATACATGGCCATGTAATATTTCAGATGTTAATATGTAGAGTTATGATTTATATTAGTGCATATTTGATAATCTGTGATGTACATGCCATCATTAGACATTATTATGAATTAGAATTATTATGAAATAGAATTTTCAGGTTCTTAATTTTTTGTAGTAAATATCTTCTTCATATATTAATATGAAGCAAAATCCTTTAATGGAATCCTAATTCTGATTTATTCTAGAGGTCACATTATATTCTTCTTTCATGACAACAGATCTAGTAATGGAGATCCCACCCTTGTTCCCATTTACCATCATTTTAACAATGTTTAATATTTAATCTTTGCTGTATTCATGAAAGTTCTGTTATGTACACTGACAAAAGATTGTTCAAGACTTACATATATACCTATAAAGGCAAAGATAACCAAATGAACAGCAAGGCTATCAAATGAAACCTATCATAGTGGAATGAGAAAAAGCTGTTGCAGAGAGTGACTTTTGGAAGAAAACATAGAATTGGTTGATTTCAGTGCCATGGCTGATGGGAAAAAATTTGTTTACATGTATTCTATTAAGCATACTTGACTGACTTTTAAAATAATGTGCATTTTCATATGATGTTTAAATCAAAAGAATCTGAGAAGTGTTGGATTCTTACTCTGAATCTTAACAGATCTGCATGGAAAAGACATAATTGTTGTGTTTAAGGACACTCTAGAAAATGGCACATGCCTTCTTTTTCTCTCTCACTGACCTGGCTCAGATGACAAACTTCTGGGTTTCTGTGACAGTCTCATAGTCATCTTTCTGTCTCTAATATTTCCCTCCTATGATTTATTCTCCATGACTCTGTGAGTGATGTTTTGCAATACATTGCTATTAGGTGAAGTAACTCAGTTGTGTGTGACTCTTTGCGACCCTATGGACTGTAGCCTACCAGGCTCCTCCATCCATGGGATTTTCCAGGCAAGAGTACTGGAGTGGGTTGCCATTTCCTTCTCCAGGGAATCCTCCCGACCCAGGGATCGAACTCTGGTCTCCCGCATCGTAGGCAGACGCTTTACCGTCTGAGCCAGAAAAGGTCATAATACATTGCTATTAGGATTAAAACAAAAATCTTTACAAGGCTCATTGTTCATCAGTCTCCTTTGCTTGTGGGCAGATCCTTTACCATCTGAGCCACCAGGAAAGCCCAACATAGGTCTGTTTAAATGCAGTGCTCCTGTGTCTTCATTAGCCATTTCCTTCTCCAGGGGATATTCCCAAGCCAGGGAT
This sequence comes from Dama dama, assembly GCF_033118175.1. NCBI lineage: Eukaryota > Metazoa > Chordata > Mammalia > Artiodactyla > Cervidae > Dama > Dama dama. The sequence continues at coordinate 27,342,640 of NC_083698.1, read as the reverse complement.
CAAATCCAGGTCTTCCACATTGCAAGCAGATTCTTTTCCATCTGAACTACCAGGGAAACTTTGTTTATCCATACAGATATAATTGCAGTTCACAATGCATGTGCTATGGATGCTGTCTCATCTTTGGGCTTTTATGTAAGCATTCAGAACTTTCTTTCCCATCTCCGCAGCGCCAGAAGTGGGGGTAAGGGATTAAAAAATAGTCTGAGTGGTAGTTGGGAGACAAGTTTTTGGCTAGGTGGAAATTAATGAATTGGAGACAATCAGAGCAACAAGATAGTCTTAAAGGTAAAATAATCCTTGACAGTATAGAAGATAGCTGTAAGAAAAATACAGGTAATTAATGCTTGTAAGATTTCAAGAAATTTTTTTTTCTTTAAACTTTGGGTGGAATGTATTGAAGGGAATATTGGATGATGACTGTGTGTTAGTTGGGTCATGGCTGGAAACAAAATTCCTCTCAAATGATTCAAATGAAGAGACGTTGATGCAGTGGTTCTTGACCTTGGCTGTGTTTAAAACACTTAGGGAGCTTTAAGAAAACTGATGCCTGTATGCTGACCCCAAAGGTTCTGGTTTAGTTCGTCTGGTTTATGGACTGGCCATTGGTAATTTTAAAATCTTTCCAGCTGATTCTAATATGCACTTCAAATTGAGAATCTCCGCTTTAATGAAAGGACTGCTTTCAGAGGTGTGAGTTGTATCAAGAAAGGATGGTAACACACCAGAGACTAGTAGTGAGGAGGAGGAAGAATCATTACTACCCTTATAGCCAAGGGACAAAGAACATAATCGAAACATGATGACCCAGTGAGAGTTGGACTTGTGGAAAAGGGGCCGTTTTTCCAGAGTGTAGTTTGAGGAAGATACAGCTACTTCTAGACACATTGCTGAAGCAGAGCGTATTTGTCAAGGTTTTCCAGAGAAACAATACTAATAGGATCTCTATGTCTCTGTCTCTACCCCAGTATATACACACATACAGATTTATTTTAAGAAATTGATTTGTGATTATGGAGGCCAATAAGTGAGTCTCCAATACTCTAATACTTTGGCCACATGATGTGAACAAATGACTCATTGGAAAAGAAGACCCTGATGATGGGACAGATTAAGGGCAGAAGGAGAAGAGGGTGACAGAGGATGAGATGGTTGGACAGCATCACAAATTTAATGGCTATGAATTTGAGCACACTCTGGGAGATGGCGAGGGACAGGGAAGCCTGGCATGCTGCAGTCCGTGGGGTCATGAAGAGTCAGGCATGACGTGGTTACTGAATAACAAAAAGTGGGTCTCCAGCCTGTAGACCTGGAAGAGCCTGTGTTGCTGTTCAAATCTGAAGTCTGTCAGCTGGCTGAATCCCCTTTTATTAGGGAGAGATCAGTCTCTTATTCTATTTAGGCTTTCAGTTGATTGGATGAAGTCCACCCACATTGTGGAGGGTGGTATGCTTTAATCAAAGCCCACCAATTTAAATGTTAAGTGAAAGTGAAAGTTGCTCAGTCGTGTCCTACTCTTTGTGACCCCATGGACTATAGAGTCCATGGAACTCTCTGGGCCAGAATACTGGAGTGGGTAGCCTTTCCCTTCTCCAGGGGATCTTCCCAACCCAGGGATCGAACCCAGGTGTCCCACGTTGCAGGTGAATTCTTTACCAGCTTAGCCACCAGGGAAGCCCAAGAATACTGGAGTGGGTAGCCTACCCCTTCTCCAGGGGATCTTCCTGACCCAGGAATCAAACCAGGATCTCCTGCGTTGCAGGCGGATTCTTTACCAACTGAGCTATCAGGGAAGCCTAATTTAAATGTTGACCTCATCTAAAAACCATCTCACAGAAACATCCAGAAAATGTTTGTCAACATATCTGGGCACTGTTGCCAAATTGATACATGAAGTTAATGGTCACAAAGAGAGGGATTAGAAAAGTAGCCCAACTTCTTTCTCTCCCTCTTCTCTTCCTTTGGTGAAACAGCCTCCAAAACAATATGGAAAAGAATGAAAAATGGATCTGAAGAGGCAAATGGAAGATGTTCTGCACATACCACTAACTCATTTATCATGATTTTACCATTATTTTGGCAATGTCTTTTCTATTGTTATTATTCCAGTTTAGCTTGAGCAATATTGTAACATTTTATTTATAAAATGTTTTTATGTTTAAAATGAAAACATAAAAAAAATAAAAACAAGCTTTATGTTTAAAAAACATCTTATTTATAAAATGCTTTTATTTGTATTTATAAAATTTATTAAAACATTTTATTTTTTAAAAAGCATAGTAATGATCTAGTGGTTTCTAAAATGATTTTCTAATGATCTTTGCTAGAATAGTTTCTCTTTAGACTAGGGTAACATAAGGAGGCTTGTGTCATAAGCACTAGTGTGGTTTTTATTAACCAGTAAGAGTAGTATTGAAATTTATTGTCAGTTTAAATGAATGTACTATCCTATTAAATTTTATGTTACATGGTGTGACTATTTTCAGGTTTTTAGGAAAAAATTATTGTGTATTATATACTTTATTATGTTCAGAGTAAAAAATATGTCTGTGTATAAAGTTGTAAAGAAATAGTATTTGCTATACTACCTAGATGGTGGTTGCAGTAATTCAGGTGAGAAATAATTGGTGTCCAAGTATGCAGCTATAGAAGTGAAAAACAGAGCTTTGATTTAGTCTAGCAGTCTCACCTATTTCTTGCTTGTGTGTTACAATGGACTCAATAAATGGAGGAAGAACATGTTGATAATGATGTACCTATAATACATTGAATAGGAGATAGTTGAGGAGCAAAGGAAAATCTTCTTGAATCTTGGAAGAGCATTGTGGGATTGTTGTTTATAGATTGGACAGTCATTGTACGCCAATGATGGATGTAATAATGGCCATGTAAGGGCTGTTTTCAAAGAGTGTGCTGAAAGAAAGCAAACACACATTAAACTTTGGGAGCCACTAATATTTAAAGAGTGTACAGAGAACTAAATGAGGAATGCTCAGAGAAGTGAGAGATAAACTAAAAAATAAGAGGACTCAAGAAAGCGAAACTAAGAAAGGACTTCAAATATGAAGTATTATCAAGTGATAAGAAGTTAACCTTAGTGAGAACAGTTTCCAGTGTTGAGGTGGAAACTGAACTATAACAGGCTGAAGAAAGAGTGTGAAGTGAGGAACTGGAGACTGTGGGCAGATAATTCTGTTAAGAAGTGTGGCTGTGAAAAAAAGGAAATGCAGCAGCAGCTGGAGAGGATGAATGGAACTTTCTCCCTCCCTCCCTCTCCCCCTCCCTCCCTCCCTTCTTCCTTTATCTTCTCTTGTGTGTGTGTGTGTGTGTGTGTGTTTAATGGAACAAAAGAGTTAAAATAGTGCTTTGTACTCAGAGTTTAATATTCTTGTGTGCTAAGTCGCTTCAGCCATGTCTGGCTCTGCAACCCTATGGATTGTAGTCTGTCAGGCTCCTCTGTCTATGAGATTCTCTAGTCAAGAATACTGGAGTGGGTTGCCATCCCCTCCTCCAGGACATCTTCCCAAACCAGAGATCTAACCCCCATCTCTTAGATCTCCTGCATTGGCAGGCAAGCTCTTTACCATTAGCGCCGCCTGGGAAACCCTTGAGGTGAGTTAATTTTAGAGTTTGACTAGACCCAGGCTATGACTTGTGGAAGTTAAATGATGGTAAAGATCTTTGGGATAGAGGAGGTCAGTTGTATAGCTCAGATGTGGAATAGGATGTTGTATAGGAAGGGATGAAGAATGTAGGTCACATAACAATATTATCATTACATGGCAGGGAATTACCCAAGGGTTAGAAGATGAGAGCTGCAGGTTCAGGTAAATGGATGTAAAACCACACAGCATGAGCTTAAAACAAGAGGGGCTTCTTGAATGAAAATAAATGTGTGACAAATAGTGGCAGTAGGTAGCCAGGAGGATGCCAGCGCTGCCATAAGGGCTGAGATGTTTATGTTGACATATGGGAGAATGCAGAGTTGCTGCTACAGAAGTCAGCACGAGAAGAATTGACCTCCCTTTGAGGTTAGGTTGCTATTTAAAAAAAAAACAAAAACAAAAAAACCGCCATTCAGGACATGTCCTGGGAGAGGTTAAAGATGTAAAGATATAGAGGATTTGGATTTGCTTGCTTCTTTTTCAGAGTGAAGAGTTCCAAAGACCTATGGAAGGATGTGGAATGAGGGCAGAACTGGAGGGAAAGGAGCAGAAGGAAGATGGGCCACTAGGGCTAATGGTCTTACCTGTGATATCTAAGATGGAGAGGGGGGTAAAAAGTTGTAGGTTTGCCAAAAGTGACATAGTTGGGATTCCATTTATTAATGGAAATTTGATTTCTAGTAATTTTGATAGTGGCTTGAACCCAAGTTTCCAGTTATCTGATTTCATAGATAGCTTGCTTCGTATAGATCCTAAGATGATCTAGCCTGCCAGGAAGCCATGGTGATCAATTAAGGCCTGTTGTTGCTTCTTAGCCTCTAGCATGTGTCAGATGGGTCTAAACTTTAGGAGGAATGAATAGTTGTTATAGTCAGTGGCAGTCATTATAGGAAGCATGACTAAATGTAGTGATTCCATTATTCTCACTTAGCCCTCAGCAGGATATTTTGGAATCTGAGAGATGCTTATGGGAAACCTGTGGTTCATCAGTGGGATTGTTGAGGAATGCTTGTTTCCATCTCTTTCCTCATAGGAGTTAGCTGAAATTCCCCAGTGGCCTCATAGCACAGAGTTAGTCCCTTTCAGTTCTAAGAGGGAAGAAGTAGGGATTTTCCAGGAGAAAGGAGAATCCCCAGACTCAGTCCCACTATTCTTTATTATCATAAACAAAGGGACAAAATTCCTGAGGTCACTGTATGTATTTTCATGCCTCTCACTAGAAATTCCAGAGAAGGCAATGGCAACCCACTCCAGTGTTCTTGCCTGGAAAATTCCAGGGACGGGGGAGCCTGGTGGGCTGCCATCTATGGGGTCGCACAGAGTCGGACACGACTGAAGTGACTTAGCAGTAGCAGCAGCAGTACTAGAACTTCACAGGGCATGTATTTTTATAATCCACGTCCTATCATCTCAGCAACTACATCTGGGTGTTTGTATCTTATTGCAGTTTTGTGCATTCATTTCATTCTTACCTAACCGATTATAACTCTCTTAAAAACAGTTTTTTGGACATATTTTTTTTTTAAATATGATTCAAAGTATATTTAATTCTTGATTTTTACTTCTTGTTTTCCCCCAATATCTAAGTTGTGACTATGAGAGTAAATATTTTGGATTCTGAAGGCATATTGCCAAGTTAGGATAATTATTCTTGTCAATAGGCATTTATGGAACACACAGGGGATGTATACTCCTATTGTATTTGAGATGAAGACTGACTAAGTAAAGAATAATCCATAAGAAAGAATACTGGAAATGAAAATTATTGAAAATTCTTCAATATCAATTATTCAATGTATCTATTAGAACATATTTTGAAACCACTGAAAAAAGAATCAAAATCGTACAAATGTATTGTGAAAAGAGTAGGACAATATGTTCCAGCATCATATTTCATCTTCAATTTAGAAATTCTTTTAGGAAAATTATATTTGCATTTTAATGAGGCATTGTATTGACAGCAAGTTCAGTGCTATTGATGACCACTAAGAAGCTTTACCTGGGCATAATATGATTCTGGGGAAATGGTGAAGTAGGAGGCACCAAGGGATCATCCCACCCAGGCAGTAGTTACACAGACAGAATTTGGCTGATGTAACTGTTTTGAAACCCTGGAGTCTAATGAAGGCTTGCTGCTTTTAGGGGAAGGCTTGGACATTAAATCATGCTTTGTTGCAATTTCAGCATTTAAGAACTACCCATCCCACACTCCTCAGCCCAATGGCAGATAGCTGTGCACGTGTTTTTGAAGCAGCTTACGCATAGCTTGCAGGAGCCAGAGTGGCGATAAGAACTCTGTCCCTCAAATATCAGGGATTTATATTCTGGTTGCTGATTGCTATTTCTGATCATGGATGTGCAGACACAGAGGTGGGCAGCTGTATTTGTTGCACCACATCTTATTGTTGGAAGCCCCTCCTGCTTCCAGATGAAGTGAATTCCAGGAGAATTAAAGGGCCAGCATCCCCCTGCTCTACACTTTATTTTTCTTTTCTTCACATTTTAGAAGCCAAAGATTAAAGATAAGACTATTCAAAAGCAACCGTGTATATAGGGAAAATTAGAAAGCCGCCATGCACGCCCAGAGTTCCAGAGAATAGCAAGGGGAGATAAGAAAGTCTTCTTAAGTGAACAATGCAAAGAAATAGAGGAAAACAGTAGAATGGGAAAGACTAGAGATCTCTTCAAGAAAATTGAAGATACCAAGGGAACGTTTCATGCAAACATGGGCACAATAAAGGACAGAAATGGCAAGGACCTAACAGAAGCAGAAGAGATTAAGAAGAAGTGACAAGAATACAGAGACGAACTATACAAAAAAGGTCTTAATGACTGGGATAACCACAATAGTGTGGTGACTCATCTAGAGCCAGACACCCCAGAGTGTGAAGACAAGTAGGTGTCAGGAAGCATTACTACGAGCAAAGCTTCTGGAGGGATAAAATTTCAGCTGAACTATTTCAAATCCTAAAAGATGATGGTGTTAAAGTGCTGAGCTCAATATGCCAGCAAATTTGGAAAACTAAGCAGTGGCCACAGGAATGGAAAAGGTCAGTTTTCACTCCAATCCCAAAGAAAGGCAATGCCAAAGAATGTTCAGACTACAGTATGATTGCACTCATTTCCCATGGTAGCAAGTTAATGCTCAAAATCCTTCAAGCTAGTCTTCAACAGTGCATGAGCTGAAAATTCCCAGCTGTACAAGCTGGGTTTAAAAAATGCCAGAGGAACAAAAGATAAAATTGCCAAAATTCGTTGGATCATAGAAAAAGAAAAGGAATTTTAAAAAATCTACTTCTGCTTCATTGACTATATTAAAGCCTTTGACTGTGTGGATTACAACAAACTGTGGAAGATTCTTAAAAAGATGGAATACAAAACCACCTTACTTATCTCCTGAGAAACCTGTATGCAGGACAAGAAGCAACAGTTAGAACTAGACATGAAACAATGGACTGGTTCAAAATTGGGAAAGGAGTATGTCAAGGCTGTATATTGTCACCCTGCTTATTTAACTTACATGCAGAGTACATCACGTGAAATACTGGGCTGGATGACTCACAAGCTGGAATCAAGATTGCCTGGAGAAATATCAAGAACCTCAGATATGCAGATGATACCACTCTTATGGCAGAAAGTGAAGAGAAACTAAAGAACCACTTGATGAGGGTGAAAGAGGAAAGTATAAAAGCTGGCTTAAAATTCAACATTCAAAAAACTAAGATCATGGCATCTGGTCCCATCACTTCATGGCAAAGAGAAGGGAAAAAAGTGGAAACAGTGACAAATTTTATTTTCTTGGTCTCCAAAATTAGTGCAGATGGTGACTGCAACCATGAAATTACAAGATGCTCGCTCCTTGGAAGAAAAGCTATGCCACACCTAGACAGTGTATTAAAAAGCAGAGACATCAGTTTGCCGACACAGGTCCATATAGTCAAAGCCATAGTTTTTTCCAGTGGTCATGTACAGATGTGAGAGGTGGACAGTAAAGAAGGCTGAGTGCCGAGTAAATGATGTTTTCGAACTGGAGAAGACTCTTGAGAGTCCTTTGGACTGCAAGGAGATCAAACCAGTCAGTCCTAAAGGAAATTAATCCTGAATATTCATTGGCAGAACTGATGCTGAAGCTGAAGTTCCAATACTTTGGCTATCTGATGTGAAGAGCCAACTCATTGGAAAAGACCCTGATGCTGGGAAAGATTGAAGGCAAAAGAAGAAGGGAGTGACAGAGGATGAGATGGTTAGATAGCATCACTGACATAGTGGACATGAATTTGAGCAAACTCTGGGAGATACTGAAGGACAGGGGAACCTGGCATGCTGCATTCCATGGGGTTGCAAAGAGTTGGACATAACTTTGCGACTGAACAAGAACAACAATGATTCAGTAATCCTATTTCTGGGTATACATACAAAGTAAATGAAAGAAAAGTCTTGAGGAGTTATTTGTACCCTCATGTTCATGGCAACAGTATTCATATCAGCTAAAACAGGAAAGAAACAGTCCATCAATGTATGAATGGATATGTACAATGTGTTATATCCATACAATGGGGTATTCAGTTCAACCTCAAAAAGAAAGGCTGTTCTGGCACACATTCCAACACATTCCAGCGTGTTCCCGCACAGTTCCAGCATGCAATCAATCCTGACGACACTACGCTTAGTGAAATAAACCAATCACAAAAAGAGAAATAGTGTATGATTCCACTTATGTGAGTTACTTAGAGTAATCAAAAATTATAGTGAAGGAAAATAGAAAGATGGTAACCAGGGACTAAAGTATAGGGAACTGTGATGGCAAGATGTTGTTTAATGGGTATAAAGTTTCTGTTTTGCAAGAAGAAAATCGTCTGGAGATGGATGGTGGTGATCATTGCACACCGATATGAATGTGCTTAATAATATTGAATGCTTTTTTTTACTAAAAAAAAGATTAGTTCTGAGTTAGACATAATGTTTTAGAGTCATTGAGTAGATGAACTAGATGGTAACCAGGGACTAAAGTATAGGGAACTGTGATGGCAAGATGTTGTTTAATGGGTATAAAATTTCTGTTTTGCAAGAAGAAAATCGTCTGGAGATGGATGGTGGTGATCATTGCACACCGATATGAATGTGCTTAATAATATTGAATGCTTTTTTTTACTAAAAAAAAGAATAGTTCTGAGTTAGACATAATGTTTTAGAGTCATTGAGTAGATGAACTGTGGAAGCCACTTATTGAATTAGGTCACTTGGAGAGAGGAGGTACAGTGAGAAAGCAGAGCATGAACCAAGGTTTTCACAGTCCAATTGAGAAAGAGAAGCTTCTGCAAATATCTGAAAAATAATTACCAGAGGTAAAGGAAGAAGACTACTGGGCAATAGATAGTGGCAGGCAAGCCTGGAGAAAAAGAGATGGCTTTAGTAAGCTCAGTAAAATCATATATATGAAATAATCATACATAGGAAATATATATAGCCTAATACGGCTACATGTTCTCTTTTTACATATGTGCTTAGTTTATTCCTGAAAACTAACTTTCAATAAAATTCATATTACAGTATTTATACAAGTTATACATATATCTCTGCAGCCTTGGGTATATCTCTGCAGCCTTGGGTATGTCTATAGCTATGTTAATATCAGCACTTATATTTATGTCTATATTTTAAAATATATTGTATATTTATATATACCAATCTCTAAAAAATTCTGGGAAATATATTTTTGTTTTTTTGTTTTTTGGGGGGAGCAACATGTTTTATCAAAAGGAAGGATGACCCTTATAAACCAAAGTATAATAAACCAAAGAATAATACCTTCAAGAAAGAGCTGTTGTAAATATTATCGACGTTCTACAAATTAAATAAGTTGGAAATGGAAAACTGATTGTATATAAGATTGTCACAAGGTAATTGGTGAGCTATAGAAGATGACTTTTAGAGGAGTGGTGACAGAAGTCAAACTCAATGGATTGAGGAATGAAGGAACCTAAGAAGTAATGAAGATAAATTATGTAACCCTTTCAAGAAGGTCAATGGTAAAGACAAGGAAGGAAATCAACAATAGTTTTTATAGTGTGTAGGAGGAAGGATTTTCTTTATCTGAGTACAAAAATTTAACATTTGTGGGATGAGGGAAGCTGACACTGGAAAAAGCCATATTTAAAATAGAGGTGATAGGATAAATGGCTAGACTAACATCTCAGAAGAGATAAGAATATTTAGATTTAGAACACAGATTAGCCCACCACAGATAGAGTACTCTTTCTTACAAGGTAGGTTGCAAGATTATGAAAATGGGTGTCATTACTGGAAAGTTAGATGTGTAGAGGGGGAAGCTTGAAGATCCTCATATGTGATGGCCTATAGATGTCTGTGAAATGGGAAACAGAAGTTTTTGCTGAAGATGAGAGTGAGAGTCATGATCCTCAAACAGTGCTAGAGATTTGGGACAGTCCCTCAGAGAATGTGAAAGGGAGTTTACCAGGAATAAGACAAATGAAAATGAAAGCATTGATGATGAAAACTATCATGTTTCTAAGTTACAATCATCTATCAAAAACTAATTTGAAAAGGCAAGCACTTCTGCTACACTGAAAAAACTCAATAGATTTGGAATATGAAAAATTCTTTTTAGTAACATATACAATATGCTTTATTTAAGTCATATTGATGTTTCTATCTACAACTCTGACCCACATTATATGAAAAGTCAGTGGCATATTTGCCCACCATGAAAAAAAAAATGGCAGAAATGGAAAATATAAGAGTAGATGTGTTGACAATCTCTTAATTCCTGAAAAATAAAATTAACTGAAATAATTAATTTAGAAGCAAGCTCTGTAGATGGACAGACCGAATTTTTTTTTTTTTTTAATTTATTTATTTTTTCAGTGGGTTTTGTCATACATTGACATGAATCAGCAATAGATTTACACGTATTCCCCATCCCGATCCCCCCTCCCACCTCCCTCTCCACCCGATTCCTCTGGGTCTTCCCAGTGCACCAGGCCCGAGCACTTGTCTCATGCATCCCACCTGGGCTGGTGATCTGTTTCACCATAGATAATATACATGCTGTTCTTTCGAAACATCCCACCCTCACCTTCTCCCACAGAGTTCAAAAGTCTGTTCTGTACATCTGTGTCTCTTTTTCTGTTTTGCATATAGGGTTGTCGTTACCATCTTTCTAAATTCCATATATATGTGATAGTATGCTGTAATGTTCTTTATCTTTCTGGCTTACTTCACTCTGTATAAGGGGCTCCAGCTTCATCCATCTCATTAGGACTGGTTCAAATGAATTCTTTTTAACAGCTGAGTAATATTCCATGGTGTATATGTACCACAGCTTCCTTATCCATTCGTCTGCTGATGGGCATCTAGGTTGCTTCCATGTCCTGGCTATTATAAACAGTGCTGCGATGAACATTGGGGTGCACGTGTCTCTTTCAGATCTGGTTTCCTCAGTGTGTATGCCCAGAAGTGGGATTGCTGGGTCATATGGCAGTTCTATTTCCAGTTTTTTAAGAAATCTCCACACTGTTTTCCATAGCGGCTGTACTAGTTTGCATTCCCACCAACAGTGTAAGAGGGTTCCCTTTTCTCCACACCCTTTCCAGCATTTATTGCTTGTAGACTTTTGGATAGCAGCCATCCTGACTGGCGTGTAATGGTACCTCATTGTGGTTTTGATTTGCATTTCTCTAATAATGAGTGATGTTGAGCATCTTTTCATGTGTTTGTTAGCCATCTGTATGTCTTCTTTGGAGAAATGTCTGTTTAGTTCTTTGGCCCATTTTTTGATTGGGTCATTTATTTTTGACAGACCGAATTTGAATTTGAAGCTTCAGTAATTGTTAGGCAAACCTTGTCATTGCTCTTCTCCTTGTATCTGCAAGAGTTAAAAAAAAATGCCATCTTCAGTGGGTTTTTTGAGACCTATGAAATAATGCAAAATGCTTTTTAAAAAAATAATAGTTGACATAATAAATGTTGAATGAATTTTAGTTATTTAAAATTTTTTCCTAATATCAGTTCTAAGGAAAAATGAGGACAGAAATCTTTGTCCTCTACTGAGAGGTTCATCCAAATAGTATTTCCTTTGTTCTTGCTATGTTCTAACATTTGTTACATTATGGAAAGTCTAACACCAAGTATGACAATAGAAAGTGATATTTTCCTTTGGGCTAGATGCAGGGGCCGATAAGGAAGAAGAAGGAAGGAAAAACTTCCTCGTCCACTTCCTTAAAGATAAATCACAGTACTTGCATGGATTTCAAAGGGAAAAAAGATTCATGGTGAACCCATAATTTTAATTTGCTAGAAATGAGTGATGCTGGGAAAGACCAAAGGCAGGAGGATAACGGGACAACAGAGGATGAGATGGTTGGATGGCATCACTGACTCAGTGGACATGAGTTTGAGCAACTCCTGGGTGATGGTGAAGGACAGGGAAGCCTGGTGTGCAGCAGTCCTTTGGATTGCAAGGAGTCGGACAGACTGAATTACTGAACAGCAGAAAAATCAGTAGGTCAATGAGTAGAGCTTTGGCTTTCTATAAGAGTAGGAGAGCCGAGAATAAAAGTCAGTTTTCTTAACTTCTCACGTACTGAATGGAATGTAGTAGAAAACAAATAATGAACCAGAAGGCACAGAGGTGAAGTTTTGTACAGTGAGAAGTACATTCAAGATAACATGACCTGAGCAACACTTGGAAATTCATTTATCTACAATTAACCTTGACTGTGCTTCTTACACCTAAAGTTTCTTACAAGTTTTTGTTCAAATAATGAGCATTGTTATCATTGTTATTTATTTATTTTTCTTTTCTTTCTTTCCTTTATTTTTTTTTCACCATGAGCTAGTGGTGCATTCAAATTAATAGGACTCTACCCCTGGCATTTACTGACCCATGTCTGGAGAGATCTAATCTTCTTGAATCATAGTAAAACTTCTTCCCCATTATGGAATAGAGCAATTGGTAAAATGTCAAACACTCTGCTTCCTCTAATTAAGAAGACAATGTAGAAAACCAGCACATATATTAGATATAGAGTTAGAAGACTTTCTTAGACTCAACTGTGTGGTTTCACTCAAAAGTCACTTTCTCCCACAGCTCAAGCAAAACAATATTTACCCCTAGGATTGTGAAGTTCAAGCAGGATAATGTGTTTATGAAATTGTATCATATCTGAAAGGCTATAAACCATGAAGTATTATTGTAATAATATTTATTTATATCTAGCTTTAAAACAGCTCTCCACTTCAAGAAATGATCCCCCCCAAAAAAGTTTTCCTCTAGTAAAAATATCAGTGTCAAAATTAAACTTTCAAAAATACACAGGAAATAGTTTTCAGTGACTTTTGTAACAATAAAACTGAACATATTCACAGATTCCAATTACTGGTAATTTTTTGTAGCCTAAATATTATGGATGTAAGTTTGCAAAATTAATCAGCAACTTTCAGATAAAAATGGCAATCTAAGAATATATGCTTCTCCAGTTTTCCTACAGGGCATTGAAATGACAAAATGAAAAGCTATAAACAAGGGAGTAAATCTATAACCACTCTAGGATGGAGTAGAGGGCCAACAGTCAAAAATTTCTGCAGATTAGAAAGGATTTGGATTTAGTTACAAGAAGAAACCAGAGCAAATACATTCTCCAGTAAAGACAGGAAAGTACTGCTAAAGAAAAGTAACAGTTAGTGGGTTTTTTTCCCCCAGTGCATCCTAGAGAAATTTCAAGCTTGTAGTTACCAAGAACAAGATAGCATTTACTCTCTGGATCTCAAAATCCTGGGAGAACAGCATTATAGAAACAGTGAGAATCTTCTAGGGGGAAGAAAAAAGGAGGATCTTATAGAAGCAGGGATGGAGGAAGATAAGAAAAGCATGTTCAGAATACCATTAAAGACTCAAGTAAAAGAAAAGTAGAAAAGGCACAGTTTTTCAGCTTCTTTGCTATTGAAATTTTAGACTGGGTGTATTTTTGTTGTGGTGGACTGTTTTGTGCATTATAGGATTTTTGCTAACCTCTTTGGACTGTACTCACTAGATGCCAGGAGCTCTTCCACCCCCACTGCCCATAAAAATGTCCATAGACATTAATGCCCCCACTAAAAATGTCCGTGGACCTTGCCTTCAGATTTAGATGTTAGAGATGTTTTTCTATTTCTTTAACATTTGTTAGATGTTGCTAGTTATTTATTGCAATATTATAATTTATATAAATCATATGATTTATAAAAAATATACATTTGGTCCAGATGACCAAAATATATATTTCTTCTTTGGTCTTTATCCATAATTCCTTGCTTATAGCTCCCCAAACCCTTGGAATTTCCTCAGTTTTAAGAGTGATTAGAGTGTCTTTTGATAAGCATCTTAGGATGGGTTGCCAAAGAAACCAGCCTTGTGTTTAGAGGGTGGTCCTCCTACCTCCGACCTCAGGGGAGGGGAAACAGGCTAGAGGTTGAATCAATCACCAGTGGCCAATGAGTTAATCAATCATGCTTATGTAATGAAGTCTCCATAAAAACCCAAAAAGTAGAGGATTCTGAGAGTTTCCATATAAGAACACTTATATGTGCCTCAGTGCCAGGCCCCAAGCTCCACAAGGACAGAGGTGCCTTTGTCTAAGGTTTCACTTTATCTGTGTTTCATTTGGCTGTTGATTACTATCCTTTAATATCCTTTGTAATAAATCGGTTATTTAATTAGTAGATGGGTTTTCCTGAGTTCTTGAGCTGTCTCAGCTGTTCTAGCAAATTAGTCTAACCCAGGGAAGGGACCATGGGAATCTCTGAAGTACAGACTTCAGTCAGAAGTACAGGTAACCTGGGCTTGCTATTGGGGTCTGAAGTAGAGGGTGGACTTGGCGTGAGCCTTTCACTTGTGTAATCTTGATTCAGTCTCCGGGTGGATAGTGTCAGAACTGAGTTGAACTCTCAGACACCTGGTTGATATCAGTCCAAGAATTGCTTGTTGATATGGGGATATATGGGCTTCCTGTTGTGGCTTAATGGTAAAGAATCCACCTGCAATGCAGGAGCCACAGGAGACACAGGTTCAATCCCGGAGTCAGGAAGATCCCCTGGAGGAGGGCACGGCAACCCACTCTGGTATTCCTGCCTGGAGAATCCCCTGGACAGAGGAGCCTGGAGGGCTGCAGTCCATAGGGTCACAGAGTTGGACACTACTGAAGTGACTTAGTAGGCACACCACATGGGGATAAACAAACACACACATTGAGATTAAGTCCAGGAGTCTAATGTATTAATCTTGATCATATTCTTGGTTTTTCTTAAATATTCTGTGATTTTTCATTACCTCTTCATACTTTTCACTGATTTACTAGGTTGGTTGGTAATCAGCTGACACAAATTTTGTCTACAATTCTATAAGTACGTTTCCCCAGTTGGCCTCTTACCTGAGGGCTGTTATGAGCACTGTGTCAATGAGGGCAAAGTATAGCCTTGCAGAGTTCCTTTCTCGTAAACATAAAGTAGAGTGGAAGTCTTGAGCATCTCACAATTAGTAAAAAAAAAAAAAGGACTTTAATCTGAAGGTAGAGAGCTTCAGTATTTATCACTTGTAAGCAAGTTTCTTTCCTTTTTAAAGTTATTCTTCCTCACCCATTGTGGACTTTACCTTCCCCCTCCAACTTTTTTTTTTTTCAGGATTTTCATATCTGGCATGGTACCCCACCCCATGAGTCCTATTAGAAAAGACTTTGCATTTTAATTTTAGAGCAGATTACAAACACTGTCCCTACAGGCAAACTACTACTACTGATAGCTCAGTATGATGAGCTGGGAGGAGGTATTTCTACTCCAGCTATCTAGTAAAGATACCTTTAATTAAATTATCTTTACTTAATTAGTTCATATATAAATATAGAGTATAATTAGTTATAAATTAATTTGGTTAATTGGATAATAGCTACTCAGTTCATGCCTCTTTCCTGTGCTCATTCAATCCAAGATTGGAGTTTTTCTGAGTCTCCATTAGAAAGACAGTTCTCACCTCAGTAGTTTTTCCTTTAGACTGGGTTGCTCTATTTTGGTTTCTCTGTCGATTTTATTCCATCTCCCTTCTGTCTATAAAGCTCGTTTTGCTTTTACAAACTGCTGAATGAACCCCATTTGCTCTCAGAGCTTGGACTCTACTACTTTCCTTCTTTTCTAGTCTTCCAGTTATCTTCAAGTCCTCACCACCGTGAGACCATCAGCATCTGAAGAAAAATAAAATAGAAATAAAGAACCCAAAAAAGTCAAAGAAAGTACCCAAATTCCAAAGCCAAATAAACATACTTGCAATAATAAGAATGTTTAAACAAGATATAAAATCAATGTATATTCCCCAGACCATTTATATCAAGGTGAAAAAGTTATTTCTTCAGTTTCTTTAGAACAAGCACTATAACTTGAATGTCCAAGGAAGAGAGAAAATAGTTGAATTATATTAGACTCTTGATATTCTTTAAGTTACAATTGAAAATGAGTTTTTTCTACAAAGTTTCTATTGTCTTGAGAGACTGTGATTTTTTTATCTGTAGTTTGTCCTCTCCTCGATAATTTGATTGGTAGTAGATATGGTTTGTTAATTATCGGCTGCATCCAGGTGTTTTTAGGTTGCCCATTGCTTTCTTTTTTATTAACTCGTTTGTTACTATAGACAGAACTTAAGGGTAGGCTAGGCAAATAGCAAGTAAACTTTATTAGATTTTATGCATGAGGAAATAAATTATTCTATATTACAAAGTATTCCAAGGTATATATTTAACAAATTATAGCAGACATGCTAATTATTTTCTACTTACTCACAGCTCCAGTTGATGATTCTATTTTACTACAGTCACAGTTGGCTGGCCAGATGTTTATGATAATCTGCAGTTACAGACAGACTCTGGGAAGAGTAAAAGAGAGGAATAATCAATTAAAAGTTTGGAATTAAAGTACTGAGGAAACTGGGTCAGTCAGAATTCAGCCAAGAATTTATTGGTGATTATACAGAGCTGGACTTTTAGCCATGTTAGGCTGTGGTAAAGATGGGTAAGCAGAGGAAGATGATAAAAATATTACAGATTGAACATATTCATAGAATAAAGTAAATACATAGTGTACACAGTTCTGAAAGAGGGAGTAATTTTAGTTTCTAATCTTGTAAGCCCAGCTATACTTCATTTCTGTCTTAGTATTCTGAGATATTTCATATTGTCTAATTGACCTATTTTTGAATTTTGTTAGTTTGAATATGATTTGCTTCTTGCAAATAAAGGAACCTGGTTGGCAGCAATGATCTGATTATCCAATGCTAGTAACAACATCACTGGATAAGTGTTGGTGATGAAGGTGATGAAGACAAGCAATATTACATATTAAAAAGGAGCAATGAGATGACCAATAGATTCAAGAAATTAAATCTGGCAGACAGAGTGCCTGAAGAACTATGGATAAAGGTTTGTAACATTGTACAGGAAGCAGTGACCAAAACCATTCCAAAGAAAAAGAAGTGCAGGAAGGCAGAGTGGTAGTCTGAGGAGGCTTTACAAATAGCTGAGGAAAGAAGAGAAGCAAAAAGCAATGGAGAAAGGAAAAGATATACTCAACTGAATGTAGAGTTCCAGAGAATAGCAAGAAGAGATAAGAAGGTCTTCTCAACTGAGCAATGCAAAGAAACAGAGGGAAAAATTAGATGGGAAAGACTAGATATCTCTTCAAGAAAATTGGAGGTATCAAGGGAATATTTCATGCAAGAATGGGCATGATAAAGGACAGAAACTGTAAGGACCAAACAGAAGCAAAAGAGTTTAAGAAGAGGTGGCAAGAATACCCAGAAGAACTATACAAAAAAGGTATAATGACCAGGATAACCACAATGGTGTGGTCACTGACCTAGAGTCAGACATCCTGGAGTGTGAAGGCAAGGGGGCATTAGGAAGCATTACTGCAAACTAAGCTAGTGGAGGTAATGGAATTCCAGCTGAGCTATTTCAAATCCTAAAAGATGATGCTGATAAAGTGCGGCATTCAATATGTCAGCAAATTTGGAAAACTCAGCAGTGGCCACAGGACTGGAAAATTCAGTTTTCGTCCCAATCCCAAAGAAAGGCAATGCCAGAGAATGTTCAAACTATGGTACAATTGCACTCATTTAACATGGTAGCAAGGTAGAGTTCAAGCTAGACTTCAGCAGTACATGAACTGAGAACTTCCAGATGTATAAGGTGGGTTTGGAAAAGGCAGAGAAACAAATGATTAAATTGTCAATATTCCTGTTGTGTCATAGAGAACGCAAGAGAATTCTAGAAAAATGTCTACTTCTGCTTTATTAATTATTCTAAAGCCTTTGACTGTGTGGATCACAACGAACTGTGGGAAGTTGTTAAAAATGGGAATACCAGATGGCTTTACCTGTCTGCTTAGAAACCTGCATGTGGGTGAAGAAGCAACAGTTAGAACCAGACATGGAACAACAGACTGGTTCAAAATTAAGAAAGAAGTATGTTAAGGCAATATATTGTCACCCTGCTTGTTTAACTTCTATGTAGAGTACATCCTGTGAAATGTAGGACTGGGTGAATCACAAGCTGGAATCAAGATTGCTTGGAGAAATATCAGCAATCTCAGATATGGAGATGATACCATTCTAATGGCAGAAATTGAAGAGGATCTAAAGGGCCTCTTGAGAGTGAATGAGAAGAGTGAAAAAGCTGGCTTAAAAGTCAACATTCAAAAAACTAAGATCATGATCATTCCATCACTTCATGGCAAATAAAAGGGGAAAAAGTGGAAACAGTGATGGATTTTATTTTCTTGGTCTCCAAAATCAGTGTGGATGGTGACTGTCACCATGAGATTAAAAGACACTTGCTCCTTGGAAGAAAAGCTATGACAAACTTAGACAGCATATTAAGAAGCAGAGACATTATTTCGCCAACAAAGATCTGTATAGTCAAAGCTGCAGACAGTATATTAAAAAGCAGAGACATTTCTTTGCTGACAAAGGTCCGTCTAGTCAATGCTGTGGTTTTTCCAATAGTCATGTAAGGATGTGAGAGTTGGACCCTAAGGAAGACTGAGCACCGAAGAATTGATGCTTTCAAAAATTAAATAATAAATAAGGGACTTCCTTGGTGGTCTAGTGGTTAAGAATTTGCCTTACAAAGCAGGGGATTCAGGCTTAATCCTTAGTTATGAAACCAAGATTCCACATGTTACAGAGTCCCTAATCCAAGTGCTGCAACTACTGAGCCTGCATACTCTGGAGCTTGAGTGCCACAACTAGAGAGTCTGTGTGTTGCAACTAAGAACCACAACTAAGACCCAACAGAGCCAACTAAATAATATTTTTTTTTAAAGAAAATAATATTTAACTGGATCCAGCAATAAAAGCAAGCCTATATATTTAAAAATCCACAAGTGATATCATATTTTTTGTTTCTCTTTTATTGTTTCCTGTTTTACCCATAAAGAAGAATTGGGTAAGTTATGGAGCTGTTAGAATCATTCATGCTTCAGTATATATTCTTTGAAATTATTTCTTAGGAAATTATACATACTGAGACATACATAATAAAATGAGGATTGTCTAGAATGTTGAAAAGCAAAATATTCCTCTCTCAGAACACGTAGAAAATTTTAGCAACTATTATTGATGAAACATGCCTATATCATTGAAACCAAGTCCACCTGAAACTGAGTTCCCAGCTGAGTTTATGATTAATCTCTATCCAGAACTTTGTTCACTTTCCTGTCTTGCCTGTTCCCCTCTGGATTGAGGATTAACAAGGAGAAGGGAGGGGTACTAAAACCAATCAAGACATTGTGAGGTCTTCCCAGGTATAAAAGCTCCTCCTGTCCCACATTACTTGTTTGGAGAAAAAAAATAAAAGTCTTCCTAGTCCTTCTTCGAGTTCCAAAGAGCAGGCTCAAGCACTTAATAATTAGAACACTAGAGTCACAGAACTCCTAATTCCTCCTGAAGGGATATAGATGGCAATCTGATGTATATCTTTGCGTTGTTCTGTAGAAACTAAGATTCCACCCATGTGGAAGATGGTCACTATATGCTGACCTCAAGCACTTAGACCCC
Source organism: Dama dama (assembly GCF_033118175.1). Lineage (NCBI taxonomy): Eukaryota > Metazoa > Chordata > Mammalia > Artiodactyla > Cervidae > Dama > Dama dama. The sequence goes on along the minus strand of NC_083698.1, from coordinate 27,322,882 downwards.
TGAGTGCTTGGAACCAGAAGGCTGAGATTCCCAGAACATCACCCCATTACCTCACCACCAACCAGAAGAAAGTCCATGAGCTGGTTACATATCCTCCAACCCTCTACCCTCACACTGTCTTTAAAAACCATAGCCTGAAAGCCAGTGGGGAGTTTGAGTCTTTTGAGCATGAACATTCTTCTTGCTTGGTGCCCTGCAAATAAAGACTTCATATCCATGCGTGTGTGCTAGTCGTGTCCAGCTCTTTGTGACCCCATGGACTGTAGTCCGCTTGAAGCCCTTACTTTGTTGCCAACACCTACTTTCAATTTTCAATCCATAACATCACCAATAAGCAAATCATCCACAAAGCCAACAGCACTTCAAGTACACACATAGTAAGTTTATTTAGTGATCTGATTTCCTGTCCCTTTCTTGGAATACATTGGTTTCAACCTTTGGATTTTCCCTAAGATTCCTCCACCATGTGTTTAAACATCTTTTGGTAAAAAGTTGTTGGCTATTTTTAAAGGAATATGTTTATAAGAGTAAGATTGAGTAAATGCGTATCAGGAAGGGCAGAAAAATTTGTACCTCGCTAATCTTGGGGGAAAAAATATTTTATCTATACATTAGATTTAGATTTACCAATCTGAGTCCTTTTGAGAACTTTTACTCTATGATATGAATAAAACTAATTTGGGTTTTGAGACTCACGGAGTAAGTGCCTCCCTCTCCTTCCTGATATTTGTGTTGGAGGAGATGAAAAGCCTTGGGTGAGATGTGGTACTTTACACAGCTCTGGCTTCTTGATCTGTAAGACAGTAACTTTATTGTCCATCATTCTTGAGTTCTTTTTTTAGATACTAACATAAAACTACTTAAAATCAATGTATTTCTTACATCCTGAAAAATCTAAGTGAAAATAGGTGGGCAAAAATAGTTAACAACACATGAATATAGAATAAAAGAAACAAGTAAAGGAATGATTATTATGTTTGAATGACCTTATCAATGAAGTTACCATTGCTTCTCTGTAGTCAAGGCAAAGACTGAACCCTAATAGTTTACATATAATTGTCATTATTATTAGTTTATTAAACACCTAGTTTTTCAGGACTTGTAATCCATACCCACTCCCTGCTGGAAGCACTTGAAAAATTATCAAGAAGATCTTTATTTGGGGAACATAAATGGAATATGTATTCTTTTTTTGTGTGTGTGTGATTTTAGTAATTTAATAATATGGCCTTTGATAAAAAACTTGGAACTTAAAGTTATATTTTCGACTTATATAGGACACTTGTTTATTACAATTTGCAAATATTTAAAATTTCAGAAACAATCTAAGTTTAAAACAAGTTCAGTGGAAACATATTATATGTTTGTGGGAGATTGTTTCTCACCATGATCACAGCAGCCCCTGGTATCCTCTGTACTCTTTGCAATGCGACTTTGGCCCTTCACACATCAAGAGATAGTCTACGTACTTTTTTCTTGACCTCAGCCTTTGGATTTATTTTGGCCAATAGGATGCAACTTTTAAGCTTAGTACTTAAGAGAACTTGTGGATTCTTTTTCATTCATTTAGAAGCCAGTCACCATCTAGAGAAATTGAAGATACTCTATGTGAAAGGGAGTTAGAAAGAGGCCCTTGAGGATAAAGGCCAAATAGAAGAGAAAAGGAGGGATCTTAGCTGAAGCCAGCAGCAACTACTAAGATGTAAATGAAGACATCTTGGATGTCCCAGCCCTAACTGAATTGCCAGCTAATTTGCCAACTAAAATGCCACATGAATGATCCCAGTCAAAAGTAAGTGGAGCAGAAAATCAACCCACAGAATTGAAAGAAAGAAAAGATCATAGTTGTGTAACTAATTTTTAGGATTGCGTATTTTTTGCAGATATAGATAACTTACATGGATTTTTTGTAAACATTTTCCCCCCAGCATTTGACTTGTTTTATCGTCTTGTTAACCTGTCTTTTGCAGAGCAGAAAATTTTAATTTTTATGAAGTCCAGCTTATCAATTCTTTCCTTCATGAATCATGTCTTTGGTGTTATGTCTAAAAAGTCATCATCAAACCCAAGGTTATCTAGATTTTCTGTTATGTTATCTCTAAGGAGTTTTGTAGCTTTGTGTTTTACATTTAGGTTTATAATCCACTTTGAGTTAATTTTTGTGAAGGGTGTAAGATCTGTATCTAGATTCATGTGTATGTGTTTGCGTGTCTTTGTGTATGGATGTACAGTTAGTTGTTCCAACATCTGTTGTTGAAAAGACTACCTTTTCTCCATTGTATCCTGAAAGAGACTGTGTTTGAATTAAAAAACAGTATGACAAACAAAACAGGTAAACTTTCTGTGGTGATGGTATGAGGAAATATAGATATAGTACCAATCAATAAAGTACCAACTTCTGAAGATATATCTGAAGAATGGCAGACACAGATAACCACTGGGCTATACTTACAGGATATCCAGTGAAAAGTTCATGATGATAGTTCCTGAGTCTCTTCAGTGTAACACAAATTAAATCTTGTCATTCTTGTGAGTTAAGAGATAGAAGCTATAAATGGAAATGTCCTAGAGATTTTTCAATCTTTAATTTCTCCTTTATTTTGTTAAGCAATGAAGAGATTTCTAGATTTCCCCACCTTGGCAGTGTTCTCAATTTTTGTTTCCAACCCTGAAGAAGGCAATTAAGAAACCCATGGGGCTCCCCATGGAGGGAATGTGAGCTAAGATCCCCAACAGAAATGGGGACATCCAGTGGGAATTCACCCCCTTCCAAGGGAGTGTCCCTTTCCACCTGGGGAATACCTGGGGTGTTACTCGCCCAATTCTAAACCAGTGGGGTGTATGTGGATATACATAAGGTTTTCTTGAACTTGTGATGGTGCCTAACTGCTCCATGTTGCCAAAGTCTGATTATGACTTCAGATGGCAAAGTTCCTGATTGTAGAGTTGACTAGTATTTATTTTCTCCTTCCGCCCTACGGTTGTGAGACATGAAGTTCCCAGCTTTGGTCTACATCTTAGTTTCTACTTCCTCAAAGACTCAAGAAAGAAAAAAAGAAAAAAACAAGGATGGAAGGAAGGAAGGGGTAAAGAAAGTTAATAATCAGTGAGTAAGGAGATGATGAGCAATCTGAGTTCATATGTATGTTTAGATTTTGTGTGCTAGGCTGCCTCTAACTTGTCAAGTTATTATGGTTTCTTTGCCAAATCCCCAAAATATGAATTAAAAATAGTGTGTTGCTTTAATGTACATTATTGCTGAGTTGTTTTGTGGCTTCATCATGAAAGTCTGGTTTCAAAAACAGTATGAAAGTGAGGGTTCTCAGCAGGATTGTGAGTTTTCATTTAAAAACCAGAAATGGAAACAAGAAAGAATAACACACCACAGAAGAAAAATGAAACCACTATATACAATATGACCTAGCCAAAAACAAAAGTAGAAATGCATTTTATAATTTGTCAGAGACTTAAGAGACATACAGCAAGTGTATTTTTGACCCCAAATTAGCTGCATTTCATCTTGTTTCAGGTTTAAAAATGAAATACTTTCTCACAGATCTGGTTTAGAGATCTTGAAACCAATAAATGCTGTATGTTTTGTATTCATTTGGCAGATAAATAGACACATTCCTAAGTATTTGTATAAACAAAATTATTCAACTAAAAATTCCCTGTGCTTAACTAGAGTACCATTTCTTCAGATGTTTTTCCCTTTGAAGTAAAATGTTGGGAAGAAAATGCCATTGATATAACTATTACTGTAAATAACTCATTGTTGCGTATTTGTAAGTTTAAAGTTCCTAGCCTTATGACTGTATGTTTTATGCACATTCTTGTAGCTACCAAATAATGAATATAGCATAGTAGGTCCTTAGGATAAGAAAATTTGATTTTTTGAGAGTAGACAATAGTTTGGATTTTCCAATATAACTTAGTACTTTTATAAAACTTTTAATTTAGATATTGTTTCACACTTCCAAATATTGTAATACTAGTGCAAAATTTACAAATTGTTTATATTTTGCCCTATTTATAACTTTCTTTTGCTTCTGTTTCTGTGTGTGTGTATAGATATATACATATACATGTATATACACATATAAAGAAACACACATTGAATTTATATGTGTACATACATGTATATATGTATATACATGTATATCTATATAGATACATATACTCTTTATGTATGTATATTTATATAAGTATGTATGTATACATATATATATGTATGAGGATGTAAGAGTTGTCAAGTGTATATAGGATTTCTATATGGAAAAATTCAAAGCTTATGTTCTTTGGCTTATAGTGATCAGATAATCAATATATTGTGTACAACTTTGAGGTGGGCTTTCATGTCCGACTCAATGAACATGAATTAGAGCAAATTCCAGGAGAGAGTGGAGGACAGAGGAGCCTGGAGTGCTGCAATCCGTGAAGTTGTAAGGAGTCAGACACGATTTTGCAGCTTAGCAACTGAGCAACAGGCTTTGCTTTAATATAAGGAGGCATTTTTCAGCATCTCAACTGACATAGATATGATACTTTGTTGACAAATGCCTCTCTAACTAGATGCTGAGGCATAATTCATTTTTATTGAGGATATGTAAGAGAAGAATTAGATATTTTCTCAATTCCTGTAATGATAGGAAAGAAAACCATTTAAATTTACAAAAGAGCCTCCTAGTTTTTGACTTACGAGTTCGATTTGTGGAGAAGTGGGGTAGATATCTTATGTGACACTCTGTATTTTAGATTTATATGAGAAAGTGGCAAATACAATGGAAACAAATGATTGTCAATAAATTACTTTCCAAAACACCTTCAGATCATGATATGGAGTTAGTATAAACTCTTACATCTGTCACATCTCTGAAGGGAAAAAAAATATTTATAAGTACTGTCTTAAAGAATTATAAGTTCCTAAAATTTAACCAAAAAAATAAATCAGTACTTAGCAGAGAGCTAAGAAAAGAGTAAGTTACTTATAAATAATTGTTGAAATAAAAATGAATTAATCACCTTGGTAAGTTTTAGTCTTAAATGGATTTTGTAGTATTTTAAATGTTTTTAAATGAATAATCCATGTTTGGTTTTTTACACTAACACTCTATTAATTAGAACATTTGATTTGAACCTTATTCTTGAAATATGCCAGATAAAGCTAACTTAGCTCCTCTTTTTTAAATCTGCCAAAAAAAATTATCTAACAAACTAACATCTGTTTTGCATTATCGAGTGGCTCACTCTCTTTATGGGCCTCTGCCCTCAGTATGCCCAGAGTCAAGAACTCACACTAGTGCACACCACTGTTGTATTTTGCTTGTGCCATATATACACATATATGTATATACATGTATAGCTGCATATGCAAATACTTGTATAATATTTATGTGTATCTATATTTAATACTGGGCTTCCCTGGTAGCTCAGACGGTAAAGCGTCTGCCTACAATGTGGGAGACCCAGGTTCGATCCCTGGGTCGGGAAGATCCCCTGGAGAAGGAAATGGCAACCCACTCCAGTATTCTTGCCTGGAGAATTCCATGGAATGAGGATCCTGGTAGGCTACAGTCCATGGGGTCGCAAAGAGTCGGACACGACTGAGCGACTTCACTTCATATTTAATACAGAGAGAGAGGGGTTGTTATTAGCTGGATCTTCTAATATAGTAAGACTTGACAGTTGCTGAGTATTTACTGAGTGCTAAGCAATATGCCAAGTCTTTAAATGCTTTTCTTTCTAAATGTTCATAAATGTTTGAAATCCTATTGTTACCATCATTTGAAAGATCTCAAAGCTAATATGTGGTAGAAGTTAAGTTCACAATGTGAACTTCTGGCTATTGACAGTGTGATTCTGGCTATTCTTAACCATTGTACCTTATGACCCACACAAAGACAGTCTTCACCATTTTCATACCTAGACACAGATTCATGTCTCCATATCACAGTATGCTCCTATGTCTATCTATTTCTATGTCTGTCAAGAGTAGTAGTTAATGGGGGTAATTTTGCCCCTCTGATATAATCAGCAATATCTGGAGACTATTTTCATTATTATATCTGAGAGGGTATTATTGGCAGAGGCCAAGGATATTGTGACTGTCCTAAAATACACAGACTAGCTCCCCACCCTGACACACACATAGCAAAGAATTTCCTGACCCAATATGTTAATAGTGACAAGATTGAGAAACCCTCAACTGGAGAGATAAATATTTGAAGAGAAATGTAAATGTTTATATGTGTATTTTTACATAATTATGTTACTTTAGAGGACTCTTTGAGTTGTTAGAAGACAATGGCCTTTAAAATGTTTTAGAATTCTCTGAACAGGTTATTTTGACCCACAAAACACATAACTTTATTTCTAATTCAGAGAATAGTATTGCCACGTTATCCTTGATACTGAACTGTGTTATATTTCCCAAATATCTTGACTTAGTGTTGTCGACTATGCTCATTAAAAACAAAAAGAAAACCAAGAAACTTCAAGCATGTGCAAGAAACCTGTCATGAATTGATCTTTATCTTAGTCTATCTGGTATTATTTGACCTATATTGTGTTGAGAATGAGGTGAAATAGCCAGCAGTAAATAAACAAGTCTTCTCTACACAGTCATTTACTGCTTTCAAATGGCTTGAGGCCATCTCCATTCCCTTAATTGGCTACAGCAGACCACAGTTCACAATTCAAAAGGACCAAGTCATCATCAAATTGCAGTGCCCTCTGGCCTGTCAAATTTCTAGTAATGTAAATTTCCTGAAATCAGGTTCGTATTTGCAGTGGGAGTCATCAACAACCATAAACAACTCTGAAGGAAGAGTTATTGGGAATGAAAAAAAGAACTAAGAAGTATGGAAAAGGTATATATGAGTATAAATTGATGCATATGCAATAGTCAAAAATTGATGTTTTCCTCTATAAATATGGCAATTTCACATAATTAGACCTAAATTAGCTTTGGTACTTGAACATATAAGGCATAGTGGCTCTGCATTAACTTGTTAGTTGTTCAGATTGTGGTTCTACATCTTCTTGCTTCTGAACTTGAGACCATTGTATAACCTGTTTAAATCTCAGTGCCTGGAGCCTTCAGTTTGCACATTTATTGAATAAGCATATTTTATTTGTCTTTACAGCAGCAGGGAACTTACCTAGTTTTTTATAGTTCCATTCCCATTCATTAGACAATGTTGACCAGAGTGGTAGTGGCCAATATATTTTGAACATTTGTTGAATGAATGAATTCATGGAGAACAATAGCATTTATCTCATGGACTTGCTATAAAGCTTCAGTAAGGTTATGTATGTTAAAGTCCTAAGTATATATAGTAAATGTTAAATGTTAGCTGTGATTATTATTAATTCAAACAGAAAAAAAAGATTCCAGATAAATTTCAGAAGTTGTTTATTTTTCATGTATTTTCATCTTCACTTTGAAAATACATTTTTTGGTTCATTTTCATTAGTTTAAACTTCTCTCTGATCCTGGTGAATTTGTGTGTCAGACTCTCATACCACACTTTGAGAAATGTGGCCCTAATTCTTTTGTGCATATAACACTGTGTAAATTGTTTAGTAAATGAATAAATAAATAAGTTCACTTCCCCTTTTCTCTTTAGTATTTCTACTCTAGACTGTGGGAGATTAAATTTTCTTCAAAAATATCTGTAACTAGGCAGGTTTCCATTGCAAATAGACACAGTTCCAAGAAACCATCTAGTATCTTAAGGTTTTAGCCACATTCTCTCTTACAAAGAGTCCCATGGTTCCTTGGCCACAACGGCCACATCAGTCTTCTTGAAGCATGTTTATCTTGGGCAGTATCACATCTCTCTGTGCATCATGTAAGGGTGATGATGGCATTGCAGTATTCACTGATTCATAGCTTGTTAAAACCGGTATTCCGTGTGGTAGACCAGGGAGTATTTTTCAAGCTTTTGAGAAAACAAAGCAGTTGGGGCTTCCCCAGTGGCTCAGACAGTAAAGAATTGGCCTGCGATGCAGGAGACCTGGGTTCGATCCCTGCGTTGGGAAGATCCTCTGGAAGAGGGCATGGCAACCCACTCAAGTATTCTTGCCTGAATAATCCCCATGGACAAAAGAGCCCGGTGGGCTACAGTCCATGGGGACGCAAAGAGTCAGACATGACTGAGCGACTAAGCACAGCACATTAATGAATCAACTCTCAAAATTTTACACTCACCTTTACTATTGCTTTATTTTGTTTCACTGAGGTTGTTTTTAATACAAAATTCCATACCCTGCAGCCACCCCTGGACCATTTAAAAGAGTGGTTAGTATTCAGAGTTGTCTAGTTTCATAATCATTTGTAGAATTTAAAGAAATTACACCTGCTAGGCTCAATCAAATGGAAATTGTGACTCAGTAGGTATAGGAAGGGGGTCCAAGTATCTAAACATAGATGGCATGTTGTTGTTCAGTTGCCAAGTCGTATCTGACTCTTTGTGACCCCATGGACTTCAGCACGCATCAGACTTCTCTGTCTTTCATTATCTCCTAGAGTTTGTTCAAATTCACGTCCATTGAGTCAACTGTCTCGTCCTCTGTCTCCCACTTCTCCTCCTGCCCTCAATCTGGATGGTATAACATCTTTGTTATAATCTTTTCCTAGAACAGGGCTTCATTAAACTTAAACTGAATACTAATTACCTGTGGAACTTATTAACGACATGGATACCCAGGCCCTATCCTCAGTGAACCTAATGAAATAGTTCCAAGACGAAGCAGCCAAATCTGCATTTTAAGTAAGTGACATGGTCAACTTGTGTTTCACATTCTCTTAGCACATTTTAAGAAATGTGGTCCTAAATTTTTGCACATGTAGCACTTTGCAGATTGTTGGATGGATGAGGGAATACATGCACTTATTAAAACTGTTGTGAGACTTAAAAGGGATATGTAGATAGTGTGCTAATTAAATACACTAAATGTTCATTGTTAGCTCTAATTATGATTTATATGTAAAAGCATAGACCCAGATGTTTGGAACTATTTTTTCTTCTCCACATTTATCATTGTTATTCTCATCAGTTTTACCCTTCAAGTCTAGTAAGTCAAAATTAACCAAATAATTACATAAATTATTATTTGACTCATTTTAATAATGCAATAAGTTAAACATTTAAGATACTATGGTAATGAATAAAGGAACAGGGCTGAATGAATCTAGTTTAAGGATTTGGGCAGGTTTTCTGGAGAAAGAAAAGTATTTTTTTAACTAGAACTTGATATGATGAATAGGAACAAGCCAGGTGAAAAAGTAGAGGAAGAGTCTGAAGTGGCAGGGACACTACAGGCAAAATCCATTTCTTAGTATAATTGCTTAGAGATGGACAAGAGAGGACGAAGGCCACAAGGAGACTGTTGCGTTAATCCATGTAAGGGATGACGGGGACCTGGACTAGGAGGCAGCAGTATTGTGAGTATAATGTGGAGAGATTCATAAACTGTATGGTTTTCAGTGATGTATTAGCAGAGGGCAGTGGGTGAGGAAATAAAGGTGTTGGGTTGATTTCTACATTTCTGGCATAAACCAATGAGTCCTTGTTCTTAACAATGTATAATCACCTGGAAGCTTTTGGAAAAAAAAAAAAAAATAACCCACACCTGGATCCCACTTCTAGATATTCTGTATTTGGGTGGGGCTCAGGCATAGATGGGCACTAATAGGAGCTACTTGTTTTCTGATAGTGCAGTATTTGCTATATTAAAACCTGGAACACACTGAGGAAAGTACAAAAGGTGTCCTTTACTGAATCAGGTAATATTTTCTTTACTTAGTTCTCAAGAAAATGATATTTTCTCATATGTTGAATATGGGTAGCCATTCCCTTCTTCAGGGATATATATATATGTATACACACACCATAAAATATATTAATATATTTGAAAAATATCCTTTAGAAAATAAAATTTTTTATTTAGTTAATAGGCACATAGGCCAGTTATGTTTATTGCCCCTCAGCTCCAAATTCATCCTTTTTTTTCTTCTACTCTGTGATAAAAGTGGGCCTGGTTGAACGCTGTAATAGAGAGTGTTGAGGGGACAATAGAGGAAAGAGTGGCCTTCTTCCAGGTTCAGGTGTACTCATTTAGTTGAACTCCTGAAGAGTGAATTGACTTTTTTTTTAGTGGTTTTCTAGCATCAAACAGCAAGTGGCACCTCCCCAACTTTCCTCCACACCAGCCACATCTTAGGTGGTTTCCAGCAGTAAGTCTGATGGCACTCATAAGGGCAGCTAGCAAGTGCTATGGATTCACCTGCTGTTTCCCAGTGAATCATCAGCAACCCTTTCTCACAGCCCTGCTACTTCCAGGTGACTTTCTATGAGTCCAGATAGAACCCAAACTGGCTTTCCAGTAAGTCAGTAACAACCTAAGCTGGTAGCTTCTCAGCTACCCTCTTTGGGTTGGAATAACCCAGCCAACTTTTCCAGAAGCCAGTGGAATTCAGCTGTACCCTCTGTAGTGAGATCTGAGTCCTGGCTTTGGGGAAGGATTCTTTCCCTCCAAGTTTGTCCTTTCCTTGAGTACTCTCCCTCAGTAGCACTTGAGTATCCCTTAGAGTCCACATACCCACCCCCTGACCTTTAACCAATTCCCTGTTCCTTCAGTCTTCTGTTGCTATTTCTTTATACTAAATTTTCCCACTTTCAAATACTGTGTAGTTTCTGTCTTCTGATTGGAAGGTAACTAATACTCTAGAGAACTAAGAAAAAACATTTTATCTGGTAGGCAAATTCAGTTTTTGCAAGTACAAAGAGTCCAGGAATTGAATAGACTTTTGGAAAAGACTTTAAATGAAGTTACTGAATCATTTTCTACTTCTGAATATGATCCCTTTGGTACATGAGAGTACTTCTGGGAATTACTGTGAACAATAACAGTGGGGCCAAGAAAGCATTCCTAATTCTCTCAGTACCTAGAGATAGCAAGGGCATACATGGAAGTTTTCTAGCTTTGGTCTTCTGTGTTGAAAATCTTGTTTGAGTTCTGCTTTATCTCTTAGTTCTTACATATGGGCCAGAGTTCTTTGTATCATTCCATGAGAATATTATGACATCTTTCCTTCTCTCCTGGTCCATCTCTGTGTAGGAAAGAGACTAATCTGTAGTTGGGAGAGACTGTTTCCCAAAACTCCATCTCCATGCCACTCCTGCCCAAAAACAAAGTCAGTGTTGAGGAACTTTGTTACATAAAGACATAAAGTCTTCGTCCCCTTCTGTCCTTTTCTGTTGTGAACTGTCTTCTTTCAAGTCCTTCACTTTACTTCCTGTAGTCTCTCTAGGTAAGTACATCTTTTGAAATCTCGTATTCACAGGCTATCTGTCATACTGTCTCCTGTTTATTTGTCAAACTGTCAGGTATTTCTTATATCTGTAGTATCTGCTCTAGATTATCTGCATTTAAATCTTCAGGTTAAAATTTCTTTGAATGGGATCAGTATACAATGTATTGGATTGGCAAAAAAAAGTTCCTTTGGGTTTTTCCATAACGTTGTACAGAAAAAAACCTGAACAAACTTTTTGGCCAACCCAATATAAAAATGTAGATTCCTGGATCCTATTCTAGAATTACTGAATCAGAATCCTGAGAGAGCCAGGATCCAGAATAATGGCTTTCTAATAATGTTTCTTCCATCCTAAAATGCTAGCCTCATTAATAATAGTTTACAGTGTCACCCCCAATAGATATTTGCATATCAGTGTGGTGCTTCTAGCTGTGAAAGCCATTTTCCACTGATTCTAGTACAGATTAGAACAGAGTACAAACCTGGGCATTTTATTATTAGGGACCTCGGAGCCTTTGCATGAAGATTGACTACAGACTCCTTTAGTGCTGGAGGCTTAAGTCCCTAGGCTCAAAGGGTTGTGAAGGGTGGGGTTCACACTGAACTGCTGAAAGCAATTTTAGGGTTGTTTATTTCCATTCCAGGCAACACAAATGTCTATAGAGCAGTGGAATAATGATGGAAGTTGCTGATACTGAGGAGATCCAGAAGCTGTAAGGCCACAGTGTTGATGGGCTTTCAATGGAAACAGAGAGTGTCCAGGATAGATAGGATGTGGAAATGAGTAGAGAATTCAGACACAGGGGTAAATCTGTTTAATCAAGTCTGTGTGGGGAAGTGGGTGTGGGACACAAAATGGACAGATACTTAGTGTTCCTCTAACTCCCACAACTCCTAGAAATGTCACAGTAATTGAGTAATGCTTTATCAAAAAGAAATTATTTAAAAATGTCCTGTAACTTCTGTACAAGTATTGTACTGTGGAGTCAAGTGGTTGCCAAATATAGCAGCACATCACAATTATCTCAAGTGCTAACTTAAAAATGTGGATTATTGGATCTCACTCCACTTTTTTCTTTCTTTTTATTTTTAATTGAAGGATAGTTACCATATTGTGTTGGTTTCTGCCATAAATCAACTTGGATCAGCCATGGATATACATATGTCCCCTCCCTCGTGAGCCTCCCTCCCACCACCCACCCCCTCCCAGCCCTCTAGGTTGTCACAGCACCCGGGGCCTTCCCATTATGGTGGCTTCTTATTTTGTTGCAGAGCATGGGCTCTGGAGCACGCGCGCTCTGTGCGCTTTAACAGTTGGAACAAATAGACTCAGTAGTTGCGACTCCCAGGCTCTAGAGCACCAGCTAGATAGTTGTGGCCCACGGGCTTAGTTGCTCCTTGGCCTGTGGGATCTTCCTGCTCAGGGGTCAAACCTCTGTCTCCTACATTGACAGGTGGATTCTTTACCACTGAACCACCAGGGAAGCCTGGAATATTTATTTTTATAAGCTCTCTGGATGATGATTATTCAGTTAGCTGGAAATGTAATGAATAAAGGAATGAGTTCAAGGAAATGGGTTAACGTGACTATTTGCAATCCTGGACTATTTAGCAACCTAAAATTATCCTTTATCTACCCATACATTAAACAATTCATTTGCTGCTCTGATTAGAGGAAAGATTCCCAATAAATCATTGACATTCTTTAATTATTAACATTTTCCTCTTTCTTTTGAGGTTTTTAATCCCTCATTCATTGAACCAGTCCATACTGAAGACTTTTTCTTCAAGTTTCTCTGTCATCTCATACCAATACTTTGCAGAGGAATGAAAGTGAGAGATGTTGGAAAAGCGAATTTGTTTTGACTAGTACTGTACAAGTAGCTGCGGAAATTTTTGTATCTTTCTTTTGAAATGGATTCTGTCTCTAAAAAGTTTGTCTCATTCTGCCTTGCTTTTCATTCCCCTTGTGCTACAGTTATTTCATAATAGTGGCACTAAATTAAAAGAATTCCCCCTTGTGACAAGTCATTCAGCTATTACTCAGTTCTTATCATCTCAGTGGAATTTTAACTGTTAGGAAGTATTGGTGCTAGTCTTATTCTGCCATTTACTGGTTATTTGACCTTGGCCAACAAACTTAACCTGTGTTAACATTATCATCATAAGAACAAAATGTTTGCCAACTTACCTGTTAATGCACAGGGCTGATTTTGTGTAATCCAAAATACACTGTGTTAACTGTGAAATAAAGTAAATATTAGTTGATGAGATTAAGAATAATGAGAATAATGGTTAGCAATTTTCAGCAGGAATCTCTGCTTTTGGGGGAAGTGAGTTCTGTTGTTGTTTTTTTCTTCTTTCTGCCCCATGTATCTTTTTTTTTTTTCTTTTCAAACTCAAACTAGAAGTTCTTTGATGGCTTCCCTGGTGACGCAGACAGTAAAGAATCTGACTGCAAGGCAGGAGACATGGGTTTTATCCCTGAGTTAGGAAGATCCCCTGGAAGAGGGCATGGCGACCCACTCTAGTATTCTTGCCTGGAGAATCCCCAGGGATGAAGGAGCCTGGTGGGCTGCAGTCTGTGGGGTCGAAAAGAATCAGACGTGACTGAGCGACTAAGCACGGCATATTAATGAATCAACTCTCAAAACTTTACACTCATCTTTACTATTGACTTACCTTGTTTCACTGAAGTTGTTTTTAATATGAAATTTCATACCCTGCAGCCACCCCTGCACCATCTGAAAGAGTGGTTAGTATTCAGAGGTGTCTGGTTTCACAGGATTCAACTGAGCAGATAAGCACAGCACAGCACCGAAGTTCTTTAAAGTTATATGTATACCATACAATTTCATGATAGAATTAGGCATGTTATTTAAATTATGTAAATTCTCACTCTCTTTCCTAAGTTATAAAAAACTCATAGGCACTCTTTCCAGTTGGTAATGACAAGAATGATGGTACTTGAGTAATTAAACTTCACAAAACACCTATATATTATCCTCCTGAAGATGTTCCTGGAAAGCTATTGGGCCACATCTAACAAAAATCTCTTCAGTCAGCATGTTAGACAATTCTGAGTTAGCATCACTCTTAGGACCATTTTGACCATCCTTATAACAACGGGAGTGATTTTCCTGAAGAAATTGAAGAGTGACCTGCTGCTTGTGACTGGACCTCTGATCTTCAATCTAGTTTCTCTGCATAGAACATACCAGAAATTGTCATCACCGCCTTCATCAGTGATGTGAAAAGCCCAAAGCATCTCACCCATGCTTACTTCAGAGAAGAAGAAACTTCTGAAGCTCAGGCACCAGGAAAACAAGATCCTCACAGAGGAGAAATAAGAGTTTACTGAGCAGTTCCAGGCTAATCAGAAGGCTGTGGACTCGAAAATTCTGCCAAAACAAAGGTGTTTCTCAGCTCCAGGGCTATCTCTGCTCTGCGTTTTGTCTCCCAAATGGAGTTTATTCTCACAAATTGGTGTTCTAAATTTCTTACAAAAACCTAATAAAATAACTGATACATTATACTGTAGTATCCAGCAGGTTCATTCATTTTTTACTTTACTGGAATAAGAAAGAAGTCTCAGGAAAGGAAGTTAGGTGGAATGCCTTTGTGACTAAGAGCTTAATAGTTTAAGGGAACATGTGAGAAATCTTTCAATCAACAGGACTTTCCATGGTTACCACTTGTGGAAAAGATGCTTCATCCTGTTTCTCTAAACAGATGCCCTGCTGTCCCCTCTGTATTATCGGTCCCAGGCACTTTGAGTTCAGAGAAGCCTTCCTGATAGATGTTCTCATCATTCCATGGAAATAAGCATTCCTGTGTGGGAGAAGATCATAAGTGATGTAAAATGTGAATAAGCAGCAGCATCCTTATTGTTGGGTGTATCTTCTGTGTTTAGCAATTCTCCATTTTTCATAAAAACTCAG
The DNA here is from genome assembly GCF_033118175.1 of Dama dama. Taxonomy (NCBI): domain Eukaryota; kingdom Metazoa; phylum Chordata; class Mammalia; order Artiodactyla; family Cervidae; genus Dama; species Dama dama. Next base: position 27,307,621 of record NC_083698.1, on the reverse strand, counting down.
AAAATATTTATGTAGAAGTTCACTGTGCTGACACACTTTTTCAGTTGAAATAAACAAGGGAAGAAAAGCAAGAGAGCTTGGATAATATAAAATACGTTTTTGGCTTTATTTTAATCCAAAATAAACCTGAAGGAACTTTAATGAATACCCACCCTTGGATTCCTTCATTCAATAAATATTAAATCAATTGTTTCCTGTATATTTTTCCATTTATCCATCTACCTGTCTTCTGAAGTAATTCATACTTATTTTGTAGTCTGTTACTTTAGGTATTATTCTTAGTTATATGGGACTGTACAATAAATTTCCTCCAAGTATAGCAGCTTATAAAAATAGACATTTATTATCTTCATTTCAGGGGTCTCGATGCAGTTTAGTGGGGGATCTCTGGTTCAGAGTCTCTCACAAGATTGTAATCCAGTGTCCCCTGGCCTGCAGTCATCTCAGGGTTCTCTAGGAGTAGGATTGGGAGCTCTCAAGCTCAGTCACGGCTCATGTGGCTGTTGGCTGGAAGTAACACTTTCTTGTCACACGGACTTCTCCATAAGTCACTCCCAACATGGCAGGTGACTTTCCTCAAAATGAGCAAGTATGTTAGTCACTCAGTCGTGTCTGACTCTTTGCTACTCCATAGACTGTAGCCCTCCAGTCTCCTCTGTTCATGGAATTCCCCATGAATATTGGAGTGGGTTGCCATTTCCTACTCCAGGAAAAGCGAGCAAGGGAGAGAGCAAGAGAAAAAGAGAAAGACAGAAGCCAGAGTCTTCTGTAACTTGTTTTTGGAAACAACACCGTGTCATTTTTACTTTATTCAATTTGTAAGAGGTGATACTAGGTCCAGCCCAGGTTCACGAGAAGAGAATTATACAAGGGAATGAATAGCAGAAGTAGGGATCACTGGGAGCCACCACAGTGCTGTCCCAAGGATGCACAATGTGGTTCCTTGCCTTAAGGCATTTGACAGCTGTAGAAAGTAAACATTTGCAAAAGAGTAACTTACAAGGCAGTGAGTAGATCATAGAGTTAGTGGATAGTAGAGATGTTCTTAGGAGGAAGTCTGTTTGAGGCAGTCAGGGAAGTTATGGTATAACAGGCTTCATATTTTGGCCTGGTTGTGTGGATAGACATTGGTTGTGTCCACAGAAAGAGAAAACATCCTTGAGGTTTCAGAATAAGCAGTTGCAAAAGTTGGAAGACTCTTTGGGATTTAAAGTGACTAATTATATTCTCTCTAGGATTAAGTTTAAATGCCTTACTGGTTTGTGTGTGTGTGTGTGTGTGTATTAGTATATATGTGTGTGTGTGTATGGATAGATAGTTAGAAAGATAATCTCCATGGCTCTTCCACTAGTACCTCTGAATATGTGTCCTATGATCTGATCATGCACTGTTTCAAGTGAGCCCTGGTTTCCTCATTTATATGCACTTCTAGAGAGTATTCTCTTTAGGCTCTCTTATTCTCCATAATTTGCTTTGCTAATATCAATAAGCACCTATATCATTAAGCACTATTTTCTAAAATGTTTCCTGCTGAAGAAGTAAGAGGAAGCCATGTCCTAACTCTCTCAGCAAGACTTGCCTCTCTTCCCTCGGGGATATTCCACCTCCATGCTCACCTTATCAAGACATATTGTTTTGTACTTGCTCATTGCCCTTTTTACAAGGTAGCTCTTCCAGGATAAGAACTATGCTTTAATTTCTATTTATGACTGATGTAGTGCCTACTGTTTAATAGGAGCTCTTTTTGTCACTAAAAGAAAAAACTTAATCCAATTAATGAGATAAACCAATTGGAATAGAGGGGCTGGCCTAGGGAGACATGATATTGTTGAAAATAACCATTGACAGAAGTAGTAAAGTCAGGTAAGAGACTCTCCCTCTCTCTCTCCCTGTATCCCTCTTTTTTTCCTCTCTTCCCTTCCCTCCCTCCCTCACTTTCTCTCTCTCTTCTTGGTGGTAACTTAGATGTGCCCTTGACTGAGATAAGTGGTTTTCTGCTCGTATAAGTAAGTAAATGTTGCTCAGTTGTGTCCCGACTCTTTGCGACCCCATGGACTGTAGCCTACCAGGTTTCTCTGTCCATGGGATTCTCCAGGCAAAAATACTGGAGTGGGTTGCCATTTCCTTCTCATATATTATACGGTAAAAGAGAGATGTTTTGGTTTAATGGAGCATTTCCCAAAATGTATTTTATCGATATAAGCTAATACTAAACTAACAAACAAAAGATGCTACAGGAAATGATGTTGAGTTAAATAAACAAAATTTTTGCTACTGTTTTTAATTACAGGATTTCGCAAAACCTGTAATGTATGCATGGTTTATCTATGGAGGCACATTTAGTATGGGAGATTGCTCAAATATATACACTAAGAAACTGTTTTTTACAAAAGTATCTCTTGGAGCCCACTAAGGAACTGTTTTTACAAAAGTAATTCTTCGAAAAATTCTGGTTTAGTGTATTTTACCCTTAACAGAGGCCTAAATCCTACTATCCTGTGTGTTTTACTTGCTTCTGGTATGACATTCAGCACCTAACCAAGCTTTACTCTACTTTCCAGCCTGTAAATGAAAATAAAACCTGACCTTCCCCAACCTCTGAGGGAATATTGTAAAACTGAATAAAATATATACAGCAAAATATGAAAAGCAGATGTTACCCTTGCTCTCTATTGGATCTTCAATAGTAACATGCCACAGAGCAACATTTCCTAGCGCTACTTTTTAAATCACTTGAAAAAAAAAAATCAGATTCTAAATTATACTAAAACTCCTGCAGTGCATTTAAAAGGAACTTTAGCGAAGTAAGAGACAGAGATGTATACTTGCGCGTAGCTATGAGAGAGAAGGACCAGAGGAGAGAAGTTCCACCTTTTTTTTGTTGTTGTTGTTAGTTCTTGCTGTGTCTTTCAAAGATTGTGTGAGGACTGAAGAGAGGGGTCACCTGGAGTAAATTTATTCTACTGAAAGGAGAGTGCTTCTTTCCAGAACCTATTCAAGTCCTGCTGAGATACTTTCTCTAAAGAGACTACTTTTTAAATACAAGTTGTCTATTCATTGATGAACTGACTGAAGTATCAGTTGGCTTGAATAGAAGTCAACCAGTGCTAAATCTCAGATAACAAGAAGCAAAAGCTGAATTTAAAGTGTAAGTTTAGAGGTAAAAGTGTAATTTGTATTGGTACTATGTTTGGCAGTGTTGGAACTTGCTTCTAATTCCTCAGCCCCCAGAGGAAGACTGTGGAGCAATTTCATGAACTTGCTTTGGTCCTAATTTGAGGGATTTGTTGACCGCCAGAATTGAGTCCGGTTGTACCTCTGCTTGTGATTGTGGCCCCCATTTCTTCATCTCTAAATATGAAATTCTGCTGCCTTTGCAGAGTTGTTGTGAGAACTAAATGAGGTAATATAGATTCAACCAAAGGCCCTTAGCATCCACTCAATACATGGTAGCCTTGAGTTTTCCTTGATTCACAGGGTTCATCAGATAACACATTTCAGTCCTGATCTTGGGGCAGCTCTGAAATCTATCATAACTGCCCTTTGACAATAGAAAGATGTAATTCTTAGAGGTTTTCCCAGTGATTTATGTAGCAACTCTTTCTTGATTAGTTCATTTATATTTTATATAAATACTTAAGATTCTTACTTCATATACTTATTATTCAAGTATGAATTTTATTTTCGTTTTACTCTACTACGTGTAACAGAAAAACTATTCTGTTTTTAATACATATGTGCTATATGTAATTAGCTGTTATGGTTATTGTCCAGTTAAGGTATTAGTAAACTGTGCTCTTGTAATAGACAAGGTCATATGCTTTAGATGAGATAGTGTCTCTGATATCAGCTTCTATAACTTCGCCAGTTATTCACTGAGAGGGAGCATCTGTGGATGCTGGATTTTGATTGTTTATCCTTGCCTTGAAGGCCAAGTGTGTCCAGCAATTATGTTTACATGGTGGTAAATATGTAGCATCGAGGGGTAAATGGGGAGATGGAAGTATTATAGAGACACTAGTTTTGAGGTGTCAAATCAGGGTGCTTTAGTTTTCAGTCAGTTCCCGTTCCTAGGAATCCAGTTCTCCAAATCACTGAATCAATAGCATGCCTGGCTTTATGGGAGAAAGCATAGCCCTCTTAAAATCAGGGTTATATTGGCATAGAATTTTAAAGTGGGAATTTTTTTAATAGTCTGAAAGTAAAGACTTCTGATTGTTGAGAATGCCTGATTTGCTTGAGAAGGAAATGATTTTTTCAGAACCTTCTGAAGCAGATATTCAGCTTGGAGAGGATCAGGCAATTTATATGATGGGACTACAGACTGGGAGAAGAAAGTTGCAATGCAAGGAAATGTTTTGACACATAGGAAGAGGAAAGCTCATGTGGATATAGAGAGATATAGCCTGGGAATGAGATGAAGAGAAGAACCAAAGATTGGGCCCTAGTATTCTGATTCTCCCCTTAAGAGTGAATCCCAGAGAAGGTGTTAGCAACAACCAAGTGAGTTTGAGGATGCCAGAGACCAGAGGATCTGATGTCCTGCTTTTCTGGACATAGCCTAGGACAGTGGAAAATTTTGCAAAGAGGTCCCATGCATATGAAATACCAGGAGTATTTACATAGTAGTAATTGAGGACGTATCATATAGGGTGGGCCTGAGTGAAGGTTCACTTTGAAATGGTGTGGAGAAAACAAATAAAAAGCCCTAGGTCCCCAAGACCATCTATATGTGCTATATATTCTGGTAATCAGCAGGAAGATGACTGTAGCCATATAAAGCAGGGAATATAGGATTTCTTTGTAACTGGAGGCTACAACCAAGTCCATGTGCATTTGCAGTGGTAACAGGATGCACGCCAAAGACCAAGCTGGACAGCACAAGTCAGAAGTATACTCGGTGGCCACGTGGTTACAACGCTATAGAAGCAGCGACAACCAGAGGGCAGCTCAGAGACCAAGCAGGATGTGATATACCACCTGGAGGCTTGGATGCTCCACCTCCACTTGTGCAGACATGTCACCTTCATTCTGCAACCAGATACTATATTTGGAAGGAGAATGGAAAGAATTTAAACCATGAGAGAATCTTAAATACAAGATAAAAATATATATTCTGACTTCTGTGATAAGGGATGTCTAGAATAGATAGAACACATAATGCTTGTAAAACTAATATGCATTTTTGATATTCGAATGTATGTTTATTAAATTCATATCTGTCTAGTAGGCAAGAGAGCTGTGAAGCTGAGTAAGATCTTTTAGGATACAATTCATTTATCTGGGAATAAAAATCTTAAAATATGGAAAGTTAACTAAAAATGATTAGGATAGTTTGTAACTGATTTGTTTTGTTTCCTCCTTGAAAGTTTAAAATTATCCTCTGTGTGTCAGGGTAGCTGAGGCCTGAGTTTTTCAAAGGAGATTATTGTCTCTATAGGCTGCATGTGAGCTTGTGGGAATCATAGTGAGAAAATTCTGATGCCAACATTATAGTCTGTGGAAACACTCTAAGAACTTCATTTGTGGAATCTCGTATAGCTCATATCTGCTCAGTCTTGAAGCCTTTTTCATATTGCTTATTCATGGAGGCCTTTTCCTTATCATCTTCATGGCAATGGTGGACTCTTCTCTAATCAACCTTCTCTAGCCATAGTCTCCTGAGTGGTTATAGAGGAAAAGCCAAGGGTGATTGTAAGTGTAATGCATGGATGGTCACAGGACTGAATTTAGGAGGAGTCAATAATTGAGTTCTAGTTAGACACAGAGGGTCTGGAATATAACATGCTTAGGTAGGTAGGGAAGGTGAAGTCCAGAAAGCTGTTATTAGACTTGAAGAAGTAGCCAAGCATGAGGGAGGCCTGTTCTTTAGTATGTCCAACTCCAGGTAAGAGGTTTTGATTTTGACTTAATTTAAGCAAAAGCCTGGGGGAGACAGTAAACCCCAATATGCTTCTTTCTCACTTCTAGAAATAGAATAAGTAAGGATGGGCCTGCGAGAAAAAAAAAAAAAAAATACCAGAAATGAGGCATAAAGAAGGGAGTACTAAGATCATGTCATCCAGTCCCATCACTTCATGGCAAATAGATGGGGAAACAATGGAAACAGTGACAGACTTTATTTTCTTGGGCTCCAAAATCACTGCGGATGGTGAGTACACTCATGAAATTAAACGACACTTGCTCCTTGTAAGAAAATCTCTGACAAACGTAGACAGCATATTAAAAAGCAGCAACTTTACTTTGCCCACAAAGGTCCGTATAGTCAAAGCTATGGTTTTTCCAGTAGTCATGTATGGATGTGAGAGTTGGACCATAAAGAAAGCTGAGCACCAAAGAATTGATGCTTTTGAACTGTGGTGTTGGAGAAGACTCTTGAGAGTCCCTTGGACTGCAAGGAGATCCAAGCAGTCCATCCTAAAGGAGATCAGTCCTGGGTGTTCATTGGCACAACTGATGCTGAAGCTCTAGTAGTTTGGCCATCTGATGGGAAGAGTCGACTTATTAGGAAAGATCCTCATGCTGGGAAAGATTGAAGGCAGGAGAAGGGGATGACAGAGGACGAGATGGTTGAATGGTATCACCGACCCAATGGACATGAGTTTGAGCAAGCTCCAGGAGATGGTGAAGGACAGGGAAACTGGGTACGCTGCATGCAGTCCATGGGGTCACAAAGAGTTGAAAACGATTGACTGCAGCTGAATAAATGAACCCTGTGGCATGGTGAATGGTTTCTGTTTTTTTTTTTTTTTCCTCAAACAAGGCATGTCTAGAGCCATGAATGGTAAGATAGACCTCTTTACCTTTCAGGACCAACGTAATCCACTGGGCAGATAAATCTGTATGATTGTTATCCTTAGGTACCCTGGTTGTTGACTGGTTCTTGCCTTATATTTATTCCCAATACTGATTAATAGGGTTCCACTTGTTTGCTGTGCCTGGAGACTCTCATTGATAACTATCCATGCCAGCTGCCTTGTGCCAGGATTCTATTTCGTTCTTACTGTAACTCTCCCCAGTACCTTTATCCTGGCCCTCAAAGTGGTTTGTTCTGGGTATTGATAGTGGTGATGGTGGCATGCCGTTACCTAATGCTTTCAAACTCATAGTGGTTACAACATTCACATGCGATTTTTACATTAGAGAAATGGAAAACAACACCACTATATAAATTTGTTAGTTGTATATGTGATGTTAACAGACATCAATAATAGTAAGATTTTTAAATAGTATTCTGTAATAGTTCATAAAAAGCTAAATATTCAAGAAGTATATATATTAGGGTCACTGAGTAAGTCAATGACTGAACAGTGATTAGTTCAAACTCTTAACTTTTCAGACTTTTAAGGCATCTCTTTATGTTTCTCAGAATGACACTTTTCTTCAAAAATAAGTCTCTCTTGGCTGCTTCTAATCCTCTTTCCTAATTGTGAAAGAAAACCAAACAGGAAGTTACTACTTCTCTTTGTGCCAACTCTCTCAGACCACACAGAAGCAAAAGCTAGATGATTTGGCAGCGCTCTCAGACCTGAGGAAAATTTGGCATAGGCAATAGTATGAGTGAAAGGGAAGTTGACTGTGGTGTCACTAGGCCACAGTGGAGTGGTTGCAGGCAGTGCTGGTGAACTGCCTACACCCTGGGTGGGAGCAGCTGGGCTGGGAATTTGACCCGTCGAGGGAAGAGAGAACATGTTGGTCCACTTGATGTCAGGATAAAATGGAAGTTGGCATTTTAGGGAGTTATTGAAACTACGAAGATTGCTTGTGGATGAGGAAGGAGTAGTGTAGGCAGAATGCTTGTGATCTATTCTAGGTTGCTTTAAATACTTGATACTACTACTTTCTAGGATTGAGGCCACGTAAGGTAATGCTATCTGAATATTTTGTTGGGATCAAGTCCTAACTTAGAAAAAACACCAGAACATTAAAAAAAATAGAATTAGATGCAAAGATACTTTCTTGAATAAGTTTGTTTATATTATGGTTAACTTTGGAGAAATTAGATTTATCTATTTAAAAATTACTTTAAAGCACTTTCATATGCTGGGTGAGATAGATCCTATAATGGCATAGCATTATTGTTATGGTCATTAGAAGTAAGTGCAATATAAAGCAAAAAATGTACAACCCTACATATTCTGTGAAATAGGAATAATAATAACAGTTAATTTTCATTGAACGCTCACTCTGATCCAGGCACAGTGTGTGGTGCTTTAAGTTTAAAGTTCAAAACAAAATCAGAGCAAGGCGCTGTTTGTATTGTGGCTTGCAGAGGAGAAACTCGAGGCATAGAGAAGCTAAGACGACTTGTTCACAGTCACGCATATACAGGCATACCTCATTTTATTGCACTACAGTTCATTGATACTGCTCTTATTACAAATAGATTCATGGCAGCCCTGCATTAGGCAAATACATAGCGACATTTTTTCCAACAGCATTTGCTCACATCATGTTTGTGTCACATTTTAGTAATTCTCCTAAGATTTCAAACTTTTTCATTATTATTATATTTGTTATGGTGAGCTGTGATCAGTAATCTTTTATGATACTATCACAAAAAGATTACCAATCGCCCAGATAATGGTTAGTATTTTTTAGCAATAATGTATTTTTAATTAAGGTAAAACTAATGCATAATGTTATTACACACTTCATAGACTATAATATAGAGTAGACATAACTTTTTTGAAACAAAACAAAATTTGTGTGACTTGTTCTAATGCAGTACTCTCCTTAATGCCTTGGTATGGAACCAAAGCCTCAGTATCTCCAGGTATGCCCATAGTAGGTATCAGATCTGGGATTCAGATCTATGTGTGACTCTACTGTCAATCTTTTTATAATTGGAGGATACTGTGTTAGTTTCTGCCATACATCAACATCAGTCAGTCACAGGTATACATAGGTGCCCTCCCTCTTGAACCTCCCTCCTTCCTCCTAGCACACCCCACCCCTCTAGGTTGCCACGGAGCACAGGGTGTGAGCTCCCTGTGTCACACAGAAAATTACCAGTGGCTATCTGTTTTACATATGGTAGTGTATATGCTTCAATGTTACTGTTTCAATTTGTCCCTCCCTGTTTCTCTCATGTGTCCACTAGTCTGGTCTCTATGACTTCGTCTCCACTGCTGCCCTACAAAAAGGTTTATCAGTACCATCTATCCACATTCCATGTGTATGTGTTAATATACAATATTTGATTGTCTCTTTATGACTTACTTCACTTTGTATGATAGGTTCTAGGTTCATCCACCTCATTAGAACTGACTCAAATGTGTTCCTTTTTATGGCTGAGTACAAAAAAAGATCTTCACGACCCAGATAACCACGATGGTGTGATCACTCACCTAGAGCCAGACATGCTGGAATGTGAAGTCAAGTGGGCCTTGATGCATAGGAAGCATCACTATGAACAAAGCTAGTGGAGGTGATGGAATTCCAGCTGAGCTATTTCAAATCCGGAAAGATGATGCTGTGAAAGTGCTGCACTCAACATGCCAGCAAATTTGGAAAACTCAGCAGTGGCCACAGGACCGGAAAAGGTCAGTTTTCATTTCAATCCCAGAGAAAGGCAATCCCAAAGAATGCTCAAACTACCGCACAATTACACTCATCTTACACCCTAGTAAAGTAATGCTCAAAATTCTCCAAGCCAGGCTTCAGCAATATGTGAACCGTGAACTTCCAGATGTTCAAGCTGGTTTTAGAAAAGGCAGAGGAACCAGAGATAAAGTTGCCAACATCCACTGGATCATCAAAAAAGCAAGAGAGCTCCAGGAAAACATCTACTTCCGCATTATTGACTATGCCAAAGCCTTTGACTGTGTGGATCACAATAAACTGTGGAAAATTCTGAAAGATGGGGATACCAGACCGCCTGACCTGCCTCTTGAGAAACCTGTATGCAGGTCAGGAGGCAACAATTAGAACTGGACATGGAACAACACACTGGTTCCAAATAGGAAAAGGAGTACGTCAAGGCTGTATATTGTCACCCTGCTTATTTAACTTATATGCAGAGTACCTCATGAGAAACGCTGGGCTGGAGAAAGCACAAGCTGGAATCAAGATTGCTGGTAGAAATATCAATAACCTCAGATATGCAAATGACACCATCCTTATGGCAGAGAGTGAAGAAGAGCTAAAAAGCCTCTTGATGAAAGTGAAAGAAAAGAGTGAAAAAGTTGGCTTAAAGCTCCACATTCAGAAAACTAAGATCACGGCATCTGGTCCCATCACTTCATAGGAAATAGACGGGGAAATAGTGGAAACAGTGGCTGACTGTTTATTTTGGGGGCTCCAAAATTACTGCAGATGGTGATTTCAGCCATGGAATTAAAAGACGCTTACTCCTTGGAAGGAAAGTTATGACCAACCTAGACAGCATATTAAAAAGCAGAGACATTACTTTGCCAACAAAGGTCCGTCTAATCAAGGCTATGGTTGTTCCAGTGGTCGTGTATGGATGTGAGAATTGGACTATAAAGAAAGCTGAGCACCGAAGAATTGATGCATTTGAACTGTGGTGTTGGATAAGACTCTTGAGCATCCCTTGGACTGCAAGGAGATCCAACCAGTCCATCCTAAAGGAGATCAGTCCTGGGTGTTCATTGGAAGGACTGATGCTGAAGCTGAAACTCCAGTACTTTGGCCACCTGATGCAAAGAGCTGACTCATTTGAAAAGACCCTGATGCTGGGAAGGATTGTGGGCAGGAGGAGAAGGGGATGACAGAGGATGAGATTGGTTGGATGGCATCACTGACTTGATGAACATGGGTCTGGGTGGACTCTAGGAGTTGGTGATGAACAGGGGGAGGCCTGGTGTGCTGAGGTTCATGGGGTCACAGAGAGCCGGACACGACTGAGTGACTGAACTGAACTGAACTGAATATTTCATTGTATGTATGTACAACAACTTCTTTATCCATTCATAGTCGATGGGCATCTAAGTAGCTTCCATGTCTGAGCAACTGTAAATAGTGCTGCAGTGAACATTATGGTACAAGTGTCTTTTTCAATTCTAGTTTCCTCAGGGTATATGATCATTAGTGGGATTGTTGGGTCATATGGTAGTTTTGGAGAAGGCAGTGGCACCCCCACTCCAGTACTCTTGCCTGGAAAATCCCACGGACGGAGGAGCCTGGTAGGCTGCAGTCCATGGGGTCGCGAAGAGTCAGACACGACTGAGCGACTTCACTTTCATGCATTGGAGAAGGAAATGGCAACCCACTCCAGTGTTCTTGCCTGGAGAATCCCCAGGACGGTGGAGACTGGTGGGCTGCTGTCTATGGGGTCACACAAAGTCAGACACGACTGAAGAGACTTAGCAGCAGCAGCAGCATGGTAGTTTTATTCCTAATTTTTTAAAGAAATCTCTATACTGTTCTCCATAGTAGCTGTATCAATATACATTCCCACCAATAATGCAAGAAGGTTCCCATTTCTTCACACTCTCTCCAACATTTATTGTTCATAAATTTTTTTGATAATGGCCATTCTGACCAGTGTGTGGTGATACCTCATTGTGGTTTTGATTTGCATTTCTCTAATAATAAGCAATGTTGAGTATATTTTCATGTTTCTTAGCCATCTGTATATCTTTGGAGAAATTTCTGCTTAGGTCTTCTGCCTACTTTTTGACCAGGTTGTTTGCTTTTCTGATATTGACCTGCATGAGCTACTTGTATTTTTGGAGATTCTACTGCCAATCATTTTAACTAGGATTCTCAGTTGCTAGTCTAGTCCTCTTCAAAACTGTTGCCCGAATGCAAATTAGAACAACAATGTAAATCACTACATACTTGCTGAAATGACTAAAATTTAAAAAGACTGACATATGGTGCAACTGAAATTCTTATATACCGCTGGTATAGTATAGAAGGGTACAAACTATTTGGAGAACAGTTTGAGTGTTGCAGGTATAGTTTGCATACACTTACGTAACCCTATAATTAATTTCTTAGGTATTTACCAAGAGAAATGAAAATCTACCTATATTTAATGTTAATATCAACTTTATTTATAGTATTCAAAAACTGAAAATAATCCAAATGTCTATTAACTTGTGAATGGATAGACTATTTGTGATAATACATAAGTAAGTAAGTGAAGTCGCTCAGTCGTGTCTGACTCTTTGCGGCCCCATGGACTGTAGCCCTCAGGCTCCTCAGTCCATGGGAATTTCCAGGCATGAATACTGGAGTGGGTTGCTATTTCCTTCTCCAGGGGAATCTTCCCGACCCAGGGATCGAACCTGGGTCTCCCGCATTGTAGGCAGATGCATTACAGTCTGAGCTACCAAGGGGAATATTAATCAGCAATAAAAAGGAATAGACTATTGATATTTGCAACTATATGGGTAAGTCTTAAAAGTGTAATAGTGAGAAAAAGACAGACAAAAAAATTGCACATAGTGTATGATTTCATGTATGTGAAGTTCTAGAATAGGCAGAACTAATCCGAGGTGATATAAAGTGGTTAACTAGGACTGAGAAAGTAGAATTAACTTAATAGGGATACCAGCGAAATTTTGAATAATACAAATTTCTTTATCTTCATTGTGGTGGTGGTCACACAGGTTTATGGATTTGTCAAAACTTATTGAACAGTGCACTTAAAATGAGTGTATCATATTTTATATAAATTATCTCAGAATAAAATTGATTTTAAAATATCTCTATTAAAAGTCTCTATTGCCTAGGGATTCCGAGACTATTTCTTTGAACTTCCTGCCCATTCCAACATGTTTATGTGAGTATGTATATACGTAGAGTAGTTTGCATCAATTTATTTATGAGATTGTGTACCAACTTGCTTATAGACTAGATCACTTCACAAAATTGAATTCTATGTATTTTTCTGTTTTTTTCTTATATTTGTCTGTTTATTCTTCTTTTGCTGACTGAATCAATTATAACGCCTTTTATTAATTTGATTATGTAAAAAACTGTATATACCCTGCGATAATTTTCAAAATACAGTGCATAGTGTCAAATATTCAGGCTTAAGTAAAATGAAAATTTCAATTAACTAATAATATTTATTAATTTTCTATTAACCAAAAAAGCCTCTTAAATTAGCACCTCACATATGTGAAACAATGGAAAAGAAGTCTTTAATGGTGACTTTAAAATGATAACTCCTAAATTATCATCTAATCATCTCACATAGATTGACTGTAGTTTTTTCAAGTTTTCCTTACAATTGAAAGTCAGCATGCTATCTTAGGGAGAATTTAATTGTTGAAGTCAGGTACATGGCTTGAATTTGAATCTGAGTTTCACTCCTTACCTGCTGGGTGACAATGGGCAACTAACTGCATAGGTTTTTTGATCATCAATTTACATATCTGGAAAAAACAGAAATAATCTTATGGGATTATGACAGATAGGAAAACTGTATGGCATATAATTGCTGCTTATATCTAATATGCCTGATTGCTATTACTTATTATATTAAATGTAGTATAATAAAAAGAATGCTAGTTTTAAAGTTGATTCCAACTTTAATTGGATAAACTTCAGATTCCTGAAGTTTAATTCCCTAAACTTAATTCACCAGCTTGGTGCCTGAGACAATCAGAAGATTGTCTAAAAAGACAATGATCTAGAAGATAAAAATGGTTATAATAGCAACTACATTGGTTTGTTATGATGTTCAAATGAAAATTTATAAATTGAGGCATATAGAATACCTGGTACAGAATAGAACTCCATAAATGTTATTTGTTTTGAAACCCAACTTTTATTGAAATTCTCCCATAAAATGAGTAATAACTCAACTAAATAAATATTAATGGTAGTACTCCATTCATGAGGTGTACCTAAAGATAGGTATTGCATAACCTTAGCTTAAGAGAAAAGAAAGACTGAGATCATAGGCCGAACCTTTTTCATTTTATCCAGATGTTTGACATTTTAAAGATACAGCTAAACAAATGGCCAGATAATGCAGAAGGTACTTTATGATCCTGCATTTCAGTTTCTTGTTTCTGTTTTTTGTTAGATTTCTATGCAAGTCTAGAAGGTGGGAAACAGAAGGCAATGCAACCAAGAATATTACACTACTGATCTTTTTTTTTTTGATAGTGCAACTGTTTCATCATGCCTTGTTATTAAGCAGAGGAATTAAGCAGATGTCCAAATAGACTTGAAGCTCCAGGGACTCCAGCTCTGTAAAATTATTCACAATACAAATTAAAGTGAGTTTTTTTCATGATGAAAATAATGTTATGAATTATTCTTCTACAGAGAGTGTCTATTTCCAATTGGATATTCAAAATCAGAGATAATAAATAACATATAAACACATATCATACTTAAACAAATACATCTTTTTTGAAAACAAGAAAGTAAAACTCTTAAGAAAATAAAGCATAATAATTAAGCCATATATTCTTTAAAAAATGAGCATAGAAATATTCACACATTGTCTTGTGAAAGTGTTGATAGCAGCATATCTTCCAAATTTTGAATTAGAAGATAATGTACAGATGTGTCATGGCACAAAGCCAAAGAGATCCAACAAGAGATCTACTTTTCTATGTTAACTCTACCTGTCTACCTGCAGGTATAATTATTCTGATTTTAGAGTCAGTATATTGTTGGATGTCAAGATGTGTTGGCAATGTCATTATTTTTAGTTAAATAGATGCGTTCATGTGAGATCTTTTAATTTCCAAGAACTTATTTTTCATATTTAACTAAAGAATTATCTTGCATAATTTAAAATCTTGCCTGAAAAATTGTTTATTTCATATAAAATGATAGAAATGTAACCATTGGTATTTAAAATAATATAGTTTGATTCATTCAAATGTAGCTTAAATAAGAAATTAAACCTCACATATAGTTATCTTCTAAATAAGTTACAAAAATAATAGCTTCCCTCATCATACTTGTTACTACCATCTCATTCTTTTTGCATTCAAAAAGGACAAACCATAGCATTATATAGAGGGCATTTTCTACTTTGTGTATGTACAAGTTCCATAATAAAACAGTTGTAATGGGCTTGTAAGACATAAACAGAAATAAATTAATCAGAACAAAGTAACTGAATAATGACAAAAGAACACTAGCTAAATAAGAATTATCTGTGAGGAGCAGAATTATAAATGTATTATGGAGATAACCCTTTGTTTTATAAATCTATGTTGACTTCTGTAAGTTTTAGAACTACTTTTCACATAAATATCCTTTGGGCTATAGTGTGACTTTTGAAAGAAGTTACTTGCCTGGGATTGCATGGTTTTAATATGCTAAAGTTTTTTATTGAAACAAAAACATTCTGACTTTGTATTTACTGATCTTTTTTCTGTATTGTATATAACCAAAAGCACACAGAACTGAGATTACTTAACCAAAGGATTATTCAACTTTTGAAATAATTTTGAAAATTTATGTTTTTCAAGTAATTTGGGTGGGGGATTAGGTTCAGATTTACTGTCTAGCCAGCAGTTTATTGCTTATACTCATAAATATTCATATTTAACAAACCTACATTTCATATATTTATGCCTTAAATGAGAATACCTCATCTTTGAGTCACTGTTAATAACTGAAAAATGGAGCTATATCAGTAATACCATTTCATTTTATTTATTTATTTTTTTTACCATTTCATTTTAATGGTAAATTTTTACGAACTAAAATACCCAATTATTTTCTAGGTTAAAAAAAGGAACTTTTAATAGTATTTGAAAGAAAAAAAACCTCAATGAACTGTGAATAATTCATATATAATTTAATTACCCTGATTTCTGACTAATTCCACAAGAAGTTAGAATATAGGCATAACAGACAGTCATTACATTTCTGCCTACCTGGTATCCATATCCCTTTCTTTTGGTGTAACAACATCTTGACTTTATTTTGGGGAGCCACATGTCCCTACTTTTAGTCTAAGCTCTAGGTATTATTAGGAATGAAGAGCTGTTTCTCATTTGGGGTTTGCTAATGAAGAATTGATGCTTTTGAACTGTGTTGTTGGAGAAGACTCTTGAGAGTCCCTTGGACTGCAAGGAGATCCAAGCAGTCCATCCTAAAGGAGATCAGTCCTGGGGGTTCATTGGAAGGACTGATGCTGAAGCTGAAACTCCAATACTTTGGCCACCTCATGCGAAGAGTTGACTCATTGGAAAAGACCCCGATGCTGGGAGGGATCGGGGGCAGAAGGAGAAGGGGATGACAGAGGATGAGATGGCTGAATGGCATCACCGACTTGATGGGCATGAGTTTGAGTAAACTCCGGGAGTTGGTGATGGACTGGGAGGCCTGGCGTGCTGCGATTCATGGGGTCGCAAAGAGTTAGACACGACTGAGCGACTGAACTGAACTGAACTGAAGGATGAATGAAGCACAAGCTGGAATCAGGATTGCCAGGAGAAATATCAATAACCTCAGATATGCAGATGACACCACCCTTATGGCAAAAAGCAAAGAGGAAGCCTCTTGGTGCAGGTGAAAAAGGAGAGTGAAAAAGCTGGCTTAAAACCAAGATTCAGAAAACTAAGATCATGGCATCCGTTCCTATCACTTTATGGCAAATAGGTGGGGAAACAATGGAAACACTGAGATTATTTTCTTGGGCTCCAAAATCACTGAAGATGGTGACTGTAGCCATGAAATTAAAAGACACTTGCTCCTTGGAAGAAAAGCTCTGACAAACCCAGACAGCATATTAAAAAGCAGAGACATTACTTTGCCCACAAATGTCCCGTATAGTTAAAGATACGTTTTTTCCAGTAGTCATGTATGGATATGAGAGGTGGACCATAAAGAAAGCTGAGTGCCAAAGAATTGATGCTTTTGAACTGTGGTGTTGGAGAAGACTCTTGAGAGTGTCTTGAACTGCAAGAAAATCAAACCAGTCAATCCTAAAGGAAATCAGCCCTGAATATTCACTGGAACAACTGATGCTGAAGCTCCAGTAGTTTGACCACCTGGTGCTAAGAGCCGACTCAGTAAGAAAGACCCTAATGCTGGGAAAGATTGAAGGCAGGAGGAGAAGTGGACAACAAAGAATGAGATGGTCGGATGGCATCACCGACTCAATGGACATGAGTTTGAGCAAGCTCTGGGAAATGATGAAGGACAGGGAAGCCTGGTGTGCTGCAGCTCATGAGGTCACAAAGAGTCGAACACAACTAAGTGACAGAAACAACAAAGTGGAGGAAACCTAGCCTGTAGCGAATGGGTCCATCTTGCTACCAGATGGAGAGAGCTTGATGAAGTCAACACAGAGAAAAGGAAAGCTAAGAAATGGAGTGATATAGGTTCCTAATAGCATTTCTTCACACCAGTTGTAGCCAACTTTACTTCTGCACTTTAGTAAAATGAGCCAATATTTTGATTGATTGCATAACCCTGTCTCATTTGAGTTTCTGTTACTTGTAACTGAAAATGCACTAATAAATACATTATATAGATAGATGATCATAACTTCAGTTCTTCAACATGAGAGTTCAAAGTTAACAACCCTGGAAAATTCATGAAAGTATATGTTGAACCTCGAGCATAAAGGGCCTTAAATATGTATCTATTCTATGTAAATAGAATCATGCATGGGATTCTTCATGCAAGAATACTGGAGTGCGTTGCCATGCCCTCCTGTGTGATGCAAGTGACTCATTCCTGCAACTATGCCATGTGCTGTGCTTAGTCACCTGGTCATGTCCGACTCTGCGACCCCGTGGACTGTAGCCCATCAGGCTCCTCTGTCCATGGGGATTCTCCAGGCAAGAAAATTGGAGTTGGTTGCCGTGCCCTCATCCAGGGGATCTTCAGGGATCAAACCCAGGGATCATTGCAGGCAGATTCTTTACTATCTGAGCCACCACGGAAGCCCATTCAACTATACCTTCTGGTAAACCAGAAATATGGATAGCTATTCTAGTATGCCAGTTCAGTGTTATACAAAGAAAAATAGGATTTCCTTTGAGAATAGCAGATAAACATTGTTCAGTCACTGAGTCGTGTCTGATTGTGCAACCTCATGGACTGTGGCACACCAGACATGCAAGTAAAGTGTACAGTGTTCAAATTATGACTTAAGGATCAATCAAGCCAAATGAATGTTGTTTACATTTAAAAGTATATGCCATTTTTTTTTTTTTTCTGAAAGTAGGTGGCTTAGTATTTGTATCAAATAGTACAAAGGCATTATGTTCCCCCAAAGAGGACAAAACATTTTTTAAAACATTTCAAATTATCTTCTTTAAGATGTGCTGTATTCTAGCTTGGAGAATCCATGAACAGAGGAGCCTGGCAGGCTGCAGTCCGTAGGGTCAAAAGGAGTCGGACACGACTGAAGTGACGGCACCGACAGCACATCCCGATAGAAAACTGCTGCTCCTTTAGAAGCGGTGGCCTTCCTGTTCTGTTTCTAAGCATCTCCTCCCTTGCCTTCCACTCTCTCACAAATACTTGATAGTTCACTCTATGCCAGACACTGTGCCAAGTGCAAGGGATACAGGAGTAAAGACTGACATGAGTCCTCGTCTTACAGATACTTCTAAATTTTATTATAAAGTTAATATAAAAAAGGTACAAAGGTGTTTTAAGGTCTACCAAAATTATAGATGCTTCTATTTTCTAGGCAAGATCGCATTGTATTTATACTCCAGACAATCAGGTAGAAACTGCACAACACCATTTATGTGCTTAGTCGCTCAGTCGTGTCCAACTCTTTGCGACTCCATGGACTGAAGTCCACCAAGCTCCTCTGTCCATGGGGATTCTCCATGCAAGAGTACTGGAGTGGGTTTCCATGCCCTCCTCAAGAAATGATCCTTAGGAAGCCTCTTTTTAAAAAATAAGATGGGGGTTTCATTTATGTCTTATCCCCTATGAGAGTGAGTACCAAGTAGCACCTGTCACAGGCACTGCTCCTGCCCTGGCCTAAGAAGCTCCTCTCCAAATGTCTGAAAAGCCCTGGACCCTGAGAGCTGGCTTGGCTCACTTGAACGTGAGGCTTGGTGTCAGGGCTCCCCATGGTGCCCTGAAAGCATAAGCAGGCAAGCTTACTAAGAAACGAAAGGCAACCTGACCTTTATTACTTTTCTCAGGGAAGACATTTTTGGTCTGGTGACCAAAAAATGTCACAGCCTACTTTAATGAATTTTGGATACTGATAAGCAAGTCTTTCCCTGTCTATTAAAATAGCATAAAGGACAAACAAGCCAAAATGACTGCCAGGCAGAGCAAAACTAACCTTCATAAAGAATTTGTGGTATGCTATGTTATCCTTCCTCATTGGCAATGTAGGCTATTTCTAGGAAAGTTCATGGTTTTGACATTAAGAACAATATATAGCCATCATGGTGGTCAATCTCATTAGTTTTCTTTGATAGAAAAAGTACTTTTTATGTGGTGTTGTCAGGTGATTAGGTCGTTTTAAATGATTTTCTCAAGGATTTCCTTAACAACTTCATCCTTGCTGACCCATGACCAGTAAATTGTGACTCTAATCCCTTGACTGAATCTTTACTAATTAACCCTCATCTAATCCTCATCTAAGGTTTGCTTATTGATTGGTCTGTTTACTTTGGGACTTCTCAGAGTATTAAATATGATAATAAAAATAATGAGTATTCAATAGGAATAGTATGTAGCATCTCCAAAATTATTTGATCACTGACTGATTTTTCCTTCTCATGAAATTTCTTAACATTAGTGTTCTAGAGAACAATTATCAAAAAGTTAGTTGCTTATTTAGAAATAAGCATTTTCTTTGTTAAAATCAACTAATTGCTTCTATTTCAAATAATGTCAGGAGTATTGCCATAGTTAATGTGAAAATTAACAGACTTTGTATGAAGGCAATGACTGTATGTCATTTTTCTTTTTATTTCCAGCTTTGCTGAAATATATAACGTGTTGACATATAACATTGTATAAGTGTGATGATTTGGTATATGTGCATATGACAAAATGATCACTGCAGTGAGTTTTGCTAACATCCTCATTGCCTCACATAATTACCATTTTGTGTGTGTGTTGTGAAAACATTTAAGATGTACTCTCTTAGCATCTTTCAAGTATATAATACATTGTTAACTATAGTTAACTTGCTGTATGGTAAGGTCCTTAGAACTTACATCTTGTAACTGGAAGTTTGTATGCTTTGGTCAATAACTCCCCTTCCCCCCAACTCCTAGCCCCAGCAACCACCATACTTTTTGTCCCTGTAAGTCTGACTTTTTTAGACTCCACATATAAGTGAGATCCTTCAGTATTTGTATTTGTATCTTAATTCGTGTAGCATAATGCCCTTGTGGGCATCCATGTTGTCCCAAAAGGCGGAAATTTCTTCTGAGTACTATTTCTTCCTCATTGAATATTATTCCATGTGTGTATAATAATACATACATTATTTTATATATATATATCACATTTTTCTTTGCATGTATATACCAAATAATATTCCATTGTACCAGATGAACACGAATAGTGTTGCCAAGAACATGAGGCTGCAGATGCCTTCTCAGGAAAGTGATTTTATTTTTTACAGATATATATATATATATATATATATATATTCAGAAGAGGGATAGCTGGATAATATAATAGTTCTAGTTTTTAATTTTTTGAGGAACCGCCATACTGTTTTCTATAGGAGCTGTGTTATTTTACATTTCTACCAATAGTGCACAAGGCTTCCCTTCTTTCCACATCCTCATTAACACTTGTATACTTGTCATTTTCTTAATAGCCATTCTAATAGATGTGAAATGATATCTCATTATGATATTGATTTGCATTCCATTGATGATTAGTGATGTTGAAAGCTTTTCATGTACTTGTTAGTCATTTATATGTCAAAATTATTTAGGCCCTTGGATCATTTTTTTAAGTTGGATTATTTGGAGTTTGTTGCTATTGAATTGTATGAATTTATTATCTAATTTGTATATTAACTGCCTATCAGACATAGGATTTACTAATATTTTCTCCCATTCCATAGCTTGTCTTTTCCTTATATTTCATTTTGTTGACTGGTTCTTTGGCTATGCAGAAGCATTTTAAGATGATGTACTCTCACTTACTCATTTTCACTTTTGTTGGTTGCAGTTTTGATGTCATATCCAAAAAAATCATTGTAAGGTCCAAAGTCAAGGCTTTCTTCCCCCTGGGCATTTTAAGGTTTTAGGTCTTATATTTAATACTTTAATCCATTTTGAGTTAATTTTTGTGAGTGTTGTAAGATAGGGATCCAGTCCATTGTTTTCTATGTGGATATCAAGTTTTCCCAGCATAATTTTTTGAAGAGATTGTCTTTCCCACATTGAGCATTTCTGGCAACCTTGTAAAATATTAGTTTACCATATATACATGGATTCATTTCTGGGCTCTCAACTGTGCTCCATTGGCCTATGGATGAACAAGATGAAAAAAATTGATCTTTTTCTAGTACTATATGTTTTATTACTTTAACTTTGTAGTATAGTTTGAAATCAAGAAGTAGGATGCCTCTAGCTTTGTTATTCTTTCTCAAGATTGTTTTGGCTCTTAGGATCTTTTGTGATTCCATATAAACATAAGAATTATTTTTTTTCTATTTCTGTAGAAAAAAATGTCTTTGGCATTTTGATGGAAATTGCATTGAATGAATAGATTGCTTTGGGTAGTGGTGGTGGTGGTGGTTTAGCTCCTAAGTCATGTCAGACTGTTGCAATCCCGTGGACTGTAACCTGGCAGGCTCCTCCGTCCATGGGATTCTCCAGGGAAGAATACTGGCGTGGGTTGCCATTTCCTTCTCCAGGGGATCTTCCTGACCCAGGAATCGAACCTGAATCTCCTGCATTGCAGGCACATGATTTATCAACTGAGCTTTGAAGGAAGCCTTTGGGTAGTATGGCTATTTTAACAATATTAATTTTTTCCAATCCATGAACATGGAATTTTTTCCATTTATTTGTGTCTTCTTCAGTTCTATCATCTATATGTTATAGTTTTCAATGTACAAATCTTTCATCTCCTTGGTTAATTTTATTCCTAAGTATTTTGTTGTTGCTGATGCTATTGTAAATAAGATTGTTTTCTTTATCTCTTCTTAAGATAGTTCATTGTTAATGTATAGACACATAACTTTTTTGTATGTTGATTTTCTATCCTATAACATTATTAAATTCATTTGAGTTGAGAATTTTAACACATATTTCTTTGGGTATATTGGCCTGCAGGTTTCTTTTTTCTTATCTGGCTTTCTTTACTTGACTTTGGTATCAAGGTAAGGCTGGCCTCAAAATGAACTGGGAAGTGTTCCCTCCTTTTCAGTATTTTAGAAGAGTTTGAGAAAGTTGGGGTTAACTAGCCTTTAAATATTTGACAAAATTCATCATGGAAACCATTTGTTTTTATTAATGGTATCCTATAATTCTCTCATTCCTTTTTTTTTTTTTTTTTTTAACTATTCTGACTAGCTGATTTTAAATGACTCATCTTTCTGTTAACTAATTCTTTTTTCTATTTGGTTGACTCTCTTGTTGAAACTTGCTATTGAATTCTTCAGGGCAGTCACTGTATTCCTCAATTCTAGTGTGTTTGTTTTTTTCTTTTTTTTTAATGATTTCTGTTTCGTTGTTGATTCATTTGGTTAATGCAGTTATTTTCCTAACTTCTTTTAGTTGTCTGTGCTTCCTTATAGTTCTTTGAAATTCTGAATTCTTTGTCAGATTGTTCATAGATCTCCATTTATCTAAGATCAGTCATTAGAATTTTATTTATATCCTATGATATTTTAATGTTTCCTTGATTATTTAATCCTATGACCTTGTGTTGGTATCTGGGCATTGAGGAAGTAGGCACCTCTTCTAGTTTTTATATACTGGCTTAGACAGAGAAGTCCTTTAATGAGTCAACCCAACCAGAGGTTCTAGTGCTTTCTGTGAACAGACTTGCTTCTGAGTCTTTGGGCAGGTAGGTGTGAGCCCAGTTCAGCAGCTGAGCAGATCTGGGGCTCAGGTCTGTGGCTCCTGTCCTAGGTCCTGAGTCCATAGGGGCAGGCCTGGATCCTATGTCTTCAGAGCCTGACTAGGTTCAGGGGCTGACTAGAGGTTGTCCTGGGCCAGTGTCTGCAGGTCCTACCCCAGTCTGGAGCCTGGGGCCACGGGAACTGACCTATAGCTTGAGGTCTCAGGGGCCATCCTGAAGGCTTGGGCTATGGAAGCCTCTCGGGTGCTTGGGTGGCCTGAGATTCTAGGACTGTAGGAGTTGCCCTGGCACTGGAGTGGGTTGAGGACCTGGGTCTTGGGAGCCAATCTGGTGCTATGAGACCATGCCTGGCACTGGGTGGGTTAGGAGTCAATGACTATTGTATAATAGCTGGCCTAGCATTGGGGTGAGCAAGGAACCTGGGCTTGAGGGAACCTTCCTGGGATTGGAGAAGTCAGCCTGGCACTGGTGCAGCTAAGTGCTGTGGTCTGTGCTCATTTCATTCTTTCTCCCCTCCAGAAGAATCTCTCTCTCTGCACTGGGCCTAGGAGAGGGGTAATAGGGATAAGGTGAAACTGTTTTTCCTACTTGCTTCAATTCATCTTATATCTGTGCTTTGTCCAAGTACTGTAATTCCTTAACTGAAATCCTTATCTCTTCTGGAGATATTTTCATCCTTGGATAGTTTGTTCACATTGATGTTTCTGTGAGGTGACCAGCACTGAAAAGTCCTGTATCACCATCTTACTGACATCTTTCATGAACCTTCTAAAATACTCTACTCCAGCTTTGACCAACAGAAGCTGAGCAGAAAGAGTTTAGAAGTGTATATTATCAAAATCAGAAGTTGGTGGAAGAGGGCAGGAGTTCCTTAGAGGCCATCCAGAGAGTCTTTAAGTTTGTTTGTTAAGGAACACTTTTCCTTGGGCTGTTTCTGAATATCAAATTCACTTTTAAAGATAAAGATTTAGTTTTCACTTCTAGCCAAGATGGAATAAGAGAATCCAGATTGTCATCTCACCTATCTGAAGTTTATTCCTTCAGATACTACTGCACCTGCATTCTCCCTCCTCACCGCCTTTTCCTAGGTGGTCTTTTTTTCCCTTTCTTTCTTTTTTTTTTCCTAGGTGGTCTTTTTTTCTACAGTTAAAGACTACTTTTTCTTGAAGCACAAGAACAGCCTTAGGCAACCTCCACCCTGAGGAATTTCACATAATTGCTCTTTCTCATTCTGCCTGACTACCTCACTGGAATGGTGGTAGGTAAGAAGAGGTCAAGAGACTTCCCAGGTGGCGCTAGTGGTAAAGAAGCTGCCTGCAAATACAGGAGACTTAGCTGGGTTCCATCCCTGTGTTGGGAAGATACCCTGGAGGCATGGCAACCCACTCCAGTATTTTTGCCTGGAGAATCCCATGGACAGTGGAGCCTGGCAAGCTACAACCCATGGGGTCAAAAAGAGTTGGACACAACTAAAGCAACTTAGCACACACATGCAAGAAGAGGTCAAAGCTGGGGTGACCTATAGTTTCTTAAATATAGTAGATTTAAATAACCATTTACAAAGAAGAGAAATAAACGAATGAGTAGTACTGAGGTAATATTTTTACTCTTCCTTCAAACTC
This sequence comes from Dama dama, assembly GCF_033118175.1. Classification (NCBI taxonomy): domain Eukaryota; kingdom Metazoa; phylum Chordata; class Mammalia; order Artiodactyla; family Cervidae; genus Dama; species Dama dama. The sequence goes on along the minus strand of NC_083698.1, from coordinate 27,283,061 downwards.
TTTTTGACTGTTATATAGAGGATTGTCCAGCTGATATTCCATGTGTACACTTGTTCAACTGTGAGCAGGTCCTCAGAAGTTCTAGTCTCTCTTTCAATTTCTGTCTTTGCATATATTATTTCCTCCTTCTCAAATACTCCTTACCTCACTTTTCACTGACCTATCTCCTGTCTTCCCTCCAGATATCATTTCATCCAGGAAATCTTAACAGTTTAAGTTTGGGAAAGATGTTACTTCTATGTGCTTCCCCTAATACATTCTGCTCATACTTGGTGTAGCCCTTAAGATTCTCTGTTGCAGATGCCTCCTTTTCCTATTCTCCTATTAAATTTTAAGCTGTTTTAGGTATGTAATGTCCTGTTTACTCTTTTATAACCAGAGCATAGCATAGTGCCTGGAAGCTGCTCAGTGCAGCTCGGGTGATTAGTCCAAAGTTACATAGCTAATGAGTAGCAGATTTAGGATTCAAATCCAGCTCTCTATCTGCCTATGGGGCATTTGTTTTGAGCTGTTCTGAAAAACACTATTTCTCCCTCCCACCTAAACACACATCTATTAAAAGACTGGAGTCTTTAAAGTATTGCGTGATACAGACTGACAATCTTTGTTAGGGAAAAATCCACAGCTAAAGTAAATTATTTTAAACCCCTCCACTGAAGTGTGACAAAAATTGGCACCACATGTGATGTTTCTACTGCAGGGTGCTTTAGCCAAAGAATGGGCCCTGATGTGTTTCCATGTGGTGGAACAATAATGATACCTATGATCCAGCCATGTGGAATGAGTATGTCATGGGTAAATTGCACAAAAATGTCCTTCCCCAATCAAAAAATGTTATTCCATAAAATATATTTAAAATATAGTGACTTGTTCATTTATATTAACAGGAGTGAACTCTACTTCTGGTGTTTGTGATAATGAAAAGAATTACGTTTTTAATCTTTTCACTTAAGTGTATTTCACTAATTGTCATTATGTGTTATAGTTTGTAATGTATTTGTGCTACAAGACAATTAGTCTTTCAGTATCAACTGCTATGAATTATGCAAAAGTCTCTAAGTATTTTTGTCTTCATTTTGATGTTAACCTTTCAGATTGTGATAGCATTAAAGACTGCTGAACCTGAAAGAAGAAAAACAATTTTGGCAATAATTTCTACAGCTGTACAAAGTATATTTTATACCCTCATTAGAGAGAGAGTTTTTTGTAATTCAGATGGCACAGGCTAAACAGATAATCTGTTCATTGTAATTGTTCAACCCTTTTAATGGATTTGATGTCTAAAGACCTTAATTGCCAAGTATCTACTTAAAGTGGAGAGAGTCAGTCACATGATGTTATAAAAAGCAATTGAGTTAAAAAATTTTAATTGGGGCAGACAGCCTCAAAAATACATATTTTTGAGATCTCCCGAAAGATCAGGTGATCTGGGACCAGATGTCTATGCCGCACAACATCTTGGATTGAAGTCACTGCTGCCTGTCCCCTTTTAGGCACTTGTATCACTACTCCCTTACACACACATTTCCTCTCTTTTATATTATCTCCTTGGCCCTCTTGGCATTGATTTCTTGATATCTCGATGAAGAATTCCTATCTATATAAACAATGATAGTTTTGTCAACCAATCAAGTAGATCCAAACAAATTTTACTTTCAAAATTAATAGTTATTGAGTTAAAGTTTTTTTAAAGTGTTGGGGAGTTTAAAAAAAATAGGATGAGATCATGATAGGATTAAGTGAATTTTTGGCCAATATTATTTTGTATGTGACAGTTTAGTTCAGTAAGAATTTATTGAGCATCTATGTAGTCCTGAGGATACAGCCATCTTCCTTCAAGAAACTTATAGACCTTCTCTGCCCGTATCAATCACCTCTTAACAAACCAATAAGAGGACTGTGACTTTGGGGTAAAATATACTGTCACCTTTTACATAAAACAGAATTAGAAGAATTCAAAAATTTTAAAGCTTTATATTTAGAACTGTGTTTCGTTTATGAATAGTGTTGACTTTTCATCAAAATTAAAAGAAATATAAATCCTTAAATGATATTCTTCATTAAAAACTCTGTTTTATAAGTAAGCATATTTTTTTTTTCTTGGAAAAAAAGAGCCCTTGAAAAGTAGGATTCACTTTTTCTCTCACTGAGCTTGGTTATAGAAAGTAGGTCATTGCTTTCCTCACCAAATTAGCTAAATATGTTAGCCCTTGAACTTTACAAAAGGTTTTTTTTTTTTTTTTTTTAACTTTGTTAATGCTAGAATGGACATGGTGTTCTTCATCTACTTCATAGTTGAAAAAGAGCTGTTTACATGTTCTTTGTCCTGCTTTATTGCCTTCAGAATGCTTCAGTGTTTCTTCTGCTTTCAAGACAGAGGAGCACAGAGATTTCCCTATTCTTGGCACTGACTCTTGGTTATGGTCATTATGTGGCATTTGACTTTGGAACATCTCATTCAGTTCAGTTCAGTTCAGTCACTCAGTCGTGCCCGACTCTTTGCAACCCCATGAATCGCAGAACGCCAGACCTCCCTGTTCATCACAAACTCCCAGAGTTTACTCAAACTCATGCCCATCGAGTCGGTGATGCCATCCAGCCATCTCATCCTCTATCATCCCCTTCTCTCCTGCCCCCAGTCCCTCCCAGCATCAGGGTCTTTTCCAACGAGTCAGCTCTTCACATGAGGTGGCCAAAGTATTGGAGTTTCAGCCTCAGCATCAGTCCTTCCAATGAACACCCAGGACTGATCTCCTTTAGGATGGACTGGTTGGATCTCCTTGCAGTCCAAGGGACTCTCAAGAGTCTTCTCCAACACCACAGTTCAAAAGCATCAATTTTTCGGCACTCAGCTTTCTTCACAGTCCAACTCTCACATCCATACATGACCACTGGAAAAACCATAGCCTTGACTAGAAGGATCTTTGTTGGCAAAGTAATGTCTCTGCTTTTTAATATGCTAGCTAGGTTGATCATAACTTTCCTTCCAAGGAGTAAACATCTTTTAATTTCATGGCTGCACTCACCATCTGCAGTGACTTTGGAGCCCAAAAAAATAAAGTCTGACACTGTTTCCACTGTCTCCCCATCTATTTCCCATGAGGTGATGGGACCAGATGCCATGATCTTAGTTTTCTGCTGCTGCTGCTAAGTCACGTCAGTCGTGTCCAACTCTCTGTGACCCCATAGACGGCAGCCCACCAGGCTCCCATCCCTGGGATTCTCCAGGCAAGAATACTGGAGTGGGCTGCCATTTCCTTCTCCAGTGCATGAAAGTGAAAAGTGAAAGTGAAGTCATTCAGTCGTGTCTGACTCTTTGTGACCCCATGGACTGTTGTAGCCTACCAGGCTCCTCCGTCCATGGGATTTTCCAGGCAAGAGTACTGGAGTGGGGTGCCATTGCCTTCTCCATTAGTTTTCTGAATGTTAAGCTTTAAGCCAACTTTTCCACCCTCATCTTTCACTTTCATCAAGAGACTTTTTATTACTTTTATCTAATTTTTTACAATAATGACAATAATGGTAACAAAATAAATACAGAATAAATAGGCAAAATTATAAATCATTTATCAAAGATGAAGCCTATCAATTTTTTTTTTTTTACTGCAAAATGTCTTCTTAATCTCCTTTGAATATCAGTTCTTACAACCAATACCTATTCTCTATAAGACAGTACTGGTCTCATAAGTAGCAATTTTATACTTACTATTATTTCTCTACAACCACGTTGACTTTCTTGATGCCTCTAACAAACTCTGCACACAGAAATTAGATTTTTACTCATGAAATAATTAACCCTAGCATAGAACCCAGTACTTTCTTTCGATTCAGTGAATTCTTAACTTTCTGAACAGTAGCACAACTTCTGCTTTCACCATACTACCAGTAGATCTGCTTTAGTTTTTAAGGAGATGCACGTTGACAAATTCAGTAGATTCTCCTCAGTCCTTTGGTTTTTTTTTTTTTCCTGCTTGATCTTGATCTTGCTTGTTGACCCTCTCTTTGAAACTTGTTACCTTGGTTGACACTATAATCTCCTAGTTTCTCCTTCCCTTAGTAGTTGGTTTCACAGAATTTTCTTCCTCTATATATCCTTTAAATAAAATAAATCACATTTTATTTTTGGACCTTTCATGTATTCACCTCTTCCCTGAGTGATTTACTACATGCTTATAGCAAAAGACATATTTTTATGCCACTATTTTGCAAAGCTGTGTCTTCAGTGTGGATATTTGTCTCTTGCCCCACACTTTTCTGCCCAACCCTTGAATATACATATTCATTTATGGAGACTACAGTGCTTCAAATTTAGCTTATAGTTTTGCACTTATGCCTGATCATCCTCTTTTATTTCTTATCCTGATAGAAAATACCATTATATATACAAAATCCCAAACTAAAATTTAAGACTAATCCTGATCTTCTTCTCAATATTGAGTTCAGTCTTTACTCCAGGGATATGAAAAATAGTTTTAGAGACCACTAACATTCTGTTCCAGTGTCCTGAGTTCTATCACACCTGCTGCCATCTTGGAATAGGCTTTCCAGATCTTTCGCTTTGGCAATGTAATTATTCTTAGGATTTGACCCCAGACTTCTTTCACCTCCACTGAAGACCCTGTCATTGACCTTCTTAAAATGCAACACTGTCTCATTGCTCTCAAAACAAAAACAGGAAATACCTTTCACAGACTCATTGCCTGTAACAGAGGTTTTGAAACTTTTTTTTCATAAATGAAACTTAAGTGGAAGACTAAACAGATAAATAAGCTAGGAAGCTTTTATTTCCCTGTAAAAATTCTATAAATTGAAAACCACTGGCCTACAATATAAAATCGAAATTCTTCCATATGGTAAACAAGGCCCTCCTTATTTTACTTCCCTCCTTAACCCACCATCTATCTCATCCCATTTCAACCTGCTCTCCACCACATTAATCTACCTGCCTTTCCCTAAACTGGCCACTTTTGTTTTAGGCCTCTATACTGTTCCACATCATCCACTGACTGCCTGAATGTTCTTCCTTACATTGTATGACTTATAACATCTGGCTCATCTTTGAGACCCAATTAAACTGTCCTCTCAGAGGACTATCTCAATGCTCCCCTTTCCTGACTACACAGTGTTCTCCAAACATCATTTCTTATTCCTGCTTTTGAACACCATAGTATTTTTATATGCATATATTTGTGTATGTTATAAATATACTTTTACTTTATACATACATTTATTCAGTTTGTTTATGAGTTAATTTCTTCTATTATGTTGTGAACTTCTTAAAAGTCATTGCCATACTCATCTTTGTATTCCCAGCCTCTAGGAGAATGCTTTGATAAAGTTTAACATCTGGTACCTTTGACAATAATTTTAGGTAGTATTCCTTTATCTAAATATATTATTTATAATATCTACTTTTCTTCCTCAAAAACACAAATGCAACTCTCTACTCTTGCATATTTCTTCAGTATTCTACTATAGTTTCTTTAGTTATTATTACCAATAAGTACAAATCCACCTTCATAGATTCTTATCTTAAAATTTGGAAGTGTTCTTTTTTTTGATCATCTATTCATTTGTTAATTCATCCAACAAACATTTATTGAGAACATATACTGTACTAGGCATGGAGAAGTAGAAGTGAGGAGAGAGAGAGAAGCAGGGAGATTCATCAGTGTTTTGCTGTCCATGGTTATAACTCTGAAACTTATCATATTATGGGTCCTTTAGAAAGAAATTAAATTTGGTGTTTAGTGCGTTAATCCTTAGACTGGATCGTGAGATTCAAGAAAGGGAGAATAAAGTTCTGACAATTCTTCTTTTACTTCACTTAAATTGAAGTATAGTTTATTTACAATAGTATATTATTTTCAGGGGTACAGCATAGTGATTTAATATTTTTATAGATTATAAATTATTATAAAATAATGGCTACAATTCCCTGTAGTGTACAATGTATCTTTGTTGCTTATCTATTTTATGCATAATAATTTGTATCTCTTAATACTAAGCCCCAAATTTGTCCCTCCCTCCCTTCCCTCTCCCCATTGGTAACATCTAATTTATTTTCTATGTCTATAAATCTGTTTCTCTTTTGCATATCACATTCATTTGTATTTATTTTTGCATTCATCATATAACTGATATCATAGTATTTGTCTTTCTCTATTTGACTTAACTCACTAAGCATAATATTCTCTAGTTCCATCCACATGTTTCATTTCTTTTTCTTGTCTGATTTCTGTGACTAAAACTTCTAGTACTATGTTAAATAGAAGTGGTGAGAGTGGGCATCCTTTTCTTTCTTCTAGAATTTAGAAAGGTGTCAGCTTTTCACTCTCGAGAATGATGCTAGCTGTAGGTTTGTCATTTGTTCCTTCTACACCTAATTTGATCAGAATTTTTATCATGAAAGGAAACTGAATTTTGTCAGTTGCTTTTTCTATATCTATTGAGGTGATCATGTAACTTTTATCCTTCTCTTTGTTAATATGGTGTATCATATTGATTTATTTGTGAATATTAAACCAATCTTGTGTCCCTGGAATAAATCCAACTTGGTCATGGTTTATGATTCTTTTTATATATTGTTGAGTTTGATTTGATAATATTTTTGTTGAAGATTTTTGCATCTATTATTCATCGTAGATATTGATGTATAATTTTCTTTCTTTGTAGTATCTTTGTTTGGTTTTGTTTCTTAGGGTAATGATAACCTTATAGAATGAACCTGGGAGTGTTCCATCCTCTTCAGTTTTTTTTAGAATAGTTTGAGAAAGACAGGTTTTAGGTTTTCCTTAATTGTTTGGTAGAATTTCCCTGCGAAGTCTTGAAGTCCTGGACTTGTTTGATGGGAGTTTTTTTTTTTTTTTTTTTTTTAATTACAAATTCAATTTCACTACTAGTGATTGTCCTCTTCAAATTTTTTCTGTTTCTTCTTGATTCAGTTTTAGTAAGTTATATTTTTCTAGAAACTTTATTTCTTCTAGGTTGTCTAATTCATTTTCATATAACTATTCATAGTATTCTCTTAGAATTTTTTTGTATTTCTTTGGTGTTGATTGTTTTTTCTCCTCTTTCATTTCTTATTTTGTTTATTTGAGTCCTCTCTCTTTTTTCTTCATGAGCCTGGCTAAGGTTTATTAATATTTTTGTCTTTTCAAAAAAACAGCTCTTGGTATCATTGATCTTTTTTGTTGATTTTTCTTTGTGTCTGCATTTTATTTATTTTCCCTCTGATTTTTACTATTTCCTCTCTTCTGCCAACTTTGTGTTTTTTTTGTTCTTCTTTTTTAAATCCTTTAAGTGGTAGGTTAGGTTGCTTATTTGAAATTTTTCTTGTTTCTTGAGGAAGACCCATATCTCTATAAACTTCCCTCTTAAAACTGCTTTTGGTACATCCTATAGATTTTGGAGATATTTGCTGACTTCCTCTTTGATTTCTTCATTGACCATTGGTGTTTCAGTAGCATGCTTTGTACTTTTTGTATTTTTCTTTCTATAGTTGATTTCCTGTACATATCAATTAAGCTTAAGTGGCCTGTTGTGTCATTTAAGACCACGTTGCCTTATTGATTTTCTGTCTTTCTTAACTGAATTTCTGGGTTCAAACTTGTGGCAAGGTGGTTGCAGGGGACCCATCAGCTTCTAGGACAGACCGCTCTCCATCCTGCTGCATGCACTCTCCAGGACCAGAATCCAGGCTTTTCCAGCCTTTCTACCTTACTCAGCAGTCCTCCAGCCAGACAATGGGAATTCCCTCTACCAATTCCAGGACTGGGACATCCAGTATGTGGCTTGACCCCCTCCCTCCTCAGGGTGGGTGTTCAATCATATAATCTCGATTTCCTCTGAGTCCCCTCCCAGGGGCACAAGTCCTGACCCTGCTGCTTTCCTTCCCTTCCTATTCAACTATGTGTGTATCTTTCTTACCACTTCACTTTGGTTGTATAGGAGTCCTTCTGCCAGTTTCCAGTTAATTTTCAGTGAGAATTGTTCCACATGTAGATGCACTTTTGATGTGTTACAAGAGAGAGATGAGCTCTGCATCCTCTTACTCTGCCACACTGGTACTTGTCCTGCTTTTACTTTTTGATGTGTCTGCTATGTTGAAGTCCACAACACTTCAGAAGACTATACTCACATGATGCAAAACTGAAGCCAGAATTCATCTTATGTTTAAAAATTCTGTTGTGTCTTCCTTATATTAAGGTAACTGTGAGGGTTCCTTGAGATTTCAGTATGTTGTATATGTTAGTTATGTATATGAACAAAATCATTATTTTTTGGTGGGGTCATTGATGTGGCTGAATGTCGTTAAACTAGGAATTAAAAAGTGATTACTGTTGTTATGTCCATAAAAATTGCTGAGTTGATTATTTTTTAAATCCTCTGATTAAAATCATTCATGGGTGCCAAACTCAAGCTATTTATTGCTTGTAAAGTTCAACATTTTATTCAGTAATCATGGAAAACACTTGACTTCCCTTGGACAGCTCTTTATTTTTAGAAAAGGAAAAAGGGAAACTAATATTTGTTGAATGTCAATTATGTACTAGGATGGTGCCAGATATTTTGCCTTTAATCCTCCTAGCAAACCTTGAAGCAAGAGGTATTACTTCTACTTTTGCTAATGTGTAAAATAGATCTCAAGGGAAGTGAAATACTCTGTCCCAGATTCCTTACTAGAAATTAGCAGAGTCTAATTTAGGAGTCAGCACTCCAGTGTTCATCCATATTCTTGCTTTTTGGAATGCTGCCTCAGTCAACTACTCAAGGCCAGCAATGAATATATATTAACCAAGAAAATGGGCTGAAATATATCATTTCAAGATGATATCACTTCAAGCCTAACCTTCCTGTTGTGATTTGTCTCATTGGCCCACTCTATCTGTATATAACTGTGACTCACTTTCCACTATCTCTAGTTCCTTTTGAATTCTTTCCTAAGGCTAAAAAGCTTGTTAGAATTGTTTTCATAATGTAAAGTACAGGAACTATAGGTCTAAAAATTAGAAGTCACAATTTAAAAATTAATAGCCATAAAAAGGAACATTTGAGTCAGTTCTGATGAGGTGGAGCCAGTCTGTTGTTCCATGTCCAGATCTAACGATTGCTTCCTGACCTGCAAACAGATTTCTTAGGAGGCAGGTCAGGTGGTCTGTGTTCCCATCTCTTTCAGAATTTTCCAAAATTTGTTGTGATCCACACAGTCAAAGGCTTTGGCATAGTCAAAAAAGCAGAAGCAGATGTTTTTCTGGAACTCTCTTGCTTTTTTGATGATCCAACGGATATTGGCAATTTGATCTCTGGCTCCTCTGCCTTTTCTAAATCCAGCTTGAACATCTGGAAGTTCACGGTTGATGTATTGCTGAAGCCTGCCTTGGAGAATTTTGAGCATTACTTTGCTAGCGTGTGAGATGAGTGCAATTGTGCGGTAGTTTGAGCTTTCTTTGGCATTGCCTTTCTTTGGGATTGAAATGAAAACTGACCTTTTCCAGCCCTGTGGCCACTGCTGAGTTTTCCAAATTTGCTGGCATGTTGAGTGCAGCATTTTAACAGCATCATCTTTCAGGATTTGAAATAGCTCAACTGGAATTCCATCACCTCCACTAGCTTTGTTCATAGTGATGCTTCCTAAGGCCTACTTGACTTCACATTCCAGGACGTCTGGCTCTAGGTGAGTGATCATACCATCTTGGTTATCTGGGTCGTGAAGTTTTTTTGTATAGTTCTGCGTATTCTTGCCACCTCTTCTTAGTATCTTCTGCTTCTGTTAGGTCCATACCATTTCTGTCCTTTATTGAGCCCATCTTTGCATGAAATGTTCCCTTGGTGTCTCTAATTTTCTTGAGGAGATCTCTAGTCTTTCCCATTCTATTGTTTTCCTCCATTTCTTTGCATTGATCACTGAGGAAGGCTTTGTTATCTCTGCTTGCTCTTCTTTGAAACTCCGCATTCAAATGGGTATATCTTTACTTTTCTCCTTTGCCTTTTGCTTCTCTTCTTTTCACAGCTATTTGTAAGGCCTCCTCAGACAACCATTTTGTCTTTTTGCATTTCGTTTTCTTGGGGATGGTCTTGATCCTTGCCTCTTGTACAATGTCATGAATCTCTGTCCATAGTTCTTCAGGCACTCTGTCTATCAGATCTAATCCCTTGAATCTATTTCTCACTGCCACTGTATAATAATAAGGTATTTTATTTAGATCATACCTGAATGGTCTAGTGATTTTCCCTACTTTCTTCAATTTAAGTCTGAATTTGGCAGTAAGGAGTTCATGATAGAGCTTCTCCATCTTTGGTTGCAAAGAATATAATCAATCTGATTTTGGTATTGACCATCTATGTTGTCCATGTGTAAAGTCTTCCCTTGTGTTGTTGGAAGAGGGTGTTTGCTATGACCAGCTGCAGTCAAGATTGCTGGGAGAAGTATCAATAACCTCAGATATGCAGATGACACCACCCTTATGGCAGAAAATGAAGAAGAACTAAAGAGCCTCTTGATGAAGTGAAAGAGGAGACTGAAAAAGTTGGCTTAACATTCAACATTCAGAAAACTAAGATCATGGCATCCATTCCCATCACTTCATGGAAAATAGATGGGGAAGCAATGGAAACAGTGACAGACTTTATTTTTGGGGGCTCCCACATCACTGCAGATGGTGACTGCAGCCAAGAATTTTAAAGATGCTAGCTCCTTGGAAGGAAAGTTATGACCAACCTAGACAGCATATTAAAAGGCAGAGACATTAATTTACCAACAAAGGTCCATCTAGTCAAAGCCATGGTTTTTCCAGTAGTCATGTATGGATGTGAGAGTTGGACTATAAAGAAAGCTGAGCACCAAAGAATTTATGCTTTTGACCTGTGGTATTGGAGAAGACCCTTGAGTCCCTTGAACTGCAAGGAGATCCAACCTGTCCATCCTAAAGGAAATCAGTCCTGAATGTTCATTGGTAGGACTGAGGCTGAAGCTGAAACTCCAATACTTTGGCCACCTGATGTGAAGAACTGACTCATTAGAAAAGACCCTGATACGGGAAAGATTGAAGGCAGGAGGAGAAGGGGACAACAGAGGATGAGATGGTTGTATGGCATCACTGACTCAATGGACATGAGTTTGAGTAGACTTTGGGAGTTGGCGATGGACAAGGAGGCCTGGCATGCTGCAGTCCATTGGGTTGCAAAGAGTCAGACACAACTGAACAACTGAACTGAACTGAACTCAATGAGGTGGGTGAACCTAGAGCCTATTATACAGAGTGAAGTAAGTCAGAAAAAGAAAGATAAATATTGTATCCTAACATATATATATGGAATCTAGAAAGATGGTACTGATGAATTTATTTGCAGGGCTGCAATGGAGAAACAGACATAGAGAACAGACTTATGGGCGTGGGGAGAGTGGAGGAGAGGGTGAGATGTATGGAGAGAGTAACATGTGGCCTTACATTACCACATTTAAAATAGATAGCCAGTGGGAATTTTCTCTATGTCTCAGGGAACTCATACAGGGGCTCTGTATCAACCTAGAGGGGTGGGATGGGGAGGGAGATGGGAGGGAGGTTCAGAAGGGAGGGGACATGTTGTACATCTATGGCTGATTCATGTTGATGTTTGCCAGAAAACAACAAAATTCTATAAAGCAATTACCCTTCAATTAAAAAGTAAATAAATTTTAAAAATTAGTTTGGACGTAATTACAACAAACATGTGCTCTTATTATTGTATAGAAGGGAGTGTAGAATGAATGATCCCTTTTTCTGCTTTAATTGACCCTGATACAAATTTATTCTTCTGATTTTTTGTTCTTTTAAATTATTGTAAGTTTTGTGGTTACTGCAGCTTTCAGAAGTCTCATATTTTTTGGTGCTGATAAAGTACACTGCAATCCAGTTTATATATATTGGAAAGAGATTTATTGTCCAAGTAAGAGACTGCTATAAGGGAAGGCAGTCCTAGAGCAGAATATAGAATGAGTTAAGGTTTGAACTAATGTCAGCTTTAGTACTTTTTCATTGAATTGGGAACTTTATATTATAATTTTATTTTAAAGAATTAAAATACATTGTATTTGGCATTTCAGTAGTGGAATACTGGATAAAAATTGTAAAAACTGTGTCTCTTACTCTGACTTCCTTTGTATCTCTCTGGATCATATAAAATTACCTCAGTACACATCCTGTTCTCTCTGCTACTCACCAGTAACTTGCTTAATGTAAAGACTTGTCTAAAACACTGACTGTCTCCCCTACTATCCATTGCCTTCCCATGCTGCCATAATCCAAGCCCCCAGTATAAACTATCTGTTTATAAACTATGAACTGTCTGTTCATAGGCATTAATAAGATATACTTGTTGGTGAACTGAACCAAGCACAGCAGAGAAGAGGTTTCCCTTCTCATCTGTGTCATTCAGCGAATATGAAAACCTGAATTCTCACATTTGGTGGCAGAACCAAGTCTAAAAATCTAGATTTCCAGGCTAATATTTATACCACACACCACTGTTGCTTATACTGAGTTCAACCAGTGATTTGTCTAGAGTCTGTGGTATATATACATAAATATATTGCCTCAATATTTTACAGATTTTAAGAGATATTAATTCTGTCCACAGATATAAATTGAGCAATTATTATGTGCTAGAGATATAGCTATGAATGAAATAGACAAACCCCATGCCTTCCTCAGGGCTTAAATTCTAGTGAGGGAGATAGGCAATAAATAAACTGATAGGTCTATTATACAATAATAGATATTCAAATCAGGGTACGAAGATGGAGTACCAAAATACTTCATATATGTATAACTTCAAGAATGCATTATGAGGCTGTATTATTTTTTCAAGTGGAGATGGAGTTGAGACATTTGCAGGGGGGGATATTAACAGAAAGTATGCTTTTATCCATCTTGGCTTTGGACTTTATTATATCACATATTCATGAAAATATACATATATGCCCAAACTGTGCATTAGTAAGATTCACACAACAATGACTTCTCTGACAAATTGTTTAAATGCTACTTTATATTCAGATTTATTTCTTTTTATTGTTTTGTCATTGTCTTTTACTCCCCTTTATTTCAATGAAATTGTCATCTAACAGTGTTAACACATTTATAAATGTGATGTAATATTTACAAGAACAAAAGAGAGAGTAAAAATACAATAGAATGACTCACAAAACAGAAAACACACTGGGTTGTCCTCAGTACTTCTATGAAAAAGCTTTTCCCATTCCTGGAAAATTCCAGTATATTGTTGCAAAGAAAGGTCTTAGACTCTATCTTATCCTATTTTATCAGGCAAGAGTAATTATGGTATTTATAGCGCTTGAGTGGTCATGAGGCAAGTGGCAAATTTGTTTCCCCTCTCTACTTTTTGCAAACACTTTTCCTCTATAGTTGAAGAACAGATATCAGGTTGATAAAGAGAATAGCTAATATCCAGCTCAAATCTAACCCTTACTATATTCCAGGCACTAGAAAGTATTAGTCACTAATAACTTCCTGGTACAGTATATATACAAAGCTCCTCCATCCATGGAATTTTCTAGGCAAGACTACTAGAGTGGGTTGCCATTTTCTTCTCCAGGGATCTTCCCAACCCGGAGATCAAACCCAGGTCTCCTGCATTGCGGACAGACACTTAACCCTCTGAGCCACCAGGGAATCCCTATATATACACAAAGCACTTTACATGAATTATTTCATTATTGAAAAGAAACACCCATTGAATTAAACATTATTAAGTTCATGTTTTGGGTAGGAGTCCACAGAGGTCAAACATCTTCCTCAAGGTCACACATGTTATTAAGGGAGTCAGACAGGGACCCCAGCAATTGGACTTATGACCTCAACTCTTAAACACAAGGCATCTCTGTGAGTCTTTTTATCTGATAAATAAACACATGGATCAGGTTCTAAGTGAAAAGTGGGAAAAAAATGAACTACGTGACCTGAGGCACAACATGTCTGAGGTGGCCATTGGTCACAATCAGAAAGAAAGTAATCCAGTGTGGTGAAAGATCATGGTTTTTCTAAGTATCTGTCTACTCTTCCTGAGGGTGATCCCCATCAGCACAACAGGGAAGTTGTTGAACATAATAGTGCATGTTGATACAAACAGAAACCTTGGAGAAAATTAGATAATTTTTTCACTGTAGGAGTTTTTTAGCCAAGTACTCTTGGTGAGGCATTTGTAAGGTGTGTTTGGAAAGACCAGGGAAAAGCCTTGCAAATATCAACCAAAATCAAAAGGGTACTTGTGGTTGGTGGCTACAAAGGCTGAATAGCATGACTCTCTGGTCCCTGCTTCTTCTTCTGTCTCCTATGGTTGCTAAGAGTGAAATTATTCACATTTGCAGACACTTCTCTGAGCATCAGTATTCACTTAACTAGTATTTGTGGAACACCTATTCTATGTCAGGTATGGAGTTATGAGGTTGAGATTTGTGGAAACTAAAGAGAGACTCCCTGCTTTAAAAGAACTTATGGAATCTTCCTTCTTTTTTCCTATAGTCATTTAATACATATTATGAGAGTAAACTGTATGCAATATAATGCTTGGTCCTGACTTATAACCCAAAACAAGGAAGAATATACACCTGAGCTTAAGCATTAGGCATTCTAAAAAAAGAGACAGAAGATAATCAAGTAAACAAATACAGACAAATTATGTTTACTGCTATGAAGGGATTAAACAGGGTGTTGTGAGAGAGAATAACAGAATGTCCCACTTTATGGAAGGGAGATTAAGAAAACCTCTGCAAAGAGGTGACATAAATTGGGAGGGAAATTTGAGGTGGAGACAATCATGGAAAAAGTCAGTCAGAAAGAAGTCCAGACAAAGGAAATGAAAGACTTAATATGGGAAGTGGGAGAAATTGGAGGAGGGGGATTTAGTGACTTAATATAGATTTTTTAAAAAACTTGTTATTTGCAGAGCCAAGGAAACCAGTTTTTCAGAGACTGATTCTTCTGATTTCTGTTATACTTTCCTATTTCCAAGACAGTGAGATGAGCATTAAATGGACTAAAGAGCCATGAGAAGGCCAGAGGAAAAATTCTACTCAAATTTTAGCAGGTCTTCAAGATACTAAGGGACAAATTATATTTCCAGAGAATTAATAACTCTCCATGGAATGATATTTCAAGGTAAAATCTTAGGATATAAATTCTATATTTGCAAAAATATGTTATTTTTTCTAATAGTAAATTGAGACAATAAGGATGGTAGATTTATTATAAAAAAGCATTTTAAAACATTAATTAAAAGGCTTTATTGAAACTATTTGTCATGACAGTACCCACTTGATGTTTAGTCATTGCTGAGGTCAGTATCTATGGAAAAAATAACAATTTTTGTTTGAGGTCAAAAGCTGAAGACATACAATTTCACTAATGATTACTTCCGTATTTTAATGAGGTACTTTTTAGCATTGTCACCCCAAAGTACTGACACCTCATTACTTGGCAAGTTTATATGTTTCTCAGATCTCTGAGTTACAGAAAGAATACATTATGAAGCCCTAATTCACTCAGTTTCATTATGTATATGATTGATTAAAATTTAAGTCAGGAAGGAACCACTAACAATGTGACTGAAACTCTGTGGTCAGCGGCTAGTTTGTCAAAAGAATCCAGCGCACACACAGTGTACACACACATGCCCACACGCGCATGCAGACTCACACACTCACAAAAGCCATGTTTTATAGAACACAGGCATAGGAAGAACAAGAAGGTAGCAGACTTGACTTTCCTGCTTCATTCTTAACACTAGATGAGCTTCTGGTCAGAATATTCTTCAAGTATTCTTCAAAGATCATTGGATTGTCCCAGATTACTCCACAATACTGCCTAGAGCCTCTCTGCTGAGAAATGGCTTAATATAGGGGGACCAAGAGGAGCACTGTCTGGGACTCTCTAGTTTTCATCTTTGCTTTTTTCCCACACCTTTTACCTCATTCTTTTCCTCATGCCTAACTCTCTGTATTTTTGCTTCTCAAGGTGAAGTCCACAAACCTGCAGCATCACCTGGGAGCTTGTTTGAAATGCAGAATTTCAAACCTCACCCCCAGACCTGTTGAATCAGATTCTGCATTCTTAACAGCAAGCCTTATATATACATTAAAGTTTGAAGCTCTCTTCTGCATTCAAATATGCATAGGTTTTCCCTATCTGGAAAAACTATCAGCAGATCTTTGTTATAGTTATATTTTTCATCTCTGTCATGGCCAGACTTCCGTGTGCTGCTTCATGTATTCCAATTCCTTCTTGCTTTCCACTCCATAACTGCCTGGAACCTGGCTTCGTGTCGATCTGTAGTATACATGTAAGAATCACTGCTCCTCATCATCCTCTCACCTTATCTCACCGAGTGTCCTCCACTTCTCCCTCCTCAGTCTGTGGGGTTCACACCCCTCCCGCAGGGTGCAGCATATAACCAGATTAAGTTAAATAGTCAACCACATTCCTCCTGGCTAAGGTGATTTTTGTTCACAATGAGTGGATGGGGAGGAAAACTTCTTAATTTTATTTCTGTAGGGTTTCAAGAAGACAAGATACAAATTCTGGAGTTCCTCCTGCAACCCATCCTGCCTTTAGACTCAGGTAGAAGTGTCCTCTGCTCTCAACACCTTGTTCTGGTCCTCTTCAAGCCAGGCTTCATCCTACTGTCCATAGAATCTCCAAGGCCATAGGGATGGACCAGGTAAAAACCCATGACACCCCCTTATCCAGAAACTGAGGACTCTGGAATTCATTGTCCAGTTGACCCCTGATCCTGCTTCTAAGTCTTGTGCAAAAAGGAAAGTTTCATGCATTCTTGAACTGTCTCATGAATTGCATTTTGCTTCTGCTGGTATGTGTACTTGGTGTGAAGGATGAATAGGGGAATATTTATTTGAAGGGTGTGGACAAAGCTTTCTCCTATGGGCTGTGTGTTCACACAAGTGCGAGAGAATCCCCTGGTGGTGCTATGTGGAGCTGGAGGTGAAAAGAGAAGCAACCACCAACAGTCTGCTACCTGCCTCCTTTGTTGAGGCTGCTTTGACTGCTATCTCCTTGCCAAGCAGATGGAGGTGCTCTCTCCTCATACTCTCCTTTTCTTGCTTGAATTTCTACTATGATAACGCTGTTATGGTATTGAGATTCACTTAACAGCAGAGACATGTTTTATCACCTTTTTTTTCCGTGCATCTGTTACACACTAAATAAATATCTAAATGGATGAAGGAAACTTTCTTTTGAAAATCTCTCATCTCTTCAAATCCCCATGCCACTCACTTCTAATTGTTTTCAAAAACTCTGTGAGTTCCTTTTCTTCTTGGTTTGGGCTATTCTTTCTCTTTTTACTTCCCATCAAATCTTTAGGCTTTTTTAGGGCTGAAGACTCACAGCTTTCTAGTCAGAGATCCCTTAAATTTTCTGAAATTCAACAACCATTTCTGTGTTGATTTAAAAATTTTTATTTTCAATAAGATGCTAATGTTTTCTTTAAAAATTATTTATTCATATTCATTCAGTTGACATTCAGTTCCATGTCATTAAGATTTTAAATATTATTGAGAGAGGAAAAATACTAGATAGCATATGTAAAAATCAGTGTATTTTCAAGGAATCCCTGATATTTATATGTATGACCAATTGTCAGATAGCTTTGAGTCAGACATGCTAAGTGCTTTACAGTTATTAGTCATTTAACCTTCACAAAGGTCTTATAAAGTAGGGAATTTTATTACCTCCATTTTACAGATGGGTCATGCAAGGCTTAGAGAGATTGTACATTTGCTCTCAGCTACCATCAGAGCTGAAGTCTGGATTCCAAATCATGTATATCTGGTTCAACATTCAAACAGTAGGCTGGAAGGACACACAGGACATATAAACCACACATGTGGCTTAAACATTAAGAATTTTATGAAAATTCTGTGCCTCTTCAATAGATCATTCTGTGGCTATCTTTCAAGGAAAGCCAGGAATGCAATAGGCTTTTAATTTATGCAGTCATTTAGTGACTGGGATTTGTTTCTAGCCTTTTACTATCTTGTTTTGTTTCATAAACAAGCAACTATATATATATATATACACACACACACATATATATATATATATATGTATGAATATATTCACAACACTTGTGCTTCTTACATACACTAAAACATTTGTACTACTGGAAAGGGCAAGATTAGGACTCAGTCACTTGGCATATTTTTTACTATATAATTTAAGGGGAGAAATTGGAATTAACTTAGTCTCCTCAGAGAGGTACATTCTATAAATCAAACAAAGCTGTAATCAGGTTTCAGATACACCACACGGCTTCTTCTCGACAATGTTTTGAGATTAAAGATGCTTCCCCTAAAATGTGACAGCAATCAGATTCCTTGGCTGAGTAAATACTTAGAGAGAAGCATAATACTTTCCTCCCATGAAGATAGGTCAGGGGCTTAGGTGAGCGCATCACAGAGGCTGCCCTGTGAGGAGAAAGGCAGCTAGGCAATACTTGATCACTCTAGGAATTATGAGACAAACCAACCCACAAGTAGAGTACGTTCTACCCTCTATCTGAGGAAGAGGTAAACAGCCAATTTTGACCTCAACAGCAAGTCAGTCCACAGATACTGCAACAGTTTTGATTTCTGAAGAAGTAGTTTTCACCAGTTGTTTGTCCCCTCTTAATCTGAGAGTGAAGAATAGTTGAACCCTGTAGTGGTGAACTCTTATGACTATAAATGTCATAGCACGTAGGCACCACAATGGATCTGAGGGTGATTGTGAAGCTCTGCATTGTTGCAGGTATTTTGGAGGAGGTTGCTGGGGGTAATTGTGCATTTTTTAAATAAATAATAATGCAAGCTATGCTCTTCTTCCACTTTAGTTCTGCCTTTCTTATTCAGAACAGACTTGCACACTGATTAGGGGATATTTGAGGAAGCCATGTAGCACATTTAGGAAAGCTGAGACTCTGGAGTTAGGCTACCTACGATAGAATCTTGAGTCTATAACTTACTAGTTGCATGACCTTGGGTGAGAAATTCACTGGCTCAGTTTCTTCACCTATAAAATAAATGTAAGAAATACCTGTCTTATAGGATATTGGGAGGATCAAAATGATAGATTTATGTGAAGAAGGTGAAGGGCTTCATGTTGTCTTCAGCACTTAGTGGTACCCAATACATGTAACTGCCTTGCAGCTGTACTCTCGTGTGAGAAGTAAGAAAGCTGGCTTTGCCTCAGGTTACATTTGATAATGATGAAGCTGATGACCAAGCTATGCCCCATATAGGAAACACATTACACATTAACCGTGCTATGCACCAAGGAGAATTACACTAGACCCAGTTTTTATGTCCCCACCACTCGACTTTGCTTGGCATCATCTGTCTTTTTATGGCTTACATCTTTACTAGAGTCATCAAAGCCATTATAGGCATCACCTCATTTCTGACCAACATGAGTTATTGCTGCCCTCTTGAGATGACACAAGACCTGGACTGAAGGGAACTATTATAGCTCATCTCCAGTACCTACATCCAGGGTTACTGGTCCTACAGAGGGTTGCTGGTCCTACAGAGGCACAGGCTTGTCTAGTGGCTGCCCAAAGGGCTGGGCAACACATTTTGGAGATATGGGAATTAATTCCCTGTGGGGTGACACTTGGCTAGTCAAAGAGAGAAGGGAAGAATAAATGGGATAAGTTACTTGCCTTTCTTTTCTAGATAGCCTGATCTGAGATACTGTGGTTCCAAGTGGTCGGGTCAGCAGCAATCATCTAACATTTGCTTCACTCTTTTCTTACATCACTTCACTTTCTTTTCCACTCTTACTTTCCTGGGATTATATTCTCCAATAAAATGTTAGTAGGTAAGCACTGCCTTAGGTAGTGTTTTATAGGGATCTAGGGACTAGAAACAAGAAAACCATTTTTCCATAGTAAGCTGATAACTTAGCTTAATAAACATAAATATTTTAACAGCAACTTTAAAACAATGTAGTAATGCTTTTTATTGCCATGGAAACACAGAAGATCTAGGAACGTATTCCTTAAAAAAAAAAAAAAAAGGAAGGAAATGTCAGGCAGGCTTCCCTGAGGAGATTTTTTTGAAGGATGAATAGAGTTTTTGAAGGATATTTAAAGATGGGTAAGATGGGGATATATGTATACCTATGGTTGATTCATGTTGAGGTTTGACAAAAAACAACAAAATTCTGTAAAGCAATTATCCTTCGATTAAAAAATAAATAAATTAAAAAAAATAAAGATGGGTAAGGAAGGCAGAAAGAACAAATTAAGAGAAAGCAAAATTATATGGACAAATGCAAACTTGAATGCAAAGAACAAAGGGTCCCGTGTGACTGGAGTGGAGAGTGCATGGAGGGGTGGTATAGATGAGATGGAAGTATGTGCTGATTCAGACTGTGAAGGGCCCTGGATGCTATGCTGAGAAGGAACTTTGGCATTATACCCTAGGATGAAGGGAGTTTCCAAAGGTTTTGAATAGGGAGGTGGTATAATCAGATGGTAGGATGATGGAGGCAGGTAGCTGGCTAGGCGAGTAATTGCAACAATCCACATGTGGCCATAAGAACCTAATAAGAGAAAGAGAGGGGCTGGAAAACAAAGGTTTCCCTGGTGGCTCAGACGGTAAAGAATCCACCTGCAATGTGGGAGACCAGGGTTCGATCCCTAGGTTGGGAAGATCCCCTAGAGGAGGGCATGGCAACTCTCTCCAGTATTCTTGCTTGGATAATTCCATGGACAGAGGAGCCTGGCAGGCTATAGTCCATGAGGTTGCAAAGAGCTGGACACAATTGAGCAACTAAGCACAGGAAAGCAAAGGATAAATGCTAGATTTATTTTGGGGACAAAATCAAGAGGATTTGAAAAACTTTGCATGTAGAGTGAGAAAAAAGGTGTCAGTGTTGCTGCTTGGGTGGTAGCCACACAGCAGAATGAGTAATGATAGCATTTACCAAGACAGAAGACAGAAAGGAGGGCACGTTTTTGAGGAAAAAGTTAATTTTATAATAATGTTTCTACATTTCCCAATAAACATCTAGGTAAAGTTCCTAGGAGTATTTAGGAATATAAATCCAGCCCTAAAATATATTGTTACTCTACAGATAAAGTTGACTGCTGACATTCTCAATGATATTGGAAAAGTTGGCCAGGAGAGAGACCAATAGGTAAGTCAATATTAGGAGCATGAATATGAAAGGAAGTTGTGTGGTGTCACCACAAATTATTCTCCTAAGACTATTAAACTGGCCAAAAACATTCTTTTGTGTTATGTGGTTTACCTTTTGGAAATACAGGCAAATGTACCCAAATGAGTCCCAGAGCTTTTCTCATATTTTAGAACTTTTACTTTCAGCTACTCATCAGTGAATACGAAAGGGACTTTTCTCTGTTTAATTTCTTCTTTGGAATCCTAAAGCATTTCCCTAAAATGTTTCAATCCTCAAATACTTTTTTTCCCTTTTATGAAATGGTTACTTTCAACCACTTACACAAAATATTATTTTAAAATATGCAATATGATGGTTTCCAGAGTGTTGAAACATTGATGATTCCAGAAAAAAGATTTTCTGAAATCTCATCGTGGTAAAGTGAAAGCAACACTGAATAAGAGCTCAGGCACCCAGGGTCCATTCTGGTTTATCCACTAAGAAGATTTGTTTAAACCCGTTGATTCTCACTTCGTTGCAGTGCCTGATACATTGTTATGTGTTGTATGAATAAATAATGTTGTATGAATTTTCAAAATAAAACTAGTCTTGAACTTGAGAAATTCTAAATAACTCTTCAATGGTAAGAATGTCTTTTTAGCCTTTACCTTCATGTCTTTCTAATAACCTTCACTAAAATCTTGTTCAGCAGGCCTTTCCTGAATAATTAGTAAACTGTTATTCTCTGCAAAGATGAATAGAAACAAATCTATCTTATAAATTTAGATAGCATCTATTTTATAGGTATACAAAATAGAAGCAGATAATTTTCTTACAGCAGCACCAAAATTCACTAATTAGTTATCTCTAAGAAACTAATGCTCTACATGCTAACGTAAGTTCCGAATACTTTCAAAGTGCCCAGTAACTAATGTAAATAATAGCCCTCTGATCTTAGTCTCAAACATATTTGGTATTTGTCTTTCTTACATATACTGACTGATATTCTTTAAATCATGTCCATTTTAAATGTCTCTTGATTACACATGGACTTTAAACATAGATTTCAATCTTAAAAATGTAAAATTTCTGGTGTCTAGTCCATTACTGAGAAATTCATTACTGTATTTCAAATGCAAATTATAACCTTTAGGTAAGAAGAAACCTATTTATTGGACAGCATTTAAAATTGCACCAGAGGAACCTTAGTAGCTTAAGAGCAATAGTATTTGTCCAAACTGAGACAAAGTTTTTCCTGCTTATTGACAGCATTAGTACTTAAGATAGCTATCTAAAATTATCAGTGTGGAATTTAAGGTGACATGTTGCCTTAATCACTTGATGGGGCTAATTTCATTTCCCGGAAATGTAGTGAAATCTGTAGACCTGTATTTGTTTAATATGGCATCCAGAATTTTAAACTCTAGCTTTGGAAATTCATAAATTTCTTCTGAAATGAAAGTAGGGGAAATCACTGTGACAATGTTACAGTTAATTGTTCTTTTTTATCAGTGCCATCTGGATATGTAGGTAGTCTCTACCCTAAGTATCATATTAGGAGTATGTCCTAAGATTTAACTGGGAAAAGATGAGCAACTGTGCTTCTTCTGTAATAAGGTTATCACTAATAATCTCATAAACAAGTACATAATAGCAAAATCCTCATCACACTTAAAAAATATTTCTTTGTAAGTTTCCCTAGTGATAAGGACCTAACTCACTCTTTTTTTTTTGGAGCAACTTTAAACAAACATACAAATTTTGTTTCCTCTAAAATCAAAAAGGAATATGAAATACGTACTTTCAAACTATGTTTAGCAAGCATCTTCTATACCCCAGACAACATGCTAGCAGCTGGGAAATAAAAGTGAAGAAACAAAAGTATAGGCCTTGACCTCATGGAGCTTATCTGAACAATGAACATGAATTATTTACAGAAATTATCATGGAATTTAAATTTTTCTATAGATACTCAAATGAAGGTTTTCCTTTGAATAGCCCAGATCTAAACGGAAAGAGAGAGGAGAGTATTCCAGGTGGAAGAACTGTGGAAGACTCTTTGATGGAAGAAAACTTGGTAAATCTAGAAATTAGAAGAAATCTCCTCCAGAACAGAACTAATCATTAAGAGTAATATATTATTAAAGTAGGCAGATAAGAAAGGACACAGAGACCATGGAGGACCTTACTGGCCAAATGGGGATTTCAGCTTTACCCTGAGAGGAAGGGAAAGCTATTTAATTTGAAGGCTGGAGCATTGTATTCACATTCTGGAAAAACCATTTTGTTTTCTTTCATTTTCAATAAAAAAGAATTGACTGAAGAACATCAAACATGGATAAAAGAAGAGGCCACTTAAGCTGCTGTTGTATTCGAGGCGAGGGCAGTGGGTTATTCAAGGAGAGTCATGACAGTGACCCTGGAAAGAGGGATATGGGATGAATTATATTTAGGAGATATGCCTGGCAAGGGCTAGTGATGAATTAGATATGGAATGAATGAAGTAGGTGATTTGGGGATGTTGGCCTTCAAAATTGGACTGCTCGTGGTGCCACTTCCTGAGGTGGGAAATACAGGCAGGAAACCATTTGGGGACAAGTTGATGATTTTGTTTTGGATTGAATTGCATGGGCAGAAGGATTTCCCTGGTGGATCAGCGGTAAAGAATCTGCCAGCAATGCAGGAGACCTGGGTTTGATCCTTGGCTTGGGAAGATACCCTGGAGGAGGGCTTGGCAACCCACTCCAGTTTTCTTGCGTGGAGAATCCCCATGGACAGAGGAGCCTGGCCGGGTGGAGTCCATAGGGTCGTACAGGGTCAGACACGACTGAAGTGAGAAAGCAGCAGCAGCAGTAGTAGCATGAGTAGAAATGAAGAAGAGGGAAGAGCTTGAGAGCTAGTTATCTGGGTTTAGTGCTCAGAGGAGAGTTCTGATATAAACTTAAAACCATTAATGTATAGCAGATAATATAAAGAGTGGCAAAGATGAGGTTGCCTGGGGAAAGAGATGAACTGCTAGGACAAACAGTAGAGGAGAATGAGTCAGCAAAGACAGAAGAAGAGCAGCTAGAGACAGAGGAAAAGCATCAAAAGAGTCTCATAGATGCCAAGGGAGGGTAAGTACCAAGAAGGGATCAGAGAACCTCACGGTAGGAATTGCGTCCCACTCCTCAGAATTTTCCAGCTCTCTGTCTACAGGCACATCATAGATGGCTCTCCTCCCTGGCTTGTGGTGGATGGGTGTGGCCGTGCATTTAGTTCTGGCTAAAGAGTTATACGCAAACAGAATGTGTGTTGATTCTGGGCATAGTCTATAATTGCCTGTATGAAGTTCACCAGAGGTCTCCCTCTACCAGAATAACAAGCAGTATTCAAATTAGAGGCTGTTTTGAAGGTCCAAGTTCCTGAGTGATTGAGTTAAACAAAGGCCTCCAGCTAACCCTCAATGGATCTACAGAGTGAGCAAGAAGGAGACCTTTGTTATGGTGAGCCTAAGGGATTGGAGTTGTTTACTTCAGTATCATATAGACCCTTCTGAAAGACATGAGTGTTGAAATCTGCTGAAAGATCAAGAAAATTAAAGAGTTAAAAAATTTCCATTGGATTTAGAAAAGTGGTCATAAGGGGAGTTTAATGGAAGTAGAAGTCAGAAAGAGTTGAGGCCTGAGAAGGTAAGCAAACTGACTTCAAGTTTTATAGAGAGATTGTTAAAAACATCAGTGATGAGGAGGAAAGGTTATCATGGGTGCTTAAGAGAGGTGTAAAAGTTTGTTGTTTTTATAAAATGGGGGAGATTTGAGAAACATGTGGATAGAAAGAATTCTGATGGGAAATGAGGTAGAATATGAAAGATAATATAAAAGAAAATAAGAGATGATTGATATTGACAGTTTCTTGAAAAGGTAGGAGGGAAATGTCCTGAGAACTGCTAACAGAGGCAAATTTTGACTAAGTAATTCTTGGCTCTTTACAAAAGGAATCATTTATTGGAACAAAAATGAATGAATGAATGACTAGATAAATAAATAATTTGTAATGAGTAAAGAATAAACAAAGATAAAACCTTTATCTTTAATTTTCCTCTCTTTTTTTTTTTGTCCCAATGTTATATGTCAGAAGAGACAGTTCTTACCTCACCCCTTTAGAATGAGACCTGTGTATGTTTAGAACCAGTTCTGAGCAAAACTCTAAGTAATTAACTTTTAATGTAGGCCACTCTTTCATGTTGCAAGAAATTCAATGAAGCAGGTGTGTTGAAAGGAGAGAGAATAAAATTAAGAAGCACAGGAAGTCACTATGACATTTAAACAATCAGGAAGAACTCAAATATAGTTTAAGATGTAACTCAGTACATGTCCACTAGAATGTAGGGTTTGTGAAAGCATGGATTTATTTTTGTTTTCTTCTCTCAGTAGACCTTATCAGTATCACCAGGTCTTAGACTAGTCCATGGTGCATAGTAAGCACTCAGGAAGTATTTGTTGAATGTGAGAATGACTAATAGCTTGCCTTGCCCTTATAAATGTCTAATACTTCTGAACTCTGATTCTGCCACTCCTGCCTTTATCTTACTCTGCTTCTTTCTCTGTTTCTACTGTCGCTGCCAATCACCAACACTCCACCCTGCTCCTCTCTCACTCCCACGGTTTCTGTATATTACTCAAGCTTTTGAATAGTTTGTGGTTTCTATTTTCCGTCTTGTCAAGGTATTTATCTTAGTTTTGCAATACTCCTGAGACTAACACTATTTGAAGTTTTTCATTTTCATGCCATAATAGAGATGATATGATTGTTTAGTTAGTTACTTACTATTCTCTCTCTCATATATATATGTGCATATATCTTATCTTATATATAAGATATGTAAGATATATATATATATGATATATAAGACATATATATGATATATAGATATAGATATATAAGATATATATATCAGATATATAAGATATAAGAGATATAAGATAGGGCATAGCTCTCATTTCAGAATACCTCATAAAACCACTATATAAGTCTGTAGTTTTCAGATTTGTCCACATCAAGGAAAACATTTTCCATTTGACCCAACACTCGCACATACACATTGTTCACATAGTTAACAAACACACATACACACTGAAATAATACTTCATGAAACAGAACTGATCCTTTTTCGCTCAGTATACTCTGTTTACATTGTAGTCTAGTATAGTATATTTTCTTTTATTCATTCCATTCATTCTGTTCTGTTCCATCTCCATTTATTCTGTTTCACTTAAAAATGTTATGAATTGATTCATGGCTCACAAACAGGTCAAATATGCAGTAGGAAAAATCTTGGTCTAAGTTGCATATGGCCAACTTTGGTTTATACATTAATTTTTAACCTGGTCATCTGGGATCAACCATTTGTGGTCAGTCAGGGCAGTGGAGTCATATGTTACAAGCTATGAAAGATTATATCTTTGGCTAGGTTCTTTCATGAGAAGGAAGAGGTTCAGTTCAGTTCAGTTCAGTCGCTCAGTCATGTCAGACTCTTTGCAACCCCATGAATTGCAGCACGCCAGGCCTCCCTGTCCATCACCAACTCCCAGAGTTTACCCAAACCCATGTCCATCAAGTCAGTGACGCCATCCAACTATCTCATCCTCCATGGTCCCCTTTTCCTTCTGCCCTCAGTCTTTCCCAGCATCAGGGTCTTTTCAAATGAGTCAGCTCTTCTCATCAGGTGGCCAAAGTACTGGAGTTTCAGCTTTAACATAAGTCCTTCCAGTGAACACCCAGGACTGATCTCCTTTAGGATGGACTGGTTGGATCTCCTTGCAGTCCAAGGGAGGATTCCATCTATTATTGCTGACCTTGAAGATAAGGAAGGGGTCTGAGCTAAGGAAGGGGATGGCCTCTAAAGTTGAAAAGTGCAAGAAAATGGACTCTCCCCAGAGTACCCCAAAAGGCATGTGCTTCTGCTAACACCTTGATTTTAGCCCAGTGAGACCCATGTCAGCCTCCTGACTTTCAGAACTGTATGATAATAAATTTTTGTGGTTTAAACCACTATATTTGTGGGTACATTGTTATAGCAGTAATAGAAAACAAATGCATTTAGAATGAATTTGCCAGCACCAGGAGAATGTGTGGAAATAAAAGCAGAACCTCATGTAGATTCTGACATCTCAAACAGGTTGTTTAAGGTAGTGGATAGGTGACTTAAGGCACTCCTTTTCTTCTATGCAAGAGAGCACTGAGAGTTCAGATTTTGTAAGAAACCTATCTCTATGAAGTTTATTCTCTTAACCCCGAAGGTAGAGATAGAACTTGCTGTGCTTGAAAATTTGTCAGGAATATGCACACTAAGAGACAGAATATGAAATATACTGCTACTTTCTTTAGAGATTCAAATTGACAGAAAAATTACTTCTGAAAAATCCCAGTAACGGTGCCCACAGCACATGGCAGTATGTGAATGGAAGTGAAAGAAGAAAGAAAGTGAAATTGCTCAGTCGTGTCTGACTCTTTGAGACGCTATGGACTATAGCCTATCAGGGTTCTCTGTCCTTGCGATTTTCCAGGCAAGAGTACTGGAGTAGGTTGCCATTTCCTTCTCCAATGTTAACATTAAAAAATGTTCTGTGTCTTCTTGTGCAGAATGTTTAGATATTCTAGAAACATAAACACACACACACACACACACATACATGCGTGCACGCTCAGTTGCATCAACTCTTTGTCACCCCGTGGACTATAGCCCGCCAGGCTCCTCTGTCCATGGAGTTCTCCAGGGAGGAATACTGGAGTGGGTTGCCATTTCCTTCTCCAGGGAATCTTTCTGACTCAGGGATTAAACTTACGTCTCCTGCATTGGCAGATGGATTCTTTACCACTGTGCCACCTGGGAACCCCATATAGAGATATAGGTATATAGATAAATATAGATAGCAAAACATGTATGTAAACTATATTGGCAGATGAATTAGGAATATTTGCCATTCCCCTTTTTCTTGACTTACAGATTGTGGACTTTGTGGAGTACAATTAAAAGTTGATATTTTATTCTCAAATAATTTGCAATATGGTATATCAGGGACTCAGAATAAACTCTTATTTCCCTGAAAGTGAGTGAGGTAATCTGTATGTTTGTACACACACACACAAAGACATAAGGATATAAAGACATCTGTTAATGGAGTGCAAAAAATAAATCACCATTTTAATCAAGGGACACAAAATTCAACACTCTTCTAGGACTTAATGACAAATATATACTTTGGAAGATTTCTGGAAAATCATAAAAGTTCCAGGAAAATTGATTTAAAGACAGCTGAAGATTTTTCCAGAGTGATCTTGGTATGACGATGGCAGTTATACCAATAAAAATACAGAGGAGTCAACAAATGGACTATTATTTAGGTTACTGTTATGAGGCAAGTAATCCATAGACATTCCAGCAAGAACTGCACAGGGGATTCTCTGTTGTTGATTAGTAGCAAAAGGGCAGCATGGAAACATCTTATGACCATGTGAACAGTTGGCATATATTCCATCATGTGCTATCCTGAAAGCAACAAGTGAAAGAAAACAGCAGTGAATTTCTAAACTACAGCTTGGCAGGGGTCAATTTATGGATGATTCATCTTATGCTTGAGTAAAGAGCCAGAAAGATGTAATGAAGGAAACTATGAAATTGTAAGAACAACTTGGCTCACTTTCTTAATCTAGAGAAATTAGGATCAATGTGACCTAAATTAACTTTGGCCCTAACATTTAAGGGCTTCCCTGGTGTGGCTCAATCGGTAGAGTCTGCCTGCAATGCGGGAGAACCGTGTTTGATCCCTGAGTTGGGAAGATACCCTGGAGAAGGAAATGGCAACCCACTCCAGTATTCTTGCCTGAAGAATTCCAGGGACAGAGGAGTCTGGTGGGCTACAGTCAATGGGGTCACAAAGAGTCAGACATGAGTGACTGACTGACTAACTTAACATTTTTCTATGTTTTGAGGTACTCACTGAAATTAACTGGTAAATGGCACAGTATTAGCTGTTTTGGGAAAGTTGCAGTATGATCATGACTCAGGGACAAAGTGATCCAGAAAACAGATGTCATAGGCAGCCCAGGGATATAAGAGTCAATGGCATACTGAAACAGGACAGAGAAAAAACTCCAGGGGGATCTTTCTTATAAATTTGCAAAAGTGGCCTTTCCCTTTCCAAGACAGCCTCATATGGGGAAGAATCTGATCATGGGGGGTTGGGGAGGGATATGGCTTTGGCCTATCGCTCTTTCTAGTATATTTGTTCCAAATATAGGGATGAAACATGAGTGATATTTAATATGGGTCATTAAAGGACACCAAGAAAATCCCCTTTTGATTATTAAGTAACACCGTGGACATATTCAAACCACTTTTTGTGTTTGATTTCCCCCTATGGGTGCCAGGAGTCCCTAGCTCTGCTCCCTACCAGATACAGAGGGACTAAAGTCTAAATTCTCTATCAGATGTGGTATTACGAGAAAAAAGTTACCTCTGCATTAATGAGCAATTGACAGCTTCCATGTGGTCAGAAAATTTTTAAGTTAGAAAAACTTTAAGCAAGCCTTCCTCATTTTACAGGTCGGTTCATTTAGGTCAATGAATATCTACCATTTCCAGATACTGTGGAGCTCTTGGATATTTAGGGATTAAATAAGACCCAGTCCTTGATCAGATGGAGTCTTAATAAAGTTGGGTAAGCAGAGGTAATACCTGTTATGGTGAGGTAAGAACTACATTAAATGTATGTATCAGTCAATGTTCTTAGTTCCAAGCAATAGAAATTTAATTTGGCTGATGTAAATTGAAGAAGGATGCATCAAATTCTCGTCCCACAATTGCTGAAGGCTAGAGAATCAGGCACATGGCTCGTGAAGACAAAGCAACAGCCAAGGTTATGTTATTGAATAAGTTAGTTTTTTTCTGCTAAGCCCTAGAAACCACAGTTTGCAGAACCATTACTGAGAGTTCTGGGTTCTACACTCCATGGCTCTGACAGACACATCCAGACAGAACATTGTTTTCTCAGCTGCCTCTGTTCACCTCAGGAGCAGATTCTCCTCTGTCTACTTCTTTGTGTCTCCAGTTCCTAATTCCAGGTGCCGGAGAACTGTGTCTGATTAGCCACCCTCAGTGCTTTCTCTAATCCCTAACCTCCCAGGCTAGCTGGAACAGTGAGTCACTGGCATTTTGGCTTCCATGTTGTTGTCACCATTAAAGTATGGATCGAGTGTAGCAGATTTTAAACTCACAGTTTAATACTTCACTGTCTCTTTTAGCTTAAATAATCTTTTGGATAACTCCTTTTTTGCTGTCAGCTTTTTAGTTTCTCCTCCTCCATCTTCAGTTTTAAGATGGTCCCTAAGTGTATATAGGAAGACAGACATAACGTTATGGTATGGGGAAAGAAGGGGATCTGAAGCCATGTCATATTGTCTGGGTCCTGGCTAGTCACCTGCTATAGAGGAGTTTGCTTTGACTCTAGTGCTTGACCAACAGGCCTTTTTGAAGTGTTGTGCAAGCATAACACCCATTATATGATCCTTACCATTTTTCTTGGGTCACAAAGCATAATATAGCCTCTTTGTCCTAACCCCCTAGTATCTGCATGTCCACCTGCCCACTTGGCATCTTCATGTTCCCACAATGAAGAATGTGGTGTCAGGTCCTGAATAGCTCTCCTAGCCGGGCAAAGAATACAATGGTGTCAGCTGTGTGATTGAACACGGAGGCCCTGCACCTGATATATTTCACTTCTCAGTACCTACGGTGCATGTGTGTGCATGCTCAGTCGCTTCAGTTGTGTCCAACTCTCTGGAACCCCATGGGCTGTAGCATGCCCAGGCTCCTGTGTTCATGGGAGTCTCCAGGCAAGAATATTGGAGTGGGTTGCCATGCCCTTCTCCGGGGGATTGTCCCAACCCAAGGGTCGAAACTGTCTCCTGCATCTCCTGAACTGCAGGCGATTCTTTATCTACTGAGCCACTGTTTCAACTGAAGCCCTCTTAGAGTTCCGCTCACCCTCTGGCTTTCTTCTTTCCACACACTGGGGTGGAAAGGGCTGGCTTTCTATACTTTTATGCTACCTGTCAGGAAATAACAGCTATCCATATTCTACTTAATTTTTAGGTGCAAAAAATCTTGTGGCTGCAAGTGATCATGATTTCAGGGTAGAAATGAAAACAACTTGGTTTAGCATTAACAAAATATCAACTCAGCCAGACATTTGTGTAAGTTAGTACAAGAAACATGTAAGGGGTTAAGACTGGGGTAAATGGGTCAGAAGAGACATGCTTAAGGGAGCAACTCTGAACTGTGTTGAGGATGAATTCCCTGCCCAATTTTGGATAGCTTGTATGCACACAGGCAGGATGAGGGGCTAGAAGTCCTTAACATATATTAGAGGACAGTTGGGAAGACTCAGTGACCAACAGTCACCTTCACTAGCGTGCCTTTGTGTCTGATGATCCATAGATATCTCACTGTGTGTCAGCAGAATCCAGAAGGTTCACTTCCTCCACAGTGGCTGACAGCTAGACTACATAGCAGAGTGCGTGAAGACTGGGAGAATTCTGTAGAAGTAGACACGTAAGGAACTAACAACTACTGAAAGAATTCCCTTCCTGGGTGGGAGAGATCAGTGATTAAGAATTATTTAAAGTCTAAAGGGCAGAGTTTTCACTTCAGAGCCATGAGATTAGATTGTAGGGGAAGGGAACCAGAAACACTGGAGCTGATCAAAAACTGTAGATGGTGGCAGGTCCATGTCTCCAACCAAGATGCAGTTATGGGACTGAGGGCCAGTCTTTGGGAAGCTGTTAGCAAGCCAGGTGCCCAGCACGGAGCAGAACTGGTAAAACAATTAGTTCTGATCCAGTAAAGTGTTCATTTCAGGTATTGACAGGGGTTAAATTGATAGACTTAGTACCATACCATTCTGCAAATAGAGAGTGTGAAAGCTGCACCAGACTAGACCACAGGAGCATTCTGAGATCAGTATTCCTCCTAGGTATTTAAAGGGTTCTTTAAATGCAAATATTTCCTGGGAGAGATAAAGATGGTATTATCCAGCTTGGAGTAAATACCTCAGTTATTTCATTCATTGGTTGTTTTATCAGAAACGTTTACATGTAAATCACTGAGTTAGTGAGTGGGAATAAAATAAGATCTTATCTTCAAATTGGAAGATAAGACCACATATATATAATATACACACACACACACACCAAATGAAATAAGGTATAAAATCTGTTATGAGAGGGCTAGATAATATGTGAAATTTGTTAGGATAGAGAAAATAATTCAGATTAGGACAGACTGGCAAGGGCTTCTTAGAAAAGAATGTTTTGTTTTTTTTTTCACTGAGCTTTGAAAGAAAGGAAGGGTCTGAACATTTAAATTTGGGAAAATAACATTTCAGAGAGAAGAAACAGCATGGAGAAAAAAATCTGTAGGATTTAGGGAAACAGAAAACTGTTTGTTTTGGAAATAATATAAATGACATAAGGGCAAGTTAGGTTCTGGTCAGGAGATTGGGAGATCTGTGGCAAAGGAAATAGAATGACTCAGTTTGAATTGTGGAATGACCCAAGGGGAAACTTCAAAAGAGCTCTGGGTGGATCAAGTAGGTTTGGCCACATGAAACCCATTTCCTTAGTAGGGAGGCAGGGAGAGAGAAAGTGCAGAAAATGGAAAAAAAAAATTATTTTGTCACTATTCTGCCATCTGCTTACTTTAGCTGAATCCTTCCATTAGGTTTTTGGGTTGAGACCAGGACTTGTCTATAACCATTTTATGGTTTGTTTTTAATGAGAAAGAAAAGGCTAGAGTCAGATGCTGTATGAATAAATGGTGAAAATACATTTTTTAGGTTTTGTTTGTTTGTTTCTAACACCTTCCCAGTGTTGCAAAAAAGTGAAACAATTATTGCACCTTTAATTTTACCCAAGTTTTAAAATTTCTTTTTTTCTATTTTTCCTTCCAATTTTCTTATTTCTGAGTTTTGAGCAATCAGAGGTAATGCTGGAATGCACAGAAGGAAAACACAAAATCAAGGAATGGAAAGGAAAATGATAGAAAATATCAACAAGTTTCATCTTGTTCACATTTAAAAATCACATTTAAAGTAATCTAGGGCATTTGGAAATTGAAGGGTAAAATGTTTCTATTATGTCTCTTAGCACCTGTGAGTGACAATCACAATACTGATGCAGGACTAACTAGAGGCTTTCAGGATTTACCTGGGAAGTTCTCATTCACCTGTTGCACAAGGTAATGAGGCCTCCTCTGCCCTGAATCACTGAAAGAGAATCTGGTGTGGCAGGTTGCACATCTGAGAGAGGATTTGTTTGCATAAAGTCTTTTTAGTTCCTTCCAACAGTGAGGGCACCTTCTTACTTGTTGGCAAGCATCAAACCTTTTTTTTGTTTCCTTTTATAGAAATAATTTCATATTTACAAGTTGTTCTTAGATATACCCACCCAGTACATACATGTTTACTTTTTGCTTTGCTTTTCCACCTTCCCAGAGCAAGCTGCACCCTCTTCTCCCGGTTTCAGGTGAGAAATTTGAATTGTGGGAATTGTAGTTCTTCTCCCTTTTAGGGTTTCCGGTTGAGCAGCCTGGAGCCATACCACAAGGACTCCTAGTCCCAGGTGGCTCAGTAAGTAAGAGTTCAGGCGCCACATACAGAGCAAGGCACGTTTGTAAGGAGTCCTTGGTTTGGGGTAGAAAGACTTCCATTCACTCTACCAAATAATGTTCCTGAACTGAAGAGACTGGGGTTCATTTCTGCAATTGTAAGTGCTGCTTTTAAAAATTAATTCTTTTCACTATTGATATATGGTGAAAATAGGAAATTGTGTCATTTCTAGAACAATTGAATAGAGTAAATGTTTCTTCCTTCCCAAGGCCTTCTTGGGAAAGAAAAAGAGAAGGTAATTGATACTCTGTGGGTTTGTGGGACATGGTTTAGAATAAATTTTAACACATAAAATAAATTAATACCTGAGACATGGCATAGGATGAAATAATTTATGAAAAGAACAATAAGACATGCTACATTCAAAGTCAGGTATGAACAACAACAACAATAGAACCCCACTTTGACTTACTTCAGATATGTGGATGGTTGAAATCCTTTGAAACTTTTAAATATTTCAAAAGGCAACAGCTGTGTTGAAAAGACTGTGGATGTTAAAGTCAGATAAAGTTAGATTCAGTGGCCCCACTTCTTATTAGATGTGTGAACTTTGGCACAATATTTCACCTTGTGGAGCCCCCATTTCCACACTTGTAAGGTAGGTATAAAACCTACCTCACTGGATTAATAGTATAAATGAGTTTTGTGCATTATACTGAATAGATGCATAGACAATAGCTACTGGAGGGTGGACTTTCTTCATAATGAAGTTTCAATTCAGCTTCAAAAACAGATTAAAGGGATAATTTATTGTAGGATTCCACTTATATGAGGTATTAAGAGTAGTCATATTCATAGAAACAGAAAGTAGAATAGTGGTTGCCAGGGACTAGGGAAAGGGGGAAATAGGAAATATTTAGTAGGTAATGAGTTTCAGTTTTGCAATTTGAAAATGTTCTAAAGATTGATTGCACAATAATGTAAATATACTTAACAGTACTCTACACTTGCTCTACACTTACAAATGGTTAAGATGGTAAATTTTACATTATGTGTTTTTAGCACAATTAAAAAAAACCAGATCAAGGAGTGTGTAGTGAGAATTCTGGTGCCTCTTTAAATATTTATGAAAGTATCTCTGACTCCTTAAAACATGTCTAAATCCATTTTCAGTGGGTCTAATTTTAGGGTTGATATTGGATCACCTGTGTTAATCTCTGGTTTTTACATAATAATAATTAGCAGAGAGGATAATGCAATTTTGCTGTATTCTTAAAGTCATCACTACTTTTGTGGAGATCCTTTTACATCCTCCATAACTTAATTATGTGATTAATTCATAATAGTGAGATTTCATCATTACTGTACAGAATGTAGGAATTGTGAAGTCATAGTTTGATTACAACTTAGTTGAAAACTTTAGAAACAGCTTAAATGTTTTATTTATTTTTGTATTCTTACCTTCCCTGGAGCTAATTTATAAACAGATAATTTTATGTGCCTCTTTTAGAGATAATAAAGACTATTAAGACAGGATCTGTTAAACACCATCCTGTCTTAAAATGTATTAGCTAATTTGGAGGACAAAAGGCAATTTGAAATTAAACTAATTTTAAATTTAATGGCATACAATGAAAGTATGTCCTGGTTGAATTTTTGGAAAATCTTCTCTTGAAAGACTACACCAATGCCTAGCTGTCTGTTAAAACTATGTGTCTTCTTTGGTATTTGGTGATAACTGAAGGTGATAGTAACTGCTATTTGTGACAAGTGTGTGAAGTTTTGCATAGGATATATCATAATGTAAACTCTCTCAGGAACTATGTCAGGAAGTCCAGAGTGA
The DNA here is from genome assembly GCF_033118175.1 of Dama dama. Lineage (NCBI taxonomy): Eukaryota > Metazoa > Chordata > Mammalia > Artiodactyla > Cervidae > Dama > Dama dama. The sequence goes on along the minus strand of NC_083698.1, from coordinate 27,247,395 downwards.
AAACAAAGGAGAAGGAAAGCTGCAGAATCAGTTGATAAATATAATATACTATCTAAAAGGGCATTACTCTTGCTGTTGAATGTCATCTGTAGTCTCCTGTCTCTAGGACATGTCATTTATTCACTTAACAGTTACTTCTAGCAGTCCTACAAGGTGCTCCCACTGGGCTGGGCTTTGAGGTTAGACTGACTGAGGCGTAGCACTTGAGGGGATCCTATTCCACTAGAGGAGGTATGTACTCATAAATAGCCAAAGGCAGAAAGTGCTAATTCATCAGTCACTCAAGTCATTCCTGGCCTCACTGTTGGTTCATTCCCACTGATTAGACACTCAGGATCATGAGATTAAAGAAGTTTCCGTAAATCTTTGCTTGAACTGTAATAATTGGAGGACAGAAAAAAATAAATTTGAAAACTTGAATGTGAGTCAAAAACAAAGTGGAATGACTTCCCTGAACATAGAAGAAATACATACCCAGAATCTCAGAGGAAGGGGAGTTCATAGTGTCTGGAATAAATAACAGGTGCTGGGAATGAAAATGGAAGAGGGGGATGGGAATTCAGTAACAAAACAACAACAATAATAATTTAATAATAATAAATGATAACAGTCAGATGCTTTTGAGTTTTTAAGCTTGGGCCTGAGAGAATAACAGTAATACTGAAGCAAAAGAGAGGGAGCTAGTTCTTGTGGGGGAAATGTGTCTCAGGCAATTTGAAATTGGAGCTAAGCTGACCTTTCAGTGGAAAGGTAAACTGTGTTGTTAATCATGTGGAATTGGAATTCTAGAGAGCCATCAGAATTGGCCAGAGAAATAGAGACAGCAAGCAGGCACCTCCTTCAGTAAAATGAAACTTTGTTCTGTTCTTCCTCCTGCCTCACTCATGGTGGCATGCTGAAGAAAGAGAATCTCCAGGTTATCTAGGGGTGGAAAGGGGAAAGAAGATTAGATTGACTGCTTCGACAGCTTTATTTTGTCTTAGGGTTTCTCTGTTGATTACTATAGTCACCACCTTGCTCAGCGATGACGCTCCTTTGTAGGAGCCTTCCTGGGAAAAAACAGAAACATCATATGTAGCCAGGAGAACGACCACTAGGTTTACTTTCCAGGAATAGTAGAAGGGAGTTTTTGTGTCTTCTGTTTCCATTTGGAAGAGCACTTAATTTGGAACTTTTCTGAAAAAATACAATACATAGTAGATTTCCATTTAAAGATAGACAGATACCATAAAGCCTTGCACACTCACCTCCCAGCCTAGCAAAAAAAAAAATTTTTTTAGAAATTAAAAAAAAAATCAACTGCTCTACCTGGTTCTGTTTCTCACTTTCCTACCTCAGCAGTCACTGCTTTTCGGACTTTGTAGATTCTCTCTCTATTGTATGCTTTTATTCTTTTATCTGCCCTTATTTTTATATTTTACTATTTCTACTGCCATGTGAACATATCCATAAATATTATATAAACTTGTTTTAAAGTTGAAAGATTTTATATGAACCCTAGAGTATACAGTGTTCATCTGCAACTTGCTCGGTTCCTTTAACCTCGTGCTTTTAAGGATAATCCATATTGATTTTTGTAGCACAACTTATTAGTTTTCATAGCAGCATGGTATTTTGCTATCATAAATAGAATTATAAATAATATTCTTATACATGCCAGTTGTATACAAATGTAAGATTTATCCTAGTGAATATTTCATAGATTTGCTGAACCATAGTCATGTATATCTTCAAATTTATGAGATGCTGATGAGTTGCCTTCTAAAATATTTACCCCATATTTTTTTCATAGACAATGAAGGAGAATTCCTGTTTCTCCCTAATCTCAAGACACTTGTTTATCTTAAATGCTCTAAATAAATAATCTCCAGATGTAACTGAAAGCCAGATACTTGTGGCATCATGGAGACTCAGATATGTTTGTAGCATTGTAATCTCTAAAATATAGTGCAAAATTTGATCTTAAATCAACTTCTTTGTTTCTCAACCTATCGTGTGAAAGAGCAACTGAATTTTCTATTTAGTAGACATTGTTGTTGTTCAGTCACTAAGTTGTGCCCGACTCTTTGTGACTCCATGCACAGCGGGCTTCCCTGGCCTTCACTATTTCCCACAATTTGCTCTAATTCATGTCCTTTGAATCACTGATGCTATCTAACCATCTCTTCCTCTGCTACCCACTTCTCCTTGTGCCTTCAATCTTTATCAGCATCGGGGTCTTTTCCAGTGAGTCAGTTCTTTGAAACAGGTGGCCGAAGTATTGAAGTTTCAGCTTCAGCATCAGTCCTTCCAATGAATATTCAGGGTTGATGTCCTTTAGGATTGAATGGTTTGATATCCTTGCTGTCCAAGGGACTCTCAAGAGTCTTCTCCAGCACCACAATTTGAAAGCATCAATTCTTTGGTGCTCAGCCTTCTTCTTCTTTTTTTTTTTTTTAATCAGCCTTCTTTATGGTCCAACTCTCACATCTGTACATGACTGTTAGACCTTTGTTGGCCAAGTGATGTATCTACTTTTTAATACTCTGTCTAGGTTTGTCATAACTTTCCTTCCAAGGAGCAAGTCTTAATTTCATGGCTGTAGTCACTGTTCACAGTGATTTTCAAGCCCAAGAAAATAAAATCTGCCACTGTTTCCACTTTTTCCCCATCTATTTGCAATGAAGATGGGACTGGATGCCATCATCTTCGTTTTTTGAATGTTGAGTTTTAAGCCAGCCTTTTCACTTTTGTATTGATATTAATAATGATACCATGTACCAAATACTGTCTTAAGCCCCTTAACTAAAATATATTACTTAATTAATTTGAGGGTTAAGATAATGATGTTCTGCCAGTTTTAGAGATAAAGAAACTGATTCACAGAAATACCATGTCAATAGTAAGAGGTGGCGGAATTTGTATCTACTCAGACTATTCCAGCTCAGAAAAGTGATAAAAGGTAGGTGGGAACAGACTGGAAAAAGAGACATGAGAGTATCATAGTCTTAAACTTCCAAAACTTTAAAATCTAGCCACTATTTAATAAGATCAAAAGGAGCATAAAGAAGTGTTGAGAAGTGTCAAATAAGTCTATATTTGTATGGAGAGAATTTAATTTTGCCTAGGAAACCTGGAAATGTTTCTCATAAGTGATCAAACTTTACTGAGCCTTGGAAATTAGAGAAAGGAAGTTAAAGAGGCAAAAATAAAGGGAGTAGCTACTTATAAAATGTAAGGAAATGGAAAATACAAAATATATTTGGTAAAGTTAATTCATTCGGCCATTAACTCAACAAATAATTTCTGAACATCTGTTGTGTGTGAGGCACTGACCTAAACTGTGGGACACAGCTGTGAACAAAAAAGATCCCATCTCTCCCCATAGGTAAGTGTGCTTGGTGATGTAGTATTTGGGGCACTGGGGGCAAAAGATGAAGGAAATAAGATTGGAAAGATAGATTGCTTATAATTATGAAGCATTTTCAAATATCAGCCTAAGAATCATGCACTTTATTCTGAAGGCGGTGAGGGATCAGTGTGAGTCACTGTGGGGCGAGTGGCATCATTCATTTATTTATTCAGTAAACATTATTTCAATGGGCTTCCCAGGTGGCTCTAGCAGTAAAACCCCGTCTGCCAATGCAGGAAACATAAGGACAGGGTTCAGTCCCTGGGTCGGAAGATCCCCTGGAGGAGGGCATGGCAACCCACTGCAGTATTCTTGCCTGGAGAATCCCATGGACAGAGGAGCCTGGCAGGTGACGGCCTGTAGGGTCATACAGAGTTGGACATGACTGAAGAGACTGAGCACGCAAATACTAATTCAACCTGAGCTTTACTCAGTCCTGGGGATACAGAGATTGAGGGAGTGATAAGCATGTGTATAATGCTATGTTGATAATGCTATGTGAGAAGTAAGGTGGGGGTTGCAAAGGATAGGAAAGCCTAACAGAGGCTGGAGTGTGTGGTGAGAAGAGGGGGGACCATGGTAGGAGATATGAGAAAGTAGCCAGTTTTGACCTTATGAAAATTTATCAGAGTAAAACTTTAGGTAGGTCTCCTTTCCAGTTTTTTAATGTTCAAAAGAAAATAAATTTTATTAGTTGACATATCATTTCATATATCAAACTCTTTGATTTTCTGAAAATTTCTCCTCAATACCTATACGTAAATATAATTCTCAATCCTCAAACTAGAGTGCCAGGAGAAGCCTCTTTATCCTTTGCTACTTGAAAAATAGCAAGTCTCAAGCAAAGTGAACAATCTCTGCTTACTAAACCATTCTCTTTTTGGGTGGTTTTAATAAATTGAAAATTCAATAAAAACATTGTTTTTGAATATCAATAATTGAACATTGTTTTCTAGTTATAAAGGTTAATTCCTCAGTGTTTACATGTAGATTGCAAGCATACAGTATGGATATATTTTTATGTTCTGCCTGTAATCCAGCCTATTTTTCTGTATTATCATGTGTTAAAAAAAAAAAAAAGTATGTTATAGCTCACCTATTTATGGAAAAATATAGACTCATTTGTTCAGTCCATGGTGTTTCATTCAAGTTTCCAAATCTTATTTAGAAATGACTTGGTCAGTTATTTGGGAAGGGCATTTCACTTGGATGTAGACACAGTTGTGTCAGAATATGTCAGGGCTGAAAAAATCTCCAGGCTTTGTGCCAAATAGAAAAACTTTAAAAAATTAAGCAATGAATAGAGGCCTTACTATGTATGTAAATATATTTACAAAGATATTAAAGAAAAAATGTAAAGTAATTCTTGCCACAATAAAAAAAAAATGCAAATAATATGTTAGCATATAGAACGTGAAGTAAGCTGAAACTCCAGGTTTCAGATTTTTCATTTGCGAATTCTCTCCTCATAAGTATGGCATGGCAGCTGTCAGTTTTTTCCAACTCTTTCCAGTAAGAAATATTGTAAACTTATGGGATGTCTAGTGCCTTTCCTTTTTTTACTTAATATATTTCAGTGATTGACCCATATCATTGCATATGAAAAGACTGCATTATTTTTTCCCACAATGGCTATGGATATGCCAAAGATGTTTATTGGTCTCATATTAATGATTTTTATGTAATTTCTAGTCTTTGGCTACAGTTAACAGAGCAACAGTGGCCAAGGAGGTTAAATTGGAAAAGTTGGCCAAGATTCTAAGATAACTGTTTTCTGACTAAAATCCCAAGTTGGGGATATTTTCACAATTGTTGACTCCTCACCCACCTCCAGGTTATAAAGAAAAATAAAGGAAGAATAAAACACTGAGAGGATTTTATGGGAATGATCTTTGAAGAGCTAACCCAGTGTAGAGAGGTAGAAGTGAGGGATGGCCTTTTTTATCTCAAACTTAGAGGAAGTGGCTTTGCTGTATACTCCTGGAAAGCTTAATGTGTTTTCCTCTAGAAAACCAGAGCTGAGGGGGACATCTCTAACAGAAGAATTAGATGTGTTGCTCAGTTCACAGGTGGTGCAGTCACAAGCTTCTGAGGATTCCCCAAAGCTCACGCCTATACGTGTGCACACACTCACCCCCATACACAGTGTCAGTAATAAACGCTGCAGAGGCGAAGCCAACTTTCAATCACACTAATAGAGTAAAAATGTTCTGTTTTATTTCTCCTTTTTCTTCCCTGTTCTCCAATTTTGGAGGCTTCAGTAACAGGAGCTTGCAAGCTGGGTGACGGAGGAAGTGAGGTAGAAAAAGAGAAGGTGCGCACAGCACTCCCTCCCCAGAAGCCTGTCGACTTGTAGGGCACGAGAGCAGGGAGATCGGTCATACGCCAAAATGTTAGTATGCTGATGGAAATATTGGATGGGGCATTCTAATTCATGAATCAAAACTGTATTTTGCAACTTTAAATAACCACAGAATTTTCTTTAAATCTCAGAGTAACCAAAAGATACATGGGGCCAACTGGGGAATTTTCGTCAGTGGTATTGGGAAAAACTCCCCCCAGTGAATACATTTTTAAAAGGAAAACAGTGGACAAAAATACAACTGCATTCTGATTCATCTCACAAACTGTTTAAAATGGTTACATATATATTTGCCTATATGTAAGGGAAACTCTCATTCTTAAACAAAGACAATATATCTATGAATTTCCAGAACAGAGTAATTAATTTGAAGTAAGAATAACTGAAACTAAAACTACTATAGACAGAGTATAGAGAGTATTTCTAGTATGGTAATTCAGTATGGTAATGTGTCTTTTAAAATTAAAATTAATTAAACTAGTTAAAATTTAGGTTAATTAAAATTAGCTAAAATGAAAAATTTAGTTTCTCATTTGCATTAGCCTTATTTCAAATGTTCAGTAGCTACAAGTAACTACTGATTATGTGATTTGACAAAGCAGATATAGAATATTCCCCAAATCACAGAATTTTTGGTTCCTATCACAGACATTAAACCATTTAATTCTCACAAAACATAGGGGGAAAGTTATTGTTCCCACTTAATAAATACGAAAATCTAGAATCCATGAGGTTTAGATTGGATCCTTGGATTCCAGGTCCCCTGTTCTTTCCTCTAAATCACACTGGTTGACCCTCAAGGCAAGAAGATAAAAAAATCAGCTTCACTCTACTTTCAAAATACAATGGGGGATATCTTAAAATCCAGAAATCCCTAAGAGAAGGGAGATTTGCTCATCTCATGTTACTGGATTGGTGGGGATGAGTCTTATTTCTAGTTTCTCAGTCAGATCAGTTGCTCAATCGTCAGACTCTTTGCGACCCCATGGACTGCAGCACACCAGGCTTCCCTGTCCATCACCAACTCCCGGAGTTACTCAAACTTGTGTCCACTGAGTCAGTGATATCATCCAACCACCTCATCATCTGTCATCCCCTTCTCCTCGTGCCTTCAATCTTTCCCAGCATCAGGGTCTTTTCCAGTGAGTCAGTTCTTTGCATGAGGTGGCCAAAGTATTGGAGTTTTAGCTTTAGCATCAGTCCTTCCAATGAATATTCAGGACTGATTTCCTTTAGCATGGACTGGTTGGATCTCCTTGCAATCCAAGGGACTCTCAAGAGTCTTTTCCAACACCACAGTTCAAAAGCATCAATTCTTTGGCACTCAGCTTTCTTTATAGTCCCACTCTCATGTCCATACATGACTACTGGAAAAACCATAGCCTTGACTAGACAGACCTTTGTTGGTAAAGTAATGTCTCTGCTTTTTAATATGCTGTCTAGCTTTCCTTCAAAGGAGCAAGCGTCCTTTAATTTCATGACTTCAGTCACCATCTGCAGTGATTTTGGAGCCCCCAAAGTAAAGTCGCTCACTGTTTCCATTGTTTCCCCATCTCTTTGCCATGAAGTGAAAGGACTGGATACCATGATCTTCATTTTCTAAATGTTGAGTTTTAAGCCAACTTTTTCACTCTCCTCTTTCACTTTCATCAAGAGGCTCTTTAGTTCTTCACTTTCTGCCATAAGGGTGGTGTCATCTGCATATCTGAGGTTATTGATATTTCTCCCAGCAATCTTGATTCCAGCTGTGCTTCATCCAGCCCAGAGTTTCTCATGATGTCCTCTGCATATAAGTTAAATAAGCAGGATGACAATATACAGCCTTGACATACTCCTTTCTTGATTTGGAACCAGTCTGTTGTTCCATGTCTAGTTCTAACTGTTGCTTCCTGACCTGCATACAGGTTTCTCAGGAGGCAGGTCAGGTGGTCTGGTATGACCATCTCTTTCAGAATTTTCCACAGTTCATTGTGATCCACACAAAGACTTTGGCATAGTCAGTAAAGCAGATAGTAGGTGTTTTTCTGGAACTCTCTTGCTTTTCCGATGATCCACTGGATGTTGGCAATTTGATCTCTGGTTCTTCTGCCTTTTATAAATCTAGCTTGAACATCTGGAAGTTCATGGTTCATGTACTGTTGAAGCCTGGCTTGGAGAATTTTGAGCATTACTTTGCTAGCGTATGAGATGAGTGCAATTGTGCGGTAGTTTGAGCATTCTTTGGCATTGCCTTTCTTAGGGATTGGAATGAAAACTGACCTTTCCAGTCCTGTGGCCACTGCTGAGTTTTCCAAACTTGCTGGCATTTGTAGTTTCTAATACAGCCTATTTTACAATCTATAATATTTATTCATATATATGTAGTTTCAACTAAAAGACTGTTTTAATGAATGGGGAATATTTTAGTAGCAATGTTGTTGTGTTGTGTTAGCCGCTCAGTCGTGTCTGACTCCTTGCAACCCCACCCCATGGACTGTAGTCCACCAGGCTCCTCTGTCCGTGGGATTCTCCAGGCAAGAATACTGTAGTGGGTTGCCATTTACTTCTCCATTAGTAGCAATAGTGAAGTACTAAATAACTACTCTTAACTAATATTTCCCCTTCACTTCTATATGGTTCTCTAAGAAACTACTCAGTGACTTGGTTATGTATAGATTGTTTTAAGATGAGGTACTTTCTATTGTTTTTACAAAATAAATATACACAATTCATAATAAAACCATTGCTTCACATTGAACATATAATGGTGTGAGCACATAACTGTTTTATTGGAGAAAATATGAACCCAGATGGCTCAGCCTTGAGTCCATTTCATAAACACTTCATGACACAATGGGACTCGAATTGTATCGCACTGTTTCTCACGTATCTCCTGCTCTTGTATCTCCTGACCCCAGCTATTCCTTTCATTCCTGTCTGTTGTTACTGCTACAGACTCTGTCCCCCTTCCTCTGGGTCTAACCTGTCGTGTCCAGCTCTTTGCAATCCCATGGACTATACAGTCCATGGAATTCTCCAGGCCAGAATACTGGAGTGGGTAGTCTTTTCCTTCTCCAGGGGATCTTCCCAACCCAGGGATCGAACCCAGGTCTCCCGTATTGCAGGTGGATTCTTTACTAGCTGAGTCACAAGGGAAATCCTACCAGCACCAGTTCAGGTCATCTTTATATTTGATCCTTAAATTCAGATGATATGGTGTCACTTCTTTCCCTTTACAATATATGCCTTTAAATAAAGAAACATGAAAACAGAAATTTATCCTGACAAATAATATCCAGTTATTTGAAGACTTCAAAAAAGAAGGATGAACATCTGTCTGGGTTGGTTTAGATTGACACTTTCCTGGGTACTGAGTAATATGAAAAACACTCAGCAATGGCTATGCCACGGACACTGACTTATCAGAATGGATGCTGGTCAGCATGTAGTTCCCGGTGTTCTCACTGAGTATCCACTCTGCCTAGAAGCCATGAAAATATTTCCTGGCTTTTATAAACTTCCAGTATTAGATAACACTCATGTTTCCAGTCTTGGGTGGCACGGGATGTCTTGGGAGCCTAACTATGAGGATATTTCTCTTGATTCAAGCAAAGAGTAAATGAGGTACTGATGGTTGAGAGGATTGCTTTGGCTTCCCTTTTATCTGATTACATTGCTTGATCTCTCATGCCTTGAGTTGAGTTTGGCTGTTTACTGAAGTTGAAATTCCCTGTTCTTAAACTATGCTCTCTTGCTTGTTGAGGTTTGACAGCAATTTACTTTCTCTTTTAGGATTTGTTGTTATGATCAGTAAGTTGGTTGAAAATGTTGATACCAGAAGTCTCTCAGTGACCTGTTTTTTTTCATGGGTGTCATGATTTTCTTCAGTTTTTATTCTTATTATTTTGAAATATAACTTAGTAGAGGTTGTTTCTGAGAGAGACAATTTTGTGTTCATCTGTAGCTCTCTGTTTCTAGTAATCTTTTAAGTGAGTGTGTGTGTGTGAGAGAGAGAAAGTATGCATATAAAATGCTATAGCCACTTGTTTTTCTTTATTCTCTTTCTAATAATTGTAGAATAATAAGGGTTTCCAAGGTGGTGCAAGTGGTAAAGAATCTCCCTGCCAATGCAGGAGGTGCAAGAGATGCAGGTTTGATTGCGGGTCCCGGAAGATCCCCTGGAGTAGGAAATGGCAACCCACTCCAGTATTATTGTCTGGAAAATTCCATGAAGTGATGAGCCTGGTGGGCTACAGTTCATGGGATCCCAAAGAATCAGACATGACTGAGCACACGTACATATAATTTACTTGGGCTTCCCTGGTGGCACAGTGGTGAAGAATTTACCTGCAATGCTGGAGATATGGGTTCGATCCCTGAGTCAGGAAGATCCCCTGAAGAAGAAAATGGCAACCCACTCCAGTATTCTTTCCTGGGAAATTCCAAGGACAGAGGAACTTGCCAGGAGTTGCAAAGGAGTTGGACATGACTTAGGGACTAAACAACAACAGCAATAGTTAACTCACCATTGCTTTAAAACTGTTCAAAAGACCTTTTTCTTTTATGAAAATATGTTTAATTCATAAATTTCTTATTGATTAACTTTATAGAACATTAATTTTATTCATTTTAAAATCTAAGCCTTTCAGTATAAACAAAATTATTTTGAAATACAATCTATTTTTTGTTAAAAGCAAGTGGAAAGAATTGCAAGCGGATTCTTATCCCCTCGTTCTAATCCTATTTTAGAGCATGGTTCTAAGTGATTATATCTTCATGTTTGTGCAGTGATCTTCACGTTGTTGGAGGGTGTGGTGGGGAGGATAGTACTAGAGCACAGGTCAGGAGGGTGCCAGAGTGTCCACTGTGCCGGGCAAGGCAGGCCAAGGCAGGCCACGCCTTTACCTGTAACTTCAGTGCTATGTCCTGGGTTGAGCTGCTGCCACATTCTCTGCCATATACTCTCAAGTCCCTTATGTATATAAATCCCCTTTGCCCTGATAGCTTTGGCTGGGATGGTGCTTTTTTTTTTTTTTTTTTTAATGCGCCTAAGCAGGAGAAAGTCAAATCTACCAACTCTTTATCTGTGGACCACATTCCCACCTTTGTAGCTAACGATTTTCTCTTCTACTTCCAGCTTCTTTGTGCAAGTATTGTATAAACCACATAATCTGTCTATGTCTCAATTTCTTATCTGCAAAAGGAGCTAGTACTCTGGCTACTTTTTCTGCTAAGATAGTCCTGAGGATTAATGAACTGACTTTCAAAAGCACAAGTGTCTTACATTTAGATCTTTAATCCATTTTGAGTTTATTTTGGTGTATGGTGTTAGAAAGTGTTCTAGTTTCATTCTTTTACAAGTGGTTGACCAGTTTTCCCAGCACCACTTGTTAAAGAGGTTGTCTTTTTTCCATTGTATATCCTTGCCTCCTTTGTCAAAGATAAGGTGTCCATAGGTTCGTGGATTTATCTCTGGGCTTTCTATTCTGTTCCATTGATCTATATTTCTGTCTTTGTGCCAGTACCATACTGTCTTGATGCCAGAAACTATAAAACTCCTAGAGGAGAACATAGGCAAAACACTCTCTGACATAAATCAAAGCAAGATCCTCTATGACCCACCTCCCAGAATATTGGAAATACAAGCAAAACTAAACAAATGGGACCTAATTAAACTTAAAAGCTTTTGCACTACAAAGGAAACTATAAGTAAGGTGAAAAGACAGCCCTCAGATTGGGAGAAAATAATAGCAAATGAAGAAACAGACAAAGGATTAATCTCAAAAATATACAAGCAACTCCTGAAGCTCAATTCCAGAAAAATAAATGACCCAATAAAAAAATGGGCCAAAGAACTAAACAGACATTTCTCCAAAGAAGACATACAGATGGCTAACAAACACATGAAAAGATGCTCAACATCACTCATTATTAGAGAAATGCAAATCAAAACCACAATGAGGTACCATTACACGCCAGTCAGGATGGCTGCTATCCAAAAGTCTACAAGCAATAAATGCTGGAGAGGGTGTGGAGAAAAGGGAACCCTCTTACACTGTTGGTGGGAATGCAAACTAGTCCAGCCGCTATGGAAAACAGTGTGGAGATTCCTTAAAAAACTGGAAATAGAACTGCCATATGACCCAGCAATCCCACTTCTGGGCATACACACTGAGGAAACCAGATCTGAAAGAGACACATGCACCCCAATGTTCATCGCAGCACTGTTTATAATAGCCAGGACATGGAAGCAAGCTAGATGCCCACCAGTAGATGAATGGATAAGGAAGCTGTGGTACATATACACCATGGAATATTACTCAGCCATTAAAAAGAATTCATTTGAACCAGTCCTAATGAGATGGATGAAGCTGGAGCCCCTTATACAGAGTGAAGTAAGCCAGAAAGATAAAGAACATTACAGCATACTGACACATGTATATGGAATTTAGAAAGGTGATAACGATAACCCTATATGCAGAACAGAAAAAGAGACACAGAAATACAGAACAGACTTTTGAACTTTGTGGGAGAATGTGAGGGTGGGATATTTCAAAAGAACAGCATGTATACTATCTATGGTGAAACAGATCACCAGCCCAGGTGGGATGCACGAGACAAGTGCTCGGGCCTGGTGCACTGGGAAGACCCAGAGGAATCGGGTGGAGAGGGAGGTGGGAGGGGGGATCGGGATTGGGAATACATGTAAATCCATGGCTGATTCATATCAATATATGACAAAACCCACTGGAAAAAAAAAAATAAAAATAATTAAAAAAAAGAAAAAAAACAAAAAAAAAAATAAAATAAAAAAAATAAAAAAAATCAAAAGCACAAGTGTCTGAGATGATAGGCCCTCCATAAATTCAAATTACAATTATTACTATCCTCCATTTTACTGCCAGGAGAATAGTAACTCAAATCGGATCTAGTATTTATAAACAAGTTTGCATTTTTTAAAGTATTTTGTTATCTTTAATAACTTAGAAAAGCCTCTCCCAGCACAGTCTCAGCATCATGCTTCTATTGACAAAGGATTCATATAAATCTTTTTCATGAACTCTTCATTGTTTTGCTGATTCAGATTATTATTTTTCAATCCTATTTTGTCTCATCCTTGAAGGATTTGTTCTATATCAAGGCTGCTTGGGGGGTATGGGGTTTATTCTTCTAATTGAATTATTGGGATAATATAAATATAATTTGACTTATAAATTGTTAACCCTTATAAAAATATTGCTTCGTTAGAATGGAAATGAAGAGATTAAAATTGAGGCTGAGATCTGTATTGAGAACTCCAGAGGGAGGCTTGGACCAGGGGCAGACTTCAGGAGCTTATCAAATCATGATTGAATTATCAAAAGGTGGAGCCCGGGCAGAATGTTCACTTGTCCAAATAAGCCTTCAGCGTTTGCCTTGGGCAGGTGATTTCTTTTAATCCCCTCCGCCCACTAGGAGACCAGCATTCATTAAACTGATTCCTTGGCTGTATTGCTTTGTTCATTGTTTACAACCTGAAACTGTTTGGATACACTTGGCTCTTTATCCCTCTTGATCTCCCATGTTGCGTTTGGATCCAATGCTTAATTCTGGTTCAGAAAAGTCCCTGGGACTTTACCCAGGCACTAGTTTGATTAGTGCCAGGTTTTTCCCATCACTCATGAAAGGGGATCAGGCATTGCTTTGATCTAATATCTTTTGGCAACAGTTTGCTTCTCTTCCCACCAGTTTCCTTCATGCCCCGGGTATCCCGTGTTCTCTGGGACATCCAGATGTATGTAGTCTTCGTGAGGTTTCTTTGCGAATACCCAGATTTCAGAACTTCCTCTTCTTTCTCTACCTGGATGAGTCAGTCCAGTAACTGGAAGGCAGTCTGCCTCATGACTTTGGTGTCTCAGGGTTTCATCGCTAGAGAGTGCTATGTTCTTATGATCCATGAAATCATTTATGTTGAAATGGTTTTTATTAAATAAATATTTCTATAAATGAAATCACATATATATTCTAGTGGACAAAGGAAGCCTATATATTATAAGGATGAAAGTAAACAATAAATGATAGCTTTGGAAGAATTTCTCCTAAAAACCAAAATGTTAAGTCTACTATTAGTTGATCAAAATTTGTTTTAAATTTTTCTGTTTCATCTGAAGTTGAGTGTGAAGAATAATGACTTTAAACTTCATTTTTCACACATGGATTTTTAAAACTTTACAAGATAAAGTTTGTCTGAAATCTTTGTACATCATGTAATTACATTCTACTTTCTTAGTTTTTGTCTAGAGGCATTTGTGAAATAAACCATGCTCTCAAGTTTTCTCAGTCCTCAGTTTATTGATAGTGGGAACACAAGGACAGGTACAGATTTACTAGCAGACAAAAGAATTTGATATAGATTATGTGAAAAATCAGAGTCAGCTCAACATTTTAAAATGTCCAAGAAAGAAAAATAAGTTGTCATTAAGATTCCACAGAATCTTTATCTTAGCTCTGCTTATTTAATACACAAAAAATGCAGAGTCACATGATTTTTACTCAAGAGGGTCAAAAAGTTTACATCTGTTAGTTTCACATAGGAAATAGGCAAGGTGCAGAACCAATTGAAAGGAAACCTGAAAAGAAGATATTGCCTGTCTTCCCCCTGGGAGGGCCTGGGAGGAACAAAAAGAAAATGATGATTGCTGTCTTGTTAAGAAAACCTTAGATTCTCTTTAATTTTTAACAAAATTAAAAATTATTCAGTCCTTTTCAAATACCACAATTTTAATGTAAAGCTCATATTGGGATTAACCTTTCTGTTGTGACAAACATAAACATCTGGCATTCACGGAACCTGAGAACTGATGTGGACCTTATCACCACCTCTGTAAGTGTTTTTAGATAAACCACAGCAGTTTCCGTATTTGTAGAAGATGACAACTGAATTTGATTGGTACTTATCAGATACGTATCATGGGAACTAGAGGTTCTGTGGAGTGATTTCAGAGCTCCCACTGCAGTGAAAGTGGTGGCTAGCAAGGTGACAGTTGTGGGCTATTCTCCCCTTACCTGTGGACCAGATGAGTTTTTCTTTTATTACTTTCCAAAATTTATTTCTTTAAGTTTTGCACAATATTTCATTTTCAGGAATTGTTCTTCTACGCATGAGAGAATTATGTTTGAAAACATTCACTTATTGCTAAGGTCCTTTCATTTCTAAAGATAAGTTTTCTGTATATGTATACCAACATACATTGTTATATATTTATACACTACCTTTCCCCAATGTGACTTAAAGTACCAAATCTCAAAATATACATACATAATAAAATTGAAAACCATTAACAATAAAAGTTAAGCCTCATAAAATAATGGCAAGGTATAGTAGGTTGGGTGAAGAGATTAATTATATTAAACAAAAAAAATCAGGGATATGAGAATCTATTTTAGTGTACAAAATCTCAGTCTCATCTTCCCTAGCTAAGGTAAAACCCAAAGCATGAGGCAATACTAATCTTTTTAAAAATTTTTATTTATTTTTAATTGGAGGATAATTACTTTACAATGTTGTGTTGGTTTCTGCCATATATCAACATAAATCAGCCCTAGGTATACATATATCCCCTCCCTCCCACCTTCCACCCCATCTCACCCCTCTAGGTTGTCGCAGAGCACCAGGTTGAGCTCTCTGTGTTACACAAAACTTCGCATTAGCTAGCTATTTTGCATATGGTGATGTATATATTTCACTGCTGCTCTCTCAATTCATCCCACCCTCTCCTTCCCCGACTGTTCTCTATGTTTAAATCTCTATTTCTGCCCTGCAAATAGGTTGATCAGTACTGTTTTTCTAGATTCCATATATATGCATTAATATACGATATTTGTTTTTCTCTTTCTGACTTCAGTCTGTATAACAGGCTCTAGATTCACGAGGTAGATGAAACTAGTCTTTTAATAAGAGAAAAGATTAAAATTCGGAGGAAGAAACATTTT
The DNA here is from genome assembly GCF_033118175.1 of Dama dama. Classification (NCBI taxonomy): domain Eukaryota; kingdom Metazoa; phylum Chordata; class Mammalia; order Artiodactyla; family Cervidae; genus Dama; species Dama dama. Next base: position 27,231,691 of record NC_083698.1, on the reverse strand, counting down.
CTATCCCCCAAATTGGAGAATAATTTGTCATACATGGCTTTATATGAAACATAATGGGCAAGTTTCCTGATTACAGATTTACAGAAATATAGGGAAATTACATGTATGGTCATATCTTATCTTTACCAGGAGTAAAAACCAAGGAAGTAGTGCTAAGCCTTCACTCTATAAAGACCATTTTGATAACAGGCTAGAACAACATGCTTTACTTTTAAAGCTGCCCACTTATTGGAATGATTTAGAGATAAGGCTAGAATTGGATGCTGTGAATGGTTCACATACCTTCTTCTAGGACTGGCATGGCTTTTAATGGAAACGACGTGATGGGCAATTTTAAGTTGACATTGTGAGAACATATCTAAAAGGCAGATTTTCTTTGTTGTTTGTGAACATAGCAAAATGATATTTTGTGTGGAAATAAAATTCCTGAAATGGTCTTGTTTTCATAGTTTTCTGCTGGACCTCAGCCAGCAGAGCCCAGACGTTGAGCTGGCTTTCAGCCAGCACCTGAGTGACTCAGGTGTAGTTTTTAAGGATACAGTAAAAGGAATGAGGCCTACTAAGAGGCTCTTTATTCCTTTGCCATGGGACCATATTAAAATGCTTCCCCTTGTGTTTATATCCAAGGAAAACTAAAAAGAAAGAACATAGAAGGGGGCATCACTTGGTTGTACTATTTTCTAAGTTTGGAGAAGAGAAAAAAAGTTGGGTTGCTTGCCTTTGCCACCATTGTCAGAACTTGGCTTACTTTTCAGTTCTATCACCTAAAATTTTATTATCTAAAATTCTATGATCTAAGGTTATTATATAAAAGAAAGATAAAACCCCTCAGAGCACCATGAATTCCTAAGTTCCCTGGTTTTAAAATGGATTCCATGTCATTTGTGAACAGTCAGATGATGGTGACAGGAGATGAGATCTTGATGGTCACATCATGAAGATCCTCTCATTTTACAGATGGAGACATGAGACTCTCAGCAAGCAATGAGTCACTGTGGGTCATAGAACCAGCTAATCACAAACCCAGAACTAGCCTCCAGGTCTCATTCTCATTCATTCACCACTCCAAGTGTCTAAAGAAATGATTACGTTACAATAGTCAATGTTTTATTTAAATATATCTACTTGAAACTGTGTGTGTGTGTGTGTATGTATTTGTGTGTGCAGACACATCCCTATTGTATAAAGATGGTAGATACAGGGATGGAGAATAGTATTGGCCTTTTGGTTTCTGGCTCCTGATGGTTTTACTTTGCTGTTCATGAGACAAAAAGGGAATAGAAAGAAGTCAAACTTCCCCAAGAGTCTGAGTTTACCTTCTTAATGACACGTTTATTTTTCCACGTCACATTTTGCAAAGAAGTGAGAAGTAGGCCTCCACAACCTGGCCTGCTTTCCCTGGTTTTTGACATTATAGTAACTTCCTTAGTTTAGCTGCATCTTTTACAAGATAGCTCATAAAACCTCAGAAGCTGATTTCTTAGAGAACTTGCATCAATGACTGTAATGGGATGCAACTTAGAGAAGAAATGGCAATAAAAAAAATTGAAGACAAAGTTGCACCTTATAACTATCACCTTGATGTAACTTTTTTCCCTTCTCCAAATTTATTTTCAGTTTTTATCTGTAATATGTACATTTTTATGCTTTCAATCATAGTTTATATAAACTTTCAAGATTAGCCTTTTCACTTAGACATACTATTTCTCATGTTAGAGGTTCTGCAACTATTTTGCTAAAAGAGGACATTATGCTCTAAGTTCATAGCTTATAATATACTTAATTATTCATCAATTAAAGAACATTTGGGTCATTTTCAGTTTATTTTTCTATTACATATAATGCTATGATAGAGAATTTTATAAACATAGCTATCCCTCTTACTTTTGAATTACTTTCTTAGGGAAAATAAAAATTATTTAGAAGGATTAAAGTAATTATTTTAATCACTGATGTGTATTCCTCAAGGTGGGCTTCCCAGGTAGTGCTAGTGGTAAAGAATCCTCCTGCCAATGCAGGAGGCATAAGAGATGTGGGTTCACATCCCTGGGTTGGGAAGATCCCCTGGAGGAGGGCATGGCAACCCGCTCCGGTATTCTTGCCTGGAGCATTCCATGGACAGAGGAGCCTGACGGACTACAGTCCATAGGGTCGCAAAGAGTAGGATGTAACTGAAGCAGCTCACCATGCACACTCATGTACATTCCCCAAGGACAGGCTTTATTTTGTGAGGCATGAAATTTATATAACTTGGGGAAAGGGGATCTTTGAGAAAAAGAATATAAAACTACAAATATAAATTGTTAGGATTCCTCTCAGTGCCATGAAGTCTCATCACAGTGAGGGGCCATAAGCTCAACTTGTAACAGGCTCAAATTGTCAAAGTGGTAAATGCTCAAATACTGTAATAATTGCAATTTCATCAGTAAGATATGAAATACTTCATCTCTGAAACCTCATGAGTACTGTGACTTAATTACTTTAGTACTATAATAACCTGACTACATTTAACATGGATAATTTGCTTTAGTGTACTTGTTTTACTTATTAGAAACACCTTGTTTCATCTTCTCTTGCTATATAGCAAACTACCCCAAACCTTGGCCTATATAGTACAGATTGTGGCTCTAAGGTTGCAGGTGGACTGGTCTAGAGGGCTCATGATGGCTTCATATTCTCACCTGGTATTTTGCAAATGTGACTAGAAGTTGGGACTCAGCTGGGCTTGTTGACCAGAGTACCTGTATGTAGGCTATCCAGCACGATGGCCTCGGAGCAGTCAGACTTATGACATGGCAGCTGACTTCACTCAGAGCAAGTTTTCAAAGAGAATTGGACAGAGCCTCCAAGACTTTCTATGATGGAGACTTGTAAATCTCAAAACATTGCTTTTCCCACACTCTATTAGTCAAGCAAATCACGAAGGCCCATTTGGATTCAAGTGGAATTTAAGTGAGAGGACAACACAGTTGAATTGGAAATCATTTTTAATCTACCACAGGGTAATACATTTTTCCTGCTTGTGTACTTCTTGTATCAATTACCTGTTAAATAACATCATATATTGTCAACATAATTATGAAGGTTTAAATAGAATATTAAATGATTTTTATGATAGTAAGGAAAGAGACATTTTGTAACCTGCATAAATCCATTAAATGTGCCTTTAATAGAGTGGAAAAGTCAGAAGTACTTCAATAGCCAACTTAAATAAGGTCACTAGTTTACAGTTATATGTTACATATTATATATATTATATCCCTGTCTTTCATTTCTTTCTTTCATATTTATTTATTTTATTCCTTTAGTAAGATGATAAAGATGAGATGCCAAATTGTCATTAGCAAACTTAGGTATAGTCATGTCAAATAAATGGGGCTTCCCAAGTGGCTCAGTGCTAAAGAATCTGCCTGCTAAGCAGGGGATTTGATCCCTGGGTCAGGAAGATCCTCTAGAGAAAGAAATGGAAACACACTCAGGTATTCTTGGCTGGGAAGTTCCATGGACAGCGAGCCTGGCAGACTAGAGTCCATGGGGTTACAAAGAGTCAGATACAGTTTAGCAAGTAAACAGCAGCAGCAGCATGTTAAATAAACACTAAGGAAAATCAGCATAGAAGAAAGGACATGTGAGCCCTTTGCCTGTTTGCCCTTAGCCTTCTCTTCTCCTCTGTATATTGTAGGTTTGTGATACCCCACAGATGGCCTTTCTAGGTTTTTATTGCCAGCAAGATTCTAGTTAGGTCTTGCCAATGGGAAGTCCTGCCAAGAGACTGAGAAATGAAGGAGGGGGAAAGTGACTCACTTCCTGCTTTCAGCTTCTGGGCCTCCATCTGCAGCAGCAAAAAGTTATGAACTCCAAGCATCCTCTGACCATTTCAATAACACAGTACAGAATCCCTCCCTAATTCACACACCCACCTTTTGAGGTACTCTGGCTATACCAACACCAGAACCTGCAGTAGAGATCTTCGGTAACCTCAGCTCCAGCTGAGTGGTACCTCCCCAGCAGTTGAGGCCCAGGCCCAGTTATACAAGGCCCAGTTATATTTCCAGCCACCAAGCTCTCTCCAGCACCTTATTTGTAGTCCAAGTGCTGACACAGGACCCCTACTTGGTGTTTCCAGGGTCTCTTGAAGGACCACACGAATCCACTAACAAGTGGGCAGCTGGGTTCTACAACCTTATCCTCCCTTTTGTTTCCTTGGTCTGGGAATAATAGCTCCTTCCTGCAGGTGTCAACATCTAGGTTACTTCACTCTCTGAATTTTTACTCTTTCAGACTTCTATGCTTGAAAGACCTCATTTATTTATTTTTTTTTAAACTGGACCCTGAGTGATACACTAGGAGCTGTGTTACTGTTAGTCATTTGCAGATGTGGATAAAATGTCTACTAAGGGAGAATATTCAGATCAGAGCAGCTGGTGCAAGAGAAAGGTGAGCAAGCCATTCATAAAATATTGGTGCTTTGTTATCTGAGTTTTTAATACCACCCTTGTTTATGGGTTTTCTGTCACAGTACCAGTTGTGTTTTGCGGGAAAACACTGTCTTTCACAAAACAGAAAGCAAATATTATTGGGGGTAGTACTCATTTTTCTTGTCATTGTCAAATTGAATTTTGTAACAGCATAAGTCACAGGAATAGGTGCAGTGATTATTCTGTCATTGACAGTTCATAGGAACCTCTCAAAAATGAAAGAGTGGGTTATTATAGGGGAAAAAAAGCTTGCATTGAAAGTCTTTCAATTTTTATTGGTTTAACAAAAACTAACAGATTTTGGCTTTGTTGCTGTTTTGAAGCCATGAACTGTTCCAGATTTTTCATGTTTAGAATTATCTGTGCAGGCTGTGGGAATGGATAAAGGCACTGCTGTTTCCTTTTTGAAAAAAAGAGGGATGTTTGTTTATTATGCCTTGACTCTTAAATTCATTTGTCAGTTCTGAAAAATTTGTATTGAGAAAAAAAATTTTCTTTAATATCAAGATCCAATAACAATTTATTAGTTAATATATGGCCTTAATTATTATACAAATATTAAATAATAAAGTAGTACAATCAAAATGTTTCAAATAAAGAAAGCCAAGCAGAAAACTGCTCACAATTAAGCATTTAATTTAGCATGAATGTAATTATCTTTAATATTCAGAAGACAAAAATGATATTGTATACATATATTTGGACAAACATATAAAATAGTCCCGATTTATTTTTTAATACCTTAAGCTTGGTACTGTGGTTATTATACAGTGGACGTGACAAATAGATTCAAGGGATTAGATTTGATAGACAGAGTACCTGAAGAACTATGGATGGAGATTCATGACATTGTACAGGAGGCAGTGATCAAGACAGTTCCCAAGAAAAAGACATGCAAAAAGCAAAATGGTTGTCTGATGAGGCCTCACAAATAGCTGTGAAAAGAAGAGAAGCTAAAGGCAAAGGAGAAAATGAAAGATATACCCATTTGTATGCCAAGTTCCAAAGAATAGCAAGAAGAGATAAGAAAGCCTTCCTCAGCGATCAGAGCAAAGAAATAGAGGAAAATGATAGAATGGGAAAGACTAGAGATGTCTTCAAGAAAATCAGAGATACCAAGGGTACATTTCATGCAAAGATGAGCACAATAAACAACAGAAATGGTACGGACCTAACAGAACCAGAAGATATTAAGATGAGGTGGCAAGAATACTCAGAACTATACGAAAAAGATCTTCATGACCCAGATAACTATAATGGTGTAATCACTCACTTAGAGCCAGACATCCTGGAATGCAAAGTCAAGTGGGCCTTAGGAAGCATCACTATGAACAAAGTTAGTGGAGGTGATGGAATTCTAGTTGAGCTATTTCAAATCCTAAAAGATGATGCTGTTAAAGTGCTGCACTTACTATGCCAGCAAATCTGGAAAACTCAGCAGTGGCCACAGGACAAAGGTCAGTTTTCATTCCAATCCCAAAGAAAGGCAATGCCAAAGAGTGCTCAAACTACCGCACAATTGTACTCATCTCTAGCAAACTGTATGCTAGCAAACTAATGCTCAAAATTCTCTAACCAGACTTCAACAGTATGTGAACCATGAACTTCCAGATGTCCAAACTGGACTTATAAAAGGCAGAGGAACGAGAGATCAAATTGCCAACATCTGTTGGATCATCAAAAAAGCAAGAGGATTCCATAAAAACATCTACTTTTGCTTTATTGACTACGCCAAAGCCTTAGACTGTGTGGATCAAACAAACTGGAAAATTCTTAAAGACATGGGAATACCAGACCACCTGACCTGCCTCCTGAGAAATTTGAATGCAGGTCAGGAAGCAACCGTTAGAACTGGACATGGAACCACAGACTGGTTCCAAATCAGGAAAGGAGTACGCCAAGGCTGCATTTTGTCACCCTGCTTATTTAACTTATATGCAGAATACATCATGAGAAATGCTGGGCTGGATGAAGCACAGGCTGGAATCAAGATTGCTGGGAGAAATATCAATAACTTCAGATATGCAGATGACACCACCATTATGGCAGAAAGTGAAGAAGAACTAAAGAGCCTCTTGATGAAAGTGAAAGAGGAGAGTGAAAAAGTTGGCTTAAAACTCAACATTAGAAAGTGAAGATTATGGCATCTGGTCCCTTCACTTCATGGCAAAGAGATGGGGAAACAATGGAAACAGTGAGCAACTTTATTTTTTTGGGCTCCAAAAATCACTGCAGATGGTGACCAAAGTCATGAAATGAAAGGACACTTGCTCATTGGAAGGAAAGCTATGACCAACCTAGACAGCATATTAAAAAGCAGAGACATTACTTTACCAACAAAGGTCCATCTAGTCAAAGCTATGCCACATTTGCAAACCACCTAGAAAACCTTCACAATTCCATTGATTTGTTGCATGTAATTTTTGGTCTGTTAATCCAGCTCTTTACTTTCTCAGCTCTCAAGTGGAAGTTCATTGTTTCATTTTGCTGCATATTTTGCTGAGTACCTCCTATACACTAGAAACTTATCTAGATCCTAGGGATATAGCAGTAAACAAAATAGACAAATAAATGTCTTTAGTCTATGGTGCTTATATTCTAGTGTAGGAAATATAGGACATAAAATAAATCAGTCATTTATATTGCATGTTAGAGGTTATAGGTGGCATGGAGAAAAAGAAGATAGACAAATGCAATGAAGGATGTGTATTAATAATTTTAGTCAAGGGACCAAGGAAGGTGTCATTTATGAGGTGATATTTTGGTAAGTATATAAAGATGCTGATGAAGTTACCACAGATATCTGGGGAAAGAGATTTTTAGGCAGAGAAAGCAACAAGCATAAAGCCCATGAGGCAGGAATGTGCCTATTGTGTTTGAAGAACAGTAAGGCCTGATGCTGGGAGGGATTGGGGGCAGGAGGAGAAGGGGATGACAGGGGATGAGATGGCTGGATGGCATCACCGACTCGATGGGCATGAGTTTGAGTAAACTCCGGGAGTTGGTGATGGACAGGGAGGCCTGGTGTGCTGCAATTCATGGGGTCGCAAATAGTTGGACATGAGTGAGCAACTGAACTGAACTGAACTGAAGGCCAGTGTGAAGAGAGTCACTTGATGAAGGAGAGGGTATAGAAGATGACCTCAGACAGGTTATGGGGTCAGGTGTTTTGGACTAAGTTCATATAGATCATATGACTTTGGCTTTTACTTGGTTGAGAAAGGAAGCCATTGCAAGGTTTTGAATAAATGAATGATATGATCTGAGTGATCTGACTGTTCAAGGAGGAGAGAGTAATAAGCTACATTGCATGATGTTGGTGGATTAAAGACACTGAATGATAAATTACCATTGAAACTGGCAATGGGAGATCATAGGTGACCTTGACAAGAGCATTTCTGATGGAGTGGAGAGTAGGTAAAAATGATGGGAGGGCTCTGAGAGTAAGGAAAAAATAATTATGCATGAGCAGAGAAGGTATGTTTGTGTGTCTGTTTTTGCTATAAAGGGAAGATGGGAAATGGGTGGAACCTAGAAGATATACTAGGGTCAAGATGGTTTGGTTGACCTTTTAAAAAGATGTCCAAAGTATCAGTGTGTTTTTGTGTATATGGGAAAGATGCAGCAGAAGAGAATACACTTGTGATGCCAGAAAGAGAAAGAGAGTTTTTGATGCATTTCTTTGAATAGGTTACTAGGAATGGAACCTGCCTATCTGTGGAGCCAGGGATACTTGACTGGCAGTACCAACAGTTCATCCTCAGTAACAGAGGATGAGATGGCTGGATGACATCACCGACTCGATGGACATGAGTTTGAGTAAACTTCGGGATTTGGTGATGGACAGGGAGGCCTGGCGTGCTGCAATTCATGGTGTCGCAAAGAGTCAGACACGACTGAGCGACTGAACTGAACAGGAAAGAAACCCAAATGCATGATCCATATAGGTAGTTCAAAAGATGTGTTGGTAAGAACAGGTGGAAGTTCTCTCTGAATGCTTTTTCCTCCCTCAGTAAAATATGAAGCAAAATTATCAGCTCAAAATGAAAACGAAGGAGGGTGTTAGAGATTCAATGAGAAAGAAGGGGCGCATGTATGTGCCTGGGACTTTTAAGTAAGATTGCCTGGCAACACTAGGAACTAACCACCTGGGGTTAGTCTGTGTGCTTTTCTCCATCTATGAGCACTTTCTGGATTATGGTTAATAGGTTCAGTGTGGGGTTTCACCAAGGTATGGTTGCACTGGTTAGTATTGATAGAACTTGTAGAAACATTTGGAGAGTTAAGGAGAAAGGCAGGAAGGTGGTTGTGGTGACCATTCTTGTCATTGAAACTGAGTAGAGGAAAAACTATTTGAAGAGGAAACAGGTGAGAGGCAGTGAAACAGTGATAGAATCAGTAGGTTGCTGGTCCTATAGGGTAAAGGAATCAAGGAATTGCCATGAAATATTAATTCATACTAGAGTTCATATCAATTTTAAGAATTTTTCTTTGTTCTCATTGTGGTTTCCCCTTCATCCTGTTTTTCCTTTAAACACATCCATCTTTAGACATTAGGTATGATTTAATCACTACTGTCCTCTCTATGTGAAATAATATTTTCATAATCAAATAATATACACTCATTGAAATTTAAAAAATATAGAAAAGGAAAATGAAAATCACTAAGAGTCTTACCACTTAAACAAATGTACTGGTAGTATTATTGTGTATGTCAGTCTTTGAATATTCCTGTCCTGTTTCTCTTCATGACTTTTCATGATTTTCTACCATGTTTAAGTTTTTTCATTTCAAAATAGTCTTATAAAAATAATAACTGTTATTCCTATATACTAACAATGAAAAATAAGAAAGAGAAATTAAGGAATAAATCCCATTCACCATTGCAACAAAAAGAATAAAATATCCAGGAGTAAATCTACATAAGGAGACAAAAGAACTGAACACAGAAAATTATAAGACACTGATGAAAGAAATCAAAGATGACATAAACAGATGGAGAGATAGTCCATGATCCTGGGTAGGAAGAATCAATATTGTGAAAAGGACTATACTACCAAATGCAATCTACAGATTCAATGCCATCTCTATCAAATTACCAATGGCATTTTTCACATAACTAGAACAAGAATTTCACAATTCATATGGAAACACAAAAGACCCTGAATAGCTAAAGCAGTCTTGAGAAAGAATGGAACTGGAGGAATCAATCTTCCTAACTTGAGAGTATACCACAAAACTACAGTCATCAAGGCAGCATGGCACTGACACAAAAACAAAAATACAGACCAATGGAACAAGACAGAGAGCCCAGAGATCACACATGCAACTATGGGCACCTTATTTTTGACAAAGGAGGCAAGAATATACAATGGGGCAAAGATAGCCTCTTCAATAAATGGTGCTGGAAAACTGGACAGCTACATGGAAAAGAATGGAATTAGAACTCTTCCTAATGCCATACAAAAAGATAAAGTCAAAATGGATTAAATACGTAAATGTAAGACCAGAAACTATAAAACTCTTAGAGGAAAACATAGGCAGAACACTCAGATGTAAATCAAAGCAAGGTCTTCCATGACCCACCTCCTAGAGTAAAGGAAATAAAAACAAAAATAAACGAGTGGGACCTATTTAAGCTTAAAATCTTTTGCACAGCAAAGAAAACTACAAACAAGGTGAAAGGACAACCCTCAGAATGGGAGAAAATAATAGCAAAAGAAACAAACAACTGACAAAGAATTAATTTCCAAAATATGCAAGCAGCTCATACAACTCAATTCCAGAAAAACAAACAACCCAATCAAAAAGTGGGAGAAAAGACCTAAAAAAGTCATTTCTCCAAAGAAGACATACAGATGGCTAACAAACACATGAAAAGATGCTCAACATCTCCATTGTTAAAGAAATCCAAATCAAAACTACAATGAGATACCACCTCACACCAGTCAGAATAGCCATCATGAAAATGTCTACAAACAAATGCTGAAGAGGGTGTGGAGAAAAGGGAGCCCTCTTTCATTGCTGGTGGGAATGTACATTGATGCAGCCACTATGGAAGACAGAATGGAGGTTCTTTAAAAAGCTAGGAATAAAACCATCATATGACCTCCAAGGCATGTACTCAGAGGAAACCAAAATTGAAAAAGACACATTCATCCCAATGCTCATTACAGCACTATTTATGATAGCTAGAATGTGGAAGCAACCTAGATGTCTATCGACAGATAAAGAATCTGTGGTACATAAATACAATGGAATACTCTGCAGCTATTAAAAGAAACACATTTGAGTCAGTTCTATTTAGGTGGATGAACCTAGAGCCTATTATACAGATTGAAGTAAGACAGAGAAATGTAAGTAGTGTATACTGATGCGTATATATGGAATCTAAAAAGATGGTACTGATGAAATAATTTTCAGGGCAGCAATGGAGAACAGACATAGAGAACTGACTTACGGACATAGTGGGAGGGGAAGAAGGAGATGGTGAGACGTATGGAGAGAGTAACATGGAAATTCACAATACCATATGTAAAATAGAAAGCCAACAGGAATTTGCTGTGTGAATCAGGGACCTCAAACAGGGGCTCTGTGACAATCTAGAAGGGTGGGATGGGTAGGGAGATGGGAGGGAGGTTCAGGAGGGAGGGGACATGGGTGTATCTATGGCTGATTCTTATTGATTTATGACAGAAAACTACAAAATTCTGTAAAGCGATTATCCTTAAAAAAATAAAAAAGTGCATCCCTGACCTTTCATTTCAACTCCCTCCAGTGCAGGCCTACCTGTCTGCCCCCAGCTCCTCTCCATTTCAGTGCATCCAAGCATAACTTATTTAAAAAACCCCAAAACTTCATGCTATTACATACTTCCACCAAGATTACCTTTAATGACTGTATAATGTTCTAATGAGGGGGTATTTTGTAATCCATTCAATTTTTTCTACATTATGGGATATTTATACTAATTTACTTTGGCGTTAAAATTGTGTGGTGATGAATGTTTTTATGAATGATTTAAAAATTATTGTTTAGATCTCCTAAGGAATTTTATATGTTCATTCTTCCTTTTTTTTAAAAGGAAATTATTCAAATGCCTCAAATCAGTCCTTAGACTTTTTTATTTTCTTCAAGTGAATCCTCTCAAAATTTCCAGAGAGCATTTTAAAACCTTTCCCAGTGGATTTAAATATAACAGATTAATCTTTCATTTTCAGTATTTTGGGCTTCCTTTATTTATTTTATTATCTTACCCAATTTTCAATATGATACTACATTTTTATGGGGCTCCATCCTGACCACAGCTGTAAATTCACATGTTATTTTCTTGATTAATGATTTATTCTAACTTCTAGTTACTTAGTTTGGCATTAAATATTTTATACTTATGGACCAGTTTTTAGGTTGAAAGTTTCCAGACCCATTTAGAATGTTGGTAAATGCTTCATCTTACTTATATTGTAAAACTCAAAAACATCCCAGTTAGTAGGTCCCTTTGAGTTTATAAGAATCAAAGATGCCTTTAGTTTACCAGGGGTCATGGAGAGGAAACATGAGGATGTTAGGAAGAAAAACAACACGAGAAACCAATGTGCAGGGCTTTACTGAGCTGGAATACAGTTACGGATGTACCCTGAGCTCTGGCCGTGTGGTGGCAGTTATTGTAGTTGGTCCTTCGGGGGAGCTACTCAAGGCCTTCTACTGTAGGATTTTCAGGGACATTGCCTACAGATTACTCTGGCTGTACTCTTGGACAATGTGGACCCCAGAGTAATATTTTTGCACTTTGGCTCTTGACTCTTTTACTTCTTTGCTGTATGACATTAGGTAAGTAAACTAATCTCTACATACCTCAGTTTCCCTCACTGCAAAATGGAGATAATAATATCACTTACCTACTATGCAGGTTAGAGGAGATAACAGATGTAAAGTACTTAGAACACTACCTAGCACATGGTATACCTAGTAATCTTTAGCTGTTATTAGTTACTGCAAGTTTAAGTTAACCTATATTAGACAAACTCTTTCTTACTTCTGTCAAATTTCCCTTATTTTCAGTCTATTTTGTATTATTTTATTCTCAATGATTTTTAAATATTAATAGTAATATTTACTGTATTCTCCATGTTTACCCTTTTCCCTTTGTAACTAAGCAGATTAGGTATTCTTTTAAAAATTATCTTCATAGACTAAAATCTACTTAAATGTTCCATATATTTTCTAAGTGCCATCTCATTTTTAGCTTGGACATCCAACCTTATCCAAAGAAACCTCCTTATATTCTTGTCTTTCTTCCATGATTACATGTCATTTTCAGTCAATTTGTCTCTTTGGTTAAGTTGGAATGTTCATTTTGGTTATTGTTTGACTATCAGAATATATATTTTAGAATAATACATGTTTTTATATAGTCTTATAAAAGCTTGTAACAGATATTGTAGGATATATATTGTAATAATGATAATATAATAATGTAAAATAGATATTACAGTCTTATAAGAACTTACAACAGATATTGTAGATAGATAGTGGTGGAATTTTAAAGAACAATTTTTCAGTCTCTTATTAATTCTTAAAACAGCAAATTGTAAACCTCTGTACAAATAACACTTTCTTAGTAACTCGGGTTCAGCATTTTACTTCTTAAGAGATGACTGAGACTCCTCCTCCATAGTGTCACCAGGAGGCTAAAGAGACGCATGATATATGTTTAGAAACTTGGAGTAGGGAATGAAAGGAATATTGAAAATTTTATCAAACCAATAAAAGAAAGAAAAATAAGTAAAAATATGATATGAGGTGGTAGAAATAAGTAAAAATCATGACATTTAATGACTTTTAAATGATTATAAAATGATAGAATTCAACTATTTAAAGACAGAGATTAACAATCAATGTGAATTCTTAAAAATCCAGCTGTTAGCTGTTTATGGTAGCATATCTAATAACCAACCAGAAGTGCTGAAATAAAGAGAAAAAGATGTCACACAAATACTGAATTTCCCTGAGTTTCAGGCACCATTCCATTTTAAAACACAACCTGAAATACCAGAAAACAGAAAGTCACCTCAAGTCTGACATTAATTGTTTATGCATTTTGATTTCTAAGATTTTAAACTGTGTAAAAAATGTGCCTTAAAATTGTGAAATACAATAATGAAAAGTATGTTGGTATGGAAGTATTAATACCACATAAAATAAGATTTAGGTCAAAAAAACATTTATAGTGATAAAGAGAAATGCTAGAGAAAAATAAAGAGAAAATCCGTTAAAGAAACATAACTACTGCTTCCCTGGTGACTCAGTGGTAAACAATCTGCCTGCGATAAAAGAGTCACTGGTTCAGTTCCTGGGTTGGGAAGATCCTCTGGAGAAGGAAATGGCAACCCACTCCAGTATTCTTGCCTGGGAAATCCCATGGACAGAGGAGCATGGCGGGCTACAGTCCGTGGGGTCGCAGAGTCGGACATGACTTAGCAAGTAAACAGCAGCAGCAGAAATGTGTGTAGTCTTTTTTTTTTTTTTAAGTTGGAGGCTAATTACTTCACAACATTTCAGTGGGTTTTGTCATACATTGATATGAGTCAGCCGTAGAGTTACACGTATTCCCCATCCCGATCCCCCCTCCCACCTCCCTCTCCACCCGATTCCTCTGGGTCTTCCCAGTGCACCAGGCCCGAGCACTTGTCTCATGCATCCCACCTGGGCTGGTGATCTGTTTCACCATAGATAATATACATGCTGTTCTTTCGAAACATCCCACTCTCACCTTCTCCCACAGAGTTCAAAAGTCTGTTCTGTACTTCTGTGTCTCTTTTTCTGTTTTGCATATAGGGTTGTCGTTACCATCTTTCTAAATTCCATATATATGTGTTAGTATGCTGTAATGTTCTTTATCTTTCCGGCTTACTTCACTCTGTATAGTAAAGCCTTTAGCCTTTGAAGGAAAAAAACTGACAAAATTACAAGAAAATTTGACAATTTAAAAATGTGGTTAGCAATTTTATGACATCTCCAGCAGAAATTTATAAATCAAACAGGTGTAAAATTAACTGTAAGGACAGAGTAAGCTTGAACAATGTAGCTTAAAATTTTCATCTAGTAAGTACAACTGGATAGAACAATTTCATACATAATGTTAGTAATTTGTCCTTTAATTTCAAATATTCTGTTTGTGTTTTTCCAAATTTTAAAATGAGAAAAATGAAAATGTATTGTATATCACACAAAACCCTGAACTTCTTTCCTACAAATGTAACAGAAAACTACTAAAACACATGTGCATGAAATACTATATAGTTAATATAGATGTATAAAAAATATTGCTTAGTTCCAGTAGCTTAGAAATTCATAACCCCTTTATTTATACTATCTTTATTTTGCAGTGGCTACTTATGATTCTGATGTTCTATTGGTTGAATTTGAAATGAAACTTTGCTGTTGTTGTTCAGTCACTAACTCATGTCTGATTCTTTCCAACCCCATGGACTGCAGCACACCAAGCTTTCCTGTCCTTCATTATCTCCCGGAATTTGTTCAACTTCATGTCCATTGAATCAATGATGCTATCTAATGATCTCATGCTCTGCTGCTCCCTTCTCCTTTTGCCCTCAATCTTTCCCAGCATCAGGGTCTTTTCCAATGAGTTGACTCTTCGCATTAGGCGGCCAAAGTGTTGGAGCTTCAGCGTCAGCACCAGTCCTTCCAATGAATATTCAGGGTTTATTTCCTTCAGGATTGACCAGTTTGATCTCCTTGCTGTCCAGGAGGCTCTCAAGAGTATTCTCCAGCTCCAGAGTTTGAAAACATCAATTCTTGAGCACTCAGCCTTCTTTATGGTCCAACTCTCACATCTGTACATGACTACTTGAAAAACCATAGCTTGACTATGGATTTTTGTTGGCAGAGTGATGTCTCTGCTTTTTATTATGTTGTCTAGGTTGGGCATAGCTTTCCTTCCAAGGAGCAAGATCTTTAATTTCATAGCTGCAGTCACTGTCTGCAGTGGCTTTGGAGCCCGAGAAAATAAAGTCCATCACTGCTTCCACTTTTTCTCCTTCTATTTGCCATGAAGTGATGGGACCAGATTCCATGATTTTAGTTTCTTTAATGTTGAGTTTTAAGCCAACTTTTTTACTCTACTCTTTCATCTTCATCAAGAGACTCTATAATTCCTCTTCACTTTCTGCCATTAGAGTGGTATCATCTCCATATCTGAGGTTGTTGATATTTCTCCCAGCAATCTTGATTCCAGTTGTGATTCATCCAGCCCGCATTTCACATGCTGTACTCTGCATAGAAGTTAAATAAACAGGATGACAATAGCCTTGCTGTACTCCTTTTCCAATTTTGAATCTGTCTGTTGTTCCCCGTCTGGTTCTAACTATTGCTTCTTGACCCATATACAGGTTTCTCAGGAGACAGGGAAGGTCGTCTGGTACTCCCATCCCTTTAAGAATTTTCCACAGTTTGATGTAATCCACACAGTCAAAGGCTTTGGCATAGGCAATGAAGCAGAAGTAGATGCTTTTCTGGAATTCTCTTGATTTTTCTACGATCTGAGGAATGTTGGCAATTTGATCTCTGGTTTCTCTTCCTTTTCTAAATCCAACTTGTATATCTGGAAGTTCTAGTTCATGTGCTACCAAAGCCTTGCTTGAAGAATTTTGAGCATAAATTTAATAGCATGTAAAATGAGCACAATTGTATGGTAATTTGAGGATTCTTTGTCATTGCCCTTCTTTGAAATTGGAATGAAAATCGACCTTTTCCAGTCCTGTGGCCACTTTCCAAATTTGCTGGCATATTCAGTGCAGCACTTTCACAGCATCATCTTTTTAGGATTTCAAATAGCTCACCTGGAATTCCATCACCTCCACTAGATTTGTTTGTAATAATGCTTCCTAAGGCCCACTTGAATTTACACTCTAGGATGTCTGGCTCTAGGTGAGTAATCACACCATCATGGTTATCCCGGTAATCAAGGACTTTTTTGTATAGTTCTTCTATGTGTTCTTGCTACCGCTTCTTAATCTTTTCTGCTTCTGTTAGATCCTTACCATTTCTGTCTTTTGTCAAGCCCATCCTTGTAGGAAATACTCCCTTGATCTCTCCAATTTTCTTGAAGAGATCTCTAGTCTTTCCCATGCTATTGTTTTTCTCTATTTCTTTGTATTGTTCATTTAAGAAGCCCTTCTTATCTATCTCTCCTTCCTATTCCCTGGAACTCTGTGTTCAGTTGGGTATATCTTTCCCTTTGTCCCTTGCCTTTCACTTCTCTTCTTCCCTCAGCTATTTGTAAAGCCTCCTCAGACAACGATGTTGCCTTCTTGCATTTCTTTTTCTTGGGTATGGTTCTTGTCACTGCCTCCTGTAAGCAATTTGACTTAGGTCATACCTTAATGGCCTAGTGGTTTTCCCTAGTTTCTTCAATTTGAGCGTGAATTTGCAATAAAGAGCTGATGATCTGAGCCACAATCAGCTCCAGGTCTTGTTTTTGCTGACTTTATAGAGTTTCTTCATATTTGGCTGCAAAGAATATAATCAGTCTTATTTTGGTATTGACTATTCAGTGATATCCCTGTGTAGAGTTGCCTCTTATGTTGTTGGAAATGGGTGTTTGCTGTGACCAGTGCGTTCTCTTGACAAACTTTGTTAACCTTTGCTCTGTTCATTTTGTACTCCAAGGGCAAACTTGCCTATTACTCCAGGTATCTTTTGACTTCTTACTTTTCTATTCCATTCCCCTGTGATGAAAAAGGACACTTTTTCGGTTTTAGTTCTTGAAGGTCTTGTGATAGAACTGGTAAACTTCAGCTTCTTCAGCATTAGTGGTTGGGGCGTAGACTTGGATTACTGGGATGCTGAATGGTTTGCATTGGCAACAAACTAAAATTATTCTGTCATTTTTGAGATTGTACCCAAGTACTGCATTTCAGACTCTTTTATTGACTTTGGGGCCTACTCTATTTCTTCTAAGGGATTCTTGCCCACAGCTGTTGATATAATGGTCATCTAATTAAATTCACCCATTTCTGTCCATTTTAGTTCACTGATTCCTAAGATGTCAGTGTTCACTCTTGCCATCTCCTTGACCACATCCAATTTACCTTGATTCATGGACCTAACATTCCAGATTCCTATTCGATATCGTTCTTTCCGGCGTCAAACTTTACTTTCACCACCAGACACATCCACAATTGGCCGTCATTTTCATTTTGGCCCAGCTTATTCATTCTTTCTGGGGCTGTTTCTCCACTCTTCCCTAGTAGCATATTGGGCACCTTCCAACTAATGGGGGCTCATCTTCTGGTGTCATATCTTTTTGCCTTTTCATATTTTTCATGGGGTTCTTGTGGCATGAATACTGGAGTGGTTTACCATTCTCTCCTCTAGTAGACCATGTTTTTGAGAACTCTTCATGATGACCTGTCCATCTTGGTTTTCCCCACATGGCATGGCTCATAGCTTTCTTGAGTTATGCAAACCGCTTTGCCACAGTAAGTCTGTGGTCAATGAAGGGGACCATGTTTTGTCAGAATTCTTCACTATGACCCATGTGTCTTGGATAGCTCTGCAGGGCATGTCTTATAGCTTTATTGAGTTATGCAAACCCCTTTGCCACAACAAGTCTGTGGTCAATGAAGGGGACCATGTTTTGTCAGAACTCTTCACTATGACCCATCTGTCTTGGATAGCTCTGTAGGGCATGTCTTATAGCTTCACTGAGTTATGCAAGCCCCTTTGCCACGACATGGCTTTGATCCATGAAACTTTAGGTTTTAGCTAAAAATATTCCTTTGAATTTAGGGAAAATAAACGTATTGTTTTCCCAGAGAGACTGCCAATAGGTCCTAATGAGAGGTTCACATGTTATGTAAAATTTGTGTATTAAAAGCTGGAAAGCTTTTACTGGGAAATGTTAACTAGGGGGGTGTTCTTTGGGGATATATCTATATGTATGTTTGTTTGTAAGTGATAAGCTGGAAAATGCTACCCTGAACATAAGGAAACTCTTTTGGCCTAACATAACCAAGGTTTATGCTAAAAACAGGCTTTTGTATTACTTTAGTATCCAAAAGTGTCTGCATCTTGATCTTATAATACTAAGAGAAAGAAAAGAGGAATACATAAACCCCAACAAAGTGTGCTAAGGGAGAGAGTATTTGCCCTTAAAGCCTAAAGTAGCACTGGTCTTCGAAATGATCCCTGGGCTATACCAGGAAGGGCCATGCCACTTACAGGAAAGAGAGAATCCTACATGTTTCCTTTATCACCTTGAAATCCCATGCCTCTTACAATGTCCCAATAATTGTTTTTGCCCCAGAAGGTTTGCCTTGTAAAGATGGACATCTTGAACTGCTTATATTTTATGATGTACATTTTATGCTTGTCTAAAACCAAGCAAAATGAAACAAATATATTCAACATATATATTCTCATACATATGAGAATATTCTAATATTCAGCAATATATTCTTATCACCTTTAAATATGACTCAGTGGCTCTCAATGTTTGTTGTGCATCAGAATCTTCTGGGACATTTTCATGAAAAATAATGATACTTGGTTCTACTCCAGGCTCTTGTGACAGGTTCTGGACATCAGTATTTTTTTTGTTTTTTTTTTTTTTAAGTTCCATGGTTGATGATGCAGAAGAATGGCTGCAAATCTCTATTTTACATTAAACTAGTTAAGGCAATTGGAGAAGGCAATGGTAACCCACTCCAGTACTCTTGCCTGGAAAATCCCATGGACGGAGGAGCTTGGTAAGCTGCAGTCCATGGGGTCGCTAAGAGTCGGACTCAACTGAGCGACTTCACTTTCCCTTTTCACTTTCATGCATTGGAGAAGGAAATGGCAACCCACTCCAGTGTTCTTACCTGGAGAACCCCAGGGATGGGGGAGCCTGGTGGGCTGCCATCTATGGGGTCGCACAGAGTCGGACACGACTGAAGTGACTTAGCAGCAGCAGCAGCAGTTAGGACAATCAGTCAGGGGGCTGGAAGCAAGACCATCACAAAGCTCCAAAGCAGCCGTCCAGGAGGACCCCGACTAGGCACCAGATGGTGCTGTGGGCACAACTCTGAGCCTCCTTCCGGTTTCCTCAGCTGAACACATGGAGTTCACCAACTCTCACAGAGCAGTGAGGGTCTCAGCAGAGGGAGGCGCAGCCCTCTACCTTGAGTGTTTCACCTGCTTTGAATGAAAGGCGAGAGGTGGAGGAAGGGAAAGGAAGAGTTCCTTCTGGAAATGTTCGAATTTCTTTTGGGGGAAGTGAGAGAGTTCAATTTTTCAGTCTGATTTAATGAAATAAAAAGGACAGTGATGGACAAGTCTATTCATCCCATTCTGGATGGTTTCCTTTGTATTTAATTTGCTATTTCTATTAGAATTTAACACATGAAAATAGAACCAACAAAGTCTAATTTAAACATTAAAATTTGCCATTCCTGATGGCTCAGTTATGGGTATGTTTACTTTTTTCCTCATGATGATTTTAAGTATTTAAAAATATTTACAGATAGAAGGAATGTATATTGACTATTTCACATCCTCTATGTGGGACCATAGAAGTTTGTACTATGTTTGTACTCTAATATAGTGCAATTACTGGAGAAGGAAATGGCAACTCACTCCAACATTCTTGCCCGGAGAATCCCATGAACAGAGGAGCCTGGCAGGCTACGGTCCATTGGGTCACAAATGTTAGACACAACTTAGCGACTAAACAGCATAGTGTAATTACAGTGACAACCATCCTGGTTTCCCTGGACTGAGAGGTTTTAGTTTCAAAACAGGACAGTCCTGGGCAAACCCTCATAAATAGTGTGTCTCCCTACTTGTAACCCATATATTCATTTGGGCAGCTGTGTTTTCCTGTTATTCATGCCTTTGAGTAGGGCTCAGCATCTCTTATTAGTGATCCACTATAAGCCTTTTTTACATCAGTGTTCATGCTGTTATCATTTAATAGCAGCTGAACATTTGTACTGTCTCTCTGTCAAGAAGGTAGACTTTATATATGTAAATGATTTACACCAGCATTTTAAGTTCAAACCTAGGAAGACTGAGTATACACAAAATATTTGTCAGAGGGTGTTCTTTCCTGGCAAAGAATTTGGGGAATCTTATAATTAATTCAATTCAGTAACAATGGGGCAAGTATTGGCTAAAAAGCATTAGATTTTGTTGCAAAATAACTGAGAAAAACTAGTTAGGAAAAAATACAGTAATTTTTCAATTACCCTTCTTAGAGAGATAAAAAGATCATAGTTGAATATCAATCATGTTAAAAGAGCAATTAAACTTCCAAAGTACTTTTTCTGGTTCCTCTTTTCCAATATTTCTTAAGTATCTTTGTCAGTAGCTACTTGTTACTTATGCTAAAACCAACTTTGATGTGATTTTTTCACAGATATGAGAAAAATAAAACAAATAAGAGCTATCATTTTCAGCAGTAATTGGTATTAATTTGGGATTTATGGTATTCAGTTTAATCTTTACAACAACTTTTTAACCAAAAAATCTGCAGCTTTATTGATATATAATTCACATACCACTAAAACAACTTTTAAAATATCTTTATACTTTGTTGTCAAGAAAGTGATGCTCAGACCAGTGAATTCAGTTGTCAGCTTTGTTTTGAAGTTGTATCTATCTAATTTCAAAGTCTGCATTCTTTCTCTTGCACCCCAGTCCCTCTGTTGTCATAAGCCCACCACTGTTTTTGACAGGAGTAACGCAGATACCTATTAAAATGTTCTATGAAGAATGCCATCATTCTTCATAGAGATAGGAGATAGGGTCCCAAAAGACAACTGACTAGCAATTATTTATTTTCCCGTAGGGGCTGAGGTCAGGGTCTCAAATCATCTGAATAACAGGAGAAGCTTCTGGAATAGGCCTAGTTGGAGAAATTATTTCTATATGCACAGGAATAATAGGAAGGAGGGAGAATCAACTGGTCCTACCACTTTTTATATAGTACTTTGACTATTAAAGCAGCACAATCAATGTGGGCTCATTAATAGCAATAACAACAACAATACTTATTATTAGTCTTAATTTTTTACAGATGATAAACAGTCACAGGATGTTTAGTAACTTTCCTTAGTTTATACCCAGGGGTCCAAAACAAGAGAATTCTAACTTTAAAGCCTCAATTCTTTGTACCTTGCAGAAATGCATTTACACATAAAAACAGAAACAAACACTGCTGATCAGGGAAAACTACTGAGATCTCATAATGTTAAGTATTCTATAAAGTGGTGGAGTTTTGCAGGGTGTAAAACTTATAAGAAAACAAATACAGCATTAGTCTCAGGGTCCTGGAAAGGGCTATGCAAGTCAGAGACCTACAGGTTCAGCCCTCTTAATCACAATAAATTTGACTCTAGCTCCACCCTTTCAGAATCAGCACTTCACCTCTGTACCTTTTGAAAAAATACAAGCTGAGAGACTTCTCTTGCACTGAACAATGCAAAAATTTTGCTTAAGTTCACTATTTAGACAGTCAAAGTAATACCTAGGAACTCATGCAACAGTTAAACTTGTTCAGTTATCTACCAGCTCTCTGAAAGTGTCACCTTAATTTATTCACTTGTTTTGTTTTCATTTTATTTTAACTGAACAACAATATATACTTACTTGTTTAAGTGCATTGTATTGTTTTGAGTATTTGTAAACAGTCTCCAACTTTTTTTTTAACCAAGAAAAATTGTGTGTGTGTGCATATGCACATTAAAAAAAGTTTTGTAGATAATTCATCTTCCAAGATTTGCTAGGAATATATATTTCTTAAATTTAAACTTAAGAGACATATTACTAGGGATATTACATGGCAGCAACAGACATTTGATAACACCTTCATTAAATGTTTTCCACAGTAAAAGTACTAACTTTGTTCTATGACTCAGAAGGTTAGTACCCATATGTTTCTATGTGGGAGCATTAACACAGCTGTGATCTCAGGAAGATTTCAGCCCATGTCATAACTGTAATATGCAGAGGTAGAGTGATCTGTTCAGGTTTGCGATTTAGCTACTCCTCTTAATTGCACAAGTGGGAGTGAATCCCATCTTTAGCTTAGCTGATTGTTTGGATCAAGAGATAATGCTTCTCTGGATCCTCATCAAGAACTGGAGCATATAAATCTGTGTGGGTTGAAATGTGTAAACAGAAACTCAGTTGAGAGAAACTAAGTCGATTGGGCTTTACTGGACCCGATGATCTGTGCTGCCCTTTTGTAACCTAACATTCTTCTATTAGGACGGGGAAATAAATAGCTGCTTAGTTGGACCCCCTGCTCTCTATTCAATTTGACAGAATTGCCCTGGGAGAGATGCCATCAGCACAGAGTAAGAGAGAATTCCATGATGGAGACTCACAGTGTTCAATATGCAGTAAAGGGTGGGCCAGAGATGTCCTTCCTAGCAATTACAAGCTCTCCCACACTCCCAGTGATGTTGATGCTTCCGGTAAGTGGTTGGTTTGTATCAAATGCTCACTGTGTAGCTATAACCAGGAATGTTTTCCTTATTGTGGTCTCTATGAGAAAGTGGAGAGACAACTTTTTGGTCTATTGCTAATAATATACTGGAACTTACAGCATGATGTTGGTAAAATTATTTATTTTTATTTCCTACTAACTCTCTGCAAGTATCACCCTAATTTATTTGCTTATATGTTTTATTTTTTACTGAAGAATAACACACACTTACTTGTTGGGTAACTGCATTGTGCTATTTGAGTATTTGTAAGCATTTTCAAATTCTTTTTTAAACCAAAGTGTGTGCATGCATACACACACACACAAAACTCCATCCTTAAATGAACATACTGAAAGGACTTCAAATTAATAAAACAAAATGTTTACTGATTATCAATTATGTGCTTAGGTCAATGTTAAATATTGATGATTTATAATGAATATTTATAAGAAGTAAGAAGTATATAATACTCTCTGAAACACTTCTCTCTCCATGGATTAACCTCTGAACTTTTGAAAGGTTTCTTACCATTTTTTAAGTGTTGGTTACATAGTTCTGCTCTCTGAAGTAAAAGGCAGGGTGTTGCAAGAGTGAGATAAAGTCAGGATGAGTAGAACCAACTTTGCCAAGGAAGTGATTTTTCTTTGCTTTGGCCAAATGTCCTACCTAAAAAGTCCTTGTTTGGTAGGAGGTACAATGTATGAGGCTGGAGACCACTTTATTTTACTCTCATTGAATTAAATTTTTTATTATTTTTGGTTCAAAGTCTTAAAATTTAAGCCATTGTTACTTTTGACCTCATATAGCATCAGAATTTTAAAAGATCTCATGTGTTGTTCTTATAGAACTCATGGAAATGGCTAGAATTATTCTCATACTCTTCTCATAGAGTTCAAATCAGGAGGTGAGAGTTTGATTCTTGCACCTACCAGTGATGATTCTGGTGTCTTGGGCAACTCATTTAACCTCTCTTCAGCTCAGTTGTACCATCTGCAAAATGAGCATTCTTTGTCTAAAATAATGCTGTTCTCTTTTCTTCATGGTCCCTTGTAACTGCAGTCACTTCCATTAGTTCTGAAGGCTAAAAATTGCCAACTGCCTGAGCCAAGACCACACCATAGTTTGCAATGCCCAGTGCAAAATGAAAATACGGAACCCGTTGTTCGAACATAGTACTTCAAGATGGCAGCAGCAGAGTATTAGGGCAAGCATGAGTCCCTGCTGAGAATGGGACCCTGGTTCATACATTCTTCTCGTGGGTCCTGCTAACTTGGTAACAATCTCTTGGGATCAAGATTGTGACTTGATGATACTCTCCAGCAACAAGGCTGGGCATAGCCTCTCATCTTACTTCTTTGTTCTGACCAATGGATAGGAAGCATACTGTAGGGTTCAAAAGCTTGTTCTCTAGAATCATTTATCCCTAAGTTCAAACAACGGCTTTGCTGTTTAGTACCTACGTAATTTTGGGCAAATAAACTCCCAAAGCCCGATTTCCTTATCTTTAGAACCAACTTTCTAGAGTTGTTGCAAGTTATAAATGAGAAAATTCATGCATGACACTGGGAATGATAATAATAATAGCTCTTATTATGAATTGTTGTTGTTGTTTAGTCTCTAAGTAGTGTCTGACACTTGTGATCCCATGGACTGTAGCCCGCCAGGCTCCTCTATCCATGATATTTTCCAGGCAAGGATATTTAAGTGGGTTACTATTTCCTTTTCCACTTATTATGGATATGTTTTATTATCTTTCAGGTCTGAAGTATTCCTTTTGTGTATTTGTTTAGAGTCCTTTACACTTTATATTTCAGACTACGGTTCCTGGGGAAGTTTCTTGGCTACATCATGAAGCTGAACATAAAACAATTTCCACCGTACTGTTTCTTTGTTTCTGATTTGTACTTGCTAATATGATGTTATCCTGCATAATTATTGTAATTTTCCAAAACTTCAGCTCTGCCAGTGATGGAAGGGTGGTAAGATAAAAAGGACATGATAGAAATCTTGACAAGGTTATATTAACACTATGATATATTGATAGAATGTTTTGAGTCACAACAATTGGAGGCATCATAGAGATGATTGTCCATTACTAACACTGCCTAATGCACCAGGGTCCCTGCTGCCCTCCCTGGAGAAAAGCATAAAGCTATTTTTCTTGGGACATGTGACTGCTGATATTTTCCCTGTCAGGTCTTTTAAATCTTTGATCATAATTACCAGAGGTAACACTCAAATGGTTTAATGACTAATGGTAAGGATATATGCAATACCAATCAAAGGTTGCCAGTATACAATCAAAAGGTGCCCTGGGGTTAATATCCAGTGAGGCCATACACATGATGAAAACATCCAGTGAAGTCACAGCAGGTAAGCATCATCACATTGATTACAGTTCTTCTGTGTTCCATTGAGACTTTTTATACCAGTTGCATTTTCAAGAAAGTGCAAAGTTATTTAGGTAGGTTTGGCCTTTTGGGAGTGAAGTCCACTAATCCAATAATTGCTCTTCTGACATTTTAGCATGTACTGTCACCTATAAGAGTTATAACCTAGATGGAAGTATTTTTAATATCACATAGGTCAAGAATTAAATGCAGTACAGATCATAGAAATATAAAGGAGATCTGAGATATTCAAGGACAAGTTGGAAAATACTTTGAACCTGCTGCTGCTGCTGCTGTTGCTAAGTCGCTTCAGTCGTGTCCAGCTCTGTGCGAGCCCATAGACGGCAGCCCGCCTCCCCCGTCCCTGGGATTCCCCAGGCAAGAACACTGGAATGGGTTGCCATTTCCTTCTCCACTTTGAACCTACTTGGTAGCTAAAAATAGCAATCTTTCCTGTATAATGACTAGCATAAACATAATGACTTGAAATGAATGCATTTTAAAGGAGTAACTCTGTTAAATGGTATTGCTTCTCAGGTTACTCTTGGAAACACTGCCCCCCTTCTGAAAAAAAAAAAAAATCTGCAATCTTTTACTAAGTTATACACTTGGTAAATTTTCTGTCACTTAAGGTCTAATTTAAACATTAAAATAAATGAAGATCAAAACTTTACTCATTGGTTCTTTAAGAAAAAAAAAAGTAGATCATGTAGAATCAGAATAATTGTGTTGTAAAAGCATACTGGCAAGAGCATGTCCCCAGTTAAGTTAGTAAGGTAGTAGATTGCTCTTTTCCTACTTACTCATTCCAACAAAGACTGACTCATGCTTCTTTAGATGAAGTTTAAAATTTCCCGTTTCAGACAGCAGTTGCAGCTGAGTATGAAGTTTAACTAGAAGAAAACACAAGGAAATGATAAATGTACCTAGTGCTATTTGCACCTGTGTAAACACGCACTACCCTCTGCATGCCAGCACCGTGTTCCTTCCACTCAAGAGCTTTTCCCTTATACTGCCTGTCCCTATATTTATAGGAAAAGAATTCCAGATTTAGGAGAAAGTCCAGTGAGGTGTGTGTGCATGTGTGTGTGTGTGTGTGTGTGTGTGTGTGTGTGTGTGTGTTGATACAGAAAAAAAATTACAAGAAGAAAGATCTGTTGGGGGGTAGTGGGTACAGCCAGAAGATAGGAGAAATCTATTGGGAAAGAAATTAGCAGGGTGGTTTTTAGAATGTGATTCTTAAAATGTGTCCTACCCCAGAACCACTGCATCCTATCATTTGGCCACTTCCTTAGAAAAGCAAATTCTCAAGTGCAACCCCAGCCCTTCTGTTAATAGATTAGAAGGGCTGATGGGGTGGCTCCAGCAATCTGTTTTGTTTGGTGTTTGTTCAAACCTTTCGTGTCATTCTAGTAGGGTTGCATTTTACAACTACCGGCTTAAATGATAGTGCAGATCTTCTTAGGTGACTGGAGAAGAGGGCTACTCCACAAAGAATTCCAGCACAACCACCTTGTCCCTTTGTTTCTGAGGAGTTATGGTCCTACAGGAGCATAATGTCATAAGGCATCACTCCTGGTTCTTACATGTTTGAGATATTCTCACTATATCCCATTGGGACATCAAGGGTTATTTGCTGCTAAATAATCCTTGGTATAAATTATTCCTTTCTGTATTTTTTCTATAAGAAATTAAAGAGTTAGATTTCTGTCTAAATTGGTTTTCCATTTAAAATGTACTTTACCTTTTTGAGAAATACTTTTTTTATTTAAGTATTTTTCCTCATTTTAATTCGCTTAATTTTGCTGAGGGAGGTGAACTTAGTTTTCCTGTTTTAAAGTTTTGGCTACACTATTTCAAAGTGTTCTAAGGATTTTAGTATTGGGCATTACATTTGGTAAAATCAACCAGAGAATTTTGAGAATCTGCCAGGAAATGAGGTTCAGTATAAAACGCACATATAATTCTGCTTTTCACCAAAACTTTCCATGTAGCTTCACCTGTTAGAGAAAAAAACTGCTATTGCGCCATTTTTTAATGAGATAATTTTTGAATTTGCTTATACACCATGTTTGGGTAAAGTGCCTGCCCGCAGTGCGGGATACCTGGGTTCGATTCCTGGGTCGGGAAGATCCCCTGGAGAAGGAAATGGCAACCCACTCCAGTACCTTACCTGGAAAATCCCATGAACGGAGGAGCCTGGTAGGCTACAGTCTATGGGGTCACAAAGAGTTGGACACGACTGAGCGACTTCACTTCACTTTCGTGTTTGGAAAATATGACTGCTTTTTCCTTTTCTTTCTCCACCTTCCTTTTCTTTGGCTGTGCCACACAATATGTGGGGTCGTAACTGCCCAGGCAGGGATTGGACCTGCTTCCCCTCCGTTGGGAGCATGGAGGGAGTCTTAACCAGTGGACTGGCAGGGAAGGTCCTTCTTTTTATTTTCTTTTCCTTCCTCCCCTATTCTCCTTTTTCCTCTTTAATGTTTTTTCTTTTTTATCAGAAAAGGCTTTTTATTTCCTTAAAAAATAAGTTTTTGAAATAAAATGTCAAGAACTTGAAAGTAATGTACGGCAAAAAAGACAAGTGAGAGGTGAAGGAGGTGTGGTTAACAGATGGACGGCAGGAAGTAAGGTTAAGCAACAGTGGAAACTGTAACTGGAAGGTAGGATAGTCTCAGAATGGAATGTTAGGAACCTTGAGTCTGAGAAGGGATAAATGGCAGCTTGCATTATGGAGTGTATGGGTTAGCTGTAATGTGCATGAGTAATTATGACTGGTCAGCCACTCGCCAGCTATTCGATCTTGTAGGTTACTTATGTTCCATGGCTAAGATTCATTTTTGGACTCTATGAAATCTGATTTAATATACCTGTTTTTCAGTGTTGTCATAGGTCTCAGAGAAAACATATATGTAAAGAAAGCCGAAGCTCATCAATGCTGTGTCTACAGTTAGTACATGCTGATACTTCTACTTGTAATTCATTTGTTTTCATAGTTGCCTGTTACTCCATTGTACTATAACACCACAGTTTATTAATTTATATAGCAAAGGATATTTTGATTGATTCTAGTTTTTTGGTAAATATATAAAGAATATTCTTATGTATTTCTTCTAATGCGCATATGCAAGGTTTACTAGAAACAAATAACTGAAATTAAAATTGCTAGGTACCACCATCCCAGGTGGTGCTACTGGTAAAGAATGCACCTGCAATCCAAAAGGCCCGGGTGGGGAAGATCCCTGGGATAGAAAATGGCACCCCATCTTTGTCTGGGAAATCCCGTGGACAGAGGAGCCTGGCAGACTATCATCTATGGGGCCACAAAGAGTCAGACAGGATTGAGCACGCACACACACACACACACACAGACCATAAGCATCTCTCCTAGATAATACTAGATCGATTTCTAAGTGGCTGTGCTTATTGACACTCCCACTAGGAGTGTATAAAAGTTTGCTGTGCTCCAATAATTAGTGTTTCCAGATTTTAAAACTTTTCCAAATTTCATGGTTGATAATGGTATCTCATGTGGCATCATTTAGCATTTCCCTGATTACTGATAAATTGAGCATATTTTAATATATTTGTTTGATATTAACAAGAGGTGGCAAGAATACACAGAAGAACTACACAAAAAAGATCATAATGACCCAGATAACCACGATGGTGTGATCACTCACTTAGAGCCAGACATACTGGAGTGCGAAGTCAAGTAGGCCTTAGGAACAATCACTACAAAGTTAGTGAAGGTGACGGAATTCCAGCTGAGCTGTTTCAAGTGCTAAAAGATGATGCTATTAAAGTGCTGCACTGAATATGCCAGAAAATTTGGAAAACTCAGAAGTGGCCACAGGACTGGAAAAGGTCAGTTTTCATTTTAATCCCTAAGAAAGACAGTGCCAAAGAATGTTCAAGTTACTGCACAATTGCGCTCATCTCACACACTAGCAAAATAATGCTCAAAATTCTCCAAGCTAGGCTTAACCAGTACTTGAACTGAGAATTTCCAGATGTTCAACCTAGATTTAGAAAAGGTAGAAGAACCAGAGATCAAATTGCCAACATCCATTGGGTCATAGAAAAAGCAAGAGAATTCCAGAAGAAACATCTACTTCTGCTTCATTGACTACGCTAAAGCCTTTGACTCTGTGGATCACAACAAACTGTGAAAAGTTCTTCAAGAGATGGGAATACCAGACCATCTTACCTGCCTCCTGTGAAACCTGCATGCAGGTCAAGAAGCAACAGTTAGAGAAGAAGGTGGCGGAGGAATAGGTGGACATGCAGTACATCTTTCTCCACAGATACAAATAGGAATACACCTTCAGACACAGAAGTGCATGGAGAACACCAGGTGAGAGTGGACAGGAGTACCTGACAAGTGGAAAAGAATATATAGAACCACGCAAAACTTGGTAGGATGAAGGAACTAGGGGGAAAAACAGGAGTGTTAATAGGACTGAACCTGCTCTTGGTGGGTGGGGGAACTGAAGCAGGGGTCCAATCCCCATATTGGGGCAATTGTCTGAGTCAGACAATTTAAGGCTGAGAGTGAAATAGCTGATCTGTGTCAGCCTAAATGGAATGAGAATCAGAGAGTCCTTGCTACAGCCATATGTACCCTGGACAGGAACGCTGGTCCCCTGGAAGGCGCAGTGGCTGGGAGCTGGAGTTAAGGGATTGTGGGGCAATCCCAGGGCGAGGGCTGCTGTTGACTCCAGAGAGATGGATTGAGGGGATGTGAGGGAGGAGATCATGGTGGGAAATGCCTGTGGAGGAAAGCCAGGTAGCCATGGAAGCAAGGCGATGCTGCTGAGTCGTGTGTAGCAGGTAGAACCATCACCATAGCCTCTCTCCCCACACGCCAGCACCGGCAGCTGAACAATAGAGAGGCTGGCCCATCAAACACCTGACGCACTGAACTACAGAGTAGGACCCCACCCAGGGTGCTCCTTTAAGTGATTGATGCGCCAATCTACAGAGTAGCACCCCAGTCAGGGGGCCCCCTCTATGTGCCTGAACAGGCAGAGCTATGGAGAAAGACTGGCCAAAGAGGCCTTCTGATTGCCAGCTGCAAGAGGCTTGAAAAAAGACTCTGATAGGGCCGTCACTCCTGCGGCAGAGGCAGCCAATGTCCCTGCACACTTGGCTTCACCAGGATCCCTGCAAGCCAAGCAGCTGCTCCACCTTCACACTCAACTCTCATTGGGGCAGAGCTGCCGCAGGCAAAAAAAGTCTTGTGTCTATGCACACAGGGTCGCTTCGGTCGTGTCTGACTCTTTGCAACCCTGTGGATTGTGGCCTGCCAGGCTTCTCTTTCAGAGAAGGGGTTGTCCAGGCAAGAATACTGAAGTGTATTGGCCAATAGTGGTTGCCATACCCTTCTAGAGCACTATATTTCCTGCTGTCCTAGCCACCAACCCCCCTGAGTACCTGGTGTTGCCAGAACCCCTGTGACCCAAGCAGCTGCACCACTTCCACACCTGGCCCTCACAGAGACAAACCCAAGTCCTCCAGGGCAGCCTCAGGAGCTAACCCCCAGTGGGTGACCCACATGCAGAGGTGGAAATAAAACCACAGTTGAAACCCAGGGGCAGTGTGGCTAAGGAAGAAGACCCAAAACCTTCCCACCAGCTGTATGAGCTGCAGATTAAACCCACAGGATCAACTAGGCAGACGTTTTGTCTATGGAATATATAAAAGGCCGTTGAGAGCTCCCACAAAAGAAAATGCAGTAGCTCTGATAGCCGTGGACATTGAAGGCAAGACACACAGGAGGAGGACCAGATTAGAATCTGAGCTGCCCCCACAGCAGGTCCAGAGATCAGCACAGTGTTGGAGGGCATCCTAGGGAGGTGAGGTGGACTGTGACTCCCAGCACAGGAAAGGACTCTGACAGCAGTCACTCAAGAAAAACATTTACTATTCTTATTTTTTGAGTTCTTCTGTAGATTCTTTTTGATATTTTTTTATTTTCTGTTTTTTCCCCCCTCTATTGTAATTGTTGATTTTATTGGCACTAAGAAATCCAATTAAGCCTTGGAAAAAAAATTTTTTTTAAGTCACATTTTTATTGTTATAAACCTCTGCTTGTACATTGGGCTTTTGCAGCTGTGGAGGTTTCTGTTTTTAGTTTTCTTTTCTCTTTTAAATTTAAATTTTTAAATCTGTTATTATTTTTTCTGCGTTTATTCCTTTGTTTGCTTTCCCTGCTGTTCTTTTCCTCTTGCAGTTAATCTTTAACATGTATAAATCTTCTTTATCTACCTCTATTTAACTTTGCATATCTATTCTTTCTTTCCTGCTCTCATTTCCTCTCAACAGATTTGTTAGTTTTATTTTTATTGCTTTATTCCCAAATTGGCACCTTGCTTTAGTTTTCTAGTTTGTGCTTTAGTTTTTATTCTGGTAGATAGAATTTTTGATTTCCTTTGTTCGCTGGGTCAATCTATTTGTACTTTATTTTTATTGGACTGTTTTGATTTTGCTTATGGGTGTATATGTATATGTGTGTATTCAGTCACACTGTTTATTGTTATTATAAATCTCTGGCTCTTCCTTTGGCTTTTGCAGTTCTGTGGTGTTTTCTTTTTTTTTCCTCTTTTTCTTTCTTCTGATTTTTCTTCTTTTCTCTTTTTTTATAATTTTAATTTTTAAAAACCTATTATATTTTTTCTACATTTATTCCTTTATTTGCCTTTCATACTGTTCTTTTCCCCTTGCAGTTAATCTTTAATGTATATAAATCTACCTCTATTTAAGTTTGCACATCTATTCTTTCTTTCTTTTCTTTCTTCTCCTTTTCTCTCAACATATTTGTTAGCTTTGTTTTCATTTCTTTATTCCCCACTTGGCACCTTGCTTTAGTTTTGTTTTCCAGTTTGTGTTTTATTTAGTTTTGTTCTTAACTGCTAAATATAATTTTTAATTTCCTTTGTTCACTGGATCAATCTACTCTACTTTATTTTTGTTGAACTGTTTTGACTTTGCTCATGGGTGTATATGTATATCCCAGTATTTTAATTGTTATTTGCCTGATTTAGTAACTGCCACTTATCTGGAGTTCATCATTGGTTTCTCATTTTTGGATATTTGTTTTAATCTCACTTCATGCCATAACAAACCTCTTGTGGAATCTTTGTTCCTGAGCAGATATCAAGCCCTGAGCCTTTGGAGTGGGAGCACTGACTCCAAGACCCTAGACTACCAGAGAACTAACCCTAGGGAGTATCAAATAATGAGAACTCACACGAAGGAAACCACTTGAATACAAGACCTGGTATCACCCAACCACCAGTAGCAGCCTGTGCAGGATGCCTCATCTGAATAACAAATGAAACAAAAATACAAACCCAATCACCAGCAGACAGGAGTACCGCCTCACTCAGCCTTGCCCATCAGAGGAAAAACAAACAAACAATCAAACAAACAAAATCTCAGCACAAATCTCACCCTATACAAAGCTTACAGAAACCACTGGACCAAACTTAGGAGGGCAGAAACCAAAAAGGAGAAAGAATTCAACCTTCTTCAAGGAAAGAATTCAACTTTCTTTGAAGCCTAGGAATAGGAGACCTCAAACAAATAACTTAAAAAAAAAAATAATGAAAAGGCAGAGAAATACTGTACAAATGAAGGAATAAACTGGAAACACAGGAGTCCAAATAAAAGAAGAGGAAATAGGCAAACTATCTGAAAAACAATTCAGAATAATGATAGTAAAGATGATCAAACACCTTGAAAACAAAACGGAGAAAACGCAAGTATCAATTAACAAATTAGAAGAATTAAAGAATAAACACACAAACAGCACAATTACTGAAATGAAAAATACTCTAGAAGGAATCAATAGCAGATTGTCTGAAGCAGAAGAACGAATCAGTGAGGTGGAAGATAAAATGGTAAAAATAACTTCTGAAGAGCTGAATAAAGCAAAAAGAATGAAAAGAACTGAGAACAGTCTCAGAGACCTCTGGGACAATATCAAACACACCAATGTTCAAATTATAGGGGCCCCAGAAGAGGAAGAGAAAAAGAAAGAGTATGAGAAAATTTTTAAGAGCTATAGTTAAAATATTCACAACATGGGAAAGAAAATAGTCAATCAAGTCCAAGAGGCACAGAGTCCCATACAGGATAAACCCAAGGAGAAACATGCCAAGGCACATACTAATCGAACTAACAAATATTAAACACAAAGAATATGAAAAGCAGCAAGGGGAAAGCAATAAGTAACACATAAGGGAAACCCCATATGCTTAACAGCTGATCTTTCAGCAGAAACTCTGCAAACCAGAAAGAAATGACAGGATATATTTAAAGTATTGAAAGGGAAAAATCCACCCAGCAAGGAAAAATGTGCTTGGCAAGGATCTCATTCAAAATTGATGGAGAAATAAACAGCTTTTCAGACAAGCAAAAGTTAAAAGAATTCAGTACCACCAAACCAGCTTTACAGCAAATGTTAAAGGGACTTATATAGTCAAGAAATACAAGAGCAGAAAAAAAGATTTACAAAATCAACCCCAAACAAATAAGAAAATGGAAATAGGAATATATATATATATATATATATATATATATATATATATATATATATATAATCACTTTAAATGTAACTGTATTAAATGCTCCAACCAAAAGACACAGGTTGGCTGAATAGATACAAAAACAAGACCCATATATATGCCATCTACAAGAAACCCACTTCAGACCTCAAGACACATATAGACTGAAAGTGAGAGGATGGAAAAATACTTTCCATGCAAATGGAAGGAAAAGAAAGCTGGAGTAGCAATCTTCATAGCAGACAAAATAGACCTTAAAATAAAGATTACAAGAGAAAAGGAAGGACACTACATAATGATCAAGGGATCAATCCAAGAGGAAGACATAACAATTGTAAATATCTACACAATCAACATAGGAGCACCTCAATACAAAAGAAAAGCATAACAGGCATAAAAGGAGAAATTGACAGTAACACAATAATAGTAGGAGACCTTAACACCCCACTCACACCAATAGACAGATCATCAAAACAGAAAATTAATAAGGAAATGCAAGTCTTAAGTGATACATCAGATGAGGTGGATCTCATTGATATCTTCAGGACATTCCATCCAAATGCAGAAGAATACGCTTTCTTTTCAAGTCCGCATGGAACATTCTCCAGGATAGACCGCATCTTGGGTCACAAATCAAACCTCAGTAAACTTAAGAAAATTGAAATCATATCAAGCATCTTCTCAGACCATAATGCTATGGGACTCGATATCAATTACAAGAAAAAAACTGTATGAAACAACAACACATGGAGATTAAACAACACATTTCTAAATAACCTAACAGGTCACTGAAGAAATCAAAAGGGAAATCAAAAAATTTCTAGAAACAAATGACAATGAAAACACAACAACTCAAACCTATGGGATGTAGCAAAAGCACTTCTAAGAGGGAAGTTTATAACAGTACAATACTACCTCAAGAGAAAAGAAAAACATCGAGTAGACAACCTAACTTTACACCTAAAACAACTGGAAAAAGAAGAACAGAAAGAAAAAAACAAAATTAGTGGAAGGATAGAAATCATCAAGATCGAAGGAGAAATAAATGAAAAAGAAAGGAAAGAAACAATAGTAAAGATTAATAAAACTAAAAGCTGGTTCTTTGAGAAGATAAACAAAATTGACAAATCGTTAGCCAGACTCATCAAGAAAAAACGACAGAAGAATCAAATCAACAACACTAGAAATGAGAAATGAGAGGTTACAAAAGACAACGCAGAAATACAAAAAATTATAACAGACCATTAGAAACAACCATATGGTAATAAAATAGATAAACTGTAGGAAATGGACAGATTCTTAGAAAAGTTCAATCTTCCAAGATTGAACCAAGAAGAAATAGAAATTATGAACAACCCTATTACAAGCACTGAAATTGAAGCTGTGATCAAAAATCTCCCAAAAACAAAAGCCCAGGACTGGATGGCTTCACAGAATTCTATCAAACATTTAGAGACGAGCTAATGCCTATCCTTCTAAAATTCTTTCAAAAAATTGCAGAGGAAGGAACACTGACAAGCCATTTCTACGAGTCCAGCCTCACCTCAATACCAAAAGCAGACGAAAACAACACACACAGAAAAAGAGACGCAGTTGTACAGAACAGAATTTTGGACTGTGTGGGAGAAGGCGAGGGTGGGATGTTTCAAGAGAACAGCATCGAAACATGTATATTATCTAGGGTGAAACAGATCACGAGCCCAGGCTGGATGCATGAGACAAGTGCTCGGGCCTGGTGCACTGGGAAGACCCAGAGGGATCGGGTAGAGAGTGAGGTGGGAGGGGGGATTGGGATGGGGAATACATGTAAATCCATGGCTGATTCATGTCAATGTATGACAAAAACCACTGCAATATTGTAATTAGCCTCCAACTAATAAAAATAAATGGGGAAAAAAAAAAGCAACACACAAAAAAGAAAACTACAGGTGAATATCACTGATGAATATAGATGCAAAAATCCTCAACAAACTTTTAGCAAACAGAATTCAGCAACACTTCAGAAAGCTCGTACACCATGATCAAGGTGGGTTTATTCCAGGAATGCAAGGATTCTTCAATATATGCAAATCAATCAATGTGATACACTGTATTAACAAGTTGGAAGATAAAAACCATATGATCATCTCAATAGATGCAGGAAGAGCCTTTGACAAAATTCAGGACCCATTTATGATTGCTGCTAAGTCACTTCAGTCGTGTCCAACTCTGTGTGACCCCATGGACGTCAGACCACCAGGCTGCCCCATCCGTGGGATTCTCCAGGCAAGAATACTGGAGTGGGTTGCCATTTCCGCCTCCAATGCATGAAAGTGGAAAGTGAAAGTGAAGTTGCTCAGTCGTGTCCGACTCTTAGCGACCCCATGGACCGCAGCCCACCAGGCTCCTCCATCCATGGAATTTTCCAGGCAAGAGTACTAGAGTGGGGGTGCCATTGCCTTCTCCCCATTTATGATTAAAACTCTTCAAAAAATGGGCATAGAAGGAACCTACCTCAACATAGTAAAGACCATATATGATAAGCCTACAGCAAACATTATTCTCAATGTTGAAAAACTGAAAGCATTCCCCTTAAGATCAGGAATAAGATTAGGGTGTCCACTTTTGCCATTATTATTCAACATAGTTCTGGAAGGCCTAGCTACAGCAAACAGTGGTGAAAAATAAATAAAAGGAATCCAGATCAGAAAAGAAGAAATAAAGTTCTCACTGTTTGCAGATGATATGATACTGTACATAGAAAACCCTAAAGATAGTATCAGAAAGTTACTAGAGCTAATCAATTAATTTAGCAAAGTTGAAGGGTACAAAATCAATAAGAAATCACTTGCATTTCTATATACTAACAATGAAAAATCAGAGAAATCAAGGAATTAATCCCATTCACCATTGAAACAAAAAGAATTAAATATCTAGGAATAAGCCTACCTAAGGAGACAAAAGAACTGGACACAGAAAAGTATAAGTCACTAATGAAAGAAATCAAAGATGACATAAACAGATGGAGAGATATTCCATTTCCCTGGGTAGGAAGAATCAATATTGTGAAAATGACTATACTACCAAACACAATCTACAGATTCAATGCACTCCTTATCAAATTATCATTGGCATTTTTCACAGAACTAGATCAAAAAAGTTCACAATTCATATGGAAATACAAAAGACCCCAAATCACCAAAGCAGTCTTCAGAAAGAAGAATGGAGCTGGAGGAATCAGCCTTCCTGACTGCAGATTTTACTACAAAGCTACAGTCATCAAGACAGCATGGTACTGGCAAAAAACAGAATTATAGGCCAATGGACAAGATAGAAAGCCAGGAAATAAACCCATGCACCTGTGGGTGCCTTATTTATGACAAAGGAGTCAAGAATATACAATGGGGCAAAGACAGCCTCTTCAATAAATGGTGCTGGGAAAACTGAACAGCTACATGTAAAAGAATGAAATTAGAACGCTTCCTAACACCATACACAAAGATAAACTCAGAATGGATTAAAGACCTAAATGTAAGGCCAAAAACTATAAAACTCTTAGAGGAAAACATAGGCAGAACACCTGATGACGTAAATCAAAGCAAGATCCTCTATGACCCACTTCCTAGAGTAATGGAAATAAAAACAAAAGTAAACAAGTGGGAACTGATTAAACTTTAAAACCTTTTGGACAGCAAAGGAAACTATAAGCAAGGTGAAAAGACAACCCTCAGAATGGGAGGAAATAATAGCAAATGAAACAACTAATAAAGGATTAATTTCCAAAATATACAAGCAACTCATACAACTTATACCAGAAAAACAAACAACCCAATCAAAAAGTGGGGAAAAGACCCAAACAGGCATTTCTCCAAAGCATACATACAAATGGCTAACAAACAAATGAAAAGATGCTCAACATTGTTCATTGTTAGAGAAATGCAAATCAAAATTACAGTGAGATATCACCTCACTCCAGTCAGAATGACCATGATCAAAAAGTCTAAAAACAATAAATCTGGAGAAGGTATGGAGAAAAGGGAACACTCTTGCACTGTTGGTGGGAATGTAAATTGATAGAGCCACTATGGTGGACGGTATAGCGATTCCTTTAAAAACTAACAATAAAACCACCATATGACCCATCAATTCCACTCTTAGGCTTACACCCTGAGGAAAGCAAAATTGAAAAACACACATGCATCCTATTGTTTACTGCAGCATTATCTACAATAGCTCCCTCTCTACTTGATCCCTCTGGGTCTTCCCAGTTTTTTTGTAACATTGTCTTATTTTGCTGATTTGTAGAAGTCTTCAATATATTTTGGAATCCAATCCTTTTTTCTTCTTCAGTCATATAAAATTAAAATATCTTCTCCAAGTTTTTGGCTTGTGTTTTTACTTTTTGTGAACAATGTCCTTTGATATATAGGATATCTCATTTTTTTTTAAGTTTGCATTTTGTGTTTGTGCTTTGCTTCAAAATTGTTTCTGAACACCATCAAGATAAGTCTTTAGACTCTACTTTTAAAGTTTTGCTTTTCAGTCTTTAAATCTCTTGGAATAAATTTTTGAATATGATCAATGTAATTTATTTCAGCATGAACCACCGATTGTCCCATCACTGTTAATTGAATTATCTATTTCCACACTGCTCTGCCTGGCCATCTCTATTGTATTTAAATATTAAGTTTTCATTTGAGGGTGATACTACTTCTGGGGATATTGTGTGTCCTTCAGTTCAGTTCAGTTCAGTCACTCAGTCGTGTCCGACTCTTTGCAACCCCATGAATCGCAGCATGCCAGGCCTCCCTGTCCATCACCAACTCCCTGTCCATCAAGTCAGGCCTCCCTGTCCATCACCAACTCCCAGAGTTTATCCAAACTTACATCCATCAAGTCAGTGATGCCATCCAGCCATCTCATCCTCTGTCGTCCCCTTCTCCTCCTGTCCCTAGTCCCTCCCAGCATCAGGGTCTTTTCCAGTGAGTCAGCTCTTCGCATGAGGCAGCCAAAGTATTGGAGTTTCAGCTTCAGCATCAGTCCTTCCAATGAACACCTAGGACTGATCTCCTTTAGGATGGACTGGTTGGATCTCCTTGCAGTCCAAGGGACTCTCAAGAGTCTTCTCCGACACCACAGTTCAAAAGCATCAATTCTCCGGCACTCAGCTTTCCTCACAGTCCAAGTCTCACATCCATACATGACCACTGGAAAAACCATAGCCTTGACTAGACGGACCTTTGTTGACAAAGTAATGTCTCTGCTTTTTAATATGCTATCTAGGTTGGTCATAACTTTCCTTCCAAGGAGTAAGCATCTTTTAATTTCATGGCTGCAATCACCATCTGCAGTGATTTTGGAGCCCAAAAAAATGAAGTCTGACAGTTTCCACTGTTTCCCCATCTATTTCCCATGAAGTGATGGGACCAGGTGCCATGATCTTAGTGTGTCCTTAGTATATTTCTATTCCAAATCCACATTGTCTTACTTAGCACCTATTTCTAATAAATGATGATATCTGGTATCACACATCACTTCTATCATATCCTTCTGGATTGTCTTGAATAGCCCTTTGCTTTCCTTCGTAATTTTAAAAACAGTCTAAATTACAAACAATCATGTACCTAATATGTTATTTTTCTTGAACTGCATTGAATTTATAGAAGGATTTGGAAAGAATATCCATTTTAATGATTTTTTTAGTTTTTCAATCATCAAACAAGAAATGCCTATTTAGTGGAGTGTCAAAGTACTATTCTTTTTGTTATCCTTGGGTTTTTCATCATTAGTTTTTTATAGTATAGTATCCTTAATGCATTTCTAGGTTTGTTTGTTGCTATTAATCCAGAATCTGAGTGTTTTTCAGTGGAGTATTAATATCTACATTAGGATATCTAGTCAAGCATCACACCAGAAGTAGAGGATCTGTGCAGAGTATTTTTATAGGTAGTTTTCTATTTAAAGCTGTGGATTTCTTTGAGTTTGGTTTCTATGCCAACCTGTTTATATTATCTTGTAAGAAATATACATATATATATAGCATATATATATGCATATATATTGTTTACTTTGTAGGTGGAATAATGTTAACCAGTGAAAAAGCCCATCTTTGGTCAGGAGGAATTTCACGAAGTAGGTCTGAAGGAAATCTGTTTGACATGGAAGCCCAAAAATCCTCAAGAAATTGTGATATTACAGGTACAGCAATTTATATTTATTGAAATTTTTTCTATCCATCATGACTAATTATTGGGGGACTACTTCTGAAAAGTGTTACAAACAATTAAGAGAATTGTAAAATCACAACTTTATCATTGAAATACTTACACTATCATTAAAAAGATGAGAAAAATAAAATAATCAAAATAAAATAAAACAGGTAATAATAAGTATTACAAGGAGACAAAGTTCTTTATTAAATGAGCAGTATATGCAGTAAATACAGTGAATTTTGAGGTCAAAGAGATCTGTAGGTTGCAGTGGGCCAATAAATCCAGTATAAAAGAATTGAATAGATTCTCAGAGGAAATGTAGGTTTTAAGAGAGTTTGAAGGTCCTGGATTTGAAGAAAAGTGTAAAAATAAAAGAAATGCAGCAATTGTTTTTCAAAATATATCTTAACATTTTTAATATATGACACTTAAAACTAATTTCAATCAATATATAGTTCTATATATAACAAACCAAAACATCTGAAAGCTTACTTGAATTCATTTTTCTATTTTAGCTTTCATTTTCTCTAAAGCAGCCACAATTTTACAAAGTCCACAGATTCATTATCAATATTTATTGAAAAAGTGATCAAATATAATTTGCTCTAAACATAAATAGTCTGTATTTTTTTGAGATATATAGAAATTCATTACAGTTGATATAGAAGTATTTGAATGTGTTGCTGATTCTTAAAATGCCAACTTTCCAAAGTAACAGTGTATTTCCCTTTTGTGGTGGCAATAAGCCTGTTCTTTGCCATTTTAAACTTTAAAAAGCTCAGTGAATTCCTTCAAGTAGTAAATCTAATGGTGGTCTATTTTTTCAGTGCTTATTTTCATGAAATGTTCATTTTTCATGAAAAAAAATCAACCTATTAAAATTTATCAATATGAAATTTTCAGAAAATATTCTAAGGAATCCATGCGTGTCTAGTTTGTTATTTTTTTTTTTAACATTTTAGCTGTTTATAGATATATTTGATATTTTTCACATCTTGAATATTATCAGGAAAGAAAATGTTAAATAAATAATCTAGATGTAATGAGACCAACCACTGTATATTTAGAAAAATCTGGATAATAGGCTATTCTGTTAATTCACAGGTACTCATTATGAAAATGACATATTAAATGAGACATAAATGTATGTAGTCTGAGTAATTTTCACAAATATGTGTTAAATGATTATTATTGAAATTTCTAAATGTTTTTGTTTATAAATCATTGTGTCTTAAGATAAAATAATGTTTCATAGAGTCAAAATAACCTGGTTGAACAATTTCTCTTTCCTCTCAACATGGAAGTTTGACCAAACTTAACATTAATTTTGTAGTACTTAGACTGGAGATCAAAGACAAATAAAAATTCTTCAATTTTTAAGCTATAATAAAAATTAATCTTGGTTGTATCTCAGAATGCCATTTCATCTTTGTTTTGCTTTATTTTGGTTTAAACAACAAGAATGTCCAGATCCTGGTTTGCCTCTTGATTGGCCAGAGGATTTCACACTTCATGACAATAATGCTTCCAATGCTACAAATCCATTCTGGAATGAACTGTCTGCATCTAACCCATTTTTGGATGATATAACTCAGCTAAGAAATAATCAGAAGAGAGATAATATTTCTATCTTGAAAGAAGATCCTTTTCTTTTTTTCAGAGAAATAGAAACTGGAAACTCTTTTGATTCATCTGGTGATGAACTTGATGTGCATCAGTTGCTTAGGCATTCTTCTTCAAGGAAATGTGGAAGATCTAAAAGTGTTTCAGAACTTTTGGACATTTTGGATGACACTGCACATGCCCATCAGAATGTACGTAACTCTGACCGGATCTTAGAACAAGACTTAGAATGGCTTCGAAACGATCGAGAGGCTTATAAAATGGCTTGGTTAAGTCAGCGCCACCTTGCCCGTTCCTGCCTAGATTTGAGTACAATTAATCAGAGTCCTGGATGGGCCCAAACACAAGTTGCAGAGACTACAGTGGTTTGCAAATTAAACCACCAAGGAGGGTCAGTACAATTACCTGAATCAGATATCACTGTTCATGTGCCCCAAGGCCATGTAGCTGTGGGGGAATTCCAAGAGGTATCTCTAAGGGTTTTTCTAGATCCTCCACAAAAGCTTAACCATGATTTTTCATGCACCATAAGCCCACTGTTGGAAATCATGTTAGGTAACCTTAACACAATGGAAGCCATTTTGCTGGAGATGAAAATTGGGGCTGAAGTGAAAAAGGATCCTTTCAGCCAATTCATGGCAGAAATAGTGTGTTTACACAGTCTGGATAAAGAAGGCCCTTTCAAGGTATTAAACAACTGCTACATTTATAAAGACACCATCCAAGTCAAGCTAGTAGACTTAAGTCAAGTGATGTATCTAGTGGCTGCCGCACAAACTAAAGGTACTCAATCACCAGCTGCCACCATCTGGGATTATATCCACAAAACCATTTCAGTTGGAATTTATGGACCCAAATATATCCACCCCAGTTTCACTGCTGTTTTCACAGTTTGTGGACATAGTTATTTGCCAAGAAAACTTACCATCTCTGATATTAAAAAAGGTGGGAACCCCAACACACCTCCAGTAGTATTTCAGCTCTGGGGGAAGCATTCCTTCTTACTTGAAAAGCCACAAGATTTAATTATATCTGTCTTATCATGTGATCCTGATTTTGAAGTAAAAGCAGAAAGAAAAAGGAAAGAAGTTGAGCAAAAGCACTTGCAATCAGGTCAAGTAGTTCATGAACAATTTTTCTTCTCTTTAGCTGGCTCCAGAGAAATGCACTTGTTTGTTTTCTGTGTTCAGGTGGAGCCTCGCAGTGGTAGTCCAGTGACACAGTTCTTTATAACTTCACCCGATCCGGCTCCAAACCTAAAAAGGCTGTCAAATCTGCCAAGTGATTTGCAGAAAAAGAAGGAAATCAAATCTTCTCCTTTATTACCAGCAATGCATGTTAAATATCCTACATTTCAAGACAAAAAATTGAACTTTACCAGTTATGGAATAACCCAGAAGACAGTGATAAGACAAAATAAGATTGAATACTTACTTGAATATTTCAAAGGGGACACAGTAGCTCTTCTTGGAGAAGTCAAAGTAAAAGCCATTGGACAGTCCAAAGTGAAAGAATGGTATGTGGGAGTCCTGAGAGGTAAGATTGGACTTTTACATTGCAAAAACATCAGAGTGATTGCAAAGGAACAAGTAATGTCTATGTCAGATAATGTCTTCACAACCTGGAATCTTCTTGAACAAATTACCCTGCCTCTTAAAAAACTGACTTACATCTACTCAGTTGTCTTGACCTTGGTGTCAGAAAAAGTGTATGATTGGAAAGCTTTAGCTTATGTCCTAGGCTATTCACATCTGGCACTGGAAGACTTTGATCAACTACAAGCAGACAAAGAATCAGAAAAAGTTGCTTATGTTGTAAAGAAGTTAAAGGAAGATTGCCATGCAGATAGAAATACCAGGAAGTTTCTTTATGAACTTACTGTGGTGAGTATTGCTTGATCACAGGAATTTACTTACCATGGAGAACTCTATTAACTTGGCAATATTTATAAGTAAACATATGAGAGTAGTTTAAAAATCTCTCAGCAGTCTCAAATAAATTGAAGTCACTTCAGAGCTTTGCGTACAAGATCATATAACTAGTTTCTTAGATTTGACATTCAATTGTGATTTTCCCAGAAACTAGGCCCCAAGGATCATCCTTTAATGGAAGATTAAAGATTCTGTTTGTGCTAAAACATAACAATTAAGAGATCCCTTTTTTTTTCCTCTCTCAAATATTTAGATAGCTCTTAAAATATCAGAGGAGCTCCAATTACATGAAAGTAAATAAGACAAAACTGAAACAAAACTACGTAACTTGGGCATTGCTGTAGATTCACTTTTTAGTGTTTTTTAGATGTATCACCGATGTCCTTACCTTTAGCAATTTAACATTTGTCTTCTGTATGCAGTGCATCACAATCCAAAAGTGATATTGCTAATTCTCTTCTTAATCTTTATGTTTGGATAGGACTCTAAGAATCATGATTTTTTTCAACATAGCATTCACCCCAGTGTAAGGCTCAGCAGAGAACTATAAAAAACATAAAGAACTGTTTTGTCTTAAATTTGGACATTCAGTAATTTATAAAAGTAAAAAAAAATTAAGAACATATTTCTAAAAATGGCTAAAATGTGACTGTGTAAATAATAATGATGTATACCACTTTCCTAAGGATTTCTAT
The DNA here is from genome assembly GCF_033118175.1 of Dama dama. NCBI lineage: Eukaryota > Metazoa > Chordata > Mammalia > Artiodactyla > Cervidae > Dama > Dama dama. Next base: position 27,187,316 of record NC_083698.1, on the reverse strand, counting down.
ATATTTGGCACTGTGCCCAGCACTCTATACATACTCTCTCATTTGGCCATTTTAACCACAATATAGGATGAGTCTAGTTAGTATCTCCATCTTCAAATAGAGGAAAGTGAGTCTTGGGAGGTTGGGCAACTTGTCCAAGATCTGCCAGTTGGTTAGTATCAGAGATGGGATTTGAAATCTTTTTGGTTCCAAAGCCACACATAAAACTACTACTTTCCCTGAAACAAATTTTTTAACAATGTACATAATGTATATAAAGATATTTAAGTATGTGTGTTGGTGTGTAGTAAATATCATTATAACTGTGCAAAACTGGTGCCCTATAAGAGATGAGTGGTTCATGTAAGATGAGGCAGATTCATATAGAGGAGTCAAGTTTTAATCAAAGTGCAAAATGGGAGAAAAAATTTTTGGCAAGGAGTTTGTGATGTTAACAATAGCTAACATGATGTAGTATATACATGCATATGGGCTTATGGGCTTCCCAGATAGCTCAAATGGTAAAGAATCTGCCCGTGGTGTGGGAGACCCGGGTTCAATCCCTGAGTCAGGAAGATCCCCTGGAGAAGGGAATGGCAACCCACTCCAGTATTCTTGCCTGGAGAATTCCAAGGACAGAGGAGTCTGGTGTGCTATATTTCATGGGGTTGCAAAAAGTCAGGCACGACTGAGTGACTAACACACACACACACACACACACAGATACTCTTCAATTGTGTACCTTTTTCTTGGGTTGTATACTTGGGATTCTAGCTTGGAGTAGCTGGAAATGAACTTACAGAGATTGTGAGTTACAATCTCCTTAATCATCTCTAGACATTAAGACTGTCTTTATATATTTTGGAATTTGATACTCTAAGCACTTCAGCATCTAATTCAACTTTCATAATTATTATAGGGGGTTAGATGGGGTAGTATTACTATCATATCCACTTTAAAAGTCATTAAATAGAGACATTTTGTGATTTATCTAAATTCCTATTCTTTGTGGAGTTGGATTTTAAACTTGGGTTTTATAACTTTAAGTGCAAATTTATTTTCCTTAAAACAAGGAACTGGTATAAAGCTAAACCCACTCCACAGTTTACTAAAAGCACCCTCAGAGGCCTGCTGTCTCAGCACTGCTTTTCTCTGAGGTCACAACTCCTCTCCATAAATTTGCGGATAAATATAGTCTATGTATAGAGACCATGGGTAGTTCTCCTAATGCATCCATAAGAATGAACATTCTTTCGACTTTAATAGTTGCTTCGCTCAGTCATTCATTTTTACTTATTGCTTCATAATGATAGATAAAGCTTTTAAGTGCCATTAAATGAGGAGGGACTACTGAACATTTTTATTTAAACAGAAAAGAAATATAGATAAATCTCATCTTGTACTTTAAAAATATATTCAAGACAAAAGAGAAACTTGTAGACCTGTTTGAAACATGCATGGTGACTGACAAAGCTCAGATGCTTAATTAAGGAAGAAAAAAGAGTCTGAAGGTTTTCTTTTTTGCATTGTTGAAACCCAAGTGTTTTATATTTGATACCTTGTGATTTAAATTTAGCATTAACTACATTGATGATAAAGGGAGAGAGCTAATTTTTTAAGTTATTAATAGCAATAGCTTTGTTCAGGTTGTCTAAGTTTCTCATTTTTATGCAATACACATAATTCTGGGGAGCTTTAAATCATATTTTGATTAAAAAATTAAATAATATTTACCAACAGCTGTGTGCTCACTCTAGAAATCCTATAGCCAGTCCTCTGGAAGGAAAGTAATTACTGTTTGTATAGTGAATAATCATGGGTTAATAAATTATTAACTGCTAAAACCTCAGGGTATCTTTGGAAGTGGCTAATTCAACTTCCTCCTTTGGTAATTAAGGCTATTAAGAGACATATTAGTTAAGTGGTTTATTTAAGGACCTATAATTAGTTACTGAGTTAGCCCTAAAACTCCCCTTAATTCTGGTCTAGTTTGTATCCTCTGTACTTTGCTTGTTGGATTTGCTTAAAAGTAAATCAACTCTTTGAATTTTAGAAAATTCAAAATATATGTGTGGTGAATAAAAGGATGCCAGTTCCCAGAATATGTAATAACAGATTTAATTTCTAGATAAAAGTTCAAATTAGTTGCTTTACATTATGACATGCAGTTGTTGCTGCAGGCTCTGCTGAAGATGGATTGCCAAGGGTTAGTAGTGCATCTTGTCCAGGAGGCTGCTATTCTGACTTCAGCCGTCAAGCTTGGGAAAGGCTGGAGGGAACTAGCTGAAAAGCTAGTGCGACTCACAAAGCGACAGATGGAGGTGTATGAAATTCCTCACCAAGGAAAATCTGGAGATGTGGCTGCAGAGGTAAGCTTTCTGTTCATCTAAGTAGTAAAAAACTGCAGATAAAGTAAATCAAATGCAGTCAAGAGTCCACTGCATATACTAACTGATTGAGGGAGTGTCCTAAAGGATCCACTCACTGAAATCACTGCACCTATAACCATTGATGTTATCTGAAATATACACATGTCACTCTTTGATGGCATTAAGAGCCTTTAAGATATATTGATGTTTCTCCTACTGGATTGCATATGGTCTTTTATCAAATTGACCAAATCAGATAGGCAGTTGTTATGGAGGGCTATAAGGACTTGAGGCGGAGAAAAGATAAACTTTGAAGGAAAGAGTTGGGACCTGGTCAGGACAAGGAAAAGGGACACAATAGTAAGTATTTATCAGCTTCAAAAATAGAATTAGTCATTGGTGATAAATAATGTTTGGTGACAAAAAAAACATTTAAGAGAGTAAATGATGTGAGGTCGTTGGTAACAATAGCTAGAGATATCTGTGTGCGTTATCTATCTCCTTCACAATTTTGCATACAATAACTATAGACATCAAATACAGAATGATTTCAACTTAAAATATAGTCACAAACTAGAAGTTGAGAGTTATGTTTTATTTGGAAATTTGGGGGAGTTAAGCCTGGGAGGCAGCATCTCAAGCAGCCCTGAAAGAACTGCTCTGAGGAAGTGGGGGGAGGAGTCAGGTCATATAGAAGTTTGTGACAAAGGGCAGGTCGTCTGAACATCAAAAGTTTCTGGTAAATTCCAGAAAACCAGATATCTCAAGTTAAGGAATGTAGCACTTTTCTGTGTATGCGAACATACAAGAGTCTGGGCTTACTGAAATCATTCCTTTCATATGCATCTCAACCATCTGGGCCCAGCATCCTGCATTTTTCACATCCAGAATTCCTCCATGCTCACTGTAGGGAGCGACTGGCCCAATGGGCCAGAGAGGTCAGTTACTCTTCCTGGGTACCCTTAGAAGTCAGGAATTCACATTTGGAGGGTTGGAATCACTGATATCTGTGATCCTTGTTTGCTGGCATGGCAGGAAATACTCCATTTCTCACAGCATGTAAAACAAAGCAAATACATAAAATGCAAAATTTTTATTAATATTAAAACAAAGTATACTATTCAGTGTAAGTTATATAAATATTTTTTCTATTTACCACAAAGACATATGAGTCATTTTTTTTTATTGACTAAATCAAATCCCTTACAATTATATATTAGAAGTGACAAATAGATTAAAGGGATTAGATCTGATAGAGACAGTGCCTGAAGAACTATGGAAGAGGTTCATAACACTGTACAGGAGGCTGTGATCAAAACCATCCCCAAGAAAAAGAAATGCAAAAAGGCAAAATGGTTGTCTAAGGAGGCCTTACAAATAGCTGAGAAAAAAAGAGAAGCAAAAGGCAAGGAGAAAAGGAAAGATATACCCATTTGAATGCAGAGTTCCAAAGAATAGCGAGGAAAGATAAGAGAGCCTTCCTAAGTGATTGATACAGAGAAATAGAGGAAAACAACAGAATGGGAAAGACTAGAAATTTGAAGTACCAAGGGAACAAAACATTTAGAAATACCAAAAAATTAGAAATACCAAGGGAACATATGATGCAAAGATGGGCTCAATAAAAGACAGAAACAGTATGAACCTAACAGAAGCAGAAGATATTAAGAGGTAGAAAGAATACACAGAAGGACTATACAAAAAAAATCTTAATGACCCAGATAACCATGATGGTGTGATCACTGACCTAGTGCCAGACCACCTGGAGTGTGTGGTCAAGTGGGCCTTAGGAAGCATCACTATGAACAAAGCTAGTGGAGGTGATGGAATTCCAACTGAGCTATTTCAAATCCTAAAAATAATGCTATTAAATTGCTGCTCTCAACATGCCAGCAAATTTGGGAAACTCACAAGTGGCCACAGGACTGGAAAAGGTCAGCTTTCGTTCCAATCCCAAAGAAAGGCAATGCCAAAGAGTGTTCAAACTACTGCACAATTCCACTCATCTCATACGCTAGCAAAGTAATGCTCAAAATTCTCCAATCTAGTCTTCAACAGTACATGAACCTAGAACTTCCAGATGTTCAAACTGGATTTAGAAAAGACAGAAGAACCAGAGATCAAATTGTCAACGTCCTTTGGATCACAGAAAAATCAAGAGAATTCCAGAAAAATATCTATTTCTGCTTCATTGACTCCATTAAAGCCTTTGACTATGTGGATCACAACAGACTCTGGAAAATTCTTAAAGAGATGGGAATATCAGACTACCTGACCTGCCTCCTGTGAAATCTGTATGCAAGTCAAGAAGCAACAGTTAGAACTGGACATGAAACAATAGACTGGTTCCAAATTGGGAAAGAAGTACATCAAGGCTGTATGTTATCACCCTGCTTATTTAACAGGGTGCAGAGTGCATCATGTGAAATGCCAGGCTGGATGAAGCACAAGCTGGAATCAAGATTGCTGGGGGAAATATCAAAAACCTTAGATACACACATTAAACCACCCTTATGGCAGAAAGCCAAGAAGAACTAAAGAGCCTCTTGATGAAAGTGAAAGAGGAGAGTGAAAAAGCTAATTTAAAACTCAACATTCAAAAAATGAAGGTCATGGCATCCAGTCCCATCACTTCATGGCAAATACATGGGGAAACAATAGAAACACTGACAGACTTTATTTTCTTGGGCTCCAGAGTCACTTCAGATGATGACTGCAGCCATGAAATTAGATACCTGCTCCTTGGAGAAAGGCTATGAGAAATCTAGACAGCATATTAAAAAGCAGAGACATTACTTGTCAACAAAGGTCCATCTAGTCAAAGCTATGGTTTTTCCAGTAATCATGTATGGATGTGAGGTTTGGACCATAGAGAAAGCTGGGCACTGAAGAATTGATGCTTTTGAACTGTGGTATTGGAGAAGACTCTTGAGAGTCCCCTGAAAACAAGAAGATCAAACCAGTCAATCCTAAAGGAAATTAGTCCTGAATATTCATTGGAAGGACTGATGTTGAAGATAAAGCTCCAATACCTTGGCCATCTGATGTGAACTGACTTATTGGAAAAGGCTTTGATGCTGGGCAAGACTGAAGGCAAGAGGAGAAGGGGACAACAGATGATTAATGCTTGGATGGCATCACTGACTCTATGGACAAGAGTTTGAGAAGCTCCAGGAGTTGGTGATGGACAGGGAAGCCTGATGTGCTGCAGTCCATGGGGTCGCAAATGAGCGACTTAACTGAACTGAACTGAAATAAAAATACTCCAGTGATGAGCACATATAAAGTGGTCTGTATCTCCATTTCATATGAGTGGAAACATTTTCAAGATATTTCAGTTAAGGAAAAATTCTCTCTCTAGTTAGATAATGACTTGATAGGCAAAATCTATATTCTCTGCTTCCTTTTTGAGCATAGAACTGGGTATTGATTTCTTGAGAAAATTTTCTTACTTTGAAGTGACTATGTCACCTGTGTGTACAGTGTGTGTCTGCAGACTAGAGCCTGGCAGCCTACAGTCCATGGGGTCTCAAAGAGTCGGATACAACTGAGCATAAGCACACACTCACACACCTATTAGAGTAGCCAAAATCCAGAACACTGACTGCACCAAATGCTATTGAGAATATGAGTAACAGGAACCCTCATTCACTGCTCGTGGAAATACACAGTCACTTTGGAGTGTCTTGGCTGTTTCCGGCAAATGAAACATACTCTTGGTATATGATCCATCAGTCCGGCTCTTTGGTATTTACTAAAGGGCATTGAAAACTTTTGTCCACACAAAAACCTGTCCATGAATGTTTACAGCTTCTGTATTCATAATTAGTAAAGCCTGGAAGTAACCAAGATGTCCTTCAGTAGGTGAATGTGAATGGGTAAGTACACTGTGGTATAATAGAATATTACATGACAATGAAGTTTTATTCAGCACATAAAAAAATGAGTTATCAAGCCATGAAAAGACATGGGAGATCCTTCAAATCACATTACTAAAGAAAAGAACCCAATCTGAAAAGGCTATATACTGTATAATTTCCAGATATATGATGTTCTGAAAAAGTCAAAACTATGGCGACAGATCAGTGGTTGCCAGAGGTTGGAAGAGAGGAATAAATAGGCAGAACACAAAGGATTTTTATGACAGTGAAAAACCTCGATATGATACTGTAGTGATGAATACATATCATTTTATATTTGTCCAGACCAACTGAATGTGCAAAGCTAGGTGTTAACCCTACACTATGGACTTTGAGTGATTATGATATATCAGTGTAGATTCATCAGTTGTATCCAATATACCTCTATGGTGAAGGATGTTGATAATGGGGAAGGCTATGCATGTGTGGAGGCAGGAAATAAATGGGAAATCTTTGTATCTTCCTCTCAATTTTACTGTGAACCTAAAACAGTTGTAAAATATATATATATATATATTTCCAAAAAAAGTTGTCCAGTTGAAATCAGGACTTGTTTTTTTTTCTCATTAAGCTCTGTTTTTAAAAAGATTTTACTTAGAGTCGTTTATCAAGGAATTTTGTTAAATATCCAACTTCTCTCAAATCGTGGTTGTTTTCAGTTTGTCCTCCCCCCGAATCTTCATAGAGGCCAGCTAACAGCCTACTTTTCCTTTATTTACTTTAGCACAGCCCAAATCACGAATGACTCAGTCTATGCCTGAGGCTGATAAATACTCAGAAGCAGAAAGGAAACATTCTGTGTGTCTTTCAGGCCTATTGTTCAATTTATCGTGATGAACACTAACACTCTTCACTTTGTTGCTGGCCTGGCTAAGTCGCTTCAGTCGTGTCTGACCCTTCGCAGCTCTATGGACTGTAGCCCGCCAGGCTCCTCTGTCCATGGGATTCTCCAGGCGAGAATACTGGAGTGGATTGCCATGCCCTCCTCCAGGGGATCTTCCCGACCCAGCAATCGAACCCATGTCTCTTGCGGCTCCTGCATTGCAGGTGTCTTCTTTACTGCTGAGCTTTACCCGGGAAGCCCTCATCACTTTGGTGCATATGGTTAAATGTTTAGAAACTAATTCATAGTATATTGGCTTGAAGCTATTCCAAATAATCTATGAGAATCTTTACCTTTTAGACTATGTACTGTAAAGGGTAAATGTATGCTGATGTCCATGTCTCTGGAAAAAAAGAGAAAAAAACTTGTACAATATTTTTCTCCTAGGGAGGAGATGATTCTTCAATAAGATTAGTTTACAGGTTAAGCAGTTGATTTCAAAACATACTTTTATTAGTTCTGGGTAGGGTATGTATGCAGAGGGAGGGAATTGAAATTGGGGCAAGGCGATAACAAGTTCTCGTGGTTCCCATGCTACTTTTTATTTCCTTTATCTCACTTCCTCAGTGGACACACATTTAGAGAATTTCCTCCTATGTGTGCCAATGCCTACAATCAGCTTCTTTTCACTCACTTTCCTTGCTGTTCAACTTCTCCCTTTTTCCTTTGTTCTATTTTTATTTTATCTAACAGTTATCTGGCACTTACTCTGTGCCAGTCACTATTCCAGTAACAGTTCAAAAATTAACTTATTTAATTCTTTCAACAAAAAACTTGTGGGGTGGATACTAATGTTATCTAAGCTGTAGGGAGGCTAAGTAACTTGCTCAGACGTGCATAGCTAGAAACTCACAGAACCAAGTTTGGAGCACAGGCCTTTGACTTTGGAGTCCTTATACTTTAAACCCTACACATTGACCAGCAATCCAAATACAGTATAGTGGCTGAGTGGCAGAGCTGGGAGTTATGGTTGGGACAGGGAATTTAAAAAGCTTATTTCATTTTTTTCTTTTTTTCAAGCCATGTCATGATTCTATCAAAATTTGCCTCAACATCTTCATCAAGCCCCAACCAATTTAAGAATGGATTATTAAAAGAGTGTCTGTCACATTTTTCTTTTGGCCACTTTTTATTCTTTTATAAGATGAAAAAAAGCTGCTCTCTGGAGATTTCTGTGAACACCAATTTTAAATTAACCATCTCCCCAAGTTAAATTTTAAGAAAAGTTATTCAATTTTTCTAATAATGTCACAATTCCTGCATAAAAAGCAAAATTACACAACCTGGAATATGATTATAAGCAAAATGTGTTTTTCAGAGCATTTCTTTTGGGAAAAATGTATATTTATACTATACAAAGAAAAATTATGTTAGTAAAAATTCATTGGAGTTTTTCTGAGCTTTTAATTTAAAAAAAAAAACAGGTATCAATAAAATATTTAAAAAATAAGTCCATATTAAAAAGCAGTTGTATTTTACAAGTAGAATGCTGGGGATTTCGGGGTCAAGACACTCACTGGCCTAAACTAGGTATTCTTTATTTAACCTTCTGGAGATTATTACCATTTATGACAGAAGTGATTTCCTTAGCAACTGTTTCACATTGGTCCCCTGCCTAACAATAAAGGCTGTGCTCTTTCCATCTTATTCAGTATGAACATTTATTCACCAAGGACACTTAAGATTCACTTCCCTTTTTAAACTACCTTCTGGCAGCGCCCACTGGGCTCCACCGCCACCTCGACAGGCACCAATAAACCCGCGGAGGCTGATCTCTTATCTGATTTACCAAAATGGGCCATCCTCCCATAGAAAAGCCCAGTGAAGTCAACTTTCCTAATGGTAATATTTTTTAACCTCAGAAACCACTCACCTATAGAGAGTTGTAACAGGCAATATTTATATGTTCTGCCATCTGCACTTAATCAGTAAGAAGATAATTCTCTGTCTTATCTTTCAGTTACAATCTTTTCCCTCCTCATTCTCCAACTGGCTGCTGTCGTGTTCAGAGCACTTTATTCTAAGTCTAGCTTTAAAATGGTAAAGTAGGAATTCTTAAACAGGTAATTTTATTAATGTTTTTATAGCTGAGTGAAAGTTCTATATGGAATTCTTCCTACTTTTTTAGACTCTCACTGCTGTAACCTTGCTCAGTATTTAAATCATCCATACAATTAACATGTTTTCTGCGATTATCAGTTCTCAACATTGGAACATAGGAACTACAACAAACACAGAATGAAAGATATGATTTTTTTCTCTCTGAAGTCATATTTCATTTGGCATGGGACTTGGGATAAACTGTTAATGTTTGAATTGTTATATTTCAAAGACATATATGATTAGATGCTAAAATCAGTTCAGTTCAGTTGCTCAGTCGTGTCCGACTCTTTGTGATCCCATGAAGCACAGCACGCCAGGCCTCCCTGTCCATCACCAACTCCCAGAGTCCACCCAAACCCATGTCCATCTAGTCGGTGATCTCATCCTCTGTTGTCCCCTTCTCCTCCTGCCCCCAATCCTTCCCAGCATTAGGGTCTTTTCCAATGAGTCAACTCTTCACATGAGGTAGCCAAAGTATTGGAGTTTCAGCTTCAACATCAGTCCTTCCAATGAACACCCAGGACTGATCTCCTTTAGGATGGACTGGTTGGATCTCCTTGCAGTCCAAGGGACTCTCAAGAGTCTTCTCCAACACCACAGTTCAGAAGCATCAATTCTTCGGCATTCAGCTTTCTTCACCGTCCAACTCTCACATCCATACATGACAACTGGAAAAACCATAGCCTTGACGAGACAGACCAGTGAATATAAATAATAGTGAGAATAATAGTTGTTGCATGTTTACTGTGTGTCATCTAATCATTATGAGCATTTTCTTTACAATATCTCCTTTACTTCAACAAACTTTTCAAGGCAGACATTAAACCATTCTCTTTTTACAGATATGCAAACTGAGTGAATACATTTGTGTCAGCTATCCAGAATTACGTGGCAGATAAGTGGCAGAACTGGGATTTAAATCTAGGTTTGTTTTACACACAGTTCTATTCACTGTGCTCTACTGATGATACCTTTTTTCAGAGTTAACTAAATAAAAGAAAATCAAAGAATCAGGAGCTTTCAGAGGGCATATCTTAGTCCTGAAGGACAGGTAACATGTTAATAACTGGTGAGGACTAGAAGGGGATTTCAGGGCTCTGGATACAGTGACTTCTAGAGACCACTGAGGAGAATATGAGTGTTTGAGGAGAGAGGTCATTTTAATAATTATGGGGAGATGTGGCTGGACATATATATTTTGGAGACTCTTGAATGACTGCCAGAGCATTGGTTAAAATTCCTGGTCTGGATTTCTGTTCCAGCTCTACCAGCTATTAGCCCTAAGACCTTGGACACGTTACTTGACTTTTTTTAGGAATCATTTTTTTCTTGTCTAATGAAGCAAATAATACTCTCCTATTCTTCAGGTGTTTGAAGAATTGAAATATGTGAAATATTTGGGACAATGCTTTGCACACTGTAATAGCTAAATACATGTTATTTATTATTTTGTCTAAGAGGAATAAGTGAATTTGACTACTGTGTGACAATGCATGATTTTGAAAAAAGGAATGAAGTATACTAATTTTTAAGTAATATAGCCAAGAGTAACTATAGAAAGAATATAGATAAGGGAAAAATCCACAATGATTTTAAACCTTCTCTTCTGAGAGACTGGCAGACTGGTAATGCATGGAAAAAATGAGGAGGGGAGGGACTGGCTGATCAGCTTTTTCTTACTGGCTTAACAGCATTTAATTTTCTTTCGAAAATATCTCTTACAAAAAGTAAAAGGAACATCCTTGCACTCTTAGGTTTTCTGGCTCACGCTGCATCGTATGGACTCTGCTTACAGGATGTGGTATTGTCTGGTTTTATATCTGGGCCTGGCTCAGGTCTAGCCTTGGTGCTTATGTCTATGGTTTGCTGCTGTTTTACAGTAAGAAATATATTAATAGTTTCTTCAAAAAGAGAAAATATTATATGAAAATTTATCTACCAGTGGTAAAGTGTATAGAATAATTTCTCAGATCTTCGTTGTTTGTACTAGGGATCTGGCACAGTGACATAACATTTAGACTATCATGGTTTACTTTGTAGAGTACTATAATGCTTGGTGCTATAATCTGTAATTCTAAAAATATACTTCTTCTTTTTTGAGATGATGGAATAAAGAAAAAAAGACATCACTGTGTAATATATGGAGTAACACACTGTATTCCTACGATATTTGGTTTAATTCTGCATTATATATCTGATTGGGTTCCCGGGTGGCTCAGTGGTAAAGAACCCACCTGCCAATGCAGGAGATGCAGATTTGACCCATGGGACAAGAAGATCCCTTGGTATAAGAAATGGCAACTCACTCCAGTATTCCTGCCTGGGAAATTCCACAGACAGATGAGCCTGGAGGGCTACAATCCATGGGGTCACAAAGAGTTGGATACAACTGAGTGACTAAACAACAACAACAATGTATCTGATTACTACACTAAAAATCAAATAGAAGTAATAGTCATATTAGGTTAAATATTACAAAGATATTTTAAAATGTATTTATAAACACTAATATTTGTATTAGAATTTAGATTTTTCTCTATCAGGTTTTATTATTAATGATCACAAAAAAATCAGAAAACCAAAGCCTAGCTTAAATTAGTATTTAAGACTTAAATTAGTATTTAAGACTTAAATTAGTATTTATTAAAAATCTAATACTGAAATGAATTTGTGGTAATACTTTAGTGAAATGGCCTCATATTCATAGCCAGGTGACCTGGACTCTTTTCCTACCTAGGAATTGGTGAGAATAGCTTGACCAACAGGTTTTCCTAAGATGTTAGACTATTTTGATGCAGTAGCAAGGAATGGGTCTTCTGTCTCCCTCTGACTCATGCTTAGTCCCTGAAGTTTCAGGAGGTTATTTCTAGAGCACTGCAGCTATCTCTGCCCAAAGAGACTTTTCCAAAAGAATCTTAGGTCACATTTTATCCAAGTCCAAGTGCTGTCTCCTTTCTAAGGAAATAGGGACCCCTGATATGTTAGTCTCCCTTCTTTTCTGAAGATAATGGCAACCTCATCTTCAGCAATACTTATCTACTTACCAACTACAGGTGATGGGAGGACCACCTGGATATTGTAAATGGTGCACTGAAGATAGAATGCATTTAATAATCACTAATGAGGCAAATTTGCCTTGATACATCAGATAATTGTACTTAAAATGAAACATTGCTTCTATAGTTTTATGAGGAAAGTAGGTGGATTATTAATTCTTTAATGTGGCAAAATGTAATTATCTCAAGGTAGTTAAAACCACTTGCATTCTTTATACTATTCATATTTTATGAGCTAAAATAAGATGAAGAATGCTTTGCTCAATCTGAGCTGCTTTTGTTCATATTGCATTTCATTATCTAGTGCATTATCTAATAAGTCTGATTGGCTTTTAGGAACAAGCACTCTGAATTTGGAAAACTCGATCCTGTTTCATTTCTTCTGGCATTGCACGTTAATGTTTCACTGATCCTTTACCTTTTTATTTGTCTGCTAGTATCTGAAAGATAAATCAAAGGCATATTCCTACTATAAAAATTCTGAGGATTTGGAAACTGCTCAGACTTCATAGGTTAAACGCTTGCTGATGCTGCTGCCCTTTATACAAAGAGATCATAGCATAGAGATGAGAAATTAACAACTCTCTGCTTTCATCAGCCTCCTGCTTCCTATTCAAGGATACACATGAACACCATCAAGTTAACATAAAAAAATCTAAGAGTAAAGAGATGAGAATGATGCCTCTGTGTCAAGTATTTATGATAAAGATGAGAAGGCTAATGGAAATTGTTTTGTCATTAGGAAAAAAATTCGACAAAAACAAACTTTCAAGAGCATGCTGTCCTTTTGATTAGTTAGAGCATTAGTGCAGAGTTCCCGAATATCTTTCCTTAAATCATAGCATTGAGCAAGACAGGAAGAACTATTTTTAATCCACTGAATAGATATAAGATAACATAAACCTGGAAGAGTTCTTGGCAGTCTACAACTCATTTCCAATTTTTTTAGTTTTAACTTAGATCACCCTAAAAAGAAAATTGTTTATTCTACTCATTTTATTCATTCAAACTTTTCCAGAGAAAATAATTCTGTTTTCTCTTTAATTTATTATAAAGTTTAAAATCCTTTGTTTTCTTAATGTGTATGTATATTTGGATATAATTTCATAAAGTCCATCAGTTCAGTTCAATTCAGTTGCTCAGTTGTGTCTGATTCTTTGTGACCCCATGGAATGCAGCACGCCAGGCTTTCCTGTCCATCACCAACTCCCAGAGCTTGCTCAAACTCATGTCCATCGAGTTGGTGATGGACATAAAGGCCATAGTTAATTAATTTATGCAAGTTATGTTTTTTGTCTTTGCCTATGATAACATATATTCACTTGTTAAGAAAACTAGAATGATTTTAGACAATAAAAAGTGCTGAAGAAAGAAAAATGTAAGTATTTAAGAATTTGAGCCCTATTGTCATATATTTATACCACATAGGACAACAAACAACTGATTAGACTATTGCATTGATGAAAGCTGGACCTCTCTCACGCTTTGTTAAGGCAAATCTTAATATAGAAAAAGTTATATTTACTGTGCTTGGCAGAGGTTTGCTTTTTGAGGGAAAATATAGATCCCCAAATTTAATATTTCTCTTCAGTGTATCAAGTACATAACTACAACATATGCTTTTGATCTAATCCCTTCTCAATTATTCTTGATACTTGCCCCCTTAATTACCTGCCCCAACTCCATAATTATTTTAATGTTTGTCTGTGTTTATGTCTTTTCTGCCTAAAGAAAGTTGACTTTTCTCCTTGAGTATGTTACATTTGCTACCTCTTTAATCCTCAGCAGCCCTAAATTCTCCATCTGGCTAAGTTAGGATTCAAACCAAATTCTCCTTTCAGTTATATAATATCACTTTTTACAGATTGTTTTCCTTTGAAACATAGTTTTATCTCCCACTGCTTCTACCTCTTCCTTTAACTTCCAAATTCCAGATGCGACCCGTTTGTTCTGTGGCTTCCAGTTCCTTGGCACCTACTTATACCTGCAGTCTGCCTTTCACCACCCTCTTGAAACTGCCTCCTCCAAGGTCACCAACGTCCTATTAGTTGCCAAAACCCTGAATTTTCTCCATTTTCTTTCCATGTTTCCATATCACTTGATGTTCTAAGTAGCAGAAGTAACAGAAGAGAGACATCTTCAGTGAGAGAGTGCCATGCTGAAAGAAGTTTTACAAGTTTGTCCAGGGAGGAAAATTTATAGCTTTTATAGCTTTTGCCAGTTTCTTTGGTGTAAATTCTTCCAACATGGATGACTTTAATCTTCCAGCGTGTCACTGAACATGGAATTGGGAGGCTGCATGATCATAAACTTGTGTGAGCAAACCACCGAATGTCCTTTGGGGGATACTATCAGCCCTTAACTTCTGCTGCATGAAGCAATCTGCTTCATTTTTCTACTACTCTAACACCAACTTTTCTCCACCCTTTTATTGCTTCTGTTTCTTAACTGTGGTCCCCACTTGTAGACTTCATTATGGGTTAAACTTTTTATACCTTTATTTTCCTCCGTGGCATTTTCCTCTACTCTTCTGCTTTTCACCATCACTTTAGCATGAGTTATGCTAAACCCCCGCCTGCTCCCTAGAGGTCATCTCTCTCTTTCAGTTTCTTATTGGGAATAACAGATAGCCCCTCCTTTACTTCAAACTCGGTAAGGCTAAAACCCTACTGCTTCTCTTTCCCTCACCAAAAAGTACAATCATATCCTATTGAAAAGTATTAAATGCATCCTATATGCCAGACACTTCATGAGGTGTTTTGGACACAGACACAGAGATTATTATCAATGTTTTATATAATAAAACTTCAAAGCCCTGATAATTTGATAAGTTTACTGCAACTATCCCATGTCTTGCCATACGGTGCTAAGTTGCTTTAGTCATGTCCTACTCTTTGAGACCCTACGGACTATAGCCCATCAGGCTCCTCTCTCCATGGGATTCTCCAGGCAAGGATGCTCCAAAAGAAAAAGGAAATTGGATATGAACCCAGGATTCTGAAATCAATGCTCCTCTTTCTTTCTATTACAGCATAGTGCTTCTCAGTTGATGGAACTGCCATTTTTTGGTCTTACATTGAATTACAATATGCAAGTAGTTTTTGAATTTTTCTTAATTATTATTTACTACCAAATCTTGTCTATTCATACATTAGGCTACTGTTTCCACAAGAATCGATCTCCCTTCCATGCTATAAAACTTCTAAAAACAAGAGCTCTGCTATATTCATTTTATTCCTTTTTGTAACAAAATTCCTTATAGCAGTAGCTCAATAATTTTGGTTTAATATTTGAAATAACTAACAACAATGTATTTCAAACATTTTCATTGAATGTGTACCACAGTGGTATTTCTCTGTCATCTGCATTGAGAGCCACCAATGATATTATTTATAGCAGAACATTTTTCCACTGAAGGAATATCCAGGTTTAGTTTGCAGCAAATAGGAGCAAAAATGGGATGCAAAATGTGCTCATGTTTTAGTACAAATCATGAAGTTTACCATGTGTTTATACTCCAAAACCACTATATCTATTTCTAGGTAGCTTATAGTTTAGACTCCAGGGTATTTCTAATGAGTGTAGCGGCAATATGCCTCCTTGTATTTCTGACAAATACAGAAGACTCCTGGGAAGTCATTTCACACTTCAGAGGTCCTAATTAGGGTCTGGGACTCAGCAATCTACCCACATTTCTCTGAATTGCAAAAACTGTCTATACTGTTATGCTATCAGTACAAATTACCAAACTTGAGGGGATTATATGGCCCTCTGCCTTAGTAAGTGGGTAAATATACCATTGGACTTCTGAATCTGTAGTTTCTAATTCTCATATCACCTTGGTGTATTACGTGCTTCTGACAGCACCAAGGGGCTGCTTTGTGACTGAGTATGCCTCAGGCCTTTTCTATACATAGCAATCTGCTGTGCTGTGACAAGGTACTTGAAACAGAGCTTTTCTACCCAGGAAAGTTAGTAAAGGTATATACTTTGAATCTGCATCGTAGTGCACAACCTGAAAATTACCCATTTGCTGTCCTTAAGAGACATCTGTTCTCTGTGATACTGTGTCATTATCTTGGTACTGATGCTCTCAGTTGCTGTTTATCATATCATCAAATACATCTTTTTATCAGACTCAGTCACTGGGGAGCTTAAAATAAAATCTTAGATGTCTTTAGCTATAAACATTAGCATTTTAAACAATATATAAAAAGTTGAAAAATAATGCACCAGTTAGTTGAACATCAGGGAATTTTAAATGAATTCAACATAGATTACAAGTTTAAAGCTTTTACAGAGGTTTAGGATATAGGTTTGGATATGGATTTAGAAAAGGCAGAAGAATCAGAGATCAAATTGCCAACAAGTGCTGGATCATTGAAAAAGCAAAAGTTCCAGAAAAACATCTACTTCTGCTTTATTGACTACGCCGAAGCCTTGGACTGTGTGGATCACAACAAACTGTGGAAAATTCTGAAAGAGATGGGAATACCAGACCACCTGACCTGCCTCTTGACAAATCTGTATGCAGATTTGTCAAGAGGCAACAGTTAGAACTGGACATGGAACAACAGACTGGTTCCAAATAGGAAAAAGAGTACTTTAAGGCTGTATATTGTCACCCTGCTTATTAACTTTTATGCATCATGAGAAACGCTGGGCTGGAGGAAGCACAGGATGGAATCAAGATTGCTGGGAGAAATATCAGTAACCTCAGATACACAGATGATACCACCCTTAATGCAGAAAGTGAAGAAGAACTAAAGAGCCTCTTGATGAGAGTGAAAGAGGAGAGTGAAAAATATGACTTAACACTCAACATTCAGAAAACTAAGATCATGGCATCTGGTCCCATCACTTCATGGCAAATAGATGGGGAAACAATGGAAACAGTGAGAGACTTTAATTCCTGGGGCTCCACAATCATTGCAGATGGTGACTACAGCTGTGAAATTAAAAGATGCTTGCTCCTTGGAAGAGAAGCTATGATCAACCTAGACAGCATATTAAAAAGCAGAGACGTTACTTGACCAACAAAGGTCCATCTAGTCAAAGCTATGGTTTTTCCAATAGTCATGTATGAATGTGAGAGTTGTACTGTAAAGAAAGTTGAGTGCTGAAGAATTGATGCTTTTGACCTGTGGTGTTGGACAAGACTCCTGAGAGTTCCTTGGACTGCAAGAAGATCCAACCTGTCCATCCTAAAGGAAATCACTCCTGAATATTCATTGGAACGGCTGATGCTGAAGCTGAAATTCCAATACTTTGGCCACCTGATGTGAAGAACTGACTCATTTCAAAGACCCTGATGCTGGGAATGATTGAAGGCAGCAGGAGAAGGGGACAACAGAGGATGAGATGGTTGGATGACATCACCGAGGTGAAGGACATGAGTCTGAGCAAGCTCCAGGGGTTGGTGATGGACAGGGAGGCCTGGCGTGCTGCAGTCCATGGGGTCACAAAGAGTCGGACACGATTGAGTGACTGAACAGAACTGAACTGAGATATACCCACTACAGAATAAACTATTCGTGCATCTTAGCAGTGATAGGCAAGACTGAATCTGACAGTAAGGCTCTATTACTGTGTCTCAACTCATCTTGCATGGCAGAGTATTAGTGGGACCTACACTTTGGGAAGTTTGGTTTCAGTGTGAGTGTTCAAGAAAATAGATGAGAGACCCCTCATTCACAGTTTACCAGTGATGGAAGATACAGTTCTTTATAAATCAGCTTGATGAAGATAAATCTTATATACAGAAATATGGTATGATTTCTGTTGCTGCATCAAGACCACATCAATATGGTTTAACTGATAATTATCTTCCATTCAGTATCCTGAAGAATCAAGCTTTGCCTGGAGAGGTGAAAATACAGGAGTTCATGGCTTCCCAGGAATGCCAGTTGAATAAAAAACACCAAATTATACTTTGGTCTTGATGCCTACTCTTTTATTAATATATAGATTGAAATGAAACATAGCAGAACTCCTTAGTTAGGTCTTTAATTCTGTTAGCTTCAATTGTAGAGTATATGGGGATATCAGTGGAGGGTGACAATTAGATCTCAAGGCCCTGCTTCACATGATGCTACTGTTAATGGAGGCTCTATTTTATTTTATTTTTATTTATTTATTTTTTTGGGAGGTGGTGGTTTATGCATGTTGTTTATTGAACTATACAAGTTAAAAGAACACTACCACACCTTACATATTTTAATTTTGTTTTGAATATCCTGGTTTGTCTACTCTTGGTAAAGGATTTTATTTTTTAATATAAATTTATTTTAATTGAGGCTAATTACTTTACAATATTATATTGGTTTTGCCATACATTGACATGAATCCACCACAGGTGTGCATGGGGCAGCTCTGCATAATATGTCACTCACAGTCTGTCTTCCTGCACTTTGAAAGTAATAAAATCACAAATGAATTAGTTTAGCGAACCCAAGAAAGTAGCAAGTAACAAAGTTTATATTCCAAATATTCTGATTACAAGTCCAAGGTTTATTTTGTTATTATCCTAGAAAAAATGTATTTTAACCTGGCTATGTGTCTGTGTGTGTGTTTTCTACAGTTTGTCTTATTTGGTCAGCCTTTGTCTCTATTCTCTCTGAGGCTGGTTGCCTTGGTTACCATTACATACACCCTCTTTTGTGAGGTTCCTCTTTGACGTACATTTATTTCTATGGAAACAATGAGGTCATTGGTATGGGTAGGTGCTTTAGAGAAAGCACAATGAAGTATTGAATATCTATCCTTCTTTTGGTTATTAAAATGTGTTATTAAATTAGTTTTTAATTAGAGAAGTATATTTCTGTGTTCCTTTTGCCTTGATTATGAAGCTACATTTTTACTTATTTATAGACTGGCTCATGGCAAATAGATGGGGAAACAAAGGAAACAGTGAGAGAATTTATTTTGGGGGGGCTCCAAAATCACTGCAGATGGTGACTGCAGCCATGAAATTAAAAGATGCTTGGAAAAAAAAAAAAATAAAAGATGCTTGCTCCTTGGAAGAAAAGCTATGATCAACCTAGACAGCTTATTAAAAAACAGAGACATTACTTTGCCAACAAAGGTATGTCTACTCAAAATTACGGTTTCTCCAGTAGTCATGTATGGATGTAAGAGTTGGACTATAAAGAAAGCTGAGTGCTGAAGAATTGATGCTTTTGAACTGTGGTGTTGGAGAAGACCATTGAGAGTCCCTTGGACTGCAAGGAGTTACAGCCAGTCCATTCTAGAGGAAATCAGTCCTGAATATTCATTGGAAGGACTGATGCTGAAGCTGAAGCACCAATACTTGGGCCACCTGATGCGAAGAACTGACTGATTAGAAAAGACCCTGATGCTCGGAGAGTTTGAAGGCAGGAGGAGAAGGGGACGACAGAGGATGAGATGGTTGGATGATGTCACTGACTCTATGGACATGAGTTTGAATAAGCTCCGGGAGTTGGTGATGGACAGGAAAGCATGGCATGCTGCAGTCCATGGGGTCACTAAGAGTCGGACATGACTGAGTGACTGAACTGAACTGAGACTTGCTCAAATACAATGACTTAAAGCATTAGATATACTGTTTAGCTCCTTCTTGTTTTATGTGGTGTGATAAAGATCACCACAGATATATATAACAATAAAATATATATAGATAGATAGATATGTAACAATAAAAGGGTTCTGACTTAAACCTTAAAAGTCTGTCAGAGAGTGAAAAGTTTATCTCAGTAATATTTGTTATAATAAAAAATTGCACAAGGAATTCACATGAAGAAAATGAGAAATATTTAGATGAATCTAGAAAAAAAAAAGCCCTATTTATGGTCACTGTTTTTAAAATCTAGAGTTTTAGAAACACAGGGATATAACAGAGGAGTGATAGTTATTAAAACATATTTTCTATGATATTGGGCTTGCCAGGTGGCACTAGGGGTAAGGAGCCCATCTGCCAATGCAGGAGACATAGCAGACACGGGTTTGATCCCTAGGTTGGGAAAATCCCCTGGATGAGGAAATGGCAGCCCACTCCAATATTCTTGCCTGGAAATTCCATGGACAGAGTAGCCTTGCAGGCTATATAGTCCACGGGGTCACAAAGAGATGGACCTGACTGTGCGACTGAGCATCATCTGTGACATTAAATAAGTGTGTGTAAATATGCATATATATACATATATATATATATATATAATTAGTATTCTGTTTTCAAGTTTTAAGAGCCTTTTAAACTCTTTTTTAAAGCATCTGTTTTCTTCCCTGACTTATTTACAAACTAGTCTAATTTTTTTTCTTTATAGATGATGTGGAAACCTGCCTATGATTTTCTTTATACTTGGAGTGCTCACTATGGAAACAGCTACAGAGATGTGTTACAAGACCTACAATCAGCTTTGGACAGAATGAAAAGCCCCGTGACCAAACAGTGGCGAGACTTAACTGGCGCTTTAATACTAGTGAATTCTTTAGAGGTTTTGAGAGCAACTGCATTCTCCACTTCTGAGGAAGTATAGAAATGAAGGATACATTTTTAAGAGGAAGGAGTAGAGGGAGAAAGGGGTGTGTGTGAGAGAGAGAGAGAGAGGAAAAGAGTCTCAGAAAAGTATTGCTTTTAAGAAAAAAAAAAAAAAAGTGTTTCCTGGTGAAAAAATATCCTAGCACAAAATCCAAGGATGGGTTTTATAATCAAATATGTATTTTTGTGTCTCCCTTTCAAATGCAAATATTAAGCTGCTTTATTGTTGAGAAAGGAAAGAAAAAACTCTTTCTCCCTTTCAAAGTTACTTTTAATTTCTTTTAGTTAAAACAAATGACTGCCAGCATAATTACATCACACAGAAACCCAGATAATCCAGAGGCTCTCAGTATAAATACTGGGATTTTTCCAGCAGACAGGTAGAGGAAGAGAAGGAAGCAATGCTCTGTGGCCAGGCACCGGACTACATACTTTCTCTACCTGCTCTTTTTTATTTCCAGTGGCATTTGCTAGGATTATTCCCATTTTTCATGTGAAGAAACTAAGGACTGGAGAGGACAGTCAGGGCTGTGCAGCCAGTGTGAAGCAGGTTTTCTGTTTGCAAAATCTGGCTCTGTTATTTTTTAAGAAAATATAGCACATGGAAATATAGTTTTAAAAAAAAAACAAAATGCATATTAAAACTTATAGGTAATTATTTCCTTTTAATTAAGCTCTCTGCTCTATTCTACCATCTCATGAAAGTGCCGGTAGGAAGATACGACTGGAAATCTGTTGTCTGCATCCACCGACTGGAATTTTTACCACCTTCCTCCATCATCTTGAAGTCTAGCTAATCCTTCAACTTTTTCTTCAGTATCATAATGCTGAGTAATTCTTTTAACTCTCAAAGATTTTTTAAAAACAAGGGTTATTTTTTAAAAGCCTGATTTATCACTGCTGAACGCAGCCATCTTATCTACCAGAAACACTGATGCCTATGTGTGTGCATGCTCAGGTGTTTATGCAATTATGTGTATGTGTGTATATTTCAGAATGTTTTATACATCTTTTGGAATACAAAGATTGTATAGAAATTTAGGCAAGTATAAATGCTAACTGTTAGAGAGTTGATAAGTGATGGTCTGTGCTTACTCCAGTGTTCAATCCTTTGGCTGCCTGCCTCTGTTGATGTGTTTTAGACAGTCATTCATTTATTGTCGTTCAGTTGACAGAGTGTGTGTACCCACTCTGTGGCAGATGCATAGATGTTTGAGGTTAATAATGGGAGAAAAACAGCATGATCCCCCTGACTTCAGTACTGCTGAAGTGATAGAGGCAATGATAAAGAATTATACAATTAAATTTAAAATGGCATCTGCAATACCAGCTGCAGAGGAAAGGCTGGAATGCCAAGAGATATAGATTTGGAGGGGGGTGGAAATCATGCGGATCAGGGAGATCACATAAGTTTTCCCTGGTAAAGAAATGATGAGCCTGAAGGAGGATCAGACATTGCTTCTTGTCTGGAGAGCATGGAGGAGGCAATTCCTCAATGACCTGAAGACCTCAGGCAGGAAGGGAGCTCAGGAGATGCAGGTATCCAAGGTGAAGGGCTGGAAAGGGTAAAGGAGTGAAGGAAAGAAAGAGAAGTCTTCAAAGGTAATGTGGATGAGCTGAATAAGGATTTTATTTAGAGATCCTGAATAAAACATGTCCATTTGGCTAAAAAGTAAAAGCAGAATCATTTTAGAGCTTTTAATACACCCACCCTGAGGTATTTGGTATGCTGGCAAAGGTAATTTGAATTAGGATTTAAGATCTTTAAGGCTTTTAATATTTATATTTGATGATAAGTGAATACAGCCTGCCCAAGGAGTTATGTACATACATTCAAGGACAGAATTTATTTCAGTTGAAAATGAATTCAGGGAGAAGGGAGAAAAAAAGAAACAATCTGTAAGTTCGGAACACAATCATTTTTAGTGGTGATTTTGCTTTTGCTTTCTTTAGAACATTCTTGGAATCTTATTAGCATGTCAGCAAACCGGAGAATTTCGGGAAAGGATAATAAGGAATTAATAACTGGGTTTTTCCAGGCTCTAAGATCTGAGACAACAGAGATCTTGTGAGTTGATTAGGGCAGTAAGATTAAATAAATCACTCAGGTTTATCACATCATGTGTTGTGATTGTGGTTGGAAAGTTTAAGAAGAGTTTTAAAAATGAACAGCATTATCTCTGTAATTTAAGGATGAAACAACAGTTTAAATATTAATATATACAAAGATATCTTACAATCTCATAACAAATCCTTTCAGAGGAATTTTAAACCCATGTCCAAACATTCTGTTCTTTTAAATATATTCTAACATTTTTATAAATCATTTCCACTTTTCTGAATTTTATATTTTTCTTCCTATAATGGATTTTCATAATCAGAAAAGATTAGCTCAGTAATCACAAATTGCCTTTAACATTTGGCAGCAAATCAAGAGAATTAATAAGGCAATTAAATCCCATCCTTGACATCATTAAAAGCACCAAAAGCCATTAATGTAAAACTTCTTCAAGCATTTGGAAACTGGAAAAAGCATAGCTGATTCTTTCGGTTCCTCAGGCTTTTTGTCTAATGATGAATTAGGATGAGATTCTTGTTCAGTGCTCAGCTTGCAATGTAGTAATTTTTCTATGTAAGCCACAGATCCTCTACTTCCTCCTGTTAAAGCCTTAATGTGAAAGTCAGTTAAGGAGGTGCAAGTAACAGTGCGTCATTAGCTGTTCATGCCAGTCATGCGTACAACACACTTTCATGTTCTGTAATGTAGAAAATACCACATGAAGTTTTGAAACTGGGGATAACTAGGTCTCTGGAAGGAGCAGAATGCACTACATTAATGGGTGGTGTTTGTCAAAGAAATTTTGCTATTGCTAAATAGCTTTGAATATGTTATATGTAAATACAATGAAGAAAATACATTCAAAATCGTACAATACTATACATAATTGGACATTTCAAAATGAATTTTCATACTGTGCTGTTGCAAATTATATTTCCTATAATTTTTTCATGTCTAAGGAATATTTGAAGCACTATAAAGGAAAGGGAGATAATAAAAATTATGTCTCTGAAGGCTTTTCTAGTTAAAATAGATTTTTTCCTTTTTATATATACAAACTTCTTCCCCTTACTTCTGTATGAAGTTTCCTTCATGTGCTGCTGTATAGTTTAGTGAATTCCAAAGTTCTAAAGAGGTGGGGTTAACCCAAAGACTTTCTTCAGAACAACATAATTGTTGAAAGTTGGTTTCTTGCATGCTTATTTTCTAGTCCACAACATGAAATATAAAGTGACTATGGATACACTACAGTATTTCAGTATTTCACTAACTGTTGTAGAAATCTGTGGCTTTTGCATCCATATTTTACCTTTTCGTTTTATACATTTCTAGGCCTATGTAGGCCAGAAACCTTTAAATCTAATAGCTTTGCAATTCTGAATAAAGTGTCAGTTCATACATGAAGGGGGTCTTCCCTAGTGGCTCAGATGGTAAAGAATCTGCAATGCAGGAGACCCAGGTTCTATCCCTGGGTCGGGAAGATCTCCTGGAGAAGGGTATGGCAACCCACTCCAGAATTCTTGCCTGGAGAATTCCATGGACAGAGGAGCCTGGCAGGCTACAGTCCATAGGGTCACAAAGGGTCAGACATGACTGAGCAACTAACACACACACACACACACACACACACATACATTCATGAAGGAGTGATGGAGAGATTAGTACTGGGTAATAATTAGTAATGGCGAACGAGAAAGTTCCAGAGCAAGCAGTGCTATTGTGGTAGTGAGTACAACATGAAAGGCTTCTTCTATAAGATACTAGTCCAGGAATTGCAGCTGTGCCTTCTAATTTTTTCCTATCACATCGTAAGAGACTTTTGACCTGTCATTCAGCCTCCCCAGCCTTCAGTTTTCTCATCTATAAAATGAGGGGCTCGAACTGGGTAGTCTCAAAACTCCTCTTATGCTTAAATATTTATGAGTGTATAATGAATGGGATATTTTATGGGTTTTATAGATTTATTTTGCTATGAGGGAAAAATGTAAACTAAAACTTATAGCCTGAATATCAATTATTTACATTAACATAAAGTCCTGCATGTGTGAGGCATAGCATACATAAGCTCACTAAGCACTGTGCAGATACTATCTCATTTATTACTCACATAGCCTAATGAAACTGGTTACACAATATGCACTATTTTGAATAGTTGAAAACCATCAACTATTCAGAACAAACTAGACTAGAGGTATTAATAGGTCAGCAATGGTTTTGCTTGGAGCTACCGAAAGCACACTGTCAAATATGCTCCCTTCCCATTGCAAAGCCTTAGACCAAGCAACCTCTGTGCAGAGGTTCTTCAGCTTTAGCAACTGCAGGATCACCTGGAGGGCTTATTGGAACATAGACTTCGGGGCTCCACCCCACAATTTTGATTCAGCGGGTCTGGGGTGCTGCTTGAAAACCTGCATTTCTGTTAAGTTCTCAGGTGATAGAGATGCTGCTGGTCCAAAGACTCTCCTTTGAGAACCATAGTGTTACACATCCTTCATCTCTAAGAATAAAGGAGTCTTTGTAAAACCAGAAAACCTGACTTCTGGGTAACAAATTTTTATGTCACTCAATCAAGAAAAATAGTTTTTGAATTAAAAAAAACAAATCAGATTATATAATGGCTCCATTTTTATATGTAAAGTGAACTCTTACATGAATTCATAAAAGCTTCAAAATGAATTTTATTAGAAAACTAATTAAAATAAAGATCTCTGTGTCTCATCTAAAATGTAATCACATTTGAATAAAAAGATTAATAATTTGAGAAATTTATTGTGTGTTAAGATGATTTTGCAAAATATATGTACTTGTTTCTATAAAATACCTTGGGAGTAAGCCTTGTTTTTACTGCCCCATCACTTGTTAAATGTCTTGCTGAATTAATTTTTCCCCATTTGGGAAAAAATAAACGTTTCTAACTAATGTGATCAATACACCCATCTCCATGCCCCACTTTCTTTGTAGAATTACAAAGTGACCACAAACATTGTTGATAAGGTAAGATAGATGTTCTCTTTCCAATGAGTTTCACATTTAAAGGGATGGTGGCTCTGATAATAGGTGATGAGTTGAGCAACCTCACTTTGACATTAATGTATCATATCTTTTGCTAAAAGTTTCTTTTTAATTACTTTTTTTTTTAATTCTTAGAGACATTTGAGACTCTCTTTTGGCACTTGGAAGCAGATTTTAAGTATTCCTTATATGTAAGTTGACATTTAAACCCTTGGAATGTGCTGAGACATTTAACATATTTATATAAATATGATTAGTAGTTGAAAGTCAAACTTAGCCATGATGATATTACTGGTTTTACTTAAGCTGATTCTGCAAAAGTCAGTCATTTAAACAGAATTTGGGATTGACAAGTTTGGTATGATGTTGACCTTACACTTATTAGGTTAATGGCACAATAAAATTATCTACTTTTTTTTTTTTTTTTTGTATAGTAGAAAAATTCATTTGACAGGAGGAAAATATACTGTTTTATTCCAGAAAATGTGTATTCAGTGTTCACCCAGTCCCCTTTATCTCATGGTGGAAAGCAAGGAAAGTGTGAAGGGGAGATAGGAAACAGTTTGATTATGGTCTAATGAAAGGAGACTATTCAGGGACAATGGAAACTTCTTTTTACTGGTCTTTTTAAAAATGGAAAATAGGGGAGGAGCCAAGATGGCGGAGGAGTAGGACGGGGAGACCACTTTCTCTCCTACAAATTCATCAAAAGAATAACTGAACGCAGAGCAAACTTCGCAAAACAACTTCTGATCGCTAGCTGAGGTCATCAGGCGCCCAGAAAAGCAGCCCATTGTCTTCGAAAGGAGGGCTGTATAGTTGGAGAAGTCCTGAGACTACAGGAAGAATAAAACTGAAATCCAGAGGCAGGAGACTTAAGCCCAAAACCTGAGAACACCAGAAAACTCCTGACTACAAGGAACTTTAAGTAATAAGTGACTGTCCAAAAGCCTCCATACCTACACTGAAACCAACCACCACACAAGAGCCAATAAGTTTTAGAGCAAGACATACCACGCAAATTCTCCAGCAACGCAGGAACATAGCCCTGAACATCAACATACAGGCTGCCCAAGGTCACACCTAACACATAGACCCATCTCAAAACTCATTACTGGGCACTCCATTGCTCTCCAAAGAGAAGAAATCAAGCCCCACGCACCAGAACACTGATGCAAGCTTCCCTAACCAGGAAATCTCGACAAGCCAATCGTCTAACCCCACCCACTGGGTTAATCCTCCACAACAAAAAGGAACCACAGACCTCCAGAATACAGAAAGCCCCCTCCAGATACAGCAATCTAAACAAGATGAAAAGGCAAAGAAATACCCAACAGGTAAAGGAACATGAAAAATGCCCACCAAGTCAAACAAAAGAGGAGGAGATAGGGAATCTACCTGAAAAAGAATTTAGAATAATGATAATAAAAATGATCCAAAATCTTGAAAACAAAATGGAGTTACAGATAAATAGCCTGGAAACAAAGATTGAAAAGATTCAAGAACTGTTTAATAAAGACCTAGAAGAAATAAAAAAGAGTCAATTAAAAATGAATAATGCAATGAATGAGATCAAAAACACTTTGGAGGGAACCAAGAGTAGAATAACGGAGGCAGAAGATAGGATAAGTGAGGTAGAAGATAAAATGGTGGAAATAAATGAAGCAGAGAGGAAAAAAGAAAAAAGGATCAAAAGAAATGAGGACAACCTCAGGGACCTCTGGGACACTGTGAAATGCCCCAACATTCGAATCATAGGAGTTCCAGAAGAAGAAGACAAAAAGAAAGGCCATGAGAAAATACTCGAGGAGATAATAGCTGAAAACTTCCCTAAAATGGGGAAGGAAATAGCCACCCAAATCCAAGAAACCCAGAGAGTCCCAAACAGGATAAACCCAAGGCGAAACACCCCAAGACACATATTAATCAAATTAACAAAGATCAAACACAAAGAACAAATATTAAAAGCAGCAAGGGAAAAACAACAAATAACACACAAAGGGATTCCCATAAGGATAACAGCTGATCTATCAATAGAAACCCTCCAGGCCAGAAGGGAATGGCAGGACGTACTGAAAGTAATGAAAGAGAATAACCTACAACCTAGATTACTGTATCCAGCAAGGATCTCATTCAGATATGAAGGAGAATTCAAAAGCTTTACAGATAAGCAAAAGCTGAGAGAATTCAGCACCACCAAACCAGCTCTTCAACAAATGCTAAAGGATCTTCTCTAGACAGGAAATGCAGAAAGGTTGTATAAACGTGAACCCAAAACAACAAAGTAAATGGCAACGGGACCACACCTATCAATAATTACCCTAAATGTAAATGGGTTGAATGCCCCAACCAAAAGACAAAGATTGGCTGAATGGATACAAAAACAAGACCCCTATATATGCTGTCTACAAGAGACCCACCTCAAAACAAGAGACACATACAGACTAAAAGTGAAGGGCTGGAAAAAAATATTTCATGCAAACGGAGACCAAAAGAAAGCAGGAGTCGCAATACTCATATCAGATAAAATAGACTTTCAAATAAAGGAAGTGAAAAGAGACAAAGAAGGACACTACATAATGATCAAAGGATCAATCAAAAAAGAAGATATAACAATTATAAATATATATGCACCCAACATAGGAGCACCGCAATATGTACGGCAAACGCTAACGAGTATGAAAGAGGAAATTAATAGTAACACAGTAATAGTGGGAGACTTTAATACCCCACTCACAACTATGGATAGATCAACTAAACAGAAAATTAACAAGGAAACACAAACCTTAAATGACACAATGGACCAGCTAGACCTAATTGATATCTATAGGACATTTCACCCCAAAACAATCAACTTCACCTTTTTCTCAAGTGCACACGGAACATTCTCCAGAATAGATCACATCCTGGGCCATAAATCTGGTCTTGGAAAATTCAAAAAAATTGAAATCATTCCAGTCATCTTTTCTGACCACAGTGCAGTAAGATTAGATCTCAATTACAGGGAAAAAATTGTTAAAACTTCAAACATATTGAGGCTAAATAACACGCTTCTGAATAACCAACAAATCATAGAAGAAATCAAAAAAGAAATCAAAATATGTATAGAAATGAATGAAAATGAAAACACAACAACCCAAAACCTATGGGACACTGTAAAAGCAGTGCTAAGGGGAAGGTTCATAGCATTACAGGCTTACATCAAGAAACAGGAAAAAAACCAATTAAATAACCTAACTCTACACCTAAAGCAATTAGAGAAGGAAGAAATGAAGAACCCCAGAGTTAGCAGAAGGAAAGAAATCTTAAAAATCAGGGCAGAAATAAATGCAAAAGAAACTAAAGAGACCATAGCAAAAATCAACAAAGCTAAAAGCTGGTTCTTTGAAAAAATAAACAAAATTGACAAACCATTAGCAAGACTCATTAAGAAACAAAGAGAGAAAAACCAAATTAACAAAATTAGAAATGAAAATGGAGAGATCACAACAGACAACACTGAAATACAAAGGATCATAAGAGACTACTACCAGCAGCTCTATGCCAATAAAATGGACAACTTGGATGAAATGGACAAATTCTTAGAAAAGTACAACTTTCCAAAACTGAACCAGGAAGAAATAGAAGATCTTAACAGACCCATCACAAGCAAGGAAATCGAAACTGTCATCAAAAATCTTCCAGCAAACAAAAGCCCAGGACCAGATGGCTTCACAGCTGAATTCTACCAAAAATTTAGAGAAGAGCTAACACCTATCTTACTCAAACTCTTCCAGAAAATTGCAGAAGAAGGTAAGCTTCCAAACTCATTCTATGAGGCCACCATCACCCTAATTCCAAAACCAGAGAAAGATGCCACAAAAAAAGAAAACTACAGGCCAATATCACTGATGAACATAGATGCAAAAATCCTTAACAAAATTCTAGCAAACAGAATCCAACAACATATTAAAAAAATCATACACCATGACCAAGTGGGCTTTATCCCAGGAATGCAAGGATTCTTTAATATCCGCAAATCAATCAATGTAATACACCACATTAACAAATTGAAAGATAAAAACCATATGATTATCTCAATAGATGCAGAGAAAGCCTTTGACAAAATTCAACACTCATTTATGATTAAAACTCTCCAAAAAGCAGGAATAGAAGGAACATACCTCAACATAATAAAAGCTATATATGACAAACCCACAGCAAGCATCACCCTCAATGGTGAAAAATTGAAGGCATTTCCCCTGAAATCAGGAACAAGACAAGGGTGCCCACTCTCACCACTACTATTCAACATAGTGTTGGAAGTTCTGGCCACAGCAATCAGAGCAGAAAAAGAAGTAAAAGGAATCCAGATAGGAAAAGAAGAAGTAAAACTCTCACTGTTTGCAGATGACATGATCCTCTACATAGAAAACCCTAAAGACTCTACCAGAAAATTACTAGAGCTAATCAATGAATATAGTAAAGTTGCAGGATATAAAATTAACACACAGAAATCCCTTGCATTCCTATATACTAACAATGGAAAAACAGACAGAGAAATTAAGGAAACAATACCATTCACCATTGCAACAAAAAGAAAAAAATCTTAGGAGTATATCTACCTAAAGAAACAAAGGACCTATACATAGAAAACTATAAAACACTGATGAAAGAAATCAAAGAGGACACAAACAGATGGAGAAACATACCGTGTTCATGGATTGGAAGAATTAATATTGTCAAAATGGCTATTCTACCCAAAGCAGTCTATAGATTCAATGCAATCCCTATCAAGCTACCAACGGTATTTTTCACAGAACTAGACCAAAGAATTTCACAATTTGTATGGAAATACAAAAAACCTCGAATAGCCAAAGTAATCTTGAGAAAGAAGAATGGAGCTGGAGGAATCAACCTGCCTGACTTCAGACTCTACTACAAAGCCACAGTCATCAAGACAGTACGGTACTGGCACAAAGACAGAAATATAGATCAATGGAACAGAATAGAAAGCCCAGAGATAAATCCACGAACCTATGGACACCTTATCTTTGACAAAGGAGGCAAGGATATACAATGGAAAAAAGACAACCTCTTTAACAAGTGGTGCTGGGAAAACTGGTCAACCACTTGTAAAAGAATGAAACTAGAACACTTTCTAACACCATACACAAAAATAAACTCAAAATGGATTAAAGATCTAAATGTAAGACCAGAAACTATAAAACTCCTAGAGGAGAACATAGGCAAAACACTCTCCGACATAAATCAAAGCAAGATCCTCTATGACCCACCTCCCAGAATATTGGAAATAAAAGCAAAACTAAACAAATGGGACCTAATGAAACTTAAAAGCTTTTGCACTACAAAGGAAACTATAAGTAAGGTGAAAAGACAGCCCTCAGATTGGGAGAAAATAATAGCAAATGAAGAAACAGACAAAGGATTAATCTCAAAAATATACAAGCAACTCCTGCAGCTCAATTCCAGAAAAATAAATGACCCAATCAAAAAATGGGCCAAAGAACTAAACAGACATTTCTCCAAAGAAGACATACAGATGGCTAACAAACACATGAAAAGATGCTCAACATCACTCATTATTAGAGAAATGCAAATCAAAACCACAATGAGGCACCATTACACACCAGTCAGGATACTGCTATCCAAAAGTCCAAGCAATAAATGCTGGAGAGGGTGTGGAGAAAAGGGAACCCTCTTACACTGTTGGTGGGAATGCAAACTAGTACAGCCGCTATGGAAAACAGTGTGGAGATTCCTTAAAAAACTGGAAATAGAACTGCCATATGACCCAGCAATCCCACTTCTGGGCATACACACTGAGGAAACCAGATCTGAAAGAGACACGTGCACCCCAATGTTCATCGCAGCACTGTTTATAATAGCCAGGACATGGAAGCAACCTAGATGCCCATCAGCAGATGAATGGATAAGGAAGCTGTGGTACATATACACCATGGAATATTACTCAGCCATTAAAAAGAATTCATTTGAACCAGTCCTAATGAGATGGATGAAGCTGGAGCCCCTTGTACAGAGTGAAGTAAGCCAGAAAGATAAAGAACATTACAGCATACTGACACATGTATATGGAATTTAGAAAGGTGATAACGATGACCTTGTATGCAGAACAGAAAAAGAGACACAGAAATACAGAGCAGACTTTTGAACTTTGTGGGAGAATGTGAGGGTGGGATATTTCAAAAGAACAGCATGTATACTATCTATGGTGAAACAGATCACCAGCCCAGGTGGGATGCACGAGACAAGTGCTCCGGCCTGGTGCACTGGGAGGACCCAGAGGAATCGGGTGGAGGGGGAGGTGGGAGGGGGGATCGGGATGGGGAATACATGTAAATCCATGGCTGATTCATGTCAATGTATGACAAAACCCACTGGAAAAAAAAAATAATAAAAAAAAAAATGGAAAATATATGTCATTGATTCTCTTTATCTGATCAGTAATAATGTACAAATTAACTATTGCTTGGTTTCCTCTGGATGAATTTAATGCTACTTAAAACTGTTCCTTGAAACTATTAAGAAACTTCACTAGAGCAAACACAGTGGCTCTTTGTTAAGGTTGTCATTTAGCAGTCTTTCAGGATCTGGTGTCAGAAAACCTATTGAACAGGTTTAAGCACAAAGGATTTATTGTCTCTCACAATTGAAAACCTCAAGGGCAGTTTCAGACATTCCAGGATTCTGGGCTCTAAGGGTGTGATCAAATTGCCTGTTTGTTTTTCACCCTCCTCTGACTTTGATGATCTTAGTTTCATCCTTGGGCTCCACAAAGCAGCCCAGCAACTCTGGGCTGTCCCTTCCTGGGACCTGATAACTGTGGCAGCTCCAGCCTCACATTTCTCCATGTTCTAGTTTCAGGCTGTGGTGACTGTGTAATGTGTCATCTGGGCTAAACTAAACGATGTTTCCCCGAGTCTTTCTCACTGACTGTTTCCCGTTAGGGTTAGTAACAAGAGTCATCTGTGGGCAATTTGGAAGGTCACTATGGAGCAGTAGCCACTGTGATTCTTGGAAGGTGAATGTAAGGTAAGTCTCCATGGCAGCTCCTAACTCAGCTTTTTGGTGAGGGGCAAGTGACTGGCTTGCCATTCTGCAGCCAGAGCATCACTTGTCCTGCAGATTATCCACAGCAGCAAGGTTGCAGGCTTGGAGTCAGAGAAGGACCAACAAGGGTGCCAATAACAGACAAACGAGATTCTAGTTGTCCCTGCTCTACCTCAGTCAAGTATTTATCTTTTCTTTCCCTTAGCCTGACCTTAAACTTCAAGCTCAGTGCCATAGAAGAAAGAGCCGGGCCAAGACTCTGACCAGGTCTCACATATGCATCAAATCAAATCACTGCAGTAAATCCTTATTGTATGTCAGTGCTGATGGTTCTGCTTTCCTTATTGAACGTTGATAGGTAGGGCTGCTGCTGCTGCTGCTGCTAAGTCGCTTTAGTCATGTCTGATTCTGTGCGACCCCATAGACGGCAGCCCAGCAGGCTCCGCCGTCCCTGGGATTCTCCAGGCAAGAACACTGGAGTGGGCTGCCATTTCCTTCTCCAGATAGGTAGGGCAATAATAAGTATTTCCTGATAACCCCAGTAGAAGAGTCCTTCTGATGAGACTAGTTTAGGTTTTGTGCTCATCTTTCAGCCAGTCACTAAGGGCTGTAACCAGGGATCCTTTGGTCAGACCTGGGTCTTTTGCGCCTTCCTTCACCCCCACCACCACCCTGTTCAAACCACTGGATTTGGGAGTCTTTGGTCAACAGGTAGAACTGAGTTTTGTTGCTGGAATTGGGAGGAGGTGGATGTTGGGGATGTCAACAGCAATTTTCCATTAAAAATGTGATATTACATAACCTCAGCACTATTTCCTATACCAGGAAAAACTTTTTCCCTCGAGTGTAATTCAAGACTCTAGTCATCTGAGTCCTTCTCACGAGACTGGGCAGTGGGCCCACTTCTATAAACTTCTGCACTAAATCAAATGCTAAGTAAGTGAAACCTCACCAGCAATCTGCCCTTCACATACCACTTTATAAAATATGGATGACATGGCTGAGCCATCTAAAACCCCATCAAGATTCTGAGTTCCCCTGACCCGGGAGGTCCGGGGCAGTTCTCTTATTACTCCTAATTGTTCTCTTTTAAGCAGTACCTGTAACTTAGTCAATGCACCTCAACTGCTGCCAGAAAGAAGCTGACTGGGAGAGAGAGAGAGAGGAGGTATTCCCAGAATGACTGAGAGAAAATTGTAGTTTAGATTGAGTGGCAGGCATCACTTGCCTGTGAAAAAAAAAAAAATGATGGCAAAATCCTTTGAACAGTCTTTGAAAATTATGAAAGCAAGTCCAAGGTTAGGAGTATTTCTATCTTTCTCAACCATCTGACTTTTCATTGGAGACCTTTATCTCTACTTCTGAATCAGTAATAACCTCTAAATGCTGCCCAAGGGAAAAGTAGAACAGCAGTGTGAACAAAGTGAATCGACAGCAGTGAAAAATAGGACAAAGTGATACAAAAGGGCTACACGGACAAAGGTGGTGTATTTCTTTGCTTGTTTTGTATACAGAACAACTTTATACAGATAAAACTCACAATTCTTCTGGTCTATTTTTAAGAGCCTATAAACATTATCTTTCTTAATACAAGTTTCTGTTTAATATGTGTGTTTAATATATGTTCACTTATAGTCATCAATTACCCTGAGTCAAGAAATGTTCTTCAGGAGGGAATATCATATTGTTATGTTTTTCAGGGTGAAATTAAATGCTGTGGGTTGTGGAGAAATAAGAGATTAGTGAGCAAGGTTATTCAGGAGAAGATGAGAGAGCACTTGATGTTACATTCCTAAAGCTATTTTCAAGAGGTTTCACTGATAGGTTGGAAGAAAACGTATCTAAAGTCCTACTTTCATATTCTTAGAGAATGTTTCTATTTATTTCCATTTGGACTGCTGAGAAGCTTACTATATTCCTAGGGATAACAGTCCAAGTTCTAATGTGAGAGCTGAAAACTCCTGTAAGTAATTAATCCAATGCCCTGGGTTCTTGCCTTGAGCAAGGTTCTAAATCTTTTTTTAATGAAAGCTCATTTTGACCACTTAGTATGTTCTGTATTTATCTACTAGAAAATTTTATTAGTTTGCTAGTTACTCCCATAACAAAGTATCATAAAATGGGTGGCTTAAAGACAAAAATTTCTTTTCTCCCAGTTCTAGAGGCTAGAAATCCAAGATCAAAGCTTTGGCAGGGGTGGTTTCCTGTGAGGGCTGTGAGGGAAGGATGTGTTCTAGCCTGTCTCCTGTCTTGTGTAGATGGCTGTCTTCTCGGTGTCTTTACATGGTTTTGTCTTGGTGCATGTGTCTGTGTCCTAATAGCTTCCAGTATTGGAGTAAGGCTGATCCTAGTAACTTCATTTTATCTTAATTACCCTTTAAAGTACCCTATCATCAAATCCAATCACATTCTTAAGCCCTTGGGGGTTAGAAGTTCAACATATGAATTTGGAGGAGACACTATTCAGCCTATAACAAAAATGATTCTTTTTTTTTTTAATTTAGTGAAATCAGCTACCTTGTTTGAATGCATTTTATATAATCCTACACTGAGTCTTTTAAAAACGTTGCATACTTGATTCTCTATCATAGGCAAATCATAGATGCCTGAGAAATGATGGATGTCCACAGAATGAGCAGATTGTAGTGAGGTGGCATGCCTAGACAGCTGGACCTTTTCACTACATTGTCCTTTTATTTCAGGCAAGATGTAGCATCAGGTTCTGCTTGTTAGAGCTAATGAAAAGTATCGGTGTAGATAAACATACTCATAGATAATTTCTCCTGGCTCTTCTTTCTTGTTATTTTAGGATCTGAGTGCTGCAAAAAAAAAAAAAAAAAAGAAGAAGAATGCTCTTTCTACAGGTGGGGAACATGAAGATAGTCTAAGAACAGTGTTGTGAGTAAGGATTATGACATGATTCTGGACTTTTTGGTGTGAACACGAATATGCCTGGGAAAACAAATATAATTTATTGAGCAAAATAAAATAATGGGAGGCTTAGATCACCCAGAAAGCAAAATGAGCAAATCTGGGAAATTTGTCCTGATGAGTGTGGTGGGTGGGGAGGGAAGAAGAGGTATGCTGGACTCCCTAGGGAGTCGAGTACATCATCCTGGGCAGAGATTTAAGAGAAATGGCAGAAAAATCTCTAGCTGGGAATAGCACTTGAGAGTGAAGGGTAAAAAATCTTCCCCACCATTGTTTCTCACAGGCCTTTCAGGGACATCAGGGTAAACAAGCCTGGAACTGAGGGGTTTCCTGAGACTTGGAATTTTCTTTGCTGAAACCAGGAAAGTCCCAGGCATACTGAAACAGTTGGTCACTCTAGGTATAAAACGCTGAAAGATACTGCTGAAAATAAGAGTGGCAACTGGGAAGAATAACACTTTCAATTATTATCAGGTGCAAATTATTATTTGCACCATAGGTCAAATAATCACAATACTTAAAGCTGTGTTAGAAAAAGACACAGGATATTTTTATAGATGAAGGGAGACATGGAAAGTACCAAGAATGTGTCACTGACTTGGAGACAGATTGTCTTGAGAAATGGGCAAAACTGAAAGTAAGTACAAGATGCAGAAGTTGACAGGGAGAGATAATGAATGCAAACTTTGCTAACTACAGTTGTGGCTGAGGACCAGAACTGATAAAACTCTTGCCACTCTGATGTGGATAATCTTTGGAATGATACCTGTAAGTGTGCTACTTAATTATCAGTTTTTTTGACCACAAAGCACTGAATTATTAACTCAGTTCAGTCAAAAAATAAATACAGTGATTTAAAAAAGTGCAAATTTACTGAGCAGTATATGGGAATGATATTTGTCAAAGTGGTTATTTTTGTTTATAAAGACCAGTATTAAGTGTAACCATTTGCACATTCAATTAATTCATTGAACTATAGTCACTAAACTGTCTCTGACTCTTTTGCAACCCCATGGACTATAGCCAGCCAGTCCATGGGATTTCCCAGGCGAGAATACTGGAGTGGACTGACACTTCTTTCTCCAGGGTATCTTCCCAACTGAGGGATCAAACTCTTGTCTCCTGTAATTGGCAGGAGGATTCTTTACCAGTGAGCTGCTTGGGAGGCCACATAGTTGATTTACAGTATTATGTTAGTTTCAGGTGTGTAGCATAGTGATTCCATATTTCTAAAGATTATAATCCATTTAAAGTTATTACAAAACAATGGCTATAATTCCATATGGAATTGTGGCTATAAGCAACAATATATCCTTGTTGCTTACCTATTTCGTACATAGTAGTTTCTGTCTCTTAATCCCATACCCCTGTCTTGCCTGTCCTGGCTTTTCTCTCCCCATTGGCATCTACTTGTTTGTTTTCTGTATCTGTGAATCTGCTTCTGTTTTGGTATATGCATTCATTTGTTTTATTTCCACATTAAGTGATGACATACAGTATTGCCTTTCTCTGCCTGACATATCTCACTAAGCATAATACTCTAAAGGTCCATCCATACAGAATTTCATCCTTTTAAGGCTGAATAATATTCCATAATATACAAATACCCCATCTTCTTTATCTGTTTGTCTGTTGACATACACTTGGATTGTTTCCATATCGTGGCTATTGTAATTAATGCTGCTATGAACATTGGAGTGCATGTGTCTTTCTGAATTATAGTGTTTTCGTTTTCAGCTATGTACACAGTGGAATTACTGGATTATAAGGTAGCACTATTTTTAATCTTTTGAGGAACCTTCATACTGTTTTCCATACTATCTGTGCCAGTTTACATTTCCATCAACTGTACACAAGAGTTCCCTTTCTTTATTCTCACCAACTTTTGTACTTGTAGACACTTTGTTGATAGCCATTCTGAACGGTGTGAGTTGATATGGTTATTTTGATTTACATTTCTCTAATAATTAGTGATGTTGAGCATATTTTCATGGATGTTGAATTTACAACACTTTATTGCATGTTTTCTGGTTGTTTTTGTAGTTCTTCTCTGTAAGTTTTGTTTCTTCACTTGTGGTGTGATGATTTTCTTTAGTAGTATGCTTGTGTTCATTTCTTTTTAGTTTTTGTGCATCTATTTTAGCTTTTTGATTAGTAGTTACCATGAAATTCACATATGTTGACCTATAACTATATCTACTTGTGTTTTATACTGGTAGTCATTTAAGTTCAAACATATTCTAAAAGGTCTACATCATTTACTCTGCTTCCTTATGTTTTGTCTTTGACATCATATTGTACATCTTCATGTTTATCCCTTGACTGTTTATTATAATCACAATTACTTTTACAGCTTTTTGTGCTTTCATCTTCATACTAGCTTATTTAAGTGGTTGATGCGCAGTCCTTACTCTATACTTGCCATTCCCAGTGGGATTTTCCCTTTCTTATAGATTCTTACTTCTTTTCTACTTAGAAAAGATTTTTTAACATTTCTTTTAGAGTAGGTTTAGTATTGATGAGCTCTTAGTTTTGGCTTGTCTGAGAAATTCTTTCTCTTTCCTTCTATTCTAAATATTAGTCCTGCTGTGCAGATTATCCAGTTTTTCCCTCTCAGCACTTTGAATATATCATATTACTCCCTTCTGGTTCGTAAATCTTCTACAGAAAAATCAGCTGATATACTTATGGGGGTTCCCTTTTTTATGACACTTTGTTTTTCTCTTGATGCCTTTAAAATTCACTGTTGAACTTTGGTATTTTAATTATGATATATATTGGTAAGGGTCTGTGTGGTTCATTTTACTTGGGACCCTCTATGCTTCCTGACCTAAATACCTGTTCCCTTCTTCAGGTTTGGGAATTTGAACCCATAATTTCACCAAATACATTTTCGATCACCAAGTTTCTCTCTTCTTCTGGGATCCCTATAATGCAAATATTGCTTTGCTTGATATTATCCCCCCAAATTTCTTAAACTGTTTTTATATTTATTTTCTCTTTTTGCTGTTCTGATGTGTGGTTTCCATTATTCTAACTTTCAGATCACTTATGCAGTTCTTCTGTATCATTTAGTCTGTTGTTCATTCCTGCCAGTATGTTTTTCATTTTAGTTACTGAATGCTCCATTTCTGATTGGGTCTTCTTTTGTATTTTCTAATTCCTTATTAAATTCTTACTTTGTTCATTTATTCTTTTCCCTAATTCAGTTAGCATTCTTATTATTAGATGTGGTTTGAATTATTTATCTGTTAAATTTTTATTACTGTTTTATTATTTCTTTTTTTTTTTTCCAACAGTTTTCTGTTTCAATTGAGACCAGTCCCTCTGCCTTATCATTGCCTAACTCTCTCTGCCTCTACGAATTTAGGTAGAACAGTTACTCACTGCAGACATGAAGGGGTGTCCTTATCTCAGCGGGTCCTTAGAGAGCCTGCTGTGCCCAGAGCCTTTGGCTGAAGGGCTGGATATGCTGTGCGTGCTTCTCAGTCTCCTCAGGTTACGCGTGTACCCTCCCCGTGATAGGCAGTGGGGTTGGAGGTGGAGTGGCTAGATCCAGAGCTGAATTTGAGGCAGGGCTTCTCATCTGCTGGGTGTCTGTTTAACCCCATTTTGTGGAGCTCTTCCCACAGAGGAGAGCAGTGCTGGAGCCTGAGGGGCCGATGCAGGCGCTTTTGTGGGCCACGGTGTGGGTGTGTCAGCCACAGGGGTCCAGGCTGCCTGCGGCGTGCCGTGTGGGTCGGCGCCGGCAGTCGTGGCCCTCGCCTGCTTTCCGTTCAGCCTTCCGTCTGCGCCTTCTTTATCCTCACAGCTGGGCCTCCCTCCAGTCTGCCCTGTCCCCGCCCCGTGGTGGAGTCTCTCCACAACGCAGGCGGGGCGCACGGGGTCTCTCAGTATTTATGAGGGGGCGGATTGTGGTGGACCGGCCGTGTTCCAGGTGGCTTCTGATGCACTGCCTAAGTCTGTGCCAATGATTACGAGCCCCATTCCACCTACAAGCCGCTCAAGGTCCAAGTTGCCTCAGTGTCCCACAGCCGAGTTCTCTTTCTCTTGTGCTGGCAGCCCAGGTATAGTATAGAGCTGGTCCATTAGTAAACGGGGAGGGAGCCTTCAGTCTGCGCTCTCCCATCTGCCTCAGGCACCAGAGGGCATGCACACGTGCTCCTCGCCAGCAAAGTCCAGGCTTCTGATAGTCCTCCGTTAGTCCCAGCCAACCAACCTAGCTGCCTCATCCTCCCTGGTTTGGACCCAGGACTGGGGGACCCAATAAGTGGCTCAAAACACTCCCTCCTGAGGGAGCATCTCTGCCCATGTAATCTCCCTTTTCCCCTGAGTCCCCTCCTAGGGCACCGGTCCCAGCCTGATCAATTTGCTCCCCTTCCTCCCTCCTGATTCTATGTGTATCTTTCTCACAGTCTTGGTTGTGCAGAAGTCTTTCTACTCTCTTTAGTTAGTTTTCAGTGATGATTATACCACATGTAGATGCATTTTTGATGTGTTCACAGGGAGAGTTGAGTTCCACGTTTTCCTACTCTGCCATCTTGGCTGATTCTTCTGTACATTAAATTTAAAACATGAAGAGGGTTTGGAAAGCTTTTGTGTCTAGTTTTGTGATATTTGTGAAAGGTTTCCTGGAAATGCTTTTAAGATTAATTAGAACATGACTGTGACTTCATGTGGATGCAGTTATCAACCAAGCTATCAATTAGCAGGCAAGGAGCACTAATTTGTGTTAAGTCATGCACCCTATGTATGAGAAATGATCCAAATAGATTTAAATAGGGATTTATTGTTTTGATTATGACAGTCTTGTCAATGTGGGCTCCTCTGCTTATTTTTCTTTCTCTTCCTCTTCATCCTTATCTTTCTCCTCCTCCTTCTCCTCCTCCTCTTTTCCCTCCTATTTGTTTTCTCTCATTGTCAAAAAGAATAGAAGTTGGCCTATTATTCTTACAAGTATCTACTTCTACAAAAACAATGTTTATCACTTGTCTATCATGTCTAAAGCACTATGCAGGGCATGGGATACAAATAAGGAAGATCTTTCCATCCTGACATTTTCTATCTAGTGGAGCACTAGACATGCAGATAGATAATTATAGATATTATAACAGAAAAAAATTGGTCATCAGTTGAATTTACATGTAGAAAGGCCATGACTGAATGTTTACTATCATCATGTATTTACACAACATACTAACATGATAAGTAGTGAGGCCAGTTGCCCTCATTACTTCTCCTGTGGTTTGTGGCATAACAACAGATATAGTTGTGTTAACCATAAGTTGTTCTATTTAGCTAGATTCAAAGCTCTTTTGGCAGCTAATTTCAACTGTTTTACATAGTGAAAGCAGTTGAACTTGAAGACTTTTCCTCTCTAGACTACCGACCACTTAAATACCATTTTTCTATGTGCTAGGAATCGCAATAAGTACAATCAACCAGCTTTCCTGACTTCTCAGTCCCATTTGTATATTGATAGTGTCTGTATTATTTAGAAGCAAAAATCACCTTCAGATGGAAAGTTTTTAAAATCTTACAAAAGGTTCCTTATTAAATATTACAGTGACAACTACATTAATGCACTCCTTGATTCCTTGAGGGCAAAGGGCACTTGGAACACAACATTTAACGCTCTGAATAAATTCAGGAATCTATCAGTAAGTCCTGACTCAACAGAATTAACTCAAGTTTACGGGCAGGGCTCTTATATTAATAAGGGAGATTGTATTTCCAAAACATTCCAGTGTTTAAAAATGTCTTAGATAAACTACAACACTGACTAAACAGTACTCCAGTAGAAATAATTCTGCAACTGAGTACTTCATACAGGAAAAGACCTTGAGAGAGGCCCAGTTATAATTAACTGTGAAGGTGTAACTTTGACAATTTTATCTCTCTTTAGAAGAAAAATAAACATTTTAATGATTGGGATATAAAAAAAAAAAAATGGTTTCCAGGACATTGGATAAGGTATTGGAAAGAATCTCTGGAGCAAGGAGGGTCAATGTAATGTGTCTCTCCAAAACTCTCTAACAAATAAAATTGTAGACTATAAAAGCACATCTTTGAACTGATTATCTAAAATTATACATTATATAGGATTATAGTATAGGACAGCCCATTCAAATTATCTATATACTATAGCAGTTTTCAATGATATTCTGTAATGTAATAGATTTTTGATGTTTTTAATAGGCTACTTAGATAAATAATTTTATTTTCCATATAAACACATACTTATTGTCTGTAGCACTTTATGAAAAAAGTCTAATCAAGTACCTACTTCGAAGTCTTGTTATTGTCATTGTGTTTTCCTTTGGGTAAGAATAATAGATTGGAATTTATCTCTTTATGCTTCTTGTCTAGTGCTGGATCAATGCCATGATTTCCAAGATGGTTGGATAAATTCACTGGTAAAGCAATTTGTGTTTATATCAGATACATTCATATTGTGCAGAATTATTAGACTCCCTTGACCCAGAAAATATATCATAACTCACTGGAAATGCAAATCAGAAAACTTAAAATTGATCATCAGATTTTATTTCAACGGTCTAAGTATTGTTTCTATACTCAATAGCTCATTATCCAGAAAGATAGGTCATTCCTGAAGAATAAAGTGTTTTGAGGAGTTTTCTCAGACTAAAAGCATGAATAATGCAATATGTAACAAGTGCAAAGTAATTCATCATCAAAGGGAGGATGTTTGCAAGAGAACTCTTGAGGCAAGTAGGAGACTTGTTAGGAGGTTTTGTTGACTGGCAAGGTTTCAAGGGAAAGGAAGAGAAGGAGGTTCCACTGTCATCTTCTACCAGTGCTAAAACTCAGGACTGTGCCAAGGGAAGGTAAAGAGCCTTGGGAAGGTAAAGAGCCTTTGGAAGCTCAGGAAATGAAGGCAGGTGGGGACAGGAGTAGTATGGATAGGCACAGGCAATGAATGAGTCCAAAGCCTAAGGGCTGAGCAACACTGGGAGCTGAGAGCACTCAGAATTTTCTACACTTCTTGGTGGTTCCCCCTTATCCTAGAGGTTCTTATGATGTTTTACAGCTTGATTCTCTGCATAATGTTACATCTCCACTCCCATTTTATGATGTTAATTTCTCGTCTTTATTTTAGAAGCATACCACCTGCATTAAAGATTCAGTTCAGTTCAGTTCAGTTGCTCAGTCATGTCTGACTCTTTGCGACCCCGTGAACTGCAGCATGCCAGGCCTCCCTGTCCATCACCAACACCGGAGTCCACCCAAACCCATGTCCATTGAGTCGGTGATGCCATCCAACCATCTCATTCTCTGTCGTCCCCTTCTCCTCCTGCCCTCAATCTTTCCCAGCATCAGGGTCTTTTCAAATGAGTCAGCTCTTCGCATGAGGTGGCCATAGTATTGGAGTTTCAGCTTCAACATCAGTCCTTCCAGTGAACACCCAGGACTTATCTCCTTCAGGATGGACTGGTTGGATCTCCTTGCAGTCCAAGGGACTCTCAAAAGTCTTCTCCGACACCACAGTTCAAAAGCATCAATTCTCCGGCGCTCAGCTTTCTTCACAGTCCAAGTCTCACATCCATACAT
This sequence comes from Dama dama, assembly GCF_033118175.1. Classification (NCBI taxonomy): domain Eukaryota; kingdom Metazoa; phylum Chordata; class Mammalia; order Artiodactyla; family Cervidae; genus Dama; species Dama dama. The sequence goes on along the minus strand of NC_083698.1, from coordinate 27,143,843 downwards.
GACCACTGGAAAAACCATAGCCTTGACTAGATGGACCTTTGTTGACAAAGTAATGTCTCTGCTTTTTAATGTGCTGTCTAGATTGGTCATAACTTTCCTTCCAAGGAGTAAGCATCTTTTAATTTCATGGCTGAAATTACCATCTGCAGTGATTTGGGAGCCCCAAAAAAAAAATAAAGTCTGACACTGTTTCCACTGTTTCCCCATCTATTTGCCATGAAGTGATGGGACCAGATGCCATGATCTTAGTTTTCTGAATGTTGAGCTTTAAGCCAAATTTTTCACTCTCCTCTTTCGCTTTCATCAAGAGGCTCTTTAGTTCTCTTCTCTTTCTTCCATAAGGGTGGTGTCATCTGCATATCTGAGGTTATTGATATATCTCCTGGCAATCTTGATTCCAGCTTGTGCTTCTTCCAGCCCAGTGTTTTTCATGATGTACTCTGCATATTAGTTAAATAAGCAGGGTGACAATACACAGCATGGACGTACTCCTTTTCCTATTTGGAACCAGTCTGTTGTTCCATGTCCAGTTCTAACTGTTACTTCCTGACCTGCATACAGATTTCTCAAGAGGTATTCCCATCTCTTTCAGAATTTTCCACAGTTTATTGTGATCCACACAGTCAAAGGCTTTGGCATAGTCAACAAAGCAGAAATATATGTTTTTCTGGAACTCTCTTGCTTTTTCAATGATCCAGTGGATGTTGGCATTAAAGATTACAAAATACATAATTTAAGATATACAATAGCTCTTTCCTTATGAGGATCTGATATTTAAATATGTTTTTATAAATTTGTAATCATATCTTATGCTCTCCCTTCTCATCGTCCTGAACACCTAAGGATGTAATTTATATACCTAAAGAAAATGCTTTCTTTGGTTAGATAGCATCACCAACTCAATGGACTTAAATTTGAGCGAACTCCTAGAAACAGTGGAGGACAGAGGAGCCTGATAATTCTGCAATCCTTGGTGTCACAAAGAATCGGATACAAGTTAGTGATTAAACAACAACCATGCTTTCTAACTAAAAGCTAAAATTAAAATGTAATGTTGAATGAGAAAAGAAAGCGAAAAAGGATTCATAAAGTATGTAGGCCTTCATATATAATGCATTCTAAATATGTAAAGTTATTATATATTATTTATGGTTACATGCATACATATAAAAGTATAAAGGACATGCATGGGGAAATGCATGGCACTTTTAGAGGACTGATCACATTTAGAGAGGAAGAAACAGATGAATAGTTGGGCACTGGCTGTTTCTATTACATTTTAATTTTTTCTAAATGGAGCTTTGAACCATATGTAGCAACATATTACAATGTGCTTAATCTAGTTGTTTTTGCATGTGGATGCTTGCATGAGCAGTATATTCTGTACTTTATGTCAGAAATACTTGATAAGTAAAAATACATTTAAAATTAAAATGAAGAAAAGCCTAAACCCCTATTTTTCTGTTAGGAAAATCCTAACAGAATTCCTCATCAAGCAGAATCTTGCTTAAAATGCTTCATTAAGCAGAATCTCAAATCACTTACCACTCTCAGTTACCCTCTCTACTTCATTGAAAAATGTGCTTTGATTTTACATAAAGTGGTAAGGATGCTACCTTTAAAACAATTGTTTTTTATGTATTACTGTTTTATAAAGGATAACTCATAAGGCATAGACTGAGTATACCAGGAACTGAGAAACTTTAAGAACATTATACACCTCCTGGAAAACATTAAAATTGCATATAAAGTACATAGCATATGATTTTCTTTCCATACAGGGAGGTATGTTGTAGTGAAAGAAGTCTGAGCTTAGGCTCAGAATACAGGTTCTACCTCAGTCCTCCTATTTAATAATAGTTTAACTGTAAGCAAGACAGTTACCTTCTCCAGGTCTTTGTCTCTTCATCTGAAAAACTGAAGACTTGAAATTCTTCCTAGCTCTCGGGCCTGTCAATAGGAGGCAGAGTTGGGGAATGTTAAGGAAGTAGGTTCTGAGGTCAAATTAGGGCAGACTCTTATCCCTTCCTTATAGGCTATTGTGAGGATTGAATAAAATAATACAAGCATAGCCCTTAAAACAGTGCTTTGCTAGAGTGAGAAGCTTCAGCTTTCTTTTTTTTTTTTACTGTGATAAAATGCTGTGATTCAATTTGCCCAGAACCACAGTAGCCTTGTGAAATATTATGATACTAAATGCTTTATTTTAGTTTATCACAAATAAAGTACTTTCACACTATTTCATTGCATCCCAAATTTGAAAAGACCTTGGCTCTTGGTCCTGGCCCTTGAGGAGTTAAGAATGCACCTGAGGTATTAAAACAAAGTACATGAGATAATACCTAATTCATATAAGAATCTGTTCAATGAAGAGCTAGGTGGTGAGGTTCATAACAAATTCAGGAGATGGGGAATGAGACACAGCAGCCTTGGAGCCTGAGCTGGAACCAAATGATTCAACGAACAACATGGGAATTTAGCTAGGTCTCAATGTTCACTGTTATCTCTCCCAACCATTGTCAGTGCTAGTTAACAGATTGGAATAGCAAAGTCCTGAGTGCTTTCATCACTGACAAGGAATGCTCTGGGTTCTGGGAAGAATCTGGCTTAATTTATTTACAACTTGGGGCGTGGATTGATAACTTCTTTCTTAAGCAAGAAGACTATGTGCCAAAATTTACATTCTTCCACTCAAAAGTATGAATTCCATTCTGTTCTAAAGTTCAAATACTCTTTCCAAACATGCTATTTACTTTTTAATCCTCTCTGCCAAGAATCTTTCTGCCTGCTCATTACTGATCTTCCACTCAGTGAGGCAAAGGTCCTCAGTTTCATAGGTTGAACCAGAAGAACCATTTAGCTCTTATGAAAGGAGGAAGTAAGCCTGGCGCAGAGGCTTACTGCCCACCATTGTTGTCCAGAATGGTCAATGTCATCCCCTCTAGGAGGAAGGCGGCATCTCTTGGAGGGCTAGCCATTAGGTCCTTATAGGAAGGAGACCTTGGAGGACTTTATCCAGGGTCCTTCCAGCTGGCTGTGTGATGTGGTAAACTGCAATAAGAAAGGTTCAGAAAAAAAAAAAAGAAAGGTTCAGAGACAGGTAAATGAATTGGCCTCTGACTCCTACAAATTGCTGAGTTTATTTTGGCAAATTACTTAACTTCTCTGAGACCACTTTCTTATTTGTAAAATACGGGGGGGGAAAGATCTACCTTAGTGAATTATTGTAAGCAATAAGATAATTTATGCAAAGTACTTAGCAAAATAGTCAAATAAGTGTCATCTCTGTGTGTGGCACAAATAATTAAAAATATACATATTCCCATCACCTTGCCCTTTCCTCTCTTTTGATAAAGGAAACAACATCATTTCAAAATAGTGATATTTAACATTTTACTATTATTCTCTAGAAAATATAAAGAGGAAATTCATATATCAAATAATTGAAATAAAAATCCAAGACTTTAGCTGGTTGAGAGGCCTGCACTGAGCAGAACAAAGTAACACACAGTTCTTTGATGCAGCCCAGCCAATTTAAAGACATATGGTGTTTGTTTCTTTAGCCCACACGTATTAACATTTTGCTTGTGTGAGCAAACTTCCCTTTGCTAACACTTTTGAACATATCCTTCCAACATCTAAGTTTTGGTTTTGTTTTATAGTTCCTCATATTTGTCATGTTATTTGGTATAAAAGGATTTTGAATGAGGAGGGTTTTCATTGAGCCAAGTCAGGTGATTTCAGAAATCTGATTTAGAATCCAAACTGAGTTAGTGTTTCCTTTTTAGTCCCACGTCAATAATTTCATTCACTTCAGCAGGCTCACTAATATACAAAACTAATCAAATCTTTGAAACTCTTCCATGCTCTCTTTTGTACTGCCTTTTACAAGGAAGAACAAACAAATAGCACTCTTCTTGACTGAAAGGAACAACACAGAACTGATAACTGACTTCTGTATTTACATCATGGTTCTCTCTATATTCTTAGTGTGGCATTGGTCTTAGGAGAGTAATGGCTAGAAAGTGGCCCAAGCATCTCATAGCCTTCCATTAGTGACAACATTTCTGGAACTCAAATATTTTCTTTGTTATCTTTGGCTTTAAAAAGTACAAAAGATATCCAGACCCCTTTCTGAAATGGCTCTGATGAAACCATATATAGCTAAGGAGAGGAAGGATATAATTGTGTACTCTCTAAGGTTATCAGATGGGCTTCCCTGGTAGCTCAGCTGCAATTCAGGAGACCTGAGTTCGATTCCTGGGTCGGGAAGATCCCCTGGAAAAGGGGTAGTCTACACATTCCAGTATTCTTGGGCTTTCCTGGTGGCTCAGACAGTGAAGAATCGTCCTGCAATGCGGGAAACCTGGGTTCGAACCCTGGGTTGGGAAGATCCCCTGGAGGAGGGCATGGCAACCCACTCCAGTATTCTTGCCTAGAGAATCCACATGGACAGAGGAGCTTGACAGGTTACAGTCCATAGGGTCAGAAAGATTCAGACACAACTGAGTGACTAAGCACACACACTCAAGGTTATCAGCTAACAGTAATGCAATGGATTCCACAAAGTATTTTCAACTTTATCAATGCCTTTTTTTTTTTTTAATCTTAGTGATAGAAGTTAACAAAAGTTCATCAAGCAGTAACTGTCTGCCAGGCATTTCTACTAAGTGAAGTGCCTTAATGTGCATAGTAGCTACCAATAAGGTGTAGGTGATATTTTAAGTCCTTTACTAATGAGGACACTGAGACAGAGAAGTAAATACCTTGTGGTTACACAGCTTGTAAAGTTAAGTGGTAGGCCTTGGAATCATAGTCGAGTCTTTGGATTCTTATTCCAGCAGAACCACATCTGGAGAGCCATCTTAAAAAAGGCTGGAATTTGTTTAAGGATGTTGTTGCTCCCAGATGTCATTTGGATTGTGCAAACGAGATAGTTTCGAAAAGGCGACTCCCCACCGAGATTCAGGCTCCATTGTGAACAGTCTTGCCTCAACTACACTTGCTTCAGTGTTTCTCATATACAGTGAGGCTCCCAGCTCTCTCTCAACATAAGATTGTTGTAGGGATTGGTAGGAAAGACACAGATGATATTAAGTTATTGATTGAAGACCTATTTTAAGATTATTTTCTGGGCTTATTATAAATTCTCTAGTCATGTACTCGATATGTTTACTATGTTAATGCTCAATTAATTGTTTTAAATATTCATTATTTTAGGAAGAGAAACAGTAAGTTTCCACAAAGAATACGTATTTCACTTTCTTACAATGTATATATTTCATCATATAGATAAGTGAAAGTGAAAGTCACTCAGTCGTCTGACTCTTTGCGACCCCATGGGCTATAAAGTCCATGGAATTCTCCAGGCCAGAATACTGGAGTGGGTAGCCTTTCTCTTCTCCAGGGGATCTTCCCAACCCAGGGATCGAACCCAGGTCTCCTGCATTGCAGGTGGATTCTTTACCAGCTGAGCCAAAAGGGAAGCCCAAGAATACTAGAGTGGGTAGCCTATCCCTTCTCCAGAAGATCTTCCCAACCCAGGAATCAAACTGGGATTTCCCGCATTGCAGGCAGCTTCTTTAGCAACTGAACTTGAGGGAAGCCCCTCATATAGATAAAAGGTAGACAAAATGGTGTTTTGGGGGGAAATGCTAAAAAAAGAACTAAAGAAGCTTAAACCATAGAAATGTGTTATATGTAAGCAGGTCACAATGGAGAGATCAAAAAGTATGAATCAGAAATATTTAGAAGAAACTTACTTTTCCCCCCTAGTAGGTAATAAGCAGTGAAATGAAAGAGCCTTTCCAGTAATAGGTAGGAAGGAAATGAGTAGTGGTATCATAGTTAATGCTAAAAGAGAAAGTGACCCTTCATTACTGAGAACATTTTCTTCTTGTGACATAATGCAAGATATTCTGTGGATCCTTTTTTAACAGAAATGTGCATTAATGAAAACAAATGCCCTTTTACTCAAATCTCATATGGGAAGTATGACAGGGCATGGACTGTTCTGAACCACTGTCTCCTTCAATCAGCTTAATTATCATTCATTCTTAAAACTGCATGGATTCCAATTTACAAGAGCACCTAGAAAGTCACTATTTTCCTGATTTTCTTGACTTTATAGACTTATAGGCATTTAAAGATTTTAGAATATATTAATAGCTTAAGTAAACCAGAATTGCTATCATATACAGATACCAACTCCTATTTATTGTTGTTCAGTCACAAAGTCATGTCCAACTCTTTGCAACCAACCTCTATGCCACTCTTTAAATACAAATATCATGAATAGGTATAGCTGAGGATAGAACTTTATGTCATATAGATACTTATTTTTCATTTGAAAAGATATTGTTAAAATTCAATACAATTAAGAAAGAAACATATGGTCATTGATTTGGAATCTTCTACTAAGATCTTCCACCACAGATCAACTTAATTTTTTATGTCAGGACTTCCAAATATAGTAATATCATACTTATCTAGAATTATAATTCTACAATTCCATATAAGTTTAATCTGATTAGATAGTAAAATCTTATTCGTTATAAACCATTCCATTCATGGTTTTTAAACATCTTATCACATTCCTTCTAAAATATTTTATAACATTTCCTGCCAGTGTGTACTAAGTAAACTCTAAACATAATTTAACTATTTCTGAATGATGTAGGTTGTTCTGTATTCTAACTTTCTGTAAAAGTTTTAAAATTCTTCTGTTCTCTTCCTTTTCTGGTGCCCAGCTTTTCATACTTCAGCTCTTGCTAATAACCAGGGCTTATCTGTCAGCTTACTTCTTTTTTTCAAAGTTGCTATTTCTAATCTGTTATAACCATAGAAACCAGATAATAATTCTTGTCTGAACTTAGAGTTAACGGGCTCTAAGTTCAGTCTCTCTTTGGTCTTCTTAACATTGATTTTAGCTTATTTGGGAACCTATTATATTTCATCCCATAGTCTAGTCAGTATTCTGGATGGTTGACATTTCCAGACCTGAAACCTCCGATTCAGTTAGGAAAGTAAAGAGGTGGAGGGTGGGGCATCCAGGCAGCCCAAGCAACATGGTTAGAGGCAAGAATGGATGTTGGAAGTATAGTGTGTTTTGAAAACTGAATTTAGGAAGGCTGCAGCCTCTACTGTGAGACAAAGAGAATGGATGTGGAATGTGGCAATAAGGGACAAGGAATGGAGCAATAAGCAGAGGTAAAATGACAAAGGTTCTTATATTTCACACTAAGGAGCTTTAACTTGAACATTGAAGTGTAAGATGCCCTTAAAGTGTTTTAGAGAAGGCAGCATCATGATCAGATTTGCATTTTAGAAAGATTACTTTCATGTCACTATGAAAATATTGGTATAAATGACTAGGGAAATAACATTTATATTAGGTATTAAATTAGCTTGCAGCATTTGATTCAGTAGCTGGAATAAGGGAAGAGGGTTGTGTTTAACCCTTCTTTATGACTTCTCATATTCATACCTAAAATATAATAAAAACTATGAAAACCTGAGTTAAAACTCAAATATGACAATGATAGTTTACCTCCTTTAAAGAATACAAAGAAAAGAATCACTGCCAGTTTATACAGGCTCTTTGAAAAGTTCCAGAGTACTCTGGTGTCTTTTGGCATATGGCATATAGCAGTAAAACCTGGAGAAAGGTCTAGAATGCCCTCTGTCATATAAAACATTCTAATTGAAAAAGAATCCACAAAATGCCGAAAAGTTGAGCTGAAATATCATGAAATGCCAATTACTAATTATTAAAAATTTTCATCATCCTTATCATTATTATTATGCATATGTAACAATCATTATCTTACATTTTAAGTGATAAAAGAGGTGTTAAGAAAGCGGCTTGCTTGAGCTGTGAATGGCAAAGATAAATATACAAAAGAGTCTTCATCTGAAGCTATGTAAGGATTTGGTCATAAGAGTGAGTTTTATCCTTTGTACCGGTCAAAAATGGTAACCCCTATGTATACCAAATTGCCTGAACTAAGAAACTGAGAATGAAACTCAGAAATTTTCTACTGTGTTGTCATGAGCATAGTAACAATAACAACAATAACAATATGATAATGGGTGGTGGAGATAAGAATGATGATGATTTAGTTTCACTTGCTGGTAGCTGTCTCCCTTTGTTTTCAGGTATGGAAAATTCCTTTAAAAACTGTAGGAGGACCTAAATATATGAAATTGTTTCCAATCCACTTTTTATTTAAGGAGCTAGAAGAAGTAATTGAATTTCATCCCGTAATTTTACTGATTAGAAAACTGAAGCTTAAAAGATATAAAAGGCTACTTAGTGGAGCCCAGTTTCAAAGCATCCTGTTTTTACACACTTCAGAATTCAGTACATGTTTCTCATGTGTTTAATGTCCCTAAAATAGCTCATCTTTTGGGGCTCAGTCCTTAAATCAATAGGAATAGTGAGGGGCAATAAGATAGAAATGATTTAACACCATTGAAATCTGCTCCTCCATTGATTGTTTCCTTGAATTTACTTGGCAGCTATATGGACATCCTGAGGTAGGTATATGTTACTTCTCCGCAGAAGGGCAGGGAATAAGGAAATCTGCTAATCAGCAGAGGAATGAAAGGCACAGATAAAACACCCAGGACCTACAGGTCTGTGTGTCATATCTTTTTGCTAATGTGTTTCTTTAACTGACTTCAGAATTTTGCTAGTCAAATGCTGTATGTTTGATCACCCAATGGCAAGAGTGTCTTGTGGCAATGTTCTAGGCTTAGATTTTGTGAACTTGGGTTATAATTTGACACAGAAATACTTACTATTGCTGTTTGGATAGGTTTTTATTAGTCTGCTCATTTTCAATCTAGAATGAGAGTCTTGATTTATTATTAAACTATTAAACTTTTGGTTTATTGTTAAACTATTCTAGTACAATAGAATCAGCTTGTTTTATTTCAATAAGCTTGTAGTGGTCTCTTTGCCTACCTAGGAAAAATCCTGAGAAAATATTCAGGTAATCAAAAAGTATGACTAAAAATTATATGAATCTAAAAATTGTGTGAATAATTGTGTCTAGAATTCTGCTGGAAATGACTCATATGTGTGGTCATCTATTGTATGCATCTGAGAGCAGTTTTGATAGAAAATGTCCTCTTATTCAAGATGTAGTGTGCTTCATATTATAAGCTGTAAAATACAAATGTTAGACATATTGTGAGTATGAAAGCATTATAGATATTCTTAGCAGCATAGTTTCATAAAATGCATGAATGGTGTGTATCGAATCAGCCTGTCTAGATGAGACACGAAAAGCTGAATCAGCTTCATTCTAAACCATCAACATCTGTGACCTTGGAACAAATCAATAGAATCTTTTCAGCTTGTCTTTGGGAGATGGTGTTAATTCAACTTCTAATTCAAGACAATTAATATCTATGGATCTCTCACCATGTTCCAGGCCCAAGAGATAAAAAAAAAATAGTAAACTTTCTTGTCCTCCCAGAGCCCACCGTCTATTTGGGAGACAGGTTTGTACACTCGGATCCAAAATACTGATGTGGGTTATGATCATCACATAAGAAAAGCATTAAAAGACAGTAGATGCTGCCTGAGGGTTGAAAAAAAAAACTGAGGAAGGGGGAAGTTTCACAGAGGACTTGATGTTTAAAACAGATAGTTAAGGAAAAGTGCCTTTTCCCTTAATTTTTACAAAATGCTCAAAAATCCTGTGGAGTCACACATCTTTTCTTTCTGGCTAATCAGATATTTCCAGTTTTCTAGTATGTGAATTACTTCTATTGCCAGAGAATTGATTAACTAAATTGACTTTTAAAAATATAATCATCCTGTCTTGTATTTATTTGCAAAGACTAGAGTTAGGAGGAAAAGGGAAATTTGGGATCAGAAAAGATTCTCATTATCATTCACTGGAAAACTAGAAGAGAATTGGCACTTTTGTCTCTACAAAGAAAACACTGTTTTCCTTGGACATTTTCATTATCAAACCAAGACAAATAACAATCACAACAGAGAGCAAGTATCTCATTTAGGTTTCTTAACGATTATATATTTGTATATAATTCATATGTAGAAGGGGTATTTAACTAATTGTTTGGTTTCAGATGTCAGATTAGGACCAGTGATTGGTTTCCTGGTTTTGGCTTCATAAAGGCAAACTTCTAATGGTAAGAGTGGCTCCAAATTCAAATGGAGTGCCTTGTAAAATAAAGAGCTATCAGTTTTCGTATGGAAGGAAGATGACTACTCTTCCAAATAAACTTAGGCTCAGCGGTTATGGGCAAACATAAACATTTCCTCAAGAAACAATATTGGATTGACTCAAATAGTAACAGTTCCATTCCACTGAGTAAGATGAAGATGACTGGCTCAAACATTAAAATGATTGGCTAAGGAGGAAAATGAGCTAAAAGTACCATTTTTCTGTTGTCTGAACCATTTAGAAATGTTATGTATCCACAAAATACAAAACATAAATATATAATATATATATACATATTTATATATAAATAAATAATACAAAAATATAGGTCAAAAAAAATCTGACAAAATTGTTCCCCCTTCCATTATAAATTAAGAACCATCTGAGCAAATACAAACTGTTCTATCATGTAGTGGATAAAGTGAGATGTATAGATGTATATGCAGATTTTTTTGACAAATATTTACAAGATGTATTAAAATGTGCATTTAAACTTAAGTGGTAGGTGTGGAAAAACCTTTTTAGTGCTTTATTTATAATTTTGCTTGACACCACAAGACTAACAGTTGTTCAACTTAGAGACAGCAAAGAAGCAAAACTCAAATTTTAGCCTGATTGTTCTGGACATCATTTTTTCAAGCCAGTGAAACTGCAGTGCTGAGTTGGATGTTTATATTAATAGGGATTGATTTGATATTAACTGAGATTGAGTGACTTCAACGTTTCTGCCCATCAGCCAAAAGGAAAAGAGGACTTGTATTACTTCTAAAACATTCTTTCCTGGTCAAAGGTTGACAAAAGGGCTTGTAACATTTGGAATATTATCTCCTGCTATGTCTGTTGACCCTGGAGATCAGACTCCTTTTATGTCCACACAGGGCACTGACAGCATTTATTGGCTATTACCTCTTATTTATTTTTTCTGAGCTTCAGTGATAATAGATTCTTGTTGAGGGCCGCCAGCACAGTTGTCCTAAACTTTCACTCTTTCCACTTGCAGTCTCTCTTCATAGAGAAATATGTCTTCATCTTGACATGGCTTTAGGCAGTAGTGATTTTCATATTTTTATCTTCCTTACTGAAGATTGTAATTGACTTTAGAATGGAGTTGTTTTCTACTTCTTGTTTAGTGTTGTTCCCTACACATAATTGTCACCAAATGAATAGGTGTGTTCTCAAAAAGCATGAGGTAAAGTTTGGTAGGAAATTGATGAGAACATTGTTTTTTTCAAGCTCACTTCATTTCTTTCTCTTTTTTGTGGATTACTGTACAGGTCAGAGGATGTCATAGACATAATACATCTGATTTTAATGAATTGTCATGTCATATCCTTAAATATAATAAAAGAAACATGAGCTCAGTGATAGTATAGTTAAGTAGATTTATAGCTCACTGAACCATTAGATTCTCAGTCTCTTGATCACTGGCTCAGTGGAAGACTCTTGTGGGAGATCATTCTGGAACACCATTCTGGAACTTCTCTATCGAATTTACACAAATCAAAACAGCATTCCGGATGCCTGTTTGTATCATCATTTAAAAGCATAGAGTATACACTATTAAATAGAAAATTCTTTTATATCTTCTTGAGAAATAAAATAGATAATTTTATGAGATACTGTTTTTCTAAGTCAGTGTGATATCTCTTTTCTTTCCTGAGTCACATGATGGTCAACCTATTTCAGACTCTAGTGGGAAAATAATTGAAGACATGAAGATAAGAGTGAAACTATTGATTCAATGTTTATTAATTTGGGACATCACAATAGCTAAATGGTAACCCAGGTTCAATTTAGGGTTCTTGGTATATAGAGGAGTGGCTAGTGAAAGAGGAAACCAGTCAGAAAGAACTAATATATGCTTTCCCTTCAATGTGACCCTTCGCTTTCATTTTCTCATTCTTGTTAGATAATTAAGTCAAACTGTAATATAGGAAACAGGTGGTGGTGGTGGTTGAGTTGCTGTCATGTCCAATTTCTGCAACTGCATGGACTGTAGCCTGCCAGACTTCTCTGCCTATGGAATTTTCCAGGCAAGAATACTGAAATGAGTTGCTATTTCCTTCTCCAAGAGATCTTCCTTACTCAAAGACCAAAACCACATCTGCATTTCAGGTGGTCTCCTGCATTGCAAGCAAATTCTTTACCACTGAGCCACCAGGGAAGCCCATATAGGAAACTTACTTATGGTAATATACATTAGAAAATAATTACCTCTGAGGATGGTGATAACTGGAAAGGCAGATGACGTAGTCTTATGGGGTGTTGAAAATATTCTGTACCTTGGTATGAGTGGTGAGTACATACACTTACATATATTAATAATAAATAAAAATTGAGTCATTTGTGTACTGAACTGTATTTAGTTAATTCCTCATTTTTTAAAAACAAAAGAATACAATGATTAAAGGCCTTAGGCAGTGATAAGCAAATAAGCAGCCATTAAACTAGTTTGAGTAGATTGGATAGAATTGTATAGTAGGCAAGTAGAAGGAAGAGTTGAGAATATTCTTTCATGCTACAGTCTTAGAATCCTAAATGTCATGATGAGGAAACCAAACTTTATTCCTTATATCTGAGGTAATTTTAATGGATTTAATTCTTGAATACTTAATCTTAACCTCATTTGGATAAACTGATGACTATGTAGTTGGTTTGAATCCTCTGGAAAGCAGACTGTTATTACTACAGAAGGACACCCTCCAATGGGCATGATTCCTGAGTAGAGGGTCAGAATCACTGACTTCTATCTTACCTTAGGCAAGAATGGGTCAAGATTCCTCCAAGAGATTTCTTGATCTTCCATAGCTGGTTTAATAATGAGCAAGTCTGGAGAATTAAAGGCCTAGAGGAGGAAATAAAAAGGAATGGAAAGAGGTGGCTCCTGGGCAAATTCCTTGGCAGAGGACCACGGCAGAGGCAATCCAGGGCTCTCTGGGAGTAACGGCCGTTCTGCAAAAGATGGCTTTTTCTCCTTGCCCTCTCAGAACATAGGGACTTGTTTTTCTGAGATCGGTCAACACCTAGTAGGCCTTTACTAAAGTTGTTTGAATGAATGAAGATTGAATAATCCCCTCCAAAATGATACAATTTTTGCAAAAGAATTATTTGTTGTTGTTGTTTTCTGTTTTTTTTTTTTTTGTTTGTCTGTTTTTACTGGCAAGATTGTTTTAGAAAATTGTGATCACTCTAAGTTAATATATTGTATTTCCTTGCGAAAATATGTTTTCAGTGCCAGATGTAGCAAGAATTTAACAACAGATTTTATTGGTGGGGGAGTATGTGTGTAATAAATACTGCACTAGTAGTCATAAACTGCATCCCAATTTCAGAAGTATTGAAAATAAAAATAAGAGAATGAACATGTGTAAGTTCCCATCCTCCACCCTTTTTTAAAGGCCTGTATCACACATTCAAGACACACTTGTATTTTTTTCTTTAACATCTTTCATGACCTTCAAGGTCAGCTGTAGATGTCTGTATTACTGCAGACTCCATGGGAATATCCAGTAGATCAATATCTGAGGGGGGGAAAAGGTCACCACATACTTGCTTCGCACAATTTACAGGAAATTGAATGCTGTTCCAGACCTTACACCTTAAGAAAAAAACCAAAAAACAAAAAATCAAACTACAATTGGGAAAGAAAGAAAAACTTGGGTTGGAAGTCCCCTCCTCTAAGATTTTATTCTTGGCAAGAAAATTATATGATTATTGTTATTTGCTTGAAAATTGTTTTTCTGCACATGCACTTCCAGTAAAACCTTCCAAAACAAAAACAATCAGTCTTGACTTTACCTTACTTATCCTTATGCAGTTTTCCCACTGGGTAAGGGTAAGTTTACCCTTTTGTGTTTATTACTGAAGTCACTATTCATTCCCTTAATTTCTTCAGGGTCTTGGCTCAGAAAACTGGAGTTAATAATTATATTTAGTAGTAATGATAAGCATAATTATATGTTATGTATGGCTGTGTGCTTAGTCACTCAGTCCTGTCTGACTTTTTGTGACCCCATGGACTGTAGCCCGCCAGGCTCCTCTGTCCAAGGGGATTCTCCAGGCAAGAAAACTGGAGTGGGTTGCCATGCTCTCCTCCAGGAAATCTTCCCAACTCAGGGATCAAACCCAGGTCTTCCACGTTGCATGTGGATTCTTTACCAGCTAAGCCACCAGGGAAGACCTATGTATAGTTATACAATATATAAACCTGCTTTACAATTTTTAAAATACTTTCATATATTTATTTAATGTGGGTAGGGAAGTTATTGGGCTTCCCTTGTGGCTCAGCTAATGAAGAATCCTCCTGCAATGCAGGAGACTTGGGTTTGATCCCTGGGTCAGGAAGATCCCCTGGAGAAGGAAATGGCAACCCACTCCAGTATTCTTGTTTGGAGAATTCCATGGACAGGGGAGCCTGGCGAGCTATAGTCTATGGAGTCGCAAAGAATCAGACACAACTGAGTAACTAACACACACACAGGGCCGTTATTATTAATTCTCTAAAGGTGAATAAATGGCAATAAATAAGCAACTTGCACCCAATCACACAGCTATTAGAGGGCAGGCTTCCCTGATAGCTCATTGGTAAAGAATCCACCTGCAATGTAGGAGACCCTGGTTCGATTCCTGGGTTGGGAAGATCCCCTAGAGAAGGGAAAGGCTACCCACTCCAGTATTCTGACCTGGAGAATTCTGTATAGTCCATGAATCCTATATAATCCATGGGGTCACAAAGAGTCAGACACGACTGAGCAACTCTCACTTTTACTTTGAGAGAAGGCAATGGCAACCCACTCCAGTACTTTTCCCTGGGAAATCCCATGGATGGAGGAGCCTGGTAGGCTACAGTCCACGGGGTTGTGAAGAGTTGGACACGACTGAGCTACTTCACTTTCACTTTTCACTTTCATGCATTGGAGAAGGAAATGGCAACCCACTCCAGTGTTCTTGCCTGGAGAATCCCAGGGACGGGGAAGCCTGATGGGCTGCCGTCTATGGGGTCTCACAGAGTCGGACACGACTGATGCGACTTAGCAGCAGCAGCAGCAGCAAGGAACTAGAACTGCGGGTATGGAAAAGCTTTGTTAAGTGGACATGGGAAAACCTTCTTACTCTTTCTTATTTCCTCAGCTAGTACTTCCTTTTTGGTTGATTATTTAAAGGAACTATCTAATTAAACAAAATAAGTGCATTTTACTATCCCCGTTAATGTTAAAGATCACCACGTCCAATAGATCACCTGTTCAGGCTACTTTTCCTTCTAACCATCTCTTGAATTAAACCACTTTTCTTTATTTACAGGACACAATCCTAATCCATGCTGTCACCTCTCTGCTAAGATGTCTCCAGTAGTTATCTAACAACCCCCTATTTCTACACTCCCCTCACCTCTGATGCTCCTATCTTTTCTGTGTGCACCCCCATAGAAACTACTGCATTATGTCTCTCTGCTTTTTAAAATAAAGATCCCTGGTCTATCTCACCCTGTCCATGGTTTTACCCATTCAGATCTCTCTGGAATAATTTTCCCCCTATTTTCTCTCCTGCTTCTCCTGTCCAGTCTCACAGGCTTCTTTCAGACAACCCAGCTCCTTCCCAACCCACATACTATTACTTCTGCCTGGAGATTTCTCTCTCTCCCTCTGTCATAGTTAACCCTTACTCTCCCTTCCATTTTTATTTCAAACACCACTTCATAAAAACCCCTCACTTCCCTGACATGTCATTTTCCTCTTTATAATAGTATTCACTTTCCTCCTGGGTGCTACCAGAGGGGTACTACCAAAGTAAGCCTACCACTGTGGTAGGTTTACTTTGATTGCTTGATCAGGTGCTGCAAAAGAAAAGGTTAACAGTGGGTCTGTGACACATTCTACCTTGGAAACGCCTAAGATAATTTTTTTCTTTAACCCCAACCACAGTTTCTTGCAAATATTAACTGATGCAATTTACTAGCTCCTGAATACTAAGCTGCTGCTACTGCTAAGTTGCTTCAGTTGAGTCCGACTCTGTACGACCCCATAGACGGCAGCCCACCAGACTCCTCTGTCCCTGGGATTTTCCAGGCAAGAATACTAGAATGGGTTGCCATTTCCTTCTCCAAATACTAAGTTAGGAAAGCTTTTAATAAAATGTACCTGATCTGTCTGGCCTAAGTGTGTCTGTAATGTATGGATTTATGAACAGCAGCTGTGCTGATGAATGCAAGTTAATCATATGGCTAGAACTGGACTGTGAGATGATGAGATGTATAAACTGTGAGATTGCAAACACTAAGAAGCTTCCCTTTGCTTAGTTCAAGCCAAGCAAAGTAAGCACCCTTTACTCCAAAACTCATTATAGTGTACAAAACAGGAGGCTACATCTGATGGGTTTGGGCCTGCTAGATATTGCTGTACCATATTTTGTTGATATTCCTTTCTAATAATTTGTGAAGTTTGATGACTAACAACTCTGCCTTTTATTACTACATAAATGAAATATTTGTATTTCCTCCTTGTTGTCTCATGAGCTCCATGAAAGCAGAAAGATAGTTGTTGTTTTTTTTTTAAGGACGATATTGTTTTATCTGACAGCTAATTCCTATTTTCTGGCCCAGTATTTAGCACATAGTATGTGCATGATAAACATTTCTGTGGCACAGATCATTGGAGATCATCATATCCAGTTCTTTCCTGCTTGCACTCATGAGAAAACATCCAGCTTTCCACACTCAGGATCACATGGTTAACACTGGCCAGCAGATGTTGAGAGAAAGTAACATACATAACTTCAGGTAGAGGCAGGGAGTTCAGATATAAATTGCCACGCTATTTCCCCTCTAGCAAATGCTGAAAACTTGTTGATATGCTTTTATGGAAAGTTGGCAGAACTTCTGTCAGTCCTGGGTTCCTAACTGGTATGTAGAGAATAACCATTCCTCCTACCTGTGTTGGATATATACCATGAGCCAGCAATACTAACTGATTTTGTGAAGCTCCTGAGATTTTGAGGTTAATTTGTTACCTGTATGAAATGTAGCCTATACTGTCTAATGCCTGATTGAGCAGTCGGCAGGCAAGACCAGGTCTAAAACCACTCTAGAGCACGTTACCTTCTTATTTTTTTCCCTTGAGTCTTACATAGTCTCCCTTTCTTCCCAAAATACAAACTAGTAAATGAGAAACGAGAGAAGGGTCCTGCGGAAATAATAGATTCGTCTTGAACTGATCTTTCAGGTTAACTATTTAGTAACAATATCTCACTTCTCTATGCCATGTCAGTTAAGTATTAGAGTATTATAGAGTACAAGTATTAACTTGTACCTCCTGTATTCTTGTTCTCTATCCTCACCGGGAATTCAACCACAAATTTCATTATGGGTCTCAAAAATTTTGGTATGCATAAAATTTATCTTAATAATTTGGTAAAAGTTCCAAATTTAAGCTGTCTATCCAAGAATCCATTGGATTTATGTGAGTCCAAGAGGGTTGCATTTTAAATAGCCCAGCCCAGGTGTTCTGAAGCTCATGGAGTTCTCAAACCTCACTGGTAAATACTACTATAAACAGTACTTGCAAAGGTCTAATAACATGGGAGCTTTTTCATTTACGTCAGGGGTTCTCAAACCTGGCTATATATCAGAACCACATGGGAACTTTGAAAACATTATCAAGGCACAGGCCATACCACAGACTAATCATATCTGATGGTGTATGTAAATGAATCTATATCCTGCAAACTATGGCTAATTATTGTTTAGCAGGTCTCCTTCTTACTGTGGCTTTACAGGAAATTAGTACACATGTCCTATGTCAGTCAATAGCCCCTTAACTGGGAACCCATATGGGGCTGAACAAATGTCAATTTCTTAAAAGTTTAGAACGCAAAGAGAAAGAATTCTTGGTAATATACTGACTTCATGAATCTTAGTTCCTCTACTTCTAATTCCGACTCACCTATCTATCCCATAATAAGCTTTTGAGGCAACCAGCAGACAGGTCAAGATTGGAAAGTGTGAGCCTTGGGCTCTCAGAGCTATGCAGATGCAGCTCCAAACTGGAACAGAAGCGTATAAAACATGTGCCCAGTTGTGTCCGACTCTGCGGCCCCATGGACTGCAGCCCACCAGGCTCCTCTGTCTAAGGGATTTTCCAGGCCAGAATACTGGAATGGGTTGCTGTGCCCTTCTCCAGGGTATCTTCCCAGCCCAGAGATCGAACCCTCATCTCTGACATCTCCTGGATTGATAGGTGGGTTCTTTACCTCTGAGCCATAGGGAAAACTGATGGCGCAGTGCTAAAGATAAAGACTGCAGTCAGGGTTAGAGAACCCATGGTGAATATGTGAAGACTGCTATTTCTTTTTTTTTTTTTTTGAAGACTGCTATTTCTTTACTGAGCTTACTATGGTCCTGTTTGCGTGACAGAATGTATGTGAGAGTGAGGATAAAGAGGCCAAGATGGGTCCCCCTGAGCCTGCTTTGTTTCTTTGGTTTTTTACAAATGGAGGGATAGCTGAGATGGTGGGTTGAATTTTCTATCTCTGAAGATTAAGGGCCAGTGGACACCAGGGAACAGAAAGACTTCTTGACACAAAGGAGGACAACCTGGCGCCTGCAACAGGGCCAGCCCAGCCCGCGTGAACCAGGGTTACCTCCTCTGGACTGCTGCCGTTTAGTTTTCCCCAACAGCCAGATTTTAGCTGCAATGAGCAGAACCCAGAAAATTACAACTCACCTACAGAAAGTGAAAGTCACTCAGTCAGGTCCAACTCTTTGTGACCCCATAGACTATACAGTCCATGGCATTCTCCAGGCCAGAATACTGGAGTGGGTAGCCTTTCCCTTCTCCAGGAGATCTTCCCAAGCCAGGGATCAAACCCAGGTCTCCCACATTGCAGGCAGATTATTTACCAGCTGAGCCACCAGGAAAGACCAAGAATTCTGAGGTGGGTAGCCTATCCCTTCTCCAGCGGATCTTCTGGACCCAGGAATTGAACCAGGGTCTCCTGCATCACAGATGGATTCTTTACCAGCTGAGCTATCAGGGAAGCCCTACAACTCACCTACAGGGGCCCATCAAAGAGAGAAAAGAAAAAAACAAAACAGATCAACCCTCCTCCAGTAAGGTTCCTGATATGGCATACCTTCTGGACATTTCAATATAGAAATTATAAAAAGCATTTAAGAAAATTTAAGCACAATTCAAAGAAACTTTGTGGAACTTCAATAACAGAATCTTCAAGTTTAGAGGTTCGCCATGTCAACAGACAGAGAAGATATTGACTACCTAATTAGTAGCTTAGAAAAAAAAAACTGAAGGAGATATCACAGAGTAAAATGCAGGGATAAAAATTGTAAGGGAAGAGTTAAGTGACAAAAATGAAACTGTAAAAAAAATAGGAATTCCAGAGGAAGAAAAACAGGGGAGATTATGCCAGCACATTAATTAATTAAATGAAACAGAGAAAAACTTCCCTGAGTTAAAGGAAGCTCAATTAAAAGGACCTTCCAGGTTCTAGTCATGATTTTTAAGAAAAACTCATACCTAAGCAAGGTAAAATCCCCAAATTTGGGGCATAAAGAGAATATATTAAGACTTCTGTATAGAAAGAACAAGTAAGTTCCAAAGACAGGCAGATCAGGGTGGGACTGGGCTTCTCATCTCTTGTGCGAGACCACAGTACAGCAATGTCAACAGCAGAGAACAAAGTATAAGAGCATCGACAAGATTGCAACCCTGGCTGCACTTTAGAATCAGCTGGAAGGCGTTAGAAAGAAGCTGGAGAGTCCCGACCCCAGGCTCTATCCCAGATGAATTAAATCAGAATATCTGGGTGTGGAGCAAGGAACTGGTATTTTTATAGCTCCCCAGATGTTTCTAATAAATACCTAGCATTGCCATCTAACCTATAGACTACTGCGGGGGTGGAGGGGGAGGGGAAGGAATGCAATCTAAAAACCCTATGCCCAGTCAGTTCTGTTTCCTTTTTACAGAACTATTTACAGATGTGTTTTTAGAGAATTTATCACTATTTACCTAATCTCAGGTAAAGACAAACTGTCTACCCAAAGAATAGATAAATGAGTATAGTCAAGATGGAGAAAGACAAAAGAGGATAGGAAGAGTGGTAAGCAAGGAGCCATGCAATATCTGGTTACATCTGAATGCTGCTGCTACTGCTGCTAAGTCACTTCAGTCATGTCCGACTCTATGTGACCCCATAGACGGCAGCCCACCAGGCTCCGCCGTCTCTGGGATTCTCCAGGCAAGAACAATGGAGTGGGTTGCCATTTCCTTCTCCTACATCTGAATAGGTGCTGTTAGATATAGTCATTGAAAGTCTGCTAGTTTACAACAGAAGACCTTTATAAAGGTTCTTGAAGAAGAGACAAATTGTATGGAGAGATTCTAATGACAATGAGGCTCAGTTGCTTAATCGTGTCCGACTCTTTGTGGCTCTACGGACTGTAGCCCCCTAGGCTCCCCTGTCCATGAAATTTCCCAGGCAAGAATACTGGAGTGGGTTGCTATTTCCTTCTCCAGGGGACCTTCCCAACCTAGGGATTGAACCCACATCTGTTCCATCTCCTGCATTGGCCGGTGGGTTCTTTACCACTAGCCCCACCTGGGATAATAATCATTTGGAATTGAAAGTCTCAGGTTTCTTCAGTAAAATTTAAAAGTTGAGTAAGAGTCATGATGAGGAAAGAGAAGTAAAAGAATTCCAAATTTCTGTATCTCTAAAGCCAACATTCAATTCTCAGTCCACATTTTACTCAGTCTTTCAGCCACACTTAACACAGGTAAACCCCCTCTTCACTGATAATATTTCCTCACTTGTCTTCTAGAATATAATATAGTTTTCCTCCTCTCTTACTTTCCTCCTCTTTCCCTACTCTTTAACAGTCTCATTTGCTGATTTCTTATCTTTTCCTCAACAACTTTATTCCGAATGCACCAGGTTCAATTCTTCCACCTCTTTTCCAGCTATGTGCACAGTCTTGGTAATCTCATCCCAGCTCGTCAGTACTGATTTCCACATTTCCACCTCTGGCCAACTCTAGACGTGATGTCCAATTGCCCACTTAATATCTCCATTTGGATATGTAATACACATCACAAATCAGTATGTGCAAAACTAGTGATATTCTTGACTGAGCGACTGAATTGAACTGACTGAGTGACATTCTTGTCTCTATGTGTAGCCTTCCCTATCGGATTTAATGTCAATTCATTCTTTCAGTTGCTATTTACAGATAACCCATTTGACCTTATTTCTTTTTTTCTCTTCCCCTTGTTCAGTTTTCTCAATGACATTGCCTCCTTACAGATCCTCAGATTTGTTATTCATGTTTTCTTAGGGTCTTCTGCCTGGCCAATTCCTCTACCCAGACCCCTCTTCCCTCAGATGTCTACAAGGCTATCTCCATTTTTTAGTTTTGAAACTTTACTCAAATACCTGCTTTTAAATGAGGCTGACCCTGAAGACCCTATTTAAAGATGATTTCCACCCTCACACCACAACTTTCCAAATCTCTCTTACCCTAAACTATTTTCACAGTACTTATCACCATGTAAAATACCACTATTGTTGTTGTTCAATTGCTAAGTTGTGCCCAACTCTTCATGACCTCATGGGCTGTAGCACACCAGGCTTTCCTGTCCTTCACTCTCTCCTGGAATTTGCTCAAACTCATATCTATTGAGTCAGTGATGCCATCTAACCATCTCATCCTCTGTCGCCCCCTTTTCTTCCTGCCCTCAGTCTTTCCCAGCATCAGGGTCTTTTCCAATGAGTTGGCTCTTCTCATTAGGTGGCCAAAGTATCAGAGCTTCAGCTTCAGCATCAGTCCTTCCAATCAATATTCAGGGTTGACTTCCTTTTGGATTGACTGGATTGATCTCCTTGTAGTCCAAGGGACTCTCAAGAGTCTTCTCCAGCACCACAGTTCAAAAGCATCAATTTTTTGGTGCTCAGCTTTATTTATGGTCCAACTCTCACATCCATACATGACTACTGGAAAAACCATAGCTTTGACTATATGGGCCTTTGTATATAAAATATTATGTAACTTATAATTATTTTGTTGTTTAGTATGTTCCCCCTCCTATTAGAATTTGCATGTCTTAAGGTCATGGATCTTTATTTGGTTTCACTAATCTATCTTAATAGCTTAGAGCAATGCCTGGTACTAATAAAAGTCAATAAATATTCATTGAATAAATTAAATATATTTGTATCTAAATACCATGAAGAAATATGATTCATAGGATATAATCAGAACTGATTTTTACTTTAATCTAAATATTTTCTTAAAATTAATTCGGGAAGTCCATCCTCTGTCCCTGTGTGAAAACTCATACCTGCCCATAAGATCACTTTAAGGCAGACATTTTTAAGAAAGTCTTGATAATGACTATCTAATCCATGTTGGAATGTGTTCTTTTGGGATCTAATTAGTCATTTTCTAACATAAATTCTGCTCATGCTTTTGGTACCAGGATGCCATTATTTAATGTATGCACCTGAAATCCAGAAAGAGAAACCCACGAACCATCCCACTGACTACCTCAGACCTAAGTCTTTGTTGGATCAATGTGCACATGCTCAGTCACTTCAGTCATACCTGACTCTTTGTGACCCCATGGACCATAGCCTGCCAGTCTCCTCTGTCCATGGGATTCTCCAGGCAAGAATACTGGAGTGGGTTGCCATGCCCTCCTCCAGGGGAGCTTCCCAATCTAGGGATCGAACCTGTGTCTCTTATGTCTCCTGCACTGGCAGGAGGGGTTCTTTACCCAATGAGCCACCTAGGAAGCCCCAGAAACCCCCCCCCCCCAAATAAACTTGGTGCTCAGGAAGAATAAATTGAAGATAAAATAACATGTTTAATGATTCTGTGATATAACAAACATTGTGCTATGCTTAGTTGCTCAGTTGTGTTCAACTCTTTGCGACCCCGTGGACTGTAGGCCACCAGGTTCCTCTATCCATGAAGATTCTCCATTCAAGAACACTGGATTGGGTTGCCATGCCCTCCTCCAGGGAATTGTCCCAACCCAGGAATCGAACCAGGGTCTTCTGCATTGCAGGTGGATGCTTTATCAGCTGAGCTGCCTGGGAAGCCAATAATTACCAATATTTCTCTCTAAATTCACACCACGATTACCTTGGATTTGTGTCAGGAACAATTCAACAATAGATACTTAATTCTAGAAACAAAAGACTTTTTTGTGGAAAGCAAAACCTGCTTTGTAAGACTGAATGGTCATTGGCTTGTTTGCTGAGATATGAGGTGACAGCCAGGCAGACAAGTGACAGAGGGTGAATATTCTGTGCCTTCTCCCCATCTTCACTACCCCTTCTCACCACCCCTCCAGCTCTCCAGACACCCAACTCTGCAATTTAACTTCAAAAGATACTCTGAAGTGGAGCTAGGTGGCTGAGGTGGGGACTTAGGCTGGCCACTCACCTGTTTTCCAGGAGCTGGTACTCCCAGGCAGTGGCCAAAGAGAGAGCCAATCCTGGGCTCACAGCAGCACAAAGGGAGTTCAATTTGTTATAAACACTTCCCACAGCAGGAGCGAACTGTGGGACAGAGCCTGCATTTGTGTCTTGCTGCTTCTTGCTTGCCAGCTTCCTTTATTTCCCACTAGCTTGCTATTCTGCCTGATTTGTCCAGGGTTGTAACACCAAAGGAGATGGTGAAGAGGAGGAGAGAAGAAAGTTCTTACTTGACTGCTGCTAAGTCACTTCAGTCATGTCCGACTCTGTGCGACCCCACAGACGGCAGCCCACCAGGCTCCCCCATCCCTGGGATTCTCCAGGCAAGAACACTGGAGTGGGTTGCCATTTCCCTCTCTTACTTGACAGATGCTGTCAAATCACAGCTGTTTGCTTTCTCAACTTGTCAATGTGTGAATCTGGTTCTTTCTAGGGCACTTTCATGGGTTCTCCAGGGGTTCCTCTATGGGTTTCTCAGACCACAACTTATTTTTCAAGGGAGAGGCAGTCTTTCTAGCCTCAAGTTTTATATTGGTTTTCTAGATTCCAGGAAAACTGCCTTTTTTCTTTTTAATTTTTATTAGTTGGAGGCTAATTACTTTACAATATTGTAGTGGTTTTTGCCATACATTGACATGAATCAGCCGTGGATTTACATGTGTTCAAGCTGTACTCACTGACAGAAGCTGAAATATCTCCAAGTCTACAGTCTCCTCAGTAGGTCTCACATGTACCCCGTGCCCTATTCAACGCTGGAGAGGATTCTGTGTCTTCTCAGAAGCAGGCGTATTTGCTGCCCCAGGCTACTTTTTGTTTTCTTTGAGGTGAGTCACACACCAGTTCCTGCATTGCCTAACTTCAGAGAACACGTTGTGCTCCCCATAGGACAGTTTCAGCCTCTCTTGAGAGACCCAAGGTTGTGAAATGGTCTTCTGTCATCTCATCCTTCTTTTGGGGAAAGAAATTTCTTCAGAAAACTTCTACCAATTTTCACACACTTTTTTTTTTTTATAATCTCTTTGAGAAGAATTTTTAGGGTCATATTACTAGTTCTTGTCATTTTGAAATTTCCTCAGATCTTTCCTGAATCTTGAAAGTTTTATATCCATTGTATTATGGTATCCCCCAGAAAACTTTAACATCTTTTAATATTTATATATATTATATATTTATATATAATATATATATAATATTTTTATAAATTTTTTATAATTATATGTTTATAATATATATTATAATATTTATATATATATAATTTCCTTTTTATATACATGTATTTGTAAACAGTTGATGAAATCTGATATAAGCTTGCTAGGTAGTTTACATGGGTTACTATGAATCAGGTAAGGGTAGGGGAATGATATTGGGAGAGGAATGAGAAAAGTCAAAGATGGAAGGACATTCAAGGAAAAGTTGAATGAATAACATATTTTCCTAAAATCTCCCAACATCTTATATTATTGCCTTCTTAAACTACTTTTGTATGTATTAGTATATGTGCATTTTATCATCAGGTTTCCCAAGGTGGCCATTCTCTTGCTCTCGTACATCCTCTGTCCGGCCCAGTGCCTACTTCACCTACACCCTAATCACCTGACTGACTTTCCCACATACTTGCCTCAGCCCCCGCTGATGACTGTTCTCATCTTTAGATCAGAACATCTCCACCTGATAGCATATTAAAGAGGCGGTGAGGGGCGGGCCCCTCCGCTAGTTTCCCTGGTAACCAAGGAGCCAACCAGATACCAAGTCCCCCTTTAACTGGTAACCTCCCCCCACCGCCGTCCTCTGGGGAGTGAAATCTGCCGCTATTCCCTTGCTTTCCTCTGCACACGTTCAGATGTCGCTCCAGGCCCTTGCTTCAAACAAGTAAGTTTCCCCATCCATTAAAACACTGATGTCTCTGTTCCTCACTTCAGTCTCTTTCTTCAGTCTTGCTGCTAGGCGAGTATGGGGCTTACTGGATTGCGGGGTACAGCCCAACAGTACTCATATATTTTTGAGAGAAAGAGGTCTTACGTGAAAATTAGGTTCAGAGTGCTAGTTGTGATTCTGTCTAGTTAAAGGAAAAATAAATCTCCAAATGTATAATACACAGTAATGTTTTGGTAAGATGTGGAAGAAGTCATAGAAGTCGGACAGATACTAATATTGATTTCAGGAAAATGGAATAGGAAATATATCAGAGGGAGATTTTATCTTTTGTGATATCTTTATATTTTTTCTTTTTCATAAGTAACATGTAACCACATGAATAGTCTTAAAGGAAATCAGTGCAGTACTGCTAAAAGTTCTGGGAGAGTAGTAATGGAAATCACCTCTACCCATCTTCTCCTTACAAGTAGGTAGAAAGGTCCTCTGCTAAGTAGGAAGACAAAAAAGAGTGGATCTCTGGATGTGGGAAAGTGGGGTAATCTGAAAGAACAATAGTGAGATACAAAATTGATTATGAAAGGGGAGAAGACTAAGGTCAAAATGAACAGAATGAACCTTAAAAAGTTCTCAACTTACTAATGTCTTTTCTTCATTAGTATCCAATAACTTTGGACTAAGAATTTTGAACATAATGAAAAGTAAAATATTGTAGATTACCTCAAAATGGGGGATTTATGGGGGTAGATATAGGAGGTATAAGGTCATAAAGTGTTGAAAGTTTGGCTGATTTAGTTGATCATCAGGAAGCAGGCTGAATAAGGACACATGAAAAGCATTAAAGATAATCTAGGAAAATAGGCAAGGAGCATGCGTGCGTGCTCAGTTGCGTCTGACTGTGTAACCCCATGGGCAGTAGCCCGCCAGGCGCCTCTGTCCCTGGAATTTTCCAGGCGAAGAATACTGGAGTAGGTGGCCATTTGCTACTCCAGGGGATCTTCTTGGCCCAGTAATGGAACTGGCGTCTCCTGTGTCTCCTGCATTGGCAGGCAGATTCTTTACACTGTGCCACCTGGGAAGCCCAAGCAAGGAACAGGTGTACTTAATGGTGATGAAAAACGTGTTCAGTAGGAGTGAGAGAATAAAAGGAATAGAAAGCAGAGTTATCTTTGATTCCAGTTTGCCTGAGATAATGCCAACAAAATTATGAATTAGTCCTATTTCACTCTTAAATGTGTCCTTTCGTACATGATAATTTAAATGAGGTCTTTGAAGTGGAAAAAAAGTCAGGAGCGCTCTCACCTGCTTGGGAAGAAGGTGAGCAATCTCAGCTCACAGCGTCTACTATGGGACAGAGCCGTCAACTTCATAAAAGATGGTTTATACTCTTGGGTAATAAAAACTCACAGATAGAATGTGAACTCTGGTTATTTTAGCCCATATTTCTCAAATACTGAGGTTATCTTCAAAGTTCATCAAATTTTGAGAATATTCTCAGGCACGTATTAACAAGTCAGAGCAATGGGTCCTTTCACACATTTCAGAACTATCTGAAAAGGGAATCTGAGTTCTACGAGAATTCATAAGTCAATAAACATCTCTTTACCTTGGTGACCCATGCTTCTGTATCTTTCAAACTATTGCATTTTTTTCTCCAGGTGTCCTGTGAAATAATATATATCTGGAAGTTGTAGTCCATGGTATGTGATATTTTAACCTTGTGGATGAATAAAAAACAAAAAACTTGAAATGAAGGGTGATAAGAGCCTAAATTAAGTGAGATAAGAACCTTTCCATTCAGAATGACAAAGATTAGAACTATAGCTCAGCCACTTAGTTATATAACATTGCATAAATTACTTGAATCTTTTGTGTTTCAAGGTCTTGAATATCTAAAGTATCATTTTAAAATAATTTTTGTAAGCCATAGATGACATAATAGTAAAGATATTTATGTAAATATAAAGACATAGATGACCTATGTAAAGCAAGTGGCAAGCATGTGACAAGTGCTCAAAAATGCTATTGATATTTCCTTAGCATTCCTTGGTTGCATTTCAAATGAGTTTTCAACCAAATACATTTCTTTACTCAACATACTCGATTTTTTTTACTTTGTAATAGTGGGTATTAAATGTCGAACACACAAGGCTAATACCACTGTAGAATTTTTAAATCAAAATCATCAACAAAAAAAGTTGTTCCTGAAATAAGGAATATAAAATCATTCCACATCATTTCATGTATTTGATTTTAACAAATTTTCAAACTGACATTGCAGCATTTTTCATCTTGCCTCCTATTTTCATAAAGTAATTCATATCAATTTGTTTTCGATTATTGTTTAAAGCAAATGCAAAGACTCTGAAACATTTAATTTTGGGGGACTTAAGACAAAAGTGTTTATTACTTTAGAGCCTATCCTGTTGAAATTTAACTGGAAATAAAAGGACAGACTTCATTCTAGTATATTACTTTGCTTCTGTGAAACAAGTTATCAGAAATTTAGTAGCTTAAAGCAACCTTGATTCATTTTCTCAGTTTTTGAACATCAGAAGTCTGTGCACAGAGTAGCTGAGTTCTCTGTTATATAGTCTCACAGAATTGCATTCCAGGACTCAGCCAGTCTGCTGCCTTATCTGGAGCTTGGAGTCCTATCCCAAGCTCTTTTGGCTGATTCCATTTCCTTGCAGGTGTACGCTGCAGCTTTCTCTTCCTTACTAGCTTTGCCATGAAACTTCTCTCGGCAACTAGAGACTGCCCTCGGGTCCTTGCCACATGATGCTCTCCTCTCTCAACATGGAAGCTGGCTTCTTTGAGGCCAGCATGAAAGTCTTTATCACTCTGAATTTCTTACTTCAGAAAAGGCAGGGTCTGGTTTAAATGCCCACCTGTGTAGGTCAGGCCCACCCAGGGTGGTCTCCCAGTTGATGACCTCAAAGTAACTAATTTGGGACCCTACCTGATCTGAAAAAATCCCTTCACCTTTAAGATTTAGTATGATTCATTTGTCGTATATATTTCAGCCATGTGAGTGAATGGCATCATAGTCAGTGCCTCCCAAACTGAAGGGACTGGGGTATTACAATAGGAGTGTACCTTTAGGAATGGCAGTCTTGGGTACCATCTCAGAACCTGCCTGTCACAGTCAGATTCAGATTATAAACATCATATTATTGTTTTTGTAGAAAATGACCACTGTATCATAAGAAAAAATCAAATTGAATATGTGTGATATGGTTATATTGTACTTCTTTCCCCTTAATCATTTTAATAATTCACAATTGAAAATGCATTTTTCTTTTTTTATACCATGTGTAAAAATCATTTTAATGTTTAGCCCTTATGCAATTTAGACAGAAAAAAATGTCATATGGAGCTTATTACTTATTGTCATAGTTCTTATTTTGTAGTAGAATATTTAAGAAAGACAGAATTATTGCCATTTATTTTCCAGTCATAAAGAGGACTTTGCATGTATGATATAAATTAGAAGTGTAAAATTTAATATTTAGAGTCCTAGAAAGAGAGACACTGTCCTATTAGATGAATAGCATATATGTGAAATTTTAAAATATTTACCATTCTTAATTATTACAACATTTTTACCATTCTGTTTTTGTTCACATTAGTTTACTTACTAAATTTTAGGTATTTCCATCAAAAGTATTACTCTGGAATTTAGCATTTATCATACTAATGTAGGAAATGGTTAGAATTTGTATTGAAATAAAAACCAATTAAAATATTTAGAAACATTATGTTAAATTAACCCAAGAAATACTCTAGATCCCACCATCAGCTAATAATTTACCTGCAAAATATAATAACTTATTTTTATTCTAAAATTATTTGTAGGAGCACTGGTAGATAACAAATCAGGTGATAGATGCTTGCTTTGTTTTGATATATTATTTCTAAAGAGCATGTTTTTCCATTTTAGAAAGTACTATAATTATCTAGACTGATTTAGGTTTATGGTCAATTGTTTCATGTATGTATATATATATATGTATATAAACTTATATGTACTTCTTTTTCTCTATGATATGTGTGTATGTATATCAGGGATTCCTGGAGTCTTAAGCCTAGTGTCTTAATTTATGCCCCACTAAAAGCACAGCAAGAAATAAAAAGGCTTGCTTGAAGGTAGTTTGTTATGCTTAAAGAGTCCAAGGAACCAGAAGAGATGAGTGGAAAGAGAGAAACAGGAAAAGAAGCAAAGCCACTCCAAAGTATGTTACTAAGCTGAGCGTAACTGCGGACAACTGAAAACCCATCACACCTCGGGTCCTTCAGAGCCACCTACCACCAGTCAAGTGTTCCGTCATAGGGCACACATGGCCTTGCCTTCCCTGGTTCGTGAACGTGTCAGAATGCTCAGCGGGGTCTTGCTTGCCTCCTGTGTGGTGCTGGCAGAGAAGCAACAGGGCAGAAAGGGAACGATTCGTGGTACAGCTGAGGTGCGGTACCATCAGATTATATCTGCTTTTAACTGAGAATTTAGAAATTGCCAGAGTAAGACCCTGGTAAATCTTTGGTCACGTGTCCAGTTTTGCAACTTCTTTATTATAAAATAAGTCCCTTATTTTGAGGCTTTGTTATGTGGGAATCCATACTGGTCAATCAAGGCATTCTGGAAGCTTCCCATATTGATGTTGTTATAGCCGCTGGCAGCCAGGAAGGAAAAATTACAACCAGAACGGGTGTCAGCTCCAGTAAGGACAGATTGCTGCCCCTTCTGGGGCTAGCATGTTTCGGTGATACTTTATTCCTAGTGTCAACATAAGAATTTGTCACAGACTTCAGGATTCCCTTGATTATTTTAATATACAGTAACTAAGTAATCAAAGGAACTTCCGTGCCTCATCAATTCCAGGGTTGGTCTCACATTAGAGACCGACCAGTGTGGCACTGAACGCACTTATCATAGAGGAACGTGACAGTTGCCAGATTTTATTTTCTAAAAGCTAGTTCATGTTTATTTTTGTGACTACATTGCCATGACCTCACCAGAGACATTCAGTGAGGGGAAAAAAATAATTGCTTAATTAACTGCAGCTGCTAAAGTTGAGTAGCCTGCAATTTCTTTTTTTTTTTCCCATTTATTTTTATTAGTTGGAGGCTAATTACTTTACAATATTGTAGTGGTTTTTGCCATATATTGACATGAATCAGCCATCAATTTACATGTGTTTCCCATCCCAATCCCCCCTCCCGCCTCCCTCTCCATCCCATCCCTCTAGGTCTTCCCAGTGCACCAGCCCTGAGCAATTTCTATATAAGAAAAAATTATACCCCTTTACTATATGATAAAAGTTTATGGAAATACATTCAATGTTTATTCAATAAAATTCTAGTCAGTGTTCATTGTATGCCAGTAGATACAAGCTTGTATATGGGGACACAGCAAGGAATCAGATATGGTCCCTGCTCTCTGGGAGTAGCTAATCCACTTATGAAGGAAGAGAGTTCATATATGTTTCTAGGTAACGGCTTGCAGTATGGATGGTTTTGCTTCTTTAGTGGGTATAATGTATGTATAATCTAGGGTGCAGGTGAAGACTAACATTGGGCTTAATGAATAACTCATTGGGCCGATGGTCTTCCAAACTTTGATTTTTGTATTCAAAACAGAATATGTCTCTCAAGGAGTCTTCAAAAGCTAATATGTCATTTTATGTCAGCAGTAAAAGAGGTATAGAAATCAAAAAGAGGATGTGAAAAGTCTGTTGGATGTCAGACTGCCTGGTCTGATCTTCTAATTTTCTTTTTTTTCTTTGTCTTTTTGCTGTACTCTCTGGGAAGATTTCCTATATTATCTTCCAGCTATTTACCTTCTATTGAACTTTCATTTTTAAAATTTTTTTTAATTCCTAGGAAGCAAGTGTTATCTTCTCATATGTTTGCATAAATGAATGATATCATTATTTTCTTGTCCCAGCATTCTCTGTTTCTTCCAGCTTTTGTCCCTTTTTGATTGTTTATATCTCCATAGTTGAATTTAAAGACATCTTTTTTCTTAAAGGTCAGTCAGGACTTGGCATTGTGCGTGTGGATAAGAGTAGGAGACAAAAAATTGGAATTCCTGTGTTACTTAAGTTAATCTCTAAGTTTATGAGTTGATTGTTTCTGAGGAACCTCTTGGATCAACATCTTGGGACAGTGTGATAGTTCAGGGGATATTTCTGCCTCCAGTGTTTGGAATGGCAGTGGTCACTTAATCCTGCTGTTTTGGAAATATATTCTCCAAGATCCTTCTGAGCCTCCCAGTACAGAGACTCTCTTTTTCTCTTGGGTGAGAGACTTAAACATCTAGGCTTCTGCTGGGGATGGTGATCGATCCCCCTGTGTGTGGTGTGAGAGAGGGATCCAAGTCCTCAGTGTTTACCGTGGTCCCTTATGTCATTACCCACTCGCACACTCAGTACTGCTATCATTGTGCTTCTTGAAATACAAATTGTGTTGGTTCTTTGTTTTTCACTACTGCCAAATTGAATTTGGGCTGTCTTGCATGTACTGAGCCAGTTATTCTTGTGAATTAGGGGGAAGTGTTTCCTCCAGAAGGACACAGGTCTCTCTGGGTGAACATAGACTGAAGAGCTGCATTTTTATATCCCACTGGCCCTCATCTCTTGAGAAATCTGTATGCAGGTCAGGAAGCAACAGTTAGAACTTGACGTGGAACAACAGACTGGTTCTAAATATTAAAAGGAGTACGTCAAGGCTGTATATTGTCTGCTCATTTAACTTACATGCAGAGTACATCATGAGAAATGCTGGCCTGGATGAAGCACAAGCTGGAATCAGGATTGCCGGGAGAAATATCAGTAACCTCCGACATGCAGATGACACCACCCTTATGGCAGAAAGTGAAGAAGAACTAAAGAGCCTCTTGATGAAAGTGAAAGAGGAGAGTGAAAAAAGTTGGCTTAAAGCTCAACATTCAGATAACTAAGATCATGACATCTGGTCCCATCACTTCATGGCAAATACCTGGGGAAACAGTGTCAGACTTTATTTTTGGGGGCTCCAAAATCACTGCAGATGGTGACTGTAGCCATGAAATTAAATGACACTTACTCCTTGGAAGAAAAGCTATGACCAACCTAGACAGCATATTAAAAAGCAGAGACATTACTTTGCCAACAAAGGTCCATCTAGTCAAGGCTATGGTTTTGCCAGTGGTCATGTATGGATTTGAGAGTTGGACTGTGAAGAAAGCTGAGTGCCGAAGAATTGATGCTTTTGAACTGTGGTGTTGGAGAAGACTCTTGAGAGTCCCTTGGACTGCAAGGAGATCCAACCAGTCCATCCTAAAGGAGATCAGTCCTGGGTGTTCATTGGAAGGACTGATGCTGAGGCTGAAACTCCAATACTTTGGCCACCTGATGGGAAGAGCTGACTCATTTGAAAAGACCCTGATGCCAGGAAACATTGAGGGTAGGAGGAGAAGGGGACAACGGAAGATGAGATGGTTGGATGGCGTCACTGACTCGATGGACATGAGTTTGCATAAACTCCAGGAGTTGGTGATGGACAGGGAGACCTGGCATGCTGCAGTCCATGGGGTCGCAAAGTGTTGGACACGACTGAGTGACTGAACTCAACTGGCCCTCATCTCAGTGACTCAGACGGTTAAGAATCTGCATGCAATGCAGGAGACCCAGGTTCAATCCCGGGTCAGGAAGATCCCCTGGAGAAGGGAATGGCAACCCACTGTAGTCCTCTTGCCTGGAAAATCCTATGGACAGAAGAGGCTGGCAGGCTACAGTCCATAGGATTTCAAACAGTGAGACACCACTGAGCAACTAACACTTTGTGGCCCTCATCTCAGCCTCTGTCATACTCAGGGGCCGTTGTGAGCACAGGCCCATTTGCTGTCCTTACCTCATCCTTGTGAATTTTAAGCTTTTGCAAAGCAAAGTGTTAAAAAAATGAGTGTGTGTTTTATGGAGGAAGATAAATTACATATATTTATTTGATCTATCATCATAACCCAGAAACAGTATTTAGAAATTTTAAGTCAGATAAATATTCTGTAGTCATATCTGTTCAGAGATGTGTATTCCACCTCTGTGGCTAAATAGAATTATCTGGTCAGAACTCTTGAGACAGATCATATAGCTACTGCGTTCAGAATATTTCTGCATAAGCAACCCTGAAGAACATACTATTTGCAAAGCAAATTCAAAACCACATACTTTACTTGAATTGGATAATATTAAAGCTTAGATGTCAGCTAGGATAAGCTTGATATTTAAAACTAATTAAGAAGTTGTGCAAATTGCACATAAATCTATTACTCAGCATATCCTGCATGGCTCAGTAATTGCAGAGCTTTTTTCATCTCACTCAGTGACCTTCCATTCAAGGGTGAAAACAGAGATTTCTTTCTTTTCAATGATGGAAGCCAGGAGCTATTTACTCTTAAGCTAAGAGTTCCCACACTCCAGCTCTTCTAATGGGCTGGAAATTAGTACAGTTACAAGGGACTCTGAACTTTCTTTTTCTTTTCCACAGATATAGGTAGGAATGCATGACATGGATCCTCTTTATCAGAATTGAGGAATGTATTTTTAGACAAAAGACTTATATATAAGACATAGTTCTCTCAAATTCTCTCTCTTTCTCATTCTCTCTCCCTTCCTCCCTCCTTCTCTGTCTCATTTTTCATTCTTTTTTTCAGGTTAGAGAATGCTTCAGTGACCACTTTCTCTGCCTACAACTGATAATGGGCCCTGTTCTTAGCAGAGATATTATTTAGATTTTTAAAAATTTTCTCCTTAAATCCTTTTGCAGTTTCTTATCACCTGTCCATTGAGGTTGGTATTCAGTAGCTTCACTTATAAAGCTTTCAGAATTTGCCTTCACTATAGCTTTACCACTTAGCATGTATTTCCACCAAGTTGGATGACTTGGTATTTCTCTAAAAATGTACACTTCCTTGATTTCATAGATTAACACTTAACCAACCTCTCCATCTGGATTTTTCTTTCTTCTCCTTCCCCACAGGCATCTGTTAAATTTTATCCATTGATTAAGTCCCAGATCAAAAGTCATTTCTTCAGCTAAACTGGTCTTTTGACTTTTCAAACTTTACAACATTAAATTTGACTTTATGTGAAATATTTTACATAGTTTTTCTTACTCAATTTCAGTCACTTTAGGCAAATTCTTTTTTTAAAAAAATTCTCTCCAGACAGATAGTAGCTACTGAGTAAATTCTTCCCTAAGTGAGTGACATACTGAGTCTTTGAGATTTTGTTTTGGCAGTTTGTATTAGATTTGTCTGCACAGAGAGAAGACATTTGTTTTATAAGGGACATTTTGTTGCTTTTATAATTTGATGGTGTAAGTGGATTCGTACTTCTTCATGATAGGTATGATATATATTATTGTGAATTGATTGGATTTCCTTTGTGCCCCAGTGTTGGGCAGATTTTTGTAAATATTCCACAAGTTTTTGAAAACAATGTGTATTATTTCTCTTTGCTGGAAATAAGAGTTTATTTAAGAAATAATTTTTTGGAGAATTATATGCCAGGCACTGTCTGGGGGACTGGGAAGTATAATGTCATACACTCATGGACTTTGTTCTAGTTTAGGGATTGGCAAACCAACCAATAAACACATGATACTATGTCGCCTCATGTTAAATGCTAAAAGCAATTATAAAGAAGTGTTACAAAAAGTGGTTAAGTCTTTTCTAAAGAGATTATTGAGTATAAATCCAAATACAATGAGAGAACAGGCTATGCTATGATGTGGGTGAATATCATTCCAGGCAGAGAGAACAACCATAAAGATGGCCCTGAGGATGAGATTAAGCTTGGACTACATGGCTAAAGTGATTAGTCAAGAGGGAAATTAGGAGGAGGAGTCAGAGATAAAGGTGCAAGGTCATGTAGCATTTTGTATGCTGCGGAAAAGAATCTGAACTTTACTTTGAATGAGATGGAAAGCTATCAAGTAGTTTGAGCAGGTATGCAGTATGATTAATTCATAGGGGTGAGGCACTGGGAAATCAGTTGGAAGGTGATTTCAGTCCTTTAGGTGAATTCCTGGGTGAGGTGGAAGGCACTGGATGTGGTCAGAAGTGTTCAGATTCGGGAGACATTTAGAAGTTAAAGATAAGCAGACTTACTCTGATGATTGAAATACGGATATGTTGTAAATAGAGGACTGAAGCATGACTCAGGGGTTTGGGGCAAAACATCTTAGGAAATTATGCTACTACTTAATGAGCTAGAGAAAACTGGGGAAAGAGCCAGTTGCTGATGAAAATCCTGCTGTCAAATCTTTCTTTTTAATGACTGGTTTTAATTTTTTTTTATTTGTCTTTGATACACTAAGCTTAACAGTGATGGGTGTAGATATAGATCTCATTTATTTACCCTTTCAAATTATCCTGTCTATTCTATGAAAACTTTGTTTTCTTTTTTTTTTTTTTTTTCCAATTCTGAAACATTCTTTTGAAAGACAGCTATTCTTGATATTTTCTCTTCTTAAAATTTCTGCTGCATATATAGATTTTCTCCTCCTATTTTCCATGCTCTTAAACAACTTGAATCTTTGAATCAATTTTTTTTTTATTTTCAACTACTTTATTTTTCAATTTACAAATTTAACAGTACTTAAGCTGCAGTACTAATACATTGGCCTTATGAAGTATCTAAAACAAGAGAAATTCAAAACACATATAAAATCTGACTAGAAAGTCTTAAGTCATTGCTAGAGGAAAAAAAAATGGATGAACCTAGAAATAGAATTTAAACGTCTTAATTAAAACGTGCTTCATTTCCCTTTATTTTTGACTTCTAATAAATGGTAGTACCTTTTGAAAATGCTTTTCATTTCTATGAACTGCTTCAGAAATATCAAATCCATAAAGTATTTTATGGGTATTCTAGTCCTAAAATCCAAGTAGATACTGTTTTTCTTACACATGTCCTCCTTTTCATATTTCAAAGCAAGAGTTTTATAGGGCTAATCTTGGGTGACAGTTTTAGCTACATGTATATTTTAATTGGTTTAATATTTGACTTAATGTCCTGAGATACACTAGTAAATAATACCTTCCAATGTCATCATTACTGTATACTTTGCAAAATCATAAACAGTGCATTTTCCAGGCATTGACACAGATTGTCTCAACACACCAGTGATTTATTGGAGAATCCTCACTTTTCAGTCAAAAGTTCTGCAGTTAGATAATTTTCCAAAGCTACCCAGCTGATCAGCAAAGACTGGAATAACCTGATCTGTCTGACTCCAAAGCCTAAGTTACTGCTACTATAGTACATCTTACGAAAGACTCTTGGTGAGAATACTTTTATTTCAGTATGGCTTAGTGTCTGAATTCAGATTATTCTGCTCCTATAAGTTTTTCAACCTGAATAAAATATAGATGAAATCCCAATTAATATTTAATACAAATGCACAGGCAAAAGTGGGTGCTTACTGCCTTCTGCCTGTATGTTGCCAGGGTAATCTCACTCTCCTTTGCCTGTCATCTTGGGCTGCCTTCGTGGAGGAGAAAATGTTTCTCTGTTCCTAGAAGCCATTACTGGAGTATACACTATATATTGTATAAAATAATAGCAAAGCCACTGTTAAAAAAAATTGCATTTTACTTTGTTTTTTGTTATATAAGTTTGAGGTGTCCAGCATTATGGTTTGACATCTGTATATACTTCAGAGTGATCATCACCATAAGTCTAGTTCCCATCTGTTACCATATGGATGACCTCTTTCTCTCATTTTTCCCACCCCCCTGAACACCTTCCCCTGTGCTAATCACTAATCTAGTGTCTGTATTTTGAGATTATTTTTCTTTTAAGATTCCATATATGAGAAAAATGGTACAGAATTTATCTTTCTCAGTCTGACTTATTTCACTTAGCATAGTACCCTAAAGGGTATTTGCCCTAAAGGGTAAAGCCATCCCTTTAAGGAGCAGCACTTGACAGTACTTGATCAATGTTATTCATTTTTCCAATACATTTGTTTCATTGAGTTAATATTTGCCATTCAACATCTCAGAGACTCTGAAAACTGTACATTCAAGCAAGTTTGGCAAAACAAAAAAATTTTTTCAGCTGTTCTAACTTACCCTGCTCTTAAATTTTGTTTTGTACTTTTTCCTTTCACCCTCATAATGATATTCAGTTCACTTCAGTCACATCCGACTCTTCGCGACCCCATGAACTTCAGCATGCCAGTCCTTCCTGTCCATCACCAACTTCAGGAGCCTACTCAAACTCATGTCCATCGTGTCATATTAAATTAAAATAATTGGATCAGAAATTTCTGTGTGTATCTCTAATTGTATATTTAATTTGCAATGTCTGAAACCAAAATATTCCTTACAGTTTTATTTCTTTTAACCCTTTACACATTTTAAATTTATTTTCATTAGCTACTACTAGATTATATATTCAGGGGCATAATCTGGACAAAGTTGAATTTGGTGGGTTTTTTCCCTAAATATGGAAGTCACATATTTGAAACATAATAAAAGTATTACTTTATTTAAAGGAGGAGAGAGAAAGAGAGCCATTTTTCTATAGGTAAAAGTAATATAAGTAATTAAGTCAGTACAAAAGAGATTTTTTTTTTTTCTGTTGTGGCACTAAAACAATAAAATTTAAAAACTTTATCATCTGTTTCTCTTTTCTCCAGGACTATGGAGATTTTCTTTCCCATTAACATATTATTTTCCTTCCTTTTAGTGATACCTTTAGTCGTCTCTACACTCTTTTCTAATCCTGCTTTTTTTACACATAATCTTTGGACTTGGTTAGCACTTTAAGTGCATGGGTTTGTGCAAAATAATCTAGATTGGCTACTGGCAATAGCTCACAGACTTTGGATATGTAAACACTACTGGTCTTTCTGGACAAAGCTAGTTGAAATATACTACCATGTCCAAGGAACTCCTGTGTTTGTTTTCTCCTTGGTGACTGAGGCCTACACATCTCTTAATAAGTTTTGAGAACTATTTTATTGAAAAAATATTTTATTCTGCAGGCAGTAAGTACTCAAAAAATACTCAGCCTAGTAACTAAAAAGTCTCAGAAATACTTCACTAGTTTTTCAGGAAAGCAAAACTGTATGTCTTGATTTAAATTGCTGTGGAAGCGATCAATAGAATTTTGCTCCCCAGCAAGAAATTAGATGTGTTAAAATTCAAGCAATACTGTAACTGACTGACTTATCTATTGGAGAAAACATTTACATGAATGTGTCTCTATTATTACCCACAAATTTACTTACTTTTATGCTGCTTCCAAAGCACAAAGGAACTAGGGTTTGTTTTTGTTATATATTTTGTGAGTTTCTAGACTTATTTAAGAAAACAGGTTTATTTGACAAAGTAAATTTTATTTTTTTTAAATTATTGTATTCAGAACCATTCTTGATCCAGACTTACTTTGAAGAGTAGGAAATGAGGCATTTTGATTTATGGTGTCATTTTTAAAAGAGTCTGAGATTTTATAGAAGGGCATATCCTTTCCCATTATTATTATTTTAAAGTAAGATAGTCTAAGGATTTTTGAAGACTCCATTCTGTAAAATCAGTGCTTATCTGATGATATTGGTTAGTGAGGAACAGAAGTCATTTAAGAATCAGTCCATCTAAAGAAGAAGACAAGGGGGATTTTTGATCAATATTTTGGTTTCTAAAAGATAATGCTACCAGAGAAATTACTTTGTAGAGCAAATTTGAGTATTGTGGTGATAGAATTAAAAAATCTCTTCAGAATCAATTAATAATTTGCTATCCTATTTGGAGAAGGAAATGGCAACCCACTCCAGTATTCTTGCCTGGAAAATCCCATGGACTGAGGATCCTGGTAGGCTGCAGTCCATGGGATTGCAAAGAGTCGGACACGACTGAGCCACTTCACTTCACTTCATCCTGTTTAATACAAGTTTTCTGAAGAGTTTCATTAGAGCTGGTCAATCTTCAAGAAACTGATAATCTCGAGATATATGGTCAAATTCCTATTTCTACGCTATAAAGCAGGAGTTATAACTTTGTTATTCCATCAAGAAAACAGCCTGTGAAGATAACCTGTGAGATGACAAGCCTGCTGCTGCAAATGACATCTGTTTTCTCTCTCCAGCTATGCAAACAGCAGATAACAAGTGAATTAAATCATCCCAAATAGCTTCCCCAAACTGCAAATGAGGAAAAGTAATTACACATGGAAGCAGAATCAGTCCATTAGTTATTGAGAACTATTTTAATTCTTTTCATTGGCAGGTCTCAACTGTTTGCTGCAGTTCTATTAAGAGTTAGAAAAATTCATTAATATGAGACCCATATCTTGATTATAGTAGCTACTATGTGACATTTTCAGGAGAATCTGGATCCTTGAGGGGGGATCAAGGTTGGAAAAAAAACCCACTAATCTTGTGTTTTTAAAAATGTTAAGTATTCAAATCTGTGACAAGTTATAGTTCAGACAAGAAAATAATTAAACTTGATAGCAAGATGCATGTAGGACCTAATTTTAACTTGTGTGGGTCAGTGACATCTGACAATTTTATCAAAACAGATTGGTGGGCCTCATCTCTAGAACTTTATAAAGTTGGGTTGGGGCCTGAGAATTTCCATTTCTAGAGGATCCTGGAAGCACACTTTAAGAATTGCTATATGTAACTGTGATATTATTAGTGTTTTTCTCTTAAGATTATTTATTATGCTATTGAAAGAGGGATTTACTTTGGTGTCTCTATAATAAACAATTCTGAATAGCATCCAAGGGGAAATTCCTTTTATGAGTTTTTTTCCTTTTTGTAGTATACAGCATTATATTTTTAAAAATCTTTACCTAAGATGGTTCTTTAGTTATAACATATGTTACATATTATAACTAACATAACAAATTTATGGGGAGATGAGATTTTTGGCAAAATCAGTCATTTGAAATGAGAGGGGCACAACAAATGATTCATCAGTCTGTGAGGAATGTGGAAAATTGGCAAAACATAATAACTCCCGTTGTCTGATTTACAAGTCTAACCTGAAGGGAAGGAGCAGTGCTGAGTTCCATTGTAACAAGTGGCAAGGCATGTAAGAGGTGGAGCAAAAGTTCAGAGAAGTACAGAGAAAACTGGAATCAGGGAGGTTAAAAACGGTGAGAGAACCAGTGATTGTAAGAAGAAATCTGGTTAAAGAAGGAGATAAGAAAAACATAGCATTGGGCTACAGAACTGAATCGTTCAGTTCAGTCACTCAGTTGTGTCCGACTCTTTGCGACCCCATGAACCACAGCATGCCAGGCCTCCCTGTCCATCATCAACTCCTGGAGCTTACTCAAACTCATGTCCATTGTGTCAGTGATGCCGTCCAAGCATCTCATCCTCTGTCGTCCCCTTCTCCTCCTGCCCTCAATCTTTCCCAGCATCTGGGTCTTTTCAAATGAGTCAGCTCTTCACATCAGGTGGCCAAAGTATTGGAGTTTGAGCTTCAACATCAGTCCCTCCAATGAACACCCAGGACTCATCTCCTTTAGGATGGACTGGTTGGATCTCCTTGCAGTCCAAGGGACTCTCAAGAGTCTTCTCCAACACCACAGTTCAAAAGCATCAATTCTTCGGCACTCAGCTTTCTTCACCGTACAACTCTCACATCCATACATGACTACTGGAAAAGCCATAGCTTTGACTAGACAGAATTGAACAGTTCAATACACCTTGCCAGCTCTTGAAAGAAGCACTGAGTCAACACCAAAAGCCCAGAGAAAATGAATGCCGCTATGTCCTGTGGGTCATTTAATGAAAAGGCATGCTAACATTCCCTAAAATATTTGATTATAGTGCACTGATTGTTGACTGTGACAGGTACAGAAAATTTGAAATATTTGGCATACTGTTCACCATATAGGGAAATATGTAGCATACTTTAAATGTTTCCATTCTATTTCAATAAAAATTATTTTAGAACTCCCAGGTATATTAAATTGCATGTGTATAAGTAAATAAATGTTGACATATATGCTAGATAAATATCTTCTAACCCACAAACATAGAGAAGGTTTATATAACTTGCCAAAGTCATGGGGCTAGGAGGAGTAATTAAAATGAAGTTAGAATAATACATTTGTGCACAACTTGGTACCAGTCATTTGAAATATTTCATAGATACACTTTATAAATCTTCATTATGTATTTTTCAGTTAATAGTTATAATTAATATATGAAGTAGATAATGTTATTCCTATTTTATAGACGAGACCTCTGGGATACATAGAGCCTAAGTAATTGCCCAAGGTCACACAGCTACTTAGTGGCAGAACTATACTAAAAGATCAGTGTCTTCTGCTCCAAGGATTAGGATCTCAAAAACTATGCTTTACTGTCTCAGTAGTAGAGCTGAAATTTCAGCGTCTGTCTATAGTTTGTCCCCTCTCTTGGGTTTTAATTTATGTGGATCACAGAGATCTATCAAGACACACATCATACAAAAATAATGGTAGATAGAGGTCAATCCATGACAATTCAGCTTGGCAGGCAAAACCTCTCAATTTTGTGAAAAATCATGAGGCCAGGTCTGGACTGGTAGAAACTAGTACCATGGTCAGTTAGTGACATCTTCCAGAGAGATGGGAGAGAAAAAGGGTCGGAGTGTCGTGAATTGCTATTCCTATAGTAGAAAAGAAGGAAAGTTGCAAACTGTATAGATCATGGTGAATTAAACGAGTAGCATTTTTTTTTCTAATTGAAAAGTTTTCCCAAATGAAAATTTTGAGTTCCATGGCAGCAAGGCAGGGGTGGTGGAGGGTTTATTTTCTTACATGATAGGTAATCTACTTTACTGAATAGAAGAGTAGCCTATGCAAATTTGTACTTTAGTCGGTAAAATGTTAATTTAAACATGCTTTTGAGAAGTGGCCACATGGAAGTAGCTTTCTAATCTTCCAACCTAAGATTCTAGGTCATATTGTTAAATTGAGCAGAGCATTTATGGTCTGTGCACATAAGCTAGTGTGCATGTGTGCTAAGTCACTTCAGTCGTGTCCAACTCTTTGCCACCCTACAGACTAACCTGCCAGGCTCCTCTGTCCATGGGATTCTCCAGGCAAGAATACTGGAGTGGGTTGTCATGCCCTCCTCCAGGGGGATCTTCCTGACCCAGACTTTCTATCTTTGATTTGCCTATGCTAATTACTTGCATAATAGGTGGGCACATGTCAGGCCTTTTATTAGGGCCCAGTACTCTTCCTTGGTAATGGTTCTTTGACATTCTTAGCTATGCTTTCAGGGCTGCATCCTTTGAGTTGTTCCTCCTTTTCTGTAAGAAACGGTACATGTTTGTGCTTACCTAGGGTAGCTCACTCTTGCAAGATTGGGTTCTCCAAGATGTGTTTTAATTTTGAACTCTGACCCTTTTTGTTGCGCCCACAGTGCTTCTAGTGATGTTAGTTTTTGTTAACACTGTAGGTTTCTTATGAATCTCATTGAGGATAAATCCGTAAGAAAAGTTGTTCTCTGAGAGAAGCCTCTCTACCTTAGGCTCAGAAACAAGGTATCGTGAGACAGCGTCCTTAAGGTTTTTAGAAGTTGTTCTGAGAAGTTGAGAAGGTCTGTGAGGCACCCTACTTACTTCTGAAGTCTCAACAGGGAGTCTTACAGTCACACATTAGGTAAGGCTTTATCCTGAAGCCAGGTTTTACTGGCAGCACTCTTGATTTATTCCTTGCTCTGAGGCCTTTTCTTTGAGTCTTTTGCTGTCTGGAGAGAAAGTTACTTATTTATGAACACAGCAAGTACTGAATACTTTATATTTTTCTCTAAAATATGATCAAAAATTAGATGATTGCGATTGATTTCCCTAAAACTGGATCCAGATTCAAAGGTGAAGTAACTTATGGTTAAGGCTGATCAGGTGCTGGCACCATTGGGCTATAGGAA
The DNA here is from genome assembly GCF_033118175.1 of Dama dama. Taxonomy (NCBI): domain Eukaryota; kingdom Metazoa; phylum Chordata; class Mammalia; order Artiodactyla; family Cervidae; genus Dama; species Dama dama. Next base: position 27,100,356 of record NC_083698.1, on the reverse strand, counting down.
AGTAGAAGAAGAAAGAAGCCTGGTACCTGCTGTTTCAAACAATGTTAAATCAATAAAAGCAGAAGGTTTACTTACTTCAGCTCTTGAAAAATGAAATTTTTGAAAAGTCTTTGCACTTAGTAGAACATCTAGAGTTTAGAAATATAAAGCTGAAGAGAGAGCATTAAAATTACTTGGAAAACTATTTTTTACTTACTTTGCAGGAACATCGGGACTAAAACTAATGATTATGAAGTGCTTTGAAAACATAACTGCGTTGTATAACATCAGCCTTGGGCCTCACCTCTAGTAGGGTTCACAGCAAGTCTATTAGTCCTAGATCATCCTGGCAGCACCGTCAAGTATCATTAGTGCTGGAAGCCATAGACAGCCACCGAGGACTCGCCCATGATTACTTCCTGGAAGTCTTAGTTTTCAGACTGTGGAGTGGAGCTGCCCTGACTGCACATTATAGCACAAGTAATTATTCATCAAAACTTGTCTTGCTGCAAGCAATTTATTCCTCTCACCACAGATGTCCCCCGTTCTGACCCAGAGCAGCATGAATGTGGGCTAAAAATAGCAGCTACACAATGCAGCAGGCAGCCATGGTTGGACTGCATTTAAATGGTTCTTATGCCCTTGGATTCAGAGCACTTTCCTCGCATGGATTAGCCCTAGAAGGAATCCTGGAAGGTAGAGATTATCTTATCCCCTCTTGTGCTTTCGTCCTTGTAGTTATAAAGCACGTTTCTTTTTGCAGATAAACTCTGCTTTGCCTGGCAGTTCATCCTTTCTCTCTGTTTTACACATTTACCATTTTTTGTTTGCTTCTTTTGACGTGGTTGGAATTGGGAAATGGGGATATCAGTTCTGCACCTGTCACTCTACTGTCTGATCACATCACATGCTCAAAAAACATATTCATTAACAGCCATTATGTGCAAGTACATGCTAGGCCCTGTGGAGGATAAACTTACAACCCTTATTCTCTTACACGTCAGCTTCAGGAAAATCAAATCATTAAAGGAACAAGCAGAGAAGCATTTAATTCTCATCTAAGGTTTTGCTAATACAATGTTCAGTGTTCCTGAGCGCCTCACCCTGTGTGGTTTAACTATCTTCTAATGTGTCAGTTGGGCTTCCCTGCAGCTCAACGGTAAAGAATCTGTCTGCAAATATAGGAGATGTGGGTTTGACCCCTGGGTCAGGAAGATCCCCTAGAGAAGGAAATGGCAACCCACTCCAGTATTCTTGCCTAGAAAATCCCATTGATATAGGATCCTGGTGGACTACAGTACATGGGGTTACAAAAGTAGCATGCAACTTGGCAAATAACCAAACAAGAAGGAATGTTTAGGTCTATGAAAGAATCCTCATTTAAGGATGTCATCAACACCCAAGTGAAATCCTGTTAAAAACATCTTGTACCATCTTCTGCTGATGTATCTTTGTCCTGTTGATACAGAGAGCTGACTCAAAATCCCCCACACAATTCCTCTGAAATGCCTGGATTTCCTCATGCTAAAAGGACTGTTTGGCATTGTGGTTTCTAAGACGCTTAGACTAATTAAGCTCAACTCTAATCCTCCAAAAGGAGAATGATGGACAAATGTGGTCTATAACCCCAAGGAATTCATAATCTTATCATGTATGTTGGATATGGTTATACATAACAGCATTTCATGTAATTATTTTGATTTTCAGAGGTTTAAGACCAGACACTTAAGTCATTCAATCTCCTTAATGAATGTATGTGATAGTAATTGTTCTTTTCTTCCCTAGCTTTATTGTGATATAATTGACACATTCAGGTCAGTTCAGTTGCTCAGTCATGTCCAACCCTTTGTGACCCCATGGACTACAGCACGCCAGGCCTCCCTGTCCATCACCAACTCCCAGAGTTTACCCAAACTCATGTCCATCGAGTCAGTGATGCCATCCAACCATCTCATCCTCTGTTGTCTCCTCCTCCTCCTGCCTTCAATCTTTCCCAGCATCCGAATCTTTTCAAATGAGTCAGTTCTTCGCATCAGGTGGCCAAAGTATTGGAGTTTCAGCTTCAACATCAGTCCTTCCAATGATATTCAGGACTGATTTCCTTTAGGATAGACATGTAAAATCATGTAAGTTTAAGGTGTACAATGTAATTTCATACATATGTTGAGAAATGATTGCCATAGTAAGATTAGTTAAGACAGTCTTCACATATTATTCATTTCATTGTTGTTCTTATTTTTATGGTGAGAACATTTACATCTCATATAATTCTATTGCCAGATTTTTGGTGGGTTGATGAACAATGAAATGGACCCTAAATTCCAGTCAAGACTTATAATGGATCATGATCTGTACCTCTGGTCCTTGCTTAGGCCACTTTTATTAATATTAATTGTTAACACTTTTGAACATTTACTATGTAGCAGGCACTGTTTTACATATGTTTAGTCATTTTTTAAACCCACAACAACCATATTTTTATCATCTCCTTTTGAAAGACACCCTTGGTGAGCGTGGGTAGTCTCTAAAATCAGGAGAAGCTTCTCAATTTCCAGTAATGCTGTGTTTTGAAATGGATGTTAGTGGCACACATGTGTTCACTTTCTTAAATTAGTTTAGCTGACAGAAATGATGTGTATACTTTTCAGCATTCAAGTTCATACAGAAAAAGCAGCAGAGGCAGAATTCAAACCCAGATGTTCTAATTTGACGACACACATTTTAACTATAGTAGTAAATAACCACAATTGGTATTGCATTTCTAGACCTGCAGTGTATATTCATTGAAATAGTAGTGTTTTGGAATGCTGCCTGAAAAAGGAAGCTCTGTGAATATCTAAGTTTGAGAAATACTCCATATTCCTGTATGGAATTCATAGCACATTTTAACATGGTAAAAGTTTATATATAAATATTGCATGGAAGAAAAGTTTAACTTTCTATAACACAACTCTCCTAATCATTTTTGCCTATGAAACACCTTTCATCACATAGTGCTTTGATATACTGCTGAAAAAGACTTGAAAAATCCACTTTGAGAATTAATATCTTGAGATAAGGAATTAAAAAAATAATGTCTCTGAAAAAGACTCAGTGATAAAATGAGAGAGATTTTTATACTTCAGGAATTTGAGAGATGGTTCATTGGAAGGACTGATGTTGAAGCTAAAACTCCAATACTTTGGCCACCTGATGCAAAGAGCTGACTCATTGGAAAAGACCCTGATGCTGGGAAAGATTGAGGGCAGGAGGAGAAGGGGATGACAGAGAATGAGATGGTTGGATGGCATCACCGACTCGATGGACATGAGTTTGAGTAAACTCTGGGAGTTGGTGATGGACAGGGAGGCCTGGCGTGCTGCAGTCCATGGGGTCGCAAAGAGTCAGACACGACTGAGCGACTGAACTGAGCTGAACTGACTTTGAGAGAAGTTTCTGTGTTACATTTCAGTAAAGCATGATTTAAATATTAGTTGACGGCATTTTAGTTCTTCCTGTGTTCCCATCTGTAATTCATCTTGCATTTTTGAGAGTTTGCTTGGTTTGTTTCATGTTGATCCTGTCTACATGGAGAAGACAGAACTTTATATATTTACTTTAATGTAAAATGCTTAAGGAAGAAAAACATACATTTAGGAAAGTATACATATCACGTGTGTCAGCTAAATGAATTTCAGAAAGTGAACACGTGTGTGCCATCAGCATTCAGACCAAAACACAGAGCATCACTGGGAGCCCAGAAGCCTCTCCGACTCCTGGTGACTGCCCACACTCATGAAGGGTAACCACTACCCCGTCTTCTTTCTACACAGGTTGGGTTTTTGTTTGTTTATAGCTTTATTGAGGTAAAATCGATATCTATTAAACTGTACATATTTAAATTATTTTTATGAATGTTAGCATATGTATCACACACAAGATAGTGAATATACCCAACATCCTTGTTTTCCTTCTGACCTTTGTAATTCCCCATCCTCAGGCAACCCCTGATCTGCTTTCTGTCACTTTGGATGAGTTTGCATCATCTAGAATTTTATATAAATGGGATGATGCATGTGTATCCTATTTATCCCAAGACAAAGGAGATCTTGTTTACTTCACTCAGCATAACTACTTTGAGACTCTGTCATTTTGTGCATTAGTAGTTCCTTTTTATTGTCCAGTATTTCGTTGAAAGGACATATTGCAATTTGCTGGTCTATTCATCTGTTGGTAGCCTTTTAGATTATTCTGGGGCATTACAAATAAGGTTTTTCTGTATGTTTGTGTACAAGTCTTTATGCTTAGGTTTTCATATCCTCTCGTGAATACCTAAGAGGGATATGGCTGGGTCAAATGGTGAGCATATGTTTACATTTTTCAGAAACTGCCAAACTGTTTTCAAAAGTGAACATACTAGTATGTATTCCCACCAGTAGTATATAGAGTTCCAGTGTTCCGTATCCTAACTAACACTTGATGTGGGTAATTTGTAGTTTCGGCTATTCTAGTGAGTGTGTAGTGATAGTGTATTGAGGTTTTAATTTGCATTTTCTTAATAGCCTCCTTTCATGTGCTTATACACCATCTGTACATCTTCTTTAGTGAAATGTTCATTCCAATGTTCTTTCCTTTTTTTCAATTGGGTTGTTCATTGTCTTACTGTTGATACTGGAAAATTCTCAATTTTGGATACAAGCTCTGAGTTGGTAATGTTTTCTTCCAATCTGTGACTTGCCCTTTCATTCCTGTAACAATATCTTTTGAAGAGCAAATGCTTTTACTTTCTATTAGTTACCATTAGGGTCTATGATAAAATTGGTAACACTTTGTTTATTGTGAGGTTTTTTTGTTTTTCTTTTTTTTTTTTTGGTATGAAGCTATCCAATGGCACCACCATCATTTGTTGAAAAGACTTTGTTCCCATTGAATTGCCTTGGTCTCTTTGTCAAAGTCTAATGACATTATATGGTGTAGATTTACTTCTGGACTTTCTATTGTTTCATTATCTATTTGTCTGCATTTATACTAAAACAACATTATCTTATTTACTTTTCCTTTCCAGTAATTTTTGAAATCAGGAGTTATACTTCCTTGAGAGTAAAGTTCAACATTCAAGGTCACACAGGAAAACAGGGAGGAGAGGCCGGATTAAAACCCAGATGGTATAATTTTTCAGCATACATTTTAACTGTATGCTTTTACAAAAAAAATAAAAATTGCTTTTCCTGTGGCTCAGGTGGTAAAGAATCCACCTGCAATTCAGGAGACCTGGGTTTGATTCCTGGTTTAGGAAGATCCCCTGGAGAAGGGAAAGGCTATCCACTCCAGTATTCTGCCCTGGAGAATTCCATGGACTGTATTGTTCATGGGATCGCAAAGATTCAGACACAACTGTGTGACTTTCACTTTCACTTTTACAAAATTGTTTTGACTGTTTCTTGTCCTTTCCAGTTTCTTTGATTTTAGTTCCAGCTTGTCAATTTCTTTCTTTCTTTTTTTAAAATGCCTTCTGGGATTTTGATTGGGATTGTACTGAATCTGTAGGTCAATTTTGGAGAGAACACATATCATAAAAATAGTGAGTCTTCTGATCCAAGTGTTCTTCCATTAATTGAAGTCTTTAATTTATTGCAGCAAATTTATGTAGTGTTCTGTGTTTAGGTCTTATACATCTTTTATCAAATATATTCCTACATATTTTCTATTTTGATGCTACTGTAAGTGGTACTTTTAAATTCAAGTTCCTATTCGTTGCTAGTATAACATAAATTAGTGTTGCCAGTTTGACAGGGCATATTATTTTCTGAAACATTAGAGAACTCATTACTAGTATCTGGGCTGTCATTTGTAATACAATATTTTTAAAATGTTTGTTGCAAAGGAGAAATACAAAAGCTCACTCTAAGACAATCCGTGAATCATTGTTCTATTCACTCATTCATATTTTACCCATTTATTTTTCCCATTGAAGTTTATGAAGGAAAAGCTTTAAATACTCTTAAATATTTTAAGAAAACTGAAGCTCAGAGGTGAAGAGATTTCCTGTGAAAATAAAGAAACCTTCAGGGAAAAAAAACCATGCATTGGCTTTGGACCAGAGCTTGTTATTGATGACAAATAACTCAAGCCACTCTATTGATACCCTGAATTACAGCATTACATGAGTCTACTACTTGAAGGAAAACCTTTCCAGTTGGAATTGTAAACCTCTTACAATTTTAACATTTTTATCTATCCTAGAGAGTCCTACTATTAATGTTTTTAGCAATATTAAATGCTTTCCCAAATATCCTTCCCCCAACAACACGGGACAGACTACTGTGGACTAAATTGTGTCCGTATTTGGAAACTGAAGTTTTAAGCCCTGATGTAGCTGTTATGATGAAGTATTTTTGGATATAATTAAGGTTAAGTGAGATCCTAAGGATGTGGCCCTAACTCAGTTAAACTGATGGCCTTACAGGAAAGTGGAGAGAGAGAAAATGGAGAGAGTGTCTCCAAGTACAGACGCTGAGGAAAGGCTATGTGAGCACACAGCAGGTGGTTGTCTATAAGCCCAGAAGAGAGCCCTCACCAACATAGATCATGCTGCATCCTGTTCTTGGACTTCCAGCCTCCAAAACTGTGAACATAGATTTCTTTTCTTTAAGCCACCTAGTCTGTGGTATTTTGTCATGGCAGCTCCAGTAGAAGAATGCACAAGCCAAATCTAATCACATTTCCTATAGCTTTCCTTGTTACATGGTTCTTTAATTTGCTGCATGCAGCGACTGTGCTGATTACACTGGCAGATTTAGAATTCATCTACAGGTAGCCCATTCTGATGATCCTGGTGTTTTCTCATTGATCTGTTGCTGGTGTATTGTTACCACGGGACCATCAAACTGCAATTCATTCAGCAGTTTATTAAATGACATCTCTTCCCAGAGTGTGAAAATATGCTAACCCTCTTAGAACAAGACATTAAAAAAAATAAACTTTTATAAGAGTTTAGGTTTCTAGAAAAGGTAGCAGGGTAATACAGGTTCTCAAATGCTCAGCACTGTTTCCTCTGTTAAGATCTTAACATTAGTATGATAAATTTGTCACACCTAATAAACTAATAATGATATGTTATTATTAACTAAGCTCATACTTCATCCTGATTTCTTTAATTTTCACCTAACACTCTCTTTGTGTCCCAGTATCCTATCCAGGAAAACAGAATGTGACATTCAGTTGTCATGTTTCCTTAGGTGGTGGTTCTTGGCTGTGACAGTTTCTCAGACTTGCCTTGTGATGACCTTGACTGTTTTGAGGAGTATTGGAAATGTGTTTTGTAGAATGTGCCTTAACTGGGATAGTGTTTCTCATGATGAGATTAAGAGTGTGGGTTTCGGGGAGGAGAGCCTCAGAGGTAAATTCCTCCCATTCCATCATATCAAAGGTAAATGCTATCAGTCCTTATCACCTGTGTTTGTCAGTGTTCTCCGATGTGAAGTTACTCTTTTTACCTTTGTTAGCCTGCATGTGGACATCACTAATACAGCCTGCACTTATGCGTGTGAAATTATGTTCCATCTCTCAGAAGGGGCAATATACACATAAATTATTTGGAATACTTCTGTATGTGAGATTGCCTTTTTCCCCTATTTATTGATTCAGTCATTTATATCAGCATGGACTCTTGTATATTTACTTTTTAAACTGGGTTATAATTCAATACTAGTCAACTTTTTCTTTCTCGTTTATTGAGGTATAGTTGATATATGTTTCAGATATACATCATAGTTATTCCTAATTTTTAAAAGTTATATTCCATTGATAGTATTATGAAATATTGGCTACAGTCCCTGTGTATACAGTATATCCTTATAGCTTATTTAGTACTATGAGAAGTATAATAATTCATACTTCTTAACCTCATACCTCTATCTTGACCCTCCCCCTTTCCCTCTCCCCACTGGTAACCACTAGTTTCTTTTCTATATCTGTGATTCCTGTTTTTCCCCATCTTCCTTTTTTATTTTTTAAATTATAGAAATATGATAACACATTTACAGGAGACTTGGAAAATACAGAATAAAGTTACGTATAGTTCCACTATATATTACAATTACCTTTTAAGTAGATAAATTAAGATTTTTAATTGGAGTTTCAATCTCAAAGTGTCAAAAATTAATAGAATGAATACAGAAAAGTAGAAGGAAATACTAGACCTGAAAAGTACCATTAACCAGTTCTATATCTGTGATTCTGTTTCTCGTTATATTCACTAGCTTGTTTTACTTTTTAGAATCCACATACAAGTGATATCATATGGTATTTGTCTTTTTTTGTTTGTGTTTTTTCGCTTAGCGTAATACTCTCCAAATGCATACCATCTGAACCACCAGGGAAGTCCTCCATGTTCTTGCAAATGGAAAAACTCCATTCTTTTTATAATTGAGTACTATATGTGTGTATGTGTGTATATAGGTATATACATACATGATGGACACATAGGTTGCCTCCATATCTTGTCCATTGTAAATAATGCTGCTATGAACATTGGGATGCATGTATCTTTTCAAAGTAGCTTTTCTGTGGGGGGGAATAAAAACCCAGGAGTGGAGTGAAATTGGTGGGATGTACTGTAGTTAATTTTCAGTTTTTTGAGAAACTTTCCACAGAGGTTGCACTGTTTTACATTTTCATTGACAGTATATAAGGGTTCCCTTTTCTCCATGTCCTTGCCAACATTTGGTATTTGTGTTCTTTTTGATGATAGCTGCTCTGACAGATGTGAGGTGAAATCAAATTGTAGTTTTAATTTGTATTTCTCTGATAAACAATGTTAAGTATCTTTTCATGTGCCTGCTGGCCATCTATATGTTTTTTCTGGCGGAGGGAGGGGGAAATGTCTACTCAGGTCTTCTGCCCATTTTCAATCAGATTTTTTCTTGATATTGAGTTCTTTGAGCTGTTGAGATATTTTGGATATTAACTTGTTATCAGTTGTATCACTTGCAAATATTTTCTCCCATTTAGTAGATTGTCTTTTCATTTCATTGATGGTTTCCATTGCTCTGTTTTTAAGTTTAACTAGGCCCCATTTGTTTATTTTTGCTTTTGTTTTCTTTGCTTTAGTAGACAGATCCAAAAAACCATTGCTATGGTTTATGTCAAGGGGTGTTTTGCCTGTGGTTTTTTGGCCTTACATTTAGGTCTTTAGTCCATTTTGAGTTTATTTTTGTATATGATGTTAGAGAATGTTCTAATTTCCTTCTTTTAAATGTTTCTGTTCTGTTTTGTCAGCAGCACTTATTGAAAAGGCTCTCTTTCTCCATTGTATATTCTTGCTTCCTTTGAACAGATTAATTAACCACATAAGCATGGCCTCCTTTCTGGGTTCTTTATTCCATTTCACTGATCTATATATCTGTTCTGTGCCATACTATTTTGATTACTGTCACTTTGTAGTATAGTATGAAATATAGAAGCTTGATACTGCCTATTTTCTCATTCTTTCCTAAGGTGGTTTTGGGTATTCAGGGTCTTTTGTGTTTCAATACAAATCTTAGTTTTATTTGTTCTAGATCTGTGAAAAAGTAGACCTCATAGGATGACTTCAGAAAGGTTCCCTCCTTTGCAATTTTTTGGAATAGTTTGGGAAGATAGGTATTAACTATTAACTTCTGTAAATGTTTGTTGTTAGTGGAGATTCATGTGATATCTGCCATTGGTATTTTTTTGGGATTGCATTGGTTCTATAGATTATTGCCTCAGGTAGTATGGGGGTTGTTACGTTCTCTGGACATGGTATATCTTTCACTTGTTCATGTCATTTTAAATCCAGTTCGTCAAGGTCTTACAGTTTTCCCAGTTGTGTACCTGCTTCGATTGAGTCTCAGATATTTTATTCTCTTTTGATGAGATAATGAATGAGATTGTTTCCTTAATTTCTTTCTCATAGTTTGTTGTTATTGTATAGAAACAAGAGATTTCTGTATGACCATTTTGTATCTCAAAATTTTACTGAATTCACTGAGCTCCGATAGTTTTAGTGGCATTTTAAGATTTTCTTGCATCATGTCATCTGCAAACAGCAACAGATTTAGGTCTTCCAATTGGATTACAAAGTTGGATTCTTGTAACTTCTTTTCCTTGTCTGATTGCTCTGAGTAGAATTTCCAGTGTTGTTTAGAGGCTCAGTCATGTCCGACTCTTTGCCACCCCATGGACTACAGCTTGCCAAGCTTCTCTGTCCTTTACCTTCTCCCAGAGTTTGCTCAAACTCATGTCCATGGAGTCAGTGATGCCATCCAACTATATTATCCTCTGTCACCCCCTTCTCCTCCTGCCTTCAATCTTTCCTAGCATCAGGGTCTTTGCCAATGAGTCACTTCTTTGCTTCAGGTGGCCAAAGTACTGGAGCTTCAGCTGGTCCTTCTAATGAATATTCAGGATTGATATCCTTTAGAATTGACTGGTTTGACTTCCTTGCAGTCTGAGGTCTCTCAAGAGTCTTCTCCAACACAACAGTTTGAAAGCAGCAATTCTTTGGCACTCAACCTTGTTTATGGCCCAACTGTCATATCCATACATGATTACTAGAAAAACCATAGCTTTGACTATATAGTTCTTTGTCAGCAAAATCATGTCTCTACTTTTTAATACCTGTCTAGGTTTCTCAAAGCTTTTCTTCCAAGGAGAAAGCATCTTTTAATTTCATGGCTGCATTCACCATCCACAGTGATTTTGGAGCCCAAAGAAATAAAGTCTGTCATAGTTTCTGTTATTTCCCAGTTTATTTGCCGTGAAGTGATGGGACTGGATGCCATGATCTTCATTTTTTGAATGTTGAGTTTTAAGCCAGCTTTTTCACTTCCCTCTTTCACCTTCATCAAGAGGTTCATTAATTCCTCTTTGCTTTCTGCCATAAGGGTGATGTCATCAGCGTATCTGAGGTTATTGATATTTCTTCCAGCAATCTTGATTCCAGCTTGAGTTTCATCCAGCCCATCATTTCACATGATGTATTCTGTGTATAAATTAAATAAGCAGGGTGACAGTATACATCCTTGATGTACTCCTTTCCCAATTTGAAAGTTCGTTGTTCCATGTCCAGTTCTAACTGTTGATTCCTGACCTGCATACAGGTTTCTCAGGAGGCAGGTAAGGTGGTCTCTTATTCCCATCTGTTGAAGAATTTTCCACAGTTTGTTGCGATCTACACAGTCAAAGTCTTCAGTGTAGTCAAAGAAGCAGAGTAGATATTTTTCTGGAATTCTCTTGCTTTTTCTATGATCCAGTGAATGTTGGCAATTTGATCTCTGGTACCTCTGCCTTTTCTTAATCCAGCTTGAACATCTGGAAGTTCTTGGTCCATGCACTGTTGAAGCCTAGCTTGAAGTATTTTGAGCATTACCTTGCTAGCATGTAAAATGCCTACAATTGTGCAATAGTTTGAGCATTCTTTGGCACTGCCTTTCTTTGGGATTGGAATGAAAATTGACCTTTTCCAGTCCTGTGGCCACTGCTGAGTTTTCCACATTTGCTGGCATGTTGAGTGGAGCATTTAAATAGCATCATCTCTTAGGATTTGAAATAGCTCAGCAGGCATCCTATTACCTCTACCAACTTTGTTTGTAGTAATGCTTCCTTAGGCCCACTTGGCTTTCACGTTCCAGGATGTCTGACTCTAGGTCAATGAGTGCACCATTATGGTTATCTGGGTCATTAAGACTTTTTTTATATAGTTCTGTGTATTCTTGCCACCTCTTCTTAGTTTCTTCTGCTTCTGTTAGACCCATACCGTTTCTGTCCTTTATTGTGCCCATTTTTGTTTCCTTGGTATCTCTAATTTTCTCGAGATCTCTAGTCTTTCCCATTCTATTGTTTTCCTGTGTTTCTTTGTGTTATTCACTTAGGATTACTTTCTTATCTCTCCTTGCTATTCTTTGGAACTCTGCATTCAGATGGGTATATCTTTGCTTTTTGCCTTTGCTCTTCACTTCTCTTTTTTTCTCAGCTATTTGTAAGGCCTCCTCAGACAGCAATTTTGCTTTTTTGCATTTCTTTTTCTTGGGGATGGTCTTGATCACCACCTCCTATACAACATTAGGAACCTCTGTCCATAGTTCTTCTGGCACTCCGTCTATCAGATCTAATCCCTTGAATCTATTTTTCACTCTATCAGACTAAATCTGATAGAGAGTGCCTGAAGAACAAATAGATTGAAGAGATCAGAATTTCCAATAATATGTTTAATAAAAAATGGCAAAAGAGTGGACATCCTTGTCTTTCTCTTGGTATTAGAGGAAATACTTTCAGCTTTTCAGTGTTGAGTATGAAACTGTGGGGATTATATATAAGGCCTTTATTATGTTGATATATGTTACCTTTATACCCACTTCCTTGACATGTTTATCATAAGTGGATATTGAATTCTTTGAAAAGCTTTTTCTGCATCTATTGATGACCATATGATTTTATTCTTTAATTTGTTAATGTGATGTTTCACATTGATTTGTGGATATTGAAAAATCTTTGCATCCTTGGGATAAATGCCACTTGATCATGATGTGTGAGCCTTTAAATATATTGTTGAATTTGATTGGCTAATATTTTGTTGAGGATTTTTGCATCTATCTGCATCAATGATACTGACCTATACTTTCTGTTTTTGTGATATCTTTGGTTTTAGTATCAGGGTGATGCTGGCCTCGTAGGATGACTTCAGAAAGGTTCCCTCCTCTGTAACTTTTTGGAATAGTTTTGAGAAGATAGATGTTAACTCTTCTGAAAATGTTTGGTAAAATTCATGTGCTTTCTGCTCCTGGACTTCTGCTTGCTGAGAATTTTTAAATTACTGATTCTATTTTATTACTGGTAATTGATCTGTTCATATTTACTAATTCTGTCTGGTTCAGTCTTCAGTTCAGTTGAGTCACTCAGTCATGTCCAACTCTTTGTGACCCCATGAACTGCTACATGCCAGGCCAGCCTGTCCATCTCAAATTCCCAGAGTTTACTCAAACTCATGTCCATTGAGTTGGTGATGCCATCCAACCATCTCATCATCTGTCATCCCCTTTTCCTCCTGCCTTCAATATTTCTCAGCATCAGAGTCTTTTCAAATGAGTCATTTCTTCCCATCAGGTGGCCAAAGTATTGGAGTTTCAGCCTTAGCAGTAGTCCTCCCAATGAATATTCAGGACTGATTTTCTTAGGATGGACTAGTTGGATCTCCTTGCAGTCCAAGGGACTCTCAAGAGTCTTCTCCAACACCACAGTTCAAAAGCATCAATTCTGCGGCACTCAGCTTTCTTTATAGTCCAACTCTCACATCAGTACCTGACTACTGGAAAAACCAAAACTTTGATTAGACAGATCTTTGTTGGCAAAGTAATGTCTCTACTTTTTAATATGCTCTCCAGGTTGGTCATAACTTTTCTTCTAAGGAGCAAGCGTCTTTTAATTTCATGGCTGGAGTCACCATCTGCAGTGATTTGGGAGCCCAAAAAGTAGTCTGTAACTGTTTCCACTGTTTCCTCATCTATTTGCCATGAAGTGATGGGACCAGATGCCATGATCTTAAGTTTTCTGAATGTTGAGTTTTAAGCCAACTTTTTCACTCTCCTCTTTCACTTTCATCAAGAGTCCATGGCAGATTCATGTCAACGTATGGCAAAACCAATACAATATTGTAAAGTAAAAATAAATAAATAAATAATAAAATAAAGTAAAGATGAGCCACTGGGGGAAAAAAAAAGGCTCTTTAGTTCTTTTTTGCTTTCTGCCATAAGGGTGGTGTCATCTGCATATCGGAGGTTATTGATATTTCTCCCAGCAGTCTTGATTCCAGCTTGTGCTTCATCCAGCCCAACATTTCTCGTGATGTACTCTGCATGTAAATTAAATAAGCAAGGTGACAATGTATAGCCTTGATGTATTCCTTTCCTGATTTGGAACAAGTCTGTTGTTCCATGTCCAGTTCTAACTGTTGCTTCCTGACCTACATGCTGATTTCTCAAGAGGCAGGTCAGGTGGTCTGTTATTCCCATCTCTTTAAGAATTTTCCACACTTTGTTGTGTCTACACAGTCAAAGACTTTGGCATAGTCAATAAAGCAGAAGTAGATGGTTTTTTGGAACTCTTTTGGTTTTTCAATGATCCAATGGATGTTGGCAATTTGACCTCTGGTCCCTCTGCCTTTTCTAAATCCAGCTTCAACATCTGGAATTGATGGTTCACATACTGTTGAATCCTCAGGAAATTGCAAATTTCTAGGAATGTGTTCACATCTTATAGGCTGTCCTTTTATTGTTGTATAACTAGTAATTTCTTATTATCCTTTGAATTCTTATGATGTCAGTTTTAACTTCTCCTTTTTCATTTCTGATTTTACTGATTTAGGACCTGTCTTTTTTGATCATCCTGGTGAAACATGTATGAATTTTGTATCTTTTCAAAGAACCAGCCCTTAGTTTCATTGCCTTTTTTTTTTTTTCCTATTTTTTTCAGTCTGTATTTCACTTATTTCTGCTCTGATCTTTATGATTTCTTTCCAAGTGCTGTTTTTCCTTTTTCTAGTTCATTTAGGTATAAGTTTAAGTTGTTTATTTGAGGTTTTTCTTGTTTCCTGAGTTAGGCTTGTGTCACTATAAACTTTCCTCTTAAAACTGCTTGTATTGCATCCCATAGATTTTGAATTGCTATGTTTTCATATTCATTTTTCTCCAAACATTTTATTTCCTCTTTGACTTCTTCAATTATCTACTGGTTGTATGATAGCATATTGCTTAGCCTCCTGTTTGTGTTCTTTGCAGTTTTGTCTTTATTTCTAGTCTCATATCTTTGTGGTTGAAAAAGATGCTTGATGGGATGTAATTCTTAAGATAACTTAGACTTGTTTTGTAACAAAATATTATCTGTTCTGGAGAATGTTACATATACAGTTGAAAAAAATGTATATTCTGCTGTTTTTAGGTGGAATGTTTTTTATGTATTAAGTTCATTTGGTTTAATGTGTCTTTTAAGGCCAGTGTTTTCTAATTGATTTTCTGCCTGGATGTTCTCTCCGTTGATACATATAGGGTGTTAAAGTCCCCTAATATTACTATGTTTTTGTCCATTTCTCCCTTTATTTATCTTAATATTTGCTTTCTTAATTTAGGTGCTCCTAAGTTGGGTGCATATATATTTATAATTATTGTATCTTCTTGTTAATTGTTCTCTTTATCGTTATGTAATGCTCTTGTTTGTCTATTGTTACAGTCTTTGCTTTAAAGTCTGTTTTATCTAGAATAAGTATTACTACCCGAGTTTTCTTTTCCATACCATTTACATCAAATACATTTTTCCATCCCTTCACTTTCCATCTTTGTGTCTTTCTGTCTGACATGAGTCTCTTATAGGCAGCATATGTATGGGTGTTTTTGTTTTAATCCATTCAGCCACTCTGTGTCTTCTGACTGGAGCATTTGGTCTATTTACATTTAATATAATTATTAATAGATGTATACTTATTAACATTTGGTTGCTTTGGGGTTGTTTTTGTTGTTCGTTATGTTCCTTTATTCTTTTGATCCCTTTCCTTGTGATTTGATAATTATTGTTAATGTTATGGTTGAATTTCTTTCTCTTGTGTGTGTGTGTGCTTCTATTAAAGATTTTTATTTGTGGTTACCATAGGTTTATATGTAGACTTTAAGGTAATGATCATAAAGAATCTCAAAGAACTTGGAAGAAGAATGAATGAAAACAGTGAGAAGTTAATTATTATTATTTTTGGGGGGTGTTGTGTGTGGCTGCTTGAGCTATCTCTAGTTGTAGAGACCAGGGGCTCCTCTCTAGTTGTGGTGTGCAGGCTTCTCATTGCTGTGGCTTCTCTTTTTGCAGAACACAGGCTTCAGGGCACACGACCTTCAGCAGTTGTCATGCATAGGCTTAGTTGTTCCACAGCATGTGGGATCTTCCTGGACAAGGGATCGACTCCGTGTCTTCTGCATTGGCAGGCAGATTCTTTGCCACTGAGCCATCAGGAAAGCCTGAGAAGTTAGTTTTTAACAAACTGTTAAAGTCTCTATTGGTAAATTGATTCATTTGGTTCTTCTGGGTTTTAACTCGTTGCTTCATTTGGAACCTGCTTCTCTGTTGCCTCATTTTGCCTAAATCACTGTATTTCTGTGTATTTGGTAGATTGGTTATATATCCTGATCTTGCAGAAGTGACCTTATGTTGGAAATGTCCTATGGGGTCCTGAAGTGCACTCTTGTCAGGTAACCAGAGCTAAATGCTTTAGAAGAGATGCCCTCTCTGTGGGTTGTGTGAGTCCTTCTGTTGTGGCAGGCTGACTACTGTAAGTGTGCTTTTAGGCTTGGCTAGCTCCCAGCCCAGTTGGTTGCCAGGCCTTCCTCATGTGGAGGCTGCGGATGGGTGGGACTCTGCCCTGGCACAGCTGGCTTTAAGGTTACAGGAGTTCCAGTCCTGGTACTGGCCTGTAGGTGGGGGGGGGTCTGGGTCATGAAGCAACTGCCTCCAGATCAGGGTTAGGTCCAAGGGCTAGTGTTACCCAGAGGCTGATGGTACCGAGTGAGTGGGTAGCACTAGGGCCCAGGGGATCGCAAGGATGATGCTCACCTCCTGGGGGTAAAGCCGGGTCCCAGGACTAGTACCATTCCAATAGTGGGCAGGACATGTCCGATAGCTAGCTAGCTGACGGGCCCCCAGCAGACCTGGGGCTAGGCCTACTCACTGGTAGGTGGGGCTTAGCCCTAAGCCCTCTGATAGGTGGAGCTGGGTCAGGTGGCTGGGTGCTTAGGGCTTCCTATGGCAGCTGGCCTGCTGGTGGGTGGGGCCATGTCTCTGCCCAGCTAACTGCCTAGCCTGGGGCATCCCAGGACAGGTGCCAACCAGCTGGGGTCTCAGGCTGTGTCCTGACACTAGTGAACTAGAAAGAGGATTCTGAAATAGTGCTTACCAGCACCATGCCCTGCTGCCAGCATCTGTGTCCCCAAGGTGGGTTTCATTTGCCTCCTGCCTCTCTGAGATGCTCTCCAGGTTCATCAGCTGAGTCTGATTCAGTTGTTGTTGTTCAGTCACCAAGTCTGTGTACGACTTTGCGACCCTATGGTCGCACATCAGGATTCTCTATCCTCCTCTACCTCCCGAAATTGAGTTTGCTCATTTTCATGTTCATTGAGTTGGTGACGCTATCCAACAAATCTTATCCTCTGTCGCCCACTTCTCTTCTTGCCTTCAGTCTTTCTGAGCACCAGGGTCTTTTCCAGTAAGTAACTTCTTCGCATCAAGTGGCCAAAGTATTGGAGCTTCAGCAACAATCCTTCCAATGAATATTCAGGGTTGATTTATTTTACCTTATGCTTCTCATTATATTAGAAAAAATAGCCTTTGAGAAGACCAAACCTCTTTTTTAAAAACTTAAAAATAATATCTTAAATCATTCTTTGGGTAAAAACAACTTTTTCCTTAGAATCTAACACTCCTTTCATCCCGCCCATACTTACTGACACTTTGCCAAATTAGATTGCAGTTACATGAAAATAAACATCCAGATAAAAAATGAAATATTTAGGTAATTGTGACATTTTCTCCGTATCTCCAGATGTTTGGTTTTCTGTAAGGAAACTGTCACATCACTGACTTTCCCTCTTTACATCTGGATGTTCAGCTATCATAGACATAGTCTTTTGTTCATTTATGTGAAATATTCATTTCTTGTCATGTTTCTTTAAAATAGGGTTGATGTTAAAACAATAGCAATGAAACAAATTATATATCTTCTATGTATCACTCAAGCCACATATAAAATAGTCTGACAATAAACATTTAAAGAGATTTACTCTAAGTATATACTTAGTATGCTTTTGTCCTTTTACAGCTGTGTAAGATATGAACATAATTAACTTATGCATTAATTTATGCTTCATTGGCAATTAAAAGCCATGATGCAACTATTAAAATATTTTAGCATTTATTCCCTTGGTAGCTCCTATGGACAGTATTCTTTGACTTGAGAAGGAATATACAATACCATGAATTCTAGCTTAGATGTCCAAAGATAAAATGTTCCCCAAGGACCAGGGTAAAAAATAGTGAAGGGTTTAGTGGTCTGGATGAAGGGCAATAGGAGCTCTTGGAGGCAGTCTAAAAGTGAGCTAAATTCTCGAAGTCTTTACCAAAAAAAGATTCTTTTAGAAAGATAGTAAGAACCTACAAGAATATGCCTGAGAACTGAATTTTGTTCAAGTACTATTCAGTTTTAATGATTTAATTTTTGTCTAACTTCCCTCTACTGTGGATAGGAGACTGAGGTCAAGTTTGTAACACTGTGGAGCAGCCCACACGTCATGGCTCATAGTTTCGTAGATTGGTTTGTTTTCCGACTGAAAACCACAATCACAGAAAACTAAACAATCTAATCACATGGACCACAGCCTTGTCTAACTCAGTGAAACTATGAGCCATGCTGTGTAGGGCCACCCAAGACAGACAGGTCATGGTGGAGAGTTCTGACAAAATGTGGTCCGCTGGAGAAGGGAATGGCAAACCACTTCAGTATTCCTGCCTTGAGAACCCCATGAACAGTAAAAAAGATAGGACACTGAAAGATGAACTCCCCAGGTCAGTAGATTCCCAGGATGCTACTGGAGATCAGTGGAGAAATAAGTCCAGAAAGAATGAAGAGATGCAGCCAAAGCAAAAATAACACCCAGTTGTGGATGCGACTAGTGATGGAAGCAAGGTCCAATGCTGTAAAGAGCAATATTGCATAGGAACATGGAATGTTAGGTCCATGAATCAAGGCAAATTGGAAGTGATCAAATAGGAGATGGCAAGCATGAACATCAACATTTTAGGAAATCAGTGAAGTAAGATGGACTGGAATGGGTGAATTTAACTCAGATGACCACTATATCTACTACTGTGGGCAGGAATCCCTTAGAAGACATGGAGTAGCCATCATAGTCAACAAAAGAGTCTGAAATGCAGTACTTGGATGCAATCTCAAAAACAACAGAATGATCACTGTTTCCAAGGCAAGCCATTCACTATCACGGTAATCCAAGTCTATCCCTGAAAAATAATGCTGAAGAAGCTGAAGTTGAATGGTTCTATGAAGACCTACAAGATCTTCTAGAAATAACAGCCAAAAAAGATGTCCTTTTCATTATAGGGGACTGGAATGCAAAAGTAGGAAGTCAAGAAACACCTGGAGTAACAGGCAAAATTGGCCTTGGAGTTCAGAATGAAGCAGGGCAAAGGCTAACAGAGTTCTGCCAAGAGAATGCACTGGTCATAGCAAACACCTTCTTCAGCAACACAAGAGAAGGCTCTACACATGGACATCACCAGCTGGCCAACACCAAAATCAGATTGATTATATTCTTTGCAGCTAAAGATGGAGAAGCTCTATACAGACAGCAAAAACAAGACCAGGAGCTGACTGTGTCTCAGATCATGAACTCCTTATTGCCAATTTCAGACTTAAATTGAAGAAAGTAGGCAAAACCACTACACCATTCAGATATGACCTAAATCAAATCTCATATGATTATACAGTGGAAATGAGAAATAGATTTAAGGGACTAGATCTGATAGAGTGCCTGAAGAACTATGGTCTGAGGTTTGTGACACTGTACAGGAAACAGGGATCAAGACAATCCCCAAGAAAAAGAAATGAAAAAAAGCAAAATGGTTGTTTGAGGAGGCCTTACAAATCGTTGTGAAAAGAAGAGAAGCAGAAAGAAAAGGAGGGAAGGAAAGATATTCCCATTTGAATGCAGAGTTCCAAAGAATAGCAAGGAGAATAAGAAAGCCTTCCTCAGTGATCAGTGCAATGAAATAGAGGAAAACAATAGAATGGGAAAGACTAGAGATCTCTTCAATAAAATGAGAGATACCAAGGGAACATTTCATGCAAAGATGGGCTCAATAAATGACAGAAATGGTATGGATCTAACAGAAGCAGAAGATATTAAGAAGAGGTGGCAAGAATACACAGAACTATACAAAAAAGATCTTCACAACCCAGATAATCACGATGGTGTGCTCACTGACCTAGAGCCAGACATCCTGGAATGTGAAGTCAAGTGGACCTTAGGAAGCATCACTATGAACAAAGCTAGTGGAGGTGATGGAATTCCAGTTGAGCTATTTCAAATCCTGA
The DNA here is from genome assembly GCF_033118175.1 of Dama dama. Lineage (NCBI taxonomy): Eukaryota > Metazoa > Chordata > Mammalia > Artiodactyla > Cervidae > Dama > Dama dama. Next base: position 27,080,240 of record NC_083698.1, on the reverse strand, counting down.
AAGATGATGCTGTGAAAGTACTGCACTCAATATGCCAGCAAATTTGGAAAACTCAGCAGTGGCCACAGGACTGGAAAAGGTCAGTTTTCATTCCTATCCCAAAGAAAGGCAATGCCAAAGAATGCTCAACATACCACACAATTGCACTCATCTCACATGCTAATAAAATAATGCTCAAAATTCTCCAAGCCAGGCTTCAGCAATACATGAACTGTGAACTTCCAGATGTTCAAGTTGGTTTTAGAAAAGGCAGAGGACCCAGAGATCAAATTGCCAATATCCGCTAGATCATCAAAAAAGCAAGAGAGTTCCAGAAAAACATCTATTTCTGCTTTATTGACTATGCCAAATCCTTTGATTGTGTGAATCACAATAAACTGTGGAAAATTCTGAAAGAGATGGGAATACCAGACCACCTGACCTGCCTCCTGAGAAATCTGTTTGCAGCTCAAGAAGCAACAGTTAGAACTGGACATGGAACAACAGACTGGTTCCAAATGGGAAAAGGAGTACGTCACAGCTGTATATTGTCACCCTGCTTATTTAACTTATATGCAGAGTGCGTCATGCAAAATGCCAGGCTGGATGAAGCACAAGCTGGAATCAAGATTGCCAGGAGAAATACCAATACCTCAGATATGCAGATGACACCACTCTTATAGCAGAAAGTGAAGAAGAACTAAAGAGCCTCTTATGAAAGTGAAAGAGGAGAGTGAAAAACTTGGCTTAAAACTCAACATTCAGAAAATTAAGATCATGGCATCTCGTCCCATCATGTCATGGCAAATAGATGGGGAAACAGTGGAAATAGTGACAGACTATTTTGAGGGGCTTGAGAATCACTGCAGATGGTGACCTCAGCCATGAAAGATGCTTGCTCCTTGGAAGAAAAGCTATGACCAACCTAGACAGTATATTAAAAGAAAAGACATTACTTTACCAAGAAAAGTCCATCTAGTCAAAGCTTTGTTTTTTCAGTAGTCATGTATGAATGTGAGAGTTTGATTGTAAAGAATGCTGAGCATCGAAGAATTTATGCATTTTAGCTGTGGTGTTGGAGAAGTCACTTGAGAATCCCTTGGACTGCATGGAGATCCAACCAGTCCATCCTAAAGAAAAATAGTCCTGAATATTTATTGGAATGAGTGCTGCTGAAGCTGAAACTCCAATACTTCAGCCACCTGATGTGAAGAACTGACCTATTTGAAAAGATCCTTATGCTGAGAAAGATTGAAGGCGGGAGGAGACGGGGCCAACAGCAGATGAGATGGTTGGATGGCATCATCGACGCGATGGACATGAGTTTGAATAGACTCCGGGAGTTGGAGATGGACAGGGAGGCCTGGCGTGCTGCAGTCCATGGGGTCACAAAGAGGCGGACACGACTGACTGACCGAACTGACTGAAGAGCTGGAAGGGGAAATGAAGAGTTCTGCCTTGGCCATGTTTCCCTGAAGTGCTTATTAGGTACCCCAGGGAAAACATGGAGTTAGCAGAGTTCAGGGGAGGAATGAAGCTGAGATTTTTTGGGAAGCATCAGCGTTGAGGCCTGGATGAGGTCATAGAGGGAGTGAGTACTGGGACAGTGCGTGTCCCTGGCACATTGCAAAACTGTGAGGTTTAGAAGAGAAGCTTAAGGAAGGAGGTCTGTTTCATTTTGTTTTTCACTCTGGCAAAATGCACCAACATTGTGTGTTGCTTCATTTTTTTGTCCTCTACCCTCCCTTAACCAGTGATTTCATACTAATTAGAACTTCTTGTTGCATACTTTGCTTGTTTGTTGAGTGATTACTTACTTCTGGCCCTATAGTTGTGAAATAGGATTCAGAGAAGTAGATTTTAAAGCAGTATGTTCTCCAGGACACAAAGAATTGACTGGTGAAAGTGAACAGGACAATAGTCTTCCTGTGACCAGCCTGCTTTATTCCCTGAGGCTGAATGAAATCAAGGTAATTACTTTACAATTAATGGGAAATGATATAATCAAAATCTACTTAAGGAGATAATATAAGTAAAGGACCTAACGTGACATCTTTTCATGAAATGAAGATTTCCCATGAGAAGAAAGAATGAAGTAGCAGAGTGAACACAAATGTTAACAGCTGGAACCAATGAAAATATTTTCTCTTTAGGAAAATACCTGGATAAGTTACATGGAGTGGAATATGAGACCATGAGAAGGGAGTTAGGAGGAAGCCCAGGAAATAAGAGATATTCAAGCCCCACTGCACAGACCCAGGGGACAGAAGGTTATGCAAAAAGAGTGTTGTGAAGTGACCCAAGAGTTTTAGTAGCAGTCATGTTTAACGATTATGGTTACGTTACTTTTGCTGTAGCAATTTAAACACCTTTCAATTTAAACTCCAAGCCTTCATCAGAGTGTGCTGTACACACAAGGCCTTCTGTCAGCACTTTTGTATGTTGTCTTAGTGAGTATGTTCATGAATGTTTTCTAAAGTACAAGACAAGGTAAGGTGTTTGATGTTTTAACTTCTAGACAGATGATACCAAATTCAAAACTTATCATGGAGAACAAGATTCAACGAGGTTTTAAGTGGGAGCCAGAAATGGCTACGAGGTGTAAATCTCTCCCTCCACCTTCTTGTGTTTGGAAACCAGCGGCATATTGGTGAGGATTTAATTAGGTCTAAATTGTGAATTGAAGGTTTGAACCAATCCAAAATAATCCTAACAAGCAGAGTATATTATGGTAGTTATTTTGTGTTTTCTAAATTGCGCTGTGTTGACTCAGTTTTGAGGCTCCGGCCAAGAGGCAGGTCAGTTCCCCTTTCTGGGCAGCCTGTTAAGCCACTTCCTTTATCTGCCTGTTACACTCCAGGTTACTAAGCACACTTCCTAACACCAATGGCCAAGTTCCACACAGCCAGAGATGTGGAAGGCCGGCACCAAGGCCGGCAAAGTTATTCATATTAGCCCATCTACAGGGAGCCCTGGAAGCCTAGGCGTTCCGGCCTGCTTGCTGCCTCTGTCAGCGGCCTCTATAGCTCCGGTCTGCTGTTACCTTTTCCCTTTGTTTGGCCCTGTCTTTCTTCCGGAGCTATATAAACAGTTCTGCCTTTTATCTACCCATGTGTCAGTGTGTTGTGTCCCACCATCAAGAGTCTTTAAATCTTAGGAAATTCAAAGGAACATCAGCTTGATATCTGGAGTTTACTTCAACCTTTTAAAAATATATACTCTCTCCTATATGGAAGACATCAATTTGGTGAACCTAAAACTGGCTATGTAAGAATCATGTCGAGGGATTCGTTAGACATCTAGACTGGCGTTCCATCCTCAACCAACTGACCCAGAAATCTCCAGAAGGTCTAAAGTGGGAAACTATTTTTCGTTTTCTGGGTGATTGCAGTGCACATACCTACTTGTATAGGAATTATAGATGTGGAAGATACAGAAAAGATACTTACCTTCAATGAGTTCAATTCTGGATTAAAATCCCAGATCTACTTTCACTATCATGTTACCCGTAACAAGTTATTTTACCTTTTCTGAGATCCAGAGTTCTTGTCTGTAAAATGAGAATAACAACTTGATGAATTACTGTGATGATTAAATGAGAAGTTGTCTAAAATTATCCAGCAGAATGCTCAGAGCTTGAAATATGGTAGCTATTAGTAGCATTATTTAGAGAGCACAAACACTAGAAAAACAATGTGTGACCAGAGCCAAGAAAAGCAGATATTTATAAATTTTGCAAATAAAAGACATGATAAAAAAAATCCTCCAACACTTACAGATTAATAAGGTTCAGATATATTCAACAGCTTTTCCCTATGAAAAGGTAGATGTTAATTCAGTATGTCATCCTGTAAGTTTTCTTCATGAATATGGTGCCTCTCTGATGTAAATATTTATCTCTAAGTGTTCATCGTAGATCCGCCAGTATGACTTATTTCTGTTGCTTCATTGGCAGTTTTGACTGTCCTCGTCTGCTGGAATGCTTTTCTTTGCCTGTCTTAACTAGATGGTTGTGATGTATCCACAGCAACCCTTTTCTCTCACATGCTCTCACAAGTTTCCTCTTCTTTGAAGTATTTCCATCTTTTAAAAAGCACATCACATAATCAAGGTCTGCCAAATCTCAAAGATGAAGTAATTACTAAGCAAGTTTTAGATAAAACTTCTACACTTGGGGCCTATTGGAGTAATTGGTAATGAAGATGTTTCCAAATATGTACATATGGGGATGATCTAGTATCTGTCTGGGCTAGTATGGATGACACTAAGTTTTCTATACTCTCTCATTTGGCTATACATGGTCAAAGGATGGATTCTGTTTTCCTTTAGATTTTTTTTAATAGTGACACCCAACCTGTCTTGATACCCTATTAAGCACAATTCCCTCTTAGCCTTGCAAACATACCAGTGCTATAATAGGTTGCTTAAAGCTACCTACATTGCTCTTAAGCCACAGTTACTGCTGGTGCTCCCTTACTTGCCCTTCCCTATTGCAAAAAGAAATGGAAAGAGAAGGTACACATTTAAGATCTTTTTTAAGACTCTTGCTCTTGCTTCATTACTCAATGGCTAGATGTCCATGGGCAAGTTATGAGCTTCTCTGAGTCCATTTATTCATTTATGGGATGAGAGATGGTGATACTTGCTACATAGGAATGTTTTGAGAGTTACATCAAATAATAGATATACATAACTAATTTGGGAACTTCCAGGCATAATACACGTTCTTTACTTTTTTAGTTGAAGTGAGTGCAGTTAGTATGGGGCTTCCCAGGTGGCATTAAAGAACCCACCTGCCATTGCAGGAGACATAAGAAACTCCTATTTTTTTCCCTGGGTGGGGAGGATCCCCTGGAGGAGGAGGACATGGCCACCCACTCCAGTCTTCTTGCCTGGAGAAGATCCATGGACAGAAGGGCCTGGCAGGCTACAGTCCATAGGGCTGCAAAGAGTTGGACAAGCCTGAGGCAGCTTAGCACTCACACATGCATGCAGGTAGTATAAGACTCAGGGGACTTGGCTAGAATAGCCTTCCTGATAGCTTCCATCACTTCCGTTCAGACATATACTCACCCACGTTCTCATCTTCTGCCCCACCCGCACACCAGTAGCATCCTTGCAGGTCACTGTCATTTGTTCACTCTACAGAAATAGGAATTATCCTAGGATTATACTCTCATGTCCAGCGAGTCTGCAGGGAACTGTGATGAAGGGCTGGGTTCTTTGCACACCCAGCAGTCAGAGGTACTGTGAAGTTGGAAAGAACTATTTTCTGTCACTGTACTTGGATTCTTTTCAGCCCAGTGGGGGCAGTCCAACCTTAAACTGAGAGACCTCCATTCTAATTTCAGCCCCACCATGGGCAAAGCAATGTTAGTCATGTATTTAAATTCCCCTGTCCTCAGTTCCAGCAGATTGCAAGTAATCTCATCCAACTCCTAGCCTGCCTCACAGAGACTCTACGAGAAAATTTTCTCATGGATATAGACTGCTGTGAAATTGAGAGACAGGCATATTTTTGTCTAATGAGCTCAGCTACTGCAGTTTAAGGCTCAAGACTGAACCTCAGAGCATAATGACAGTATTTAAAAAACAGTTGTCTGTTTCCTCACAAGGACACTATCCTGCGATCCTTTTATTATGCTAGTGAAAATGGAAATTAAATAAATAAAACTTAAAAATAGAAATTAAGTATCCAGCATTTGTAAATGTTTTATTTTTCTACCTTTTTCTCAAGAAGGGTCTGTTAATATTTTGAAAGTCTCATCTTCTAAAGAAGCTTATCAGTTCATAGAATTTTTTCTTAAATCAGGTTTAGCGGCTCAAACCTAAGTAAAATGCTGACATGCTTACATTGCTGACACAACTACATTTCTTTTCAGGCAAGTTATCTCATGTGTTTGCCTCATTACTAAGGTATAAAAACTTGGAGGGAGTAAGTAGAACAGCGTCATTATTTCACTCTCAATTGAAATGGCAAATGCATTTCTATTCAGTGAAAGAAGCAAAGACAGTCAGTTTAAATGTCCATTCAAACACAAACCTTTATGGAACCCTCCTTTAGTGCCAGAAATGCAAAAATGATTAAGATATGGTTTCTGTCCTCTATCAGAAATATATATATATATAATATAAATATAAATCCTTAACAATCAAAATAATGTCAGCAAATTATTTTGTGTCCCTGGAATCTGAATTGATGTCCTTAATGAAGAAGTATCTTTTAAGAAATTAATTGGGTTCCTGTCTTTAGTGTTATTTGAATAAAAATCAGAAGGAGAAAAGGAAGACTGAGCAAATGGCCCATTTTTGTGACTCTCTGACACATCTCTGATTATAGAAACTAACCAAAGAGTCTTTAGTTTTTGCACTAGAAGCATAAGCAAAAACTCTTAACAATTTTGTTAATGTGGTACAGGTTCCTATTTTGTGGGCATTAATTCCCATCCAGTGTATAAATGTCACACATAGACAAAGTGAATCAATACATTTCTGAAAAACTGTTTCCCCCAAAACAATAAAGGAATAAGGTCACCAGATATGTAGGATCAAATATGCCAAAAGGAAAATGCATTTATCAAGATGATGAACAAAGGCTTGTTTTTCAAGAAGATAGTACCGTCTTCTGCTTCATTGTGAAGGATTTCTAAAGTAGATATGATTCCAATTAGGCATTTAAATGATGAATGGAGAATAGTAAACAAGTACTCTGGGTAAAGTATGGCACCTTGGTATAATCTTTATTTTGGATTCTTCTCCATCTTGTTTGAGATAGCAATAAAGAATTAAAGTATAAAGAAACTCACAAGGACAAAGAGCAAAGGAAATGATAACATTTTGTGAAATGGAAAACTCAAAAACACAGAGCTGAAAGCTGCAGACAGAGGAGTCCAGTAGAGGGAAGAAGATTAAGATTCATTCTGTAAAACTGCAGGAAGGCCTTGCAATTAGAGGCTTTATATAGCTCAGAAATTAGGGACAAAAGATAGGCCTGAGAGCAGAAAGACAGATGGATATGGTGAGATTTGTTGAGCATATTAGATGCTCTTGAGGATAAAAGTGTACATTATTAACTATTAAACCATGATAAGTGACATACGTTAGGACTGTCCTGGGCAAAAACACCTTAACTCTACATTGAGGTAACTATTCAAGTCTGGCTGTCTCTTTTAAAATAGACTTATACTTCTTTTCAGATTGATTTGTAGGTGTTTGTACATACAGTGTTTTTGATACCAACCCTTTTTAGGTAAGTATTGTGTATCTTCTCCTGTTTTTTGACTTACCATCTAATTCTTAGGGTATTTCTTAAAGATTAGATTTTTTTTTTTTTAAGGAATAGAAATTCTCAATTTCAATATTATTAATATATTAATTTTCCCTTTTATATTAGCACTTTTTGTGCCCTCTAAATCATCCTCTAAATAAGATCATGGAGATACTAATTTTTATTCTTTCTGAAGCTATAAAGATTAACTTCCATATTAAAGCCTTTAGTCTGCCTGGAATTGATCTTGGCATGATGTGAGTAAGGGGTCAAACTATATATAATTTTTTAATATTCATATCTCAACATTATTTTTCAAAACACTTGTGTTTTCCAATTATTCTCATGAGTAAATTGCCCATGTGTGAACAGTGGCTTATACACTTGTTTCTAGTCTTTTTAAACTAAGCTTTATTTTAATCATTTTATTTTTTCCTAAGTCTTTAGTCTGTATGCAGCAATAACAATTTATTTTTAAAAAGTTTTTTCAAATTATTCAATTAACTTCTTCTCACTCAATTCTTCTATTAAAATACTTAAAGTTACATAAGAATCCCTGTTGGAATTTTGATAGGGGATGAATGTATAGACCAACTTAAGAGAGCTACCATTTTTGCAATGTGTTTTTCAACCCATCAATCTATGAGTTTTCTGTTTATCTAGATTAACTTTAGCTTCTTTTAATGTTTTATAAATTTTGCCATATAGATCTTCCCTATTTTCTTAAAACATTTTTTGATACTATTGTAAGTGTTCTATTTTCAGATTTTCACTTTATAAGTGTTTGTTGCTGGTGGATAGTTGTATATTTGTTTGTGCTTATTTTTGAATCCAACAATTTTGTAAAATTTTTCATTTTAATCGCCTAACTATAGGTTCGTTTGGATTTTCTTGTTAATAATAATGTAACCCACATATATTGGAAGTTTTATTTCATTTCCAGTTCTTACATTTTTCATTGCTTTTTTCATTTACTGCTTCCTCTGTGCGGCAACTCCAGCACAGTACTGCATAGGAGACAGTGGGCATTCTTATCTTGGTCCCTGTCTTGATGGGCAGGCCTTCATTGTTTTAACATCAAGTGTTGAGTGTTGCTCTAAATTGTATTGTAAATATCCTTTATCAGATAAAGGAAATCTTTCTTTCCCTCTAGTTTCTCAGTGTAGTGAACATGAAAACAAATGTCATCAGAACCTTTTCAACACTGAGAAAGACAACAGTATGATTTTTTTCCCCTGCAACTTGTTTTTGTGGCAAAACACATTCAATTATTTTCTAATGCCAATCTAAAGGATTTAGTAGGAGGATTTAGAAGGATTTAGTAGGACTGTGAATGTTTACTAGAACTTCTCCATGAAGCCATATCTGTTCCTGGAGATTTCTTTGTGGGAAGATGCTAAACCACTAATACTTTATCTTTTATGGTAGCGGCTATATTCAGATTTGCTATTTCTCATTTTTTCTAGAAATTTGAAAAATATAAATATTTTTACTAATAACCTCTTTATCTAATATTTACCCCATCCTGATATTGACTGTTTGTAGTTTTCTTTTTTCCGTGACTTATTCTTACTTCAGATTTGCCAGTTTCATTTGCCTTCTCACAGGACCAAATTCTGACTTTGTTGCTTCTCAATATTCCTTATGTTCTTTTTTCCCCTACATGTTTCATTAATTTCTGCTGTTACTGTGTTTTCCTGCCTTGTAGTTTCTGCTGCCATTCGGGCTTATTCGACTAACATCTTTCGATGAATGCTTAGTTCTTCAGTGTCAATCTTGCTTATTTTTTAAAAAACATGCATTTAAGACTATGCCTTTTTCTCTTAAGTATTTTTTTTTAATCTGCTTTAACAATTTTCTTATGTTGTATGATATTTGCATTGGTATTCAGGTCATGATACTCTGTCTTCTACTTTCCTTTACAGTATTTTTCTGTGTCCAAAGGATTACTCAGAAGTGTAATTTTAAATATCCAGTTTAATTTTCATATCTTTCAAATATACTTAGCTTAATTCTATTATGGTGAGAGAATGTGTTCTGTATAACTGAAATACTTAAAAAAATTGAGACTTAGCTATACATTATTTTTGTTCAGTACAACAATGTTTACTTTCTTGTGCCCACAATGTAGACCACTTTTCTGCTCTTAATTGCTTCTTGCAGTTGAGGACTTTTATCTGGGATCATTCCTTTCTAACCTATAGCATATCATTTAGAATTTTTATTAGTAAAGATGGCTGGTGAGTGCTCTGATGTTTTTAATCTGAAATGTCTGAATTTTGCCATATTCTTGAAAGAAACTTTATTTGGGTATAGAATTCAAGGCTGAATGTTATTTTCTTTCAACCTATTGAAGAGTGGTGGTGTTCAGTCCCTAAGTTGTGACCAACTCTTTGTGACCCCATGGACTATAGCATACCAGGCTTCCCTGTCCTCCACTATCTCCCAGAGTTTGCTCAAGTTCATGTCCATTGAGTCAGAGATGCTATATAACCATTGATGATATAATAATTTAATTAACTATGGCTTTCACTATGCTTATAAGAGAGCAGATACAGTGTTACTTTGAGGATAATGTGTTCTGTTCTAATCATCTTTAATATTTTCTCTTTCCCTTGGTGTTCTCAGTTTCATGTGTATGTTTATATCTGTAGTTCTCCTCTGTGTCTGTTACCCATTCTTATCCCTTTCCTCCTGTTCTTTTGATTCATCATGTGTCATTCTTCTTTTGTACCTATCAGTTCATAAGTCTCCTTTCTTTTGTGTTTAAGCTACTGCTAAATATCTCCATTACTCTTTTTACTTTGGATATTGTATGTTTATTCTGGAAAATCTGTGATTGTTCTTGAATTCTCCAAAGTCACTTTTTATAATTTTTTCTTCCCTGCAGATATTTTCAAGTCAACTATGTTCACATTTAGTGATATAAACACTTTCCTTTAAATGTGGTAAATGTAGTTGTAAAATATGTGCTTGTAACTGTAATATATGACATCATGTGGATCTGATTTTTTTGCTTTTTTTTGACTGATGGACGTGTAAGAAGGCTAGGGTATATTAACAAGTGGTAGAATAACTGGTCTTATATCAAAGTTCTACATAAGTAGATGATTTAGGAGAACTTGACTATGCTCTGGTAAACAACCTTGAAACCTCAGTCAGTTAACACAACAAAGTGTATTTCTCATTTATGTAGCCTTGTATTGTTTAAGTGACTTTTCTGGGTAGTTGCCTTCCACCTCATCTGGGAACCAATGAGTTTTGTTTTTTTTTTTTTAACATACCAAAGAGAAGTTTTCAGATATAATTAGTCAAGGATCTTGATACATGAAGATTTTTCTAGATTATTTGGATGTCTCAATATGATCACAGATTCTTACAAGTGAAAGAGTGAAGCAGGAGAATCAGGTCAGAAGGAGACTTGGAGATTCTGTGCCTCTAGTTTTAAAATGAAAGGGGCCACCAGCCAAATAATCAAGGAAGCTTCTAGAAGCTGAAATAGGCAAGTAAAAGAATTGTCCTCTAGAGCCCTCAGAAGGAATATAGCCCTGCTGAAACTTGATTTTAGCCTTGGAAAATCATTTTGGACTTGTGAGCTAGAAAAATTATAAATTTGTGTTGTTTTGTGCCACTAATTTGTAGTAATTGTTAAAATAGCATGAGAAAACAGCATTAGTGTATTGACATACTATTAAAGTGTGTCTCTGGTAAATAGAGTTAGATTTTGTTAAGCTATGGTTTTAATCCAGTCTAATAATTTTTGTCTTTTAATTGGATTATTTAGTCAGTTTTTATTTATTATTACCCTTGATATCAGTTCAGTTCAGTTCAGTCGCTCAGTCGTGTCTGACTCTTTGCGACCCCATGAATCGCAGCAAGCCAGGTCTCCCTGTCCACCACCAACTCCTGGAGTTTATCCAAACTCATGTCCATCGAGTCGGTGATGCCATCCAGCCATCTCATCCTCTGTCATCCCCTTCTCCTCCTGCCCCCAATTCCTCCCAGCATCAGGGCTTTTTCCAATGAGTCAGCTCTTTGCATGAGGTGGCCAAAGTATTGGAGTTTCAGCTTCAACATCAGTACTTCCAATGAACACCCAGGACTGATCTCCTTTAGGATGGACTGGTTGGATCTCCTTGCAGTCCAAGGGACTCTCAAGAGTCTTCTCCAACACCACAGTTCAGAAGCATCAATTCTTCGGTGCTCAGCTTTCTTTATAGTCCAACTCTCACATCCATACATGACCACTGGAAAAACCATAGCCTTGACCAGATGGACCTTTGTTGGCAAAGTAATGTCTCTGCTTTTTAATATGCTATCTATATTGGTCATCACTTTCCTTCCAAGGAGTAAGCGTCTTTTAATTTCATGGCTGCAGCCTTGATATAATTGGTTTTAAATAAACCACTTTTATATTTGTGCTTTATCATTCAATCTATTATTTGTCCCTGTTATTTCTCCTTACCTGCCTTCTTCTTATTAATTAAGCATGATTTGTTATTTAATTATATTTCCTTGAGTACCTTTTTAGTCATAAATATTGTCTTATCCTTTTACTGGTTATCCTAGATGTTATAATATACATCTACAATTTACTGCATTGAACCTTTTTTTTTTAACTTAAGTTTGTTTGTTTTTAGTTGAAGGAATTGGCCATAGTATGCATATGTACCCTCCTTCACAAAACGTCCTCCCGCCTCCCACCCTTCTGGGCTATTACAGAGCACTGGATTTGAGCTTCCTGTGTCATATAGCAAATTAGTTAGTGCTTTTAGGGCACATTCGCAGATCCTAGAAGTTACCTAGAAGTAGGGATACTCCGTGTATCCTTACGTCACCTTTTTTTTTTTCTTTTGCAATTTTTGTCCACATATTTTCTTTCTAAAAATCTTATAAATTCCACAAGGTACTATTATTATTACTACTATTATCATTGGTGTTTTAAATAGTCAGTTATTCCTATTTACCTATATTTTACCCTTTCTGGTTCTCTTCATTCTTTCTTATGATTCTCTACTTCTATGTAGGAGCATTTTCCTTCAGTGAAAAGACTTTCTTTCAGTGTTTCTCCTTGGTATATATGTGCTGGCAAAGAATTCTCTAGCCTTTCGTTAGTCTGAAAATTCCTCTATTTTTCCTCTGAAAGACAAAACAAAAGCAGTAGCTTATTTACTTCAGAAAAATAAAAAGTTAAGTGGAATCATTGTCCAGCACGTGACTCACCTGTGAACATCATCTGTAAAGTTACAATAATATCAAAACTGAATATTGAGTTTTTACTAGTTTGTTGCCTATTTGGTGAATACTGATAACGGAAGTGTATTTATTTTTTGTGTTAGAAAGATATTCCATTGTAGACAATCAATAAGTAGTACTTAAAACTGGAAAATTAAAGCATGGTATATGGGCATAAATTTCAAAATCATAAGATATCTCAAAAAAGCAGGTAACACATTTGAATGTTGCTGTCTGTGCAGAGAAGGATTTCCTTAGAAGTTGGGAGGCAGAACTGCTATTTTTCAATATAAACCCATTGGACTATTTAAATTTCTAAATTACATTCATGTGCTATTCGATTAAAATAAAAGGTAGATGTTCTTAAGACTCACTTTTAGGTAAGATATAAAACTTCTGAAAAAAGTATATTGAACAGATTTGGAGCAGTACAAAAACTTTCAGAGTAAAATGAGACAGTGTTATCAAAAAAGGGAGCTGTGGAAGTATCATTGCAGGCATTTTGGTAACAAGCTTTGAAGAAAGTAAAATCTTGTTCACAGTACGTGTTTTAATGGGAGATTATCCTCTGTGCTTATTGTCAGGGCTAACATGGTAAAGTGTACGTGTATAATCTCTGTTTCAAAAGCGCCACTAAAGAAGGAATGTCATAAAAGTGAATAATTTGGAGACAAGAAGACTCGAAGGGACACTCACTGTAATATATGAACCAAATGATGGAAAATGAGTGGATGTAGGATAAAGCATCAGGAGCTGCTCTAATGAACAAAAGGAGTCAGCTTGGATTTTTTAAGAAAAAGTAGTAGTGGATTGATAAGGGGCACATAAGCTGAGAAGGTACACTTCTATGTAGTATACACTTCTACGTGTGAAGAAGTAGTAGGTTCCATGGATGAGGAGGGAAAAAGGTTTGTCTTTTTCAGGTTTTTGGTATCAGTGCTATATCTGATTAAATATCCAAATGTCATATTTGATGTCAAATGACATTTTTAATTTAAAAAATGTCAAAATAAAACTAAGCCTCTTCATGTGGGCACCCTTCTGGGCACAAATTGTGTCATAGTCCCAACTGATCAAACTTTTGGATCCGTTGTTAATTTATATTTATCCATAAGCCCTGCTGAAAATGAAAGGACATCACACATGAAAATTCTTAAGGGATAGTTAAGAGCAATACATAAGATATTAAAATAAGTTTGCACGTGCACAAGACAGAGACAGTTTGTTAGCCAGGTTATTAACTATATATGCCCTGTAGACGTTGTTGGAACATTAAAAGATCTGTTCCTGTATGAAATTGGGGATAAAATACTTGGTCACATATTTTGGGAAACAGTTTCTCTAAGCCTTGGTTTCTCATCTGTAGAAACAATGACAAATGATTTTAGGGTTTTAAGAAGTTTTCAAAGCACTTTTATCTGTAACAAATGTATCATACTAGTGTAAGAGGTTAATAATAGGAATAGGCTATGGAATTTATGGAAAGCCTCTATACTGCTCAATTTTTCTGAAAACTGTAAACTATTTTACAAGATGCAGTCTTTTTTAGGAAGCACATATATGGCATTGAAAAGAAATGCTTATCAAAAGAATGATTAAATAAGAACAAATGTAAAATACCTAATAGAATGCCAGGCACATAGAATAAGCTCAACAAATGTTATTTCCTTTTCTTTTGTCCTTAAGGTTCCAGGAAATTGATCTGCCATCTGCACATTAATCTCTGTGCTTATTCATCCTTCCTTCCTTATTCTTGTCTATTTTTCACCATTTGATTCACATTAATTCAGCCCAACACACATCTTTTTTGGGTTTCCTCATTTTGGACAACCTTCAAATAGTGATTTCTCTAACATGGCAGCTAGATCCACTTTCAAGTCTCTATTTGTCAGAGTCTTTTAATAAAACACCCTGAGAAACACAGTTTTTCATCAAGTCCCTTTAATATTTACCCTTATGTTTCACTAAGGTACTGAAAAACAATGGGTTATTAAAAAACACTCCTAATATCCTAGTCAACCCAGATTCTTACTCATTTACCTGAATGTTCGCCATAATGCTAAAAGTTACACAAATAAAAAAAATTTCTGTTCAAAATAGAAAGGCAACATTTTACAGTGTCATGAATGATGATAATATGTATGTCCTAAGTGATGTCCTAAGTAGTGATACGCATGTCCTAAGCAATCGTTTGTGCAGGAACAATTGTTGTACCAGGCCTTGACCAGAGGGCCCTAAGTAGTTCACAGAGTGGGACTTGCTTTATCCCGGGGCCCCGTATCAGTCTTATAATCCTCTGCTTGTCAGATGCCTTACAGCAGCTCTGCCCTCTCCAGTTTGAGGAAGTTTTCTTGAATACTTAAGAAGGTTCCTAATACTTTCTTCATCCAGGTCTGTTTGCAACATTCCTTCCCTTACATAGGATTTACCAGACTGCTTTCTCTTGAACCACTGCATTCACCTCCCTTCCATGTATTGGTTTGATGCTTTAGAATCCTCCACTGGGGCTGGAGTTTACTTATCAGCGATTCCACTCTTGGGAGTGGCTAGGACCTCTCACCAGCTCTTTCTCCTCCAACTCCTGTGGAAGTCGAAGCTCTTCAGGATTTTTCTTTGTTACCTAAGTTGTTTATTTTTTTTTTTAAATTCTCATAGTTAATGTAAGATTGATATTAGCCTTTTAGAAATTTGGGGCCACAAAAAGAATGTGTTGAACAGACATTAACTCACTTTCCACCCAACTCTAATAATTACCTCTCTCTTATAGTTGTTTTCCCCCTACATTGCTTTAAGATTCAAACTGCATGAGCTTAGTTAGAGGTTAAGAGGCTTTTTAATCTTAGACAAATGGATATATGTAGTCTTGAATTATAAAGAGTAAAATAAATCATTCTTCCCTAAATTTTCTCACTTTATGAGCTATGGGGAAAATGTTTTGAAAAAGCTTTAAAGAAAAATGTTAAAACTGGAATGCATCTTATGCTCATTAGGGAAGCAGAGTTAAGTCAAATCTAAGTAGAAGCTGTTGACTGCTTTTAAAAGTAATTAGATTTAGGATGATATAGCACAAGCTCTTAACCTGCCTCAGGGAAAAAAAAAGATCTCCGTGAGGAAATTACATGAGAACTGTCATATACGACTACCATGGTGTCCTTTCCTCATGAACACTCCCCATACAGCACTCAAGACACTCCTCTACAATTTTAACATTAGGCAGCTATTCAATTATTTACTTAAAATTTTCAAAGACTTGATATATTTTAACATATAGTAAGAGTACCTGACATTGTATTCTAAAAACTTTATGTGTTTAAACAGTATGTGTGTAATATAAGTGTTTATGCATGGATGATATTTTAATATATACACGAATTAACATATGTACATACATGTACATTAATATCATGACTCATAAAACATGACTGTCAACCTTAATATTTCCCATGTAAGAAAACAGTAATTAAGGAAAGATAAGTGAAATTTCCAGTGTAGCCCTCCTAATAAAATATGGAGCATAAGATTAAACACAGCTCTTTGAGGTAACTACTATCTGAGGATGTTTGCAGGTATACTTTCCACTCATCACCCTCACTCCCTTCACCCCAAGTCTCAAAAATTGAGAAATTCCAAAATTTTCTCTTGATACCTTCTTCATTCCCATCTCTTTGCAACATTCCTTTTCTTACATAGCATTTACCAAACTACTTTGTCTTGAACCATTGCATTTATACCTCCCTTCCATGTATTTGATGGTTTAGAATCCTCCACTGGGGTTGGAGCTTACTTATCAGTGATTCCACTCTTGGGATTTTTGCATAATTTATTTTTGCATAAATTATTGGCCACTGGTATTTTCTCCTCTCACATCTGGATGTATATCTCCTGTTGGTTCTGTTTCTCTGGAGAATCCTGATTCACATGCTTGTTAAGCTACAATAGATGACTGATACAGATTCACAGTTTAGGGATATGAAGTATGAGTGTTTCTCTAGGGTATCTGTTTCCTTCATGCTCATGAGTGTAATTCATAGGGAGAGTGAATTGCACCATTGCCCTCCATTATTTTGAATCTTGCTTTAAAACATAGCTGATCTGTTCTTCGTCATATGTATGTATGTGTGTGTATATATATCATGTAATATATATATATGTAAAATATATATCAGCTTCCAGAGTATTGGGAAGAGGTCATAGGGAGTTATATTGACAGTCCCTTCTGAATAATGATAATTTTATGTTTTTCAAAATATTTTGTATGCATTATCTTCACTTATTCTCTTTATATTATAGTGAAACGGGTATAACTATTCCCCTTGAGATACAGAAAGATTGTGTGACCTGCTCAAGGTAATCCAGGCAGGTCGAAAGGCTGATTGTGTGTTACAAGAGAACACCCAAAACATTTTTATTTCAATTTAGGAGACTTGAGTTTCTAATGTTGTCATTATAATTTAGTGTTAGTTCTTAAACAAGTGACTTTCACATGGATCCTCAGTTTACTTACTTTAGGAAGCAAAAAAAGTCTGTGCACAACCTGTGTTATTATGAGAATCAAATGAGAAAACAACTCTCTATAGAAAGACTTACAGATTTTAAAACCTTGCACACAATGAATTAGATGGGCTGCTCAATTTTTAGTCTAGCAATTTAATGGTTAATTTAGAAATGAAAGCTTCTTGAAATCAAACGCACATTATTTCTCATGAACTTCCCTTTACTTCAAACATTTGGTCAGAACTGTATCAAAATGTCAAAATGAGAATAATGGTCTAAGCATCCTGTTATTTCGACCCACCAGAGCCACACAATAGGAAAACCGAGAAGAAAACACTAGAGACAAACTATGCAGCACCATTAAAAATGATCAGTGACTTCAGAAATCCTCTGTCCAGGAAGGAGCTGTTTTGAATATGAACCACAATTTCTCAACAAAGGAGGAAGAGATGAGTCCTAGTGTTTTTTCATGCTTTGTCTTTGTCAGATACCCCGCAAATGCATCACATGCATTGCTTCAAATTTCATCTTTGCAGAAACCTCTTGAAGTGATATGTAATCCTCATTTTATCATAAAGACACTGAAGCCCAAAAATGTTAAGCAAAGGATTCCTTAGAGTGCATATCAGGCAAGCAGAATTTAAACTCTGGTTAGTGCCCTAACTGTAACTCAAAAAACAAAACAAATTACCAGGCTCCCTGATATTTTTCAACATATTCCTTTGTTTGCAAAAGAGTTATTTTTGATAACCATGGTTTTGTTCTCCTTTGCCTAACAAACACCCCTGCTATATTTTAAGGCAATCAACTCCTGGATGATAGAAGGAATGGAAATTTTAGTACAGTTGGTAAGACAACCTCATGATGATTTGTAGCTTCGGCTCTACGATTCCAAAAATAGAGCTCAGTGAAGCAACATAGTCTTTGGCTGACACAGCAGAGAGTAAAAGTCATTCCAGCCCATGGCATCTAGCTGGATCTCCCATTTGTTTAGAGTGGCTTGTGAATCTCCACGTTCCCTTAACAAGAGAGAGACACTCTTGCCCCTTTAGCATAGACATTGCTTTGAGTTAAAATGCCTGTAGACTTCTAAAGCCAAGTAAGGTATTTGGGAAAGCATTTTCCTCTCTGGAAAAATAAAATCTCTCCCAAGGCAAATATCTAGTAGAAGTGACATTTTCAACATCTGCACCTCAGTAGGATGATCTCTGTTGACTGCATTTTCTGTCTGAAAGAGTTTGATATAATGCAGGCAATGGAATTGTTTAGCTGTTTTCTTGAAAAGTGCTTATCTTTTGAGTTTGGATTCTAAAGAAATAATTGAATAGGCAAGTGAATGCACCAGACTTCAACAGCGTCAGATTGATTTGCAGAGGAAATAAACTGAAGTCATTAGCTGTTGAGACAGCACAGCTGAAGAGGGCAGGAAGGGTAGCATCTTGTGTCTCTATTTACCTCCCTTTCATGCCTTCTCCTTAAACATGGGCTCAAGTGTTGAATAGAGATAGCAAAAGATATTAATGTTTCATATTCAGTTACTTTTTTTTTGGTGTTTTATAGCTGAAAATAGCAATGAATCATGGTGGTTTCAAGGAAGTAAGTATCTGTCCAGTGGGAGGAAGATTTGGTTTGAGTTCTACTCATTGAGTGGGTAGTGTTTTCCTTAACATCTGCAAAGGAACTTCCAGTCTCAATTTATTACACACAAATCTGATTAAAAGACTTCCACAAAATTTCTAGCCTCAGGAACTTTCAGTCTTTGGTAAAGGACAAGAGGTAGGGTAATGCAACTTCTATATAAAGATCTATTTTTAGGTTTTCAAATGCTTCAAAAGATGATCTGTCTCTGGGGAATAGGGATGTGCTACGTTGATGCCAATGTCATTACACAGTCTAACCAAATGGGATTTCAAGAGCAGCTTTCCAAAGTATCATTATAAGGACATTTAGATCTAACCAGATGCATCAAGATGTCAGATTCTCATGGCCTTTGCATGAATTCAAATAAAGTAAGCCCTTCTCTGAGGTTTTGAAATGTTCAGTTTCTTTTTTTACTAAAATACTGACTCCTGGAGTGGAAAGTGATTGAAGTAACGTTATATCTTATTTACACTATTGTGCAAAAGGAATAAGTAAAATGGAAAATCTCATTTGAAAGTATTTTGTGGTTTGCTAAATAAAAGCAACATATTGGTAAAAAGAGCAAGGAAAAGAATACTGTGTCTTAGGAATTAAGAAATTTATCTATCAAAACTATTCAGCTACAAATACCTTTTGTATGTTTTGTTATGTGTCAGACTCTGTGCTAGGCTCCAGGCAAGCCCAAGAAGTAAATGCCCTTTCTGTTGTTAAGGAACTTCTAGTCTAATGGTGTTTCCCCTGAGAACTAGAAGAAATACTATACAATAGGATCTCAGCCATTTCTCCTTACCCACAGTCAAAATCTATACTTCAGTGATGTCATAAGTCTGGTAATATCAGGTACACACATTAAGATGACTTTTTTAGTGATCTCCTGTGAAAATGGCCTTATCTAAATTATGATTTAGTAGAAGCGATCAAATACATAATTATACATTAAAATTTTAGCCAATGCATATAATAAATGTCAAGTGATGAGACAGATTGAGTTGGGAATTTCAGTCAGAGAATAAAATAGGGAAAGGGCCACACTTGCTAGAGGGCCAGGCTGGATAGGGCAGACCTGTGTTTATCTGATTAAGTAAGGGTGAGATCCTGAAATCTCTGGAATTTGCAGAATGGCTTTGAGTTTTGAAGGAGAAGAAACTTCGTAAATTTGGAGTAGGAGTCAAAGCCTATATATATACCCCCCCCCCATTATAATCTGAGTGAAAACCAGTAAATAGATCTTAGTATAGGCAGAAAACTGTTACTATTAAAGGTGTATTAGGAGTAGCTATCTCTTTGCCACTAACAACCTGTTTGTTAGGGCATATAAACAGTAATTTTAGTTATGTTTGCAGAAAACACTGATAATCAGTCACGATACTCTTTCTTCTGAATCTTAGGGTCCTGGGCAGTGTGTACCTGACATCATCTAGGAAGTCAGGGAAGGTCTCACTGTTGTGACATTCAAATTTCAGTCTGAAAACAACTTGCTAGCTGAGAAATGGGAGTGGCGAGAGTATATCCCAGGTATTTCAAATAACTCTGTTTTGTTTCTGAGGTTCTCAGGTGCAAGGATGTTCCCAATATGAAAGGGTCAGGAACTCTGCCTTGAATTTCAGTTTTCATTAATTGGAGTGTAGAGTTTCTTAGCACATATTTATCTACTGACATTTTGCTAATATGATTTGTAAAAGGAAAGAGCTAAATTTCCTAGATATGTAGTAGCAATTAAATGTTAGTTGTGACACCTTCCCAAATTAATTGCTTCATAAAAATTCATTTTAAGAAATATATGTTCTAATGAGGATTCTCGGGGCTCTTTCCACAATTGAAGTTGGTAGTAGTGTCTATTTTTACTGGAGTTTTAAAAATTCACAATTTAAATAGTGTGTGACCACTATTGTATCCTCAATTAAACTTGCTGAGAACTTTTAAAGACGTATTTTCACTTGAAAATCTTAAGTTTAAAGCTAGGATGTTAGAGACAGAAAACATGTCAAGAAACCATTTAATGTATTTTGTACTTAATCACTCATGTTTCCTTCATTAAAATTACCACTAAAGCCCACATTTGTTTTAAGCCATTGGATTGAAAGTCACCAGTTTAATGAACACTAAAAAATAATTTCACAGTGTATAAATGTTATGGTATTAAACACTGCAACTACATTTCCTTAAATGTAAATATGTAAGTATAATGTTTACTGTAAATTAGTAGGCTTGATTTTTTAAAAAGGTCAACAGATAACAAGTAAGATGACAAGTTTGATTAAACATTTAACTGACTTTTTAGGTGTATTTGCCAAGATTTTAATTTTAACTTAACCTCTTGTCTACCTATTTAACATGTGGCAGTTCATTTTCTTTCTCCAAAAATGAGATGGTAGCACTCATCTCAGGGTGTTGTTGTAGAGGTTCTATTATTAGCAAAATACCTAGTCCAAAGGTCACAATAAAAGTCACGTGATTAAATAGTGTTTTTTTCATTATTGCTTCCAACTTTGGGAAGCAAATTATCACCTTAATAAGAACCTCACATAGACTCCTCTCGTACCCCACTCTGCAATCTTTTTTTTTTTTTGCATTGATTTTTTTACTGGAGGGTAGCTGCTTTTCGGTATTGTGTTTCTGCTGTATAGCAAAGCGAGTCTGGTGTGTGTGTGTGTGTGTGTGTGTGTGTGTGTGTGTGTGTGTGTGTACTGGAGGGTAGCTGCTTTTCGGTGTTGTGTTTCTGCTGTATAGCAAAGTGAGTCTGGTGTGTGTGTGCGCGTGCGTGTACGTATGTTTACTGTTTTTTAGTTTCTTTCCCATTTAGGTCACCACAGAGCACAGAGTGGAGTTCTGTGCCCTGCGCTGTACGGAAGGCTCTCATTAATTATCTGTTTTATACATAGTAGTGTATATATGTCAATCCCGATCTCCCAACTTATCTCAACACATCCTCCCCCTATGGTATCAAAAAGCTTGTTCTCTACATCTGTGTCTCTATTTCTGCTTTTCAAATAAGTGCATCTGTACCATTATTCTAGATTCCATATATCAGTGATATATGACATTAGTTTTTCTGACTTAATTCACCCTGTATGAGAGTCTCTGTGTCTATGCACATCTCTGCAAATGGTGCTATGGCTGAGAAATAATCCATTATATATATGTACCACATTTCTTTATCCTTTCCTCTGTTGACAGACATTTAGGTTGCTTCCATGTCCTGGCTATTATAAGTAGCCTTGCAATGAACATTGGGGTGTATGTATCTTTTTGAATTATGGTTTTCCCCAGGAGTGGGATTGCTGGGTCATATGGTAGTTCTATTATTAGTTTTTCATACAGTTCAACTAACCCACTCAACACTGCATGAACAAATATCATATATTAAGAAAATTTCCCTACAGCCTTTCTATTTTTTCCAAGCCATCTTTGCATTTTCTCACCTCTTTGACAAAACTAGTTCTCCAGTTTTTCTTTCCTCTTCTTTTTTCTTATCTTTCTTCTAATAACCAGCAGATCTCTTCTAATTCTCCTGACTCATAGGGAAAAGAAGAGTGCCCTTTTTGTTCCCTATAGCAATGTTTAGCTCTCCACCATTTCTTTACAGCATCCCCCTGTATGAAATTGACAAGATTTCCTCATCCGAGCTTCATTTATTTTATATTGTGAAAGTCAGAGACCTTCCCTATACTCATTCATGTTTCGGTCTTAATGTTTCCATTTACTGTCATTCTGTTCTCTGATTTCAATAGCTATATGGTAGCCAGTTAATACATGCATGCTGAGTCACTAAATCATGTCTAACTCTTTGTGACCTCATGGACTATATAGCCCGCCAGGCTCCTCTGTCTGTGGGATTTTCCAGACAAGAATACTAGAGTGGGTTGCCATGCCCTCCTCCAGGGGATCTTCCCGACCCAGGGGCTGAACCTGCATCTTTTGCATTAGCATGCAGGTTCTTCAGCACTGAGCCACTTGAAAAGCCCTAGTTAATACATATGTGCCTTACAAATAACCAAATCTTCTTGTAGTTTGTTTATTTCTGAACAATATTAGAAAATTTTCAGAACCATCCAGTAGCAGAGATGGACTGTCTTTTCGCAGCCATTTCATGTTCTTGAGCATGCAGGTAGATGATATTTTCCAACTTCCCTTACTGCATGGCCACATCGCTGAGTTTTGATCAATGCAAAGTGAATGACATATCCCATGTAGAGGCCTAGATCTAGAAACCTCCTATGTATTATCCTGCATGCTTTTACCCATTCACCCAATTGAATGCTGATAAACACACTGAAATTAGAAGCTAAGAAGGAAGAACTATAAAACAAAGTTGCCTGGAATCCTGAATCACTACTGGGAGGAAAGGTACTTACTATATGCATTAGTCCAGGATTTGGATTTTCATGTGAGTGAGCAAGAAACTTCTGTTATGCTTGTGCTATTGTACATTTGGGGGATTGTTGATTACAGTAGCTGACACTACCTTAATTAGTACACATGTAAGTTGTTTATATGCTGAATACGTATTATTCAAAATTAAGTAAAAATGGACTGATGTTTAGGGGCATTTTGTTCATTTTTAAAATGATTCCTGCTTTGTGGACTTTTGTAGCATTGTTTTGGAAATCAGTGACTAGCTCGTTGGGAGGACAAGGTAGATAAAAAAAATTCAAGAGGAAAGAACAGTATATGCAGCTAATGGAGAATTGACTGTTCAAAAAAAAAAAAAATCACAAATTGTACAGCGGAAGAAGCTTACAGGGTATAAAGTTGAAAGGTCAGTTTATGGCAAGATCATGAAGAGTCTGTTAGGCAAAAAATCAGTAATGTGGCCATCAGGCAGAGTCAAGGAAAACGTCTCAGTTGTGTCCCCAAGTAATTTGTGCTCACCTCGATTACCACATTGCTCATGTTACACATCATGATTTTATTTGTCAAAAGTTATCTTCTGAGGCTTAGTTCTAAGATGTCAGTGGTTCTAAATGGACCACAGAATGAATTCAGAATCTTCATTTAAGTTGCTCTGGTTTCTGTTTCACCCTGCTTCAGGCTATTATCCTAGTACTAGGTTTCTTAACTTCCTTGGCACAGCTGACACTTTGAGCTGGATGAGCGATTGTTTCCGGGCAGTCCTGGGCACTGTAGGATGTTCAGCAGCATCTCTGGCCTCTATCCACTGAACGACTGTAGCACTCTTGTTACACTTGTTACACTCTTGCCCCACTTGTTACAGTAAGTGATCACCAGACATGGTCAGATGTCCCCTGGGAGACAGAATCGCCCTCAATTCAGAACATCTATCCTAGATGTCCCCATTATCATATTTGGGGTAATTCTTACCATGTTTGTTTTGCAGGGCATCTTTTTTATGGATCTTTTGTTCTTAGGAGGCCCCATTTCCTTCTTTATTATTTAATCTCTTCAACTTCCCTGATGGCTCAGACAGTAAAGCTTCTGCCTGCAATGCAGGAGACCTGGATTTGATCCCTGGGTCAGGAAGATCCCCTGGAGAAGGAAATGGCAACCCACTCCAGTACTCTTGCCTAGAAAATCCCATGGACTGAGGAGCCTGGTGGGCTACAGTCCATGGGGTTGCAAAGAGTTGGACACTTCACTTTCATTTTTCTTAGTTGATAATATCCTCCAGCAGCTTTCTGAGATAGAACACATGGGTGGCTAGTAAAATTACTGCAAATTTGCATGTCTTTAACTTGGATTATGCTACTACATTTAATAGTTTGACTAGATATACAGTTATTAGTTGAAAATTTTCTGAGAATTTTGAAGGCATTCCTCCACTGTGTTCTCGTTTCCAGCATTTCTATTGAGAAATCTAATGTCATTTTGATTCCTGAGTATAGATTCTTTTTACTTCTCTTGGGAAGGTTCTAGACTTTTCTCTCTGTCCCCATGGGTTCTGAAATTTCACAGTGATATGCTTTTGTATAGGTCTTATGTAACCTTTGTGCTGAACACTTGACCCCTCTCAATGTGGAAATTAATATGCTTCAACTTGGGAAAAAGTTTAAACATTTTTTCTGATAATTTTCTGTTCATCTCATTTCGTTTTTCTTTCTGAAATTCTGAATGTTCAATATTTTAGATCCTGGAATTATATTCTAGTCATTTCTATTCTTTTTTTTTTCCCCTGCTTTCTGAGAGATTTCTTCAACTTTATCTCTAACCTCTCTGTTGGACTTTCATTTTTTACTGTCCTAATTTTACTTTCCAAGACTTTAGTTTTTTCTGTGCATGACATTTTAAAAAATTACCTCATGCTCTCATTTTATGAGTACAATAACCCTAATCTATTTGAAAATCTAAAGTGCAAGTTTAAAAAGTCTTCTCTTCTTTGCTGAGATCCTTTTGCTACTTCTGTTTACTTGTCTTTATTTTTATATTAGTGCTTTCTTCAAATGTCTGGTTTTATATGAATTTCCTTTCATGTTTAATCAGTTCAGTTCAGTCACCCAGTCATCTCTGACTCTTTGTGACCCCATGAACCGCAGCGAGCCAGGACTCCCTGTCCATCACCAACTCCCAGAGTCCACCCAAACCCATGTCTATCGAGTTGGTGATGCCATCCAACCATCTCATCCTCTGTCATTACCTTCTTCTCCTGCCCTAATCGTTCCCAGCATCAGGGTCTTTTCAGATGTGTCAGTTCTTCCCATCAGGTGGCCAAAGTTTTGGAGTTTCAGCTTCAACGTCAGTCCTTCCAATGAACACCCAGGACTGATCTCCTTTAGAATAGACTGGTTGGATCTCCTTGCAGTCCCAGGGACTCTCAAGAGTCTTCTCCAACACCACAGTTCAAAAGCATCAATTCTTCAGCGCTCAGCTTTCTTCACAGTCCAACTCTCACATCCATACATGACCACTGGAAAAACCTAGCCTTGACTAGATGGACCTTTGTTGGCAAAGTAATGTCTCTGCTTTTTAATATGCTGTCTAGGTTGGTCATAACTTTCCTTCCAAGGAGCAAGCGTCTTTTAATTTCATGGCTGCAGTCACCATCTGCAGTGATTTTGGAGCCCAGAAAAATAAAATCAGCCACTGTTTCCACTGTTTCCCCATCTATTTCCCATGAAGTGATGGGACTGGATGTCATGATCTTAGTTATCTGAATGTTAAGCTTTAAGCCAACTTTTTCACTCTCCTCTTTCACTTTCATCAAGAGGCTCTTGTTCTTCTTCACTTTCTGCCAGAAGGGTGGTGTCAGGTTTAATAAATAGGTATTAAAAATTGATTGAAGCTATGTATGGGTGGGTATGTGTGTCATGTTCCTTGGTAGAATTCACTGTGTGGTACTTAGTTAGGTTTTATTGGAAAATACACATTTGTCAGTATTGGCTGTTCTATTCTTATATGTTTCTTCAGAGGATATTCATTCATCCTCCTACCTGGGATCTATCAGCCTGTGAATGAGCATGTTTAGGGCCAGTAGGGAAAAGGTGGCTGGGTTACAATGATAATTAGTGAATACCCTAATTTCCATGTAGTGTCATCTCTTTAGCAATGTTCTGTGTTCCTGAGTCACCACATTAGAGCAGGGGCAATGATCTGACTGGAAATGTTTGGGAAGTGATCTGAGGAATCTGATTTTTCCCGTGAATGCATGCTACATTGCTTCAGTTGCGTCCGACTCTTTGGGATCCTATGGACTGTAGCCCACCAGGCTCCTCTGTCCGTGGGATTCTTCAGGCGAGAATATTGGAGTGGGTCGCCATGCCCTCCTGCAGGAGATCTTCTAAACCCAGGGACTGAAACCTCATCTCTTATCTCCTGCTTTGGCAGGTAGGTTCTTTACCACTAGCACCACCTAAGAAGCCTGTGATTTCTCCCATGGATCACCAATTCTCTTGATTTCCAGCCCTCCAAATACCCCCCATTGCCAAGGCACCTGGCTGATGCTTTCAATTCCTGTTTCTTGCTGTGGTTTTATAAAAAGATATCTTATTTCTGTTGCTTTCCTAACTGACAGTGCCATTTCCAGCTTTGACACTAACCTCTTTACCATGCACAGCAAGCTGGATAGTTGACCCCATAAGATAACCAAGAACTAATCATCCATGAAATGTGGGGATATAACTTTAGGTGGCAAAAAAGGGCATTGCAGATGTGATTAAGTTAAAGATCTTGAAATGGGGGATTATTCTGAATTATACAAGTGGCCCCTATCTGTAAATCACAGTGTTCTTATGAGAGAGAAGCTGAGAGACTTGACTGCAGAAGAGGAAGCAGGTGATGTGACAATGGAAATGGAGAGAGATTTGAAGATACTTTGCTATGAGCTTTGAAGATGGAGAGATGGGCTATGAGCCAAAGAGCGCAAGGGATGTAGCTCTGGATCTGGAAGAGTACAGGGAGAAGAGATTCTACCATGGAGCCTCTCAAGGGGGTGTGGCCCTACCAGCCCCTTGGTTTAGGTTAGTCAAACCATTTTGGATTTCTGATCTTCAGAATTGTAAGAGAAGGAGAAGGGGGTGACAGAGGATGAGATGGTTGGATGGCATCACCGACTCAATGGACATGAGTTTGGGTAAACTCCAGGAGTTGGTGATGGACAGGGAGGCCTGGCGTGCTGCGGTTCATGGGGTCGCAGAGAGTCGGGCACGACTGAGCGACTGAACTGTGTGTGTTGTTTTAGATCACCAAGTTTCTTATAATTGTTCAAAGCAGTCGTAGGAAACAAACATACAAGCTATCCACCTGCTTCCTAGTTTTCAAAACTGTGTTGCAGTCACTTCCTTCTCATTGTCTTTATCCTTGTACACTGTGTCCTTTGTCTTTCTTATCCTTTTTGTGGAAGTTTGGGTAAGAGGCATGCTTAATACCTTTTTAATCCTCTATGCATTTTTATCTAAGTTTGCTTTGTTTTCTTTAGAGGTGTCCAATTAATACCTTGCATTTAATTGGAAATGACTGGATAATAAATGTATATTTTTGTTTGCCTTTTGTGGGTTTTGAGTTTTTGGTGAACTTTGGCTGTTTATGTACCAAGTTTGTTGGCATTCAGCATTTGTAATGAGGGAAGTAGACATAATTAAATAGAAAAACTACCAGAACTAAGACAAGGATACTATAACATTCAATAACATTAATGTTGTTTTGGAACTGTTTTAGGCAAGAAACATAAAATAACTAGTGTAAATATTAGAAAAAAATTATCTCAATACAACTGATGTTTTGCTCATATATGTAGAATATTTAAGATTCCATTCTTGTAGATAATAATAACAAAATACTATAATTATAAAGAAAATATCTCTGCGAAGTCAGACAGACCATAGACTGACAATGTTGAATGATCAGATATATAGACTATATAATGAATTAAGTATACTCAATGAAGTTGATGGAATCAAAGTGGATATTTAAAAAGTAATAAGATATAAGAGAAAAAGTATCAAAATGAAGTAGCTGATCCTAAAAAGTCTATGAGAAAGGAATATAGGATTGAAACTAGAAACATATATAATATTATTGCTTAGGTATAAGTGAAGAAAAAAATAGTGAACTGATATCTGATACCTATAATCATACAGTCAGATAAAACTGAAAATTTAAGAGAGAAGTTAATGACAGGTTTGATTAAAAAGCTCTATCTCTAATAGTATTCTAAATGGAAAGAATAAGGAGAAAAAAAGAGAAGCCATAGGAGAAGAGAAAAATGCTGAGGTTTTATAGAATTTATGAAAGACAAAAGCACTCATATTTAGACTGTCCAGTGAATCCCTTGGAGAAGACAATGGCACCCCACTTCAGTACTCCTGCCTGGAAAATTCCATGGATGGAGGAGCCTGGTAGGCTGCAGTCCATGGGGTCTCGAAGAGTCGGACACGACTGAACAACTTCATTTTCACTTTTCATTTTCATGCATCGGAGAAGGAAATGGCAACCCACTCCAGTGTTCTTGCCTGGAGAATCCCAGGGACAGAGGAGCCTCGTGGACTGCCGTCTATGGGGTCGCACAGATTTGGACATGACTGACACGACTTAGCAGCAGCAGCAGTGAATCCCTAAGTATGAAAAGACAAGTCAGAGAAAGACAAATCAGGGAAATGTAAACCTCAGTTAAGATAAGATACTATTATACCTACCAAATTGTTTAAAAAAAATGTAAAAGCCTGAACATACCAAGTGTTGGTAAGACAGGAGTAATGAGAGCGCTCATAAGCTGCTGGCCGACTCTAAGTCGAAATGACTATTCCAGAAAGCAGTTGGGCACTATCAATAAAAACTAAAACTATATGGGCACTTAAACGTAAATCCTACTTTTGGAATTTAACCTACAGAAATGAGAGCACCGATATGCAATGTTCATAAACAATGTTACTTCACCTTTGCTTATAGAAACAAAAGTTGTAGGCAGAAGAGAGGGAAGAAGGAAATGTTGTGATGACAAAAACATCATTTATAATATTGTCCCATTTAGGTTGATTTTATATGAATGCATGAAGAGATTCATGAAAAGACAATCATAGGGTATTAATGGTGGTTATCTCAGGGGATTAGATTTCATATATGTTTTACTTTATTCTTTTATGTATTATTGAAAGTTTGTCAACATGTGTTGTAAAGCACATAATAAAAATAAACTATTTTTCCTTGTGGAAAAAATAAGGGAAAAACCAAAAAAGGTGAATATTTTATCAGGCCTAATGTTATTACATTTTTTGCTGTGTCGATGTGAAGCAAATTTAATCTTATTCAACCCTTTGAGCAATCTTTGATTAATATACAGTCATCAATTACCTTTCAAGGTCAAAAAAGAACAGAGCCAAAAAGCAGTTGAACATACCTAGTGAGGACTTTACTTATTTGGCAAAGAGAAAGCTACTTCACAACGAAGGTTACACATTCCTTGGCATCCACAAAGCCATACATTCATCAATTCAAATGTAAGTTCTATTATAGTGTTATTCTCATCAGGGCAAATTCTTCATTTGTCTTGTTCTCAGTCTTTTGCTTGGTATCCAGCACAGTGGCTGCCTTACCCCAGAAATACAATCAATATTTACTAAAGGAGTGAATATATTCACACACCCATATAAGGCATAATTTTGTGCTTTTGTTGTTCTTTTGTTATTTAATATTCATTCTAAATTCCTCCCACAAGTATTTTTTAGTAATTATTAATATAATGTCCAGAGGGTCCAAAAATATTAGTAATGAGAACAAATACTAATTTAACATTTGCGTCAGTTCTATTCTAAAGGCTTTATGTATATTCACTCATTTAGTCCTGGAAGCCAGCGTTACCCCCATTTTACTGATGGTGATGCTGAAGCACATCATTTGCCTAAGGATCTGTAACTACCGAGTTGCAGGTTCAGGGTGTGAGTCCAGGTCTAACTCCAGAGTCAAGCTTTTCCTACAGGCGTGTCCCTTACCTCTGACAATATAGAAATGCCAGCACTTGTAGGTCGGCTCATTCATAACTGGTGCACCTTGATTTATTTTCTCTGCTGAGATTTGTTTCATTTCTCCTTAGGTAGCAACGGAGCTGTGCAGTGCATGGGAGTGGTTGATTTGGCAGGGTATAGAACTGATGTGAACAACATGCTATGCAAACCAGATGAGTAAAGATATTTAACAAGAGAAACACCAAATGTTGCCATGAATCTAGGGGAAATGGGGGCAAAGGCCCGAATAGATGACCAGAGGCAGATGTGAGAATGATTGCGAGGACAAGGCTTGACCATGGTCAGGAGGAGCAGGCAAATGTGTAGGCCCATGTACACATAAATGCAAACCAGAATAGCAAGCAGAATACAGGCAATAGGTGTATGTTGCCAGCAGCAGCAAAGAGACTGAGGCAGAACAAAGGTTTTCTGAGGTACAACCTACTGTACCCATTTAGCCCAAGGTAAGAATTGGCTTTGGAGGGCAAGCAGTTCTGAGATAAGATGCTATTGTCAACAGCACTTGGATGGACTGCAGAATTGGGAAATCAAGCTAAGCATGTTTTTCTGTAGATTTAATTTTTGTTCAGTTTTATTTTTAAAATATTTACTGAGTAATATGTGTTCACTGAGGGCTTCCCTTGTGGCTCAGCTGGTAAAGAGTCCGCCTGCAATGTGGGAGACCTGGGTTGGATCCCTGGGTTGGGAAGATCCCCTGGAGAAGGGAACAGGTACCCACTCCAGTATTCTAGCCTTGAGAATTCCATGGACTGTATTGTCCATGGGGTTACAAAGAGTCAGACATGACTGAGTGACTTTCACTTGTATGTGTTCACCAATAAGCAAAAAAGAGAGAGGAGATATCACAATACCACCACTCAAGGATATTACAGTTAAAGAGCAGCATGAAATCCTGTGCTGTGAAGACTTTTCAAACACACAAAAGCAGAAAGCTGAGTGTGATGCCGTGTCGTAAACCCATCCCTCACCTTCAGCATGCCAGTGTTCTTGTTCTCCTGACCCCTCCCACGTTTTACATATGTGCACACACGTGCACACACACACGGAAACAGAAAAGAATGTCACAGCACTCAGAAACGTCATAGATATCCTTCTCTTAATACTATAATCATCATTAAATTGCCTTCTTAATAAAAAAAAATGAATGATTATTTTTTTCTGGCTTCATAGCACTGTAGTCTTGATATATCATTCATAGTGTATGGTGTTAGTTGTTCAGTTGTGTCTGACTCTTTGTGACCCCATGGACTGTAGCCTTTCAGGCACCTCTGTCCGTGTAATTTTCCAGGCAATTTTCCAGGGCATCTTCCTGACCTGAGGATTGAACCGCAGTCTCTTGCCTTGCAGGCAGATTCTTTACCGTCTGGGCCACCAGGGAAGCCAACCACATTTATTTATGCTTGGTTCACTCCCAGTTTTAAAAATAAAAATGCTGTCCTCATATATACATAAATATGTATACACAGGAGGCTTCCCTGATGACTCAGTGGTAAAGAATCTGCCTGCCAAGCAGGAGATGGGTTCAGTCCTTGGGCCAGGAAGATCCCATGGACGAGGAAATGGCAACCCACTCCAGTATTCTTGCCTGGGAAATCTCATGGACAGAGGAGCCTGGTGGGCTACAGTCTATGGGGTGGCAAAGAGTCAGACACAACCTAGTAACTAAAGCAACAACAACCATGAAGACACACACACACACACATATATATATGATATACATGCACATGATATAGCATGTACCTTTTCTGCTTATATATATATATATATACACACATACATACAAGATATATATATATATATGTTTATGTGTATGGAACATTTGTACATTATTCCAATTTGGTCCTTAGAATAAACTGTTAGATGTGAAATTTCTGGGTCAAAGAGTAAGTCTATTTTAAATGTTTTTATATTTATTATCAAATAACACTCCAGAAATTTTCCACTTTTTCATAGCCTTACTAAGAGTGTATGCATATGCCTATATTTCATTTGCCTCGGTAATACTGAGTGGTAGAAATTCTTTGTAGTTTTTTCAAGTTGATCACTTTGAGATATCATTATGAAGATGTATAATTAATTGAATATTACAAATATTATGTATTTTAGTGTTTATAGGCCGAGTCACCAAAAGTAAAAGACTGATTTCATAAACTACACACTTCTTTTTTTCACATATTGATTTTAACCTTATATGTGTATTTTTGTAGATGTACTTGACAGAGGGAAAAAAAATCTGCATTCCCAGAATATTTAATAGCTTGTTTAATTTTCTGAGAAGGCATAGATTGCTTTAAAGGAGATTGCTAGTAAATTAGATTAACTATCTTTAGCATTCAGTTCCAAAATCATTGAGGTTTATATTCATTAAATATGAATTTGTCCCCAAATTCATTTTCTTGTTCTTTATTGTTGCCACTGCATGATTGGTTATTTTCCATTTTGGAAGATTTAGTATTTGAGTAGGTCAGATGATGGTTTGATAGCTTACAAAATTTTAACAATCAGACACTGGAGCACTAAGTAAATTACATCTATGTATAATAACCTCTTCCAAAAAATATAACTATATGATAGTAAAGTGAAGTATGTATGTAAAATATCCTTTGGTCTAATGGCTATTTTTATTTTTC
This sequence comes from Dama dama, assembly GCF_033118175.1. Taxonomy (NCBI): domain Eukaryota; kingdom Metazoa; phylum Chordata; class Mammalia; order Artiodactyla; family Cervidae; genus Dama; species Dama dama. Next base: position 27,047,583 of record NC_083698.1, on the reverse strand, counting down.
AAAAGATAATTTATCTATAACTATTAATATTTTGAAAAGCTTTGCTATTAACATCAACTGGTTGAGGAGGATTCAGCAAGCTCAAATGTTTTTTTCTGAATAATAAAAATGCCCAGAATAGAATCTAGCAACGAAAGTCAACAGAGAGGGAGTGATGGAAAGAGGGAAGCTAGGCAAATTGTTTTATATTTTGCATAACTGAAGAGCCAGATGGCCTAACTGGATTTTTATTTTCAGAACCACCCACTGCAGGATTTTAAGTAAGTTCTCAAGTCAAACACAGTACTGCGAAATAGTTTAACGATGTCTAGAGCAGAGCCCACCACCTTATCCAGGCATTACCAGATTCCTGTCTTTGTGATGTGGCCAGATCTGTCTTTTACTGGTCTAGAAACAATTTTACACTAATTTTCTACCTCTTCTGGGTAGAGATGCAAAAAAGGAATAGGTATGGTACTGCTTAGGAAATGTTCAAGATTCTACTTTAGGTTTTTCTAATCTAATATCAACTTGACAGTAATATTTAATGTCTTACCCCATTTGTCACTTTTACTCCATTTTGAAGTATCTTGTAATGACCACCTTGCTCATCAAAGAGAAGCAATAAAATTGATCCAGCATATCAAATATACACTAGTGATGTATTTCACTATTTAATTTTAGGGAATATTTGCTCTAATGCTGTTTTTAATCATCAAAAACCTGAATTAAAGCATATAAATTTAGTAAAACATTGTTTTAAAGTTTATTTTCTTGCTTTTGTCTTTTTAAATTCTTGATACTCCAAAATAATTCAATTATCCATTTCTAGCTTTAAAAAATTGTGCTATTTCTCTTTTTCATTTTTTGCATCCAATTTATATCTCTCTTTACCATGTTTACATTCTGGCAAATAATCAAAAGTTAAATGGCCAAATTCCTCAAGAAAAGCTGTACTTTGTTATTTCCTGACCAAAAAGAAACTTGTTGGACCATGAGTCTAGCCAGAAAAAACAAATGTCTGTTGAAAATGATCTGGTCCAATTTTATAGGTCCAGTCTGGAGATGGATTCTGAGCTGCAGGTTAATATCCAAACTTTCTATGTTAGAATGAAACCAAATCTATTAGGGCTTGATCATCATCAGTTAAGGCCAAAGAGCTAACCGGTGAAATATATACCTAGTTTCATTCCAGCTGGCTAACACTGAATGTTTTTTTATAAGGATGAGTCACTTTTCTAAAGAATTCTACAGTAAACCAGTTCTATGTCAGAACGTTGTGAAGGATTGACTTTGGCATCTGCTCTTTTGGGCTTCTATTTCTTCTCATATCTCCTTTAAGGAATCTAGCTTGGATTTATCCAACTCGCTTTCTCTGTTTCAATTTCCTTTTGTAACCCATTGGCTGCTTGAATCTCTGGCTCAGTTGGGAGTGTCAGACAGCACTACCCTGCTCTGGTCTCCCCGTTTGGGTACCTTCCAGTATAACCAAACTCCCCTGGAAAACAACTACAAAAGCATCAAACATGTCAGGCTTGGAATAATTTTGCTGAGTCAGTTTAGAATCGGATTCAGTGAGACACAGCTGCCCTTAACAAAGCATCCTCTGTCCTGTTACACTTAGGGATGAGAATACTGCACAGACACAGGGGCCCAGACTAACCGTGTGTATCATTTTACGAACAGGAAGAAGAAACCCTGGAGCCTGAGATGCTGTTATGCCTAAATGATAAAGGGATTTAGATTTTGGCTTTTGAGTATCAGCCCCTGCACTGCATTGCATGATCCTGTTGAACAGCAGGTAAGTGTGATGGTTTCATCTCTAGATAATTCAGCCCTGAATTACTTTAAGCAAGTTTTTTAGTTCTAAATATTCAGAAAAACATTTCAGACATTAATTTGGCTATATCTACCTTTTAAGAGGAGCAATAGTGAAAAATCAAGCAGGATAACCATAGGTTGCAAACTTACTGGTTAAGAAATTAGGCTGTATAGTAACAGAATTGAATTTTTGCCACATTTCCCACCACGTACTAGCTATGTGACTTGGGCCAAATTACTTAACGTCTCTTAATTTCAGTTTGTCTGTTGACACAGTGAGTATAACAATAAAGCTTAATTGTGAGTATTAAAGTGATCCATATGAAGCTTCCACGTGCCCGCCTTATGTGTGATGTCAGTTCAGTTCAGTCACTCAGTCGTGTCCGACTTTTTGCGACCCCATGAAACGCAGCATGCCAGGCCTCCCTGTCCATCACCAACTCCCAGAGTTTACTCAAACTCATGGCCCTTGAGTCGGTGATGTCATCCAGCCATCTCATCCTCTCTTGTCCCCTTCTCCTCCTGCCTCCAATCCCTCCCAGCATCAGGGTCTTTTCCAGTGAGTCAACTCTTTGCATGAAGTGGCCAAAGTACTGGAGTTTCAGCTTCAACATCAGTCCTTCCAATGAACACCCAGGACTGATATCCTTTAGGATGGACTGGTTGGATCTCCTTGCAGTCCAAGGGACTCTCAAGAGTCTTCTCCAACACCATAGTTCAAAAGCATCAATTTTTCAGTGCTCAGCTTTCTTCACAGTCCAACTCTCATATCCATACACGGCCACTGGAAAAACCATAGCCTTGACCAGACAGACCTTTGTTGCAAAGTAATGTCTCTGCTTTTTAATAGCTATCTAGGTTGGTCATAACTTTCCTTCCAAGGAGTAAGTGTCTTTTAATTTCATGGCTGCAATCACCATCTGCAGTGACTTTGGAGCCCCCAAAAATAGTCTGACACTGTTTCCGCTGTCTCCCCATCTATTTCCCATGAAGTGATGGGACCAGATGCCATGATCTTAGTTTTCTGAATGCTGAGCTTTAAGCCAACTTTTTCACTTTCCTCTTTCACTTTCATCAAGAGGCTTTTTAGTTCCTCTTCACTTTCTGCCATAAGGGTGGTGTCATCTGCATATTTGAGGTTATTGATATTTCTAGGGATCACTATATTAGTAGAGTTTGAATGAATCACAAGGACCTTATCTTGCTCCTCCATCTTGTCCTCCATGTGCCATCCCTGGTTTCATTAGATACACATGAATTGTCAAGAGTGAGTTCTGAATTGTAGTTTTGTATGTCTGTTAATTTTCATTCTAATTCAGTGTGGTTGATATTCTTTAAACTTCTGTGTAACACCGCGGAGTGCTATCAAATGCTTCAAGTTCTCACTTTTTTTTTTCCCCTTGAAGCTTGCCTGTGTTTGGTGAGCATGCTCTTTGATTCTTTTTCTTTTTTTCAGAATGTGTTTTCTCCTTCTGTGGGATCAATCTCATACTTTTTCATGCTTTGCTTTCTCCTTTTCCTGTCGTCATTCTCTATTCTTTATTCTCCTGATGCAAGTTTCCTTCCTCCTCCTCAGAATCATATAGTTTAATCCTTCCTTTTCAATATAATTCTGTGCACTATATATATTTAATTTTTTTCATTTTCTGCAATAAATGTCAAACATTTCTTAATTCTCTTCATTTTACCCTTGATTCTGGCTATTGGCTAGAAAAAAATTTCTTCTTCTCAAAAGGAAAAAGCATTATCTCACTAACTATAGACTAATAACTTTATCTCAGCAATATTCTAGGGTGCATTTTAAACAAATAGTTTCTGAGCATCTGAGGAAAAAAAGGATCATGAAAAATGAACATATATTCATTTAGAATAAGTCACGATGGGTATAGTTTATTTCTTTCCTTGATAGAATTACTAAACAAATGGTCAGTAAATGTATTAAGCATGACATATCTAGGCTTCAAGAAGAGATTTAGAAAGATTTTTTTTAACGTGTTCTTTAAAAAAAAACTTTATTTTTTTAGAATAGTTTAGGTTTAAAATAAAATTGAGAGGAAAATACAGGATTTCTCATTTACTCCTTCCTACCTATAGACATAAATATCCTCCCTTCTCATCAATATCACTCACCAGAATGCTACTTTTTTCACCAACAATGATCCCACATTGACAAATCATGATCACTCTGCATAGTTCACTCTTGGTGTCCTTATTTCAATATATTCTATGGGTTTGGGCAGATGTCCAATAACATATATACATAATCATGCAAAGTATTTTCACTGCCCTAAAAATTCTCTGTGTTCTGATTATTCATCTCCACAGTATCCCTCCACCCTCTCCCATTTCCTCACTTCCAAACACTAGTCTTTTTAAAATTGCCACAATTTTGACTTTTCCAGAATCATATATGTTTGGAAACATACAATATGTAGCTCTTTAAGATTGGCGTCTTTCACTTAGAAATATGTGTTCATGTTTCTTTCATGTCGTTTCATAGCTTGATAGGTCATTCCTTTTTAGTACTAAATCATATTGCATTATTTAGATGTACCAAGGTTTATTCATCCATTCAGTTACTGAAGGATTTGGTTGCTTCCAAGTTTAAACAATTATCAGTAAAGCATCTATGAACACCTGTGTGCAGGTTTTTGTATGGACAGAAGTTTTCAGTTCCTGTGAGTAAATGGTACCAGAGTGTGATTGTGGAATCATATGGTAAGAATATGCCTACTTTTGTAAGAAACTTGCAAGTGTCCTCTGAAATGGCTGTGCCCTCTTGCATTCCGACCAGCATTATATGAGAGTTCCTAAAACTCCTTATCAGCATCTGGTATTGTCAGTATGTGGATTTTGGCCATTCTAGTAGGAATCATAGTGTCATCTCATTGTTTTAGTTTCCATTTCTCTGGTGACTCATGCAGCACTTTTTTATATGCTTATTTACCATTAGTGTATCTTTTTTGTTGAGGAATTTGTTAAGGTCATTGGTTCATTTTTTTAAGTAGATTGTTTGTTTTCGTATTGTTGAATTTTAAGATTTCTTTATATATCTTGGATAAGTCTTTTAAACAGGTATATCTTTTGCATATATCTTCTCCTAATCTGTGGCTTGTTTTCTCATTCTCTTGATATTCTTTCACAGAGCAGAAGTTTTAATGAAATTCAAATTATCAATTATTTCTTTCATAGGTTGTATCTTTGATATTTTATCTATAAAGGCATCACCATAGCCAAGGTCATGTAGTTTTTCTACTGTGTTTTCTAGGAGTTCACTATTTTGCATTTTACAGTTAGATCTATGATCTATTTTGAGTTAATTTTTGTGAAGGTTTTAATGTCTGTGTCTAGATTTCTTTTTTTGCAAGTGAATTTCCAGTTATTCTGGTACCGTTTGTTAAAGAGATTTCCTTTGCCCCATTGTGTTGCCTTTGTTATTTTGTCAGGGACCAGTTGATTATATTTATATGGGTCTATTTTGGGGCTCTCTGTTCTGTTTCATTGATTTGTCTGTTTTTTCATCAATACCACACTGTTTTGGATACTGTAGTTTTTTTTTTTTAAGTAAGTCTTGAAATTAGGTGGTATCCGATTTTGTTTTTCTCCTTCAGTGTTGTTGGCTAATCTGACTTCTCCATCTAAACTTTAGAATCGGTTTGTAGATATTACAAAGCAGTTCAGATTATTTATAGATGATTGGAATATCCAACCAGAGGATTAAGTAAAGTTGACATCTTTAAAATAACTGGAAACAAGTTCATGAAATCCTTTCTGAACCTTCGATGAATTTTGCAAGGTTGCAAAATATGCCATCAATACACAAAAGTCAACTGTTTCTATACATCAAAAATGGGGAAAAAAAAAAAAAAGAAATAGAGTCAGAGGCCAATCAATAAACCTATACATCTATGCACAACTGATTTTTGACAAGTGCTAAGATCATTAGTAGTTAAAGAATTTTTTTAATATGTATTCCAGGGACAACAGTATATCCACATACAAAGAAATGAAGTTAGATCCTTAACCTCACACCATATAAAAAATTAAGTTGACTTAGCTAAATATAAGTGATTCAAGTGTAAAACTCTTACAAGAAAACATAGGGATAAATCTTCATGGCCTTGCATCTGGTAATGAATTTTTAGATATAACAACAAAAACAACAAAAGTGAAAATATATACGTATATATCAATACACAATGGAATATTATTTAGTTGTAAAAAAAAATGAAGTACTGATACATTGTATAATGTGGATATACCTAGAAAACATTTTGCTAAACTGAACAATTAAGACACAAAGGTCACATATTGTTAAATTCCACTTACATGAAATGTCTAGAATAGATAAATCTGTATAAACAGTGAGCAGATTGGTAGTTGGCAAAGTCTGGAATCAGCAAAAAGGGTCAAATGGGGAGTAATTGCTTAATGTGTTTTATTTTGGTGTGATGGAGATATTTTGAAAGTAGAAAACAGTGATGACTGTACAACATTGTAGATGCACTAAATGGCCATTGAATTGTTTATTTTAAAACACTTAATTTTATGTAACCTAAATTTCATCTCAATAAAAAATTTTAAAATAACAAAATGGAGTTATAGTCATTCCTCAGTATCTTTGAGAGATTTGTTCCAGGAAACCCCTTGGATACGAAAATCCAAGGATGTTTAAGTCCATTATATAAAAGAAAGTAGTACTTGAATGGAACTATGTGGCTCAGCATTAAAGAATCCACCTGCAATGAAATGCTGTTTTCTTTTCTTGTATTTGGTGTTGGGATAATTCTGTCCTCATAAAATGAGGTAGGAAGAATTTGCTGTGCTTCTACTTTCTAGAAGAGATTTTGTATATTTGGTATCATTTTGTGTTAAATGTTTGGTAGAATTCATTAGTGAAACTATCTGGATCTTTGATTTATTTTTTCAGATGAATAATTATTAATTAATCTTTAATAGATATATGCCTATTATCTCTCCTTGTGTGTTTCAGTAGTGTTTTTCAAGGAACTGGTCTCTTTTGCCTAAATTTTCAAGTTGAACATAGATTGATTGATAGTACTACTTATTATTTTCATTTCCATTGGGTCAGTAATAATGGCCACATCTTTAACACATTATTATTCAATTGTATCATCATTGTTTTTTCTTGGCTATTCTAGCTAAAGTTTTTCTAATGTTATTGGTATTTTAAAAAAACAGTTTTGTATTCGTTGCTTTTCTGCATCATTTTCCTGTTTCCAGTTCTATTGATTTCTGCTCTAATTTTTAATATTCATTTTCTTCTGCTTTATTTTTAATCTGTTTTTCTTCTCTAGTTTCTTAAGAAAGAGCTTTTTAAAAAAATTTTTTACTGTGCTTTATGGGTATATCTCTGTTGATAGACATTTAGGTTGCTTCCATGTCCTGGCTATTGTGAATAATGCTGCAATGAACATTAGGGTCCCTGTATTTTTTTTATTTTCTCCAGATATGTGTCCAGGAGTGGGATTCCTGGATCATGATCATATGGTAGCTGTATTTTCAGTTTTTCAATTTTCGTTCCCACCAACAATGTGGAAGGGTTCCCTTTTCTCCATGCCCTCTTCAGCATTTATTGTTTGTAGATTTTTTTGATGATGGCCACTCTCACAGGTGTGAGGTGATACCTCGTTGTAGTTTTGATTTATATTTCTCTAATAATAATGCTTCCCTGATGGCTCAGAGGGTAAAGTGTCTGCCTACAATGCGAGAGACCTGGGTTCAATCCCTGAGACAGGAAGATTCCCCTGGAGAAGGAAATGGCAACCCACTCCAGTACACTTGCCTGGAAAATCCCATGGACAGAGAAGCCTGGTAGGCTACAGTCCATGGGGTCGCAAAGAGCTGGACACGACTGAGCAACTTCACTTTCACTTCACTTTCAATAATTAGCAATGTTGAGCGTCATTTCGTGGCCTGGCTGGCCATCTGTATATCTTTTTTGGAGAAATGTCTACTTAGATCTTCTATCCGTTTTTTGATTGAGTTGTTTGTCTTTCTGATATTGAGCTGCATGAGTTATTTGTATATTTTGGAGATTAAGCCCTAATTGGTTGCTTCGTTTGCAAATATTTCCTCTCATTCTGAGGGTTTTCTTTTGTTTTTATTTATGATTTCCTTTGCTATTCAAACATTTTTAAGTTTAATTAGGTCTGATTTGCTTATTTCTGTTTTTATTTTGATTTTTAAATTTTAGATCTTTATTTTCTTATTCTAAAATTATTAACTTAATTTTCAATTTGTTTAATCTAAATTCATTAATTTATTAATCTAAAATAATCTAAGTCTATTCTTAATCTAAAATTTAGATCTAAATGTTAGATCTTCATTGCTTTGCAGTTATACTGTTTGTTTATTTCTGTTGCTTTGGGGCTCTTCTCTAGTTGTGGTGAGGCAGGGCTACTCTAGTTGTGGCAGGCGGGCTTCTCACTGCTGTGACGTCCCTTGTTTTAGAGCAGGCGCTCTGGGCGTGTGAGCTTCAGTAGCTGAGGCTCCCGAGCTCAGCGGCTGCAGCTCCGGGCTCTAGAGCAGAAACTCAGTGAGTGGTGCACAGGCTTAGATACTCTGTGGCATGTGGGGCTTTCCTGGACAGGGCATCAAACCCATGCCCCCTGCATTGGCAGGCAGATTCTTTACCACTCAGCCACCCGGGAAGCCCTACAGTTAAATTTTTAATGTGATAAATTTCCTTCTAAGTGCTACATTCGCTGCATCCTACCATTTTTGATAAGTTCTATTTTGCTTTCATTTAATTAAAAGTATTTTAAAAAGTTCTCCTAAGCCGCCTTCTTTAACTCATGTGTTATTTAAACTCCAACACATTTGGGGTTCTTCCAGCTATCTATTGTCAGTGGCCATTTTATTATTTTCTGAGAACAAACTTTGTATTATGTCTAGTTTTTCAAATTCATTAAGATATGTTTTATGGTCCAAAATGTGGTCTGTTTTAGTGTATACTCCATGTTCACTTGAAACAAATGTATATTATGCTCTTGTTTAATGGTGTATTCCATAAATGTCAATTATATAGAGTTGATTGATAGTGTTGTTCAGATCACCTATATCCTTACTGATTTTCTGCCTGCTTGATATATCAATTACTGACAGAAGGGCTTTGAAGTAACTTTAATCATGGACTTGTCTATTTCTGTTTTCAAATCTCTCAGTTATAGCCCCATGTATTTTGGCACTTACACTCTTAGATGAATACAAAGTTAGGGTTATTGTACCTACTTGGAAAATTGACACCTTTATTACCATCTTGTCTGAAATTAATATGGATACTTCAGCTAGCTTTTGATTAGTGTTAAAAAGTACAGTGTTTCTTCATCCATTTTTTTTATTATTAACCTATCAGTATTTACACTTGAACTGGAAATATTGTAGATAATATAACTGAGCTGTGTTTTTGTATTAATCCACTCTGAGAATCTGTCTTTGATGTATTTAGATAATTCACATTCAAAGTGATTATTTCCTATTTGTTGTATTTGTTACTTGTTTCTCCCCCACTTCTTGCTATTTTTACACCTTTCCTTGTTTCAAGTTAAAATTTAATGTCATTTCATCTTTTGTCTTAGTGTATCAGTTATACTTAAAATAATTAAAAAGTTGCTCTATTGTATACAATACACATTTTTAACTAATCTGTTTTCAAATACTGTACCAATTCTCATGCTATGCATTACCTTATAACAAAGTTGTTCCAATTCCTTCTCTCCACCATTATGATATTGTGTCATTCTTTTAATTTATCTGTGTTCTATAATCACCCAATGCTTACTTTTGCTTTTACCAATAGTTATCTTTTAGGTCAATTATAAATAAGATAACATTTATGTTACCTTTCTATAATCTTCCTCTGTCCTCCCTTTCTTTATGTAGCTCCAGTTTTCTAACCATGTCCTTTTTTTTCTGCCGGTATTACTTCTTTTTTTTTTTTTTAATTTATTTGTATTCATTCATTTTTGGCTGCACCAGGGTTCATTGCCTTGGGTGAGCAGAGGCCGCTCCTCCCTACAGTGTGCGGGCTTCTCTTGGCGCCCTCGCTCGCTGTGGAGCACAGGCCCAGTGCGTGCTGAATCCAGTCGTTGCGGCTCACAGGCTCAGTAGTGGCGGTTCGTGGGCCCTAGAGCACGCAGGCTCAAATAATTGTAGCATGGGCTTCGTTGATCTCCAGCATGTGTGATATTCCTGGAGCAGGGATCGAACACATGTCCCCTGCATTAGCAGGCAGATTCTTATCCACGGCACCATCAGGGAAGTCCTCTGCATTGCTTCTTTTAATATTTCTTGCAAGGTTGTCCTGTTTGTGATGAATTTTATTTTTGGAGGGGTGTACTTGTGAAGGGTAATTTTACTGATGAAGAATTCCTCATCAACGTTTTTCTTTTTTTTCAACATTTAAAATATTTCACTTTACTTTCATCTTGTTTACATAGTCTCTTAGGATAAGTAACTGATATTCTTGTCCATGATCCTCTTATAGGTCACAATGTGGCTTTTGTTTTCTGTGTTCCCTTTCTATTTGTTTTCTTGGAATTTGAATCTGATATGCATTTCTGTGGTTATTTGGTATTTACCCTACTTGCTGCTCTTTGAGCTCTTAGATACATAGTTGGACATCTGTGATTAATTTTGGAAAGTTATTGACAGTTGTAACTTTAAATGTTTCTTCTCCATTTACAATTTCTTCTCATTCTAATTTTGTTTACTCAAATTACATGAATGTTAAATCTTTGATATTGTCCTAGAGTTCTTGTATTGTCTGTTATATTTCTATTTTTTCTTCATATTCCAATTTAGGAAATTTTTATTGACTTACCTTCAATTTCACTGATTCTTTTTTCAGACATGTCATATCTACTGAGAAGCCCATTGAAGGCATTGTTCATTTTTGTTACAGTTTAAAAAAAAAAAATCTTAAGTTTTCATTTTGATCATTTATTAGTGTTTTTTTACTAAAATTATCCATCTATTCTTTCATGGTGTCTACTTTCTACATTAAAGCTCTTAATATATTAATCACAGTTAGTTAAAATTCCTTGTCTAAATAATTCCAAAGTCTGTGTCATATCTGAGTCTGGCTTTGATGACTAGTTTATTTCATTGCCCTCTAACATAGCTATTAATTTTGGATTGGAAGCACTACATTGAATAATAGAAACTGTTAAATCTGCCTTGGTGTCAAGCTGTTTAAATTCTTTCATACCTGTAGATTCCAGAAACTTCATATACCTTCATTGTCTTTGTATTTTCTCCTCTTGATGTTAGGATTCCCTAAATAGAAAGAGTCTGTGTCTTGCAGCTCTTTCAGCTGAAATTCATTGTGATTACACTGCTGCTGCTAAGTCTCGTCAGTCGTGTCCGACTGTGCGACCCCACAGACGGCAGCCCACCAGGCTCCCCCGTCCCTGGGATTCTCCAGGCAAGAACACTGGAGTGGGTTGCCATTTCCTTCTCCAATGCGTGAAAGTGAAAAATGAAAGTGAAGTCACTCAGTCGTGTCCGACTCTTAGCGACCCCATGGACTGCAGCCCACCAGGCTCCTCCATCCATGGGATTTTCCAGGCAAGAGTACTGGAGTGGGGTGCCATTGCCTTCTCCGTGTGATTACACTAGATCCGTGTTGTTTGGTGGTACACTATGAGTGAAGGGGAGCATTTAATTCTTTCATGATTGAATCGCAGTCTTTCAGTAGTCGTGTGTCTCATGGATGCAGCCTTCATGAATGTTTCTCCAGTAGTATAGCTTTTCCTCCCTGCCTCCTATTCCTTTTCCAGCTGCAAAATTTCCAGTTCATTTTCTTGAAGTCCTGACCTCTGTTGATTATACTCTGTTTTGTGTTGTGTTCCCAGTAGGTGAGACAAGAAGACTGGAGGGGCTGGAGTGGGGAACAAAAATTCCTTTCTCCAGCTGGAATCAGCTCTGACAACGTGTTTTTACTTTTATACTAGACTAGGCATTTTTAATGTAGAAGTTTCTGGGTGAATTTTACAAAAATTACCTTTTTCCTAGCCACCTTTCTATACGAGACCCATGAGGGTCTTTTCTGTATCATCACAATGACAGTCTGGTGGGGTCCTGTGGTCAAATCCTACAAAAATATGTAACCCTTCTAACACTCAGCCCTAGGAACTTCTCACTCTCAAGCTAGTCCACACTCAGCTTCCCATGATATATCAAAATTATCATGTAAGAGCTCCTACCAGTTTTTACTACAGTGGTTTCTGCTCCAGGTCTTTATCTTTCTAGATATATTTTTCCTTATTGATTTCAAGGTGGCAATTTGCCCTGTAAACCCTGTGTTCTGTTGAATCCAAGAAAAGTCATTGATTATTAGTTTGTCCAGTGTTTTCTATTTATAAGTATGGGAACTTTTTTTTATGTCACATGTAAAACAAGAAGGCCTTAAAACTCATATTTTAAAAATTTATTATATTTCACAAGTGGTGAAAACATTTGAAAATATGCTAACTATTGAAATACAAATGACAACACAAAGAAATGCTGTCTGTTTTATAAAAAAGCAAGTTGTAAAATATGAATAATGTCATTTTAGTATTGAAAAAGATATGTGTGTGTGTGTGTGTGCGTGCGTGCATGTTTGCTCAGCCATTCAGTAGTGTCTGACTGTTTGCAACCCCATGGACTGTAGCCCACTCTCCTCTGTCTATGGGATTTCCCAGGCAAGATACTGGAGTGGATTGCCATTTCCTCCTCCAGGCAACCTTCCCAACCCAGGGACTGATCCCATGTCTCTTTCATCTCCTGCATTGGTAGGCAGATTTCTTTACCACTGTTCTGCCTGGGAAGCCAATGTGTATGAACAAATATCTTTGTGCAAGAAAGTGCTGCATTCTGTGTCTCTAAAAGAACAAGACATTGAACCTGAGCAGAGTGCTTGGATCAGGTTTGCCCTTCATACCATGTAAGATGAGTAGTCAAGGGCTCATATTAGCTTCCAGAAATAGTAACTATCAACTTGATGCTTGGCCAGAATCAGTCAAAAGAAAGAGATTTTCCCAACCATAGCATACCACAACTTTTTACTGTGGTATTTGTTGCAAATGATTATAAAAATAGTTTATAGGTGCAAAAGTTCAAATAAAATGCAATTCAGAGATGAATTAGATCAGTCACAGCACAGTTTGTAAACAGTAGGAACCTAATCATCTTTGCTTGAAATCTGAAGAAATATGGGGGGCTTCTGGGAGTTTCCACAAAACAATAGCAGGTCTTTTGTTTATTTTATATTGATTTGAGTGAATTATATGTTAATGGCTATAAAAAAGAGGAAATTTTCTGAATCTGAAAGGAGTCATACTACATAGCCACAAGCATGGATTTTAGCCTTATTACGTTTATGTCTTATTCTTGAGAATAGGACTTACTGATTAATGGAGAATAATGAGTATCTCCAGGACTTGAAAATTTTAACTGCAGCAACCTTGAAATATCAGGGAAAACCCTTGGAGTCATACTGAATTCAAGAACTAAAATAACACTTGAAGGATTTTTTAAATGTATTTTTAGATATTTTTTAATGTATTTTTAGATATTTGTTTAATGAAAGATCTTTCATACTGAAAGCAGTCCAGAGATCAGGACAAAGAGACAGTATTGGTTAAGAAACAAGAATGTTTGCTAAGTCTCAGAGTGGGCTTATTTTATTATTCTGATCTTCATGTTGCATAGCTTAACTTAGTGAACTAGGTAACTAGTCCAAATGGGAGACTTTGACAAAATATTACACAAATCTAGTAAATTCAGTGAAAGCTCTATTACCAAGTAACTAGAATGTTCCCTTTTGTGGGAAAAGTAGAGACAAGGTTGTCACCACTGGTTCCCTCTTGTAATTACCTGTATTTATTTGTGCAACATTTGGCATAGATGACCTCTCCCTTCATTTTTAGAAGTTTTCTTCTTGTGGCTTCACATTCCCCTAGTTTCCTCCAATATCATCAGTTGCTCAGTTTCAATTTTCTTCCCAGGCTCTTTCTCTGTCCCCATACCATTTTCTGTTCTGGGTCTATACACTCTTATCTTACCATGTCCCATACTTTACAGTTCTGCATTTGTGCATGCCATCAAAACCTCTACATTTATCTCTGAATTAAACACACACACACACACACACACACACACACACACACACACCAGACTTGTATTTTCTATATGAGCATTGAGTGATTTGTTAAAAAAAAAGTAATTTTTTGTTAATTCTTCTTTCAAGAACTCAATTTCTCAACCCTAACTCTGTTTTTCCTCAGCATTCTAGATCTTAGTCTATGGCATCACTTGTGCTAACTTAAGTCTAAAATCTGAGAGTCATCTTTTACTCCTCTTCTCTTCATCTAATTCTTCAGTTTGTCCTTTTGACTCCACCTCTATGTTATGTGAAAAAATCTTTAGTTCTTTCTGTTTACACTATATACTCCTGATATTATACCAGTTATCATCCTTTCTATCTGGATTATAGCACTACATTTTAATTGGTCTCCCTGCTTATGTTCTGTCTTTGCAGTAATATAGTACCCATAGAACAACCAGAATGATATTTTAAAACACAAATTGGATCTTGTCAATCCCTTGCTTAAAACTCTCCAGTGGCTTACTATTGTACATATTTATCATTACACTTCTTCCTCTGGCTTACAGAGCCTTTTAAATGTGGATCTTCGGCTACCTCTTTAAATTTTTATCCTTCCACTCTTCTCCTATAGGCACACAGCCTTTCTCTCTGCCTCTTGAGCTCACAGCCTTGTCTCTGTAGGGTGATGACCTTTATGTGACATATTCTTCCACATGATGACTCATGGCAGCCTCCCTTTTATCCTTAAAATCTCAGTGTAAATGTTCTCTCTTCAATGAGACCGTCCCTTTTCACCCAAACCAAGGTAATCATTCTGTCTCATATTATCACGTCACCTGTTACAGTTAGCTGCTTATCTTTTTCTTTATATGATACATAGTCTTAAGAGGGCAGAGACTATGTCTCTTGTTCACTGCTGAGTGTTTAGCATACAGAATAGTCTCTGGTTATAGAAGTTGTTCAGTAAATCCTTGCTTGAGAATTCCCTGGAGGTCCAATGGTTAGGACTCAGCATTTTCACTACTGTGGCCTGAGTTCAATCCCTGGTGAAGGAACTGCAAGCCACTTGGCATGACCAAAAGTTAAAAAAAAATAAGGCAGATAGGAGCAATATGAATTCATTGAACAATCTGTAAGGGCTGTCAAGATAAGGGGAGGGTATTTGAGAAAGATGGAGAGGTTAGGGTAGACATTTGAAATTTTTGCTTACTTCTCAGTTCAGCCTAAACCTAGCACTGCGTACTGGTAGCATTTCTCTATTATGTACAACGTTCTCTTCTCACTCTAAACTCTTTCATCCACACCTTCCAATTTAATTCCCACCTCTATCCAAACAACTTACAGTTTTGTATTCCTAGCCAGCATCTCTCCTCTGTTTTCCACATCTCTATATGCAAATGCTTACTTGGTATTTCTTCTTAAATATCTCAAACTCAGTTCAGACCCAACATGTCCCAGATATCCTCATGATCTTTTATTCTCAGATATGATTGTCTTTCTGTATTCCTGTGATTGATACTGCTCTCTATCCCATTATGCAAGGCACAATCCAGAAATCTTTTTTGAAACTTTACCCTTTGCCTAAAATCCAATCTAGAAATCTTGCTTTTCATCCTAAATATATCCTAATTTCCCATTCCATCCTCACCTCTACCTCATCAAAAGAAATAGCCCAGATTAATAGAGCACTTACTATGTACAGTACTCTTCTAAGAGCTTTTTCTTTATTAATGCAATTAACCATCTCAAACACTCTGTGAAGTAGATTCTGTCATTATTTATGTTTTACAGATAAGGATTCTTGACACAAGGAATATAGGTAAGTTGCTTGAAAGGCATAAAGTCAGCTTCAAACCTGAGCAGTTTGAAGGTAGAATCCGTATGTTTAAACATGGCACTCTCTGAGTCCAAGAATCCAGTTACCTTCAGCCTTAACATGCAATAATCTTTTATAGGGCTTACCATCATTGGCTCCAGCTCCGATAGCATTGTATTTCCAATCCACAGCCTGATTAGTGTTTTTAAGATACATAGCTCTTCATTTCCCCCGTTGTTTAAAACATCCTAGTATTTTACATTGTTTTGGATATAAAAATGAATGTTCTCATTGTTACCTTCAGTGTTCCTCCCTTGTTGAAGCTTTCCTTGCTCTTCCCGACTAGATCAAATTCCTTGTCATGTGTATTATTCTTAACTCATGACCCCAGCCTCCTCTGAGTTCACCTGCACCTGCAGTGATCTTTCTGTGCACACTGATCTTCTCCCACCTCCAGTACTTGCATCTTTGTTTCTCTGCTCGAGGGCTTGCTTGGATGCCATTGGCAAAACCCTGAAGTTGCCTAGAATTTAATGTTCCTAGAGGCAAACCTCATCCAGTGAAGAACACTAGTTGGTTGATAAGTACCCCATCTACTCCATATATTAGTGGGACATTTCTTTTTTTATTTATTTCTTTTTAATTGGAGGATAATTGCTTTACAATACCCCTGGAGAAGGAAATGGCAACCCCCTCCAGTATTCTTGCCTGGAGAATCCCATGGACGGAGGAGCCTGGTAGCCTACAGTCCATGGGGTCGCAAAGAGTCAGACACGACTGAGCGATTTCACTTCGCTTTCACTTGCTTTACGATATAGTGTTGGTTTCTGCCCTACATCAACATGAATCAGACATAGGTATACACATGTCCCCTCCCTCTGAAGCTTCCCTCCCACTGCCCACATCCCTCTACCTGCCACAGAGCCTTGGTCTGAGCTCCCTGCAAGTGGGACACTTCTGACTTGTGTTCCACAGAGTCTTTTAACCCTTTAAAGAATCTTTAACATAAATAAGTTTCAGTTCTGCACAGAGGTGGCTCATTCATGAAAGCCTTCTTCATTAATTCATTTTCCTCCCCTACATCGTTTTCTCTACTACCTCACTTGTGCGCCTGGGATTAATTCCCAAATAAACCACCTGCACTGAGTTCTTATCTCAGGGTCAGCTTTTGGAAAAACCTAAAGTAAGGCATCCCCTTAGTTTACCCTTTAACATTGTCCCGTACCTCTCCACAGCATAGTTAGAGTTTGTGCAAATATATAAAAAGAGGTCTGAAATAGTGTTCAGTGAATGGCCATGTTTTGGGAGGATGGGATTTTTACTTTCAATGTGGCTTTTTTCTTTTATAAGCACTATAATTTTAATAAAAATCAGTGGCATGAAAAATAAAATCAGAGCCATAAAATTAATAAGATGACATATTTTGCTTTTAATATGACTGTAGAATACAAACTTGTAATTTAAATAACCCTATTTTCCATGACATACTTTTCACTTTATTTTTCATATACTGATAGAAGGAAATAGCTTCATTTTTTTAGTAGTGGGAATATTTAATTACCCAAGCTTAGAGAAGGGTCCCCTTATTGTGAGGTTTTGCTAAAATAGAAATTGAAAAATGTAGGTGGCTAAAGAGATGGTATTTTGTCTTACTTGAATTTTTCTTAAAATAGATTTAATGTCATCTGGTCTCTATTAAGTAGTCTAAATTTAAAAGCAACTTAATTATCTTGGTGACTATATTTCACAGTTAAACCATTAGCTTTGCTGCTATAAACAAACATTTTAAAGGGATTGGGAATACATGTAAATCCATGGCTGATTCATATCAATGTATGACAAAACCCACTGGAAAAAAATAATAATAATAATAATAAAAATTTAAAAAAAAAAAAAAAAAAAAAAAAAAAGAGAGATTAATGGCTTTTCCTCCTCCTTCTTAACTGAAGGTAGAGTGAAAATAGAAATGGAAAGAGTTTAATCTAGTCAGTATGACCCCAACAGAAATTCAGAATGCCATTAAGGCTAAATTATTTACCTGGAAATAGGTTTTGTTTGCCACTGATAAGGCCATCACACATAAATCCCTGCTTTTTAAAATCAAATGTCTGAAGAGAATCGGTCCATGAGAGCTTCAGAGAATAGGTATTTACAGATCACAGATTTTTAAAATGACTTTTTAATCAATAGAAAGCACAAGCCTTCTTTGATTAAGAAAAATGTTTAACTGAGGGCATGGAAAGCTTTTCTAAAATTTTGATTCTAAAAGATTAATTCATAATAAGTAACTAGAAGTATTATATTATGGAAATACAGGTCCTAGAAGAGCCTTTGAAGTCAGAAGATATGGGGATAATAATAAATCAAGTGTATTTTTCTTTTATTCAATTTTTAAAGATTAAAAATATTAATATTTTATGTTAGAAGAGGTTGGGGCAATGAAGACACTCACGAATTGCCAGGGGCTGTATACAGTTGGAAAATCTTAATCTGTATCTCCTTCTACTTAAAGGTGTTTTCCGATGGTGGGGAAATGGAAAAATGCTCAAAAACCTAGACATAAGAATGTCCTCATAGTATGGCTTATACAACCAGCACTTTTATAAAGAAAATCATTCACGTGTACAATTATAGAGGCATTAAATAATGATACATCTACGTAATGAAAGATTTGCTACCCTTTAGAAATAATAATCATTTATAGGAAGAATGTTCATGATCTATTGAAAAGTGAAAATGTTCCTTTGCAAAGTAAAATATAAAGTCATGTTTAACAAGGACACGTATGTGCATATTTGAATGAGTATACAAAAGTGAATAAAATGCAGTAGTTATCCCTGGGGGATATATTCCAAGATCCCCAGTGGCTGCCTGAAACTGGAGATAGGACAGGACCCTAGCTCTGTTCTAATGAGGGGTAGCATATACCACATGAACACAGGGGACAAAGGGATGATTCATGTTCCAGGCAGGAAGGAGTAGGGTGGTGTGAGATTTCATCACATTATTCAGAATGGTGCACCATTTAGAACTTATGAATTTTTTATTTCTGGAATTTTCCATTTACTATTTCAGACTTGGTTGGTCATGTGTAACTAAAACCAAAGAAAGCAAAACAGCAGATAAGGGGAGACAAATGTATACAATATTATAAATCATGATTAACTTAGTATATGATTGCAGCCTTGGTGTTTATCTATATTTTGTACTTTTCCTGCAATGACTATAGCTTCTAAAATAACAGGTAAATATTACAAAAATAAGTCAGAACTCCACTATTTATATCTGAGACATTGGGCAAGACACTTAATTCCCTCTTTTTGAGGGAATTATAGTGAAAATTAACTGAGAAAGCACTTGTGATACCTTGGCAGAGATGGAGCATTTAATAAATGTTTGATAAATTTGACTTTCAGGGAATCTGACTTCTACTAATGCCTGTGTCACAATTTAGGAATGTGACCTTAAGCAAATTATTTAACTTCTTCAAATTTTACTTAACTTAATGGATAGTATTAAGGAGCTATACTGATATTAAGTCTTCTCTTCCAATCATTTTACTTTGTGGAGAATCTAACAGATTGGATGTAACAATATTATTTTCAATATATTAAAAGTATATATGTTTGAGTTTAAAGATGTGTTTATACATCAGGAGGGAAAAGGAAATAAAAGGAGTGAGCTTTTGTCAATCTGTAGAAATGTTTATATTAGACTCAACAATACATACTACTTAAAACTCACATGAATATAATTCAGAATGTAAAGTATGAGAAAGTTGAGAGGAGCAAGGGAGATGAAGTAAGAAGTTTGTCAGGCTATCCTAGAAAAGAACTGGGTCAAAGCAACTCAACTATTGCAGCTACTTAAAAGATTACTATACTGCTGGCCACTTCTGTGGGTCCAAAGCAGTAACATTAAAGACAGATACTTTCAAGAGAACAGCATCGAAACATGTATATTATCTAGGGTGAAACAGATCAGCAGCCCAGGTTGGATGCATGAGACAAGTGCTCAGTGCCTGGTGCACTGGGAAGACCCAGAGGGATCGGGTGGAGAGGGGGGTGGGGGGGTCGGAATGGGGAATACGTGTAAGTCCATGGCTGATTCATGTCAATGTATGACAAAAACCACTACAATATTGTAAAGTAATTAGCCTCCAACTAATAAAAATAAATGGAAAAAAAAGATACTTGAAAATTTAACCTTTATGATCTTTAAAAATAGAAGTAAAGTCCAGAATTCCATGGTACTACCCCAAGAGAGAGCCCCAAGGTGGCCACCCAAATTAATATTTCCAAGGGATGAACCAAGCAGGCTGACAGTTAAAAATCTCCCAGTCTTGAGTAACTTGGATATGCCTTCTGTTCCTGGTTCCTGAATTGATTTTAAAAGGAAATAATGGGAAATATACTGGATCACTGGCTTCAAACATCCCCAGCTCTTTGGTAGGAGCTAGATGAATACTGCAAACTATTCAACATAAAGCTATTTAAGTGAGACTAGATTGCCGGTGAAGAAGAATGAGTATGACAGGAATATTAATTCTAGGAGTTTCTATGGAAAAGGTCATGACTACTGGTGCTCGAACTATGAACTATGTTTTCATGAACTATGAAAAGGAAGTGATATAATGAATAAAATGTTCCTAAATCGGCACTCCAGAAATTTGGTTTCTAGCCCTAGTTTGTCTATTAACTGTGCAATTTTATGTGAGTAATGTCACCTAAATGAACTTTGGTTTCTTTCTCTAGATAAACAGACTTCACAATATATTTGTTTCCTATGGCTTCTATGACAAATACCACTGGCTTATAATTATAGAGCTTCATTTTCTCAATAGTTCTGAAGGCCACAGGTCTGAGAGAAATTTTACTGAGTCAAAATTAAGTTAGCAGAGCCACACTCCCTCTGAAGGCTCTGGGGGAGAATCTGTTTCCTGCCTCTTCAGGGTTGTGGTGGCTTCTTGCTGTGTCCAGCAGTGCGGGTGAGAAGACCTGAAACGGGGGCGAGTGCCTGATGAAAAGACACACAATTTGGCAACTGGGGAGTCAGGAGGCTCTCCTGCTCTCCATGGCAGGAAGACAGAATGGCTCCTTTCAGCCCGCACTTTGATTGGCAAAAGTCACATGAGATCATTAGGGAATAGCTATGCTGGGGAGTTTGATTAGCGCGGGCTCTGCTGTTGACCAGGAATATCTTATTTTGTTTCCATGGAGACAGACGCAGGGGTAGGCAGTGAAGCGGAGCAGTAAAGCATGTCCCGCCCCAGAAATGTCCATTCGGCATGCTTACTAGGACAATCAGGAGGGCGCAGTTTGCCGCGCCCTCCAGTCATGGGGGCAGGTTCTGGTCTCTGCTCCACCAGGCTGCAACAGCTTCTAGCATTCTTTGGATTATGGCTACAGGACTCCATCTCTGCCTCCATCTTCACAATGACTTCGTGTGTGTGTGTGTGTGTGTGTGTGTGTGTGTGTATGGTATGTGTGTGTGTGGTGTGTGTGTGTGTGTGTGTGTGTCTGGTGTGTATATGTGGTGTGTGTGTGTATCTGGTGTGTATGTGTGGTGTGTGTGTGTGTGATATGCGTGTGTGTGTGTGGTGTGTGTGTGTGCGCATATGCATCTTGTGTGTGGTATGAAATCTTTCTTTGTGATATGAAGTCTTACTCTGTGTCCCTGTTATAAAGATGTGTATGAGCTTACAGGTACTTGGAATTAGGATGTGGGTATTTTTTCAGGAGACCATTTTTTTGGCCTGCTGTCCCCCACTTGGTTGACAGGGTCTGGTTTTATAAGGCAATAACTCTTTAGGAAGAAGTACTTTGCTCTTTAAAAATTCCATGGAGTCCTAGTAACAGAATGAGAAATTAAACAGAGTCTCTTAGCTCCATTCTACTTCTCTTTTTATCCCAAACTATCTATTTCTGAAAAAAAGGTACAAGTGAGGGGGGGGGGGGGTAATAGTGGTAAAAATGTAATTTACTTCTTTAGCTATATCACAGAATATTTTAAAATAGCATTCTAAAACCCAGTCTTGCAGAGCTATATAGAAAGCTCATCAAGCATCTAAGTCAAAATATTTAAATTTTTTTAATTAGATTTTTTTTTTTTGGCCATATTTGCTAGCAGATCTGAAACTCATGAAAGTATAAGAATTAAGAAAGGATCATAATATGTTTTGACAGCAATAGAGAGCCGTCTGATAGCTCCCGAAATAAAACACACTAGAATAAACTAAAACGTTTAGGTCTTTGTTTCAATTTCAATAAAAGGCAAATCCAACAGATCAATGAAAGTATTATCTTTTTAAAAATGATATATTTATAGGCTATTTTCTCAGAAAATATGACTAGTATTTGAAACAATGATTAGTAAATGAAAACTTTGGTTGCACAGTATAATTTCAAGTTTGGTCTCTCTTCAAGGTTAAATGGAGGGATCTAGAACTCCTGAAAGTGATTTCCTGTGATGTTTCCAAACCTGACTGATGGACAGGCTTGGATTCAATGCAGATTCAATAGAGCTTTCAGCAATATAATTCAGGTGGAATAAGAATTCCATGAATCATCCAACTGGGCTCTCAATTTCGGGGCAAAGAAAGTGAGGTCTGAGACTTATCAGCATTCAGTCTCAGATTTTGGAATGTTTTAAAGTGACTACTATGAAATATGAAGTGTATTAACTAAATAGCATACCACCACCACCATCACAAATTTCAAATAATGAACCATTCTTCTGATGATAATTCTGGAGTATAATGAGTGGAGAAAAAACATCTAACATTCCATTCCCTTTCACCCCTAACTACAGGCTCTTTTCAAAGCCTTAAACAATAAATATTCATTTGTTCATTCAGTATTTGTAGAATGACAGCTCTACAGTTTGTTAAACACTGGGAATAGTTTGACTTCATCTTTGTCCTTAGAAGTTTTCTTTTTCCTTAGAAACTAATCAAGGTGGACAAAAAGAAAAAAAAAATTCTGAGGATTGTAAACAGTTAAGCACAGAGAGACAGGGTTGATTAGATCTGCTGGGAAAAAGTAGTTTATGTCCCAAATAAGATATGATAGGATGTGAATAAGTACAAAGTTTATAGATGTGGGCTGTCAAGGCAAGAGTATACAACTTCCTTGAATACTGGTGTTAAGGAAGAGATGAAAAGGGAGGGGAGTTCAGTGTTGAGAGATTTTGAAAATTTCACATCAGATGACTGTAAAATATGATGTTGCCTACTAAACATAATGAAAAAGAAAATTGATGTTTAGAGAAATATGGGAATGATTTAAACAGTGCACACAGACCACGGAAATGTGACAAAATCCATGATATGTAAAAGAAAAAAAGGAATACTATGCAATGAGGAACCAATTTGAGAATTGTAATGATATAGTGGAAAATTATAGAATTATTAGAATAGAAAGCATAACAGGACAATAAGGATGGATGAAATAAGTATAATATATTTCCCAGTGCTAGTGGTTGGAAAGGTTAGAAACCTAAAGGTCTGCAGTCATTATCAAAATGATTTGGAACCCATTCTGTAAGAGACGGGGTTGAATGGGAAAGAAGTATAAGAAATGGAGCAATATCCTGGGAAAACACATTGAGGTTGAGTAGCCAGGAATTATAATCAAGACAGTAACAAGCGCAGTTGGTCAGAAGGATGAGGACAAGTGAGAATGCAACGGATTGTATTCGTAAAGGGGAATTGCAGACCTTGGAGTTTTCAGTACAGCTTTTCCATTAGTTTGAGAGACTAAAGATGATGTGTTTGTGGCTAAGATAAGCAGATGTTCTTGATGTTTAAATCATCAGAGGTAACAGAAGCCAGAGTTGAGAGGAAAATGAAGAGCCTGGCACTAAAGTTATTGAAAATGGTGAAGAGCTTTCATGGAGGTCTATAGCTGTTTGTGAACATTAGACTAGGGCAGGGAATTCATTCATTTATTGAACAAATATATATTGCCTGCTCTGTGCCTGGCACACTTCAGTAGTGAACAAAAATATACAAAGTCCCTGCTCTCATATAATATACATTCTAGTTGGAGAGACAGAAAATAAATAAATGAGCAAACAAAATAATACCAGGTGATGATAAGTTATGAACAAAATAAAGCAGAATTATTATACTGTGATATATAAGTTTAGGGAAGAACTCAAATAGAGGATGTTTGACATTAGAGGTGAGACCTGATGGAAGAAAGCCAGACTGATATCTGTAGGAAGAGTAGTTCTGGCAAATATCAACAAAAAAATTATGCACGCAACCTAAAAATTGAGAGTTAGATTTTATTCCATGGGAATGTTAGGTCTTGGGAGGCAGTATCTCAGGTGACCCTGAGAGAGCTGACTCTGAGGAGGCAGGATGGGAGCCAGGCTATATACAAGTTTGCAGTGAGGGGCAGGTAATCTGAATATCAAAAGATTACTGTTAATTAAGAAAAAACTAAATCTCTCCTGTGAAGAAAAAGTGCAAGCATTTGGGCTTGCTAAAATCATTTCTTTTATATGCATCTGGCTATCTGGAGCCAATCCTGCTTTCTTTATTGTTCACATACTAATTCCTTCTTTACCATAAGAGATGGCAATCATGGCAGATGGCCACATCTGACACCCCCCCAACTCCTCAACTCTTACAAGGGAGGAAGTAGCTGATGGCTTGCAAATGGCTGGCTTTCTTTCACCGAGGCTGAGAAATTTACATTTGGAAAAGGTTTGTTTACTGGTAGAGCATAGAGCACAAGATGTTTCATTTCACACAAATAAAAAAGAAAAAAAAAATTAAAAAAAATCCCTCGGAAGAAACCTCATAGGAGTTTAAGGACTAACAAGAAAGAGGCAAGTATGACAGGATGCTTCGGGGTGTAGGCAGAGGCAGAAGTAAGGGAGAAAGTCAAAAGAAAAAAAAAAAAGTGTATTGGGCTTTATAAGTCAGAATAGTGAGTTTGGATTTTATTCTGGGTTAAATGGGAAGTTGTTCAGTCACTCAGTCCTGTCCGACTCTTGGTGACCCCGTCAATTGCAGCATGCCAGGCTTCCTTGTCCTTCACTATCTCCTGGAGTTTGCTCAAACTCATGTCCATTGCATCAGTGATCCTTTGTCGTCCCCTTCTCCTCCTGTTTTCAGTGTCCAGTCTTTCCCAGCATTAGGGTCTTCACATCAGGTGGCTGAAGAATTGGAGTTTCAGCTTCAGCATCAATCCTTCCAGTGAATATTCAGGATTGATTTCCGTTAGGATTGACTGGTTTGATCTCCTTGCAGCATGGGATTCACAAGAGTCTTCAATACCACAGTTCCAAAGCATCAGTTCTTCAGCACTCAGCCATCCTTATGATCCAACTCTCACATCCATACAGGACTACTGAAAAAACCATAGCTTTGACTGTATGACTCTTGGCAAAGTGATGTCTCTGCTTTTTCATACGCTGTCTAGGTTTGTCATAGCTTTTCTTCCAAGGAGAAAGAAGTTATTTCATGGTTGAAATAACTGACTGCAGTTATTTTGTAGCCCAAGAAAATAAAGTCTGTCACTGTTTCCATTGTTCCCACATCTATATGCTATGAAGTGATGGGACTGGATGCCATGATCTTAATTTTTTGAATGTTAAGCTTTAAGCCAGCATTTTCACTCTCCTCTTTCACTTTCACTTAGAGGCTCTTCAGTTCCTCCTTGCTTTCTGCCATTAGGGTGTGGTGTCATCTGCATATCTGAGGTTACTGTTATTTTTCCTGGCAATCTCGATTCCAGCTTGAACTTTATCCCAACCCAGCATGTCATATGATATACTCTGCATATAAGTTGAATAAGCAGTGTGACAATATACAGCCTGAATGTACTTCTTTCCCAATTTGGAACCAGTCCATTGTTCCATGTCCGGTTCTAACTGTTGCTTCTTGACCTCATACAGGTTTCTCAGGAGGCAGGAAAGGTGGTCTGGTAGTCCCATCTCTTTCAGAATTTTCCACAGTTTGTTGTGATCCACACAGTCAAAGGCTTCATTGCATAGTCAATGAAGCAAAAATATGTATTTTTCTGGAATTCTCTTGCTTTTTCTATGATCCAAAGGATGTTGGCAATTTGATCTATGGTTCCTCTGCTTTTTCTAAAACCAGCTTGAACATCTGGAAGCTCTTGGTTCATATACTGTTGAAGCCTAGCTTGAAGGATTTTGAGTATTACCTTGCTACATGTGAGATGAGTGCAATTGTGTGATGGAGCATTCTTTGGGATTGCCTTTCTTTGGGACTGGAATGAAAACTGATCTTTCTCAGTCCTGTGGCCACTGCTGGGTTTTCCAAATCTGCTGGCATGTTGAGTGCAGCACTTTCACAGCATCATCTTTTAGGATTTGAAACAGCTCAGCTGAAATTCCATCACCTCCACTAGCTTTGTTCTTAGTGGAGCTTCCAAAGGCCCACTTGACTTCACACTCCAGGATGTCTGGCTCTAGGTCAGTGACCACACCATACTGGTTGTCCGGGTTATTAAAACTTTTTTGTACAGTTCTTCTGTGTTTCTTGCCACCTCTTCTTAATATCTTCTGCTTCCATTAGCTCCATACCATTTCTGTCTTTTGTTGTACCATCTTTGCATGGAATATTCCCTTGGTATCTCTAATTTTCCTCAAGAGATCTCTAGTCTTTCCCATTTTATTGTTTTCCTCTATTGGGAAATTGGCACTCTAATTAATACCCTGTAGTAATGGTAGAGTAAATTAGTAGGAAATTAGTAGGAAACTAGCGGAAATTAGTAGGAAAGCAATTTAATACCCATTGGCCGGTTTTGCTTGCTTGGGCTAGGGTGGCATGGAGAAGATGATGAGAAGTGGCTGGAAACTGGATGTATATTGCTGAAGAATAGCATGTAGGGGGTGGGGGAGTGATGCTGACTGTAAGGTTTTTAGCCCAAATAAATTGCCACTGAACTGGAGAATACTGGGCAATGGGCAGGTTAGAGGGTGAAGAAAAATCAGTGATTCGTTTTTGGTCATGTTAAGTATGAGATGTGACTAAGACAGCCTTAAAATTTCCCTCAGCTTGACAAAGCTTTAAAAAGATTTCTTCCCAACTGTAGGCCTCTGTCATCCCTTTTTAAAGAGCATTTATTTTAGAAATATGCAAGAGAAAACTTCCTCTGTCCCTTTGAGATGCAAATCTTTTACAATCCAGAAATCTTTCTCTAGGATCTGGGAGAAATCTCTTTGAAACGTAGTCATAAAGAAAGCGCTCATATCTCAGCTTCTGTGGAAGGGTCGGAGACTAACCAAAATAAGCACCAATTACCAAAACTGATGGCCTAGACACATTGACCAACCTTGACCCAGTCCTTTCTACTTGTGTTTTTGTTTCTATAGAATTGAGTTCAGTCTCTTTCCCCTATTGTAATAGTCCTGAATGAAGTCTTCCTTATCTAACTGATCTTATGTGATTTCTCTTTGATATATGTTTATTATATCTAAATCAAGATAACAATATATGAAGGCATATAAGTCTGGAG
Source organism: Dama dama (assembly GCF_033118175.1). Lineage (NCBI taxonomy): Eukaryota > Metazoa > Chordata > Mammalia > Artiodactyla > Cervidae > Dama > Dama dama. Next base: position 27,020,354 of record NC_083698.1, on the reverse strand, counting down.
CTCCGTGGAGTAGTTCAGGCCAGAAATATAAATTTAGAAACTTTCAGAGTAGTGGTCATATTTAAATCTGTGAGACAAGGAGAGATCACTTGGTTAGCAGATGGAGTCTCTAACTTGGGTTAGAGGATGCAGTATTCCAGTGTTCAGAGGTATGGGATATGGAAAAGATTCACCAAAGGAAACAGAAGGAGCAGCTAGTTTGGTACTCCGAAATTGTTCCAAGTAAAAGTGATCAACTGTATCAAATAGTTCTGATTGATACAATTGGATAACTGATAAATGACCCCTTGATTATATAATACAGAGTTCTTTTGTGCACTTGACAAGAGCAGCTTCAATGGAGTGGAAAGTATAAAGTCTGAATGAAGTGGGAACAAGAGGGCATAGGAAGAGAGGAGGGAGAAACTGACCTCAGAAGCTCTTTTTGAGAAATGTTGCTTAGAACTAGCAGAGAAATGTGGCACAAACTTTTAAAGGATATAGAATCAGTGGAATATATATTTTTTAAATTGTATATATTTGTGTACTAATAGAAATGAACCGTTAGAGAGAAAAATGATGTGATGATGCAAGAGAGAAAATAGGCCATACCAAAAGCACTGACCTTGATTATACTTAAGTGGATGGGTTCCAGTACTGAAGTGAAGGTTGACCTTACATAGGAAAAAAAAGGGTAATTTGTTCCTTGACCTTCCGGCAGAGTGTATGGATATTGATGTTGGTAGATAAGGTGATATGGGCACCTGGAAATCCTCTAATTGCTTCCACTTTCTCAGTGAAGTCAGAAGCACAATCATTAGTTGAAAGTGTGGTAGGTAGGGGGAGAAGGTGGTGGAAATTTTAGCAGAGAAAATCATTGTTAATGATGAGATTTAGGTATGACCATAGCTGAGGTGGGATGGAAGCAATATCACTGGATAGTGAGGCCAGGTATCAGGGCTAATAAGTTTGTGGATATTGAAGTGACTAAGACATAGGTGAGGAATAGTCAAGGAGAGTAGATAGTTGGGAACTAAAACCTCTAGGGAATTATGGCCAGAAATTCAGAGATCTGTAGTCAAGGAGAATTGAATTAAAGAGATTTACTGGGTGTTAAACTTGTTGGATAGCATTACATTCAAAGCAATGGGGAGTTTTAAGAAGAAGGGAAGGGTCATCCAATGAAAAAGCAGTAAGTAGGAAATCAGTCCTGAATATTCATTAGAAGGACTGATGCTGACGCTGAAACTCCAATATTTTGGCCATCTAATGCAAAGAACTGACTCATTTGAAAAGATCCTGATGCTGGGAAAGATTGAGGGCAGAAGGAGAAGGGGACGACAGAGGATGAGATGATTGGATGGCATCACTGACTCAATGGACATGAGTTTGAGTAAATTCCGGGAGTTGTTGATGGACAGGGAAGCCTGGCGTGCTGCAGTCCATGGAGTCGCCAAGAGTCGGCCACAACTGAACTGAACTGAACTGAGGAAGGAGGAAACCCTATTGTCAGCTACAGTGGTACAAGAAATATTAAAAGATATTGGCAGATATCTCTTCTGATGGGCAGTAGATGACTTTCAGCAGGGAATTGTTTTACAGTTCATTATGTGGATTTATTCAAAGCTCTGTGGGATGTTAAAGTTTGATATAGATCTTTGAAAATTAGTGGATATGAGAAACACCTAAGGAGCTTGCTTTAAAATGCAGATAGATATTCAGGTGATCAACTTTGACATCATAAGTGATGTTTTGTTGATCATGTGTCCCATTGCTTTGTATGATGTGATGAGAATGGCAATTCTCTTCAGTGGTCTTCCTCCTCCAAATCCATAACCACACTATAATTATGAGAAAAGTGTCACACAAACCCCAATTGAGGATCCTATGACAAAATACCTAGTTAGTGCTCCCGAAAATCCTCAAGGTCATCAAAAATAAGGAAAATGTGAAGAACTGTCACAGCCAAGAGGAGCCAAAAGAGACCTGATGGTTAAATAAAATATGATCTCCTGGGTGGGATCCTGAAACAGAAAATGGCATTGGGGTGAGTGTGGGGGAAACTGAACAAATCTCAGTGAAGTATGAGGTTCAGTTAATAATAACAGGTCAGTATCCGTTTACTAGCTATGACTAGTGCAGCACTGTAATGTAATATGTTGACAATGAAGATTAGGTATGGGGTATACATTGACTCTGTATTATTCTAGACCTTTCTGTATGTCTGTAAGAATTCTGAACTTAAAAGTTTATTTTGATAAAGGCAGATGCTTGGGTAGTGAGACACAGTAACACTCATTAACCACAACTTCAGTTTTTCCTAGCCTAGAAACCCATATCAATGTATCACATGCTGTATACTTTTTGCCTCAGCTTCTCTCAGTACATTTGTGAAATTTATGTGAAGTGTAGCAGTTGATTCTTTTTATTGCTAAGTAGATTTCTATTGTGTGAATGTGCTACAACTTATTTAAAAATTCTTCTCTTGATAAAGAATTATTTTTAACAACCACAGAAGTGATCCTAATGTAGGTGGTCTACAGGTACCATTTTGAAAAACATTACTGTAAAAGTTGATACTCTGTCTGTTGTGTCTTAGTTAATAAACCTTTCCAAGCATGAAAAGATAACTGGGTATCTGCAAATGTTAATACACCTGTGAAATAAAGTGTCAAGCCTGTCTCACTAGCCAGATAAAGGTGAAAAATTAGCAGCAATAGTCTCATAATGAAAAAGCAAGATATATTAGAATGTCTACATAGACAACAGAAGGAATTTGCAGTCTGAGAGGTCTCATTTGTCTTTAGTTAGTGGATAGTTTATTGGCCTTCAGAGGCTGATGAGGACAGAGAATGAATGCAGGCAATGTGTTTCTGATGAGGCAGAAAACATCCCTGGCAAGATTTGGGGGGTTGGGCCAACACCAATGACAAGGTAACCTTTTGAGTTCTGTAGTTCCATGTATTAGACAGAATATGCACTGTGTTCACATGAATGATGTAAAAGAAACATCCTGATAAACTGCAGGGAAGGAAAAAAAAGACAAACATTTGGAAAGAATACACATCTGAATTTAAAAGACAGGAAGAAACAAGAAGTTAAGGATGCAGACTTGTTGCTTATGGCTCTCTGAGGGGCAATAATTGAGACTAAGAACACAAATAATATTCTGAATAGCAGAAGAAGGCTGTTGCTGAAACTCTTGGTTAGAATGTATACTACTATGGTAGTAAGCTTCTTTTGTTCCCAAAGAGACCCAGATTCAAAAATTAGAAGAAATCTCTTTGTACTCTTTCTATATCCAGTGGTTGCAGTTTCTTATGTATATTTTCTCTTTTTCATTCTCATTATCTCTTTTTTTTTTTTCCTCTTTTGTTTGGATGTTTTATCTTGTGTTTATCCTTTTAATTTTACATTTTTACTTTGTCAAAAATATTTCTAAAGCTCAGCTTGTATTTAAATGAAAATTATATTTAGCATTTTAAAGTAGATTTAGAAGAATGAGGAAGTACAAAAACCTAAGCCATCAAATAAATAATCTGCATGACTTTAAAAGAACATCGTCTCCTCCTGTAGAATAGCAGCATGAACATGAAATAAGGATGCTTAGTAATAGACCTCAATCCCTAGGGACAAACCTAGGTGGCTTTTCCTAAATTTCACAAGGAAGTGAGTTTATGAGAACCAGCCAAGATTAGCCAGCCTTGCTTTCCAGAAGTAAGCATGATCTCATTTGATTAGCTGTTTAGATTGGCTGCAAAATGCCCCCAAGATTATGTGATGGCTTAATGCTTGGCTTTGTTACACAGTAATATTTTGGTTTCTTAATGATTTGTGACTATTCCACGTATGGCCTGACTTTGTCTGGCACACTAAATTCATGGATTATTCTTACATAGCTGGAAATAAAAATCTCTAAATCCTGGAGTTTATATAGATAACTGAGGTAATTTCAACTGTTGGGAGAATCAAGAATAATATGCTGAGAAAACCATGTCTAGACTCAGACTTTTCAATGACTTCTCATTCAGCTCAATGAATTCTTACTTCTTGGGTATAAAATAGTTTCTTTATGTCTGCATTGCACATCTTTACTGTGGCGATGCATATGTCAGGCTTAGGATTTCTTAAATTCTCTGACCATACCATGACTGAAAAGTCGGCCACAAGACTATGCCTGACTCTGGAATTTTCTGTTTTCCTTAGCCTCTGTGCTGCAGTTAGGGCATATTTCCTCCTTTCCTACAGCTAGCTGGTCAGGGTTTAGTTAAGAGGCTCTATCTCCTGCTTAAAAATGAAGAGTCAGGAACCAGACTTGGGTTGAGTTCAAATCTCTCTCTGCTACTATGTCTAGCTACAAGTACCCTGGGAAAATTATTTAAGTTCACTGTGTCTCATTTGCTCCCTCTTTAACCAGGAGATTAAAATAATACACACAAATAATGTACAACATTGTTTTGATGATGGAATGAGTTATTACCCGCAAAACACTTGGAATAGTCATAGAATATAGGAAGGGCCTGCCACATGGTAGTCATTAGTGTTTTTGATACTTTAATCTTTCTTTTTTTCTTTCATCACTTCAGTCTTAGTTGGCAGGAAGCCTTTGGTGATTTTTGTCCTACTCAGAAGGCATCCTGTTAGGTAAACACATGTACACACTCAAGATTTACATAGAGCTTACTGCAGCATTCTAATTTTGCTCATGATCATGTTTACAAGATTCCTTACTACAACTCTGCGTGATGAATTGGTTAGAGCCTCCATTTCAGAGACATGTGAACTATAGCACCAGAGAGGTAAAGCATGCTGAGCAAGCTTGCACACTTGGTTACAAGAGCTTTTCTCCTAGCTAACATTTTCAGACCCCTTGGGGGAAAGATTGTAGACTAATTAATGAAGAACCTAATTTGTAAATAAATACTCTGAAAGAAAAGAGATCATTTGTTTGAGTGGAGTTCTTATTACCATTTTTTGTAATTATTTTCTGATACTGCAATGTCATTTGTACAATAAAAATTTTCAAGAAAGAATAGTGCTATTTTCCAATATGTATAATGACAATAAAGGAGCTCAGTTAATTCTTTCTTTTCCTATGTGTTTGTCTGTATGTTAGTCAGCTCAGAGTTGCCATAACAAAATACCATGGACTGTGTGGCTTAAACAATATACATTTATTTCCTACAGTTCTGGAGGCTGGGAAGTCCAAGACCAAGTTACAGGCTGATTCAGTTCTTCAGTAAGGGCTCTATTCCTGGCTTGCAGATGGCCACCTTCTTGCTGTCTCCTTACATAGCAGAGAGAGGGAGAAACAGACCATGCATGCAACAAAGAATGATCTGGTGCCTCTTCTTGTAAGGGCACTGCTCCCTTTATGAAATTCCCACCCTCATTACATCATATAAACTTAACTACCTCCCATCGCCACATACCATTGTATTGGGGGTATCAAATTCAACATATGAAATTGGTTGAGGAGGAATATAATTCAGTCTGTAGGAGTTTGTTTATTGGTGAGAACCTGCAATAATTTGTGGTGGCTTTTTATAAAGCCAAAATATTGGATTTTTAAAGGATCCTGTGTTTTTAAGCCCCAAAACACTGTATAAACATGAGCATACATTTTACTGAGAGATTTTTAATAAAAGCTAAGTTACTGAGACATCTAAAAAGATTCATATTAAAGGGCAGGCATGTAAGATAGACACATTCCTCTTTTACAGTCCTAGCAAAAGTTGGCAGGTGCCTAGATGATATAAATCATGAGTTTCTTAAATTCCATCTGTCTTTCTGAAAGCCAGTCAAATACTAGATTCTGAAATTACCAACATGAAGATCAAGATTTCTTTGGGTTAATATTAGGCCTTGCTAAAGATGCTTCTATAGTGTGAATATGTTCCCTGGAGAGTAGGAGGTAGTGACTCCTAAGCACAGGAAATTTCTCCTTCATAAGAGAGAATCAGAGGAGGACTTCCCTGGGGGTCCAGGGTTAAGACTGCCCCTTCCAATGCAGGGGGTGTGGGTTCGATTCCTGGTCAGGGAGCTGAGATCCCACAAACCTCACAGCCAAAAAACGAAAACAGAAAACAGAAGCACTTTTGTAACAAAGTCAATAAAGACTTAAAAAATGGTCCACATTAAAAAAAAATAATCTTGAAAGAGAGAGTCATAGAGAATGGAACTAGGCAATGTGATGTAGTGTTTTTAAGTTTGGTAATGGAGAAGAGAGGGCTCAGGGCATGACCCTGGCTTTTCCCATTAGAATCCCATGGCAGGCCAGGAATAGAATAGACAGAATGAGATCCTTGAGGTGCACGATGGTGCCTAAAAGATAAAAAGGGCCCCTTATTGGTATTGTTGGCTTATTAATGTTTCACTGGATGAGCACCAGAAATCTATCATAATATCCAAACTCCACAACTATTGCTGTTTTTTTCAAATAAGCAAAAAATTGGAGATGTGGAGCTACAGTTCTCTTTGACAGGCAGTTAAGAATGTGACAATCAAATGAGAAAAGGCCTTAAAACTGAGAAGTATACACTTTTCTTGAAGGAAATCTTTGGGTTTATGTTCACTTTAAATGCTGAGAAGCTTAAATGACATTTTATAACAATCAGTGTCTCTCTGTAAATCTTGAGTTGTTTCCAACAAAAGATATGGCCTAATTAACTACAACTTAATTTCCAAATAGTAATTCATATTTTAAAGTGGGCTTAACATATGGGAAAATATGAAAAGTGAAATGCTTTATATCCAATTTCATTATTGTAAAGTTGCTTCATAATTAGAATTTCACCAGAAGTTATGTTGTAGCATTTGCAGACTGGGACCTGAAATAGTAAATAACAGCCGTAAGGATTCTGGTAACTTCCTGAACTCTTAGTAATTAGCCATTATAAAACTATTTAGAGTGTCAGTTTTATTATGTCACCAAGTAGTTAATATTTCAACATGGTTCTATCCCAATTAAAAATTTGAGTTTTCAGTGAGAATCAGGGCAGCAAAAATACCTTTTCAGTTAATAAGAGGATTACTCAATATCACAGATTGCAACCAGCTGAAAGTTCCTGTGAAGCAGGGTTTCTCAACCAGGGGATTATTGACATTTTGGAGTGGGTCATTTTTTTCTTATGTGGGCTGTCCTATGATGGTAAGATGCCGCATCTCCAGGGTCTTCCTGCTAGATGCCAGTAGCACCATCTTTTCAGCTGTGATAAGAAAAATGTCGCCAGAGAGGAGGGAGATGGCCCCTTGTTGAGAAGCACTACTGTAAGGGAATAAATACTTTAGCCTTTGGTGGTTGGCCCAAGAATACACTTAGGTTTTATGGCCCTGAGTCATACTTTGAGTAGTAGTAATTCATCTGACTCATTCTGAACCTAGGCTAGTAGAGAACAGTGTGCCCAATTCTCTGGGTTACTGATTTTGATAACTGATTTGATGGTTCTATAATTCAGACTGTTTCTGTTGCTTGCTGTATGGCACTTTAAGGAAATTATAAATTTTAAATGACATTTTTTTCTAAGCATCACAAAGAGTAACAGTGACTGTATGTTTATAACAAATACACAAAGATTTAATTTTAAAAGTGTTTGTGTTCATAGATCTTCTTGGTATTTGGGGCTAGAATCTTTCTGGACCTCTTTAATTGTCCAGCTTTCTTTCTTGATTCATTTTCTCTATGAAATAAAAAGTACATAGACCTTTCTAATTTTACTGAAGACACATTACACTGAAGATGGTGTCTCATGGATCTGATGATGAATGTCTGTCTGTTTGTCTTTCTCTCTCTTTCTCTTTCTCACACACACACACACACATATACACATTTCCTGTGGTGATGGAATGCAATGGTATATAAAATTTGAAAGAAAAATCTAAAAATCCTTTAAAGTTTTTTTTAATGACAAGGGAAGGACAGTATGGAATTCTTTCTATATTAGCACTAGTCAGATGTGAGTATACACAAAATGGCCAAATCTAGGAATAAAGTGCTCCCCCAAATAAACTCTGCTGGAAGAGCATTACTCTTTAGTATTGACCATGTTTTTTTTTTTTTTTTAAATTGCCCAATAGAGTAGACTAAAACTTTTCACTGTTAGGTTTTAATATGTTGTGTTTTAATGTTAGGAATAAACGAAGACTGTACAGGTGGTGTTGATTTGCTTAACGACAATTATTTTAAAAATATAATCTGAGCATCTTTTCATGTGTTTGTTAGCCATCTGTATGTCTTCTTTGGAGAAGTGTCTGTTTAGTTCTTTGGCCCATTTTTTGATTGGGTCATTTATTTTTCTGGAATTGAGCTGCAGGAGTTGCTTGTATATTTTTGAGATTAATCCTTTGTCTGTTTCTTCATTTGCTATTATTTTCTCCCAATCTGAGGGCTGTCTTTTCACCTTACTTATAGTTTCCTTTGTAGTGCAAAAGCTTTTAAGTTTCATTAGGTCCCATTTGTTTAGTTTTGCTTTTATTTCCAATATTCTGGGAGGTGGGTCATAGAGGATCTTGCTGTGAATTATGTCGGAGAGTGTTTTGCCTATGTTCTCCTCTAGGAGTTTTATAGTTTCTGGTCTTACATTTAGATCTTTAATCCATTTTGAGTTTATTTTTGTGTATGGTGTTAGAAAGTGTTCTAGTTTCATTCTTTTACAAGTGGTTGACCAGTTTTCCCAGCACCACTTGTTAAAGAGGTTGTCTTTTTTCCATTGTATATCCTTGCCTCCTTTGTCAAAGATAAGGTGTCCATAGGTTCGTGGATTTATCTCTGGGCTTTCTATTCTGTTCCATTGATCTATATTTCTGTCCTTGTGCCAGTACCATACTGTCTTGATGACTGTGGCTTTGTAGTAGAGTCTGAAGTCAGGCAGGTTGATTCCTCCAGTTCCATTCTTCTTTCTCAAGATTACTTTGGCTATTCGAGGTTTTTTGTATTTCCATACAAATTGTGAAATTCTTTGGTCTAGTTCTGTGAAAAATACCGTTGGAAGCTTGATAGGGATTGCATTGAATCTATAGATTGCTTTGGGTAGAATAGCCATTTTGACAATATTGATTCTTCCAATCCATGAACACGGTATGTTTCTCCATCTGTTTGTGTCCTCTTTGATTTCTTTCATCAGTGTTTTATAGTTTTCTATGTATAGGTCCTTTGTTTCTTTAGGTAGATATACTCCTAAGTATTTTATTCTTTTTGTTGCAATGGTGAATGGTATTGTTTCCTTAATTTCTCTGTCTGTTTTTTCATTGTTAGTATATAGGAATGCAAGGGATTTCTGTGTGTTAATTTTATATCCTGCAACTTTCCCCTATATGCAGAACAGAAAAAGAGACACAGAAATACAGAACAGACTTTTGAACTTTGTGGGAGAATGTGAGGGTGGGATATTTCAAAAGAACAGCATGTATACTATCTATGGTGAAACAGATCACCAGCCCAGGAGGGATGCACGAGACAAGTGCTCCGGCCTGGTGCACTGGGAAGACCCAGAGGAATCGGGTGGAGAGGGAGGTGGGAGGGGGGATCGGGATGGGGAATACATGTAAATCCATGGCTGATTCATATCAATGTATGACAAAACCCACTGGAAAAAAATAATAATAATAATAAAAAAAAAAAAATTAAAAAAAAAATAAAATAAAAAAATAAAAAAAAAAAACAAACAAACAAACAAAAAAAAAAATATAATCTGTCACCAGTGAAAGAGCATGTGAGATTCTTTTTTTTTTTTTTTTTTTTAATTTTTTTATTAGTTGGAGGCTAATTACTTCACAACATTTCAGTGGGTTTTGTCATACATTGATATGAATCAGCCATAGATTTATACATATTCCCCATCCCCATCCCCCCTCCCACCTCCCTCTCCACCCGATTCCTCTGGGTCTTCCCAGTGCACCAGGCCCGAGCACTTGTCTCATGCATCCCACCTGGGTTGGCGATCTGTTTCACCATAGATAGTATACGTGCTGTTCTTTTGAAACATCCCACCCTCAACTTCTCCCACAGAGTTCAAAAGTCTGTTCTGTATTTCTGTGTCTCTTTTTCTATTTTGCATATAGGGTTATCGTTAGCATCTTTCTAAATTCCATATATATGTGTTAGTATGCTGTAATGTTCTTTATCTTTCTGGCTTACTTCACTCTGTATAATGGGCTCCAGTTTCATCCATCTCATTAGGACTGATTCAAATGAATTCTTTTTAACGGCTGAGTAATATTCCATGGTGTATATGTACCACAGCTTCCTTATCCATTCATCTGCTGATGGGCATCTAGGTTGTTTCCATGTCCTGGCTATTATAAACAGTGCTGCGATGAATATTGGGGTGCACGTGTCTCTTTCAGATCTGGTTTCCTCAGTGTGTATGCCCAGAAGTGGGATTGCTGGGTCATATGGCAGTTCTATTTCCAGTTTTTTAAGGAATCTCCACACTGTTTTCCATAGTGGCTGTACTAGTTTGCATTCCCACCAACAGTGTAAGAGGGTTCCCTTTTCTCCACACCCTTTCCAGCATTTATTGCTTGTAGACCTTTGGATAGCAGCCATCCTGACTGGCGTGTAATGGTACCTCATTGTGGTTTTGATTTGCATTTCTCTAATAATGAGTGATGTTGAGCATCTTTTCATGTGTTTGTTAGCCATCTGTATGTCTTCTTTGGAGAAATGTCTGTTTAGTTCTTTGGCCCATTTTTTGATTGGGTCGTTTATTTTTCTGGAATTGAGCTGCAGGAGTTGCTTGTATATTTTTGAGATTAATCCTTTGTCTGTTTCTTCATTTGCTATTATTTTCTCCCAATCTGAGGGCTGTCTTTTCACCTTACTTAAAGTTTCCTTTGTAGTGCAAAAGCTTTTAAGTTTCATTAGGTCCCATTTGTTTAGTTTTGCTTTTATTTCTTAGAAAAGCATGTGAGATTCTTTAAGGACTTTAGTGTAACTACTTACCGGGCACCAATGGTGGAGTAGAAGGCAAGGCCGGGGAAGGAAAGAGAAGTTGTTTTTTTTTTTTTTTTTAAACTCTTTACTTTGTATTGGGATATAGCCGATTAACAGACAATGTCGTGACAGTTTCAGGTGAACAACAAAGGGACTCAGCCATATATATACATGTATCCATTCTCCCTTAAACTCCCCTCCCATCCAGGCTACCACATAACATTGAACAGAGTTCCATGTGCTATACAGTAGGTGTTGGTTATCCACTTAAAATATAGCAATGTGTACATGTCCATCCCAGACTCCCTAACTATCTGTTCTCCCCATTTCCCCCACTGGGAACCATAAATTCTCTGTTTGTCTGTTTCTGTTTGCCAGTAAGTTCATTTGTATAATTTATTTTTAGACTCTACATATAAGGAATGTCATACGATATTTCTTCTCTGATTTACTTCCCTCAGTATGATAATCTCTAGGTCCATCCATGTTGCTATAAATGACATTATTTAATTGTTTTTAATAGCTGAGTAATATTCCATTGTATATATGTACCACATCTTCTTAATCCATTCCTCTGTCAATGGACGTTTAGTTTGTTTTCATGTCTTGAGTGTTGTAAAGAGTGCTGCAATCAACACTGGGGTGCATGTATCCATTCAGATCATATTATTCTCTAGAAATAAACCCAGGAGTGGGATTGCAGGGTCATATGGTAGCTCTGTTTTTAGTTTAGGAGCCTCCATACTGTTCTCCATAGTGGCTGTACCAGCTTACATTCCCACCAACTGTGTAGGCAGGTTCCCTTTCCTCCATACCCTTTCCAGCAATTTCGTTTGTGAGTTTTACTTTGATAATAGCCATTCTAGCTGGTGTGAGGTGATATCTCGTAGTTTTGATTTGCATTTCTCTAATAATTAGCAGTGTTGAACATCTTTTCATGTGCCTCTTGGCCATTTGTTTGTCTTTTTTGCAGAAATGTTCATTTAGGTCTTTTGCCATTTTTTTTGAGTGAGTTGTTTGATTTGACGCCTGTAAGTATCATGAACTGTTATAAATTTTGTAAATTTACAACAAAATTTTGTAGATTTGTAAATTTTGGACACTAATCCCTTGTCAATCACATCGTTTGTGTATATTTTCTCCCAATTTGTGGGTTGTCGTTTTGTTTACTGTTCCCTTTGCTGTGCAAAAGCTTTTGAGTTTAAGTAGGTCTTATTTGTTTACTTTTGTTTTTATTTCCATTATTCTGGTAGAGAGATAAAAAACATTTCTGTGATCTATATCTGAGAGTGTTCTGCCTATGTTTTCTTTCTTGAGTTTTATAATATCCGGTCTCATATTTAGGTCGTTAATCCAGTTTGAGCTTATTTTTGTGTTTGGAGTTAAAGAATGATCTAATTTCATTTTTTTACATGTTGTTCAGTGACTCAGTTGTGTCCAACTCTTAGACCCTATGGACTGCAGCACACCAAGCTTCCCTGTCCTACACTATCTCCCAGAGTTTGCTCAAACTAGTGTCCATTGAGTCAATAATGCCATCCCACCATCTCACCCTCTGTCACCCCCTTTTCCCGCTGCCCTCAATTTTTCCCAGCATCAGGGTCTTTCCCAATGAGCTGGCTCTTTGCATCAGGTGGTCAAAGTATTTACATATAGCTGTCCGTTTTTCACAGCAACATTTCTTGAAGAGACTGTCTGTCCAACATTATGTAGTCTTGCCTCCTTTGTCATACATTAATTGACCATAGATGCATGGGTTTATTTCTGGGTTTTCTATCCTGTTGCATTGGTCTATATTTCTATTTTGTGCCAGTGCCATAGTGTTTTGATGACTATAGCTTTGTATAGTCTGAAGAAAGGGAACTTGATTTTTCCGTTTTTCTTTCTCAAGATTACTTGGGCTATTTGGAGTCTTTTGGGCCTCCACACAAATTTTGAGATTTTTTTTGTTTCAGTTCTGTGAAAAATGCCATTGATAATTTGATATGGATTGCATTGAATCTATAGATTCCCTTGGGTAGTATAGTCATTTTGACAATATTGATTCTTCCAATCCACGAACATGGTATATCTTTCCATCTGCTTATGTCCTCTTTGGTTTGTTTCATCAGCATCTTACAGTTTGCTGTGTATAGATCCTTTGTCTCCTTAAGTAGGTTTATTTCTGGGCATTTTATTCTTCTTGATGCAATGGTAAATGGAATTGTTTCTTAAATTTCTCTTTCTGGTCTTTCATTGTTAGTCTATAGCAATCAACAGATTTATGTGTATTAATTTTGTAAACTGCAACTTTACCAAATTCATTGAGTTCTAGTAGTTTTCTGGTAGCATCTTTAGGATCTTCTATGTATAGTACCATGTCATCTGCAAACAATGACAGTTTAACTTCTTTTCTAATTTGGATTCTCTTTACTTCTTTTTCTTCTCTGATTGCTATAAGTAAGACTCCCAAAACTATGTTGAATATAAGTGGTGAGAGTGGACATCCTTGTTTTATTCCTGATTTTTAGAGGGAATGCTTTCAGCTTTTCACCACTGAGTATGAAGCTAGCTATAGGTTTGTCATGTATGGCCTTTACTATGTTGAGGTATGATCACTCTGTGCCCAATTTCTGGAGAGTTTATATTGTAAACGGGTGCTGAATTTTGTCAGAAGCTTTTTCTGCATCTATTGAGATTATCATATAGTTTTTATGCTTCAATTTGTTGATGTGGTCTATCACATTGACTGATTTTCAGATATTGAAAATTCCTTGCATCCCTAGGATGAATCCCACTTGATCATGGTGTATGATCTTTTTAATGTACTGTTGAATTCAGATTGCTAATATTTTGTTGGGGATTTTTGTATCTGTATTCATCAGTGATATTGGCCTGAAACAGAAGTTTTTGAGAGCCTTCAATGACACCTTGTGATGAGATATTCTTACTATGCACTGTATCTTTCTAACTTATTTTGATCATTGCTCATAAAACTGACTGTGCAGTGATTTTCAGGTTAAAATTACCTCCACACACTTCTGAACACTTGATTCTTACCGCATCCCTTATTTGTGAGTATAAACTCCCATAGAGATATTAAGTTACTTATTATAGTTTACTGGTAATATGTAAAGATAGGATTTGAACACAAATTCTCTTGACCACAAATGCCCACTACTTTTGTGTTCTCTCATCATTTATTTTGAAGAACTGTCACCCATTTGGAGCCAGGAAAAGGAGTTATCTCATTTTTTTTCTCAGCATGCCAGTCAGGCATCCATGCTTAGCAAGTTTTCTCTGAGATCTATCATAACCAAACTTTGAGCCTTTGTTTAGGAAATAAGATTAATATTGTGCAGCTGAAATCCTAAATTTAATATCTTAAAAAGGAAAATAAAAGTCATACAAAAAGAAAATTAATGAGAGGACTGTATATTATATTTTAAGGTTCATTAATTAATATATAGTAATTAGTTACACTAATTAAAGCAGCTTATTATTTATGAATGAAGATCAGTGGAAACAAATAGAAACTCCAGAAGCAGTTCTAAAGATACCAGAATTTAGTATATGTTAAAGGAAGTACTTCAAATCAAGGTCAAAAGATTAAATTTAATAAGTATTAGGAAAACTGGATATTCATCAAGGAAAAAGGAAAGTGAAGAGCAAGATGGGGAAGGATATTAAGAGGTACAAGCTAATAGATTTGAAATAAGAAGATACAAGGATATATTATACAGCACAGGGAGTATACTTAATATTTTATAATAACTTTAAGTGGAATATAATCTATAGACATATTTAATCACTGTGTTGTATAGCTGAAACTAATATAATATTGTAAATCAACTATCCTTGACTAAAAAATAATAAACCATAAAAGTGTTTGAAGAAACCATGAAAGAATTGCTTTATAATTTTCATTGAGAAAAACCTTCCTGGCATTATAACCCAGATGCCCTAAAAATATATATTTTGACAAATTAGCTACCAAACACAAACACACACAATCACACAAATCATTCATAGAAAAATACACTATGAAGAAATAAAAACACAGGAAAAATTGGTAAAATATGTTTACAACTAATACTAGGAAAAAAAGGCTAATTTCTTGATTAAAAATAGAATTTCTTATATTGATAAGAAAAAGACCAACAAACTTAATGGAGAAAAGGATATATTTTATAGAAAATAAAATAGGTGTGGCTAACAAACACGCAGAAACTTGCCCAACCTCACTTGTAAGAGAATTGCAATTTAAAAATATACTGGAAGTACTATTTTACTCTTTGGAAAATATTTTAAAATATGTTTGATCATGAATTGGTTTTCTTCCAGGATGTGGGAAAATATGAACTCTCATGGAAATGTAACTTGTTACAACCTCAGTGGAAAGTCATTAGGCAATATCTATGAAAATCACAAACACATGTGTCCTTTGACCCAGAATTGCACTTCTGAAAAATATTAAGCATATAAACTTTGTGTATACAAAGTGACTTGGGTACATGGTTATTTATTGTAGTTTTATATGTCAAAGCCAAAAATGGGAAATAATCCTATGTGCATCAGGATGGGAATGATTAAATATATTCAGTGTTATCTGCTGCCATAGGAAAGAATAAGAAAGTTTTTATGTAGTGACATAAATTCATTTTCATGATTTAGTGATAAAAGTGTGTGTACACATACACATACAGTCATCTATACATTTATTTGCATGTTGTACACACAAAATTACTCTAGAACTGTGCGTGGATAAATGATTCATAGTTGTTGCCTCTGTAAAAACTGGGTACTCGGGCTGGTGTGGTGGGGTGATTTTTTAAAAATATAAATCCTTTAGTACCTATGGGATTTTGTGTCACGTGAATGCATTGACTTTTAAAAAGTCAATTCTGAATTTTTAAAAAAGAATTTGAAACTGAGCCTTGGAAGACATGTAAGTTCTTCAGAACCCACCATTGTTGAGGTGACTGCACAAACTCAGTCTACTTGGTTCAGTTCAGTTCAGTCACTCAATCGCTTCCAACTCTTTGCAGTCCCATGGACTGCAGCGTGCCAGACTTCCCTGTTCACCACCAACTCTGGGAGCTTGCTCAAACTCATGTCCTTTGAGTCAGTGATGCCATCCAACCATCTCATCCTCTGTATACTTGGTGTAAGAGCTTTTTGTTGATCTGTCTAGCCATTATGAGCAATAAAAATCATGAAGTTACATTACTTGACTCTGTTTGATTTAGTGTATTCTTGAGCTTCTTCTTCTGCCACCAGTACCTCAAGTCCTTCTGAATCATTATTTCTGATTCAAATCCTTCTTGAAAAACTAATATTGACTCAATTATTTATTAATACCACCATCTGGCTTTTTTGCCAGAGCATTGCTGGCTATTGGTCAGTCTATATATGTTTTGTGTAACCTTAGGTCAGTGACTCATTCTCATGCAGTCAGCTATGGCCAGGGTGTTAGTTAATTTCAGTCATATATGGTTGGAATCCTTTAAAGAGTGATTGCTAAGAATCCGTTTCTCCTGCCAACCATCATCCCATGTGTTTGCTTCCTTTGCAGCAAACCTTCTCAAAAAGCAAAGAATCAAACAAACAAAACAATCTCTTGCTCAATTTTGTTCTTTTCATTGTTATTAAATCTGTTCTAATCAGTCTCACTGCTTATCACCCAGTCACCACTGACCTTTGCCAATTGGTAAATTCAAAGAAAACAATCAGTCATTTTGTTAGACTTCTCATCTGTCTTCATTGACTATTTGTCAGGCTAGGATTTGGAACTAGGGAAAGAAGAATGTCTATAGAGATTGCACTTTATCTGTATTTCTTGAATATTTTAGGAAAATATATGTATACATTACTTGTAACATTTTTTAACTTTAAAAACAAAATACTTTTTAAAAGTCTTACAATATTAATTTAGAGCTTGGCTGCATTCAGGGATTTAATAAAATCCTGATTACTAGTCCCGCATTCTCAGTTTTACTCATTTGCTTATATCATTTTCACATTGTCCCTACTTTATTGCAGTGTGGCTGCCGTTTACCCCAAACTTGTTATCTATTCTCAGCAGATCTGCTTTTCTCAACTAAGAGGTTCAAAAGAGTCCTGGAAATGAGTCTCATTGAACTATGATTGGGTAATAACCAAGCAGGAACTAATGACTTTAGTCAGGTGTGTTACTCTGATTGGTCAGGGCAGATCATATGCTTCAGTAATACCACATGAATTAGGAGAAACAGAGGAATAGTTTTCACTACAGGTCAGGATGCTGGCACTAGAAGAATGGTAGGATGTTTTAACTACTACCAAACTTTAACTTATTTAACTTATTTTCCTTTAACTTATTAAAAGACTTACTAATGTGTGTGTTTTTCTGAACTTGTAAAATTCAGCTTAAATCAGTATAAAAGCCATCCATCTACATTCCTACCAACTGTTTGTAAATAAATGTTACACTCTAAAGCTGTCCTCCACCTGTAAGTAACCTATCTATTTTTTCTTACATGATTCTTAAGTATCTTCTGACAATAAATTGGCAGTGAAATGTCTGATCCCTAAGGCATTACTGGGCCAATGGGAAGAAGTGGAACAACTTATCTACCAGCATTACTTTCTGGATAAAAATGTGAGATACTAATTTGACTGATCTTAAAGAAAAAGTGTTTTAATTTTTGAACAGATTTTACTTTCAAGTCAGATATGCCTAGATTTTAATCACTATGAATAAGAGAGGTATTTGGGTCATTCCTCTTAATTGGTGGGAGGTACACTGACTATAAATCCCCAGCCTGTCTCATCCCAATAAACTCTATATCTGTTTATCTTAATTGAAATTGGAATAAGTGCAAAGGGATAAATGTGATGAGGAAGATAAACTGCTAGAAGCTGTTAACATTTTTTATGACCATCCCTACATATTGGCCAACAGATATTTTTAGAAAAACATAGATTAATGAATACAGGATCAGGCTGCCATAATTTAATGAAACCTATCATTTTTCTTTCCCTGTTGGTTTTATGTCAATGTGGAGGGAATTGTTTGGCAGAAGCATCTATTTATCTCATGGAGCCAGCCAAAGTAATCTCGTGTGCAGCTTTTAGGCAATTTCTGCAGTGAGTCAGGTAAATAAGGTTACCAAAAATTACACCAAAAACACAAATCTCTGCTGAGCACCTCTTACGTTATAGGCCTTGGGGATATAATAATGGGACAAGAGAAAACCAGTCATGACCGCAAGAAGTTGACAGTTTAGGGCCACTGAAGAAATAAAATTAGGACAGAATGAGGCCACCTCAGAGGACTCTTCAGTCTTACTTCAGGAAATCATGGAATAAATTCTTAGACAATTGTCGATTTATATGATACGCTTGCCTTTCCGTCCTCAACAAGCACTGAGATGATTTTATAGGAACAGAACTGCTGGTGATTTCCTAGTTCCAATATAAGTGTGTAAGTCAAACTCCTAGGTGCTACATGAGGTAGAGAAGGAGAAAGGATCCTTAGTCAGAGCCCAGTTAACCCGAGAGTCAGTCAGAAGGGATTCTTTTGCATCTGTGCACTTATACATACACACACATACACACACACCCCATACCCCTAGATAACTTTTTATAACCTCAGGCTTAGAAAGCCACAGGGTGCTAGTAAAAACAGAATAGAAAAATATTTGCCCCCTGTATAGAAATAAAATCCATAAGTAACATTGGACTTCAGACTTCATATCATACTATTGACATCCCCTACAACAAGCAAAGCCTAGATCTCCATTCTGTGGTTGGAAGTTGGAACATGAGGAATTTACAAATGGAATCACTATGTGGATAGAAGGGGTAAGACATACACTGGCAAAGAAGCAATCCTTCCTTTTATTAGCTCACCTAAAACCTTTTAAAACTGAGACTTAGTGATTAGTAGTCTCCCCCCTAACAAACCAAAATAAATTAAAACGTTGCATAAGGTACTGGGTGATGCACAAACTCCCTGATATTTCTCCAAAAATCTAGTCTGGGAAACCCTGCTCTAGACCTGGGGTACTTCTCCTTCCTGAAAAGCAGGAGAATAAGGACTGGGGAAAGGAGTAGGTGAGGAAAGTAAATGGGATCAATGTTTAAAGTCATATTTGTTTCAAAAATATAATAACATAAGAATGGTGAAAAAACTTTTTCTTGGTAAAATACTAATTTTTTAAAAAATAATTGGTCTATTGGAATATAATCAGCATATCATAAAATTCACTCTTTTAATATATACCACTTAGTGTTTTTTTTTTTTTAGTATATTTAGTTGTACAAGCATCACTAGTATTTAAACTATTTCTCTCACCTGCAAAAGAAACTCTATGCCCCTCAGCAGTCACTCCCTATTTCACCTACCCCTTAATCTCAAAAATAAATATACCTATCTACTTTCTGCCTCTTTATATTTATTTTTCTGTGTATTTTTTCACATTTCATATAATGGAATAACAGAAGGCATGCTTTTTTGTGCCTGGCTTCTTTCACTAAATATTTTCCAGGTTCATGCATGTTATAGAGTATAGCAGTACTTCATTCCTTTTTACGGCAAAATCATACTACAGTTTTTCAGCTGATGGGCATTTGGGTGTTTTGACTTTTGGGTGATTATGAGTAACACTACTTTGAATACGCATATAGAAGATTTTGTGTGACTGCATGTTTTCAGTTCCCTTAGGTGTACAATTAGGAGTAAGATTACTGGGTCATATCATATCTGTATATTTAAATTTTGAGAATATCAACCTGGGTCACCTGTGGGTTAGTCTCTATTAATTGTCTCTTACCTTGAGAATGGATCACATTGTCTGCATTCTTTGTGTGCCAGGTACTATTGAATTATAGTCTAAAGTGTTTGTCACCCATATGATATAGATGTAGAATATGTACTGTGTGATCTCTATGCTCTAGGACAACAACATATTGACATATTGGGTCAAGGTCAGACTTTCATATACTTCTTTGAAGAGTATTGATTATTTTTCAATCAAGATTTGAATTCAGCAGGTTTTATTTGATTGGACTCAAATAGCAAAATCTAGCTCTTAAATGGCAGCTCACATCTCATTTCAGATCCCATTCTTTTATCTGAATTCTCTTCTGTGTATGCACAGATCAGGAATTAGCAAGACATTTAGGGAGTATTTACACTGATTTGAAATTTACCTTTGGTCTTCTTTTTAAGAAATTTTATTAGAATATAGTTGACTTACAATGTGTTAGTTTCAGATATACAGCAAAGTAAATCAGTTACAGATGTAGTATATAAAACTTTTCTTTTCCCATATAGGTTATTACAGAATATTGAATAGAGAGTGAACATCCTGATCTTAGAGGAAATTCTTTCAGTTTCTCACTGTTGAGAATGGCGCCAGCTGTGGGTTTGTCATATTTGGTCGTTATTATGTTGATCTGATTTTTTTTTTTAAAGACAGTGTACTAAGAGTTCTATCAGATGAAAAACTTTAAAGGGAAGTCATCTTGTCTGGAGTTTATCCTTGTGTCTGGTCTCTATCAAGTTTGTATCTCTTTGCTTAGGGATCTCTCTCTCATGTGTATTTATGTTACTTCTAATATATAGAAAGAGATGAATATTCCAATTGCGTTAGTGCTCCAGAGGTTTTCTCTAAAACACTAGAGCACTTGGAATGTCTAATTTTCAAACATGTAAAATTGGAATTAGCTCATTTAATATAACAGTAACAAATTCTGAAGTGATTTTTGCATTGTGATTTTTTTTTCCAATAGATTTAGAGCTATAGCTTCTTTCCTTGAAACTTCTGTGGTCAATGTTCCTAGAGGCTCAGATTTGATCAAGCCACTACAAAGCAGATTTTCTCTTGAGTTTACCTTTCTCTAATGTATCTAAATGATATTATTCATTGTCCGACTTTATTTTTAAGTTTGTTCTTTCTCAGCAATTTCCCACACTTCTGGTACTTCTAGGTATTAGTATTATGATTAACTCTAACAGTAAAGTTGTTCTAGATTACTTGTGCCCTGGGTACCACCACTGTCCTTCTGCCCCAGGTACGACAAGTGTCCTTAGATCAACCGGCCTAAGGATGTGCTGACACACCCTGAATCTGCACTTATTTGTCCCAATCAGGTTATATATCATTGCAGGGAGAAAAACAAATACGTAGAAGGATCTTCCAGGGTCCCCTCAAATAAATCTAATCTGCAGTTGGGAGAGCACATTGGTTTTTGGGGCTAGAGGTTGGGTGGTGATATGCCAGGGAAAGGGTGGAAGGGTGCCTATGCAGTGATGGAAGAAGTGTTTATCCTCATTAGGTTGAGATTACAGACATGTATAAATTTGTTAAAAATCAACTGAATGTACACTTACAGACTGGTGAGTTTTATTGTATATAAATTATACACTCAAAAAAGTGGATTTAAGCAAAGATACCCAGAAATATTACAGGTTTTAAAGAGATTAAACCATGCCAATAAGTAGTTTGAGGATAAAAATCGGTGAAGCAACTGCGTCCGCCACACAGCTCTACAATAGTAGAAATTGACTTTCTGCTGTAAGGACAGAGGTGTTGCCTAGATACGACTGCAGAGCTGCTGAGACCTCTGAGGGCTGCCTGATATTTGTTTGCTCTGAGCCTTGTTCTCCAGTCCCTTCTGTTCCATGAAGCTCCCCAGATCCACCACATCCTTCTAATACTTTCCATTTTAGAGTTTGCCTCTATTATTCTCAACAGAAGCACCCTGATTCTCATAACAGTTTACCTTAAACATTATTTAGAACCAAAGCTTCAGTAGTTAACAATGAATTGCCAAAGTCCCTCAACTTGCACATTCACAGATACCAGCATTAATTAATTTTCCTAAGAATTTCAGTTCTGTCTTGTGGGGTGGATAAAGAATTATTATGTACCAATTCAGTTTTGATTTTAGTGCTTGGTGAAGTGTCTGGCAAATGGTAGGTGCTCAATATATATTTGCAAACTCTGTGGACAAGCCAAAAATATTCCTGATACAAGGGACATCAATAATCAATTAACAAGGAAGGGGCAATTTAAAACATTGGGGAAGAATTCTGATGAATAACTTAATTTTTGAAAAAAATAAAAAAGGAAGAATTGTCAAATGAAGCCAAAAAGTAATAAAGCATTTGGACATTGTGTTTATGACTTGATTTTTATTTTTAAACTGGGAGCAGCAGGGGCAATAGTCTTTGAATTCTTTTTCACCATCCCATTTTCTGCTTTTGAAAATTTAAGTGGCATTTCAAAATCTTCAATCCGTCTTTTGTACCCTGTAGGTGTAAACAAAGCCAGTTTAGGAAGAAAACCATTATCCTCCTGAGGGTTTGGTTTTAACAAATGATAGATATAATTTTTTTTTAATCATTGTCTCCTGCTCAGACTCTTGGCTCCAGACCCATGTGGTTATTCACCTTCAAACCTCCATTGCAGCACTGCTGACTCTGCACTCTGCTGTGCTGAGAAATAAGCTTCTTTGACATTTAGAGGCCTAAGGCCTCTTTTCTCTTTTCAAAAATTATGTAAGTTAGCTACAAGCAGGTTTTGTCTGCTCATATGGTTTCAAAGCCGATGGTGAATTCACACCTCAGCTGGATGGAAAGGCCCTCAAAGCATTTAGCAGTGTTTACCAGTTGAATCTTAACTGCTTGTGCTTGGGAGCCTTTGGGAACATATGATCAACCATCATGGATATCAAAATCTAGTGGACAGTATCAGCTTCAAAACTAAAGCAAACCATTAACTCAGTTCTGTTCCTGATTTAAATTAAAGGCACGCTACTTATCCTAGGCAGATGTAATGAAAGCTCATTTAATGGAAATTTACCAACCATGAGCCCCCTGGGACTCCTTTCCATGCAGTTGTTTTATACTACCTTGACAGGCTGTGGTGGCATGATTTCACTCTGGTTGTGTTCACCAAGGTTATCTCACCTTTAGCTTTCTTGTTGCTTATATTCGATTGGAAATTAACTTAGTGTAGGAGTATAGCTGTATGGACTTGATATCCTTTCACTTACAAGATTTATATTTTTATCCATGTCCTGACAGCACCACCATTTCATAACTCTGGAGATAGGGACAGATTTTCTGTGCTACAATGCAGTCTAGAGAGTGTGAATATTTCTATAATAAATATATACCTGATATACACCGTATTGTTTGCACAATGAATGTTCTTAGTGAGCAAAAGAAAAATACGTTGTAACTTAACCTCTTCCCTCATTCTTAATTATAACAGGCACTAATAGGGGTGTATTATCAATCTAATCAGTCACCAATAAAGTAAGCAGTGTGATTTCTATTTAAGCTTTTATTTTGGTGTTTTGGTACTTACTTGAAGCAAATCAGGACCACGTGGTACCTACATTGGTCTGTAGTCACACTGATGATCTGTTTTTTTTTTTTTTTTTTAAACAATGAGGACATGAATCCATCTTAAATGAGAGGATGTTTATGTCTAGAGTTGGCAAAGCCCCATAGTTGGTGTCTTTAGAATGTTTCTAACAAGTTTATGTTTAAAGATTGTCTTCTAAGGACAACAGCAGAGCGGATATAGAAGGATTATGCTGAGAAGTTCAGGAATTGCTATTAGAATGCTGTCTCTACTGTAGTAGAACATCTGTCTTAATGTGCTATAGGTCTTCCATACAAAGTTGTGTAGATGGCCTCTTATAGAATGATTTAAAAAAGAAAAGATTTAATACTAAAAATGTATCACTATCAAAAGCAAAGATTAATGAGGAAAATTGTATTCATTCCACAAATGGAAAAATTTCAGTTCTCCTCTCAATCAGCTTATTATTTGATACAACTAGCCATTCTCCTTTTTAACATGAATTCTTCCCTTGGCCTCTTAGATACCATTATGCTGATTGAACGGTTACTTGTTAGTCTTCACTTGTTTTTCCTTCTCTTCTCAACTTCTACAAATTAAAATATCCAGAATTCAGTTCTTGGCTGTCTCTTTCCTGTCTATACTTACTCCCGTTGTGATCTCTATTAAATATTCAGTTGTGATTTCCGTATGTATGTTGACAACGTTCAAATTTCTTTCTTTTTATTTTTTTTTATTAGTTGGAGGCTAATTACTTCACAACATTTCAGTGGGTTTTGTCATACATTGATATGAATCAGCCATAGATTTACACGTATTCCCCATCCCGATCCCCCCTCCCACCTCCCTCTCCACCCGATTCCTCTGGGTCTTCCCAGTGCACCAGGCCCGAGCACCTGTCTCATGCATCCCACCTGGGCTGGTGATCTGTTTCACCGTAGATAATATACATGCTGTTCTTTCGAAACATCCCACCCTCACCTTCTCCCACAGAGTTCAAAAGTCTGTTCTGTATTTCTGTGTCTCTTTTTCTGTTTTGCATATAGGGTTATCGTTACCATCTTTCTAAATTCCATATATATGTGTTAGTATGCTATAATGTTCTTTATCTTTCTGGCTTACTTCACTCTGTATAATGGGCTCCAGTTTCATCCATCTCATTAGGACTGATTCAAATGAATTCTTTTTAATGGCTGAGTAATATTCCGTGGTGTATATGTACCACATTTCTTTTATGAACCTCTTTTTATGACCTTCAGGCTTTATTATTAAGTTACTTACTAAAAACTTCTTCTTAGATGTTCAGTAAGTATCTCATATTAAATCTTTCCCGTAGTGAACTCGTGATCACCACACTCACCTTGAATCTGCTAATCTCCTAGACTCCCTAATCTCAATAAACATCACATTGCCATTTACTTAGTTATTGAAACAAAGTCTTGAAGTCACTCTTGACCTCTTTAATTTTAGAGCATGCATTCAAATAATCAGTTAATCCTTGTTAGTTCTTTGGTTCCAATTTTTCTTTTGAATTAAATGACTTTCTCATTTCCTTCAGTGTTAACACTCTAACCGAAACCACCATTATTTCCTACCCAGTTTGCAGTGGTCACACTACTTGCGTTCTTGCTCACCAATTCTCCAGAGAGCAGCCAGAGGAAATTTTAAATAATGTAATCTGATCCTGTCATTTCACTACTCAAACACTAAAAAGTCTTCCAATATTTCTGAGAACAAAACTCAAATTCACCATGCTTTTAATACACACACACACACATACACTGGACATCACCCATAACCAACCTCATTTCTTACAAGCCTTCTTCTTTATCTATGCTAGTCATATGTCTCTCCTTTGACTTCAGAAAGTTTCCACCTGAGAGCCTTTGTTTTCTCTATTTCCTTTGTCTGGAATGCATTGCCTCACATATAATCATGGGTCATTCCTCATTGCCTTGAGGTAAGTACTCAAGACTCTTCTCAGAAGAGTCTGCCTTGAAACTCTATTTGAAATAATCTACCACCCCATCACGTTATCCCTCTCATTCCCTTATATTTCTTCTTAACTATACTCATTTCCTAGTATATTTTTTGTATATGTACATATGTAGGTATTATATCATTTATGTATGTATTATTGGACTTCCTTGCTAGAATTTAACATTTTTGAAGGCAAGGACATTATCACCAGTGTTGTTTCAGTTGCTAACTTGTGTCTGAGTCTTTGGGCTTCCCTTATAGCTCAGTTGGTAAAGAATCTGCCTGCAATGCAGGGGACCCTGGTTTGGTTCCTGGGTCAGGAAGATCCCCTGCAGAAGGGATAGGCTAACCACTCCAGTATTCTTGGGCTTCCCTAGTGGCTCAGCTGGTAAAGAATCTGCCCGCATTGTGGGAGACCTGGGTTCGATCCCTGGGTTGGGAAGATCCCCTGGAGAAGGGAAAGGATACTCACCCCAGTATTCTGGCCTGGAGAATTCCATGGACTGTATAGTCCATGGGGTCTCAAAGAGTCAGACACGACTGGGTGACCATCTCTTTTTGTGACTCCATGGACTCCCTGCTAGTCTCCTCTGTCCATGGGATTTCCCAGGCAAAAATATAGGAGTGAATTGCCATTTCTTTCTCTAGAGGATCTTCCTGACCCAGTAATCAAGCCTGTTTCTCCTGCATTGGCAGGCAGGTTCTTTCCTACTGAGCCACCAGGCAAGTCCAAGGACTTTATCGTTTCTGTTCATTTCTATCCCCAGTACCAAGAATTGTGCCTTACCTATAGCAGATATTGAATAAGTAATCATTGAATGAATTAAATGCAAAAACATGCAGCTGAGACCACTACAGTAATTGTCTACTAGGCAGAGCCTTCAAGTGACCATCCAGAGGTACTTTTCATGCTGAGAAAAGTGCCCTCTGGCCTTTAGCAGTTTTCACATTGTTACCAACTGTTGAATCCACCTACCTGGAAGAGCCTTATCTAATGAAACTTCCTGTGATAATGTAAATGTTCTATACTAGCAATTATAGTAGCCACTAGGGGCTTTCCTAGTGGCTCAGTAGTAAAGAAGCCACCTGTTAATGCAGGAGACATGGGTTTGATCCCTGGGTTGGGAAGATCCCCTGGAGAAGGAAATGGCAGCCCACTCCAGAATTCTTGCCTGGGAAATCCCATGCCCAGAGGAGCGTGGTGGCCTATAGTCCATGGACTATATAGCCTGGTAGGCCGTAGTCCATGGAGTCACCAGAGTCGGACACAGGCTAGTGACTAAACCCCATCACCAACAAAGCCACTGTTTTCGCACTTGAAATATGGCTTGTACAGCTGAAGAAGTGGATTTTTAATTAATTTTAATGTTTCAAGTTTAAACAACCATATTTGACTACTAAACTGGATAGTGCAGGTCTAGATAATAGGAGGCAAGTGATTGCCTGCCTTAAACAACCTTGAGCTAGGTCTCTTTCAGTCGATGTTAAATGAACCTAAATTTCCGGGTTCCATTTTCTTATTCTTTGCAGCTTGTGTGTGTTTAGCTCATACTCTCAATACAAAAGGAGAAAATGGAAAATATCTCTTTTTAAATGTGCTCAGAGCAGAAGGCCAATTTCCCAGCATGAGAAAGAAGCTGTTTGGCAGAAGGCTTCCTTGCAAATGCGGATTAGGCAAGAAAACACAGGGCACAATTGCTTTCAGTAGAGCCAGTCAGCAAAGCCATGGGCTTTTGTAGATTCCCACTTAATTATACATTGCTTTCTTCCCCTACAGCCCATGCTGATTTGAATCTGTGGATATGCCTGCATTTACTGAGCAGCCAGAAAAGGATATACAAAACTGAATATTATTTAACATCTCCCTTATAATAGTACACAGTTTCCAACATTTGACACAATATAATTTAAAATATATGACCCTTACAGCTAGGGGCTAATAATTATATCACAAGTAGTTCCACTCCATCTCCTGATAAAAAATAAATTAAAAAACAATCTTAAAAACATGTACAATGAAAAAGGAGAAAACAATATCTATATAAATTATTTTCATGTAGAGTGAACACAGGGGAGAGAAAAGACACATGCTTCTCTTTAAGTCCTCTTTTCCATCCAGCCTCCTACAGCCTGATCTGCCTTCTGAAGAAACAATGAGAGGCTGTCCCAGAGAGGGAGAGTAAATGTCAAATATCCTAACTTTCTCCATTTAAATCAAACTGATCTAGCATTTACCGGATGACTCCCTTACATTAAGCAGGGTTTCTCAACCTCAGCACTATTGACAATTTGGAATGGATAAGTTTTTGTTGTGAAAGGCTGTCCTCTGCATGGTAGGATGTCTAGCAGTAACACTAGACTCTCCCTAATAGGTGTGAATAGCAGCCACCCTCTAACACGCAGTGTGATTACCAAAAATATTCAAGATACTGCCAAATAGCCCCAAAGGTAAAAATCATTCCCAGTGGAGAACCAATGAGGAATAAAGTCCAAGACATCAAAGCCTACTCTTTTCCTGTCTTTACCTGGATCTTAACCTTTAAAGCTTCATCTGTTCTCAACCCCATGTTATTCTCTTGGACCTGAAAATGTCTTTTCTTTAATTGTTTGACCTTAGACTCAGTTTTGGAGTTGTGTACTGATATTGCCTGCCTTAAACAACCTTAACTGATCACCTTTTCCTCAAGATTTAACCAACAGGTACGTTTGCAGGGCCTGTCCTCAGGGTGGCCTTTCCTGATTTGTGTCTCTAACAGATCTGCTTGAGATACCGAAGGCAGACTGTATAACCCTCTGTAAGGAAACTGATCTAATTGCTGCTGACCTCAGTTCTAGTTTCAGCTGGTTATTCGCTTGTTGTTTCCGTATTACTTCATGTCAGTTAATAAATTAAGACCCACAGAATTTTAGAATTTCCGTTCTAATTGCCTCAAAGGTTTACAAATTCTAGATAAGATAGCCAATATTAAAGTGCTTTGGAAAGATTAAAAAAAAAAAAAAAAAAACTTTTTCTGCAAATACAAGTGAGTGTAATGGTGGCAGTGTTCCTTACTCCATGGAAGCTTACAGCAAGGTAAAGGTAGATGAGCTGGTAGCTCTCAAACATACTGCTCCCATCTTTTCTCACCTTGTGACTGTGTGCTAGAATTTTATAGAAAGGAAATTGCGGAGTTCCTGTTTTACTATGGCAGTGCTAAGCTGATCTGGCAAAATTCAACTTACCAACCCAAGTACCAAGGTCAAACAGGATTTGTGGACCACATCAGAGAGAAAGCTCTCTTGGGTGCCTGTATAGCTCTCCCAAAGAAGTGTGAGATCCATACTTGGTGCTGGATTTTAAATGAATGCAAACCCCTCTCTCCTGTCTTCTTAACTCCCCGAACCCCTAAACATGGAGGAATGCTCCTGTTTCTTATCCTGATCATGGGATATAAAATGAGAAATGCTTGGGAAAGCATCATGGGGCTTATTCCAACACATGGTTGTGTGATGGCTTCCTAAGTGGACATAATGTATTTCCCTCTTGAGGGAGTCGCCGCATCCTCACCGCTAGCCTTTATAGCTGTTCCCTCTATAGCTGCATAGACCCCTGTGCATGATGTGTGTGTGTGCTTCTGCACCTACTTATATATGGGCACACTCAGAACTGAGATTCGTTTAGGCATTTTGGGACTGCAGAAGCCAAATCAAGCCTTCCTAGAACACATTGGTGATTTTATTTTAAAAAAAGGAAGAGGAAAAGCCGACTTCTGTTTCCATGTGAATGATGTTTGAGAAGTGCCTCCTAGAATAACTGCAATATAAAGTGGAATTAGACTTCTCCACTCAAGAGACTGAAGAGACACCACTAGCAAAGCAGGAAAAGTAAACTCCACAAGTCATGTCTGAGCTTGTCAAGAGGCTAAGCCTTTATTTCAGGATTGTTACCCACCTTCTTTTACCCAATTTGGTAATAACGAAAATATCTGCATAGTATTCAGACGAGTCATCTTTAGGAATGTGATCATTGACGTTAACCAAGCAAGGGGAAATAGGTCAAAAGATAGTGCATGTAGTTAAAAATAGCCACTGCAGAAAATGTGTTTGTATCTGGCATCATGCCTTTTCACATTCACTTTAATTGGCCATTTGGCTCACTGTACAAAGCAGACAGATTTTCACACCTCTGGGACATGGGGGTTATGGTCCTCTGCTGGCTGCTCCAAACCACACAAATTGGAGACTGAGGCAATTATTTCTGCAATTGATGCTGAAATTGTTTTCCTTTCATATCAATAGTCTATTTCCAATGTGAAAAAACCAATCACCCCTTCTCTGCCAATCACTATTTGCAGGGCAACTCTTCTCTGTTAAAGGTCCTCCCCGCCCCACTCTCTAGATCCCTTCCTTCATGGTGTCAGATGATGCTGCATGTCTAACCTTCTATTATACTCTGGCTGAGCTAACACAGCTGGATTCTCAGTCAACTATGAAGTTTAAATTGGTAACTTCAAATCTGTTCTGTAAATTCCAGCAATAGCTGATTTGGCCAGAATTTCATTATTTTTAAAATTGAAGTATAGTTGATTTACAATGCCCTGGTAATTACTGCTGTACATACAGTAAAGTGTTTCAGTATATATATATATATGTGTGTATGTTTCAGTATGTATATGTGTGTGTGTGTGTGTGTGTGCGTGTGTATATATATATATGTCTATATATAAAACATTCTTTTTTAATATTTTCCCCATTGTGGTTTACCGCAGGCTACTGAATATAGTTCCTTATGCTATACAGTAGGGCCTTATTGTTTAACTATTCCATGTAGAAAAGGTTATATCTGCTAACCCCAACCTCCCACTCCATCCCTCTGCCAAACCCTCCCCCTTGGCAACCACTAGTCTCTTCTCTATATC
Source organism: Dama dama (assembly GCF_033118175.1). Taxonomy (NCBI): domain Eukaryota; kingdom Metazoa; phylum Chordata; class Mammalia; order Artiodactyla; family Cervidae; genus Dama; species Dama dama. The sequence continues at coordinate 26,990,223 of NC_083698.1, read as the reverse complement.
TGTGACTCTGATTCTGTTTCATAGATAGGCTCATTTCAGATTCTACATGTAAGTGCTATCATATGGTATTTCTTTTTTTCTTTCTAAGTTATTTCACTTGGTACTATAATCTCTAGTTGTGTCTATGTCTCTGCAAATGGCATTATTTTGTTCTTTTTCACGGCTGAGTTGTATTCCATTGTATATATGTACCGTATCTTCTTTATCCATTCATCTGTCAATGGATGTTTAGATTTTATCCATGTCTTGGCTATTGTGAATAGTACTGTTTTGAACTTAGGGGGAGCATGTGTCTTTCTGAATTATAGTTTTTTCTGGATATATGCCCAGAAGTCGGATTGCTGGTCCATATGGTAATTCTGTTTTTAGTTCAAAATTTCAGTATCAATGCCCAAGTTAAGTCTCAATGATTTACCTTAGAAAATGTAAAAGCAATCACATCAACTCTTTCTTTCAAAAGAATGTTCCTGGATATTTTTGGTCCTTCTTGTGTATTCCACAATTTATTACGAGTATAGAGCCACAAACTTTGCCAATGGCTTAGGAAACTGTGTAACTGTGTACCTATGACTAGACAAGTGCATAATGTGACCATACTGTTTTTAAAAAATAATTTTATATTAGAGTTTTGAACTCAGGAAATAAAGGGTTTTATTTTGCTTGTTGCAGAGTCATAAAGCAGCATATGCTTAAGTAATATGCAGAGAACAGCACTGTTTGAGGGAAATTATCTATGATAACTAGTGAATAGAGCTTATCATTGGACCAGGAATTTGGGGACTTTATAAAAATTACCTCAGAGAACATTCTGGCATCTGTCCAAAAGGACATGGCTGTTCTAAGGATAATAGCGTCCAGTGTCAGTTTTTTAAGTTACTAAACTCTCCCTCTGGATTCCTTCTCTGCTTCTCCGGAGATAACATCAGGCCATAGCCCTATATCTTTGAAAACACATTTCATAGTGTCTCGATGTGCGAGTTGTTATCATCTCCTAACTAGCTACTGAGTATTACTGGAGCTCATGGAATGAGGTAGTGGGACCCAGTCACCAGTAATCACCAAAGGGTTTTGAAAAGGAAACACTCCAAACTTGGGGATGATCTGAGGAGGACCATTGTAAAACTAGGAGTGGAATAACAAAATGAAAAAAAAACAAGCCTTCTGCTGGTCTGTTAGGTTTCTTGTTTGGAAAGAGAAACTACCTTGAGGATTTCATTAAAAATAGAACTTTCAGTTTTAAGGGGCAAAGATAATGTATGAGTATAAATGATATTCTATTCCTCATACTCAAATAGATAATTTGTTTACAAGGCATTTCTGAATCTCTGTGCCACTAGAGATCCTGAGAATGGATGACTTTTCTGGTTATGTCCACTTTTCTTAGTTATTTCACACATTTTCTTGTAATACATGCTTAAATTGATCTGGTTGTTCTTGGGTATCCTAAAACCAATTTTGACCTATTTTTCATTGTAGTGGCCTGTTTTTTCCAGCATTTAATAAAATTACGTTTGATTCATATGGTAAAAAAAAAATAAATAAATGAAGGAAATATGAAATATAAGGCTACCTAGAAGACGCTAAATTTTCAAGTAGAACGTGATATGGCTGATTTTTCAAAGAGAAGCAGTTGCAGAGTTTGCATAGATATTGCAACCTTTTGTTGAGTCTTGAGTCATAAACTAACTGTATAAAAGCACTCTTCTCAGGAGAATACACTAACCATTAGTGGTTTGAGAGGAAATGCTTAGTCAGAAATGCTGTTTTAAGACTGACTATAGCATATTGGCTTAGACTATAATAATGACTAAGAATATGATTTGTTTGGACACTGCTTAGACTACAGGATTGAGAGCAAGGATAGTGAATTGCACTTTGTGAGGAAAACCAAGATATTCAAGAGATAAAGTATAGGTTGCAATCAAATAAGCAACTAGAAATAATAGTATTGACCTCACTAATAATACTAAATAGCTAATATTACTGACTGGACTTCCCTGGTAGTTCAGTAATAAAGAACCCACCTGCCAATGCAGGAGACATGGTTTCAATCCTTGGGCTGGGAAGATCCCCTGGAGGAGGAAATGGCAACCCGCTCCAGTATTCTTGCCTGAGAAATCCCATGGACAGAGAAGCCTGGTGGACTACAGTCCCTGGGGCTGCACATTACGAGTCAAACGCAACGTAATGACTTAACAACAAAAACAGCAGCATTACTGACTACATTGTCTATGCTAGGTACTGTGTTAAGTTATCGAATTATCACCACACACTCTACAAGTTAGGTCCTTTTTCAATATCCAAACTTTATACAGAAAAGAACTAAGTTGTAGAATGTGCTCAGGTTTGAACTTTTAAGGTTTAAGTTCTCATGTGCTGTGCTGCGGTCAGTCCCGTCTGACTCTCTGACCTCATGGACTGTAGCTCCCAGCGTCCTCTGTCCGTGAGATTCTCCAGGCAAGAATATTGCAGTGGGTTGCCATGCCCTCCTCCAGGGGATTTTCCCGACCCAGGGAGCCCACATCTCCTAAATTGCAGGTGAATTCTGAACTGCTGAGTCACGGAGAAACCCTGTAAGTTCCTATAAGGGATCCAAGTGTGTGTGTCTGCGCTTAGTTGCTTATTTGTGTCTGACTATTTACAACCCCATAGACTGGAGCCTGCCAAGCTCCTCTGTCCATGGGATTCTCCAGGCAAGAATGCTGGCACGGGTAGCCATGCCCTTCTCCAAGGGATCTTCTGGAGGCATCTAATAGGCAATCTGAAATAAGAGCTAGAACCTCAGGAGAAAACATCAGGTTTGAAGATACAGTAACGGGAGCTATTAAATTACAAATGATCATTCAGATCACAGAAGTGACTGGTAGACAGTTATATGCCACTGGATAATAAAAGAAAATAGGATAGGAAATTATCTTTGGATTTGATTATTAGTAATATAATAAAAAACTGTAAGAGTGGAAGGAACACAAGTCATACTGTACTGAACTAAAGAATGAAGTATATACCCTTCTGAGATGTTTGCCAACTAAAAAAAGGAGAGAAATAAAGTAACTACTCTTTGTTATGAATAAAATATGACTCTGGAAAAAGAGATTTCAAATAGACACTTTGACTGGTAGTGTGTTTCAAGTGCCATCAAATCAATTTTTGTTAACCAAAGGCCTTCAATAACTTGTGAAAGTAGTAGAAATACAGAATTAAGGAATTATTATTTAAAATTGAGCTGATTCTTTCATCTGTCTCATGTTAGTTTAGGAAATTCTTATCACCAAACAACCCCATGATGAAATGAATTATTAGCAGACTCTGGATTATTTTTACCTAGATCCTAACCAAAGTAGTTATGAATCCCCCAAATCAGATGTTGACAATGAGTAGTGACAGATGGAAATTTGAAGAATTATGTTTATTATATAGAGATCATCACTTGAAAAATCTCATTATTTATGAGAAATTACCTCATTATTTGTTTGCCTTGTTGAGTTTTATGACAGTCTCAATTTTAGTCATTTTGAGATTCAGGTACTAAACAATACTGTAATCATATTAGAAAATGATAATTCTTTCTCTAGTGTCTAATAGACAATGGCAGAGTAAAAAATAAACAGTGATTCAAAAACCAGTAGGAAATTTTATATATTCTACAGAATAAAAGGAGAGACTTATAAAATTACATTTCACTCATCACTGGCAATATAACTCTAAAGATAAAAGTTGCACGAAAGTGTTCTGAAACAATCTTATTTTGTAATGCACACTGCCATCTGTTTAGTACAATCAGTTCTTTCATGGTTCTCTGGTAAATGAAAGTAACACAAATTACCACTGAAAGTTTATAACAGGGAAGAATAAGACCTAATGAATGGAGCAGCAAAATAATAATGAAATAATATTAGATTTAGGAACCCAAGATTTTTTCTTTGGATATTAAAATCCCTTGGTCCTATAACTTTTCTTAAGAAAATTTTACAAAATTGATCAAAATCCCCATAAAAATATTTCCCATCATCCAATCCATAAGTATGTTTTGCCCATCTAAAAAATACTGAAATAGGTTTTTTTTCCCATAATCTTTTGATCTTTATATAGCCACTGCTTTCATAATCAAACCACTTGGAACTAACAAAGCTGAAAGTTGTTTCTACCATTAGCCTTCATCTTTTTACAAAGCTTTTTCATTCTTATCTAGCAATGACAAATCATTTGATGCTTTGTAAACAGAGCCTATCAGAGATGTTAGCTGTTGCAGAATGTAATATGTCAGCCAGTTTGAGTTTGATAGACTCTCTAGAAATGAACAGGCCAGAGGTGAATGGCAGTTTTTACTCTTCCTTCACTGTCAAGCCACACTTTGAATCAGTTTTGTTTTTCAGTCTCCACTGAGAGATTTCTACTTTCCACCTTAGTTTTTAGTACTAATAAAAACCCCAGACCCAACTTTATCGAATGAAGTCTTCTTTCCTGATCACCTGAAGTCATAACTTTCCCTTCTAGAAATGCCAATGGCAATTGGAACTTTTTTTACCCTTCCTCAAAAGTTTATAATACGTTATTCACTTAGTCAATACACATTTATCAGTTTTCTTCTCAATTTGGAAGCTCTAGTAGTGAATCAAGCAGAAAGCCCCCCTGCTGTCACATTGCTTATAGTCTAGTGGAGAAGGCAGTCAAAAAGTAGCTTATTGAAGAAAAGGGTGATGAGGTAAAAGGAGAAGTGCAGAATACTGCTGACTGCCTCATCAGGAGGTTCCCAGGTGGCCTGTGGGATCAGAAACACCTCCTGGAAGAAATGAAGGTTTAAGGTAAAATCTGAAATGAAAGGAGTCAGCTAGGAGGAGGAAGGCAGAAGGCTAAGGAGAACAACCCAGGTAGAAGAAACAGCATGTAGAAATACCCAAGGGTGAACATTTCCCCCCTTAGCATATGGGTGTCTCTTCTCAACTAAACTGAGGTTTTGTGGGCAAGAGGGCAAGAGCCATTTTACAGTTTGTGTCTCCTACACATTTTGGAATAATACCTCACGATTAATAAACCTAATGGTTGTTTACTAACTGATGCAGAGTCAGACAGGACTTAGCTACTGAACAGTAGCAACAAACTGATGCAGAATAAGAGCATACAGAATTACAAAGGCGTGACAGCCGTGACTCTATTTAAAACTATACTACAAAGTTACCGCAAGTCAAATAATATGTACTGACCCAAAGTAGACACATAGATCAATGAAACAGAATAGAGAGCCCAGACATGAATCTACCCTTATATGATCAATTAATCCATAACAAAAGAGGCAAGAATATAAAATGGGGGAAGGATAACCTCTTCAATAAATGTTGCTGGAAAAACTGGACAGCTATAGCAAGAGACTCAAACCAGGCTACTTTCTCATGCCATTTACAAAAATAAACTCAAAATGGAATAAAGACTTAAATGTAGCAGCTGAAACCATAACACTTCTAGAAGAAAACATAAGTGGTACCCTCTTTAAGATCTGTCTTAGCAATATTTTTTGAATGTTTCTCCTCAGGCAAGTAAAAAAAAAAAAAAAAGCAAAAACAGACAGACAGGACTATATCAAACTAAAAAGCTTTTCCACAGTGAAGGAAGCTATCAGTAAATGAAAAGGCCATGAACTGAATGGGAGAAGATATTTGCAAATAATATACAGAATAATACCTGTTAATGTCCAAAATATACAAAGAACTCACACAACTGAACATCAACAAAACTCACAACCGTATTTTAAAAAATGGGCAACCAGAAGACATGAATAGGCATTTTCCCGAAGAAGACCTACGTATGGCCAACAGGCATATAAAAGATACTCAACATCACCAATCATCAGAGAAACATAAATCAAACCCACAATGCAATTATCATGTCTCACTTAGCCGGATGGCTATTATCAAACAGAAAACAAACGATGCTGGCAAGGATGTAGAGCAAAGGGAACTCTAATGTACTGTTAGTGCTGCCAATATAGAACACAGTATGAAAATTCCTCAAGAAACTCAAAACAGAGCTACCACATGATCCAGCAATTCCACTCACGGGTGTTTATCTAAAGGAAATGAAAACAGCAATTAAAAAATATATGAACCCTTGTGTTTACTGTAGTAGTATTTGCAATAGACAATATATGGAAGCAACCTAAATGCCCATCATAGAAGAATGGATAAAGAACCTAAGAACTCATACGCACTAATACTGGTACATACTGATAGCACATATATATATTCACTCCACACAGTGGAATATCACTCAGCCATAAGAAGGAATGAATTTATGCCATTTGGGAAAACATGGATGGATTAGAGGGTAGCATGCTAAGTGAAGTAATTCAGACAGGGAGAGATACACACTATATGATTTCACTTATAGGTAGAATTTTAAAAACAAATGAACAAATATAACAAAACAGAATCATAAATATAGAGGAAAAATGAGTAGTTGCCAGAGGGGAGAGGAATCAAGGGAGGAGAGAGAGAGATGAGGGAGATTAAGAGGTACAAACTTCCAGTTACAAAGTAAGTGAGTCACTGGTATGAAATGTATAATGTGGGGAATATAGTCGATTATGTAATATTTTTGTATGGTGACATGGTAACTAGAATTATTGTGATCATTTCAAAATGTACAGAAATACTGAATCACTATGTTGTATAACAGAGACTAACATAGGATTGTAGGTTAGTTTACTTCAAAACCAACCAAACAAACTCATAGAAAAAAAGATCAGATTGTTGTTACCAGAGGCTGGAGATGAAAGGAGAGGGAACTGGATGAAGGCTGTCAAGAGACACAAACTTTCAGTTATAACCACAAATCAGTACTAGTGATACAATGTATAACATTATAAGATAGCTAACACTGCTCTATGTAACATATGAAAGTTAAGAGAGTAAATCCTAAGTACTGAGCTCTTCACAAAGGAAGTACATTTTTCCTACTTCTTTAATTTTATATTTATATAAGATGAGGTATGCTCACTAAACTTATTGTGATAACCATCTCATGATTATGTAAGTCATATCACTATGCTGTACATCTTAAACAGTGCTGTATGCCAATTACATCTCAATAAAACTGGAAAGAAAAATCAGTTTTCAGATTGAGTTAAATGTGTCAACATTAGAGTCAGTGCTTATTATGGGAGCAGAGAAAAAAGGATTATGATAAGGAAGAACATTACTGTGTTTAAAAAAAAAAAAGTAAGGTTATTTAAGGGTTCAAGCTTTTGGCCCAATCAAACTCTTATCTCTGGAATTATTGATACCTGTGCTCATGATAGTTTGGGCAAAAGAACGGAGGGGAAGTGACAAAAGAGGTTCATATGAACTGGCAGTCAGGTACCCAGCTAGTAAAAACTAGGGGAGATTATATGTGTGTGTTTATATAAACATTTAACGTAATATTTTATAATTTTATATATATATATATATATATGTGGGATATATGTGGGATATATATATCAGAAGTAGGTTTTTGTTAGATTATTTCATAATAAATAAATAAACCTTGGGTTTTTCTATATTTGACTGTGTATTAATTGTTCAATGCCCTATGCATTTTAAAAACAGATATGCCTCTGAAAATATTTAGCTGTTGCTGTTGTTCAGTCACTTAGTAGGTGTCCAACTCTTTGCACCCCCATAGACTGCAGCACCCCAGGCTTCCCTGCCCTTCACTGTCTCCCTGAGTTTGCTCAAACTCATGTCCATTGAGGTGGTGATGCCATCCAGTCATCTCATGCCGTCACCCCCTTCTCTCCTGCCCTTAATCGTTCACAGCATCAGGGTCTCTTCCAATGAGTTGGCTTCTCATATCAATTGGCAAAAATATTGGAGCTCCAGCTTTAATCAGTCCTTCCACTGAATATTTAGGACTGATTTCCTTTTGTACTGACTGCTTTGATTTCCTTGCTGTCCAAGGGACCCTCAGAAGTCTTCTCCAGCACCACAGTTCCAAAGCATCAATTCTTCAGCACCCAGCCTTCTTTATGGTCCAACTTCCACATCCTTATATGACTACTGGAAAAACCATAGCTTTGACTATATGGACCTTTGTTGGCAACGTGATGTCTCTGCTTTTTAATATGCTGTGTAGGTTTGCCATAGCTTTTCTTCCAAAGAGCAAGTGCCATTTAATTTCATGGCTGAATCACCATCCTCAGTGATTCTGGAGCCCAAGAAAATAAAGTCTGTCACTGTTTCCTTTTTTTCCCTATCTATTTGCCATGAAGTGATGGGACCAAAGGCCATGATCTTAGTTTTTTGAATGATGAGTTTTAAGCCAGTTTTTTCACTCTCCTCTTCTTCCACCTTCATCAAGATTCTCTTTAATTCCTGTTTACTTTATGCCATTAGGGTGGTGTCATTTCATTAGGATGGTTTTGCAAAAACTTTTTGCAAAAACTCTGCAATAAACATCACAGTAGATTACAAATAATTTTCTTTAAGGGACAATTTAAGATACTATTTATCATTATTTCTCTTCCAAATTGGAGAGTGTAGCTAACAAAGTAAGACAACAGAAAGAAACAAAAAGGTCTGAACTAGGAAAGAAAGACAAAACTATTATTCATAATGACATAACTATATTTTAAGTATTATTAGATTTATTACAAGGATGTAGCAAAATAGATGAAAATCAGTATAAAAATTAATGTTTCTTTACTAACAGTTATAAAGTATCTTATCAAATATTAAAATATTTTAAAAGATATAACTGTTACCCAAAAAAAATCAAAATGTAAAGTGTAATTTTGTGAGTAGGACCTTGAGAAAGGTAGAAGACTTTATGGAACACATTATAAAAGATAAAAATAAATACAGAGAAGGACAATCTTCATGTATTGACAACTCAGTAATATAAAGTTGTCAGTTCTATTCAGCAAGTTTCATATGTGTGTGTGCATGTGCAAACTGACAAAAGATACTTTTTGCATTTCTCTAAGGCTGTTCAGTATTCAACATCCTTGAAAAGAAAGTGTGTTCCAGAGCTTTCAGAGTATGTAGAGAAACAGACCTATGGAGAACTGTCTTCCAACAAAGGGAAATGAGTGACTCTTGAACAACTCACTAACCACATGCAGAGAAATACAACTGGACCCTTAACTCAAAAAAACATTAATACGATTACTTTAAAGAACTAAATGTGAACAGTAAAATTCTTAAATTGTTAGAGAAAATATATTACGATCTCAAATGTAAAGACTATCTTAAGATGTAAAAATCTGGAAATTATTATGCTGAACTTTATTAAACTAAAGATATTCAATAGTTTTTGAATAAGGAACATGAAAACTGTGGTTCTTAAAAACAGAAAATATAATTTGGAGTTTAATATAAATTAAAAAGATAGATAAATTTGACTACAATAAAATAAATTTTGCTCTTTAGTATCTGCCATATAGAGAATTAAAAACAAGCTATAAACTGGGAGCAAATATTTGTTACATGTATGTGAACAAAGTTGGCAAGAATCCAGAATGTATACAGAATTGCTCCAAATCATTGAAGTGCAATAGAAAATTGAGCAAAGACTTGAAAGTGATGGAAAGGGAAACCCAGTGGTCACTACACATATGAGAAGTTGCTCAAACTCATTAATCATCATGAGATTGCATGTTTAAGCGAAATGAGTTGTTTACACACACTAGATTGATTTAAAAATTTTGTGTCTATATGGAGGGTTGGTCACAATGTGAAGTAGTAGTAAGAGTTCCCTTTCATTGGCTAGTAGAAGACTAAATCAATGTAACCACCCTAATTATCACTACTAGATAAATACTAGTATGTTGATACAACAAAATACTATATAATGGTGAAATAAACTTCATGCCTTAGCATGGATGAAACTAAAAAAACTAGTATTGTGCCAAAGAAGTATTAAGTCTCAGTGGAATAATAAAGTCTAATTCCATTTATAGAAAACTAATGAACAATCAAAATAAAACAATATATTGCTTAAGGAAAGGTACATCGATAGTGAAACTATGCATTTTTTTTTCAAAAAAGCAAGGGAAATATTAATAAAACCTGTGGAGAGTCACTGGTTGGTGGAGGGCAAAGGAGAGGCATATGATGAAAGAAGAACCCAAGAGGACTTCTCAGCTTATAGGAATGTTCTGCTTCTTCACTCAGCTGGTGAATGCATAGATGTATGTTTTCATTATTTTAGTTTTTACATGATTTATATATTCTTCAGGCCACATTTAGTTGAAAAAAAATAAGAATTAACTTCAAAGACTTTGACATACTAGTAAAATGCCAATCATTTTGAAGATCCCAAGAAGGCCTAAGTAATCCCATCACTGACCTATAAACATTTCAGCATGCAAGGAAATGTGTGTTCTAAGTTGCTTCAGTTGTGTCCAGCTCTTTGCAACCCCATGGACTGTAGCCTGCCAGGCCCCTGTGCCTATGGCATTATCCAGGCAAGAATACTGGAGTGAGTTGCCATGCTCTCCTTCAGGAGATCTTCCTGACCAGGGATCAAACCTGTGTCTCTTATGTCTTGGCATTGGCAGGTGTGTTCTTTATCACTAGCGCCACCTGGGACGCCCCATAAACATTTCATCATGCAAGGAGGGAAAAAAATCTTAACTATGAAGCCTCTTGAAAATAAATTAAGAACTAAGAAGCAATACTATTACTACGTCAGAAATTATGAAGTATCTTAGACACCATACAGATTCACTGAATAGAAGATGCAGACGCAACATATGGTGTCCAGTCACTCAATTCCTACTGATCTTAGGAGTCCCTGAATTTCTCCTCCATATGTTTTCTTCTTTGTTACCATTGTTTGACTCAAGTAGAGTCCTTGTTTTAGTGAACCAAGTGCACAAGCTGATGGCTCTGGCTATGGTTGCCATGGCAGTCATGTATTTTGAACCAAGGACTAGTGAAAGGTCAGTACACCAAACTAACTAACCACCCACTCTTCCTCCCATGGGACTGTTGAGGTAGCCAACTCCTACTTCTCAGGATTCCCAGTCCTGAGAAGTCACCAGGAGCAAAGGAAAAACAGCAGAACTGAAAGTCAACAGTCTTGATCTTGGTTGAAGAATTGCTCATGACTTGCTTTGAGAAGCTATTCAAATTCTCTGGGCTTCAGCTTTCTTATCAGCTTTTTTTTTTTTTTTTTAAGTGTCCATTGGCTTAAGTGATCTCTTTTTGTGCCTCTAGGGATTCTGAAATAGTTTTTCTGAAGTCTTAGTTGATATTATATGGCCTATCGGGGCATACGGCAGGATTTAAAGTCATTTAGATTTCTTTGAAGTGATTCTAATCCAAAAATGTTCAGGCGTCTTGCTTAGTATAAAGTGTTAAAGCCACAGCTGGATTTTGACCAAATCCCTCCTCATGTGTTTTATCCCATTTGAAAATTCAAAACCAGGTTTGTTTTGCTTTTTAATTGCTGTCCCTTTCTGAGAAAGGACAGACTTTGAGAGAGAATAAGACCGGCTGTTCTACTGCTGTGTGACTAATCCTAACACTATTTGCTGTTACTGAGTAAATCTTTCTGTTCCAGAGAAGAATATCTGAAGAAGGACAGTAAAAATTGCTCATTGTAGCCTTACCTTTTATAGTTCACACATGCCCCCAAGATGTATTCAAATTCAAAAATTTAAATTACACTCCCTTGGCAGAAGACACAGCAATGTCTGCATGATTTTTATTCTCTTGAGAGAAAAAGGTTTTTTTGGAGCAAAATTAGAAGATGATTATAACAAAAGACTTTTTTAAAAGGTAAACAATTATATCCCCAAACTGGACTAGATCCCTTACTTTAAAATGAAACCAAAAGTTTTGTTAGTAGGTTTTTTCCCTGTTTAAGACCATATCATTGAGTCAGAAGTTTGTCAAATTTCCATCAAGCCATTGTTTTTTTTTTTGAGGGAGACTCAGAAAAACAAGGATTGGGGAAAACCAGCTGACAGTCATTAACTACAAGCCTGCATTTTTGTAAGCCTCTGCAACCCTAAATTATAGAACAAAGCAGAGGTCATATAATGTGTCAGTACCAATTTCCACTTTGTCCCTGACTTGCTTTCCCAAAACATAGTTGACTTACATAAGCATTCTGTGATTTGTTATCAGACTCATGTAAGTTTGAAATAAAAGCCAAATCTAATTATTGAGAGTCTGAAAATAAGTAATCTGTTACCCAATTTTTTCTCATGTTATTCATTATGGCATAGGCCGCATGTCCTAGCCAATAACCAATGATCTGTACCTCTTGTCACCCTCAGATGATAATTTCCCAGTTTCCACAATACAATAATGTTCATTGCAAAAGGAGATCAATACTCTCTGTATCTTTAAAATGCTCTTTTTATTTCAGAAAAGAAAATGGCTAACTTTTTATACACCTAATATGCAATAGAAGTCAAAACATTAGGGGTATAATCAATTAAGTTAGAACAGGTTGCAGGATTTAGAAGAAGAGTCCAAAGACAGAAAACCTAATGGTGATAGGATCAGATCTCAAGTTCAGATTAGTGGGATGTCTTAAGATGGTAGAAAAGACTTCACATTTTTCCCTGTTGTGGAAAATTTTATATAGAATTTATTTTCCTTAACATACTTAAAGCATGAAGAGTCATGCATTATATATGCCTTAATATAAAATACATTATATATACATTTTCAAAAATATGCCTCCTGGGTTAAACAAACTTAACTCACTTTGAAGTCTTGCCCTTTCTCTGCATTTAGTTTGAACAGCAAAGTTCCCATTTGGACGGTTGGATTAATGCTAATTTTGTTGTCACAAAGTTCACTTAAGACTTGTTTTTTGAGTCTTAAAACCCTATCCTCCATACCTTTTTTTTTTTCAAAACAGAGACTGAATAATTCTTCCTGAAGGATGACCTCATAATTGCATGTGTTCAATGTTCTTGTAAACTAACCTTTTAAAGATAATTTTCAGAAGCAGAAGACATACTTTGATTATGAGAGCATAGACAATGTAGCTACAAGTCCAGCTGACTTTTTACCTATATGGACCACGAAAGATGAAGCAGTGGCCTAAATATGGAAAAAAGTCTGTGATTAATAAACAGCTATTGTTCAGAGTCCCAGTCCTGCCCTGTTTCCTCTCCTAGATCCCCATGGACCACCACATGACCCAGAAACAAAGCAAAAGACAGTGCCTAGCACAGGGTCCAGAACTCCACTTCAGCACTGTGGTCATTTCTGCCCTTAAGGAGCATGAAATCCCAGTTGATAAATATTTTGAAATAGCTTTTAGCTATAGACAGTTAAATGAAGATGATGATTGTAGTGTAGTCAGGTACTTGAAATATAAAATATGCAGTGAAAGCATCAAGTATGAACTTAAAAGTGTCTGAATTTCAAACAACTTAGAAAGACCCATGATAGTCTCAGGTTTTACATGAATTCAGAAATGACTTCACTGATTATGAACATTTCAAAAATGAAGATGCATTAGAGAGGCTTGAAAGTTGGTTTGTGAGTGCAAAGGGTAGATAATTGATATTTTAATTGATTAATTAATAAATTAATGTTTCTAACCCCTTATCCCAAATCTTTGAGATGAGAAATATTTTGGAATTCAGACTTTAGAAAGTTCATATACTTTATATGTCACCTGCATCAGGGTCTGGGGAAACACTCTATAGTCTAATAATCAGTATTTATGGAAATAAGTTTATGGCTAGTCATAGCAAATTAGTTATAAAAATCTTAGTTCTCATATCCTTATAAAATTTGGATATACAGAAGAGGAATTGTAGTCATATGTTATTTTATATAACTGATATGGAGCTTCCGAGGTGGCGTTAGTGGTAAGTGAAAGTCACTCAGTCATGTCTAACTCTTTGCAACCCCAAGAATTATACAGTCCATGCAATTCTCCAGGCCAGAATACTGGAGTGGGTAGCCTTTCCCTTCTCCAGGGGATCTTCCCAAGCCAGGGATCAAACCCAGGTCTCCCACATTGCAGGTGGATTCTTTATCAGCTGAGCTACCAGGGAAGCCCCGATAGTGGTAAAGAACCCGCCTATGTTTGCAGGAGACATAAAGAGACCTGGGCTCAATCCCTGGGTCGGGAAGATCCTCACCCACTCCAGTATTCTTTGCTGGAGAATCCCATGGACAGAGGAGCCTGGCGGGCTATAGTCCATGGGGTTGCAAAGAGTCAGACACGACTGAAGCAACTTAGTATAATATGAGTTTTAAAATGTGTATATATCAGCATATGAACTGATTGCCTATTACAAATAAACATTTGAGTATTTCATTTGAGTTTCTAATGATTCTTATATGTATTGTGGCTGGTATTATTTCGCTGACTTGTTTTTTTAGGAAGCCTTATGTTTTTGTATATACTTCTTGGATATAAAATTGAAATAACTTATATTTTGTATCTTCCATGTGCAAACAATGTTAGAAGCTGAGGAAATTGACATGAATAAGAAATACTGATGTGTTTTAAACTACTGAACCATAGAGTCAGCATAATGCCGTATGATAAGACTTTAAGAACAAATTCTTTGTCTATACTTGTGCATATATTTCATTCACATAGTAAGGGCACAAATGTTTAATGATCTAAGTACAAGAAATATGAGCAGAGTACTGGGAGGACTCCAGAAATAGTAATTACTTGACTTTGGAGGAGGTAATACTTGAACTGCATCTTTGAAAATAGAGTAGAAAAAAAGAAATTGAGTAGGAACTCTCTTAAGACAAGTAAGGAATGACATTCTAGGAAGGGGAATAGCATGTGTAAAAGCAGGATATTCATGATCAGCTGTACTTCACTGGGAAAAAAATAAAGCAAATAGACTGCTAGATATTTCTACAGGAAACAAAAAAGTTTTTCTGCTGTCAGCAAAGAATTGCACTCCAGGGTCTGCAACTATTGCAAGTAATATACAAGTCTTCACAAGCAAGGGAAGAAGTCTGCTACAGAGTGAGAAGAGGAAGTAGGGGGTGGGGTGTGGATAGTAAGCAGAGTCCCTGGCTTTTCATTGGCTGAGTTGTTGCCAGAAAAGGAGTCTTTCTTGTTCCTGTTGGACTCTCGTATCATCGCAGAGCATGAGAGCTCCCCCTTCTGGTTCCCAATCCTATTTAATTAAGGTTTCTGTTTAATAATTTTTTACCTGTGACTGGAATACCTGGGAAATCAGGGCCAGAGGAGTTGAAAGGACAAAAGGACAACATTTTTTTAGAACCTCAGACCTTATTCATCTTACAGGTAAAAGCCTGTGAACTTTTACCAATCTCTTACTATTTCTCCTAACCTCCAGCACCTGGTTATTGCTTTTCTCCTCTGTTTGTAATAGTTTGATTGTCTTTGTTGTTTTGTTTTTTAGATTTAATGTGTAAGTGATACCATGTATTTGTCCCTCCCTCTCTGGTTTATGTCACTTAGCATAATGCCTAAAGTTTCATCTGGGTTGTTTCAAAGGGCAGAATTTCCTTCTTTGTAACTACCGAATAATATCCCATTGTGTGTGTATGTATGTATATGGATATATATACATGTGTATAAACATACATATGTATAAACACACGTATGTATAAACATACATATATACATGCATACATAGGGTATCCCTGGTGGCTCAGTAGTAAACAATCTGCCTGCCATGCAGATCATGCGGGTTAGATCCCTAGGTTGGGAAGATCCCCCGGAGGAAGAAGTGAAAACCCACTCCTGTTTTCTTGTCTAGGAAATGCCATGGACAGAGGAACCTGGCAAGCTATAGTCCATGGGTTCACAAACAGTTTGACATGACTTAGCAACTAAATAAAAAAACAACAATATACACATACATATGCACATTTATCTGCTGATAGACACTAAGGCTGTTTCCACATCTTCAGTTCAGTCACTCAGTCATGTTTGACTTTTTGCAACCCCATGGACTGTAGCACACCAGGCCTCCCTGTCCATCACCAACTCCCAGAGCTTGCTCAAGCTCATGTCCGTCGAGTCAGTGATGCCATCCAGCCATTTCATCCTCTATCATCCCCTTCTCCTCCTGCCTTCAATCTTTCTCAGGGTCTTTCCCAATGAGTCAGCCCTTCCCATCAGGTGGTCAAAGTATTGAGCTTCAGCTTCAACATCAATCCTTCCAGTGAATATTCAGGACTGATTTCCTTTAGAATGGACTGGTTGGATCTCCTTGCAGTCCAAGGGACTCTCAAGAGTCTTCTCCAACACCACAATTAAAAGCATCAATTCTTTGGTGCTTAGTCTCCCTTATGGTCCAACTCTCACATCCGTACATGACTACTGGAAAAACCATAGCTTTGACTAGATGGACTTTTATTGGCAAGGTAACATCTCTGCTTTTTAATACGCTGTCTAGTTTGGTCATAGCTTTTCTTCCAAGGAGCAAGTGTCTTTTAATTTCATAAATGCAGTCAACATCTGCAGTGATTTTGGAGCCTGAAAAAATAGTCTGTCACTGTTTTCATTGTTTCCACATCTATTTGCCATGAAGTGATAGGTATGGATGTCATGATCTTAGTTTTTTGAATGTTGAGTTTTAAGCCAGCTTTTCACTCTTCTCTTTCACTCTCATCAAGAGGCTTTTTAGTTCCTCTTCACTTTTGCCATAATGATGGTGTTATCTGCATATATGAGGTTATTGATATTTTTCTCAGCAATCTTGATTCCAGCTTGTGCTTCATCCAGTCCATCATTTCTCATGATGTACTCTGCATATAAGTTAAATAAGCAGCGTGACAATATACAGCTTTGATGTACTCCTTTTCCCCTTTTCCTATTTGGAACCAGTCTATTGTTCCATGTCCAGTTTGTGATGTTAAGCACCTTTTAATATATCTGTTGATCATTTGTTCATCTTCTTTGGAAAAATCCTTACTCATTTTCTCTTCCCATTATTTAATCAGTTAGTCTGGTTTTGTTTTTGTTTTATTTTTTACTTTTTGCTATTAAGTTGTATGAATTCTTTATGGGTTTTGTATATTATCCCTTATCAGACATATAATTGGGAAATATTTTCTCCCATTCCATAGGTTGCTTTTTCATTTTCTGTTCTGAAGTTGCTTATTTTTGCTTTAGTTGCCTTTGTTTTTGGCATCATAACAACAAAAAAATATCATTGCCAAGACCAATGTCAAGGAGCTTTTTCCCTATTTTTTTTTCTAGGAGTTTTAAGGTTTCAGGTCCTATATTCAAGTCTTTAATCCACTTCGAGGTAAATTTTCTATATGTTACAAGATAGGGGTCTAGTTTCTTTGCATGTGGCTGTCCAATTTCCCCAGAACCATTTATTGAAGAGACTGTTCTTTCCTTATTGTATATACTTGTCTTCTTTGTCACAAAGTGACGTTTGAATCCCTTGGTTTTAAACTCTGCCCTTTAAGATCGCCACATATGTAGTTTAAGGGAGTAGGGACTTAAGTTTCAGCACATGCTTTTGCCATGATGTATGCATTTCACAGAAATAATTAGTAGTATAGCAAATAAAACCAGTACAGTTTTATTTTTATCAACTGAAAGTTTTATGAGCTATATATGAATGATTTCTCCAGATAAGTCTCCCAGTGTTTTTTGCACCCTATTTTAGTCTGCCGTATGTCTATATGTTTTTTAGTCCCTGTTTTATGTGTGTATATCTATGTATATATGTATACACACACATATATATAGTTCAGGTTTGTCAAGCAATTCCTAATTGCTTTTGTCACATATGTTAACTCAATTCCTAATTGCCTAAAAGGTTTCAATGATGGAAAAACACATTTTTATAGGCAAAACATTATGGGTAGTCAGACTGTTTATAGTTCCTAGTTTATGCTTGGCAAAAGCAAAAAGAAAAATCACACACACATGCAACCCAAACAACTTTTGCAGTGCATTTAAATGTTGAAAGTGTTTTACAAATGAAAATAACAAAATTGCAGTTTGGCTCACTTCTAGAAATTTAAATACATTATTATTTAAATGTATGTATTCCATAAATTACCCCCAAATCACTTAGAACTATCTTCATAGATTTTTTTCTGGGTTCTATATAATGTGAACACTAAACAAGAGGTTATTCCTAGGAATTCACATAGACATGAAACCCCATATAAGATTATTGTCAACAGCAATCATAGTTGTTGCTGTGTTCTCTGTAGTGCCTAACTCTGGTATTGGTATTAATTTCATTGTGGGCTGTGAAGCCAAAATGGTTACTGAAGCTAAGTTTTAGGAAATCAGAACCCAAAACTTCTAGCAAAAATGACCAGTGCCATGAGCAAAAGGGAAAAAGGTATCCTGCTTTTCTCCTTTAAATTTGTATTTTCTTTTTTGACTCTTCTGGCCCTTCACTGCTGCCTGGGCTTTTCCCCAGTAGTGGCAAGTGGGTGCCGCTCTCTCGTTGCCGTGTGTGGGCTTCTGACTGTGGGGGCTTCTCACACGGCAGAGCTCGGGCTCCAGGGCCACCCAGGCTTCAGCAGCTGCGGCTCCCAGGCTCCGAGCACAGTGTCAATACCTGTGGTGCACAGGCTGAGTTGCTCCATGGCATGTGGGGTCTTCCCAGATCAGGGATCAAACCAGTGTCTCCTGCATTGGCAGATGGGTTCTTTACCTCTGAGCCACCACGGAAACCTTTACTGCTTTTCTTAATGTTCCCTCAGTGGAGGAGATAATGTGTTAAAGAGCCTGAGAGCTAAACACTTATTTATATTTGTGAAATAAGAATGCTTTCACAGCATTTACTTTTTCCTCTAGTTCAAAGATAATATTACAGAAAGAAACATGGGATTGATTTCTGAAATACTGCAAGTCACAAAACTGTAGTCCTTTATGCCTTTTAAAAAATACATATAATTGAAGACAGTTTTTCAGTAATCATGGACTTGTTAATAACTAGAAGAAGAGAATGAGGTTATTCAAGATTTTCATGTAGCACAAAGAGAAATCTCAAGCGACTATAATATCTAGTATTTTTTTTTTAAAGAGCCAACTTCAGTAAAGAAATTATAAGGGAGAATATGGTGGGTAGATTAGTATAAATAATTATATTAAAGATGATGATAAGGAAGCCTTGACTAAAATATTAGTATCCAAGATTATGTATTCACATTACATAACATCCTTTTTAGAGTACGTTGACCATGAAAAATCTGTTTTTATAACTTACATAGAACATTGAGTAAAATAGCCATTGGCCAGGAACCAGAAGAAAGCTCTGCGGTGGTAATCTCCAATATTACATCTATAAAATATGTGTGTCTAAGGAAATCCTATTGTTAAGCAGATGTATAAAGCAAACACCTAGGCATATATGTGCTTTGTTTGTTTGTTTCATTAAATATAACACTTCTGCTTAACTTTAGCTTAATGGGGCAAACTGTTGCCCAATTCCCTATGAAACTTCTGCCAGACCACTTTCTAGAGCTCAGTTCCAAATTACTAAAATATAGAACCGTTGAGAGCTTCCATGATAATCTTTGTATGTTCCCATTTGAATATGCCATGGTTCCATTCCCTTAATCATCTATCAGCTGATTCAGAAGACCCAGAGCTTCTAAGAGTCCCATTGCCTTGGAACAGAGGTCCTAGATAATGCAAAAGGCAGGTGTTTCAGCAGGAGTTGAAGACATGGCCTTGCTAAAATGGTAGGTCAGTACACTCGTAGGACCCATCTATATAATTGAAAAATTTCCCTATTTCATTCTTATGGTTATTTTAAGTCCAAGAGTGTCAGTTTTAGGTTTGTTAAGAGTAGTCCTCAAACCCTACATTCGGTTTAACAGAATTATATGGATTCAGTGCAGTAGTCAAAAGAGTACAGCCCACTGGACACATTGCTTTTCTTGTCCTAGAACAACAATGAAGGGGGAACCCTCTCTCTTTTCTTCCCACTTCCTGTGACTTTTTTAGAGCCTTTATCCATTAACCTAAAAGGCCAAAGTCTTTAACAGTAGGTTCATTCTCCTTTTCATAAAACCCATTTCCCCAAAACACTATGAATCTCTTATGCCAAGAAGTACATATGCATGAGTGATAACATTAGTTCTTACTTCTTCCTAGATTTCAAGAATTTCTGTTTCATTGGTCTTTGAGTGTCTATAATGTCTCTGCATTTGGGGTGAAATTATAGGACCAGCCAAGAATGATGATGCCCTGTAGTTTTTAACATGCAGACATTCCTCTGAAGACCAGGACAGGTCAGAACTCAAGGGGCACTATGACAGGAAGCAAAAAAGATTAAAATTTTGGACTGAGCCATCTATAAATATGTCCTTATATTCTGTCCAGCTAATTTCTTAACCAATACGTGGACAAGAAGAATGAAATATTTGCATCAAAGCACTTCTAAATGTCCATTGTATTGTTCTTGTACATAAGTGTTATCTTTATAGCATGGTAAGCTATGCAATTCTAAATCTACTGGACTTAGAGGAACAAGCAGAATAAATGAAACCTTTTTGTTATTTTACAAAATTCCAAGTTGTGGAAACTTACAGATATTATTATTGATAGTCTTATTTGGTTTTGCTTTCTGCTTTTGTCATTGTTTTTCAGTTGAGTGTGTCTCAGATTTACTAATGCTACCAAAGTTCTGGTAACCAGAATGGGCAGCTAGGCAAACATTTACTTCTAAATAGCTCCTCATTATAGACACAGGAGCTGAAGGAACAAACTTCAATTTGGGGATCCCAGGGAGCAGTGAGGAAGCAAGGAGATAGAAGAGTTTCCTAGGAGAACAATTCCCTCCTTTGCCATAGAATAAAAATAATCAGTTTGTATGTTCCAATTTTAATACTCGTAGCTAAATAGAATACTTATTTCTCCTTACGAGAAACATAAAAAGTACATAAAAACAAATTAACAAATCCAACTTTAGACTTACAGAATATACTTTTAGTCAGGACTCTGGTTGCAGTTGGCAGAAAGTTAGCTCAAACTAAATCAGAGAAATAGAAAAATATATTGCTTCTTGCAACCAAGTTTCAGAAATTGCTGGCTACAGCTAATCTCAAAGTCTGTCAGTACCAGGACCTAGAGTCCAAAAGAATTCTCTCTGCAGCCTTTAATTTCTGATTCTCTTTGTGGGTTGCTTTTGTTTTCTTCAGTTTTTCTCACGTTGTTGAAACAGCCACCAACAACTCCAGATTCATGTATTCTCCACAGAGAATGACTACTCACTTTGTTTCCAAGCTAAAAAATGCTGAGGAAAGAATCTGATTAGGCTAACTTCAAACAGGTATCCACACTTAGATCAATCAACAGTGGCCATAGCTGCAGGGTCTAAAAATGGGACCATGCACTCTTGAACCATATTGTTAGCAGAAACATTTCTCAGAAGAAGGAGGGTGGGAAAGTGATAATATCCACTACAGGTTATGGTGTTCCATACGTGGATAATGTCCCATGCATATCAAAAAGTTTTTTAAAGATGAGTTAGAACAAACCTAATAAACCAAGTATTAGAAACTTGCGGAAATTCTCTCTGTCCAGATGTAAATATCTGTGCACATACCAGTGATTGTGTGAGAGAGAGACAGATGAATGATAGGAATAAGGTGAAAAAGAGAGAAGAAAAGGGGAGGGTAGAGGAGAGATCAGGTAGATCAGGTTAATAATGGCATTGGAGAAAGCCCATATTTAGCACAGCCTAGGAATGTTGAGGAATCATATGTAAGTTATGCTTACTGAGAGATAGATCATTAAGCAGAATGGAGTTCAAGCGTATTCCTCTAGCATAAGGGGTATAGGTTTCAGTTCATCTCTTGCAGAAGTAAGGTACAGTCCAAAAATGAAAATATTTTAATATGAATTCATTCATATGTAGGTGTTTGTGTTTGGCTTTTTCTCTTTCAGATAGAAGTACAAAATGACAGATCATGGTTTACAGGGTGCTGTAGCCTATACTTTTGGAATTATTTTGTAGTTTTACAAGAGAAATTGATTCTAAATCTTGCTATCTTGATTTTTAAAATAGTACTTTTCTAAACATACTGT
This sequence comes from Dama dama, assembly GCF_033118175.1. Taxonomy (NCBI): domain Eukaryota; kingdom Metazoa; phylum Chordata; class Mammalia; order Artiodactyla; family Cervidae; genus Dama; species Dama dama. The sequence continues at coordinate 26,968,251 of NC_083698.1, read as the reverse complement.
TGCTATTCTCTATAGCCTTACTCAAACACAAGAATCAAAATACAGTTTCCTGCCAGTTTAGTCATTGACTAATTGGCCTCAGCATGTAAAACATTGTGGGTTTTTTCCTGTGCATAATTACTACACTGGAAGTTTATAAACTTCCTGGATAAAAAGAACAGACATGATATTCTGCTTTATTTCCTTTTCTATTGTCAAGTCGGGAATGAGAAATTTGAGACCTATGAGCATATTGATAGCAATTGAAATGATGGGAGTAGATGAAATATCAAGGGAGATTTTGTAGATTGAAAAGAAGGGAGCAAAAAAACCCAGAAACATGGAAGGTTAACCCACTGAAGGTGCTTTCTTCAGAGACTAAGAAGGGGCAGCCAGGGAGGCGGAAGGGAATCTCTAAAAGAGATGTATCAGGAAAACACAGTGAAGGAATTTCTTGTAATCAAATGTGGTGAATTGTAAACAATGCTGCAGAGAAAGCTAATGAGAACTAAATTGTGTCTACTGCAATTAACAACTGAGAGGTAAGTGGTGTGGTATCTTGGGAGAGAACAGTGATGGTAGATGACTGCAGCTCAGTTTCAGAGGCCTGAACAAAGTGAAACAGTGAATATGAATTCTGATGTCTTTAGTATCTTGGCATGAATAGAAGGGGAATAAGAGAGCAGACTCTGGAAGGGAGTATAAGCATGAGGCATGTTTATCTTATAACATAGGGGAGGATGGGAGAATAAAGAGGATAATAACAATGCTGAGGATGCTGAGGCAGTAGGGGGAAGGTGTAGAGGACAGGAGAAGGACCTAAGCTAAAATGGAGAAGGGGAGCCTTCTTTCACAAAGGAGGAGGAAAAAAGAGCAGAAATGAGGGCAGATGCAATTTGTGAGAATTTGAAAAGAAGTTAAGTAAGTTCAAACATAAGCATTACAAATTTGGGGAAAGAAAAATAAGATCACCTGATTAATGAAAGCAAAAAGGAATTGAGAACTAAATTGAAGTTACATGTGTTTCATACCTGTTACAGACAATAAAAGAATCTATTTATCTGCCTTCCTGTATGTCTATCTGTTGATCTACTCTTTGCCCCGAGTGCCCAACTGACATTGTTTGCGAATGGAAGATTGAAAATATTGCTTATGATTGAAGTGTCCTCATACCCCATAGACACTAAGTTTGAAATGGAAGTAAGTGAGTAATGGTAACAAGTGAAAGAAGAGAGAAGAAATTGAAGGCATAGTTAATGTTGAAAAGCTGTAAGACAGGTAGTATTAGCCCTTAAGGTATAAAACATTGGAAATTACTCAGTTCATAATGATATCAAGGTTGAAGATATTGATGTTATGAGAGTGGCTAAAATTCCATAGAGGTAAAAATATTTGTAATCCAGGATGTTAAGAAGCTTTGAGGCTAAGGTTTCAGGTGGGTCAAGTGCTTGGGCACTGAAGTTGCCCAAGACCACCTACGGAAGAATGGGGAGGTGGAACATAAGGCAGATATCAGAGTCCGCAGGGATTGGAGAGCATGGGAAGTCCATAAATGGCAATGGTAAAGAAGAGCAGAGAGAGAGGTATTGTCCAGGGGATTAGTCTCTCAAAGAGGAAGGGCTTTGCATGACGGAAAAGGATGATCGAGCTGTAAGTGCTAAGAAAAAGGGTGGGATGCAGAAGACAATACATCTGGGCTCTATAGGAAATGAGTTGGCTCTGATAGGGCCTTAGGGTGGAGGAAGAGCTAGGTTTGAACAAGGCAAGGAGATGGATGGAGTAAAGAGGCCAGGAATAAAATTTTTGTTTTTGTTTGTGCATTGTTTTGCCAATATTTATAATGGTATGAGGACATCTGAGGCGTAGAGGTTGGAAGGGAAATCAGCAAACACGTATGTTCTCACTAATTCTCTCTTGGTGGGAGTGGAGTTTTTCCCATTGCCATTTTGTTTACTGTCTCTACCACTTGTAATCTTTCCCTATTTGGTAGTATCTCAACATTTTGTTGGGTCTTATTTATTAATAAAATATTGTATTAGGATTCTTCATGTATTTTATTGTATAAAACTCTTAAATAGATGTTTGCTCCTTAATGTCAAAACTAGCTATTCACCTTTACATTCCGGACAGCACTTAAGAGAGTTCCCTGAATTGCAATAGGTACTCAATAATTCCTTAATTATTTTAGTTGAAAGCACATATATACAAATAATTTTAGAATATATGCAGTCAGTTATTAACAAGTATCAGTCCCTAGTTAAACTTCAAAGTTTTGCACAGCAAAGAAAACCATTAACAAAATGAAAAGACTAATTACTGAATGGGAGAAAATATTTGCAAGTGATAAAATGGACAATACTCAACATTCACAAAAAGCTCATACAACTCAATATCAAAAACAAACAACTTGATTAAAAAGTGAGCAGAAGAACTGAATGAACATTTTTCCAAAGCGGAAATGTGTGTGGCCAAGAGGCATGTGAAAAGATGCTCAATGCCACTAATCATCAGGGAAATGCAAATCAACACCACAGTGATACTACCTCTTACCCATCAGAATATCTATCATTAAAAGAACACAAACAAAAAATATTGACACTGATATGGAGAAAATGGAACCTTGTATACTGTTGGTGGGGATGTAAATTGATACAGCCATTGTGGAAAACAGTTTCTTAAAAAACTAAAAATAGAACTAACATATGACTCAGCAGTTCCAATTCTGGGTTTATTTCTGAAAAATACAGAAACATTAATTTGAAAAGATACACGCACCCCAGTATTCATAGCAGCATTATTTACTATTGCCAAGGTATTGAAGCAACCTAAGTGTCCATGAACAGATAAATGGATAAACAGATAAATGAGTAAAGAACAGATAAATAGATAAAGAAGATAAATGGATATATATATATATACTTATATATATATAAACATGTGTATATCCTATCTATATATATGTATGAAAATGAAAGTGAAGTCGTTTAGTCATGTCCGACTCTTTGCGACCCCATGGACTGTAGCCTACCAGGCTCCTTGGTCCATGGGATTTTCCAGGCATAAATACTGGAGTGGGTTGTCTTTTCCTTCGTCAGGGGATCTTCCCAACACAGGGCTCGAACAAACCTGTATCCCCTGCAATGGCAGCCAGATTCTTTACCGCTGAGCCAGCAGGGAAGCCCAGTGCAGGATTTGGTTTGGTGGAATTTTGTTGAGGATTTTTACATCTATTTTCACCAGTGATACTGGCCTGTAGTTTTCTTTTTTTGTGAAATCTATCTGGTTTTGGTTTCAGGGTGATGGTGGCCTTATAGAATTAGTTTTGGAGTGTTTTTGCTTCTGCAAATTTTGGGGAGAGTTTGAACAGGACAGGTATTAACTCTTCTCTAAACATTTGCTAGAATTTGCCTGTGAAACTATATGGCCCCGGTCTTTTGTTTGTTGGAGGGTTTCTTTTTATAAATATTTATTTATTTGGCTGCATTGGATCTTAGATGTGGCATGCACATTTCGAGAGCTTCCATTGCAGAGCACAGTCTCCAGTTGTGATGCACAAGCTCAGTAGTTGCCACATGCGGGCTTGGTTGCTCTGAAGCATATGGGATCTTAGTTACCTGACCAGGGATCGAACCTATGTCCCCTGCATTGCAAGGTGTAGTGTCCTTTAAGATCAAGGACACCTTATCTTAACCACTGGACCACCAGGGAAGTCCCTGTTGGAAGACTTTTGAACACAGTTTCAATTTCAGTGCTTATGATTGTTCTGTTCATATTTTCTATTTCTTCCTCGTTCACTCTTGGAAGCTTTTACTTTTCTAAGACTTTGTCCATCCCTTCCAGGTTGTCCATTTTTTTGGCATATAGTTGCTTGTTGTAGTCTCTTATGATCCTTTGTATTTCTATAGCATCAGCTGTAACGTCTCCTTTTTCATTTCTAATTTTATTAATTTGAGTCTTCTCCCCTTTTTTCTTAATGACTCTGACTAATGGTATATCTATTTTTTTTATCTTCTCAAAGAACTAGCTTTTAGTTTTATTGATCTTTGCTATTGTTTTCTTCATTTCTTTTTCAATTTTTTCTGCTCTGACCTTTATTATTTCTTTCCTTCTACTAACTTTGAGGGGTTTTGGTTCTTCTTTTTTTTAATTGCTTTAGGTATAAGGTTAGGTTGTTTATTTGGGATGTTTCTTGTTTCTTGAGGTAGGATTTTATTGTCATAAATTTCCCTGTTAGAACTGCTTTTGCTGCATCCCCTATGTTTTGGGTCGTCATGTTTTTGTTATTTGTTTCTAGGTATTTTTTTTTTAATTTCCTCTTTGATTTTTTTCAGTGATCTCTTGGTTATTTAGGACTGTATTGTTTAGCCTTCATGTGTTTGTGTTTTTTACAGATTTTTCTCACTGTAATTGATATCTAGTCTCATAACATTGTGGTCAGAAAAGATGCTTGATAAGATTTCTATTTTCTTAAATTTCCCAAGGCTTGAAAATTAAAAACAAAATGAAAACAATATGAAAATAGAATAGAAATAGTCATCCTTAAATAGTCTTCCTTAGAAACAGTCATCTCTATTTAGAATGGAAATCTGGCCCTGCAGAATAGCCACTACTTTTCCCAACCATATAACCGTGTGATTAAGTTGTGGCCAAGACAAATCAAGCAAAGGTCTTCTTGCGGAAATTCTAGGAAGTGCCTTAAAGGAGAGGGTATGCCCTTCTCTGTCCCTTCTTCCTGCTTGGAAGGGATGAATGTGATGACTACCACCCTAGCAGGCTTTAGGGATCCCAGGGTAATATATATAAACTGTGTGAGAACCCAGAAAGATTAACACTGTGGAACTGCCACTCTACTCCTTCTGCACCTCAGGAAGTTTCTCATGTTCAGTTCAGTTCAGTCGCTCAGTCGTGTCCGACTCTTTGTGACCCCATGAACCACAGCATGCCAGGCCTCACATCACCAACTCCTGGAGTTTACTCAGACTCATCTCCATCGAGTTGGTGATGCCATCCAACCATTTCATCCTCTTTCATCCCCTTCTTCTCCTGCCTTCAATCTTTCCCAGCATCAGGGTCTTTTCCAATGAGTCAGCTCTTCGCATGAGGTGGCCAAAGTATTGGAGTTTCAGCTTCAGCATCAGTCCTTCCAATGAACACCCAGGACTGATCTCCTTTAGGATGGACTGGTTGGATCTCCTTGCAGTCCAAGGGACTCTCAAGAGTCTTCTCCAACACCACAGTTCAGAAGCATCAATTCTTTGGTGCTCAGCTTTCTTTATAGTCCAACTCTCACGTCCATACATGATTACTGGAAAAACCATAGCCTTGACTAGACAGACCTTTGTTGGCAAAGTAATGTCTGTGCTTTTTAATATGCTATCTAGGTTGGTCATAACTTTCCTTCCAAGGAGTAAGTGTCTTTTAATTTCATGGCTGCAGTCACCATCTGCAGTGATTTTGGGGCCCCCCCCCAAAATAAAGTCCGCCACTGTTTCCACTGTTTCCCCATCATGTTCAGTTCAGTCACTCATTTGTGTCTGACTCTTTGCAACCCCATGAATTGCAACACGCTAGGCCTCCCTGTCTATCACCAACTCCCGGAGTTTACTTAAACTCATGCCCTATCATGTTACTTGTAGCCAAATATCATCCTAATTGACATTATGGATATCTTTTGGTTTATCTAGCTTAAGTGTAGTTTTATATAAAAATCAATTTTCAGGCTAATCTCTGTAAATTTTCATCAAGATTGCACACAGTGTATGACTTTGTTTCTTTTTGCAACATCTATGAAGAGTTACTTCCCTCTTTCTGATGTGAAAAAGTACTGCAATGTGACTTACTTCTTTTAGAGTTTTCATTATTAATGTGTTACTGTTCAGTCACCCGGTCATGTCCAACTCTTTGTGACTTCATGGACTGCTACACACCAGACCTCCTGTCTCTCACCTTCTCCTGGAGTTTGCCCAAGTTCATGTCCATTGCATCATCAGTGATGCCATCCAGTCACCTCGTCCTCTGACACCCTCTTCTGCTTTCAATCTTTCCCAGCACCAGGCTCTTTTCCAATGAGTCAGTTGTTCGCATCAGGTGACCAAAGTACTGGAGCTTCAGCATCAGTTCTTCCAGTGGGTATTCAGGGTTGATTTTCTTTAAGATTGACTGGTTTTATCTTGTTGCTGTCCAATAGACCCTCAAAAGTCTTCTCCAGCACCACAGTTTGAAGGCATAAATTCTTTGGCACTCTGCCCTTTTCACGGTCCAGCTCTCGCAACTGTACATGACCACTCTTATGTTTGAGATAAAAGTTAAAATTATATAATCCACTGCAGAGTCCATTCAAATTTAAGCTCTGGGAAGCTAATTAGAAAAGGAAAAAAACAATAGAAATGAAGGTTTTTTTTCTAAAAAAAAAAAGAAATTTCTCTTGAGTATTCCATCTTTCATGTTCAAACTTACTCCTTAACATTGCGTTTACTCCATTTTAGATATTTACCTTGATTTTACAAAATCTTCACATATATCTGTTTAACATTTATATGACTTTTAAGATTCTCAAACACATTAGACAAGGGAATTCATCAATTCTCTTGATATGACTATGAAGTAGGCAAATATTTTCCTCTTGATTTCAAAAGGTCTGGAGAGGTCAGACAACTTCCTTACAGGAACTAGGTAGAGTCAGGACTGGCCCTTGGCTGCCATGATCATCTATTAAAACAGCAATCTTTTTAGTATTTCTTGTGATTCAGAATCAGGAATCAAACAGGGCACTGCGGGCATGCTAAGTCTTTGTTCCGCATGATGTCTACTGGGGCCCAAAAACCTAAACTGATTTTTTAGCTCACATATCTGGTGCTTCTACTAGAATGGCTCAAGTGCTTTAGAGCTGACTAGAGCATTTCAGCTGGGGTTTTTGCCTAGGGCCTCAGTTCTTGGTGTCAGCTGAATGAACTTGTACGTAATCTTATCAGGGTGGTTGGAATTATATGATGGCTTAGCACCCACAAACCACAAAAGCGGAAGCTACCAGGTACCTTCAAGGCTTAGGCCTGAAACTGGCAATTATCACTTCTATCATGCTCTTTTAGTTTCAGCAAGCTGCAGGTCCAGTCCAGATGTAAGGGATCAGGGCTCTACAAGTGTGTGGATCGGAGGAGATGTTTTGTCAGGAGCCACTGCTGTGTTTGCTGGGTAAAATACAAGATACTTAATTAACTTTGAATTTCAGATGACAGAAATTGTTTCAGTATAAGTGTGTCTCATGCAAATGGAAAAAAAATAGTGTGTCTCATGCAAAACACACAAAATATGTGTTTCACCTGTTCTGAAACATTATCCATTGTTCATCTGAAATTAAAATTTAACCATGTATGCTGAATTTTTGTTGGCTAAATCTCCTAATCCTAGAATCTATCAATGTAATAACAGACCATCAGTGAATATAGACTGATATCTCTGTAAACTTTCTAGGGGCACATGTGTAATGTGTAGTTTAATATTAAGAGACCATTTGCCAGCCCTACCTGTATCTCCTAGTTCATGCAGTGTGTATATAGGTACTTAGCTCCATTTCTGAATTTGATTAAAGTGTCCATGGTAGTCAGATGAATTAATCAATGAAATGGGACTGAGCTACTGGGAAGAAAGGTGTTTCATTCATAAAAATATAAACTAGAAAGATAATATCGGTTTCATACTTCCATTCTTCTGAAAAATTTTTTTAGGCCCACCAGGTATTTTTCTGGTGCTTCCTGTGTAGGTATTAAGTAGCATTGTAAGACAATGGTATTTTTTGTTGTTGCTCTTTCATTCAAGGTGAGCGAGATTATGCAAAAGCAGTAACAAGATAACTGCAGGAGGCTTGCAGTTTTAAGAATCCCTTAAAATTTTTGTATTAATAATTTAGTGCCTTATGGAGCTACTCAGGAAGACCTTCTAATCCAAAAAGTTTGTTTTTTATTATGCTTCTGATAAACCCTGAGTTAGAAATCTTGGTTTCAAAGATTTCCAGAAGAGACTAACTGATCTGCCAGTCATGTGATCTAACCAACACTGTTTAAATCACCAGGAGTCATTAGAAATCTTCACAGCTCTGTCAGGAGCCTATTCTCCATGTAAAGTCACATAGGTAGATGCCTTGAAAATTATGTGGGAGACTGTATACAATTTTCTGGCACTTGTGTAAATTTCAACAGTTATTTGGCATTTTTAAATTTAAAACATAATTGCCTCTCATTGGGTTAATGCTTATTTATCTAATATTTACCAATCACCTACCACACTTGACTCAGTTTTATAATCACATTTTCAAAAGAAAGACACAGTATTACATAAAAAGAATAAAGAAGGAGCTTCAGCCAGTGTAAAATCTTTTGTAGGACAAAGCTATCCTTTCTAAATCTTCTGTTCTTACCACATCTCCTGTCCTTCCTGTTGTAAGTTGATATGTCTAGCTAGGCTTGATATTTAAGAATACTTAAGACTGGTTATTGAGCCTATCCATGGGAATGACCCATTATGTGCAGTATGAAAGTGAAAGTGAAGTCGCTCAGTTGTGTCTGACTCTTCACAACCCTATGGACTGTAGCCTACCAGGTTCCACCGTCCATGGGATTTTCCAGGCAAGAATACTGGAGTGGGTTGCCATTTCCTTCTCCATGTGCAGTATAGTCTCCCTAATAAACATGGAACCTCTCCATCAGGATTTGAGAATAAGAACATACTGCTGTGTAGTATTTGATTCTGAAGGAATTCTATGTGAATCTTTCTTAGCTTGATAAAGACATGCTCTCCCAAAGATATCATTGAAAACAATTTAAGGGTAATGATACACGAGGTTATAGAACTTTTAATAGCAATAGGTTCTAAAAGATTTTTCCAATGAGAAAAATGTCACTTGAAGAAATTCAGGGACTTGTGCAAAATCATGACAATACTGACACCAGAAGGCAAGGCTTCTGCAACCAAATGCTCTTCGAATTCGAGCAAATTCTCCTGTCGCTACAACAGTATCTCCTCACTGAAATCAATACTCCTAAAAGTTCTTTTGTTTTAATGTCTACATGTTTTGTGCCTTCGTGGAAAATGTCTGAGAAACACTCTGAAACCCTTTCATTCATAACTTTCCATTCCTTGAAGGTACTCATCAAAAAGCTGAGGTTTCAAGTTTATGGGTTTAGTTGAAAGTTATAACCAAGCATGAGCATTCTTGGGACTTCATTGTAAACGTGTGTTAATTTTTAAACAAGGTCCTAATGATGATCATTTAGACTTTTCTCTTGCTATTAAATAAATTATTTAACATGTGTGAAAATGTATCAATAGATATTTCTGAGAAAGAGAGCTTAGTCTAAATTAATTAATTAATAATTAATTAATTAATAATTAATTTAACCTGCCTTGTGTGATGTTTTTACTATTTAAGCAGTTAATAACAAGATGTTATGATTATTATTAATATCCAGTTTTTCTACTTAAGAAATGAGATGATCAGTTGTCTTCATATTGTTCTCCCTGGATAGATAACTGATATATAAAAACATTTCTTATTTGAATTACTGTCCCCATTTGGTAGTAATTATTCAACTGGTAAGCCAGCTTTGCATGGAGGTAGAAATGTGAATTTTCATAGCTCATGAAATATGAAGAATGGGCCACCAGTGACAGAACAAACACACAGTTTCAGAACTTATTTTGGATAGAAACTCATTCAGTTCTCAGCTCAAATTAAGTGACTTTTATGTGACATAGCAGTTAAAATCAATTTGAGAGCTTCCTGGAATACCATTTAGAGCAAGTATGCAGACATCTTCTAATTTAAAACCTGGAACACTGACAAACTCCAGCAGATTGGGTCTCATAGGCATTGAAACTATGGGAACATGCCCAGTGAAAGGTAGATCTGTTTCTCATTTTCTAGATTCTTAATGATTTATCCATGAATATGATCCAGCTATATGCTTATGGACTCTATTGCTTAGTTGAATCTATTGGTTAAAATGAAGGTTTGGACTAACTGGGGATTTCAGTTAGTTGTTCTATCCATAGGTAGTGCATTGGTAAGGAATCCACCTGCCAATGCAGGAGATGTGAGTTCGATCCCTGGGTAAAGAAAATCCCCTGGGGGAGGAAATGGTGACCCACTCCAGTATTCTTGCCTGGGAAATCCCATGGACAGAGGAGCCTGTCTGCTCCTGTAGTCCTGGTGGGCTACAGTCCATAGGTTTGCAAAGAGCCAGACATGACTGAGTACACTGGCACATTCTATCCTTACTTCTTTAATTAAAAATCTAATTTGTCTTGATTATAGCCATATTTGCTAAGCGTTTTACAAAATGAAGAAAATAGAGGACAAATCAGCATATGTTGGCACATTTTAGAAACTTAAAATTATTTAACCACAAGATAATTTTTTTTAAAAAAACTAGATTTCAGCAATAATTACTTCAAGGAATTAATTTATCCGTTTAATATAAATGTATTTTTTAAAGTAATGGCCTTATTTCTTCACATGCTTTTCAAATGTACGCCTTTTGTTTTACTAAAGGAAAGGAAATATCATTAGGCGTAATTTTGAACTATATCCCAGTTCAAATAGCATTCTCCAAAGCTCTGTTCTGTTTATCAAGAGTATTTCATTGAACACAGACCTGAAGAGGTGCTCATGTAAAAAGTTTCTGTGATGAAATGCATTTGGGAACTGCCACATAACACACTAAAATCAAGGAAATTATCAGTATAAACTAGATTTGAACTCTTAACAATTTCCCAGGTAATGCTAATGCTGCATAATGCTTACGCAGCTGGTGCGGGGTCTATACTTAGAGGACCATTATTTGCAAGCTTCCCTCTCAGAAAGGTGCTAGACTCCTAGAAGCTCCATGCAAATACATACCAGTTAAGTAGGTTAAGTTGAGCAGCCCTGGTCAAGTGTGGAGGTGGCTGGTCAGAAACAGAGGCTGCTGGCCCCCTGTGCCATACAGTTGCTCTCTACAGAATCAGGCCTCATTATTTCTAACATGCTGGAGGAAGATCTGGTCTTCTCCGTCCATAAATCCTGAGTGCCGAAATAGAACTGGAAACAAGATTTCCCTTATGCATGGCCATAGCTTCAAGGCTTGCATGCCAGTCTCTCATAAACCAGGGGAGGGGCAAGTTGTTTTCCAGTAATAAATTCTGAGGTAGAAAAATTGGGTTAGAGGCCAGATTTTCTTCATGCATTCATCTGTTGGCTGCCCGCTCCTGACCATGTTTCACAGCCATAGGCTTTAGTCTCTTGCTTAATTCTACTAAATGACGCATCTCAAGGTAGCTCAATACTTGGCCATAGGAGTGTGCATACCACAAACATTAAAGGAATGAATGGAATCCAGTTATACGGAAAATAGGAAGAATATTAAGGGGCATATGATGAAAAGTTAAAAGCAAGTTCAAACCCACAGTTTTATTCCTTCACTATGAAATTAAAATTGCAAAGAAATTAATCTGATGGAGTTGCTTCCAGGGCAATCAGCAACCAGCTGACCCTGTAATCTGAGAAACATGTGATAATTCAGCTCATAGGTTAAAGATACTGTTTCTCCAAAGGCAGCTGTCTCCTCCAGAGATCAAGCATTAAATGCATGATTTTCACTTACTGTTCACATTTAAGATATTATTCAAATAGAATATAGAATTTTCTATGCAGTTGTGTTGATCATTCAAGCAGATGTGTTTCACATAACCAATACGTCCTATAGAATATGAATTAACCAGAAAGGTTGAACAGTTGTCTTTCTGCACATAGGGTATGTAATGTAATTTTCTGAGGCTTTTGGTGTCACTCTTGCCCTCTCTTGCCAATTTTTTATGCTAATCATCCTTCAGTGTTCTTGACAGCAGCATTACCATTATAATCTCAGAGAGTATGTATTGAAATGGTATAAATTGGTCAAAGAGTAGAGCATAGTGCCCACCCCTTGGGTCTGGAGAGTGGTATCAGAGGTAAGGGTTGATTTGATTGATTCATTGTGAGTAGGACTCTCAGAGAGTTGACTTTTGTATTATTTATAGAACTATATACAAATGCCCATTTTACTATATAAAAATTTAGTAAGTTTGTTGAATTATGATTTTTTTTCTTCCTGATATTTATGTACTTTTTTTTTCTTGACTTACTAACAGTAGCTAAAACCTCAAATACAATATAGCATAGATGTTGCAGAAGTAGACATTACTGCCTTTTCCTTGATCCTAGTGTGGGAGAGGGTGAATAGGCTTTCCTGAATAAGTTTAATATTAGCTTTGGCTTTTGGTTAGAGACATTTTTTTTAGATTGTGAAATCTCTCTACTATTCTTAGTTTATGATGTGTTGCTAAACATTTTTATGCATCCATTAAATTTGTAATATGGGATTTTTCCTTTTTCCTGTTAATTTTGTGAATTAAATTTTTTATTTTCAAATAGTAAGCCAACCTTGCAATCCTGGAATAAACACAACTTGGGTTTATCATCCCTTTCATGTATTGTTTAATCTGATATGGTAATATTTTGTTGAGTATATTTAGGTAAATATTGTATTTTTTTATATTAATGGGAATCTTTTCATATTTTTAAATGCTTTTCTGTGGTTTTATTGAAGTAAACTTTACATATGGTGATGTCCATATATTTAGATAAAATTAAATGAGTTTTTATATATGCTTGTATCTGTGTAGCCCACACTCCAATAAAGAAATAGAACATTTCTATAACTCTATAAAATTTACTTATGCCCCCTACTACCCAATTTCTACTCCCTATAGATTACCCTGCCATAATCAATTTCTGTTAAGCTAAAGGCATTCTGCCTTTTCTTGATCTTATAGATAATACAGCATTCTTATATATCTGGCTTCTTTTGCCCAAAACATAGTTTTTGATATTTATCTATGTTGTTGCATACATCAGTAGTTCATTCATTTTTATTACTGAGTAGTAGTTTATTGAATGAATATTTTTAAGTCTTTTATCCTGATGGACATTTGTATTGTTTTCAGTTTGGCACTATTATAAATAAAGGAGATAAACATTTTTATGTAACTCTTCCATGAATAAATTGCTTCCTTTATTGGAATAAATACCTGGGAGAGAATTTCTGAATCACAGAGTTGGTATATGTTTAATTTCATAAGAAAATATCAAGTGAGACTAATAGAATTGAAGGCCATAGAAATTAAAAGACTCTAATGAAAGTCATCCCATCACCTGGTAAACGTGTATTAAACAGGAAGGGTTGGAAAATATAGCCCATGGACTGAACCTAGTATTCTACCTACTTTTCTGTGGCCTGTACCTACTTTTGTGTGGCCTATCAGTGAAGAATTAAAATATAAAAAGTAAAAGGACTGTTAGCTCTTTGGCAATAACAGTTGTTTAGTTTTGCTTCTTGAGGCCCAAAGGCATAAGCATTTAACATTTGGCTCTTAGAGAAAAAATTCTCTGACCAGTGGGCATAGCTGCAGTAGTAATACAAATGACTATTTTTTTTAAAATTCTAAGAATGATACTTTAGATTGTCCAAAGTAAAGAATACAATTTTGAATCAAAGAAAAAATGATTGCATCTCAGATACATTTATCCATAAATAATAAATGAAAAATTGTATACAAAGATAAACTAGATGGTCTACCATCACTAATTATACCGGAATTACTAACCATTAAGAAAAATTAAACACAGAAGATGACAAAGAAATAACAGTGATTAAAAAGAGGAGAGTGATACAGAAAGACCACACCCAACTAGAAATGCTGTCTCCAGAGCCACACTGGCCAAAAAATAAATAAATAAATGAGAATTTAAACCAATTATGATGGTGATGAAGTGGAGGAGAAAGGAGATGAGTACTCCTCAGAATAATCAGGATTTCAAGTTGAGAAACCACCCAAGTAATATGAACAGGGCAGTCACCAGGTTAAAGTCATGACAAGGGCAACTGCAGCTCTACTGTACTGATCATTTGTATATAAACACACTAATCATCTTTTTAAAATCCCCAAATGTATAGATTCAATAGATAAAAGATGTCCAGTAATCATAAGTGAATTTAGTCATTGGGAAAAACCTCATGAAGCAAGCAGAGCAGGGTTGAAAGTATCTATATAAAAAGGAGCATATAATATCTTTACTAGATTGAACTGAGATTATTCATAACTCAGTACATAACTCATACTGATAAAATGTTAGTAATTTTAACAAGGTACTTACTGTAATATACTTTGTTGTTTGGTCACTAAGTTGTGTCCAACTCTTTGTGACCTCATGGACTGCAGCACACCAGGCTTCCCTGTTTTTCACTATCTCCTACAATTTGCTCAGATTCATGTCCACTGAGTCAGTGATATTATCTAGCCTTCTCATTTTCTGCTGTCCCCTTCTCCTTTTACCTTCAGTCTTTACCAGAATCAGGGTTTTTTCCGGTGAACTGACTCTTCCCATCAAGTGGCTAAAGGATTGGGGCTTCAGGTTTAGCAACTGTCCTTGCAGTGAATATTCAGGACCGATCTCCTTTAGGATGGACTGGTTGGATCTCCTTGCAGTCCAAGGGACTCTCAAGAGTCTTCTCCAACACCACTGTTCAAAAGCATCAATTCTTGGGTGCTCAACCTTCTTTATGGTCCAACTCTCACATCCATACATGGTACTGGGAAAACCATAGCTTTGACTATATTGACTTCTATTGGAAACTGATGTCTCTGTTTGTTTAATATGCTACTTAGGTTTGCTCATAGCTTTTCTTCCAAGGAGCAAGCCTCTTTTAATTTCATGGGTGCAGTCACCATCCATAGTGATTCTGGAGCCCAAGAAAATCAAATCTGTCACTGTTCCCACTTCCCCCACCCCATCTATTTGCCATGAAGTGTTGAGACCAGATGCCACGATCTTAGTTTGTTTTTTGTTTTTTTTTTCCATTTATTTTTATTAGTTGGAGGCTAATTACTTTACAATATTGTAGTGGTTTTTGCCATACATTCACATGAATCAGCCATGGATTTACATGTGTTTCCCATCCCAATCCCCCCGCCCGCCTTCCTCTCCATCCCATCCCTCTGGGTCTTCCCAGTGCACCAGCCCTGAGCACTTGTCTTATGCATCCAACCTGGGCTGGTGGTCTGTTCTTAGTTTTTTTAATGTTGAGTTTTAAGGCACCTTTTTCACTCTCCTCTTTTACTGTCCTCAAGAGGCTCCTTAGTTTCTTTTCACTTTCTGCTATTAGAGTGGTATCATCTGCATATCCGAGATTTTTGATACTTCTCCTGACAGTCTTGATTCTAGCTTGTGATTCATCCAGTCCAGCATTTTGCATGATGTACTCTGCATGGAAGTTAAATAAGCAGGGTGACAATATATAGTCTTGACATGTTCCTTTCCCAGTTTTGAACCAGTCCGTTGTTCTACATCCAATTCTGACTGTTGCTTCTTGACCTGCATACAGGTTTCTCAGGAGACAGGTAAGGTGTTCTGGTATTCCCATCTCTTTAAGAATTTTCCAGTTTGTTGTGATCCACACAGTCAAAGGCTTTAGCATAGTCAATGAAGCAGAAGTAGATGTTTATCTGGAATTCCCTTGCTTTCTCTATGATCCAAGGCAATTTGATCTCTGGCTCCTATGCCTTTTTGAAAATGTCTTAATGAATTGGGTAACCGTGGTGGTGTACTCACTCAACTAGAGCCAGACATCCTGGAGTGTGAATTCTAGTGGGCTTTAGGAAGCATTCCTGTGAACAAAGCCGACAGAGGTGATGGCATTCCAGCTGATCTATTTAAAATCCTGAAAGATGCTGTTCTTAAAGTGTCGCACTTAATATATGAGCAAATTTGGAAAACTCACCAGTGACCACAGGGACTGGAAAAGGTCAGTTTGCATTCCAATCCCAAAAAAGGATATTGCCAAAGAATTTTCAAACTACTGTCCAATTGTACTCATTGACATGCTAGTAAGGTTACGTTCAAAATCCCTTAAGCTAGGCTTCAGCAGTATGTGAACTGAGGACTTCCATAACTTCCATATAATTTTCATGATCATGGGAAACATTGTGGGGAATGGTCATTAACAGGAGAAAAAGTACAATAGGCAGAAATCTCAATACATATCTTAAGAATAATTTGATTGTTCAAGAAAGGAAAAAAATCCTCATCTGTTAAGCAGAAAACAATGGAAATGACTTTTCTAAAAGATAAAAGGGAACTTGAAGTTGTGTCATCTGTTGTTATAAAAATAACTTCTTACTTGGGAATCCTTATATAGGTTAATAAGAAAATCTCAACATTTTAAATGCATAAAAAAAGATGGAAGAATATTACAGAGATCAAGCATATGTTACAATTTCTCTGTACCTCTGATCCCTGCACTGCAGTATATATGACTTTGAATTAGAGGACGTAACCTTAAGTAAGAATGGATCCTGGTCTTCATAGCTGTGACTGCTAAGATTCAGGCTTGAACTATGTTGTCTATTTGGTTTTCTGAAGCAAAAAAAAAGTGATTCACTTAATAGTCTGATACTCTCTATTAGGAAAACTTGGCACAAGCCATTTATAATACCTAAATAGCCACTGAGTTCTTAACTGACTCTACCTCTTGTTAATTTTAGAACTCAAGTACCAGCCATACAAATACCAGGATAACAGGAACTAAGACATCTACTCAGGAGCTAAGAAAATGCTCAGGTTTCTCACCTTTCCCAGCTGTTGTTTTCCACTAGACTTCTTGGAGTTTTCCTTGTGCATTCAAAGGTCAAGCGAGGATTTGAGGAAAGTGTGTATCCTGGGCTGGAAACTCATTGCCTCTAGTGCCTTCCTTCTTAGGATTTCCCCCTTCAATTTATAGCTCATATGGTAGCCCAAACTCTGTTCATTGACAACTCAACCTGATGAAACGGGAGGTTTCTGCTTGAAGTATTCTTCCCCTGTGCCATATGAAGTGGGAAGTGCCTTTGGGGAAAAGGCAAATAAACATGGATCTGACCCAGTGGCCATTTATTCTTTCAAAAGTTGAAATATTCCATGATGCTGCCTGCCTTTGGACATTCTAAAGTGCCTTCAACTTGGTTAATATATTATTTTATAATAATTATTTGTAGAAGAGTTAGCCTTATACAAGCTATTTATCTTTATCACATTCCAAACTCATTTTTTCTCCAATGGCATCTCTCCATAGCATTCCAGCATTGAAAGTTCCTTTGGATTTGAATCCAGATGAATTTTTGTTCCCTATCATGGTTAGCTTCATCTTTTTGCTGTGATTTCAAAAAGATTTTCCCTTTATACTCAAGTAAACTGACTCAGTGTCTCTTGGCATGTATTGCCACATACCAGTTCATTCATTCTGCCAATATTTATCACCTATTAGTGCTAGCTCTTAAAAAGATTGTCGGGGATACAGCAGTGAACAAAACAATAAATTTTTATTAGTATTATAATAGGAGACCTATTTTATAGTTAGAAGAAAGAAAACTAAACAAAAAAGTTTAAATGATCTTAGAAATAATAAGGTACAAGGGTTATAACTGCTATGGGGGAAAACAAAGTGGAGAAGGATATTTTAGAATATGTTTTAGTGGGGTTTTTTTTTTCTTCCTTTCTTACTGTCACTATCACTTTATAAGTATACCATAACTGATAATAATTCAAAGTAGCATACCAGTTCCCTCCTTATGTTTATCTAGAAGAATCATATTTTATCAGTGGCATTAAATATATCACTCACTTCTGTGGTGTTGGGTTTTTATGGAGGTTTTTTTAAGTAATATAATATCCTTCCATAAAAATTATCCCATGACTTTTAGGAAAGTTGACATTTCATATTTTATATTCTTCAGTCTATGCATGAATATTCATCAGTTTTTCTTCAAGAATCCCCATGCTTGAATCTACATTTTTTTACTGTGCTAAAAAAAGTCAGCCTTTTTAGAAAAACAAATAGGGTGGTTTTGTTCACTTACAGTGAAACAAAGTGGAATTTAAAACCAAGTAGAAACAACTTCTTCCAAAGTTACCAGGACCCACTGATGCATGAATTATATTAGTCCGATAGCATGCTGAAAGAATGCCATGAAGAAACTTTCCTTGGCTTTGGAATAGACTACATGCTTACACATGTGTGTATATATGCATGTGTGTGTGATATTAGCACATTTCCCAACAATTTGGCTTTCTGTTTGCTTTATGTTAAAAGTTAGTACTGATATATACATGAAACTAATTTTACATAGTGACACGGAAGATTATCTTATTCTTAGTGATGAACAGTATATAAGTTGCTGTAGTTTTCATTTTTTAGTCTTAAATCAGCCTCTCCTTCTATCTGCCTCATATAATCTCTGTTCAACAATTCTTCATTTTAAAATAGAGAAAGGTTAAACTAGAGAGAGGTTCCCTTGAAATCAAGTATTATATCTGGGACTCCTATGTAGGCTGCTGATTGCTCCCTTGCTGATTCTTCCTCTGCCTATCCGTCTCTTGCACTTTCCCTGCCTCCTCCTCCTCTTGCCTTTTCTGTCTCTGGACAAGGAACAGTCAAAGTTCTGTCACCTTGCACTGACTCTCAGGCTGCGTCCACAGTATACTAGAAACAGCTCAGTCAGTTCAGCCAAACATCTGGTCAGTTCAGTCGCACCGTGAGTTTAAAAGCTGTCTGTTCTAAATCTGTTGATTGGTTACATAAGATGAAGTTGTAAAAGTGATAACACAGAATAGATATAAACAGTTTGACTCAGCCTGAGCTTGAGGCAGTTAGGGGCACAGACCTGTTAGACCAGTGAGCCAGTCCCAGTCTCTCGTTCACTGTCCTCTTTCAGTGTTTCCTGATTTACCTCTGCCACAGTGCCCTGAAGCTCAGGGGGACTCTGTAATCCCATTCTTTTCATTTATTTGTCTCAGTTTCAAAAAGTGATGGGTGAACATAAGAATGCAGGGTCTTCTGAACTTCAGAATCACAGTATTATGGAACAAAAAGGCAGGAGTAGAAGCTGGTGTTTATCCTATCCATTTCCAAAGTTCGGTCAGTGAATTTCTAGCATTTTCCTGGAGTTGTCTCAGAGGCTAATAGGTTTGTGTGCGCGTTCAAGGTGGGTGGGAGTAGGAGGTGGTAGGTATGACTTAAAGGATGCTTAATGGATTGTATTTTCTACCTCTCCTGGGGGCACAAAGGCCCACTCCCATGCACACATAGAAACATAGACCCAGTTCATGCACTGGTTTTATCAGTTTTATCTAGCATAGTTCCATAAGGGATTATTTTTGAGAACATTTCTTCTAAGAAAATATTTTAGCCCCAATGATTTAGTTCAGATCTGTCATTTTACAGACAGTGATAGTCACAGGGCTGTGACTGTCCCAGGGTCATGCTGCTATTTAAAGTTCTTTCTATACCTTCCAACACTGAAGAAAAGCTTGCTCACTCAGTAATTGAATTGAATCATAAGAACTTTCTGGGGCACAGATCTCTATATAAATAGGAAAACTAAAGAAAAGACAAAGTTGTTCATTTAAGTAATGTGCTGACTGCAGAGGCAGAAATTGCTCTTGTTACCTGTTCAGCTTCCATCACATACTCACTTCATTAGGTCTAAATACTCACTCATTGATTCATTATAAAAAGTTGATCATGTATATACCATGCATCTGATGTTGAAGTCATGAATATGAGAGAAAAATAATATAATCTCTACCTTTATAAAGCTTACATTTTACTGATAAACTGATACATAAAATTATCTGTATATGTACTTGAAGGCATACATGTTTTTAATTTTAGCAATCATAAAAAATAGCTACTGTTCTTTGAAAGTTAGGTTTTATATCAAGTTGTATAAGATGTATAAGATATACATACTTATATTCTATAAGATAGTTAATATTTCCATTTTACAGGCACTTAGAGGGTCGTGTGCATGTGTGCTATTATGCTGCAGTGGTGTCCGACTCTCGGTGGCCCCATGGACTATAGCTTGACAGGCCTCTCTGTCCATGGGATTTCCCAGTCAAGAATACTGGAGTGGATGACAGTGCCCTCCTTCAGGGGATTTACCTGACCTAGGGATCGAACCTGTGTCTCTTATGTCTCCTGCGTTGGCAGGTGGGTTCTTTACCACTAGCACCACTCAGGAAACCCCACTAAATAACACATCTAAGACTATACAACTAACTGAATGCTTAATCTAGGAGTGAAATTCAGATTGGTCCATTTCCAAACTCTTAGCTAGGTGTTAGGAACTTCCTGTCTATAAGAATCACTAATAAAAGTTTTATAAGGAGAACCTTTTGGTTTTTAATTGACACATTGGGGAAGGTAAGGGGAAAGCATAAATGGATGTAGTGTTATGTCTGAGTTTGAACATTTAAAAAGGCAATAGGAATGTTAGAAACATAACATTTTACCTATTCCATATTTTTACCAGCAAATTATGCCTTAAAAAGCAAAGTCCTCAATAATAACCAAATGTCTTTCAAGTGGGCCAAAGTATGTAACATATATAAATCTATACTGAACCAATGAGACAACCCTGGAATTTCAGCTTCTGGAAATTAAATACTAATGGCACAGCTTTGCTCCACAGATGTATTAAATCCTCTTGAAGTGCTCCACACATTTGCAAACTGTAGCTAAATCATGGCTCTTCGAACACATTAACACTTTTATTTTCTTTTGCTGTCAATTCTTGGTGTTCAGTATTAACAGGAAACAATTACGGATGATTATTTAAGCCTATGTCCCCAGGCACCTAAAATAACTCCTATGTCTATAAAGGGAAAGACTCTATAAGCAACTAGAAAGAAAAAAATAATTTAAAGGACTGATGAGAAGATTTTCTAGATTCCTTTTTTTTTTTAAACCATGATTTGAAAACAGCTTAATCTAACATTAAGATGACATTAATCTAGCCTCTAAATTTTGCTTTTGTAAGGATACAAGTCCATCTTTCATATAGCCTTAATATGTTTACTATGATAATTAGTACAATTTATGTCTTATAATTATACATTTTTGTTCATATGAAATAACATTTTTTATTATCGGTGGTATGATATTTAAATAGATCTCAATTATACAGTTGGTAATGCTTTATTTTATCAAATTAATATATTATTGACTGTAGACAAATTATAATTTTATATATTCCTTTAAAAAAAGGCACTACTGGTTCAGCTATAATTCTGTATCTCTTAGCATTTTATATTATCCTTAAAAAATATTTTGAATGTATTCAGACATGAATTTTTAATCATATATCACTCTTATGCCCATATGAAGAAAAAAATATAAGCAAAATAATTTGCTTATAGTATTGCCAAAATTCTTCTCAATCAGAAGTATTTAATGCTTCTGAATCACTTTTTAATTCAGAACTTTTGACATCCAGGTTTTTCTCCCAATATTGTCTTCTCTGTATTGAAGATCAATGGTGATTCAGCATCTCTTAAAATAATGGAATTTATTCTAAGCCAAACATCATACGTTGTACCTATTTTAATTCTAGCACTTCCTTATCTTTCAAAAACATGTTAAATTTTTTCCAACATGTTGTTGGTGTCTTGCTGTGTTAGGCACTATAAAGTACTTCATCTCTACAAAAACTTACGGAATCGTAATTACTTCCTGTAATTGTAGTTGTAGTTCATATATGCTTCACTGATACAAACACCCTGTTCTATTTCAGTTTTCTTTATGGCTGAGTAATATTCAGTAGTATATGGACATACCATATAGCCTTGAGTCAATATTCTGTGGATGGGCATTTGGGTTGATTCTGTATCTTGGCTATTATAAATACTGCTGCTATGAACACTGGGGTGAAGGTATCTTTTCAAATTAAAGTTTTCAACCTTTTCAGATATATGTCCAGGAGTGAGGTTGCTGGATCATATGGTACCTCTAATTTTAGTTTATGAAAGCAACTTTCATACTGTTCTCCAAAGCGACTGTAGCAATTTACATTCCCACCAACAGTATAGGAGGGTTCTCTTTTCTCTACACCCTCTCTAGCATTTACATTTGTAGATTTTTGATTATGGCCTTTCTGACTGCTGTGAGGTGATACAATGATACTACCTCATTGTAGGATTGATATGTATTTCTCTAATTAGCAACATTGTGCATCTTCTCTTGGGCCTGTTTGCCATCATAATGTCTTCTTCACAGAAATGTCTATTAGGTCTCCTGCCCATTTTTTTTTTTAATTGAGTTTTTTTTTTTTTTTTTTTTTTCCCAGTGGGTTTTGTCATACATTGATATGAATCAGCCATGGATTTACATGTATTCCCAATCCCAATCCCCCCTCCCACCTCCCTCTCCACCCGATTCCTCTGGGTCTTCCCAGTGCACCAGGCCGGAGCACTTGTCTCGTGCATCCCACCTGGGCTGGTGATCTGTTTCACCATAGATAGTATACATGCTGTTCTTTTGAAATATCCCACCCTCACATTCTCCCACAAAGTTCAAAAGTCTGTTCTGTATTTCTGTGTCTCTTTTTCTGTTCTGCATATAGGGTTATCGTTATCACCTTTCTAAATTCCATATACATGTGTCAGTATGCTGTAATGTTCTTTATCTTTCTGGCTTACTTCACTCTGTATAAGGGGCTCCAGCTTCATCCATCTCATTAGGACTGGTTCAAATGAATTCTTTTTAATGGCTGAGTAATATTCCATGGTGTATATGTACCACAGCTTCCTTATCCATTCATCTGCTGATGGGCATCTAGGTTGCTTCCATGTCCTGGCTATTATAAACAGTGCTGCGATGAACATTGGGGTGCACGTGTCTCTTTCAGATCTGGTTTCCTCAGTGTGTATGCCCAGAAGTGGGATTGCTGGGTCATATGGCAGTTCTATGTCCAGTTTTTTAAGAAATCTCCACACTGTTTTCCAAAGCGGCTGTACTAGTTTGCATTCCCACCAACAGTGTAAGAGGGTTCCCTTTTCTCCACACCCTCTCCAGCATTTATTGCTTGTAGACTTTTGGATAGCAGCCATCCTGACTGGCGTGTAATGGTACCTCATTGTGGTTTTGATTTGCATTTCTCTAATAATGAGTGATGTTGAGCATCTTTTCATGTGTTTGTTAGCCATCTGTATGTCTTCTTTGGAGAAATGTCTGTTTAGTTCTTTGGCCCATTTTTTGATTGGGTCATTTATTTTTCTGGAATTGAGCTGCAGGAGTTGCTTGTATATTTTTGAGATTAATCCTTTGTCTGTTTCTTCATTTGCTATTATTTTCTCCCAATCTGAGGGCTGTCTTTTCACCTTACTTATAGTTTCCTTTGTAGTGCAAAAGCTAGACCCATCACAAGCAAGGAAATCGAAACTGTCATCAAAAATCTTCCAGCAAACAAAAGCCCAGGACCAGATGGCTTCACAGCTGAATTCTACCAAAAATTTAGAGAAGAGCTAACACCTATCTTACTCAAACTCTTCCAGAAAATTGCAGAAGAAGGTAAGCTTCCAAACTCATTCTATGAGGCCACCATCACCCTAATTCCAAAACCAGACAAAGATGCCACAAAAAAAGAAAACTACAGGCCAATATCACTGATGAACATAGATGCAAAAATCCTTAACAAAATTCTAGCAAACAGAATCCAACAACATATTAAAAAAATCATACACCATGACCAAGTGGGCTTTATCCCAGGAATGCAAGGATTCTTTAATATCCGCAAATCAATCAATGTAATACACCACATTAACAAATTGAAAGATAAAAACCATATGATTATCTCAATAGATGCAGAGAAAGCCTTTGACAAAATTCAACACTCATTTATGATTAAAACTCTCCAAAAAGCAGGAATAGAAGGAACATACCTCAACATAATAAAAGCTATATATGACAAACCCACAGCAAGCATCACCCTCAATGGTGAAAAATTGAAGGCATTTCCCCTGAAATCAGGAACAAGACAAGGGTGCCCACTCTCACCACTACTATTCAACATAGTGTTGGAAGTGCTGGCCACAGCAATCAGAGCAGAAAAAGAAGTAAAAGGAATCCAGATAGGAAAAGAAGAAGTAAAACTCTCACTGTTTGCAGATGACATGATCCTCTACATAGAAAACCCTAAAGATTCTACCAGAAAATTACTAGAGCTAATCAATGAATATAGTAAAGTTGCAGGATATAAAATTAACACACAGAAATCCCTTGCATTCCTATATACTAACAATGAAAAAACAGACAGAGAAATTAAGGAAACAATACCATTCACCATTGCAACAAAAAGAATAAAATACTTAGGAGTATATCTACCTAAAGAAACAAAGGACCTATACATAGAAAACTATAAAACACTGATGAAAGAAATCAAAGAGGACACAAACAGATGGAGAAACATACCGTGTTCATGGATTGGAAGAATTAATATTGTCAAAATGGCTATTCTCCCCAAAGCAGTCTATAGATTCAATGCAATCCCTATCAAGCTACCAACGGTATTTTTCACAGAACTAGACCAAAGAATTTCACAATTTGTATGGAAATACAAAAAACTTCGAATAGCCAAAGTAATCTTGAGAAAGAAGAATGGAACTGGAGGAATCAACCTGCCTGACTTCAGACTCTACTACAAAGCCACAGTCATCAAGACAGTATGGTACTGGCACAAAGACAGAAATATAGATCAATGGAACAGAATAGAAAGCCCAGAGATAAATCCACGAACCTATGGACACCTTATCTTTGACAAAGGAGGCAAGGATATACAATGGAAAAAAGACAACCTCTTTAACAAGTGGTGCTGGGAAAACTGGTCAACCACTTGTAAAAGAATGAAACTAGAACACTGTCTAACACCATACACAAAAATAAACTCAAAATAGATTAAAGATCTAAATGTAAGACCAGAAACTATAAAACTCCTAGAGGAGAACATAGGCAAAACACTCTCCGACATAAATCAAAGCAAGATCCTCTATGACCCACCTCCCAGAATATTGGAAATAAAAGCAAAACTAAACAAATGGGACCTAATGAAACTTAAAAGCTTTTGCACTACAAAGGAGTTTTTTTTTAAATTTTTATATTGAGTTGTGTGAGTTGCTTTTATATTTTGGATATTAACCCCTTATTGGTCACACCATTTGCAAATATTTTCTCCTATTCAGTATGTTATCTTTTATTTGTTGATGGCTTTCTTTGTTTTGCAAAAGCTTTTACATTTATGTCCCATTTGCTTATTTTTGCTTTTATTTCTTTTACCTTGGGAGACTGATCTAAGAAAATACTGCTACAGTTTATGTCCAAAAATGTTTTGCCTCTCTTCTCTTCTGGGAGTTTTATGGTCTCATGTCTTACATTTAGGTCTTTAAACCATTTTGAGTTTATTTTTGTATATGGTATGAGGGAGTGTACTAGTTTTTCATCGATTTACATGTAGCTGTCCTGCTTTTCATTCTACTTGCTGAATAGACTGTATTTTCTCTGCTGTATATTCTTGCCTCCTTTGTTGTAGATTAATTGGCCAATAGGTATATGGGTTTATTTCTGGGCTGTCTGTCCTGTTCCATTGATCTATATGTCTGTTTTTGCTTTTTACAGTTTTGATAATTATAGCTTTGTAGTGTTGTCTGAAGTCTAGAAGGGTAATGCCTCAAGCTTTGTTCTTTTTCCTCGGGGTTGCTTTGGCATTTCTGGGTCTCTTGTGGTTCCATATAAATTTTAGGATTGTATGTTGTAGTTCTGTAAAAAAGCATGACAACAATTTTAAGTTGCCATAAGCTATTTCACTGGTGGATTTCAGATATACTATAAAGGGGGGGATGGAGACTATATCTTAGAATCAATGACACAAGATAATGGAACTTTATATTTTAAGTAGACTATATCTGAATAAAAGATTTATATGGGAAACAGAGTATTTACATTATCTCTGACAATGAGAAATAATTAATTTTTGGTGCCCTGAAAATAATTTTCACAAAAAGTATGAAATTCTTAGTCATAAACAAAGCACCCATAAAATTTTGTTCTTAGATGAGATGGCTGGATGGCATCACTGACTCGATGGGCATGAGTCTGAGTAAACTCCGAGAGTTGGTGATGGACAGGGAGGCCTGGCGTGCTGCGATTCATGGGGTCTCAAAGAGTCGGACACGACTGAGCGACTGAACTGAACTGAATACCAACTATCAAACAGGGTTCCCCTGATATTGCAGGATATCATGAAGCAAAGGTAGTGGAATGATCAAAAATAGCTGGCATAAAATATTTCTCTATGTGTGACAAAGAAATATTAATTAGCCTCCCTGACGCTTACCATCTTCATTTTAAAAATAAGTGTGATAGCCAGTTTTTGTAAATATTAGGAAATGTGTAAGGCCTCTTGCATGGCACCAGGCACATGGGGAACACGTAGCATAAATCTAATGCTAACATCAGGGGCAATAGGAATACGTTGCCAAAGGGTAGAAAAAGTTATGCAGGCTGGTTTGATTTTTGAGATTGCAGTGAATTGCAGCTTTACTTTTCTCATCTTAATTTAGCCAATATACTACCTCAAATTTATTTTAATTCTATTCCAAAAGAAGGACCCTATTCAAAGGAGAGGCAGAGAATTTAACCTTACCTAGCAGACTCTAGTTTTTGGCTGTTACCTCCAAGCCCACAGAACTGTGTGGAGGCGTGAGCGCAGCGCCTTCAGATCATGCCCGCAGTGCGTATGGGAAGCACATAGAACAAAACAGGTCCGTAGTATAAGTATCACAGTGCACAATGGAGACATGCAGAACAAGCTTTTTCCCCCAACTCCCAAAGCAGGCACAGTTGGCCCTTCATATTCATATTCAGGCTACACATCCATAGATTCAACCAACCATGTAACAAAAACAAAACCAGAAAGTTCCAAAAAAAATAATTACAATTTTTTTTTGTGCTGGCAACTATTTATGTAGCATTTTCATTGCATTATGTATCATAAGTAAGCTAAGATAATTTTGCAGCTAGATGAAAAATCATAAATGGTGTACTAGAGGCATTGGTTAATTCTATTATGCATCTAATAAAATTCTAAATTGTGGGCCTTAGAGTATGTATCTCAAACCAAATATGTGCATTGGAACAAATGAAGGATCTTGTTAAAATCAAATTCTGATTTGGTAGGTCTGGGATAAGGACTGAGATTCTGCATTTCTGATAAGTTCTCTGGTGTCCCCCAAACTTCTGGTCTGCAAGCTACACTATATATGAGGAGCAAGGCTGTAACTAGAGCATTCTCTTCCCCTTACTGGATTTGAAACCTCTAGTCTTCTCTATATGTTTAACTCTTCTGGTCAAGTCTTCTGTTTTGTTATGAATTGAACTGTGTCCCCTCCAAAAGAGGTGTTGCTGACCTAGCTGTCAGTAGCTGTGAGTATGGCAGTATAGAAAAGTAGGGTCCTTACAGATGTAATCAAGTTAAGATGAGGTCATTAGGATGCAGCTCAATCCACACAACTGGTGCCCTTATGAGAAGAGGGGAATTTAAACATAAAAACTCAAAGGGTGAACACCATGTGAAAACTGCGGTAGATTGGAGTCATGCATCTACAAAATATGGAGTGCCAAAGATCACTGGATGTCCCTAGAAGCTGAGAGAGAGGCATGCGGCAAATTCTCAGGGTTCTAAGATGGAACCCACCCTACTGACAACCATGGTTTTGGACTTCTAGCTTTCAGAACTGTGTGACAAATTTCTGTGGTTTTAAGCCTGAAATACTTTGTTACAAAAGACCTAGGAAATGAATATACTTTTGTATGCTGTAATGTCATATTGCTGTGATATTTAGCATAAAACTTACCCATGAGAGAATGGAAGGAGGTGGATTAATATTTTTTTCCTTTTCTTTGTAAATAGTAAAGGGATTTAAAATGATTCATCTCTTATCACCCACAACAATTTTTTTTTTAAATCAGTGAATCATTGATTACCTAGAATGCCAAGAATGTTTAACTTCTTCATGAAAGTTAAGCCTGAGAAGTCTTTGTGGGGATCTTTTTTTTTCTGACATGACTTACTTAGTTTGTTTTCTACCTCCTTTGCATTGATAATAGCAGAATGACCTAAAACTGCCCCACGGGATACAAAACTGCTGATATAGTTATGCTTCTAAGAAATTAGGCCTTAATTTTTCTGATTCACAGATTATAAAGATACTGAGTATATTTTTCCCCTTTTTGGTAATGAATCAAATAGACATCAGTTCACTGAAACTCTTTATTCCTGTTCTATTCCTGCTCTTTCCTGGTGCTTTCACACGGGAATAGCTGTGTAGACAAAGAAGGATGAAATAATTTTTCTTCTCTCAGTTGCATGGAAAACAATTATTGTCCTCTTCTCTATAGAAAGGGGGACATTTGGTGGAATTAAATAAGGAATCCAAGGTAATATAGCATTAAGAACATTTTCCCCTTTATTATCCAAATAACCATCCTGAAGGGAGAATGATAACACATTTTCATAATTTAAATACAAGTGATTAATTGCAACAATAAAAGTGATATTGTTTGTTCTTATTGCTTTGGAAAAGTGCCTATCATTAAATACTTTATCTAATTGAACACTTAAGCACTGGTAAAAGACATCATTTTATTTCAAGTGGCACTTTGCAGCTAGGGAAGAAAAAAAGGAAAAATAATAAACTGTGCCTGTGGGAATAGATTATGCCAAGGAAGAACAAGAAACTAAATTCAACTTAATTTATGGATGTTGGGTTCTTTCTATTGCTCTTTGGTGAATATATTTAACTCAAAGCATTTCGCCCTGGATTTTCCTATAATAATGAATGGTGGCATACGCATGGCACAGTGTACCGCTCCTGAATTGGGTTAGCTTGTGGGCAGATGCTGAGTAGCACCCTTTCAGGATGGAGGCACTCTTCCTTTCAGGCATTGGGAATCTTGGTTGCTCAGGGCTGTCAACCAAGTCCTTCTGATGATGTTGCTGCATCCAAGGCCAACACCTGCTCTGGGGAGGGTTGGAGAGGCAGCCTCTATCCAATGACTGGTTGATGTAGGGCATCAAGCCCCAAACTCTTTGCCTCAAAGTGAGACAACTCTGAATCCACAGCTCCCTGTGAGGATGGTCCAAGACCTTGGTTGTAATTGGATCACAGTTCACCGTGTATCCTGTGTTCACTCACTAGCTGATGTTGATCTTAGGAACACTTCTGGCAAAAATCTCAGAAGCTCAGTATGTTTTTCAGGTAACCAAGTTTCAACAGCTTATAAATTAAAGCAACATGATATAAACAGTCAAGGATACTGAGTAGTGATAGTGAATACTGGTACTGGTAGTGATACTAAATACTGATAGTGAAGGACTCTGATACTTGATCTAGTATGTATGTTAGATAAAATAATGATCTCCCCAAAGATGTCTATGTGCTGATCCCTGAAACCTGAGAATATGTTGCCTTCCATGTCAAAGGGACTTTGGAGATGTGATTAATCATTGCGATCTCCAAATAGGTAAATTATACTCGATTATCCACACAAGTCCAATATAATGTCAAGGGGCTTTAAAGGTGAAGAAAGGAGGCAGAAGAAATCAGAGAAAGATATGTGACAATGGAAACAAAGTCAGAATGATAAATATGAGAAGGTCTCAAACCACTGCTGCTGGCTTTTAAGGTGGAGAAAGGGAGCCACAAGCCAAGGAGTGCAGGGCAGCCTCTAGAAGCTGAGCAGTCAGAGCCTAGAGCCTCCAGAAAGAAACACAGCTGACACTTTGATTTTAGGAATTCTGTCCCAAAGAACCGTAAAGTAATATGCTTGTGTTGTTTTAAGCCACGAAGTCTGTGGTCTTTCGTTAGAACAGCAATAGCAAATTCCACAGTATATTTCCTATGCATGTTCAGTTGTGTAGCTGAATTAGCAGCATTATTTCGTGGTCACTAACACCAGATAAAATGGCCTGCCTGGGGAACTGAATTTGCTTTGTGTCCATTCTTCCCTGTCTGCCCCATTTTGGTGCTCACACCTTATTCTCAACCCTAAATGTTTACAGTGTGAGGTATAACCAGCAGGATCATACCTGGCTTTGTCTTGACAAAGAACCACAAATTCAAAACACAGTGGTGTTCGAATGAGACTGTTATAGTCTTTGTAGTTTTCTGGACCTGAGTTCAAATCCCAGCACCGTAATTTACTGGCTCAGTGGCCATAGTCAGTTGTCCAGCTTTTCTGAGCCACCTTTCCTATTGTGAAATAGGAGTTTTGTGTATGTGTATGTGTGTATCTTATAGAGTTGTTATGAGTATTAAATTACATGTTCTTATACATTGGTGCAGAACAGGAACTTAATAAACATTAGTTATTTATGTTATTACAGCATGGTTCAATGATTCATTCATTTAAGAAATATTTCGTGAGTTCTTACTGTGTGCTAAGATTTGTTTTCCCAAATTGCTGGATGATCACATAGAGATAGAACTGAAATTTGTCTTCAAGATTTAAGAAACTAACATGTCTTTAACATTTAATACATGAATTAATTCATTAAGAAATGGCTTGGACAATTTTTATTCAGTGTGAACTGACCATGTTACCCAGTGGATTACGAAAATACCTTGCACCAGCCCCAAATATGTAAAACACACACAGAGCAACTAAAGAACATTTTCCCAAGAGTGCTTGGGGAAAAAATGTGATTGTAGTAGACTTCATTGAAAATGCAGGAGAAAACTCCAGCACATTTGAGGTTATGACCTAATATGTCTTTTTACCCTTAGGTTATTTGACTAGAACAGCATATGTACATTCAGTGTTTCATTAAAAGGCACATTCCTGCTCAGAGACATAACAGATATATTTGCAGTAAAAGAATTTTATTTATTTTCCTATTACAAACTCTGCCAGAACCACATGGAAAAAGACCAAAGGATTTATTACCTTTAAAATCCATTCATCTAGTTTTGAAAGGTTTTCTCAAAATACCAGTTGAAATGATGTTGTTACTTTCAGTTCTTACTGAAGTGCTTATAATTATAGTCATCAAAAGACAATTATCAAAATATAAGACAAAGAGGAGTACAATTATATAAGTTCAATAAATTATATGCAAAGAAATGCCTTTTGTTAATGCAGATTGTTAAAAAATAAAAGGAATTTGCAGAAACTATTTTGTGAAATGTTAAGAGTCATTATAGGAGTGAATTTAAGTTTAGTGTTTGATTATAAGTAAACTTTAAACAATCATTTTTTTTAATTTTTAAAGAAAGGAATCAGCAAAATCAAACATGTAAGAGTAAAGAAATAGGAGAAAATATTTTCCTTAGTTGGCTTGTATTAGGATAGTTAAAGTCTCTATTCTCAGTGGAGAATAGTGCCATTAATAGATGCGAACAGAGTTAACATAATTCTTTAGGTATTTCAGCAGATTCCAAAACCAGTTCCACAATCTTATACTGTTAAGACCAATGTAAATTATTTATAAAATTACAAAAAGTGACAGAGTCTTCAAAATATGCTAGCGAGACTTCTCATTTTATAGAAAAGGAAGTTGAAGTCTGAAGTGATATACTACAATCCAAATGATGAGTCATCCCAAATTAGAAGACCCAGCGTTTAGTTCCGGGCCCTTGTTTTTGATTGCTAATATGTTGTCCAAATTCATCACCACGTCACTTAACAGGCTTTGTTCAAAAGCCTTCTCACTATTTTCCAAAATCCAGTCCACATTCAAGTGAGATTTGCCTCTAAAGTTTCCTTGGAATGAGCCCTAAGATTTTGAAGGTAATTCTAAATAAAAGTAACAAAATGTTTCCAAGGCAAGTCAGCACTGTCTAGAGCAGCACTACCCAATAAAAATATTTTCTAATAGATACATTGAAAAAGTAAAAAAAACAGATGAATAAATTTTAGTAACCCATTGTGTGTAACTCAATATATCAAACATAATTATTTCAACATGTAATAAATGGTAAAAAAAAAATTAACAAGATTTTATGTTCTTGTATTCATACTCAGTCTTCAAAATCAGTGTGGATGTTACATTTATAGCATGTATCCATTTGGACTAGACTTATTTCAAGTGCTCAGTAGATAATTGTGCCATGTGTCTCCCATATTGGACAACATGGATCTAGAGTGATAACCATTTAAACTCTGCATTAAAATTAAACTACTTTAGTCTAATTATAAGCGTGAATAACTTTGAATAAATTAAACAGCTGGCGATTTTTATTCCCTAAATATTAGAAATCACTTTATATTTATATTCTGGATTTCATATTGCACGTATATTGAATTTCTTGTGTTTCTTCTCTTTTGCTTTTATTTATCTCTTTCTTCTTTTCTGCCATGTCTGGAAGAATTCCTCTAACTTCCTTTTTAATTCATTGGCTTAATTTTTCATAGTATCTTATCAGTTCTTCAGGGTATCTATTGCACATTTAAATTAAATTCGATAATTTGTTTTTTTTTTTTTGACTGAGGCACTGTTTCTTGAGCTCAGATGATTCTCTTTGATAGATTTATACAGTAAATTAACACTTCAATCTCCCTGATATTGTAAAATGTTCATTATTACTTTTCCCTTCTTTGGACTTATTTCATTTGATTACTTAGAATACATTTCCCTTCTTTAATGCTGTGTAATCTTTGTATAATAAAATTTGATTGGTAATTTGTTTCACAGTGCTATGGCAAAAATGTGGAGTACATGTGTGGAGGTCATCAGAGTGGCAACATATCTCTGGCATGAACAATATGTAAATATCCCATTTTCTCGAGTGCTGGACATCTTTAGAGTAAAACGTGGTATTAAAACTCTACATGGTGCAAAGTCTTGGTTTTAAAGAAGACTGTAATCAAACCCAGTGAAAACTAGGCTGATTCTGCTGGCATATGTGTGCATTCTTGTCAGTGTGCCTAAGGACAGAAAATAACATCCCTAACTTTGCAAAAGTATGTTGTATGTTTCGTATCTTCCTGTTAATAAATGTGGTATATTTGGTCTAAATTTTTATTTCAACAGATCACCTGGTAAACCAGATAACCAGATGCTGGGCAGCGTACACTTAACTGTGATCTCCGAAGGTCACCAACTGATGAACAGCCAACTGGATCAGGTCAGTTTAAAATGACTGGTTTTGGTCTTTTTGCCCACTGCTTTCTAAATCCTTATGAAGGAATGTCTGCAATTTTGTTACGGTAACAAAATGTGATGGTATGTGGTTTTCTGTTAAAGAACAGTTCTTATCAAAAGGGAAAAAAGAGTTTCTCTTTTCTTTAGTTTCATTTGGATACTGAGTCCGAGAAGCAGGCTGACTCTCACTGGCTGGCCTGACTATGCTGGTGGTGTGCCTGAGGCAGATGGCTGTTCCCCTTCCAGGACTGGTTGAATCCCCACAGCTAAGATATGGTCACAACTGTCTGTCTCCTCCACATCCTGCAATAGTCGCTCACTGTTCCTGCTTTTCGCTGTTTTCTCCTACCTGTCGTGGGGTCCTCTCCATGTAGCGGTGACTGCCCGATGTTCCACAACATTATGAGCCAGACACAGACAAGTAAACTCTGGGTTTTGGTTGACCAAATGGTAAATTTCCATTCCATGAGGGAAAGGCAAGAAAAGATGTTAAAAGCCTTGCTATTACAAAATACTTCCTGGTGTCATTTCAGTGTTGATTCTTCCTATCATATTGCAATTCAACAAGATTCCATTAAATAAGGTCAAAGGTGTATAAATGTCCTGTTATCTGGTTCCTCTGCAGTCTCCTTCCTTGGCCCACAAGTACAGCATTATATTGAGATGACCTTGGATTACATTGATGCTGTAGATCCCAGGGGATGTGTTCCTGCAGAAAGTCATAAATGAAACATCTGTAACTCCATTCCTGCTACCTTCAGAGGTGTAACTGAGATGGCAGAAATACTCTCAAATGTTTACTAGCTTCCAATAAGCGAAAGTCATTAAACAAATGTTCATCCATTCTCAGAAAATATTCATCTTAAAAACACGTTGGCAAATTAGATCAATCCTTTGCAAAAAAAAAAAATGCACAAAGGATTTAAATTTTGTACTTGAATTTACATGTATGCTAATTCATACCAATTATATTTTAAGTGTAAGCATCCTATAATCAATACTTTATCTTCATTATTTTAGCCTTCAAAGTTTTAACTAATAGTCTTCTACATTTTCAAATATGATAGTTATTCTTTTATTTGTATTTATGTAACAAATGTAAAGGAGTTTAGAAAGGAGGATAGTTCAGTGTTAAATGGAATTAAAATTCTAAGTTGAAAAACATGCCAAAGAGCACTCACAATTCTTGACTTTTTCATCAGCTCCAATTTCAAATCTTGGTTGTATGATAACTTTACTCTTCCCTTCCTCTGCCTTGGGAGAAAGCCTGGAAATATTTTAATATAATGAAGTCTTGTATTCTCTCTTTCGATTGATTCTCAGAAAATGCACAGTCTCATTGTATGCCCAACACGCAGAATTTTTTCAAGGTGTTGGTGTTTTTTGTCAGGCATGCATGTAATAATATGAAAACTGCTTGATTACTAAAAGACTCAACTCAGAAAAGAAACTGATTTCATCTTCTCAGATCTGTGGTTTCATTTGTAAAATGCTGAAAATGTGTATTCCCTATGCATGAAAAATAGCCTGACACATAATCTTTTATTTACTCAACACAGAGTTTCCTATTTTGAATCTGTGGATTCTAATAGGATCAAATTGTTTTCCCTTGTGATGATCTTTTAATGAGGATGCTGTGTAATTGGAGGAGTAATCGATTCAAAAGAAATGGGAGTCTCTGAAAATAAGTTAAAAAGAATTCCCGAAACTATTTACCTAAATGACTCCAAGATTATACTTTGTATTCTAAATGAAGATAAAAACAAAACATGATTCTATTTTTTGCTCAGAATATTTTAAAGCATTGTATTTGAGGCCCAGTGAAAGAAGAGCTGGATTAAAGCTGTTTATGAGGATTGCAGCAACTGAAGCATAAGTATATATTCAGGTAGAATGAACAGGGATGTCAAAAAAAGGCTTCTGTCAGGAGGAAAATTCTCAACCCTGATAGCTCTCACTTTCAATTATAGTACAGGTCGAGTATCAAGAAAAGGCCGCAATGAAATTCAAGTGCTATACTCAGCTGACAGCTATTCTTGTGTTGCTTTCTCTTGTAGCAAATTAGTTCTTCCAGGAGCTGTCTGTTGTGTAAAAAGTCTTGCATTTATGCATGCTGATTTTCCCTCTTTGCAGTGTGTTATTATATGTGACCAACTATTTTTTCCTTGAGTCTGTTTTGTATGACAAAGTAGGATTCTGGACATTCAAAATCAAATGCCTCGCTGTTTGTTACATTTCCTATAACTTCAGAACAAGCTTGAAATATGAGAAATGTAGGTAAGACTATCTGAAGGATGACGAATCTTAATAGACCATCATCTATTAAGATGCAGAAATAGATGAGCAAATATCTTTACTACTCCACTCTACTAAACCAAAGGAAAAGCCATTAAGATAAAGCTCAGCAGAAGGTGAACATTTTCCCTTCCATTTAAGTATGTAATTATTCTAGAACCGTAGGTATTTAAACTACATGCTATTGTTTGATTTGCAGTTATATATGCCAGTGTACTAAAATTCAATGATAAAGTAACTTAATTTTTTTTTAATTTAAAAAATTTATTTTCTCTTTGGCTGCATGGGGTCTTCGTTGCTGCATGACGGCTTTCTCTAGTTGCAGTGAGCTGGGGCTGCTCTTTGTTGCAGGGTGCCGGCTTCTTCTTGCGGTGGCTTCTCTTAATTGCAGAGCCTGGGCTCTAGAGTGTGCGGGCTTCAGTAGTTGTGTGCATGGGCTTAGCTGCTCTACAGCACGTGAAATCTTCCCGGACCAGGGATTGAACCCATGTCCACTCCATTGGCAGGCAGATTCTTAACCACTGGGTCACGAGGGAAGTCCCAAGGTATTTTATTGAAATGTTTCTTATCTCTAATTTTGGGGCAAGGGGACAAATGTAAAAGAAACAAATTAATCCAAGAATTCTTTTTTTAAACATAGGCATTTGTAAGTATAGTGAAACTTTACATTTGCCCTTCAACAACACATGAGACTGACTACGTAAAAATATAGCGTGATGACACTAAGTCCTTGATTAGTTAATACAAGTTAACAATGCATAATATTTATTCTTTGTTACTATGACAATAAAGCAATAAAATAGCTGATAGTTGGAGATCCAACCTAAGTCCATCCTAAAGGAGATCAGTCCTGGGTGTTCATTGGAAGGATTCATGCTGAAGCTGAAACTCCAATACTTTGGCCACCTGATGCAGAGCTGACTCATTTGAAAAGACCCTGATGCTGGGAAAGATTGAGGACAGGAGGAGAAGGGGACGACGGAGGATGTGATGATTGGATGGCATTACCAACTCAATGGGCATGAGTTTGGGTAAACTCTGGGAGTTGGTGATGGACAGGGAGGCCGGGCGTGCTGCCGTTCATGGGCTCACAAAGAGTCGGACACGACTGAGTGACTGAACTGAACTGAATTTTAGTCAGAAGGTTTGAAACCAAAGGGTAGCACAGAATTTATCAACAAAATTAAACTAAGCATGCTACTCAATTGAGGTTTAAAATGGTACTGGGCATTGAGACTTATTTTATTATCTTTTAAGGTTATTTTCATTGAATTACATGAAGTTAACTATGTATTTCAGAATATGACTTTTTCAGCCAAAATTATGTAAAGGGTAAACACATGAGCTCATAACTGATGAGTATAATAAAATATTTTTCTCTTGACCTTTTCTATTTTATCTAATTTGACCATGTATTTGAGAAAAAGCTTCTAGAAGGCCATTTAATAAGTAATAGAGTATCACTTTCCAAAATGCACAGTCCTAAGGATTTAGAATGTGGTACTGAGGATTAGAAAGAATCTATTTAGGAGGGAAATTATATAGCAATTAAAGCACTCTACCACTACAAATTCTATGTGGGGTTTTAAAAA
This sequence comes from Dama dama, assembly GCF_033118175.1. Taxonomy (NCBI): domain Eukaryota; kingdom Metazoa; phylum Chordata; class Mammalia; order Artiodactyla; family Cervidae; genus Dama; species Dama dama. Next base: position 26,931,304 of record NC_083698.1, on the reverse strand, counting down.
GGGATTCTATTTAATTCCTTAAATACTGCAGCATTAAAACTTGGAGTATGATGATGTTACCAAAGAGATTATATTATTAAAAAGATTGGTAAAACCCAGTTACCAGTATGAGAGAATGACACTAATGTTTTAAAGGATAGCCAGATTATTCAATATTATTAAAGTCAATAGTAAACAGAATGGAAAGTAAGCAAAGGATTTATCTTGTACAACTGGAAAAATATCTTTATATTTTGAATTCCCAAGTTATGGAATTTACACACACATACACACATATAAACACATATCCTTTTTATTAACTCATTCACAAAGACTAGTTCAATATATTTGAAAATTAACACTAGTTATACTGTCAATAACTCAGCTCTATAAATTTTTTTTTTTTTAGCTCTATAAATTTTTATCCTAGCACAAAGAGGAATCATTACCAGGGGAAAATAATATTTTAAAATAAATTTCTTGCATTTTCAAAGTTTAATAAGCCTTTAGATGGAATTTGGATTCTTCAGTTATTCAGCTTATTCAGATAAACCCAAACATCTTTAAAAGACTAAATTATCTAAGTCTAAGAGCCAGCCTAAACAAATTTTGACCTTTCATATCTGAAACTTATTGTTCTTGATATTGTTCAGTTGCTAAGTCATCTCCGACTCTTTACAACCCCATAAACTGCTGCAGGCCAGGTTTCCTTGTCCTTCACTATTTCCCAGAGCTTGCTCAAACTCATGCCCATTGAGTCAGTGATGCCAGCCAACCATCTCATCCTCTGTCCCTGCCTTTCCCTCATCCCCTTTTTCCCTGCCTTCAATCTTTCCCAGCATCAGGGTGTTTTCCAGGGAGTCAACTCTTCACATCAGGTGGCCAAAATATTGAAGCTTCAGCATCAGTCCTTCCAATGAATATTCAGGGTTGATTTCCTTTAGGTTTGAGTGGTTGGATATCTCCTTGCTGTCCAAGGGACTCTCAAGAGTCTTCTCTAGCACCGCAACTCAAAGCATCAATTCTTCGGCACTCAGCTTTGTTTGGTCCAAATCTCACATCCATACATGACTACTGGAAAAACCATGGTTTTGACTATGTGGATCCTTGTTGACAAAGTGATGTCTCTGCTTTTTAATACATTGTCTAGGTTTGTCATATGTTTTCTTCCAAGGAGCAAGTGTCTTTTAATTTTGTGGCTGCAATTTCTGTCTACAGTGATCTTTGAGAACCAAGAAAATAAAATCTGTAACTATTTCCACTTTTCCTCATTTATTTGCATGAAGTGATGGGACTGGATGCCATGATCTTCTTTTTTTTTTTCTTTAATGTTGAATTTTACACCAGCTGTTTTCTCTTTCACTCTCATCAAGAGATTCTTTAGTTCCTCTTCAGTTTCTGCCATTAGAGTGGTGTCATCTACATATCTGATAATTCTCCTCGCAATATTGATTCTTACTTGTGCTTCATCCAGCTTGGCATTTCACGTGATGCACTCTGCATATAAGTCAAATAAGCAGGGTGACAATATACAGCCTTGACATACTTCTTTCTCAATTTGGAACCAGTCTATTGCATGTCCAGTGCTAACTGTTGCTTCTTGACCTGCACACAGGTTTCTCAGGAGGCAGGTAAGGTGGTCTGGTATTCCCATCTCTTGAAGAATTTTCCACAGTTTATTGTGATCCACACAGCATAGTCATTAGCATAATCAATGAAGAAGGTGTAGATGTTTTTCTGGAATTCTCTTGCTTTCTGTATGATCCAATGGATTTTAGCAATTTGATCTCGGTTCCTTTGCCTTTTCTAGTTCCAGCTCATACATTTGGAAGTTATTAGTTCATGTACTATTGAATCCTAGCTGAAGGATTTTGAGCATTACCTTGAACATGTGAAGTCAAAGTCATTCGGTCGTGTCTGACTCTTTGCGACCCCATAGATTATACAGTTCATGGAATTCTCCAGGCCAGAATACTGGAGTGGGTAGCCTTTCCCTTCTCCAGGGGATCTTCTCAACCCAGGGATCGAACCCAGGTCTCCCACATTGCAGGCGAATTCTTTACCAGCTGAGCCACAAGGGAAGCCCTGAGCACGTGAAGTGAGTGCAACTGTAAGATAGTTTGAACATTCTGTGGCATTGCTTTTCTTTGGGATTGGAATGATAACTTACCTTTCCCAGTTCTGTGCCACTGCTGTGTGTGTGCTGTGTTTAGTTGCTCAGTTCTGTCCAACTCTTTGCAGAGCCCATGGACTCGAGCCCGCCAGGCTCCTCTGTCCTTGGGGATACTTTAGACAAGAAAACTGGAGTGGGTTGCCATGCCCTTCTCCAGGGGATCTTCCTAACCCAGTGACTGAACCCAGGTCCCCTGCATTGCAGGAGGATTGTTTACCATCTGAGCCTCCAGGGAAGCCCAAGTTTTCTAAATTTGCTGCCATATTGAGAGCAACACTTCAGCAGCAGCATCTTTTAGGATTTAAAATAGATGAGCTGGAATTCCATCACCTCCACTAGCTTTGTTAATAATAATGCTTCCTAAGACCCACTTGACTTCACACTCCAAGATGTCTGATTCTACGTGAGTGACCTCAGGATCATGGTTATCTGCATCACTAAGACCTTTTTTGTACAGTTGTTTTATGTATTCTTGCCACGTCATCTTAATCTCTTCTGCGCCTAAGGTCCTTGACATTTCTGTCCTGTATTGTGCCCATCTATGTATGATATGTTCCCTGGGAAACTCCAATTTTCTTGAAGAGATCTCTAGTCTTTCCCATTCTATTGCTTTCTTCTATTTCTATGCATTGTTCACTTAAGATAGCTTTCTTATCTCTCTGTGCTATTCTTTGGAACAGCATCATTGTCAACAAAAGTCTGAAATGCAGCACTTGGAAGCAATCTCAAAAATGGCAGAATTATCTCTGTTCATTTTCAAGGCAAAGCATTCAATATTATGGTAATACAAGTCTATGACCCAACCAGTAATGCTGAAGCTGAAGTTGAACGGTTCTGTGAAGAACTACAAAACCTTCTGGAACTAACACCCATAAAGGATATCCTTTTCATTATAGGGGACTGGAATGCAAATGTAGGAAGTCAAGAAACACCTGGAATAACAGACAAATTTGGTCTTGGAGTACAGAATGAATCAGCAAAAAGGCTAATAGAGTTTTGCCAAGAGAACTTACTAGTCATAGCAAACACCCTCTTCCAACAACACAAGAGAAGACTCTACACATGGACATCACCAGATGGCCAACACCGAAATCAGATTGAATATACTCTTTGCAGCCAAAGATGGAGAAGCTCTATACAGTCAGCAAAAACAAGACCAGGAGCTGATTGTGGCTCAGATCACGAACTCCTTATTGCCAAATTCAGACTTAAACTGAAGAAAGTAGGGAAAACCATTAGACCATTTAGGTATGACCTAAATCAAATCCTTTACAATTATACAGTGGAAGTGAGAAATAGATTTAAGGGACTAGATCTGATAGAGTGCCTGATGAACTATGGAAGGATGTTCATGACATTGTACAGGAGACAGGGATCAAGACCATCCCCAAGAAAAAGAAATGCAAAAAAGCAAATTGCTTGTCTGAGGAGGCCTTACAAATAGCTGTGAAAAGAAGAGACATGAAAAGCAAAGGAGAAAAGGAAAGATATACCCATTTGAATGCAGAGTTCCAAAGAACAGCAAGGATAGATATGAAAGCCTTCCTCAGTGATCAGTGCAAAGAAATAGAGGAAAACAATAGAATGGGAAAGACTAGAGATCTCTTCAAGAAAATTAGAGATACCAAGGGAATAGTTCACACAAAGGTGGACTCAATAAGGGACAGAAATGGTATGGACCTAACAGAAGCAGAAGATATTAAGAAGAGGTGGCAAGAATACACAGAAGAACTGTACAAAAAAGAACTTCATGACCCAGATAATCACAATGGTGTGATCACTCACCGAGCCAGACATCCTGGAATATGAAGTAAAGTGGGCCTTAGGAAGCATCACTACGAACAAAGCTAGTGGAGCAGATGGAATTCCAATTGGGCTATTTCAAATCCTAAAAGAGGATACTGTGAAAGTGTTGCACTCAATATGCCAGCAAATTTGGAAAACTCAGCAGGACTGGAAAAGGTCAGTTTTCATTCCAATCCCAAAGAAAGGCAATGCCAAAGAATGCTCAAACTACCACACAGTTGTATTCATCTCACACATTAGTAAAGTAATGCTCAAAATTCTCCAAGCCAGGCTTCAGCAATACGTGAACCGTGAACTTCCAGATGTTCAAGCGGTTTTAGAAAAGGCAGAGGAACCAGAGATCAAATTGCCAACATCCGCTGGATCATTGAAAAAGCAAGAGAGTTCCAGAAAAACATCTATTTCTGCTTTATTGACTATACCAAAGCCTTTGACTGTATGGATCATGATAAAGTGTGGAAAATTCTGAAAGAGATGGGAATACCAGACCTCCTAATCTGCCCCCTGAAAAATCTGTGTGCAAGTCAGGAAGCAACAGTTAGAACTGGACATGGAACAACAGACTGGTTCCAAATAGGAAAAGGAGTACGTCAAGGCTGTATATTGTCAGCCTACTTATTTAACTTATGTTCAGAGTACATCATGAGAAACGCTGGGCTGGAAGAAGCACAAGCTGGAATCAAGATTGCCAGGAGAAATATCAATAACCTCAGATATGCAGATAGCACCACTCTTATGGCAGAAAGTGAAGAAGAACTAAAGAGCCTCTTGATGAAAGTGAAAGACGAGAGTGAAAAGTTGGCCTAAATGTGAACATTCAGAAAATTATATCATGGCATCCGGTCCCATCACTTCATGGCAAATAGATGGGGAAACAGTGGAAACAGTGGAAACAGTGACAGATTTTATTTTCTTGGGCTCCAAAATCACTGCAGTTGGTGATTGCAGTCATGAAATTAAAAGACAGTCACTCCTTGGAAGGAAAATTATGACCAACCTGGACAGCATATTAAAAAGCAGAGACATTACTTTACCAACAAAGATCCATCTCGTCAAGGCTATGGTTTTTCCAGTAGTCATGTATGGATGTGAGAGTTGGAGTATAAAGAAAGCTCAGTGCCAAAAATTGATGCTTTTGAACTGTGGTGTTGGAGAAGATTCTTGAGAGTCCCTTGGACTGCAAGGAGATCCAACCAGTCCATCCTAAAGGAGATTAATCCTGAGTGTTCATTGGAAGGACTGATGTTGAAGCTGAAACTCCAATACTTAGGCCACTTGTTGCAAAGAGTTGACCCATTGGAAAAGACCCTGATGTTGGGAAAGATTGAGGGCATGAGGAGAAGGGGCCGACAGAGGATGAGATGGTTGGATGGCATCACCAACTCAATGGAGAAGAGTTTGAGTAAGCTCCGGGAGCTGGTGATGGAAAGGGAGCCCTGGCATGCTGTGGTCCATGGTATCGCAAAGAGTCATACACGACAGAGCGACTGAACTGAACTGCACTGCATTCAAATGTGCATGTCTTTCCCTTTCTCCTATGCCTTTCATGTCTCTTCTTTTCCCAGCTATTTGTAAGCCCTCTTCAGACAAGCACTATGCCTTCATGTATTTCTTTTTCTTAGGAATGCTTTTGGTCCTTTCCTCCTGTACAGTGTTATGAAGCTCCACCCATAGTGTTTCAGGCACTCTGTCTGCCAGATCTAATCCCTTGAATCTATTTGTCACCTCCAGTGTAAAATCATAAGGGATTTGACATAGGTCATACCTCGATGGTCTAGTGTTTTTCCCTACTTTCTTCTATTTAAGCCTGAATTTTGTAATAAGGAGTTCATGTTCTGAGCTGCGGTCAGCTCCAGGTCTTGTTTTTGCTGCTGTACAGAGATTCTCCATTTTCAGCTGCAAAGAATATAATCAATCTGATGTTGGTATTGACCATCTGGTGACCTCCATGTGTAGAGTCGTCTCTTGTGTTGTTGGAAGATGGCGTATGTTATGACCAGTGTGTTCTCTTGGCACAGCTGTTAGCCTTTACCCTGCTTCATTTTGGACTCCAAGGCCAGACTTGTCTGTTACACTAGGTGTCTCTTGACTTCCTACTTTAGCATTCCAATCCTCTATGTTGAAAAGGACATTTTGGGGGGGCGGGGGGCGGCGGATTTAGTTCTAGAAGTTCTTGTAGATCTTCATAAAACCATTCAACTTCAGCTTCTTCGGCATTAGTAGTTGGGGCATAAACTTGGATTACTGTGATGCTGAATGGTTTGCCTTGAATACGAACTGAGATCAGTCTGTTGATTTTGAGATTGCACCCAAGTACTGATTTTCGGATTTGTTATATCAGACTTATTTATAGAAAATAAGCAACATAATTGAAAATTAGGACATTATAAGGAGAACAAAACTGTATTTAGTCTATTGAAGCAGCTTATCAAAAAAATTAACATGCAAAGCATTTTTGCTGTAAAATTTTCAAATAATACAAAGCTTAATGTTCCATTAAGGAGCACACTCAATTAAACCTGTTTATAATTTCATATCTTATAGTTTCCACTGGAAAATCATCTCTATAATTATAGGCTTGTTCTTTCATTAGATGTAAATATACAATATATATTCATGTATCTTCAATATGCAACTTGGGAAAAAACAGTGCTTTGGCTCTTTGGAATAGTAGGTTTTTTTTTTTTTTTATTTTAAATCAGAAATTCTAACATCTGACAGGGATTTAAGTCTGCTTTATTCTTACATGCCATAGATTTGGAAAAGTTTCTGACAAGAGTGTAGATATCAAAGAACCAGGCTACTAATTTTCATTTCTATACTGACAGATACAAGGATAAAAGTTGAGTCATGTTTGTCAAGTAACATAGATCCTCTTTTGATTTTCCTTTTCTTCAGTTCCATGAGCTTGGTAATGTGTGCTTTAAAAATACATATTGACATTTTTAAAAGGGTACAAAGACTATCAATCTTATTAATCTTGAGGAATAACACAATCTAAAAAGGGGGGCAGAGGCATCCTGTTTCAACTAAGATTATGGTGATGATACCTTTGTAAGATCAGAAGACATTACTGACTTCAGCCTGGTTTGTATTTGAGAATATTCTGTATATTCCTTATGACACCTCAAATTCAATTAAAAAAAAATACCGCTCTAGGGAGGTATAGAAATATACCAGAATGTGGCTTTTTTACCCAGTTCCATTATTTCCATTTATTTCTGTCTTTGACTTCAGTACTGTTGATGAGGTTAGGAATACTTGGCTTATCTTCTGTATTTTCATACTGTCAGATGACTCTCAAGTCATTGTAGTTATCTCTACTTTTCCTTTTAAACTGAATTGATTTTCCATTGGATATTTGTACACCTGACCAATATTAATCATCTATTCCTTAATACCAACAGTGTACCATGTTCAGTGTATCCAAAAGTAAATGCATTAACTCTTCCTCTTCCCAACTGCATCCCACACCTGATATTCTTTCACTATAATTTTTCTTATCGGTTACAAGGTATTTGTAAAGAAAGTAATTGTCCTTCTAACACCTATTTCTCATCCTTGTTTGGTCACTGAACCCTAAATACAGTCAGAGTGGCAAAATGTTCAGACAAAGTACACTTCCCAGCCACCCTTGAAGCTAGGTGTGGCCATGTACTAAGCTCTGGCCAAAGAGATAAATGTGGAAATTGCTAGGTGAGTGTTCTATGGGCCTCTTAAAAGGGAGAGGAAAAGCTGTGCTGTGCTCATTTTGGCTCTTTCACTTTCTGCTCCTTGCTTGATATATGGAAGTTGTACTTGAGCTCCGGCATCCATGTTGGACAATGCAAATTGTAAAGAAGAAGCAAAACAGCCAGTGGAGAGGCAGGTTGAAGGAGCCTGGGTCTCTGTGAGCACCGCACAGCTATCGTCTAGACCTAGAGTGCTTTCTTCACACTTGGCCCAAGGCAGAGAGAAATAAATTGTTAACTTACTTTAACCACTGTTATTTCTGGTATCTGTTACTAGCACGCAAAAGTAATTCCTTATTAACATAAATACACAGAGTTCCCAAGAGTTCTTCTAGAATTTGTCTCCTTTGTAATCCACCCTAACAGCCAATTAATCACTGAGTCCTGTCAGTTTAATTTCTTAAATGTATTTCAAATTTTATGCTTTTTTCTACATCCCACTTTTATTACTTTAGTTCAAACAGTTGTCATCTGACACCACACCATTGCAGCGGACTCCAACTCATCTTCTTTCAGCCTCAAGTCCCTAGGGTATATCATCCCAACTGCTGCCAGAAATGATGATCTGATCATAATCCTCTCTGCTCCCCTTCAGGTTCACATACTTTCAGTGACTAATTTCCAACCAGGTAATTTTTTAAGTGTGCCAAAAAAGTATGAATCTTGAGTATTGGCCTTGTCTCCAGTCTTACACTCTAGAAATACTGAAACATTGTTAGTTCCCTGAATACTCACCCCTTCAATTCCTTGTCAATGCTGCTTATTCTCTAAATGCCTTTTGTTAGGCTGTTGGTTACAAAACTCTTATTCATCAATTTAAAACATGTTTAAGATTCTCTTTGAAGATTTCACGCCTCCCTGACTTGTTAAACACAGTCTTCACTTTGTAAAATTATACACAATTGTACATATTGTTGCATATCACATTGTACCATTACTATTTTTAGATGCCTGTGTCATTTACAAGACTTATGGACAATCTAAGGATAGATGGGGTGTATTGCTCTTTTTCATACGTGGTACCTCTCATTTCTGTCTTGGTGTCTGGGGAATAGTTGTACCAGCCACCCAGGAAGTATTTGAGGAATTTGAATTGTATGGTGGCTCCTTTATAGTATATTGTTAGTTGACAGACCTTCAGGAGTTGATGGCTTTGTGGGTCATCCTAATAGAAGCCAAAATCATTCAGGATTATTATCTACATTAAATGACCATTGGGATTATCTCATGCTAAGCTACTGTCATGGTTAGCTACTCAAAGAAAGCAAGGGTCTTTGAAAGTTAGAAGTAAAACAATGGTGTAATGATATCAAGACCATTTTGTTACTGTGAATGACAGCCAGCAACTTTGCAAGGAAATAGAACAGGTTAATTATGGATTAATATTTTACTAAAATTCTTTTTTTTTCATTTATTTTTATTAGTTGGAGGCTAATTACTTTACAATATTGTAGTAGGTTTTGTCATACATTGACATGAATCAGCCATGGTTTTACATGCATTCTCCATCCCGATCCCCTCTCCCACCTCCCTCTCTACCCGCTCCCTCTGGGTCTTCCCAGTGCACCAGGCCCGAGCACTTGTCTCATGCATCCCACCTGGGCTGGTGATCTGTTTCACCCTAGATAATATACATGTTTCGATGCTGATCTCTCGAAACATCCCACCCTCGCCTTCTCCCACAGAGTCCAAAAGTCTGTTCTGTACATCTGTGTCTCTTTTTCTGTTTTGCATATAGGGTTATCATTAGCATCTTTCTAAATTCCATATATATGTGTTAGTATGCTGTAATGTTCTTTATCTTTCTGGCTTACTTCACTCTGTATAATGGGCTCCAGTTTCATCCATCTCATTAGGACTGATTCAAATGAATTCTTTTTAATGGCTGAGTAATATTCCATGGTGTATATGTACCACAGCTTCCTTATCCATTCGTCTGCTGATGGGCATCTAGGTTGCTTCCATGTCCTGGCTATTATAAACAGTGCTGCGATGAACATTGGGGTGCACGTGTCTCTTTCAGATCTGGTTTCCTTGGTGTGTATGCCTAGAAGTGGGATTGCTGGGTCATATGGCTTTTCTGACCACAGTGCAGTAAGATTTGATCTCAGTTACAGGAAAAAAATTGTTAAAAATTCAAACATATGGAGGCTAAATAACATGCTTCTGAATAACCAACAAATCATAGAAGAAATCAAAAAAGAAATCAAAATATGCATAGAAATGAATGAAAATGAAAACACAACCACCCAAAACCTATGGGACACTGTAAAAGCAGTGCTAAGGGGAAGGTTCATAGCATTACAGGGTTACCTCAGGAAACAAGAAAAAAGTCAAATAAATAACCTAACTCTACACCTAAAGGAACTAGAGAAGGAAGAAATGAAGAACCCCAGAGTTAGCAGAAGGAAAGAAATCTTAAAAATCAGGGCAGAAATAAATGCAAAATAAACTAAAGGGACCATAGCAAAAATCAACAAAGCTAAAAGTTGGTTTTTTGAAAAAATAAACAAAATTGACAAACCATTAGCAAGACTCATTAAGAAACAAAGGGAGAAGAACCAAATTAACAAAATTAGAAATGAAAATGGAGAGATCATGACAACACTGAAATACAAAGGATCATAAGAGTTTACTAAAATTCTTATCAAGCTTCATTGAAGAGAATTTATCATGAAGTCTTGTTTTCATAGGTTTATTTCTTCTTCATATCGTTTGGTTGTGGTTATCTTATCATTGAGGTCCACCATTTCTTTTTTTTTAAATTAAACAAATTTAGCTACTCTTAATATACTTAAATGTCTCACATGTTTAGAAAATACTTAAAAAAAAGCTTTACTGTTCTGAAATAGTTGCAGTTCCCTTATCAGACACATTTTTTAAAATTTAAGAGGAATAAGTTTATTAGATAAAATCTCTGGCATTCAATCTTCAGAATTTAGTGGTTAGCAAGAAAGCCGTGATTTTCTAATAAAGCTGTACTTATTAGAATTAGATATTTGATATCCCCCATTCTGACCTATGATAATCACTATCACAGTGGCCTAATTTTGAGAGCAAACCATTATTTCCACAATGCTATTGGGGTCCTCTCTGTATGGTAAATCAGGAAATCAAAAAATTTAATTTGGAATCTTACTCAACAAATAATCTTGCTGACTGATCTACTCGTTACACAGCTCTTGCATAAGTACTGTTGTGACTGAACTCTGATGTAAGTAAAGTCAAATCGAACATTATTTCTTAGACCCTCAAAGACTCCAGGCTATGTACTTTTTTTGTAAATAAAATATATTTTTTCAAAATCTGTTGAGATACATGTTTACATTTGTGGTAGAGTATTTTTTCCCTCTGTGCTTCGATGGTAAATTTAATAGCACTAAAATTACTGATAGAGAAAAAAGTTAGTCTTACTCCCAAAAGAAAATGAAATTTAAGCAAATAGGTAGGAGGATTATTTAATATATTGTGATATTTGAACCTGCTTTGTAACCATATGTCATGGCAGTTTTCCTGGCTGAATTTTCGGTGACTTTCCCAGGGTCATAGAGCAAGTAAGTATTAGAAGTGGGATTCACTTCAAGTTAGTCCTGGAGTCTCCACATTAAATATTTTTTGCTGTAGTGGCAATCAATGTAATATCATTACATTGATATTTAACAAAATGATTCAATTCAAATTGGTTGAATTTGATTGAATTGATTGAATTCATTCAATTCAAAATAATTCAAAAGAATTTACTGAGCCCCTACTATGATCTAGGCCCAAGATGCCTAAATCTGTGGTGGTAGTGGTTTGGTAGCTAAGTCATGTCCGACTCTTGTGACTTCGTGGACTGTAGCCTCCCAAGCTCCTCTGTCCACGGGATTCTCCAGGCAAAAATACTGGAGTGAGTTGCTGCTTCCTAGCTCTGTAGAGCTTATATTTAAACAGGGAGAAACAACAGACAGTTAACTTAATAAATAGGTAATCTACTCTTTTAGAAGACTGTAAGCACATATGGAAAAAAAAACAGAAAACAAAATGAAAAAGCAGATGTAAGGGGGACATTTTAATATTTGGGAATGGATTATTTCTGATTTGTTTCTTATTTGTTAACCCATATCCTTTTTGAATGTGTTCCTTGATGGCTCAGCAGGTGAAGAATCCACCAGTGATACAGGAGACACAGGTGATGCAGTTTCCATCTTTAGGCCGGGAAGATCCCCTGGAGTAGGAAATGACAACCCACTCCATTCTTGCCTGGAAAATTCCATGAACAGAGGAGCCTGGTAGGCTACAGTCCATGGGGTCACAAAGAGTCAGGCATGACTGAATGACCAAGCACAACATCACAGTAAACCTCTCTGAGGAACAACTTTATCAAGCAGACAACTGTGCTTATGTACAGTCTATATAGATAACATAAAATGAAGTTCCAGTCTTCACTCATGTCCGAAGTTACTCATGTTAGCATCTTTTCTCCAACCCCATTCAGTGTGGTTATGCCATATACTGTATCTAATTAGATTTTTAAAATCACAGCCTGCATTCCATCCTGTAATCTGATTTCCTAAGCCATTTTTATTTAAAACAAAAGTTTTACACCAAGGTACAGTTTTCTGCTAAAAAGTTCTATGAGTTTTGACAAATGGATAATGTCATGTAGCCATCACTACAGTATCATACAGTATGCATTTCCCCCACAGCTACGGGCAGGCTTCCTGCTAGAATCTGGAAAGCAGTCAGCAGAACCCAACCACCTCCCTTTAATGCACAGGCTCTTCTTGAGTCTTAAGCCTGTCAGCTTAGACTGCAACTTATACCATTGCTTTTACTAGTTTCAGGTCTTTGGACTCAGACTTGACCTAAACTTTAATTTTCTTTAGCTTGCTCACTGCAGATCTGGGGATATATCAGCTTTCATAACTGTTTGAGCCAATTGTACCTTCTATTGTATATTCTTCTGAATACACACACACACACACACACACACACACATATATACATATCTCCTATTAATATACTACTTTTATCTGGAGAACCCTAACTACTAATACAATAGCTTGTTTCTTTTTGGATTTATATTGTATGGATGTACCTATTTGTTTATCCATTCATTTATTTTAAAAAAAAATATTGGTTGCTTCTAGCTTTTAGCCATTATGAATAAAGCTGCTGTAAACATTCATGTGTAGCTTTTCATATGGACAGAACTTTTCAACTCATTTGAGTAAATACCCAGGAGCACGATTCCTGGATTGCATGCTAAGACTTTGTTTAACTTCCTAAGAGGCTTTCTTCTGAAGAGTCTATCTAGTTTTTCATTCCCACAAGCAATGGATCAGTTCTTGGCATCCTCATGGCATTTGGTATCAATTTCTTAAATTTAAACATTCCAGTAGTTGTATGATGGTGTCTCATTGTTGTTTTGACTTCAGTTCAGTTCAGTCACTCAGGCAAGTCCAACTCTTTGCAACCCCATGGACCGCAGTATGCCAGGCCTCCCTGTCCTTCACCAACTGCCAGAGTTTACCCAAACTCATGTCCATTGAGTTGGTGATGCCATCCAGCTATCTCATCCTCTGTCATTCCTTTCTCCTCCTGCCTTCAGTCTTTCATCACCAGGGTCTTTTCAAATGAGTCAGTTCTTCACATCAGGTGCCCAAGGTATTGGAGTCTCAGCTTCAACATCAGTCCTTCCAGTGCACACTCAGGATTAATCTCCTTTAGGATGACTGGTTGTATCTCCTTGCATTCCAAGGGACTCTCAAGAATCTTCTCCAACACCACAGTTCAAAAGCACCAATTCTTTGGCACTCAGCTTTCTTTATAGTCCAACTCTCACATCCATACATGACTACTGGAAAAACCATAGCCTTGACGAGACGGACCTTTGCTGGCAAAGTAATGTCTTGCTTTTTAATATGCTGTCTAGGCTGGTCATAACTTTCCTTCCAAGGAGTAAGCATCTTTTAATTTCATGGCTGCAGTCACCATCTGCAGTGATTTTGGAGCCCCCCAAAATAAAGTCTGACACTGTTTCCACTGTTTCCCCATCTATTTCCCATGAAGTGATGGGACCGGATGCCATGATCTTAGTTTTCTGAATGTTGAGCTTTAAGCCAACTTTTTCACTCTTGTCTTTCACTTTCATCAAGAGGCTCTTTAGTTCCTCTTCACTTTCTGCCATAAGGGTGGTGTCATCTGCATATCTGAGGTTATTGATATTTCTCCCGGCAATCTTGATTCCAGCTTGTGTTTCATCCAGCCTGGCATTTCTCATAATGTACTCTGCATATAAGCTAAATAAACAGGGTGACAATATACAGCTTTGACATAGTCTTTTTCCTATTTGGATCCAGTCTGTTGGTCCATGTCCCATTCTAACTGTTGCTTCCTGACCTGCATACAGGTCAGATGGTCTGGTATTCCCATCTTTTTCAGAATTTTCCACAGTTTGTTGTGATCTACACAGTCAAAGGCTTTGGCATAGTCAATAAATTTTTTTCTGGAACTCTCTTGCTTTTTCGATGATACAGCAGGTGTTGGAAATTTGACCTCTGGTTCCTCTGCCTTTTCTAAAACCAACTTGAAATCTGGAAGTTCACAGTTCATGTATTGCTGAAGCCTGGCTTGGAGAATTTTGAGCATTACTTTACTAATGTGAGATGAGTGCAATTGTGCGGTAATTTGAGCATTCTTTGGCATTGCCTTTCTTTAGGATTGGAATGAAAACTGACCTTTTCCAGTCCTGTGGCCACTGCTGAGTTTTCCAAATTTGCTGGCATATTGCGTGCAGCACTTTCACAGCACCATCTTTTAGGATTTGAAATAGCTCAACTGGAATTCCATCAGCTCCACTAGCTTTGTTCATAGTGATACTCCCTAAGGCCCCCTTGACTTCACATTCCAGGATGTCTGGCTCTAGGTGAGTGATCACACCTTCATGATTATCTGGGTTGTGAGAATCTTTTTTGTATAGTTCTTCTGTGTATTCTTGCCACCTCTTCTTAATATCTTCTGCTTCTGTTAGATCCATACAATTTCTGTCCCTTATTGAGCCCATCTTTGCATGAACTATTCCCTTGATATCTCTAATTTTCTTGAAGAGATCTCTAGTCTTTCCCATTCTATTGTTTCCTCTATTTCTTTGCACTGATCACTGAGGAAGGCTTTCTTATCTCTCCTTGCAAATATAAATTATATTGAGTATTTTTTTCATGTACCTATTATGGTATCTTTCCATCTTCTTTGGTGGGATCTTCTCCTTGTTTCCTTATTGCTGAATTTTGAGTTTTTTGTATATTTTGAATATGTATAACATGTAAATACAAGTCATGTTACACATTCAGTTTTCTGTCTTTGGGTGTTTTCACAACATATTTTTAAATGGCTAACTTCCCAGTTTCCAGGATTCTAATAGTTTTGAGCAGCCAAGAAGAAACAGTACTGAGATCTCAATGGACTTGTTGACAATAACTTTATGGGAATAATTTTTTCCAAGGAGGAGAGTTCTGGTCTAAGGCCCAAATAATGCAGCTGCTTATCCCCTGGTGGTTTGTTCAATATTTCTACAATGTTATTATCCCCCATGTACATAGGAAACAGTAATTCCATGTCAAGCAAAGGCAGGCATCACAGTAGGGAAAGGATGTGATCCATTGGTCCTACAGGAGAAGAAAAGGCCTTTTCTGCTGATTCAGAATCGTGGTCTGTTTAGGTGATTGATGATACATAGAGAAGCTATTTAGATGTTGTAATAGTGAAAACTGTGACAATGTGTCAGAAATGCATCATCTTAAATACTTTAGGGGGAAAATCATACCGCCTCAGAGTCTCACTTTAAGCCTCAAATAAATTTTAATCTTTTCCTATTCTCAAGAAATAACTGAGATATGAATTCTTTAGGGAGCCTCACACAAATTCACAGAGGAAAATCATTAGAGACATAATAGTCTCAGTATGTATGGCTATGTGTTATCTCTTAGGGATGAAGCTTAGACCTCTTACCACCCTAAACAGAGGCAGTCATTCTTTCTCCTCAACTCCCTTAAAGCTTTTACATTTAGCTTATCAGAAACAAGGTGGAATGCAAAGTGTCTTTGCTCAGTATCTATTTAGCCTTATCCTGTAGAACTCATGAGGTGATTTCCATATTCCCACTGCCCCATCTTAGAAAGTAAGAACTTTGCTACTCAGGAGTTAGGGAACCTGCCAAATAGCTAGAAACTAAGTATTTCATATTCATTCCATATTTCTGGCCTTTTCCCTATGAAGTGCAAGCCAAATCCATGATGCTAGCCACTGCCATTATTTAGAAACAGACATACAACTAAAGCCTCATGGACATAGTAACACCTTCATCTGTGGTTTATATTTCCTTTTTTGAGGGGTGGCATAGGGGAGAGGTTCTCTGCTTTATTAAAACAGCTATAAAAAAACTTCATTTGTTAATTAGATGCTTACTGTCATATCATCTAATTATTAAGCTCACCAAGACAAAAAGTAATACATGAGAAATTACTGCCTTAACCAGAAACTGCTGCAAGGAACATAGTATTATGAACTATGTCTTTTTAAAAAATGGAAAATCAATCCATATAAACAATTAGAATGCCAGAGAGTAAATTGACAACCTAGAATCCTCAGTAATATGCCCCAAAATGCTAGCCATATCTTGATGAGATACATGTGATTCCATAGTCAGCATGCTCATGATATGAGTTTTCCCCAAGTGCCCAGACCCAGTCATTCAAGGGAGCAAGCTTGAATTCTTAGGCAATTTTTTCCCCTGAGATTTGGCTGCTGTCCCATGAAGATTTCAATTTATCTTGCCCATCCTATGAACACTATTTTCCAGCTCTTCTTAAATTAGATGTTAACAAAGTCTCCTTAGCACAGCAGAACTGTTGTGCTGAACAGAAAGAAGAGAATGCAGATATGTGGAACTCAGACACTAATTTTCAGACCTGCCGATCAGGACTCCAGCTCCCAGAAGAGTAGCGACTGTCTCCACACCTGATGTCATTAAACATCTTATCGTTGCCTGTGCCAAAATGGAACCTGAGCTGAACTTGGACGTTCAAGCTTTAGCAAGCACCTGGGATAACATTGCTGCAAAAGTAAATTTTGTTCTATAAGTTTATACTACTATCTTACACATAGGAGTAAATGAACACTGCCTGTTGGCACCACTTCACTTATAATGCTTTTAATTCAGTTAGAGGAGGTGGTTTCTACCATTCTCTTTAATAAATAAAGTCTTTAACAAAATGAAAAATAATCATCTTATGTATTTGATCACAGTAGATGTGAAAAATTCTAACTAAACAGCATCTCCAAGGAGTTGGCAGAAATATTGTTCTTGATGTGTATTTTAAGTTTCCTGACAACACTTGCCTGGAGAAAAAAAAAAAGAATGTATATATAAATTAGTGTTTACTTTCCAGTTTCCATCCTACATTCTCTGTATGACAGTGTTTCCAATCAGGAAAAGAATTACTTCCTCCAGGGAAGTACCAGAATCTTGAAGGGAAGTAAGTATAGCCTGTTCAATGAAGTACATTCAAATTAAACTATTATAAATTTGGAAAAAATAATTCTGGCTCTTTTAAGTGAAACAGATAGTAATACTCAACAAAACGTGCCCAATGCCCTTCAGAAGGGAATACATCAAAATCTCCTGGGAGAAAAACATGATATTTTTTTATTATAATAATAATGTACAACCAAGGCTTAAAAGAGTTTAAAGTAATTTTACTGCAAGGTGTGACTGTTTTTAAATAGCACTCTCTTTTAATAGACATATCACATTTTACATATTTTCAAGGGCTTTCAAAGTTTTCAAAGAACTATGACCTAGATGTTACCATTTCAGTGTTGCTCAAAACATTTGGAAACTTTTTTCTGGAAAAGTCTGATGCAATATAAGAAAATTCATCTCTTTGCTTCATAGCCATATATACCTATAGTCCATTTTTTAATAACTTTGCAGTCATTGATTTGTCCCCACAGCGTTCTCTGTTTACCAAATCATCTTTTTTTAATATAGTAGCTTGTTAAGAACTTGATAAGCCTATGAAATGTAAACCACTGTGCCCTAACCTGAGAAATTCCTATTCATCTTCTGTGGTGGCTCAGATGGTAAAGAATCTGCCTGACAATGCAGAAGACCTGTGTTCGATCCCTTGGTTGGGAAGATCCCCTGGAGAAGGGAATGGCAACCCACTCCAGTATTCTTGCCTGGAGAATTCCATGGACAGAGGAGCCTGGTAGGCTACAGTCTAAGATGTTGCAATGAGTTGGATGTGACTGAGCGACTATCCCTAACCTGAGAAATTCCTATTCATCAAGGTATTTTAGATGATTTTCAGGTAATTTATGGGGAACTTTGGTAATTATTCCATTAATGGGTAGAAATCTGCTTCCATTAAGGAAAGCTAGATGGGCATGCCAAAGGCTCTGAAGACTTTTCCAAAGAAAGTCCCAAATGGTTTTGAGCACTGACACCATTCCAGTAAGTGCATATGGTCCCCCTTGTTAACAACCCTCAAAGGCAACATTTGCCTGGATCTATGAATGATTAAAAGTTTATCTTTCTAAAAAAATACAGTGTGGTCATTTATGTTATAGATTATGGTATGCTACTTCTTGCTAGCTTGCAAGTTGCCTCTTTCCTCTTTGCTAGAAAACTTCGAGACCTAGCTGGTCATCCGACATGGACTGCTATTCTCTATGATTTTTGCTGCCTGCTCTCTGCCTGACCGCCTTCTTTAGCTCCACAGACGGATTACCTTTACCCCAGCTTCCCCATCCCCGCCTTCTTATTTGGAGTTTCCAAACTAATACTAGAGTTAGACTACTATGAGCAATGACCACCATTCATTGAATAATAAGCAGGGGAGCAACTAGATAGTAGCTACTAAGTACACACCATCTTCCTCAGTATACCATGTTGACTGGAGGTAAAAAAAAAAAAAGAGAGAAATTTTACATATTTTAGCCCTATGTGTAGCTCTAATGATTTTTATAAGTTAAGCACTTGTGTTAGATGTGGAATAACTTTGACAAAAAGGATCATAAAACCCTGATTGTGTAATAGCTTTCTCCAGAAGTCTCTAGGGTAAAACATGAAATGTTGCTGGATGTCATAGAGAGAAGTTAAGAGTTATGTTTTCTTATTCCTTTTACCAACTGAGAATGGTTCAGTTGCTTATCAATAAAAGTGAAATATCTTTGGATTCCTTAGAGTGAGACTAAGGATCAGGGAAAGAGAGGAAATGAGGAATGTGGTTGCTTAACTCCAAAACTTTATCAGACATCCCCACTGATCTTCAAGATTAAAAACAGTGTAGTGCATGCTCCAAGATATAAACAGTGCTGCATTCAAATTGGAAGAAGTTTATACTTCCTAATGTACACTTTTAGGGCATGTAATTTATCATTTATTATTTGAATTATCAGTTCAGTCACTCAGTCGTGCCCAACTCTTTGTGACCCCATGAATCACAGCATGCCAGGCCTCCCTGTCCATCACAAACTCCCAGAGTTTACTCAAACACATGTCCATTGAGTTGGTGATGCCATCCAGCCATCTCATCCTCTGTCGTCCCCTTCTCCTCCTGCCCCCAATCCCTCCCAGCATCAGGGTCTTTTCCAACAAGTCAACTCTTTGCATGAGGTGGCCAAAGTATTGGAGTTTCAGCTTCAGCATCAGTCCTTCCAATGAGCACCCAGGACTGATCTGCTTTAGGATGGACTGGTTGGATCTCCTTGCAGTCCAAGGGACTCTCAAGAGTCTTCTCCAACACCACAGTTCAAAAGCATCAATTCTTCGGCACTCAGCTTTCTTCACAGTCCAACTCTCACATCCATACATGACCACTGGAAAAACCATAGCCTTGACTAGACGGACCTTTGTTGGCAAAGTAATGTCTCTGCTTTTTAATATGCTACCAGCAACACAAGAGAATACTCTACAGGTGGACATCACCAGATGGTCAACACCAAAATCAGATTGATTATATTCTTTGCAGCCAAAGATGGAGAAGCTCTATACAGTCAGCAAAAACAAGACCGGGAGCTGACTGTGGCTCAGATCATGAACTCCTTATTGCCAAATTCAGACTTAAACTGAAGAAAGTAGGGAAAACCACTAGACCATTCAGGTATGACCTAAATCAAATCCCTTATGACTATACAGTGGAAGTGAGAAATAGATTTAAGGGACTAGATCTGATAGACAGAGTGGCTGATGAACTATGGATGGAGGTTCGTGACATTGTACAGGAGACAGGGATCAAGACCATCCCCAAGAAAAAGAAATGCAAAAAGGCAAAATGGTTGTCTGAGGAGGCCTTACAAATAGCTGTGAAAAGAAGAGAAGTGAAAAGCAAAGGAGAAAAGGAAAGATATTCCCATTTGAACAGCAAGGAGAGATAAGAAAGCCTTCCTCAGCAATCAATGCAAAAAAATAGAGGAACGCAACAGAATGGGAAAGACTAGCTATCTCTTCAACAAAATGAGAAATACCAAGGCAACATTTAATGAAAGATGGGTTCAATAAAGGACAGAAATGGTATGGACCTAACAGAAGCAGAAGATATTAAGAAAAGGTGGCAAGAATACACAGAAGAACTGTACAAAAAAGATCTTCATGACCCAGATAATCACAATGGTGTGATCACTCACCTAGAGCCAGACATCCTGGAATGTGAAGTCAAGGGGGCCTTAGGAAGCATCACTATGAACAAAGCTAGTGGAGGTGATGGAATTCCAGTTGAACTTTTTCAAATCCTGAAAGATGATGCTGTGAAAGTGCTGCACGCAATATGCCAGCAAATTTGGAGAACTCAGCAGTGGCCACAGAACTGGAAAAGGTCAGTTTTCATTCCAATCCCAAAGAAAGGCAATCCCAAAGAATGCTCAAACTACCGCACAATTGCACTCACCTCACATGTTAGTAAAGTAAAGCTCAAAATTCTCCAAGCCAGACTTCAGCAATACGTGAACCAAGAACTTCCAGATGTTCACACGGTTTTAGAAAAGGCAGAGGAACCAGAGATCAAATTGCCAACATCCGCTGGATCATTGAAAAAGCAAAAGAGTTCCAGAAAAACGTCTATTTCTGCTTTATTGACTATGCCAAAGCCTTTGACTGTGTGGATCACAACAAACTGTGGAAAATTCTGAAAGAGATGGGCATATCAGACCATCTGACCTGCCTCTTGAGAAACCTGTATGGAGGTCAGGAAGCAACAGTTAGAACTGGACATGGAACAACAGACTGGTTCCAAATAGGAAAAGGAGTACATCAAGGCTGTATATTGTCACCCTGCTTATTTAACTTATATGCAGAGTACATCATGAGAAACGCTGAGTTAGATGAAGCACAAACTGGATCAAGATTGCCGGGAGAAATATCAATAATCTCAGATATGCAGATGATACCACCCTTATGGCAGAAAGTGAAGAGGAACTAAAAAGCCACTTGATGAAAGTGAAAGAGGAGAGTGAAAAAATTGGCTTAAAGCTCAACATTCACAAAACTAAGATCATGGCATCTGGTCCCATCACTTCATGGGAAATAGATGGGGAAACAGTGGAAACAGTGTCAGACTTTATTTTGGGGGGCTCCAAAATCACTGCAGATGGTAATTGCAGCCATGAAATTAAAAGACGCTTACTCCTTGGAAGGAAAGTTTTGACCAACCTAGATAGCATATTAAAAAGCAGAGACATTACTTTGCCAACAAAAGTCTGTCTCATCAAAGCTATGGTTGTTTTCCAGTGGTCATTTGAATTATAGCATCACTGAATTCAACACAGTCATAACCTTAAATTGATTTTTTAAATTCATCCCTCTAAAGAATATTGTCAATTACCTCTAAAAATATTTGTGCATTTTGTTTACACAGAAAATTTATTTATTTCTAAATGTGTTTAATAATATCAACTTTTGTATATTAGAGGACTTCCCTTGTGGCTCAGATGGTAAAGAATCTGCCTGCAATGCAGGAGACCCAGGTGTGATCCCTGAGTTGGGAAGATCTCCTGGAGAAAGGAATGGCAATCCACTTCAGTACTCTTGCCTAGAGAATTCCATGGACAGAGGAGTCCACGGGGTCTCAAAGAGTCAGACACGACTGAGTAACTTCACTTTCACTTTGTATTTTAAAAAGTTAATAGCTTATTCTTTTCCTTAGTTAAAAATAAGGTTTTTATATTTCATAGAATTTTACAGCTAACAATACATCTTGATATATTTCTAGCATCTATGATGCTAATTAATATGTTCCTGATGACAGTTTTGATACTAATATTTATAGTGTTATAGAGCCACCTTCAGAGCATTCACTCCTAATTAGGAATTTAAGACTCTAAAAACCACTATTAATTAGGAATTTAAGACTCTAAAAACCAGGTTTAGATTAAAGTAAATTAGACACAGCACACTGTTTATTCTGAAGTATTTTAAAATAAATCAGTATATAAATAACAATCCTAAGAACATCAATTAATTAAAATATAAATTGTAGAATAAGAGCTATTTGATATTTTAAAATTTAAGTGTCACAAGAGGCATCTTCAGATTATTATCAGGTAATTAACTGAATATTATTATTTAGATTTTGATGTATGATCATCAGTTTTAGTTCAGTTATAAGGAGTTTATTCTACTTCAAGAGGATAAATGGGCAAGAATGTTTATAAAATTGAAATTATAAAACTTAGCTGAAAATAAAGTGATATCTCTAGTTGGAATGTAATAGTAACATAATGGTATTGATAATAAAAACAATAAAGATAATTTACCATTATTATAATCACCTATTGTTTTTATTGGTGGTAGAATTTAACAAATAAAATGCCAAATATAATGTATATCTTGCAGATCATATGTTATTTAACCTCTCAATACTTAACTTATCCCACTCCATCCTTCTTAAAGTATAGTTTATCTTGCTTTATAGAATCCTGCATCACCCTGCTTTTCTTTTCCTTGAATTTCTGACTACTACTGCTCAGTATTCATTATAGCCACTGCTTCCTCTGTCAGTTCATCACATATTGTCTGTTCTATCCAAAGTCACTGTGGATAGTGACTGCAGCCATGAAATTTAAAAGATGCTTGCTCCTTGGAAGGAAAGCTATGGCAAACCAAGACAGTGCATTAAAAAGCAAAGACATTGCCTTACCCATAAAGGTCCATATAGTCAAAGCTATGGTGTTTCTAGTAGTCATGTATGGTTGTGAGAGATGGACCATAAAGAAGGCCGAGTGCCAAAGAATTGATGGTTTTGAATTGTGGTGCTGCAGAAGACTCTAGAGAGTCCCTTGGACAGCAAGGAGATCAAACTAGTCAATCCTAAAGGAAATCAACCCTTGAGTATTCATTGGAAGGACTGATATTGAAGCTCCAATACTTTGACCACCTAATGCAAAGAGTCGACTCATTGGAAAAGACCGCAGTGCTGGGAAAGACTGAAGGCAAAAGCAGAAAGGGGCGGCAGAGGATGAGATTGTTAGATAGTATCACTGACTCAGTGGACATGGATCTGGGCAAACTCTGGAAGATAGTGGAGGACAGTGGGAAGCATGGCATGCTGCAGTCCATGGCGTCGCAGAGTCCAACATGACATAGCAACTGAACAACCACGCTTCTGTGGGTTCTTCCTATCCGGGGTCCTCCTCTCTCACTGGCTGTTTTATCCATTTCTGAGTCTTCAGCTGTCATCTATATGACTCCCAAATCAAAATTCCTACCCAAAATGTAAGTCTGACTACCCAACTGTCCATCCATCATCTTACTTGAGTGGTCCATAGCAACTCAATCTCTTTCATCCTGCCACTCTTCTTCTTGAGCCACTTTAACTACCTCCGCATAGAGTCCTGAGGTCTACAGGCCTCCATGACCTCACCTCGGCTTACTTCTCTGGCTTTGTTTACTGCCTAGTTCATTCTTTGTTTATTTAAATTTTTTTCCAAATTTATTGAGATATAATTGACATAAAATTGTGTAAGGATGTGTACAATATGATTTGCTATATAGCAAAATTATTACATGGCCTTCCCTGATAGCTCAGCTGGTAAAGAATCTACCTGCAGTGCAGGACCCCAGTTCAATCCCTGGGTTGGGAAGATCCCCTGGAGAAGGGAAAGGCTACCCATTCAAGTATTCTGGCCTAGAGAATTCCATGGACTATACAGTCCATGGGGTCACAAAGTCCATGGGGACATAACTGAGTGACTTTCACTTCACTTTCACTAAAATTATTATACAGTAAGGTTACTTAACACATTTATCTCCTCAGATAATCACACATTGCATTTATGGTGAGAATATTTAGGATCTACTCTTTTAGCAACTTCTAAGTATATAATGGGACTTCCCTGGTGGTTCAGTGGTAAACAATCTGCCTGCCAATGCAGGAGACACAGGTTTGATCCATGGATGTGGAAGATCCCTTGGAAAAGGGAATGGCCACCCACTCCAGTATTCTTGCCTGGGAAATCCCATGGACACCTAGCGGGCTGCAGTCCATGGAGTCGCAAATGAGTCAGACATGTCTTAGTGACTAACACAACAAGTATATATAATACACTATTAATGACTCTAGTCCCCATGCTAAACGCTAGATCCCCAGAACCTATTCATCTTATTCAGTTTGTGCCCTTGGATCAACGTCTCTCCATTTCTTCCTTCCGAGTACGTGGTAATCCTACTATCTATTTCTCTGAGTTTGACAACCCCACCTCCCGGCTTTTTTTTTTAAGATTCCACACATAAATGAGAATTTGTCTTTCTCTGACTTATTTCACTTAGGAAAAAAAAAGGACTTGCGGGTCCATCCATGGCCTGATTGCTCATTTATTTTTAGTGCTGAATAACATTCCATTGTCTGTATGTTCTCCATATAAATCCATTCAGTTGCTGGAGGACATCTTGGCTGGCTTCCAAGTTTGGCAATTATGAATAAAGCTGCTATAAAAAGTCATACACAAGCTTTTCTGTGGATATAAACTCTTGTCTCCTTTGGGTAAATATCAAATAGCACAACTGCTGGGTCATCTGTATGACAAAAGTATGCATAGCTTTGTAAGGACCTGCCAAAGTGCCTTCCTAAGTGGCTGTACCGTTTTGCATTCCTACCACCAATGAATGAGATTCCCTATTGGTTTACATTCTAGCCAGCATTTGGTACGTTGGTGTTCTGGATTTTGACCATTATAATAGGTGTGGAGTGGAATGGCTTATGTTAAGTATCAATTTAGAGTTTATAAAACTTGCCTCTTCTCCTTTGATAGTAATGAATGGGTTATACACTAAATGTATAAATAGAAACAAATGTAATTCTGTCTTAAATAAGACTTCAGATTACTAAATAAATCAAAATGCACCATGCTATTGAACATAAAGTATGTGTTAGTGTGAATATTTTATATTTTTCTTTGGAACTTTGTATATCATATTGGGATACACCGATGACAATGTCATGATAGTTTTAGGTGAACAGTGCAGGGACTCAACCATGCGTATACATGTATCCGTTTTTTTCCCAAACTACCCTCCCATCCAGGCTATCATGGAAGAGTAAGCAGAGTTCCATGCGCTATACAATAGGTCCATGTTGGTTATCCATTTTAAATATACCTGTGCTCAGTTCAGTACCTCAGTCATCTCTGATTCATTGCAGCCCCATGGACTTCAGCACGCCAGGCTTCCCTGCCCATCACCAAATTCTGAAGCTTGCTCAGTCTCATGTCCATCAAGGCGGTGATGCCATCCAACCATCTCATCCTCTGTCATCCCTTTCTCCTCCCAACTTCAGTCTTTCCCAGCATCAGGGTCTTTTCTAAAGAGTCAGTTCTTTGCATCAGATGGCCAAAGTATTGGAGCTTCAGCTTCAGCATCAGTCCTTCCAATGAATATTCAGGACTGATTTCCTTTAGGATGGACTGGTTTGATATCCTTGCAGTCCTGGGACTCTCAAGAGTCTTCTCTAACACCACAGTTCAAAAGCATCAATACTTCACCTGTCAGCCTTCTTTATGTTTCAACTCTCACATCCATACATGACTACTGGAAAAAACATAGCTTTGACTAGATGGACATTTGTTGGCAAAGTAATGTCTCTGCTTATTAATATGCTGTCTCAGTCTGTCATAGTTTTTCTAAGGAACAAGCATCTTTTAATTTAATGGCTGCAGTCACCACCTGAAGTGATTTTGGAGCCCAGGAGAATAAAATCTGTCACTGTTTCCATTGTTTCCCCATCTGCTTACCATGAAGCAATGGGACAGTATGTCATGATCTTAGTTTTCTGAATGTTGAGCTTTAAGCCAACTATCTCACTCTCCTCTTTCACTTTCATGAAGAGGTTGTTTAGTTCCTCTTCACTTTCTGCCATAAGGATGGTGTTATCTGCATATCTGAGGTTACTGATGTTTCCCCCAGCAATCTTGATCCAGCTTGGGCTTCGTCCAGCTTGGCATTTCGCATGATCTACTCTGCATATAAGTTAAATAAGCAGGGTGATAATATACAGCCTTGACATACTCCTTTCCCAATTTAAACCAGTCCATTGTTCCATGTCCAGGTCTAACTGTTGCCTCTTGACCTGCACACAGGTTTCTCAGGAGGCAGGTAAGTTGGTCTGGTATTCCCATCTCTTTAAGAAATTTCTGCAGTTTATTGTGATCCACAGAGTCAAAAGTTTTGGCAAAGTCAATGAAACAAAAGTAGATGTTTTTCTGGAACTCTCTTGCTTTTTCTATGATCCAACGGATGTTGGCAATTTGATCTCTGGTTCCTCTGCCTTTTCTAAATCCAGCTCGTACATCTAGAAGTTCTCAGTTCACAAACTGATGAAGCCTAACTTGGAGAGTTTTGAGCATTGCTTTGCCTGTGTGGGAGATGAGTGCAATTGTGCAGTAGTTTGAGCATTCTTTGGCACTGCCTTTCTTTGAGATTGGAATGAAAACTGACCTTTTCCAGTCCTGTGGCCACTATCCAGTTTTCCACATTTGCTGGATATTGAGTGCAGCACTTTAATGGCTTCCTCTTTTAGGATTTGAAATAACTCAGCTGGAATTCCATCACCTCCACTAGCTTGGTTGGTAGTGATGCTTCCTAAGGCCCACTTGACTTTGCATTCCAAGATGTCTGGCTCTAGGTGTGTGATCACACCATTATGCTTCTTTGGGTCATTAAGACCCCTTCTGTATAGTTCTTCTGTGTATTCTTCTTTTTTTTTTTTTTTTAATTAGTTGGAGGCTAATTACTTCACAACATTTCAGTGGGTTTTGTCATACATTGATATGAATCAGCCATAGAGTTACACGTATTCCCCATCCCGATCCCCGCTCCCACCTCCCTCTCCACCCGATTCCTCTGGGTCTTCTGTGTATTCTTGCCACCTCTTCTTAATATCTTCTGCTTCTGTTAGGTCCATACCATTCCTGTCCTTTATTGTGCCTATCTTTGCATGTAATGTCCCTTGGTATCTCTAATTTTCTTGAAGAGATCTCTAGTCTTTCCCATTCTATTGTTTTCCTCTATTTCCTTCCTTGATCACTTAGGAAGGCTTTATCTCTCTCCTTGCTGTTCTTTGGAACTCTGCATTCAGATGGATGTATCTTTTCTTTTCTCCTTTTCCTTTTGCTTCTCTTTTTTTCTCAGCTATTTGTAATACCTCCTCAGACAACTGTTTTGCCTTTCTGCATTTCTTTCTCTTGGGGTTGGTTTTGATCACCACCTCCTATACAATGTTATGAACCCCTGTCCATAGTTCATCAGGCACTCTGTCTATCATATCTAATGCCTTAAATCTGTTGGTCACTTCCACTGTATCATTGTAAGGGATTTGATTTAGGTCATACCTGAATGGTCTACTGGGTTTCCCTACTTTCTTCAACTTAAGTCTGAATTTGGCAATAAGGAGTTCACAATCTGAGCCACAGTCAGCTCCCAGTCTTGTTTTTGCTGACTATATAGAACTTCTCCATCTTTGGCTGCAAAGAATATAATCAGTCTGGTTTCGGTATTTACCATCTGGTGATGTCCATATGTAGGGTCTAATGTTGTGTTGTTGAAGAGGGTGTTTGCTGTGACCACCGTGTTCTCTTGGCAAAACTCTTGAGCATATTCCCTGCTTCACTGTGCACTCCAAGGCCAAACTTGCCTGTTACTCCAGGTAGCTCTTGACCTCCTCCTTTTGCCTTCTAGCCCCCTGTGATGAAAAGGGTTTTTTTGTTTTGTTTTGTTTTGTTTTATTTTGTTTTGTTTTGGTGTTCGTTCTAGAAGGTTTTATAGTTCTTCACAGAACTGTTCAGCTTCTTTGGCATTAGTGGTCGGGGCGTAGACTTGGATTACTGTGATATTGAATGGTTTGCCTTGGAAATGAACTGAGATCATTCTGTCGTTTCTGAGATTGCACCCAAGTACTGCATTGGACTCTTTTGTTCATTATGAGGGCTACTCCATTTCTTCTAAGGGATTCTTGCCCACAGTAGTGGATATAATGGTTGTCTGAATTAAATTCACCCATTCCATTCCATTTTAGTTCACTGATTCCTAAAATGTTGGTTTTCACTCTTGCCATTTCCTTTTGACCACACCCAATTTACCTTGATTCCTGGACCTAATATCCCAGGTTCCTATGCAATATTGTCCTTTACAGCAATCAGACTTTAGTTTCACCACCAAATATGTCCACAACTGAGCGTTGTTTTCGCTTTGGCTCTGTCTCTTCATTCTTTCTGGAGTTTTTTCTTCCTTCTTCCTAAGTAGCATATTGGGCACCTACCAACCTGGGGAGTTCATCTTTCAGTGTCATATCATCTTTTTGCCTTTTCATACTGTTCCTTGGGTTCTCAAAGCAAGAATTCTGAAGTGGTTTGCCATTCCCTTCTCCAGTGGACCACATTTTGTTGGAGCTCTCCACCATGACCTGTCCATCTTGGGTGGTCTTACATGGCATGGCTCGTAGTTTCATTGGCAGGGCTGGGATCCATGTGACCAGTTTGGTTAGTTTCCTGTGTTTATGGTGTTCATTCTGTCTGCCCTCTCATAGAAAAGGATAAGAAGCTTGTTGAAGATTCCTGATAGGAGGGACTGGCTATGGGGGAATCTGGGTCTTGTTCTGATGGGTGGGGCCATGCTCAGTAAATATTTAATCAAATTTTCTGTTGATGGGTGGGGCTGTGCTCCCTCCCTGTAGTTTTAATGGTAGTTATGGCGACCTCCTTCAAAAGCACTTATGCCAGCACTGTTGTGCCTCTGATCCTGTGGCAGGCCACTGTCAACTCACAACACCGCCAGAGGCTCCTTGACACTCACAGGCAAGTCTGGCTCAGTCTCTCGTGGGGTCACCACT
The DNA here is from genome assembly GCF_033118175.1 of Dama dama. Lineage (NCBI taxonomy): Eukaryota > Metazoa > Chordata > Mammalia > Artiodactyla > Cervidae > Dama > Dama dama. The sequence continues at coordinate 26,902,256 of NC_083698.1, read as the reverse complement.
CGTTTCTCCTCGGTCCTGGTGTGTACAAGGTTTTGTTTGTGCCTCCAAAAGTCTGTTTCCCCAGTCCTGTGGAAGTTCTGTAGTCAAATCCCACTGGCCTCCAAAGTCAAATTCCCTGGGGGTTCTCAGTGGCTTTGCCTGATACCCAGGTTGGGAAATCTATTGCGGGTCCTAGAACTTTCTTAACAGTGCAAGAATGTCTTTGGTATAATTGTTCTCCAATTTGTGGGTCGTCTGCTCTGTGGCTCTGTGGTGGGGCTAATGGTGGCCTCCTCTACAAGGACTTAATGCCACATGCTGTGTGTTCCAAGTCTGCTGCAGCCAGAGCCCCTGTCCCCGCGGCAGGCCACTGCTGGCCCATGCCTCCATAGGAGACACTCAAACACTCAAAGGCAGGTCTGGCTCAGTTTCTGTGGGGTCTCTGGGTGGGTATGGAGTTAGATTCTAAATGAGATTTCACCCCTCCTTCCATCTTGTTGGAATTTCTCCTTTGTGCTTGGACATGGGGTATCTTTTTTTGGTGTGATCCAACATTCTCCTGTCGATGGTTCTTCAGCAGTGAGTTGCAATTTTGGAGTTCTCACAGGAGATGAGTGCATGTCCTTTTACTCCACCATATCAGTGTAGTACTCTATTTTTATATTTCAGATGGAAATATCAGATATAAAAGTGTGATTTGATTGCATTGCTGCTGTTGCTAAGTCGCTTCAGTCGTGTCCGACTCTGTGCGACCCCATAGAGGGCAGCCCACCAGGCTCCCTCGTCCCTGGGATTCTCCAGGCAAGAACACTGGAGTGGGTTGCCATTTCCTTCTCCAGTGCATGAAAGTGGAAAGTGAAAGTGAAGACACTTAGTCGTGTCCAACTAGTAGCAACCCCATGGACTGCAGCCTACCAGGCTCCTCTGTCCATGGGATTTTCCAGGCAAGAGTACTAGAGGGATAATGAACCACTAGTCCACTTGAAACACATAGGACTGTATTTTAAAATACATATATAACATATTCAAACATTGGGTTTTTTATCGGACAATACTGAAAATGTGGGAAAAAGAAAAATACAGGAAATATTAACACATTTTGAAAGAAGAATTTTTAAAGAAAACTTAGAATTTTCAAAATTGTAAGTTATTTCTTATAATACTGAGAAAGTTCTTATTCCCAGTATTACAAAAGAGAAACCAAATTTCAGCCAATGTAATTAAGGACTTGAAAATCCTTTAGTATTAGTATAACTTAGATGATAGCTGAAAAGTCAATATGCCATTTTAAGATTCTATAAGCTTAAAAATTGCATACACTCTCCAAAAAGACACAGTCAGCATTTGTTGCATGTTCTAAGAGTGACAGGTTACCTCAAAGTCCTAGAAATAAAGTTCAAATGGTAATGGATACAACATATAAAATGAAACCTAGATAAATTATTTCTTCCATCTTTTAAAAAAGATTCTATTTGCTATCTTGCATCCAGGCACTGTGGTAAACATTTGGAGGAGTGCAAAAGTGAATCAGCTACAATTCTTCCCCTCTAGGTGCTAATAATGTCTCACAGAGAAGCTAAAAAATACTAAACCGTAATCTAATAAAGGATGTGGCAAATGTCATCAGAGGGATAAAGGGTAAGTATTAAATTAATTTAGAGCAGGGAGGATTACTTCTGCTTGCAGGAAGTCTTTGTAGATCAGGACTCCTGAGCCAGACCTTTAAGTATGCGTTATGAAAAAGTTATATTAGAGGAAAGAAACAACTTGAGCAAAGGTAAAGGAATAAAAGTGAGCAAGTGTGCATGTAGAGAGAAAAGAGCAAACACTGCAGTTAACTTAGAGCATAGAATGATTGAAATGCAATAGTAGATAATATTTGGAAATATGTATTGGGTCCAGTCTTTAGAGCACCTTGAGTAGCATTGTAAGTCTAGTTCTGTAATTCAGGAACACTGACTAAAATATGAATCATATAAGAAATTTGATTGAAAGCTACCCTAATGAATGGGCTTCCCAGATGGCTCAGCAGTAAAGAATCTGCCTACAGTGCAGGAGACCTGGGTTCTATCCTGGATCAGGAAGATCCTCTGGAGTAGGGAATGGCAACCTACTCCAGTATTCTTGCCTGGAGAATCCCATGGACAGAGGAGCCTGACAGGCTACAGTCCATGGGGTGGCAGAGTCGGCCACAACTGAGCATGCACTCAACTGCCCTAAAGAGTAGATCAGTATATGGTCCAGTTCTCTTTTAAATACGTAGCAGTCCTCTTCAGAGGAGTGTCAAAGATGAATGCTTCTCAAGCCAGCATTACAAAGTGTAAGGAATATTTGCACAATCCTTTATTCTCATTTCCTGTTAATCCTGCAGTACACGAGACCCCGGTTCGATTCCTGGGTCAGGAAGATCTGCTAGAGAAGGGATAGGCTACCCACTCCAGTATTCTTGGGCTTCCCTTGTGGCTCAGCAGGTAAAGAATCCACCTGCAATTCGGGAGACCTGGGTCTGATCCCTGGGTTGGGAAGATCTCCTGGAGAAGGGAAAAACTACCCTCTCTGGTATTTGTGGCCTGGAGAATTCCATGGACTGTATAGTCCTTGCGATTGCAAAGAGTTGAACATGACTGAGTGACTTTGACTTCACTCACTTCCTATTTATCTTAGTTTACTAAAAGAAAAATGTATCACCTTCAATTATTTGACATTTCTTCTCTTGTAGGAGAAATTTGTTTACATGCTCATGCCAAATATCTGCTATCAAAAAAGTAATTTCAACTATTAATAATATTACAAAAAGCATGATTCATTGTCTGTAATATCTCAGACACAATTACTAGCCTATTATCATATATCATTTCATTTATTTCTTATAACAAGTCTATTACAAGCATGGTATTATTGTAATAATTTTACACATAATGAAACCAAGGATCTGAGAGATAAAATCAGTGTTTCTCTGTCTTAAAACTAACATGTTAAGAAAGATAAGATTTGAACACAGGGTACGCTGACTCCAAAATAATCATAGTCTATCCACTCTGACAGCAATTGAAAATGCAGTAAATTCAACCTCTGGTTTTTCTTTCATAAAATTTTATTAGTCTGGAGTGCATCATCCAATCAGTTGTCATTTGAACTTCCATAATAGAGATCTTAGACAAAATTTCTTTCATCTCTACATGTAACATGGATTTTTTTATGAAGATCCATTGCTCCAGACTCAGTACCTTGTATGATATTCCTGATTCCAAGAGGAAATGTTCAAAATACATACTGATATGGCATGGCGGCAGTCAGAACAGACCACTGAACAATCAGGCTCAGACGTAAACTAACAGAATGGCAGCTCTGATACAGACCAGCTGAAATAAATCTCTTGTCGATATTCCACTAGAATTTATAAACAGTACTGCCATCCAAATTCCCAGTTGAGTGTGTACAATTATACTGAATTGTCATAACAAATTTTGAATCTTGAAAGATATATTCAGTGAGTAGTGAGGGACTTTGGAGAAACCTATACTTCTTGCTCTCTGCTCAGAGCTACAAGACCTCAGGCAATCCCTCAGCGCTCATAGTTGCCTCCTGTGGAAGCAGAGATCACAACACCTGCTCTTCGGGTGTTTATAAGGATGAAATCAAAGTCTGCCTCCAGACTCACAGCTGCTGACACAGAGGCACAGTCCTGGATGTGGTTCTTTACTCCTCATGCTCCCTGTGTTGGCTCTCTTTTCACTGTTGCTCCAGGCTCTACTTCTTTAACAGACTGATCTAGAGAGATGGTCCAAAGCGGGAAAATGTGTTTCATAATAAAGAGATGAGCAGTGTATTTTCTTTGTAATTCTTTTTTATTAACCTTATTCTAAATTCTGTTTAAAGTCTCAAATTTATAATCGTGGCTGATTTTCATCATGCTTATATATGTAAAACCTTGAGGAAAAAATGGGTTAAAATATCTGTAGACAATGGTTCAGGATACTGTGTCCTATAAAATTAAGCTTGCAGAGGAATTCTCTTGAAGGACCTTTTCTTGTAATTCCCAATCCTTAAACGATCATTCCCAAAGGATCTGTTTTTAGCCATTTTTGCTTGCTTAGTGATTTTATGAGGCTCAAACGAGACAATCTTGTAAAACTTGTGCAGTACTCTATTCTGCCTTTCATTGTGGTTTATCATGTATATGTGTTTTCCCTCTGGATTATAAGTAAAGGAACTGTGTATCATCTCAGGAGAGTGTCTATGACCTAGTCCATAATTAAGAAATATTTACTGAATTAAAATAGTGAGATGGAATGAATTCTGAAGTGAAAAAAAAAAATGACCAGATATGATAAATAATCTCCCTTGAGATACACATACACAAATTTTTCACTTCAAGCATGTAAAAGTAAATATGTTATTAATAATCCATTCTGCTGTAATTTTAAGCATCCATGAATGGGGTAATTCGAGGGTTTAATGTTTCACGGAGCTGAAGTCAAGGAGAATGAGCTGAAATATGCCTTGAATCACCACCTGGTTTCGGAAAGACTGAAATAGTTCCTCTCAGTATTCCAACACTTCCCTAACTGGGTTATTTTTAATGGGCCTTCTCCCCTGTGGTAGAAAAGTATCGTAGTCATCAAGCAGCTGAGTGCAAGGCATGACTTCTGTAGATCCCACAATAACAGCCTTCTAGACACATGGCTTCCCAGACAACGGAAAATATCTGCTTTGTTTGTGGTCACAACAGGGCAGCACTGTTATCTGCCCAAGCATAAGGCTCACGTCTGGCTCCAGGGAAGAATAACTAATGAGATAAAAGAATCACTTCTCCATTCTTTGCACCTGACAGGATATATTATTCTTGTGTTTTAAAATATGAGATATCAGTAAGGACAAAGAGTTGAAATAATGCTGAGGGAAAAAAAAAATAATATGTATGTTCCATTTTGGATCACTGCTGATCTGTAAACTCTTCTGTAACCTGCTTATTGCTTTCTGGACTGTTACAAAAATAGTCTGTTCAGTGAACTTTCCCTCCTAAGGATACTGGAGGAGCTCAGTGAGAGTGAAGGGAGTAGAATGAGTGATGAAACGTTTACCATGCAAACTTCAGCTCAACAAATAATGTGATGTTTCTTCTCTTCTCTAACTCACATTTTATGGGAGCCACTTTTAAATGTGTTGCCTCCTTTATTGACTTTGCCTATGTTCAAGGGAGTTTGCCACAAACAGAAAGCATCTGTGTTGATATTTCTAACATGAACTTGCTCGTTCATTTCATAGAGTATTTCTGATTCACCTATATCTGCTCCCTTGATATGTAGTAACCCTACTTTGATTAGCTATTCATCCACTACTTTTCTTCTACTACACTTAGAAACTTTACTGCAATTGCTGATTAAGGAGATAATATGCTCATTTGTGCTTCCTCCAAAGAGAAATAGCTTAAGTAAAACTTGTTTTAAAAAACCTGCATAGTGAAATGTGTCAGACATAGCAAGACACATACTGTATGATCTCACGTGTGGAATCTTAAATAAACTCAGATACAGAAAACGGGTTAGTGGTTGCCAGAGGCAGGGGCCTTGGAAAGGGGGTGTGCAAAGTGAGTGAAGATGGGCAAAATATATAAACTTGCAGTTATAAGATAAATAAGTCCTGTGGTTGCAATGTGTAGCATGGCGACTGTAGTCAACAACTGCCCTTGCTCTTCAGTTACTCAGTCATGTCCGACTCTTTCTGATCACGTGGACTGTAGCATACCGGGCTCCTCTGTCCTCCACTATCTCCCAGAGTTTGATCAAATTCATGACCATTGAGTCGGTAATGCTATCAAACCGTCTCATCCTCTGCTCCCTGCATCTCCTTTCACTTTCAGTCTTTCCGAGCACCAGGGTCTTTTCCAATGAGTCAGCTCTTTGCATCAGGTGGCCAGAGTTTTGGAGCTTTGGCTTCAGCTTCAGTCTTTCAAATGAACATTCAGGGTTGATTTCCTTTAGGGTTGACTAAAGGAAATCTCCTTGCATTCCCAGGGACTCTCAAGAGTCTTCTCCAACACCACAGTTCAAAAACATCAATTCTTTGGCGCTCAGCCTTCTTTATGATCCAACTCTCACATCCATACATGACTACTGAAAAAAACCATAGCTTTAACAAAATGGACCTTTGTTGGCAAAGTGATGTCTCTGCTTTTTAATATGCCAGTTATAAAGCATATAAAACCTTGGAAGGTTTGTCATAGGTTTCCTTTCAAGGAGCGAGGGTCTTTTAAATTCATGGCTGCAGTCACCGTCCACAGTGATTTGGAGCCCAAGAAAAGAAAATCTGTCACTGCTTTCACTTTCCCCACTTCTGTTTGCCATGAAGTGGTGGGACTAAATGCCATCATCACAGTTTTTTTAATGTTGAGTTTTAAGCCAGCTTTTTCACTCTCTTCTTTCACCTTCATCAAGAGGCTCTCTAGTTCCATTTTGTTTTCTGCCATTAGAGTGGTATTTGTGTATCTGGAGTTGTTACTTCCCCCAGCAATCCTGATCCCAGTTTGTGATTCATCCAGCCCAGGAGTTCACTTGATGTGCTCTGCATAGAAGTTAAATAAGCAGGGTGACAATATACAGCCTTCCCAATTTTGAACCTATCCATTGTTCCATGTCTGGTTCTAACTGTTGCTTCTTGACCTGCATATAGGCTTCTCAGGAGACAGGTAAGGTGGACTGGTATTCCCATCTCGTGAAGAATTTTCCACAGTTTGTTGTGATCCACACAGTCAAAGGTTTTAGTGTAGTCAATGAAGCAAATGTTTTTCTGGAATTCCCTTGCTTTTTCCATTATCCCATAAATGCTGGCAATTTGATCTTTGGTTCCTCTGCCTTTTCAGAACCCTGCTTGGAAATCTGGAGGTTCTTGGTTCACATACTGTTGAAGCCTTGCTTGAAGTATTTTGAGCATAACCATGCCAGGAAGAGAGTTGGAACATTCTTTGGCATTGCCCTTCTTTGGGCTTGGAATGAAAACTGACCCTTTCCAGTCCTGTGGCCACTGCAGAGTTTCCCAAACTTGCTGGCATATTGAGTGCAGCACTTTAAAGCATCATATTTTAGGATTTGAAATAACTCAGTTGGAATTCCATCACTTCCACTAGCTTTATTTATAGCAATGCTTCCTAAGGCACCTTGACTTCACACTCCAGGCTGTCTAGCACAGTGAGTGACCATGCCATCATGGTTATCCAAGTCATTAAGACCTTTCTTATATAGTTCTGTGTATTCTTGCCAGCTCTTCTTAATCTCTTCGGCTTTTATTAAGTCCTTACTGTTTCTGTCCTTTATTGTACCCATCCTTGCATGAAATATTCTCTTAATATCGCCAGTTTTCTTGAAGCAATCTCTAGTTTTTCCCATTCCGTTGTCTTCCTCTACTTCTTTGTGCTGTTCATTTAAGAAGGACTTATTATCTCTCCTTGCTAGTCTCTAGAACTTTGCATTCAGTTGGGTTTATCTTTCCCTTTCTCCCTTCTTTTGCTTGTCTTCTTTCCTCAGTTATTTGTAAAGCCTCCTCAGACATCCACTTTGTCTACTTTTGTTTCTTTTCCTTTGGGATGGTTTTGGTCACTGCCTGCTGTAGAGTGTTATGAACCTCTGTCCACAGTTCTTCAGGCACCCTGTCTACTGGGTCTAATCCCTTGAATCTGTCACCTCCACTGGATAATCATAAGGGATTTGATTTAGGTCCTTTCTGAATGACCCAGTGGTTTTCCCTACTTTCTTCAATTTAATTTGCTAAAGGAGTAAATCGTAAAGGTTCTTTTAAGAAAAATTAATATGTAACAATGTGTAATGAGAATATTATGTAAATATTATGTACTTACATGTAATATGTTTATAATTTTTAATATACAAATGCTTAGCAAGGTGCCTGGCTGATAATCATGATGGGAGTCATAATTGAACACATAATCAGTAACAGTAATTATTTAATAATAACAGAAGTTAGGCAGTATAAAGCCTTTTGGCAACCTGTTGGGCAGTATCTTTCACAGATGAATATTTGTACAAGCTACCCCTCATTAATCCCATTCCAGAAGACGTGTGTATGTGTGTATATGGGTGTATCTCTGAATTGGGTACATATTTCAGCAAATGGCTTATACTAAAATGTTCATAATAGTGCTATTTGTAATAGCCCATAACTAGAAATTCCCAAATACCCATCAAGAGTGGAGTGGGTAAATAAATTGTGTTGTGTTTATAATTTATGGAATAGCAAATAGCAATTAGAATAATGATATAGAATTATATGTAACAGTATAGATGAATTTCATGAATATAATGTTAAGTTAAAGAAGTCACATATAAAAGAGTATAATATGTTATTCCGCTGATGTAAAGTACAACAGTAGGCAAAAATGTGTGTTGCTAGAAGTCAGGGTTCTGGTTATTTTTGGAGTTTGGCAGGGTGAAGTTACTAGAAATGGGCATGGAGGAGCTTCTGAGGCTCCTGGTCTGGGTGTTCAATTTGCAAAACCCTATTGGTCTGTACATTTAAATGCACTTTTCTCTTTGTATATTATACTACAAAAAATGTTAAAAACATAAAAGATACTGTGAAGTCATATAAAAGTCATTGCATATATGGAAGCTGTCAGTATCTGGCTATAAAAGCCTGAGCTACTTGACTTCTGAAAGGGAATATACCCATTTACAATACATTACAGGGTTATTATAAAGAGTAAATGAAATATATGAAAGTATATCAAAAAAAAGTATCAGTATTAACCATGGCTGCCTTTGTAATAGGCTTCAGACTGCTGAACTGTCAGTATGAATGATGTGGTGGCAAATTGAGTGGTATATTGCTCATTTTCAGTTACTTCCTATAGTCTTTATCCAGAGAATGATTATCTCAAGCTCAGGCATCGAGAGAGTTCTGTTTTTATGAGTTTGTGTCACTTGGCATGAGTGCCAAGTGGTCATAAAATGAAATAAAATAAAATATGCTTTCTCGTGGTGTCAAAGAATGCCAGTCCTATTTTGGGCACTGTGTCATGGTGAGAGGATTATCATCACTTTCAACACGACTGTGTTAAGATTGCACCTGAAAACTATTTTTTTTTTCTTTTGGTACCTCAGGAGCCTCCAGAAGTAGAGCAAGTGGTAGTAAGCTTAGGAAAAATGAAGTTCCATGTCTGTAAGAAAAAGAAAAAAAGAAAGATGATGAATAAAAATGCATATAGTTTTGCTTTTTAAGTGAGAATGAACATAGTAGTTCATAAATATGGGAAAGATATAAATTCTAAAAGATAAAGTAAAATAAGGATAAGGGCTTCCCTTGTAGCTCAGTTGGTAAAGAATCTGCCTGCATTGCAGGAGATCTGGGTTCAATTCTTGGGTCGGGAAGCTCCCCTGGAAAAGGAAATGGCAACCCACTCCAGTATTCTTGCCTGGAGAATGCCATGGACAGAGGAACCTGTCAGGCTACAGTCCATGAGGTCGCAAGAGTCGAACACGACTTAGTGACTACACCACCACCAAGATAAGGATAAATGATTAAACTCAAGTGTAAAAAGTTGTGTCTATGAGTGCATGCTAAGTCACTTCAGTCATGTCTGATTCTTTGCGACCCTATGGACTGTAGCCCCCAGGCTCCTCTGTCCATGGGATTCTCCAGGCTCCTCTGTCCATGGGATTCTCCAGGCAAGAATACTGGCCTGGGTTGCCATTCCCTCCTCCAGGGGATCTTCCTGACCCAGGGATTGAACCCGAGTCTTTCCTGTCATCTGCGTTGGTAGGTGGGTTCTTTATTACTGACGCCACCTGAGAAGCCCCCTATCTTTGAGTAGTAGGGTATAATTTTTTTAAAGAACTGTTTAGGTTTAACATCAGAAAGAAAAGTCTCCTTAGAGTAACAGCAATTCAGCTATGGAGCATACATTTAAGAGAGGAATGTAAGCCCCATTTATCAAGACCATGCAATCAGAAGCATCCTAAGCAGACAGGGGATGTTATGGGAAGTAACTTGCTGACAAGAACTTAGTTTGGTCTAGCATCATTTTTTTCCCTTATCAAATGATTAGTTATGGAAATATTTATAGACTGTAGATATTTTTTAAATTTTTAAACAATTATATTGGAGTATAGTTGATTTAAAATGTTATGTTAATTTTTGCTGGGCAGCAAAGTAAATCAGTTATACATACACATATATCCATTCTTATTTCCCATATATGTCATTACAGAGTATTACGACAAGTTCCCTGTGCTATACATTAGTTGTCTATTTTATATAGAGTAGTATATATATATATATGTCAATCCCAATCTCCCAATTTGTGCCTTCCCCCCCAACCCGGTAATCGTAAATTTGGGTCTGGCATCTTAAAATACTGAAATTGGTCTCATTTAAACATATACTAAGAGATGCCTGAGTTTGGATATATTTATTTTGCCTTTAATTTGTCTTGTTTCCAGTTATTTGTCTCTGAGTGGGAAGATAAGAAAGATAAAATATCTGTATTATGGAATATGTTAATGTATCTCTGTTGTGGCATTAAAACTAATGATATTTTTAAAGTTTGGGGGGGGAAGCATAGGTCTTTCTGTTCTATTCTCAGCTTATAAAACAGTGCCTTGTAGGCAGGCAGTAAATATTCTTTGGATAAATGATGAAAAGATTGAACACAGAAGGTAGTACATATACCTAAATTAGGCTCAGTATTTAAACAGAAAATGGACAAATTATTAGGCCATGCCAAATCCAATTTTCCACACCATATTGAATCCTAGATTCTGTTAGGGTATTTAACTGCCATGGAATAAGTTCAATCCTTATATATTTGGAAATCAATTGTTTAGTCTTTTCTTTTACCTTAAATATCTTTAAGGTCAAAGAGTAGTGCAGTTTTAGATTTCCTAATTAGAAATAAAAAGATAACAAGAATTTCTGTTTCTACCAAGCTCTACTTACCAAACCTTTTTGCGAATATTATTGTTTACATAAAAGAATAAACAAAACTATGCTAGGTAAAATAGACAAGTTACTATTTTTGCTGGGATACCTCATGAAAGAAGCCTGTTTTCCCAGGATTTTTCTAAATCTCCTTCTGTAAGGAAAAGCTTATAATGCATTTGCATTTATATATATATATATAATATAATATACTAATGTAATATATATAATATAATAATGCAAAGTATCATGGTAAGACTCTAAGACCAATTAATACCTTTGGGACAATTAAATTCTCATAAAAGAAGCATTAGTTTACTCTTTTGCTGTCTTGTGGTTTATAAACAGGTAGGATCATTCTCCTCAAAACTTGTATGTAAGAAATATCACAATGTGTTTTTATTCATACACTTTGACTTACATCACTATTTCCAGGGTTTCTAATAACACTCATTATGATGGAGGGCTAGGGAGAGGTTTTTGTTTTGTCCAAAAATTGTGGTATAGGAGTTCAAGAGACCATACACAAAAATCATTTTGTCCTTCATTCATCATCGTCCACCCTGAGAAAGTCATTATCCAAATCAACCCTTCCCAACCAAAGGTTTCATAGAAATTATGTCCAAAGTCCTAAATATTAATATTTCATTGTATGTAATGATTTAACTTTTTTCTTTGCTCCAAGAATAGGACTACCTATAATTCATCCCTAGGAGGACTGAGAAAATATTAATGTCCTGTTAAGCATAACTGTCTTGTTGAGCCTTGGCTGGGAAAAAGTGGTCTGAATCCATGTGGTCTATTTTAAGCCTATTCCTTGACTCCTTATAGCATCCAGTCCTCTCTCAGCCATTGGGACTTTTCAACATTTCCAAGGCCTCTGTACCAGCAATCATATATAACCGTTCCATCATATCTCTTTCTACCTCTCAGGCCCATTAATGAGCATAAGGCCCAGCTTTCATAACTCAGAAATCATTCCTCCTTTATTCTTTACCTTGGCAAATCCAGTCTTCCCCAGTCTTTCTTCAACCCTTTCATGGGTTCTCCAGTTCTCCCCACTATCAAAGCCTCTTGGCTCTGTTGGAGCAAAGAGAGTCTTAAGATCAATTGGCTCTTTTGAGAGAAGAAATAGAAGTTGCCTCTTATTCTTTCTTGAAGTACCTAAGGAGCAATAGGGCAAGATTATTTCTCAGTTATTCTGAATAGACATGAATATCTGAACTGGCTTCATGCTCCCAACTATTCCTTCCAGTATTCTTAAGTTTCAAGACCTTCTTCAAGTCATGGCACATAGAGAAAATTATGGAACATGTATGGCCCGGTAGAGGAAAATGAGAGAATTTGGGGACATCTCTATAGAATTTATATAAAAACTCATTGCATTTCATTTATATGGCTTCAGTTCAGTTCAGTCTCTCAGTCGTGTCTGACTCTTTGCAGCCCCATGTACTGCTTATTATATGGCTTAATTATGATTAAAAACCATTTAAAGTGTTAAGGAAATTTTACATTTTGAATTTATATAAAATTTCTAGATATCTGACCAAAATTTTATGGAAAATAATATTGTACCTTTTTTTTTTCCATGACATGGATACATAATCCCTGATCAAAATGTTACTAAAATTCAATTTCTTGACAAGCAACTTTATTTGGATCAGTTTGGTTCAGTCTCTTGGTTGTGTCCGACTCTTCATGACCCCATGGACCACAGCACGCCAGGTCTCCCTGTCCATCATCAGGTCTCGGACTTTACTCAAACTCATGTCCATTGAGTTGGTGATGCCATCCAACCATCTCATCCTCTGTCATCCCCTTCTCCTCCTGCCTTCAATCTTTCCCAGCATCGGGGTCTTTTCCAATGAGTCAGCTCTTCGCATCAAGTGGCCAAAGAATTGGGAGTTTCAGCTTCAACATCAGTCCTTCCAATGAACACTTAGAACTGATTTCCTTTAGGATGGACTGGTTGGATCTCCTTGCAGTCCAAGGGACTCTCAAGAGTCTTCTTCAACACCACAGTTCAAAAGCATCAATTCTTCGGCACTCAGCTTTCTTTAGTCCAATTCTCACATCCATACATGACCATTGGAAAAACCATAGCCTTGACTAGATGGACCTTTGTTGGCAAAGTAATATCTCTGCTTTTTAATATGCTGTCTAGGTTGGTCATAACTTTCCTTCCAAGGAGTAAGCGTTTTTTAATTTCATGGCTGCAGTCACCATCTGCAGCTAGTCAGCAATAATTTTATGTTTTATTTTTATGTGCTTCTAATTTTTATTGAAGTATAGTTGATTTACAATATTACATTAGTTTCAGGTATACAATGTAGTGATTTGTATTTTTACAGATTATAGTCCATATAAAGTTATCATAAAATATTAGCTATATTCCCTATCCTATATATCTTTAAATCTTATATATTGAAAACATACATGCACCCCAATGTTTACAGCAGCATTATTTATAATAGTCAATATATGGAAACAACCTAAGTGTTCATCAGTAGATGAATGAAGAAAGATGTGGTATGTATGTATTTGTGTATACACACACACACACACACACACACACAATGCAATATTAGTCCTCTCCAGAAAAGAATGAAATTTTGCCATTTGTAACAGGGATAATACTAAGAGGGTATTATGCTTAGTGAAATAAGTCAGACAGAGAAAAATAAATACTGTTTGTTTTCACTTATTTATAAAATCCAAAAAGTAAAATAAATGAATATAAAAAAAATAGAATCAGATTCACAGACACAAAGAACATACTAGCAGTTATCAGATGGGAAAGGGGTGGCAGGAGGAAAAGTAGGAGAAGGGAATTAAGAAGCATAAACTACTAGATATAAAACAAAAGAGATAATTTTAAATCATTACTATAAATAATCATAAATGATAACATTTTAATGTAAAAATTCTAGCATTGTCAAAATGTACTTCTCACAACCTCCAACACTACCTTTCTAGCTCAAGATTTTATTTACAATTGCACCAGATTCCAGTTGCTTCCTAGGCCATCCCTCAGTGGATTGTATCTAGAGTCAGCAGATTAGGAAACTGATTTTATTAAAATGTAAATCATATCATGTCACTTCTTTTCTCAAGAACTCTCAATCTATCCACTTAGAATGAAATCCAGAATATTACACAGCCAGGCAAGCTTAAATAATCTAGTCCCTGGCTATCTCTTCAACTTCGTTTCCAGCCACGTTCCCCCTAACTCACTAGGTGTTAGCCATTCTAACGCTTAATGCCCCTTTCTCCCCTTTGTCTACTGTACTTTTTCTCCAGGTTTTCCTTGAGTTCACGTGCTCATTTTATATCTCTGATCATGTGTGACCTTGTGAAGACTATCTAAACTACCCATTTATCATTTCATTCCCATAACTTGACTTAATTTATCTGAAATTAATTTTTTACTATCTGAAATTATATAATTATATGTTGATTTTGTTGGTTAAACCCCACACAGAATATAAACTGTTTTAGGGTAGATGTTTCTGTATTATTTATGGGATACCCTCAGTGGCTAAAATAGTGCCTGGTACATGGTAAGCACTCTATAAATATCAGCTATTGTTCATCTTAAGTATTAACTTATGGATCAGTAAGTACTACCCTGTCCTTTTGCTCAGAAAATGTTTCCAGAATCTGAGCCCATACACAGAACCCCAAGTCAAGATCTGATGTGTGGGTGATGGTAAACTAATTAGAAAAATTCAGAATAAAAATTAATCAAACTTTGAAAAATAATGTGTAATATCTTTCTAACTCAAGGCCCTCAAAATAAAGTTTGACCTACTTCTTTAAACTTTCTTTTGTGATGGACAATGCCAGTGTGATTATATCACCAGTCAGTAAACCTAAAATGTTTAGTTACTATTGACTCTGTACAGAGTTCTGAACTAAGAACCATTCCTAAGTTAGCAAGGAAATGCAAAGGCTATTTATTCCCCAAGATTTTTTTTTTAATGAAGATACAGGAAATAAAATAGTAATTTTATTCAGGTCTAAATGGCCTGAAAAATGAACAGAACTTCCAGTGTTTCCTTGTTTACTCCAATGATTGGCATCTTTGCTGAGAGAAGATAGTGTTGACTGAGCAGAAAGAGTTTCCTTTGCAATCTCAGAAACTTTATACTTATCCAATCCCTGCAGCTATAATCTACTAAAGTTGAAGTCTATCACTGGAGGAATAAACTCTTCCATATTATTGGATTTTCCATGTTCCCTTATAATCCCTTAAGGGTTGAGGAATACATTTTGTCAAGCTTTAAAATTTCTGATTAAAAAAATATATATATATATCTTTTTAAAATTTGTAATTCCTTCCCCTGGCTTCATAACCTGGGAATTTTTAACATGACTTCAGTTTCCAAACATTGTAATTATTAACTTAAATTTCTAAGTGAAAGTTTCATAAAATGATGTCCTCTGGAAGTTTTGAGATTCACATGCATTTTCCTACCCATGTTAAGTGACCACAGATTCCTGTGCTTTTTAGTTCCTATTTCTTATTTGTATAGCTTTTCCTGATTAAAAATTAATGCAAGTTTTTGTTCCCAAACTGAAAAGTAAAGAAAGCATAAAGGAGAAAAGCATAACATCTAAAACATTACAGTACTAATAAAATTCATAAAACTAGTAAAAAAAGCAGAGACAATACTTTTCCAACAAAGGTCTGTCTAGTCAAAGCTATGGCTTTTCCAGTAGTCATGTATGGATGTGAGAGTTGGACTATAAAGTAAGCTGAGTGCCAAAGAATTGATGCTTTTGAACTGTGGTGTTGGAGGAGACACTTGAGAGTCTCTTGGGCTGCAAGGAGATCCAAGCAGTCCATCCTAAAGGAAATCAGTCCTGAATAGTCATTGGAAGGACTGATGCTGAAGCTGAAACTCCAATACTTTGGCCACCTGATGCAAAGAACTGACTCATTGGAAAAGACCCTGATGCTGGGAAAGATTGAAGGCAGGAGGAGAAGGGGACGACAGAGGATGAGATGGTTGGACAGCATCACTGACTCAATGGACATGAGTTTGAGTAAACTCTGGGAGTTGGTGATGGACAGGGAGGCTTGGTGTGCTGCAGTCCATGGGATTGCAAAGAGTTGGACACAACTGAGCGACTGAATTAAACTAATAAAATTATTGTGTAATTCCTTATAGTGTTCTTTATATTCATATTTTTAAAGAAAATTAGGTTTACTTATATGATTTTAAAGTATACTTCAAATCATATTTATAGCTATTTAGTAGCTAATATATGGTTTTAATATATAATTTTAATCACTGAATTATTCTCATAACTTTATGATTCTTTATTTCACTGTTAGTTTTTAATTGAAAGATTAAGCTAATTTTATCTTTTTTCTACAATAATACTGTTGTTAACATTCTTATATGTAAATCTTTTTGATCATCAATGAGGTTTTTATTAGAGTAAAAATGCTGAATTAAAGTTTATAAGCATTTCCAATACTCAATATGTTTTATTAAATGTCTTTTCAAAATATTGTATCCATTTATATTTCCATAGTATTTATGAGACTAACCACTTAACTTTACCCCAGTAACATTAATTACTACTTTAAAAGAAATTTTTGCCAGTCTAATAGGAGAATTAATGACCAGTTGCACATTTTGTTTGCTATTGAGTCTGAACATTTGTAAAGATGTTAACTAGCCACTTGTGGTATTTCATTTTGGTGTGAAAAGTACCTGTTCATACACTGTGATCTTTTTAATCAGGTTGTTTTCTTTTTGATTTGAAACAGCTATTTATATGTGAAGACGAAGACTTTATCATAAATGTTTCACATTTTTTCCCAACTAATTATTTTTATTTTATCCTAAATGAATCAGTGAAGGAAGCAAGGAGAGACAGCAGTCACCATGATGATAAGATTATTTTTTTTAATAACTAACTATAAATAGTTGAAGATGTTGAAGTGGATAGTCTTGGAAAAATAACATTTTATCTCAGTTCTTCATCAATTCTTTCTTTTAAGTTCTCACATATTTGTTAAACAGGTATTTATTAAGTATTTGTTCGGTACGTTTACAAATTAGTATCAACTCAAAATACAGCAAACAAGCATTGATATAGTAAAATATACACCCAAATCTCTAGAATTCATAAGATGAGGCACTGGTCGGATACTCTAGTTGTAAGATAGCTGAACTGGACAAGATTCTCTTAAAACCAACATTGTGATTATAACTAGAAATTCCTCATTTAGGGAAAGTAAAAAGATTAAAAACTATTAAGTCTTGTGTCTGCCCAGGAACTACTCAGATAGGCATGTATTTTGAGGGAAATGCAAAAAGCTAAAAGAAGGATCATATACATGATGGTAAATTGAGTGACAGGAATCTGGAAATATTGAAGCAGAAGCAAGAGACATAAATGAGCAGAGCCTTGTTAAAAATGCCAAAGACAATAAAAAATTACATCTTTAGGAATGTTCAGAACAAGAAAAATGAGGCCAGAATAGGTCCATTGCTTGGGGATATGACATACATAATACTAGAAGGAATAGCTAATGCATGGGATGACAGAAAGAGGATTCAAAATGATCTCTACAGGAAAGAATAAAGGGCCAGAGCTAACAAGATGAAATTAGATAGTGATAAACAAATCAACCTGTCCTTAGGTTAAAAAAAATCAACCGTACAAGTATAAGATTAGGGAAACAGGAGAGTCTACAGGAAAAATACTCTGGGATTTTCATTGATTGAAAATTAAGTATGAATTGGTCATTCAGAATGCAGCCAGAAAGTGGCCACGATCATTGTAGGGCACATTTACAAAACTACAGAATCACAGAGATAATTATCCTCCACTACTTAGCCCTCATAACACACCTGTGCTTTTTCTTTTTCTTTTTTTTTTTTTCTTACACAGATATAAGTGTTTTTACTCTAGAGAAACAGGGACAAGTTAAGACTCACTAGCATACATAGAGAACGGACTTGTGGACACAGTGGGGGAAGGAGGCAATGATGCATTGAGAGGGTAGCATTGCCATATTTATTAAACACTGCCATGTTCAGAATAGATAGCTAGTGGGACACTGCTGTGTATCATAGGGAGCTCAGCTCGGTGCTCTGTGATGACCCAGCCGGGTGGGATAGATGGAGGAGGAGGGAGGCTGACAGGGGAGGGGATATGTGAATACTGAGAGCTAATTCATGTTGTTGTAAAGCCGACACTCACACAACATTATAAAGCAATTATCCTCCAATTAAAAATCAACTTAATAAAGGACTCAGTATCAATGATCTGGACCACTTTGTATGACCTTTAAGGAACTAGAAATTTCTCCTGTAAATGTTGAACAAATTTTCACAAGGCATGAAAATTGTAAACTATTTGAACAATTGTGATACCAAAATTAGATTTTACATGTTCTCTGTTTTCCAAAAGATAGAACTGAGTGCCATGGATGGAATTCACAAAAATATAAATTAAAAAAAAAATTTTTTTTTAAATACTTAGACTTTTTAATGCAGTATGTTCCTAGTCACCAGAAGAATTAAGTAGAGGTCAGAAATGTGGTCAGTCAGTCAGTCAGTTCAGTCGCTCAGTCGTGTCCGACTCTTTGAGACCCCATGAATCACAGCACGCCAGGCCTCCCTGTCCATCACCAACTCCCGGAGTTTACTCAAACTCATGCCCATCGAGTCAGTGATGCCATCCAGCCATCTCATCCTCTGTCGTCCCCTTCTCCTCCTGCCCCCAATCCCTCCCAGCATCAGGGTCTTTTCCAATGTGGTAGAAAGGATTTGAATATAGGATGTAATCTAACAAGAGGGATTCTTATGGTCCTATCAATTCTATCGTTCTGTGCTAGCCTATTTTTTTTAATAATTTTATTCATTCTTGGCTGTGTGGGGCCTCACTGCTGCAGGGCTTTTCTCTGGTCACGGTGACCTGGGGCTCCCCCCCAGCTGCGATGTGCAGGCCTCTCATTGCTGGTGGCTTGTGTTGTTACAGAGCACAAGCTCTAGGGCTCGGAGGCTTCAGTAGTTGAGAACATTGGCCTCAGTGGTTGTAGCGTATGTGCTCAGCTGTAGTTTCCAATCTCTCGCGTTCAGGCTCAATGGTTGGGGCCCATCGACTTAGTTGCTGTGTGTCATGTGGGACCTTCCTGGACCAAGGAGTCTCCTGCATGGGCAGGTGGATTCTATACCAGTGGACCACCAGGAAAGCCCTAGCCTACTTTTTGTATTTGTTAATGTAGCCTAATAGCTTGCTCTCATCAGTTTCTCTGAAATAATTATGTAAATAGTTGCTCAGTTAATGAATGCATAACAAAATGATTATTAGATATCTAAACACTCAGAAGTTGTTTAAGAGAGTATCAAAAATCAGAAATAGATGTGAAAACTGTTTCTGGCAGCAAAATTTGGGCAGAACTGCATTTCACTGAACTTCGCTAGTGAAGCAGCTGGTTTTTTACATGGTAGAACAAATCTCAGCAGATATTATTATCCCTGGTTTATTGATTAGGACAGTCAATTGATAGTTTTGTTTATTTCTTCTATGTATTTGCTGAGTTTCTTCTCAAATTGTTCTATCAACTGGGTATTTAAAATCTCCAAATATGGTAGAATTTTCCATTTATCTTTTAAATTCCATCAGTTTGTCTTACATGTTTTGACAGTCTCTTGTTTGGATTTTTTACTTTTATGATTGTTACACCTTTGTATTAGGCTATTGCTCTGTAAAAAGAAATTAATGCCAAAACTCAATGGCTTGAAACAACCTTATTATCTCACAGTTCTGGAAATTAGAAATGTGCATGCATCTTAGGTCGTTCCTCTCTTGTAGTCATGGTGTTAGCTAGGTATGCAGTCATCTCAAGACTTATGTGGTCAAGGATCAGCTTCCAAGATCACTCACTCTGTTGGCAGGATTCAGTCCCTCCTCCTGTTGGACTGAGAGTGTTAATTCCTCACTGACCACTGCTCTGAGGCTGCCCTTAATTCCTGGTCTTGTGGGCCTCCCATCGTATCAGTATGCTTTCTTAAAAATATACAATCAGAGAAGGCAATAGAGATTATCATAAGATGGTAGTAAGAGTCTTTTATAACCTAGTCACAGAGGTGCCATCCCATCACTTTTATCAAATTCTATTCATTAGAAGTAAGTCACTAGGTCTAGGGGAGGGAAGTATGCATTAAGGGGAGAGGAATATACAAGCATTGGAATACTAGGAGGCAGAAATCATTGTGAGACATTGTCAAAAGCTAACTGCCACAATGTATTTGTTAATGTAACTCTTTTATTCTTTTATTATGTCTATTCCTGATTCTGATACATATGACATTTTTCTCTTGTTGCTTTTAAGAAATGCTCTTTATCTTTGGATTTCAGCTATTTGACTTTGTTGTGTTTTGTTAACGTTTTTACATTTTCTCTGCATGATATTGATTTAGCATCTCAAATATGTGATTTTCTCCCTCTCATAACCTTGTAAAATTCAAAAAATATTTTGAAAGATTATTCTGTCCAATCCTCTTAGCCCTTCTTCTTCTAGTCCAGTAATACCTGTTTTTGACCACTTGCTATCATTTGCTATCATTTAACAAATGATAGTTCCTGCACAACCATTTATTTTTAAAAGTTTCTATTATTTATGAAAATGAAAGTTGCTCAGTCGTGTCTGATGCTCCACGACCCCGTGAACTGTAGCTTGTCAGCCATCTTTGTCCACGGAATTCTCCAGGCAAGATGCTGGAGTGGGTAGCCATTCCCTTCTCTAGGGGATCTTCCCAACCCAGGTCTCCCACATTGCAGGCAGATTCTTTACTGGCTGAGTCACTAGGGAAGTCTTACTTACTGTGATGTACTATTTATATAATTATCATTATTTGCTCTAAGTATTCTATTGTTTACTATAATTATTACTATAGCCATTGTATTAACTACTGTATTATTAATCACTATAATTATCATAATTATTACTATATTATTTACTACAATTATTAATATTTATTTATCCTTATTCAAACTAACTTACTCTTCTCTGTCATGTTCATTAAGCTTAGTCCTCCCAGTTTTATTTATTTCAAATATTGTAGTTTTTACTTCTAGAATTTCCTTATTTAAATTCATATCACCTTTGCTAAGATTTCCCATTTCTCTACTGAAATAGTCATTGGTAGAAAATGTTCTTTTTTAGTTCATTGCAGATAATTGTAAGTACTGTCTTAAAATCCTTATCTGTTAGTTTCAACATCTGGTTTATTTTCTGGTCAGACTTGTTTTTTCCCTCTATTGAGAAGGAAATTTGGGGATTCTTCATATTTTGGATAGTTTTTTAAATCATATCAGGATAAGAATATTAAGTTGTAAAGATTCTAGATTCTGTGATTTTTCTTCTGTAAACATTATATCCTTTGTTTCAACTGTTAAATTTTTTTTGGCTGTGCTGGAACTGCAGATTCTGTTTCTTTCATGGCAGCTCTGTTTTCAGTACATATTTCTTATTCTATTTGAGCCTAAAACTGAGAAAAAGTATGGTCCATGTTTACTCTTCTATGTTGCATTATGATGCTCAGCATTTGTTTGTGTAGATCTGAATTTCCTCCTAATATATTTTAATTCTGTTTGAAGAATATTTCTTTTAATACTTCTTAAAGTGAAGATCTCATGTCTTCACTGAGTAAATTTACTAAGCAAATCCTCTGAGTTTTTGTTGGTCTGACAATCTGTTTCTCTTTCACTTTTTAATGGTATTTTTGCTGGGAATATAATTCTAGATTAATAGATTTTTTACTGTTTTTTAACTTTCAATACTTTAAATTATCATTCACTTGTCATCTGGGTTGAATAACTTTAGATGAGAAGTCTGGAATCCTTGCCTCTTTTTTTATATATATAGTGCATCCTTTTTCCTCTGGCTGCTTTTAATTTTTAATTCTTACCACTATTTTCCAGAAATTTGATTGTGGTATGCCTTGTTGTGTTTATTCTATTTACAGTTTATTGAGCCTCTTAGATATATGTGTTTGTAGTTTTCATCAAATCTAGAAAATAATTGGTCCTTTTTACTTAAATTTATTTTTAGATACCTATTCTTCTACAACTTATATTATGTCCATATAACACTTTTTGAATTTTTCTACAGGTCGCTGAATCTGTTAATTTTTTTCAGCCTTTTTTTTTTTTCTTCTGTGATTTAATTTGTGTTGTGATTTTCTCTGTGTAACTTTAATTTCTATTATTATGGCTTAATGTTAACTAACTTTCTTCTTCAGTGTCTAATAATTTCAGATGTACTAACTTTCATTTTACATATATAGCTTTTCATCTACAGGAATTATATTTTGTTCTTGGTTAAAAATTCAATTTATATCTTTATTACATTAAATTTTTTCTCTTCACCTTTGAACATATTTCTAATATTTACAATAGAAATACTTAAGTGTTAACAAATCCCGTTATCTCTGAAATCCTAGTTATGGATCACATTTTCCTGGTTCTTCACATTTCAAGTACTAATTGGATAGTAGAAACTGTGAGCATTACACTGTTGAGAGAAAGTTTTTGTCATTTTCTTTAAGCTGTGTTAGAGTCTGTTACTTATAAAACAGACTGATGCTTTAGAATCTCGTTTTAAAGCACTTTTAGGTCTGAAATAGAGTTGCCTTTACTACAGGCATAGTTTAGCCCCACTTCTCATGTGTACTCTTCCTGTCACCTCCACCAAAGGCTGAGTGTTCAACAAGCAATCTCATTGGCTATTATGAAACTGAAAAATTTCCCAGGATCATGTAAGCTTCAGATTTCAGTTCACTGGAAATGAAATTTCATTTGTAACCTGTGCACTGCACTCTATGATTTTGTGGCTAAGATTTAACAAGGACACAAGGGAACCATATGGAGATTTATGGGTCTCTTTATGAAACATCCTCCTCTGTAGTATTCTGTCCTGAAAATACCAGCGACCTCAGCCTCTGAGAACTCTGCTGTTTGTCCCATGAATTCTGTTAAGATTACTGTGCTCTGCTTCATACTCTTCTTGTAAAAGAGCTTGTTAGATACCTGTGGTCAAAAAGACCACAGGAGAAAACCTTGCTGGTCTTCTCACAGGGATCACACTTCTGCACTGTCTCTTGTGCACTGTTTATTTAAATGTGTGTGGTAGGAGAGTAAATCAGTACAGGTTAGGAGTATAAATACTCACACTCTTTATTACAAAGTAGGTATCAGTATAAAATACACAACTGAGGTTTTATACATGCTTAAAAGTCATTAATAATCAAAAGATATTTCAGACATAAATGGAAAATTGTGATAAATACAATGCTAGGTACTATAATTTCTCTAATTTTCATAAACACTGATGTTACTAGTAGATATTACCACTAGAAGACAAAAGGCAAAAGATGAATTCGGGTTTAATTACCTCTTTTTCTTGAGCTTTAAATAAAGAAAAAAAATCCTCAATTTTTTTTCCCCCTTTTACAGCAGAATTACTCTATAAAACCCTAACTAAGTCTTAGGTACCGTTAATTTTAGCCACACTGACAAGAGTATTGAAATATTATGTAGACTTGGAGCACTTTAAGAACTGCTAAATGGTTTGTAATAATTTTGTGATTTTTTTTTAATTTTTCTTAATCATCTGTACTGGTTGGTCATTCAGTACAGGTCTAAGATCACAGTAGTAGTGATCTTAGTAGGTCTAAGATCTAAAAACTAAAGTTTTTAATCTTTAGATCAAAGATCTTGTGACTTTCGTGACCTTAGATCACAAAACTAAAAAATTTAGTTTATAATAGCTTGAACACTTTAAACCAATTTTCAAAATTAATCAGTTTAAATTTTGACCTTTTCATTTACTAACCTTGTATTAAGACTAAACTGATTATTTCACCAACTTACTTGACCATATTAAGACAGGTGGAATTTGTTTCCCAGCTCCTGGATTTTCCTTTATCCATGTATTAGAATTTCTATATATGGCACAGGGAATATAGTCAATAATATTACTATAACTTTGTATGGTGAAAGATGATTACTAGACTTATTGTGGTAGTCAATTCATTATGTAGATAAATATCAAGTCACTATATAGTATGCCTGAATCAAATATAATATATGTTAACTATAATAAAACAATTCTATAAATCTAATTTATTTATAAACCTAGACAGCTTATTAAAAAGCAGAGATATTACTTTGCCAACAAAGGTCCATCTAGTCAAAGCTATGGTTTTTCCAGTAGTCATGTGTGGATGTGAGAGTTGGACTATAATGAAAGTTGAGCACTGAAGAATTGATGCTTTTGAACTGTGGTGTTGGAGAAGACTCTTGAGAGTCCCTTGGACTGCAAGGAGATCCAACCAGTCCATCCTAAAGGAGATCAGTCCTGAATATTCATTGCAAGGACTGATACTGAAGCTGAAACTCCAATTCTTTGACCACCTGATGAGAAGAACTGACTCATTGGAAAAGACCCTGATGCTGGAAAAGATTGAAGGCAGGAAGAGAAGGGGACAACAGAGGATGAGATGGTTGGATGGCATCACCGACTCAGTGGACATGAGTTTGAGTAAACTCTGGGAGTTTGTGATGGACTGGGAGGCTTGGCGTGCTGCAGTCCATGGGGTCACAAAGAGTCGGACATGACTAAGCAACTGAACTGACAGATAAATCTAATTTGGGTAAATGGGCATGTGAAGATCTCAGAACACTTAAATACTTATTGGCAGAGCTTAGGTCCTTAAAGAAAGCAATTATGGAGGATTTTTTCTGATTAGTAAATTTAATAAGAATTATTTTGAGATTACCTACAAATTCATATTCATTGTGTCCTATGTGAGCCAGCAGGTGGCAAACTTGAGAGTTTTTGTACTATTGCTCCTATTGAGGAAGTACAAGTATTGAATGAACTATATGTATCTATACTATACTATACTATATATGTAGCCTTCTCTGGTGGCTTAGATGGTAAAGCATCTGCCTACAATGCAGGAGACCTGGGTTTAATGCCTGGGTTGGGAAGATCTGGAGAAGGAAATGGCAACCCACTCCAGTATTGCCTGGAAAATCCCATGGACGGAGCAACCTGGTAGGCTACAGTCCATGGGGTCACAAAGAGCCGGACACGACTGAGCGACTTCACTTTCACTTTCTTTCATGTATGTATCAATGGATCTTATGAATAGCTTTTTTGGTGTACCATAGCATAAGAAAAATTAAAACCTCTAGTTGTAGAGCCACTGGTGTTAGGATACCAATGTATTTTTTGTCTGTCTGTTTTTCTCTAGATTTATTGTTTTATCCTCTAATTCTTTCCCTAATAAATAATTTTGAGAGAGGATGCCGACTGAACCTATTTTTTGCTATGATTTCCACAAATAAGAGCAAAATGTAATGGTCCTACATTTACTTGGAGGTGGGGATCTTTTCAACATTTAAAAGGGCATGCAAAATATATTTTGTCTCCCAGAATAAGTAATGTAAGATTTTTTGAAAGTTCTAATAACATTGATCTTCATGTTTTTAAATATATAACAGTAATTTGTGGTGATGATTATTTTTATTTTATTTCTATAAATATTTCCATTTGGGGGTGGCTTTTTGTTAGTCATATATAAGTGAGGATGGATTTAATTTCTTTCTTTTTTTTTTAAATTAATTAATTAATTTATTTTTTCAGTGGGTTTTGTCATACATTGACATGAATCAGCAATAGATTTACACGTATTCCCCATCTTTATTTTTATTGGAATATAGTTGATTTACAGTGTTGTGTTGGCTTCAGGTATACAACAAAGAGAATCAACTATAGATATATCCACTCTTTATTAGATTGTTTCCCCATTTTGGCCATTACAGAGTGCTGAGTAGAGTTTCCTGTGCTACAGCAGATCCTTAATAGTTAACTATTTTATATAGAGTAGTATGTGTTCGTCAATCCCAATCTTCCAATTTATCCCTCTCCCCTCTTACCTACTGATAAGCATGTTTGTTTTCTACATCTGTGACTCTATTTCTGTTTTATAGATGAGTTCATTTGTACCCCTTAAAAAAAAAAAAGATTCTATGTATAATTGATATTATATATGTATATTTGACTTTCAAAAAATGAAAATTGGTTATATTCAAACATATGATTAGGCTTTGGGGTTATAAGAAAACACATTTCTACCTATTACATTCAAAGATGAAAATTCAATCATAATACATAACACCCCTTTCTTTCTCTCTGGGAAATGTGTCCATTGTTAACACTACCTCTAAAAATTAATTTCCCTTCCTGTAAGTTATACTTCTTTTTATATGGCTGCATTAACCAATCTATTTAGCAATTGCTATAACTTTCTCTTTTTGATGGGTAAGAATGAAAAAAGGAAAGCAATGACTAAAGATACACAAAAAGTAAGAGAACCTAGATGTTCCGTTATTTCTACATGTGAACTGGATCATTAAATGACTTTTATAAGATTTAAATAAAATATTCTTCACTAAAATAAAAAAATATATGAATGATTGTTAGTGAACTGAGTGTTTTAAGAAGTGGAAAGTAAATTCACCAGTTATTGAAAATAAATGCTTGAGTTATTTTCCAAATACCACAATAACTGAAGACTCTTTAAGACTTATTAAGTTTCTAATACTTTATAATTCTTCCTTCCTTGCTTTTTTTTTCTTTTTTTTTCCTTCCTTTTTAAGGGAAGAAGATGCCATTTTTTAAAAAATATGGAATATAGATATATCATAGGGAAAGTAAATTATACTGTACAGCTGAATTTAAACAATGAAACAAATTCTGAAATTTAAGAAATGTAGAACTGGCACTTATGATATAGATTGTATATCACTCAACTTTAGTGTTCTCAGCACTGCGGTTTTTAAAAAAAAAAGAAGAAGAGGAAAAAACTTCTAATCAGAAGTAACTACTGCTCTAGTCTGCATGCATTCAGAGATTCCCTGATGTTGTGCAGTGTGTTCTAAGTCCTCTTTTATCTGTTTTCCTTCACTCCAAGTTCCCCAGAAACCAGTTTTAGAGAAAGATGACCCACAACCACTTCTCACCCCCAACTCCCCACTCCTTGCATCTTTCTGATGGAATACCTTGGGATTTCTCATGAAGTCAAATCAGGGACGTGAAACTGAGCCCAGACTCAGTGATTCCCAGACTTCTAGAGTCCCATGTGCATTGGATTACAAGCCCAAAATACCGGAACCATGGCTGGCCCTTGCTCTAAGGATTCTGAGTGCAAACTGTCATAAAGTGTGCAATGAGGCAGATTTTTTTTTTTTTTAACAACATTGTTTCTATTTAGTACTTAAATGTACACATCTCTTGAATTTGAGTGAGAACACCCGGTCCCAGGTGGGTGGTCGGGTGATGCAACCCAGAACAGGTGGTTGGGGAGAGCTAGGGTCTGCCAGCTGAGGAACCACAGCCAATTCCCTGCAGAAGTGTGGCCCCAGCCAACTGCATCTTCCCCACGTTCAACAGGGAGGATGACAGGTCATGGCAGCTCCTTAAAACATGCTGGAGAGGAACTCTTCTTGAGGAGGGAGTTCCTCTGTGAAGGTCCTTTGGAATCCTGTTGAATTTAGGAGTCGGTACCTTCTCCATCCCCTGGGCTCTCTCTGCCTCTCTTCACCCCCTGCGCTCCCACATCACCCCGTGTACACGCAAAAGAAAGTTTCACACAGAATGAGCCCCGTGTTGACGCAGGCATCACCTCCCCTCCCATCTGGACAGAAGCCTAGGAGGGAGCAAGGTGGGGTGGGGGTGGTGGGGGGGTGGTGGGAGAGTGTGAAGGAAGGTATCGCTTGGAAATCTGTGGCAAGGGTCCCCAAGGGGGGCCGAGCAAGGGTCAGTCAAGAGTATTGGTCCTGCATCCACAAATACATCAAGCTTTTCCCTCCTCCATCAACCTCTTAAATCCCAATGAGGTCACTGCAATGAGAGAGAATCAGATCCAGAGAGGGGGAGAGGAAGAGGACGACGACGAGGGAGAAGAAACCCAGACGGAAAAAGGCCATCAGACAAGGTCGCTTTTTCTGGCGACACAGCAACTGTGAGAAGCGTGGTGCTGAATATCATCCGCCCGCTCAGCCTGGGGACCGAGGGACTCGCAGAAGCACTTCGTGTTACCACGAAAACAAAGGAAGGGAGACCAGGCGAGAGGGCGAGAGATGCTCTGAGCAGTCCCGCTTAGGATCTGGGGAAGCGAGGCTCGTCTACTTGGCGGGGAAAGAAAAGAGAGCCTGAAAGGGTCCCGGAAGCAGAGAGAACGGGATTTCCCTGCGGAGACTTGGGACGCGGCAGAACTCTGGACAGCGCCTGACTCCGGAGCGGGGCTCCGAGCTCCCTGGCTCCCCCGGGCTTCCGGCCCCTTCTTGAAAGCCCTTTCTACCAGTGAGCTCTCTCCTGGACTCCGACCACCGACCGGGAAAATCCTTCTGTGACCCCTGTCTGAACGTGCCGGGGGTGGAGCAGCTCTGCTTCTGACCCGGTCAGGGAAGAGGGTCTCCGGTCCCGGAAATCCAGTCCTTGTGGATAATGCGTCTCTGGTGAAGAAAGAAAAGTTTGGGGTCTGGTAGCGGGCAGAGGGGGTAAGGAGGCGAGTGGAAGGAAGAAGGTGGATGGTCGGCTTCCCTCTCTGACCTGGAAGGAACGATGACCGAAGAAGGATGTGCACCAGCGGCCAGATTATTGGGAGCCTCCTGCTGCTCTCCGTGCTGGAGATAGGGCTGGGGGCGTCCAGCGTGGCCGTGGGGGCGGTCAGCTTCAGCCTGGCCCTCCGAGAGCACAAGCCGCAGCTTGGAGACTCGTCCCCGGTATGGAGCGGGGTGTGTGTACGTTGAGGCATTTCGCTCTCTCTTTACGGTGACGGTCAGTGTGCGCGCGTTAGTCACTCCCTCCCCGGGGTTGGAAATATGAATCTCCTCTGGCTTGTATGTAGGTTCATGTCAGCAGGCTGTGCCTCTGTACGTTGTCCTTTAATTATTAATATTTTTTTTCTTACCTTGATACCAAATTAAATGGCTTTGTTTAAAGTTGGGGGAGGGCAGTTTCCACTGGCTGAATCTGCAAAAGGTTGCCCAGTGGGGCTGATTGGGGGGGCCGGAGGAGGGGGGGTCACACCTGTCAAGGGCAGGCTCAGCCTCCATACTTTTACAAGGAAAATCAAAATGAAAGTGTTACATCATTTTCTTACACCAGCAACAAGCAAGGGTAGAGTTATGCATTTATTTCTCGGCAACAGTGCCCAAAGTACACTAAAGACAACACAGATATCACAAAGAGAAATACGATGTGAGTATGAAAGGAGAATTTCATCCCAAAAAACACTGCTGTTAATTTTCCCTTTATAAAACTCTTTTGTAAGTTCTAGGGAATAAGGTAAACAACAAATGATATGTAGCAACATTCTAATTCAAGAATAACTCAGCTTAAAGGGTACCTAATGCTCAGAGAAAATGTCATAATTTTCTTTAGGTCAGAGGGCAGACCCAGCGAGCTTCTAGTTTATTTACTGTGGGTGAATCTCCAGGAAAACCTTAGAGACCCATTTCTTCCACCCAGGATCAATAAAATAACTCAGCACTATTCCTAGTGTGAACCTACTTGTGAAAATCAGTTTTTCTTCTCCTTTAAGTTATATAGCTCTTCTATCCATATCCTTTTGGATCTTTAACTTGATTCTGTTTTCTAAGATATTTTAATAAGATTTTAATAAGATATTTAATAAGATATTTTAATAAGATTTTAATAAGATATTTTAATAATATCATAATTAGTCAGTATAATTAACAATCATGGCTTAGTTATTTGTGCTTTAGGTGTCTGAGAAGAAAATGATAATTTATGAGTTTAAGAGTAATTCTGAAGCAATTCATTTTTAAGTGAAGTTCTAGCATTCTTAAAACTGGCATAATTATGCTTTAGAAAATTAGCTTTTATACTTTAACTTTTCTGAGTGAGGAGAATGTTTTTAAATTTCAGAAATTAAAAGAAAAATGGTATTCAGTTCTAACATTGGATTCTTCTAAGAATCCTTTTTCTAAATTTAGTAAGTCCCAGCAACCATAAATAATTACCTTTTGCTATATTATTTTAAATATAAGTATGAAAGACTAAATAAAAGGCAGATCTTAAAGCTAGTTATTTTACATCTTATATGTAGTAGTGATTATTTTGAGAGTTGTAGTTAGCATTATTATTTGATTAAACGTAAACTTGAAAACTTTTACCAGACAGTTTTCAAAATGAAATGTAATTGCAACATTTAAATCAAGGGGAAGAAAATGTGATCTTTTGGTGGCTTACGAGGAAGAAAGCTTAAATATTCCTCAAATTAATTTCCCTCTCAAGTTCAGAAAATTGAGTAAGTGAATGTAGGTTGTCTCAAAATAGCATTTAAGTATACAGTTTACCTTCATGAATAAAAGGTGGTTGCATTTGCTTGGTGTCATGTAAGAAAATTTTTAAAAATTTTTTTTTCCTCGTTCTCAGCTATTTATTAATTATCTAGGTGAGTTGACATGTGTATGTACAAAAAAATGAAAATTTTGAAGCAGCTTAGTGAAAAGCAAAATAGTTAAAGCACAGTCATCATCATAATTATTTCCTTTTTAAATTTTGCTTTTTAGAGTAACCAAATTCACCTATGATTCTGAAATAATAGGTTCAAAGTCTGTTGTCTGATTCAGTAAAAGAAATTAAAAAATAAATCCATGTGATTGAATGAACCGATTTGAAATTTGAGTGCCCAAAGGGTTGCTAACTTTTATAAACTCAATAAATCAAATTTGCAAAGAAACAAATGTCTAAATTTGACCATTGTTTATCAAATTATAGTCTTGCTGACTTGATTTTTAAAATAATTTTTCAGAGGTCGTTTGTAATACAGTCTGGATTATCGCAATTCTGGCAATGGTGAATTCATGTAACCAATATTTATAGGGGGCTTACCACATGCAAAGCATTTTACTATTTAACACAAAGACTATTAAGATGAATCAGAATGCCAAGCTGAGGAAGTAAGATGGATATGTCACTTCCTTTACCAGTGGTGAGAAATTAGAGTTTGACTTCAGGGAGTTACAGACACAGGGGAGAGAAGAAATATCCTTGGGAGGAGTATTATTTTTCTCTTGATCTTTAAAGTTTATTGAAACTTAGAAGGAACATATCATAGTATGAAATCTGGAGTCTGCCTGGGTGTAGATTCCAGGTCAGCCTTTAGCCATTTACTATTTGGTTGACTAGCCAAAATTTCCTCATACTTTGTCAAGTAGGGTTGTTGGAAGGCACAAATAAAATCATGTTCTTAGTAAAATGTTTGATATGTAGTAAGCACTGAATAAATGCACATAGCTAGTACTGGGTGCACAGAATGGCAGTGAGAGAGAAAAGCTTCTAGGCAGCAAGGTTGAAAACAAAAAACGGACAGGATGGGTTGTGTTTCAGGAAGAATAAGCTCTTATATTTTTCTGAGGCTTAGGTGTGTGAGGGAGAGAGAAGGATGGAAAGAATGGTAGGGACGAGACCATGAGAGGCTGTGTGCCAGTCTCAGATTTATTTCCTCATAGTTTTAATAAATTAACAATAATAACAATTCTTAATTTCCAAAGAGACCCCAGGAATATGCAGCAGAAAGCTAGACTGATAACTACTCATCTCTTTGGTATTATGTGAATTAAAAATCTTATAAACACTAGATGAGATGGTATAATTAACTTTTCAGGCCATAATCCATAATCAGAGTGTATTTTGATTGGGGCCATAAAGTTTTTTTCAATACATAGATATCATTATTACCAGATTTTGCTTTCAATTTTAGAAGCCAATGGAAATAAAAACTGTACTATGAAGGGATTGCTTATTATATATGGACCTCAACATCATAAGCTTTTTATCTAGGTCAAATGCACCGAGAATTTAGGCAACTATTTTGATTATTTGGACTTAAATTATTGTTGGGTATTTTTGGATTATTGGAAAAATTACTGGACCAAAATTTTAAGTGGCTTAAAAATAAAACAGTACGAAGCAAAAGGGCTTAAAATCTATAAGATGGATGTTTATACAGATTATTTCCAGTCACTATTTCATAATAAGGTAAATGGTTGTTACGGGACCTGGGACCAGTCTAAAAGATACGGACAATTAGAAGGGAAAAAAAAATTTAACTATAATTTCATAGCAAAAGAAAGCTATAAGTGCCTTATAGGATTTTGGCCTCTTCCTGAGTCTTTGTTGTAGTTTATATAGATACCTCATTGAAAACATGAAATAACACATTACTACTGGATAACAATAAATGAACCATTGAGTAAACTGCATTGGAAAAGACATAGGCATGTGAAATGCAATCGATGTGTAACACGCTGACAGGGAGTTAGACAGGACTGTGTCTCCAAGCGGCTGTAGGATTGCCGTTCTTCTGTCTCCAGTACATCATCTATAATGTGAATGGATTGTATTCAGTGGTACACAGATCCAAGGAAATTTTATTTTGTTGCTCTAAATTGGCACTTTGAAATCTAAAGATTCAAATGGTGGTGTCCAGAAAAACATCTGGTAAGAGTTTTATTTTATACATACCATGCTAAATTCCATCCATCTATATCTGATATTCATTCTATAGATGTATTAAAAGAACTTTCCTTAGGCTCCTTTACCCCACATGTAAAATAATCTTTTAAAATAGTCACAATTTTCTTAACCAAGTCATGACATTTGAGTGATTTTTATTGCTTCTGGAACATTCTTAATTTGTACACCATAACTTTATCTGCTTCAAAAATCTGATACTTTAATGGCATTTATAGCCTAGTCAAGTCACATACTTAGTATGTGGATTCCTGACTGTGG
Source organism: Dama dama (assembly GCF_033118175.1). Classification (NCBI taxonomy): domain Eukaryota; kingdom Metazoa; phylum Chordata; class Mammalia; order Artiodactyla; family Cervidae; genus Dama; species Dama dama. The sequence goes on along the minus strand of NC_083698.1, from coordinate 26,869,480 downwards.
ATTCCTGATTCACCATGGCAACAACTCAGCCAACTGTAAGATTGTGTTGAAATTCACCTACTGTACATCCTGATCCATACCAGAGCAAAAGAAATGAAGTGCTGTATATAAATGATAATTGCTCCAAAATGTTATTTCTAATATTTAAGTCTATTCAGTTCATTTAAGGAAAAACAAGACAAAGTGAAAAAAACCCTCTAACAGTTACTTCAAATATACAAAATTTGAAGTTAGTGTGTCTCTGGCCAGATAATGCATCATTTTTTCCAAAGTTAAAATATATAACATAAAGGATTCATATATTTATTATAAGATGAAAACAGTGCCCTATCCTCAGAAAAAACTACAACTATACATTTGTATCCAATTTTAAAATTAATTTTAATTATATAAGTAATTTATAATTCCTGTTGCGAAGGGTTAAAAAAGATCAAAACTGAAGTTCTCTTCCCTACCACATCATCAAAATTAGCCAACATTATAAATTTAGTGTATAACCTCACAGATATTTCTCCATGCATACATATTGTTTGAACATATAGACTAATTTTTATATCAAGTTTCTGGATATAATGAAGTCCCTTCATGGCTATCTAGAGCCCAAGTAAAGAATATTTTCCTTATCTGAGTCATACTCTTATTCTCAAGTGCTACTTGTTATCTACTGGAATCAGGGCAATTAAATAAGCGGCAAGTAGATAAGTTAGACAGGTTAAAAACTTGGAATATGTAGTTATTATTCAAGGAACCAAACTCTGTCAAAAAAAAAAAAAGTAAACTGCCTATTTCTGGTGTTGATTGATAATGACATGATGGGAGGAAAACAGTGAATTTTGTCATTATCTGACAATAGTTTTTTTGTTTTAGTCAATATATCACCCATATGGAAGTGACATGCATTGAAATTTCTATCTAGAACACATGACAAATTCTGTTTCAGGATTTTGGCCCTTATTCAAGGGTAACAGTGGTCTTGAAGAATTTGCCATAGACATATTAGGGAAGAAATGATAATAATGGCATCAGTCACCTATTTGTTGACAGTTTGCTTCATACAAACATGATCTAGACAAAGTCATATCCTTTAATTTGGATGTTTTTGCATAAAATGTTCAAGTTAGATCTCTATGTTGACTTAATTGTTAGCCAAGTCATACATTATGTGCTTTGAATATAGCTAAGCAATTTAACCTTCCTGTATATTCACTCAGCCCTCAGATCATACTTAATTATATTAGTAGATGGGAGATATAACCCAGCCATCCAAACTAAAATGCCTGTCATTAAAATTCAGTAAAAACTAGAATAGATTTTGGTGTGCACACACACCCCAAAGAGGGGATACTCCAACAATTCTCTGTTCAAATGATGCTGGGTCATTCATTTATGAAGTGAACAAAAATTCAACCTACTGTACTATATATATTTATATATAATTCTGTTCATTCAGATGGCATTTATATACCTAAATAACCAATCCCAGAGTTCTTCAAAATATTTAACTTTATCTTCCTAATGTAATTTAGTCAAATTACATACAAGGTGGTTACACTGAAGATGCTTCCTGGGTGGCTCAGTGGTAAAGAACCTGTCTGCCAAGGCAGGAGACATAGGAGAGGCGTGTTCAATCCCTGAGTTGGGAAGACCCCCTGCAGAAGGAAATGGCAACCCACTCCAGTATTCTTGCCTGGGAAATTCCATGGACAGAGGAGCCAGGCGGGCTACAGTCCATAGGGTTGCAAAGAGCCGGACATGACGGAGCCCTGAGACCACTCTGCAGATAGATGTCCAGTTGAAGTACATGGACAATGGAAGAATAATTAGGTAATAGTATAGGAAGACTCACTGAGCATCTTTCTAGCAGAAAAAGAAAAAGAAGGGAAAAAAGCTATACTACTACTTTGTTCTGTGATGTATAAAGCCTTGCAGTCCTTCTCATGAATGTAGATCTAATCTGTATGTATACTGTACTCATAGTAAATGGTAGATGGGATTCATCCATCTCACTCTGTATTTTACTGTGGCTCTGGATAACTTCTGCTTCTTCACTAAGTCAGGGAGAGAAATAACAGTACCTACTATACGGGTTATTGTGAAGTTGCTGTGAAGCTAAGGCAATGCTCATAAAGCTTCCAGTACTGAGCCCGGCCAGAAGTAAGTGCACAGTGAACACTAGCTGCTCCTTACTTCTGCTGCCCTGTTCAGCTCCATGGCAACCAGGACCTATAACCTGCCGGTGATACACTGGTTCTCAACATGTCTCCAACATCCTTAATCAACTCTAGTTTGACTCATCATTTTTGCTTTTGTTTTTCTTTTCATGTATTGTTGGTTGGTTGGTTTAGTCACTAAGTTGTGTCTGACTCTTGTGACCCCATGGACTGTAGCCTGCTAGGCTCCTCTTGTCCATAGGACTTTCCAGGCAAGAATACTGGAGTGGGTTGCCATTTCCTTCTCCAGGGGATCTTCCTGACTCAGGGATTGAACCTGTGTCTCCTACATTACAGGCAGATTCTTTACCAACTGAGCTACAGACCCCACATTTTCATGTATAGGTTCTAGTTAGTTTTTGACTTACATTATATACATTATATAATGTATGTACATTAGCAACTACAAAAATATACCAAAATATTTACATTGGAAAAGTCATGTAGATATTCAGCTTAAAATTGGTTGGGGGGACAGTTGCCATTGTAAGACACTTGTCTCTCTCTGTTTTTCTTTTGGAGGTGGAGAGGATAGTGGAAGCTCTATGATAAAAATATTTGATAATCAGATAAATTAGACAGTTATATAAATTAGGCATGTCAAACAGGGAGGATATGATAACTACTTTTGTACCATGAAGTCCTCAAAACACATATGTAAAACAATATGTTATTGTCGTAAAGTCAGAATAAAAGTGCAAATTAACACTTCTGACAAAGATACTCAATAACTTGGAAATTTGTATGGTTTTGCCTGAACTACCCAAATAGCTTTTGAAGCATAACTAACTCTCATGTTAATTAGTGACCATGATTTTTAGCAGTAATGCAACTCAAGAAGCAATTGAAAGTTCCATTAGTTCATGATCTATTATTAAATACTGGGAAAAGTTAAGGCAGAAATAAAATTAGTAGTTAAGTATATTACCGTGGAGGACAGGGTGCCTTGAGCTACTTGTCCTGTAGAAATAATACTAGACATGATTTATTAATAGTTAACTATGGACCATATGCTTTCATATACATTTTATTTCTAATATTAACAACTTCATGAACAATGTTTTGTTTTGTAAAATTTATGTAGGAAAAAGAACTTAACTAGGGTCCACCATTATTTTATCAGCTGAGTTAGTATTTAAAGCCAGGGCAGTCTTATTTCATAATCAATAGAGAACATTTCTTTGTGTGAAACATGGGAAATTTTCATGAAATGAAAAAGTCATTCACTGAGGTCTGACCTCATTATTTGCTCCCAACTCTCAATCTATGAGCCAGGCAGGATGGCATAAAGGCCAAGTCCTGATCACTGTTTATTTTCCAGAAGAGACTGATAAAGTCAACTTATCAACCACACAACCTCCATATTCTCAAAAGAGTGTGAGATACTAGATTAAATTGTTCCTACTCATAAATCTTAAGATTTAGCCTTGAAAAATAAAGCTAAATAATGCATCTCAAATAATCATTAAATATTATAAGGCCAATCAGGAAGACACAAAATTACATATTTGTTTAAATAGGTTCAAAGTGAAAGGTATCAATAAAGAATCAAGGATATCCATCCTCACGGAGGAAGAACTTTATCCAGGCCTTGTAGATCAGGCAGATTTCCAGTGGGCAGACAGCAAAAGAAGATGTGCTAAGCAAAGATATTAACATGTGTCAAGTCATGGAAGGGAAAGTAAAATAGAGAGTTAGTGGGGAATTGAAGAGACCAAACTTGTCAGAGCAAAGACATGTTCAGAGAAAAACTGGTAAGTGAAGATCTACCTCACCTAAATAGGATGTGGCCAGCTTCAAAAGGGTCCTGAAAGAATCACAAGACTAGTCGGCCCTTGATTCCCAGCTAAACTTTGTTAAGTTCCGCTTTTTAGAATTTGATGGGTTTGAGGCCAATGTATTGCTGCTCAATTTCAAGGCAAAATACCAGGCCTTGGTTCCCAGATGTGTTCAGTTCACTCAGTCATGTCCGACTCTTTGCGACCCCACGAATCACAGAACGCCAGACCTCCCTGTCCATCACAAACTCCTGGAGTTTACTCAAACTCATGTTCATAGAGTTGGTGATGCTATCCAGCCAACTCATCCTCTGTTGTCCCCTTCTCGTCCTGCCCCCAATCCCTCCCACCATCAGGGTCTTTTCCAACGAGTCCATTCTTCACATGAGGTGGCCAAAGTATTGGAGTTTCAGCCTCAGCATCAGTCCTTCCAATGAACACCCAGGACTGATCTCCTTTAGGATGGACTTGTTGGATCTCCTTGCAGTCCAAGGGACTCTCAAGAGACTTCTCCAACACCACAGTTCAAAAGCATCAATTTTTCGGCGCTCAGCTTTCTTCACAGTCCAACTCTCACATCCATACATGACCACTGGAACAACCATAGCCTTGACCAGACAGACCTTTTTTGGCAAAGTAATGTCTCTGCTTTTTAATATGCTATCTAGGTTGGTCAAAACTTTCCTTCCAAGGAGTAAGCGTCTTTTAATTTCATGGCTGCAGTCACCATCTGCAGTGATTTTGGAGCCCAAAAAAATAAAGTCTGACACTGTTTCCACTGTCTCCCCATCTATTTCCCATGAAGTGATGGGACCAGATGACATGATCTTAGTTTTCTGAATGTTAAGCTTTAAGCCAACTTTTTCACTATCTTTCACTTTCATCAAGAGGCTTTTTAGTTCCTCTTCACTTTCTGCCATAAGGATGTGTCATCTGCATATCTGAGGTTATTGATATTTCTCCCGGCATTCTTGATTCCAGCTTGGGCTTCCTCCAGCCCAGCATTTTTCATGATGTAATCTGCATATAATTTAAATAAGCAGGGTGACAATATACAGCCTTGATGTACTCCTTTTCCTATTTGGAACCAGTCTGTTGTTCCATGTCCAATTCTAACTGTTGCTTCCTGACCTGCATACGGGTTTCTCAAGAGGCAGGTCAGGTGGTCTGGTATTCCCACCTCTTTCAGAATTTTCCACACTTTATCATGATCCACATAGTCAAAGGCTTTGGCATAGTCAATAAAGCAGAAATAGATGTTTTTCTGGAACTCTGTTGCTTTTTCGATGATCCAGTGGATGTTGGCAATTTGATATCTGGTTCCTCTGCCTTTTCTAAAACCAACTTGAAATCTGGAAGTTCTCGGTTCACGTATTACTGAAGCCTGGCTTGGAGAATTTTGAGCATTACTTTATTAGCGTGTGAGATGAGTGCAATTGTGCGGTAGTTTGAGCATTCTTTGGGATTGCCTTTCTTAGGGATTGGAATGAAAACTGACCTTTTCCAGTCCTGTGGCCACTGCTGAGTTTTCCAAATTTGCTGGCATATTGAGTGCAACACTTTCACAGCATCATCTTTCAGGGTTTGAAATAGCTCAACTGGAATTCCATCACCTCCACTAGCTTTGTTCGTAGTGATGCTTCCTAAGGTCCACTTGACTTCACATTCCAGGATGTCTGGCTCTAGGTGAGTGATCACACCATTGTGATTATCTGGGTCGTGAAGATCTTTTTTGTACAGTTCTTCTGTGTATTCTTGCCACCTCTTCTTAATATCTTCTGCTTCTGTTAGGTCCATACCATTTCTGTCCTTTATTGAGCCCATTTTTGCATGAAATATTCTCTTGGTATCTCTAATTTTCTTGAAGAGATCTCTAGTCTTTCCCATTCTGTTGTTTTCCTCTATTTCTTTGCATTGATTGCTGAGGAAGGCTTTCTTATCTCTCCTGGCTATTCTTTGGAACTCTGCATTCAAATGGGAATATCTTTCCTTTTCTCCTTTGCTTTTCACTTCTCTTCTTTTCACAACTATTTGTAAGGCCTCCTCAGACAACCATTTTGCCTTTTTGCATTCCTTTTCCATGGGGATGGTCTTGATCCCTGTCTCCTATACAATGTCACGAACCTTCATCCATAGTTCATCAGGCTCTCTGTCTATCAGATCTAGTCCCTTAAATCTATTTCTCACTTCCACTGTATAGTCATAAGGGATTTGATTTAGGTCATATTTGAATGGTCTAGTGGTTATCCCTACTTTCTTCAGTTAAGTCTGAATTTGGCAATAAGGAGTTCATGATCTGAGCCACAGTCAGCTCCCGGTCTTGTTTTTGCTGACTGTATAGAGCTTCCCAGATGTGTATGTGGGATCAAAAGAAAGACTTGAGAGAAATCTTTATGTGTGTGTTTGTGTTAGTCACTCAGTTGTGTCTGACTCTGCAACCCCATGGACTGTTGCTCACCAGGCTCCTCTGTCCATGGAATTTTCCAGGCAAGAATACTGGAGTGGATTGCCATTTCCTTCTCTAGGGAATCTTCCAGACCCAGGGATCAAATCCACATCTCTTATCTACCTGCATTGGCAGGCTGGTTCTTTAACATTAGCACCACCTGGAAAGCCCCTTTGAGACTTGAGGCAAGTGAAAATCTTACATCAAAAACCTAACCCCAACTTCAAATGACTTTCCTATTATTGATGGTAGATTTGTAAGATCATAAGTTCCTTATGCTCAATTATTCTTACAGCTACCTGACATAAGAGTTCATTTGTATAATAGGTAGTATTGGCATGATACAAATAAATGAAAACAGGTTTTGGAAGTATTGAGACTTCGGGTCAAATTCTAGCTCTAGCAGTTTCTAGTTGTTTAAGTTTGAATGAGTTAAATTATCTCACTGAGCAGTCAGCTAACTCATCCATACAATAGCAATCCTACTACCTATTTCATGGAGTTTTCTAAAAATTAAATGTAGTATTTATATAAAGGGCTTGATAAATGTTAGGTATTCAGTAACTGTGACTGTCCCACAATAATAACCACAGGCTTTTGCTATATTTCTGGAAAATTCATTTTCTGTATGTGGCTTCTGTTGTGTATTATAGACATTTTATTTTTACACATTTCTAAAGGGGAGGTTGATTGTAAGACTGTTGATGAAATTGACCTTGGACTCAAAGCTAAGTAACATTTAGGCCATACACCTTGTCTTAGAAAACATGTACTTGTCATACCCAGTTTTAGGCATAGTAATAGTTGTAATAGTTGTGATTTAGTGTGCTTATTCCAGGATCACAGGAATATTATGTAGGTCAATATTGGGATAAAGAGGTGTGTTTTTTGTTTGTTCTACCAAATACAGATGTGTTCTTGATTTTTTCATTATTTTTGCTGCGTTATTGGAATTTTTAGTTCTTTCATGACTTTTTTCTGCCAGTTAATTTCCTACATGGATAACTCTGAGGAATTAAAATAATTAATGATAATAATGATGACATAAATAATGGCAGTGGCAGCTTATATTTACAATATTCTATGTTGCCTAAGAATTCCACCTGCTTTTGTTATCCACTTATATTAGCAGGTGAGTTTCTTCACCTAAGATATAAGCCTAAAGGATTTAGGATTTAGTGACTTAAGATTAGAAAGTGAAATCAGTTACAGGAACAAGATAGAAACCTAAATCACTTGAAGAAAGAAAGTGTGTGTGCGTGTGCACACGTGTGCACACCCATGTAGGTGCTCATACATGTGCGGTGGAGATGAAAAAATAAGTAATTCCTAGAAGGAAGTTGATAACTGTTGCTGATATGCAATATAAGCTACATTCAGGCTTCTGTTGCCCTGATTTGGGGGCAATTCAAAATGTTGTGAGCCCTCTGTCGGCTGCCTCTTATTTCCCTAACTGGCTGGCTTTCGGAAACTGCCAGGCACATTGGATGGACATTTGTGCATGGTATTGACAATTCTTAGGAAGAGCATAACTTCTACTCTTTAGTCCTCTGGAGTTCCTATACCTAAGATTTAGTTGGACAATTGCCACTTAAATATACTGCAGATTCAGAGTTCTTCTTGATGAAAATTTACAAGTTTAGTTAAAATTTTCCTTGCTACTTAGGGAGCAGAAATAGCTCAAACATCATAAAGCCTTATTTACTTAGCACACTCAAAATATTTAACAGATTATTTTTCGAAAAGAAAAACTATCACAAAGCATAATTGTAACAGAATACAGTGCATAATTCATTAAATCCCAGAGGGATTGCATCACAGGAACTGAGCTGGGGAGTGAAGGGATGAATGGCATTCTGAGAATCCAGGCTAATTCTTTCTGAAGAAAGAATTCCACACTTAAGGATCTGGGTCCCAGGACATTGGAAAGTTTCTGAGATTTTTGGACTTTGGTTCGTTTAGAAGAGCCTGACCTGCCGTCAGTGACATGCTATCTTTAATGCTTTCTTCTGAAATTCAATCTTGTGTGTTGTTGGTTTCATTAAGTTACTTTACAGTCTCTGCAAAGCCTTCTTCCACTACTTGTTGTGCATCTGCATTTGCCACTGTGGGGTTTTTCTTTCCATTTCTCCCGTGAGTGCTTCGGTTTAATTTCTTTATTTGCTATGGTTACCTCTTATCCCATGCTATCTGTTAAGCTACCAAGAGGGCCTGTGCTAACGGAAGACTGCTTGCTCATCACATCAACATATCTCTTGTACATTTTATCCTCTAGGTATTTCCTATAAAATTGATTATATTTGTGAGAGCTCATGGTTCTATTGAAAAAAAAATATGTACATTTATCCTTTCTCAGATAAACTTTAAATTTTTTTTTTAGGTTTCAAATTTTCCTGGAGTGGAAGAAACGTAGTATATGGATCAATATTTATGAAATGCCTTACTTTATTTCAGTGTTCTGTTTTGGGATGGAAAATAAGAAATTAGACCTAGCTTAAGGGGAAAAAAGAACACTGCATAATTAGCAGGGTTTTCCATTGACTAAGGAGAAAAAAGAAATATAAATAGGAAAGTATAAAAGTGATTTATTTTTAAAATGAACACTTTGCTAAAAATGCAAAAGAACTGGGAGAGGGGAAAGAGAGGCCCTTGATGAGAGCTATAAATCTAATAAAGAGTGAAAAAGTCCAGGAAACCAAATTGTCAGATAGCACAGTCAGGTCCTAGGACCCCCCTAACCTAACAATGGGTTAGGCTTATGAAAATGGGGCCAGATCGGTGTTGAGGTAAATGACAGAGAGCTGCATGGTCTGCACTGGGTTAGGATGAGTCAAGACTAGGAATGAGCTGTGGAAAATCAGGGGACTGGAGTTCCTGTTCCTTTTCTCATAAGCCAGATGCTTATTTTCCTCAGTTCGCTTTCCTATTAGATTTAGTTAATAATTATTGATTCCACAGTTACAACATTCTATGCCCTGAGTTAGGTTCTGCGGAGTTAGCAGTTAATAAAACTCTAACGGTCCCTGATCTTCTGAAGCTTAGTTTAAAAAGAAATATGAGGAAGGAGATGGTGGGATGAATGGAGAAAGTAGCATGAAAACATATACACTTCCCTACATAAAATAGATAGCCAGTGGGAATTTACTCTATGACTCGGGGAACTCAGACTGGGGCTCTGTAACAACATAGGGAGCTGGGAAAGGGTGGGAGGTGGGAGGGAGCTTCAGACAGAGAGGACGTCTGTATACAAGTAGCTGATTCATGTTGATGTATGAAGAAACCAACACAGTAACGTAAAGCAATTATCCTTCAATTAAAAATAATTTTTTTAATGAAAAGGAATATAGAAAATGAACAAATAATGCACAAATTAACAGTTAAAGTTTGTACCTGGTGAATAGGAGAAATATAGGCTTATGCAGACTATAAGAGTTATCAATAATGGGAGAATCAGAAAATGCATCTCTAAGGAAGCAACATTTCTGAAGGATGATGAGGTATTTCCCAGATGAAGAGGGGAAAATGCATTGTCCCAGTCAGGGGGAACATCTTGTGTAAAGACTCTGAAATAGAAAATGTTTCATATGCTTGAGCAACTGAAAGAAGGCCAGGTGACTGGAGGATGACCAGTGGGCAGGAGGAGATAGAAAGTTCTGGGTGAGGTGAAGAGACAAACAGGGGGTGAAAATCACTTAGGGCTTTATAGACATGATACAATGTTTTTATTTTCTCCTAATTATAATAGGAGCCACCAAAAGATTTTAAGTGGGACAATGACAAGATTATATCTGCATTTAAAGAAACTCATTTGGGGCTGCAGTTTAAAAAGTATTTTAGAGTCAGACAAGTTCTTGTCACAAATTAAGTCACAGGTCTATTTAGGAGGCTGCTGGGCTGTATGATACAGTGGTTACATGGATGAGAGTTAAGGAATAAAATAAAAACAGAAGAAGAACAGATACTTGAGATACAGAGTTAACAAGATTTTGTTTCCTGAGATGCCACTTTAAAATGTTAAGAATGAGTTTCAGATTTCAGAACTGAGCATCTAAGAGGATCCTATTTACTCTTTGAGACTAGAGGATTAGAGGAGGAAAACCTGTGTGTGTGTGTGTGTGTGTGTGTGTGTGTGTGTGTGTGTGTGTGTGTGTGTGTGTGTGTGTGTGTGTGTGTGGTGTGTAGGGAGCAACTGGATTAGCATGGGAAGACATCAAGGATTTATTTGTGATGTTATGTTGGAGGGGCCTGTGAGTTATCTAAATGGAGATGCTGTGGGCTATTAGATGGGTCTGGAGATCAATGCTGGAAATCTTAAAAATGTATTAAATACATTTAAAGGTATTTAAAGCCACATGACTTGTTGAAGCATCCAAAACAATGCCTTTAATTACTGTTATATTCAGAAGCTGGCCATTCAGAATTAACCATAATACTCAGGAGTAAAAAAAGGGACTGAGAAGCTGAGATGAGAAGAAATATGTCGAAGTCCAGGAGAGTGTGGTATCAGAGAAGCCCAAAGGAGAGGGGTTCCTTGTAGGATGAGGACTGAGATGTGGAAGGCGTTACTTATTTTAGCAGGAGTTGATGAAGGAAAAACAGAGGGCATAGAAGCCAGTCTGGAGTCCGAGAGAGAACAGGAAGTAAGAATGTGCAAACAGTTAAGTGTAGAAGCTTGGCAGGAAAGGGAAAAGGGAGTAGAGAGACAGCAATCAACGTAAAAAGATTTGGAATCAAGGAGGTTTTCATTTTTTAAGGAAGATTTTGGAACACTTTGGCAAGCTGAGGTGAATAATGGAGTAGAATGAGAGAGAGATAAAGGGAGAGAGAAAGACTTTGAGTAAATGAAGGGGGATAGAACTGAGAGCTAAAATGCAGGCTTTGTGTTGGTAAGTTTTAAATGTGTTTCTTGTAATAAGGCAAGACAATGTGAGTGAAGATGCAGAGTTTGTCACACCTAATGGCAAATGGAGAAAGGATTCTCTGATGGCGTCTGTGTTTTCTAGTTTGAGACCTGTCAATCGCTACAGGTAAAGAGTAGACAAAAGTCTGGCTGACTCTGAGAACATGATTAAAATGCCTTTCTCTTGGTTGAGAATTATAATTAAGTCACAATATGAACAGAAAAGAGACATAAAAATAATTCACCCCTAACTTATGATTTTACAGGTAACTAAACTGAAGCCCACAGAGTTAGCAATGGTGGCTAACTGTAGATCAGGTCATCTAATTCTTGGTCTAACACTATTTCCACAGACACCTCAAGACATTAAGTATCCTTAAAATACGTGCTCAGCCAAAAGGATAATAAAGTTATCTGGCTGCTGCCCCAAACTGGACAGGAGTGATCTCAAATCACTGGCACTGCTAACTATCATGGAGATGTAAGAATTACTTTAACAGATTTCAGGAGTTCCCTCCCAGTTTGGAGTTTCAAGGAAGCAGTTTTCCATAGAAATCGTAATGTGTTCTCCCTGGTGCTTTTCCAAAGTAACTGCGAAATTACTCGAAGCTAATTTTTAGAAGTTACTAGCATTTCCAAACCCACAAAAGCCAGCGATCAATTTAGGTAAGTAAGCAGAGTGCCTTTAAGAAGACTTCGAAAACAAATTCCAAAGCTCATTTGTTCATTTTGCAAGCTTTACACATTTGAAGAGCTTGGAAAGGGAATGCCAAAGTCCTATAGTTCTAATATTTTCTGTCAGAGGCTTTTCTTTTTAATTCAAACATCTAGAAATTGAAATTAAGTAAGATTTAGTACACAGTTTGCCTGAAGTGGCTAGAAACAAATATGTGTGTGTGCACACACACATATAATGTCTTGATCTAACACTGTTGTAAGAATTGTCAAAGTATTTTGTAATGATAAATTCATTTAAAGGGCCACACACACAAAAAAAAAGGAGCTCTTTTTTGTAAATGTATCCTTGGCTGTGAATATAGTACAGTGTACTTGACTAGTGATAGGATGAGCTGTGTTTTCTAGTGTGACATTAAGAAATTAACATATTATGAAATATTATCAATTTTTGCCACCTTTATTACCCCCATTACTAATAGTTGAAGAAAAAAGATTTTCTCAAAGGAGCAGTTCTTTTGAAGAAAGAGGTGTAACTTTTAACTGGTGATTTTTTGCTTATGTCTTTTCAGCTCTAGCCAAAGGGGTATCTTTGACCTCTCAGACTTTCAAAATAGTGTCTTAGAGGGCTACTGGAGGAGTTTATGAAATAATAAGTTGAAAGTATCTACTGCATTGAAGATTCAAGTTTGGCAGACATCATGCAATGGGTTACCAGAAAAAGTGGCCCAATAGAGAGCAAGTAGTCTCTACAGCTCTCATATATGGAAATGAACTAATTTAGGAAATCATTGTATCTCCTGGGTGATATTTGGGGCGGGGTGGGGGGTGGGGGTGGGGTTGTTTTTCTTTGACTTGTGACCATAGCAAGAATTAGGTGTGCTCTAGATTTGGAGAGTAGCCACTAGCCACATGTTGCTACTGAGAACTTTAAATGTAGCTAGTCTGAGTTTAGATATATTAATAAGTATAAAGTACACACTGGATTTCAAGGACTAAATATGAAAGAAGAACATGAAGTATCTCAAGTTTCTTAAAAGTTTGATTTCATGGAGAAATAATAGTATGCATATACTGAGTTAAATCATTAAAATTTTCACCTTTTTAATGTGACTATTGTGCTCAGTCATGTCTGACTCTTTGTGACCCCCATGGCCTGTAGCCCACCAGGCTTCTCTGTCGTTGGAATTCTCCAGGCAAGACTACAGGAGTGGGTTGCCATTTCGTACTCCAGGGAATGTTACTGTTAGAAAATGCAATTATATATCGACCCACATCTGTGGCTTACATTAGATTTCTATTAGACAGCTTGCATCTAGATACAGTTTTCTCATTAAAAAAAAAAAGTCATTAGCTGGTCAAGAGAAGCCTCATGCTTTGTCTGCCTAAAACATGAACTGTAGATGAGGAAAGTCTTTAAGATGATTTGAATTATTAGTGAATTGGGAAGGCTGAGTTGGCTTAGTTGTCTGCTGGTAGAGATGCTAGAAACAGCTAAGCGTTATAACACAGCATTTTCCAAAATGGACACTTAAATTGCCTGCTCCCATGACATATGCCTTTTGGCCTCGGGTTTTTAAATGGTGAAACCAAAGACACTGTGTGACTTTTTTAAAAGGGATTTTAAATATGTTTTTGGAGAGGAGAGGCTCTTCCCACTTCCTTTAATAACCCGAAATCCATTTCTTCATTTATCTATTCATCAACAAATATTCAGTGAATTTTTTGTATGTGTGAGGTCCTGTTTTAGTGCTAAAGTTTTAAAAATTAAAACATAACATCTGAACTCAAGAAGGAGTTCAAGAACTTTTAGAATGACATAGTGAATAATTACCATAAAATATGATCAGTGCATCAGTGTTATAACAGACATGAATGTAATAATATTTTTGTTAGATCCTAGCTAGGAGTACATAGATGGGTTGAAAAGGCTTCACAAATAATGGATCTTGATATTTAAAAAAATAATTTTCCAAATGGAGAAAATATTTATTGGCACTTACCACGTGCCACAGTCAAGACTAAGTACTATCATGTGGGTTGTCTCTTAATTCCACAATCATGTTATATTAGTCTCCTCATTCTTATAGAAGGAATGCAGAATGTCTTTTTATTATAAATGATATTTTTAGTGTCAGAGAGCTGTGATATATGTCATGGTAGATGCTGGAGAAACAGCTGGTACATACGGTCAGTCCTGGAGAAGTGTCTGCTTACAATGAGTGGAGGAAAAACAAGGTTGCTGAGATTATGATCAGAGGATGTCAGAGCTGGGAGAACAGCCCAAAGCCCATTCAATTCAACTCTTTGCTTTTAAAGATGAAGCCCAGAGAATTCAATTGACTCACCTAATATAATTAAATGACAAAGGAAGACTGAATGAGAGCCTAGGGCTTCTCTCCTGAAGTGCACACCTTTTTTCCCAATAGTGCACGGCCGCAGCTTCCCTGGCGACTCAGTGATAAAGAACCCTTATGCAATGCAGGAGACCTGGGTTTGATCCCGGGATCAGGAAGATCCCCTGGAGAAAAGAATGGCTACTCACTCCAGTATTCTTGCCTGGAGAATTCCGTGGACAGAGGAGTCTGGCAGGCTACAGTCCATGGGGTCACAAAGAGTAGAACAACTGAGTGGCTAACACTTTCACAGCTTGTTAAACCCATGACTACAGAAAACAATTCTCTCGGGAGCAAGCTTTGATAACGATGCATCCCTTACTGCTCACTGTTCACAGCAATTTTTCAGCTAGTTTGTACACAACTCCTTTCTGTATTCTACTGTTTAGAGTCGCAGTTACAATATTACTGATAATTTTTCACTAATTTCTCCAGTTTTGAAATCCTGATGATTTTCTCTCCTCTTTCCTTGCTTTCCTGAATACTTGTTCCTTTAACAGAACAACAGAACTGGTCTTATTGAGATAGTTGTGCTAATACTAATATAGGGCTTTAAGATATACACAGGACTCTAGAGCTTCCCAGGAAATCAGCTTGACACATAATTACTGGTCTTACTTTAAATGAAGTGCTTTGCTGAGACTCTGAAGATAGATAATTATCTGGACTCTGGGGTCAGGGGCTTTATAGCTGGTGGGGAAATGTATGTAAATATTAATAATAACAGATATTGAACACATATTCATCTAAGTGTTTACCCCTATTATATTATCTAATATTTATAGCAATTCTATGAAGTGTATTCTCTTATGTATCTAATTAAAGGGAAAACTGTGGCAAATTATGTAAATAACTTTCTCAAAGCCTCACTGCTGGAAAATGATGGAGCCATGATGCAAACCCAGCCAATTTGACTCTAAAGTAGTCATTCTTAATCTCTAAACTAACTGGCTCCTACTAATCTGAATAAATACAGAATGCAGGGTATGAATATTCTGTGAATGCAAAAGTAAACTGGGAGACAGACGACTTCATGGAGGATGTGTTTTGGTGGCCAAGTCTGGGAAAAAATAAAGTAGGGAGAGCTTGATGGGAGGTGAGGAAAGAAAAGCATCTCAGGTTGGTGGAGACATGATCTGTTAAGAGCTTGAGAGTGGTAGAGGATGTTGGTTTCAGAACAGAATGTGCAGAAAGAAGAGAGTCTGAAGAGGTTGGCTTGAGCTGTTGGAAACCTCAGTATTATACTATAGGATGTGAACTTACAGTTATAAAGAAACGGACAGGTACTAAAAACGTTTTAAAGTTTTTGAGGAAGGAAACAACAAGAATCGATGTATTTTAGGAATAATCACCTTAGAAGCAGTTTGAAGAATTAAAGCCTGGGGATTATGACAATCTTTCATGTTAAAATTTGGAATCATACGAAGATAACACCAGTAGGAATGGAAATTAGAAGGGCATATGTGAGCTTTATGGAGTTAGATGATAACAAAACTTGGTGGGAAGCAGGTTATAAAGAAATGAGAGTGGACGAGATTGGATATTAAGGCTTCTTTTCTGCCTGAGTTGAAGAGAATGAGAGCGTTTCCCTGAGATCTGGAAAACAAAAGTGGAGGCATGTGTGGAAGGCAAGAAAACAAAATTAAGCTTAGACAAGCTGTGCTTTCTTGTTTATTCATGAAATATGCATGCATCAGTTTACAATAGACTTTGTGTTATATTCTCGAAATACAATAAAGAACAAGAAGACAAGGTCCCTGTCTTCAGGACACTTACAGTCTATGGTAGGGAGACAGACAGTGAACAAATAAATATAGAAATTGAAGTATTTAATTACAGTGCTACAAAGGAAGGATGCCATCAGACCTTCATGGAAACTGAATCCAGAAAATTCAGGAATCCTTCCATGAAATAGTCATTTAGGCAGTCATATTTAGGTAATATTTAAATCAGGAATAGTCTTCAGCCAGCCTGAGAAGAATAACATGATTTCAGGCTAAAGAAACAGCATATTTCAAGCCATTTCCTTTAGTGGGAAGGGATTTGATGAATTCCAAGAAGTTAAGAGAGATATCAGTGAAGGTTGACACTTAGAAGAACGCAGATCATGAAACACTTTGTAAACTATGTAAAGAGGGTTTTGTTTTTTTTTTTTAACTTTTTCTTAAAAAGGCAATGTGATAGCATTAAACAATGTGAAGTGTGAAAGAAACAAGTTCAGACAAGAGTGGATTTATGAAGGCAAGGTCAGAAAGAGAATTTAAAAGTTTTTGCTATAATACTGACGAGAGATGATGGTGGTGTAAAAGAAACTGGAAGTATATTCTGAAGACAAAAAAAATGTGTGTCTCACTGACTCGTGGTACATGAAGGTAGGAAGGAGGTGTCAATAAAGCCTTCCCAGATGTCAAGGATGAGAACTGAGTGCATGACTGTGCTATTTCCAGAAGTGAGAAGTATTGGAAGAGAAAAATATTTTCAGGGGGAAGATGACAGTGCTTTCAGGAGAATACGCTCGCAGTATTTTCAGGGGAAGATGATTAGGACATTCTGAGTGTCAAGCATTTTCATGAGACACCTTAGCACCTAGTTCTTCTAGTTGTCATCATTCTTAGTTT
Organism: Dama dama; assembly: GCF_033118175.1. Lineage (NCBI taxonomy): Eukaryota > Metazoa > Chordata > Mammalia > Artiodactyla > Cervidae > Dama > Dama dama. The sequence goes on along the minus strand of NC_083698.1, from coordinate 26,852,457 downwards.
TCACATTGTGGCCCCCAGCAGTTCCCAGGTCATATCATCACCAGACGTAGGCCATTAGAAAAGATGGTCTGCTTCCTAGCTGATGAAACAAAATGTCTAAACTCCATTCTCTTTTTCTCAGTTGACCTTACTTGTATCTTGTGGTCACATCTGAAGCAATCACTGTGACAAGAGGACAGAACCTGCTAATGTATTAAACCTGGATCACAGCTCTGGGGGGTGGGGGATGAGAAGCACATGCCTAACAGTGAGGGATGGATGGTTTTCTAGCAGAAAAACGAAGTGTAATTGCCAGAAGATGGATAAATACATCCTGAAGAGCAAAATAGCAACGTTCTACCACCACACATAATAAGCAATGCCATAGTAGTGAAAAAAGATAAAAACAAATAGTTTGGAATTCAGAGAGGACATCGTGAGCAAGATGGGGGGAACTCTTGTTTCTGAGTTCAGATACAGATCTGTACTTGATATACAGTTGAGAGACACTGTTGGCAGAGAAGTAATAGTTCTTCTACAAAGCGCACAGAGTGAGATGAGAACTCTTTTGGAATAGCAGCTGATAGCATGAGGTGGAAAAAGAGCCCAAGCATAGAGACTGAGGAGGGGTGGATAGAAAAGTAAGAGGACAACTGATGAATTCAATGTGATAGAACCCAGTGAGGAGAGACCATTTTAAAAATAAAGGAATGATCAGTTAAGTGACACTGATAATCTGAATGGGCTATTTTAGTGACATGTGGGGGTAAAAACTATTCATATTACTTTATTTATACACCAAATAATTACTAAGAACTTACTGATTGTTGGGCTTCCCCCGTGGCTCCATGGTAAAGAATCCACCTGCAATGCAGGAGATACAGTTTCTATCCCTGTGTCAGGGAAATCCCCTGGAGGAGGACATGGCAACCCACTCCAGTATTTTTGCCTGGAGAATCCCATGGACAGAGGGGTCTTTCAGGCTGTGGTCTATGGGGTCTTGAAAAGAGTCAGACATGGCTGAAATGACTGAGCACACACTGATTGTTAAGTACTGTGGCCAAGGACCTTACTCTTCCATTCCAAAAATTTAGTAGTGTGTAATATAAGCCAGATCCCATGCCAGGTTTCTGGTAGGAGTAAGGTACTTTGTTGTTCAGTTGTGACCCCATGGACTGCAGCACGCTAGGCTTCCCTGGCCTTCCCTATATCCCAGAGTTTGCTCAAACTCATGTCCATTGAGTTGATGACTTCATCCAACCATCTTATCCTCTGTCGCCCCCTTCTCCTCCTTCCTTCAATCTTTCCCAGCATCAGGGTCTTTTCTGGTAAGGTGCTGGTGGTAGTTATAAACCAGAATAAAAAATAGTCTCTTTCTTAAAGAGCCTACTGTCTAGTGATATAGATAAACATATATCAAGAGAAATATAATAAGGACCATAAAAAGAGGCACACAAAGTAACTATGAGAATTCAGGGGAAAGAAGATGGGAGTCACAACTGTTGTGATTAGAGATGGGCCCTGGAGAATAGGTAAGAATGAGAAAATTTTGTTAGCAGAGAAGTAAATACAGGCAAAGATGATAGACTGAGAGTTTCCAGGGATTATTAAGTCTGCTTTGGTTGTTAGGATATCAGTAGGAGATCAGTTCACAGATTAGGTTGGAACTATCCATCTGGGCCCTCATGACAGGCCTAGAAGTTTGTGGAGCCACTAGAAGCAAAAAAAAAAAAAAAAAAAAGTGTGAGGTCCTAAAATCATGATCAGAAAGAACTTCAGATGACACTGGAGAAACAGAAGGCAGAGGGACTCTCCGGAAAGCTCTTAGATAATCCAGGAGAGGATGGTGAGGGTGTGAACAAAATCAGAGGTTCATTGTGAATGTAGAATTAATAGCACATGGCCATTGATTTAATAAAAGTGATATGCAAAGGAGGAAAAATCAGAAGTGCCTCTGAGTTTTAAAGAATAGTATTAAGAGTGATAGAAATAGTAAAGTGATGAATGAAAGCAGACTGAAGACTCGTTTTGTGAGTATCTCTGCTGAATCTCTTTCCTTGACGTCAATGTATCTGGTTGTGAGTACACTGAATTGCACAATGATTGCAAGCTGAGCAAAAAACAGATGAAGCTTTCATGATGACCAACATCACATGTTATTCTCTGGTCTCTTGGAACATGAACCCGCTTTACACATGACATTTTATTTCAAAACATCATGTTCAGAAGGGAGTATTGTTGGCAACACTTATAATACTGCCCTTGCATCAAATAGAAATTAGTACTTTTGATAATTACTTACTAGAATGTAGTCCACTGACAAACTCTCCAGTCTTGTTCATTGCAGCTCAGCATATCAGGACTAGAACTCGGAGAGAATAGTGCACTGAGTGCATACTGATTTGATGTGTGTTTTCATTCCAATCCCAAAGAAAGGCAATGCCAAAGAATGCTCAAACTACCGCACAGTTGCACTCATCTCACATGCTAGCAAAGTAATGCTCAAAATTCTCCAAGCCAGGCTTCAATAGTACATGAACCATGAACTTGCACATGTTCAAGCTGGATTTAGAAAAGGCAGAGGAACCAGAAATCAAATGGCCAACATCCTTTGGCCATCATCAAAAAAGCAAGAAAGTTCCAGAAAAACATCTACTTCTGTTTTATTGACTATGCCAAAGCCTTTGACTGTGTGGATCACAACCAACTGTGGAAAATTCTTAAAGAGATGAGAATACCAGACCACCTGATCTGCCTCCTGAGAAACCTGTATGCAGGTCAGGAAGCAACAGCTGAAACTGGACATGGAACAACAGACTGGTTCCAAATAGGAAAAGGAGTATGTCAAGGCTGTATATTGTCACCCTGCTTATTTAACGTGCATGCAGAGTACATCATGAGAAATGCAGGGCTGGAGGAAGCACAAGCTGGAGTCAAGATTGCCGGGGGAACTATCAATAACCTCAGATATGCAGATGACACCACCCTTATGACAGAGAGTGAAGAGGAACTAAAGAGCCTCTTGATGAAAGTGAAAGAGGAGAGTGAAATAGTTGGCTTAAAGCTCAACATTCAGAAAACTAAGATCATGGCATCCGGTCCCATCACTTCATGGCAAATAGATGGGGAAACAATGGAAACAGTGACAGACTATTTTTTTGAGCTCCAAAATCACTGCGGATGGTGACTGCAACCATGAAAATAAAAGATGCTTGCTCCTTGGAAGAAAAGTTATGACCAACCTAGACAGCATATTAAAAAGCAGAGACATTACTTTGCCAACAAAGGTCCATCTAGTTAAAGCTATGGTTTTTTTCAGTAGTCATGTATGGATGTGAGAGGTGTACCATAAGAAAGCAGAGTACCGAAGAATTGATGCTTTTGAACTGTGGTGTTGGAGAAGATTCTTGAGAGTCCCTTGGACAGCAAGGAAATACAACTAGTCCATCCTAAAGGAAATCAGTCCTGAATATTCATTGGAAGGACTGATGCTGAAGTTGAAACTCCAATACATTGGCCACCTGATATGAAGAACTGACTCATTGGAAAAGATCCAGATGCTGGGAAAGATTGAAGGTGGGAGAAGGGGACAACAGAGGATGAGATGGTTGGATGGCATCACTGACTCCATGGACATGAGTTTGAGTAAACTCCAGGAGTTGATGATGGACAGGGAGGCCTGGCATGCTGCAGTCCATGGAATCTCAAGGAGTCGGACATGACTGAGCAACTGAACTGGACCGAACTGAACCCACATCCATACAGGGGCAAATATACATACAGTTTTGGCATAAGAGAAGATTTTATGATAAGAAAATAATATCAAAAAATGGATGTATAAAAAAAATGGATGCATAAATTTTTAAAAAATAATTCCTGTCAGGAATTCATTGGTCTATACTCATCAATTATAATATTCAGAAGTATTATAATTGTAACACTTATGAATAGCTCCAATTGCTTATGGTTTATTGGATATTATAAATTACACTAAGCGCCAAGCACACCATTAGAATTATCTCATTAATCATGTTAATATCACTGTAAGATAAGTACGAGGGTATCTGTAGTAGTGTATCCATTTTATTAATAAGTGTGTGCATACTCAGTCCTATCCAACTCTTTGTGACCATATGGATTGTAGCCCATTAGGCTCCTCTGTCCATGGGATTCTCCAGGCAAGAATACTGGAGTGGGTTGCCAATTCTTCCTACAGGGGAATCTTCCCAACCCGGGGATTGAACCCAGATCTCCCATGTCTCTGACATTGTAGGTGGATTCTTTACTGCTCTGCCACCTGGGAAGCCCATAAGTTTTACAGATGGGGAAATGAGAGTTAAGACTTAAGGTAGCTGCTTAAGTCCCACTAATATGTGGCATAACCAGATTTAAAACCCATGTGTTCCTGACTCCAAAGTATACCCTTAACACTGTACTCCATCCATTTATTCAAGCTCTGGCTATATAAAGCAGCACTGGTTCTACACCCCAGACCTTAGTGAACAGCACCCATTGATTAATCATTTCCCAGAATGAGAAATGTCCTGAAACATAAATACAGCTCCAACAATTCTTCAGAATACCCAGCAGCTCAGCTTGAAAAGGCATTGCAGATACCTTTTTTCCACCTGTAATTCTATTCTGTGAGCTGACACACAGCCATCATGCTGTCTTGTCAAGAGAACTAGATTATTTTTTCTTCCAATATTTGTGTTTCTTCTTCATGTCATTTAACAGAGAAACCATGAAACCTACATTTTCCTAGTTCTTCACATTAAAAATAATAATAATAATAACAACCATATCTTTTTCCTTAATTTAGATGTTCTTATTTTTTTCCTCCAGAAATCAAACTTAAAATTGCATTCCATTTTTCACAATTCCCCTCAATTTCTCCCAAGTATTACAGTTAGTTCTCATAGACACTTTTGGAAAAAAAACACTATTCAAGGAAATGAGCATTGGGAAATTATAACCTCTACAACAAATATTTAAAAAGAGCACAAAACACATTTCTCCCTCAGAGCTTCTGAAGCTGTATCTTGGTGATAAATTGTGGAAGCCCCACTTTATTTCTGAGAGATTAATGTTACTTTTATTGAGCTGTGTAAATTATAAAACTTTAAAATTACTGGATTATGGATAGTGTTTGTTTAAAAACTTTGAAACACTGTAGGGATTCCCAGGTAGCTCAGGGGTAAAGAATCTGCCTGCCAAAGCTGGAGACACTGGAGACTTGGGTTTGATCCCTGGGTCAAGAGTATTCCCAGGAGAAGGAAATGGCAACCCACTCCAGTATTCTTGCCAGGAAAATTCCATGGACAGAGGAGCCTGGTGGACTACATTCCATGGGGTTGCAAAGAGGCAGACAGACTGAGCACACACAAGCATTGAAGACCCCGTATATTTTCATCTGTTATCCTGTTTGAGTACAGATGGCCTGGAATAGACAAAAGAAGGCCAAAAGGCCACTGTTTGAAAGTATCTATCACCCAACAGCAAATTTCCATCCATTTAAGATTGAGAAGTGTTAATTATTCCACAATACAAATAACAATAGATAGGGTAAACTTATGGACCAGACAGAAGCCTGCCAGGCTCCTCTGTCTGTGGGGATCTTCCAGGCAAAACTACTGGAGTGGGTTGCCATGCCCTCCTCCAGGGGATCTCCCCAACCCAGGGATCAAACCCTCATCTCATGCATCTCCTACACTGGCAGGCAGGTTCCTTACTACTAGCGATGCCTTGTTGTTGTTCAGCCACTCAGTCCTGTCCGACTCTTTGTGACCCCATGGAGTGCAGCACTCCAGGCTTCCCCATCCTTCACCATCTCCAGGAGTTTGCTTAAATTCATGTCCATTGAGTCAGTGATGCCATACAACCATCTTGTCCTCTGTCGTCCCCTTCTCCTCCCACCTTCAATCTGTCCCAGCATCAGGGTCTTTTCTAATGAGTCGACACTTCGCATCAAATGGCCAAAGTATCGGAGCTTCAGCTTCAGCATCAGTCCTTCCAATGAATATTCAGGACTGATTTCCTTTAGGATTGACTGGTTTGATCTCCTTACAGTTCAAGGGACTCTCAAGAATCTTCTCCAACAAAACAATTCAAAAGCATCAATTCTTCAGTGCTCAGTTTTCTTCGTAGTCCAACTCTCACATCCATACATGACCACTGGAAAAACCATAGCTTTGACTAGACAGAACTTTGTTGGCAAAATAATGTCTCTGCTTTTCAACATGCTGTCTAGGTTTATCAGAGATTTCCTTCCAAGAGCAGCCTTTAATTTCATGTCTGCAGTCATAATCTGCAGTGATTTTGAAGCCCAAGAAAATAGTTTGTCACTGTTTCCATTGTTTTCCCATCTGTTTGCCATGAAGGACTGGGACTAGATGTCATGATCTTAGTTTTTTTGAATACTGAGTTTTAAGCCAGCTTTTCACTCTCCTCTTTCACCTTCATCAAGAGGTCTTAGTTCCTCTTTCCGTTTCTGCCATAAAGCTGGTGTTATTTGCATATTGGAAGCTATTGATATTTCTCCCAGCAAACTTGATTCCAGCTTGTACTTCATACAGCCTGGCATATTGCATGATGTACTCTGCATGTAAATTAAATAAGGGTGAGAATTTATAGCCTTGACATACTCCTTTCCCAGTTTGGAACCAGTCTGTTGTTCCATGTCCAGTTCTAACTGTTGATCTGCATATAGGTTTCTTAGGAGGCAGGTGAATTAGTATGGTATTCCCATCTCTTTAAGAATTTTCCAATGTGTGATATGATCCACACTGTCAAAGGCTTTTGCTTAGTCAATGAAGCAGAAGTAGATGCCTTTTTCTGGAATTCTCTTCCTTTCTCTATGATCCAGTGGATGTTGGCAATTTGATATCTAGGTTCCTCTGCCTTTTCTAAATCCAGCTTGAACATCTGAAAGTTCTCCGTTCATGTACTGTTGAAGCCTGGCTTGGAGAATTGCGAGTATTACTTTGCTAGCATGTGAAATTCATGCAACTGTGCAGTAGTTTGAACATTCTTTGGCATTGCTCTTCTTTAGGACTGGAATGAAAACTGACCTTTTCCAATCCTGTGGCCACTGCCCAGTTTTCCACATTTGCTGGCATACTGAGTGCAGCATTTTCACAGCATCATCTTTTAAGATTTAAAATAGCTCAACTAGAATTCCATCACCTCCAATAGCTTTGTTCGTAGCGATGCTTCCTAAGGCCCACTTGATTTTGCACTCAAAGATGTCTAGCTTTAGGTGAGTGAGCACACCATTTTGGTTATCTGAGTCATTAAGATCTTCGTATAGTCCTTCTATGTATTTTTGCCACCTCTTCTCAATATCTTCTGCTTCTGTTAGGTCCATACCATTTCTGTCCTTTACTGTGCCCATCCTTATATGAAATTTTCCCTTGGTATCTCTAATTTTCTTGGAAGAGATCTCTAGTCTTTCCCATTCTGTTGTTTCCTTCTATTTCTTTGCATTGTTCACTGAGGAAGGCTTTCTTATCTCTCCTTGATATTCTTTGGAAATCTGCATTCAAATGGGTTTATCTTTCCTTTTTTCCTTTGCCTTTCACCTCTCTTCTCTTCTCAGCTATTTGTAAAGCCTCCTCAGACAACCATTTTGCCTTTTAGCATTTCTTTTTCTTAGGGATGGTTTTGATCACTGCCACCTGTACAGTGATACAAACCTGCATCCATAGTTCTTTAGGTAATCTATCACATCTGATTCCTTGAATCTATTTTCCACTTCCACTGTATAATCGTAAGGGATTTGATTTAGGTCATACCTGAATGACCTAGTGATTTCCCCTACTTTCCTCAATTTAAGTCTGAATTTGGCAATAAGGAGTTCGTGATCTGAGCCACAGTCAGTTTCCCATCTTGTTTTTGCTGACTGTATAGAGCCTCTCCATCTTTGGCTGCAGAGTATATAATCAGTCTGATTTCGGTATTGACCATCTGGTGATGTCCCTATATAGAGTTGTCTCTTGTGTTGTTGGAAAATGGTGTTTGCTATGACCAGTGCATTCTCTTGGAAAAACTCTTGTTAGCCTTTGCCCTGCTTCATGTTTTACTCCAAGGCCAAACCTGCCTGTTACTCCAAGTAGCTCTTGACTTGCTATTTTTGCATTCCAGTCCCCTATGATGAAAGGACATCTTTCTTTGCTCTTAGTTCTAGAAGGTCTTGTAGGTCTTCATAGAACCATTCAACTTCAGCTTCTTTGACATTAGGGGTTGGGGCATAGACTTGGATTACTGTGATATTGAATGGTTTGCCTTGGAAACAAACAGAGATCATTCTATTGTTTTTGAGATTGCACCCAAATACTGCATTTCAGATGCTTTTGTTGACTATGAGGGTTACTCCACTTCTTGTAAGGGATTTTTGCCCACAATAGTAGATATAGTTGTCATCTGAATTAAATTCGCCCATTCTACTCCATTTTAGTTCACTGATTGCTAAAATGTCGATGTTCACTTTTGCCATCTCCTGTTTGACCACTTCCAATTTACCTTGATTCATGCACCTAACATTCCAGGTTCCTATGCAATATTGTTCTTTACAGCAGTGAACTTTACTTCTGTCACCAGACACATCCACAACTGGGTGTTGTTTTTGCTTTGGCTCAGCTTCTTCATTCCTTCTGTAGCTGTTTCTCCATCTTCTTCAGTAGCATATTGGGCACCTACCGACCTGGGGAGTTCATCTTTCCATGTCATATCTTTTGCCTTTTCATACTGTTCATGGGGTTCTCAAGGCAAGAATACTGAAGTGGTTTGCCATTCCCTTCCCCAGTGGACCATGTTTTGTCAGAACGCTCCACCATGACCTGTCCATCTTGGATGGCCCTGTGCAGCGTGGCTCATAGTTTCATTGAGTTAGACAGGCTGTGATCCATGTGATCAGTTTGATTAGTTATCTGTGATCATGGTTTTCATTCTGTCTGCCCTCTGATGAATGAGGAGAAGAGGCTTGTGGAAGCTTCCTGATGGGAGGGACTGGCTTAGGGGAAAACAGGGTCTTCTTGCTCTGGTGGGCATGGCCATGCTCAATAAATCTTTAATCCAGTTTTCTGTTGATGGGTGAGACTGTGTTCCCCCCCTGTACTTTGGCCTCAGGCCAAACTATGATAGGGGTAATGGTGGTAATGGCCACCTCCTTAAAAAGCACTTATGCCAGCATGTACCACCTGGGAAGCCCTAATAATGATGAGAGACATCAATGATCTGAAAATCTGCTAGAAAGAAATCCTCTCCTGGATAAAATAAGATCTGCCAATTTATTGATTGTTTTTTAGGCAGTTCCATTGCTATCAGAGAAGGAACATTCTGGAGAGAGTGTTCAGAACAGAGAGTGACCATGAACAGGGCTGAGGAGCCAGGGCTTGTTTGCCCCTAGAGAAAACAGAGTTAATGGTGTCTTTGTCTTAAAATGTGGATAGTGGGAAGATACCACAGAGATAAAGCCCTAAGGCTTACTGAAAGAACTCTCTGACAATTTGAGTCACCTAATGATGAAAAAGGCTGATTCTTGATGGAGCAGATTGATCCAAAACTGTAAACACTTTTGTCAAGCAAGGAATGCAAGTACTAGAATGAGGTTGGTTATGACCGTATGATTCACTAACATCCTAGGTTTCAGAGCAACAGATTGAGTTTAGCCCCAGTAAATAGGAGGACTGTTTGTGAGCATTGTTTACTTGGAAGCAGGAGGATAAACAAGAGAAGATCTGGAGGAGCTGTTCAGTAACACAAGGCTCACAAAACGCCTTGACCTCCTTTTTCACCGGAAACAGAGCTCTCCAGGACACTGCGTACTATTCTGGATTATCACCAAGGGTTCTAACATATAAATATAAAACAAGGAAATGGTGTTTTCCTATATGGATTCTAATTTTTTTTTTTTTGCATGTAAAACCCACCCAAGTTGTAACTGGGAATTTAAATTGATGCCCTTCAGGATTTTGTAACCCAGTTCAAATATATTATTCACTTGGTGGGGACTTAAAGTCAAGGAGGGAAATGCTTTGATTAGTTTCTTCTATAACCAGTCCATCCTAAAGGAAATCAGTCCTGAATATTCATTGGAAGGACTGATGCTGAAGCTGAAGCTCCGATACTTCGGCCACCTGATGCAAAGAACTGACTCATTGGAAAAGACCCGGATGCTGGGAAAGATTGAAGGCGGGAGGAGAAGGGGACAACAGAGGATGAGACAGTTGGATGGCATCACCGACTCAACAGACATGAGTTTGAGTAAACTCTGGGAGTTGGTGATGGACAGGGAGGCCTGGCATGCTGCAGTCCATGGGATCGCAGAGTCGGACACGACTGAGCGACTGAACTGTATTACACTTTATCAGTATATCTTTCTCTGTCTTTAAGAAGCTCCCCCATCTTATTTTCCATCTTTTTCCTATTCATTCATTACTCTAAATGCTAAAGTATTATATTATTTCGTATGACTTTTCTGCACAGAGGGTCTTCCCAGGTGGTGCAGTGGTAAAGAATCTGCCAGCCAGTGCAAGAGATGCAGGAGACACAGGTTCGATCCCCGGGTCAGGAAGATCCCCTGGAGAAGGAAACGGCAACCCATTCCAGTATCCTTGCCTGGGAAATCCCAGGGACAGAGGAGCCTGGCAGTCTACAGTCCAGAGGGGTACAGAATCAGACACGACTGAGCACACACACACTGTAGAGAATCGGGAAAAGGCAGAAGAGGAAAACTAACATTGAAATCACCAAAGGTTCCACCACTCAGAGATTCGTGGTAATGGTTTAGTCACTAAGTCTTGTCCAACTCTTGCAACCCCATGGACAGAGAAGCCTGGCAGGCTAAAGTCCATAGGATTCTCCAGGCAAGAATACTGGAGTGGGTTGCCATTTCCTTCTCCAGGGGATCTTCCCAACCCCGAAATTGAACCCGGGTATCCTGCATTGTAGACAGATTCTTTACCAACTGAGCGACAAGGGAAGCCCACTCAGAGATTATTCACTGTTTATATTGTGACATATTGCCTTACATTTGTATGAAAATAATAATTTTTGCAATATAAGCAGTGTGCATAAATTTTTTGCTTTCCAGTGTTTGTTAAATTTAAAATATTATGTTATAACCATTTCATCAGGACCTAACCTATTCAAAGTAAACACGGTTTTAAAGACTAAAGTTTAGTTCTTTGGTCCAGTGTTCTGCTTCCACATGGTTTCATACATTTACTTAAGACTACTATTGTCTATACCTCCTAAAATAGATTTGCCTTTAGTTCAGTTCAGTTCAGTCCCTTAGTCGTGCCCAACTCTCTCTGCGACCCCATGGACTGCAGCACACCATCACCACCTCCCAGAGCTTACTCAAACTCATGTCCATTGAGTCAGTGATGCCATCCAACCATCTCATCCTCTCTTGTCCTCTTCTCCTCCTGCCCTCAATCTTTCCCAGCATCAGGGTCTTTTCAAATGAGTCAGTTTTTCACATCAGGTGACCAAAGGATTAGAGTTTCAGCTTCAGCATCAGTCCTTCCAACGAACACCCAGGACTGATCTCCTTTAGGATGGACTGGTTGGATCTTCTTGCAGTCCAAGGGACTCTCAAGAGTCTTCTCCAACACCACAGTTCAAAAACATCAATTCTTGGCACTCAGCTTTCCTTATAGTCCACCTTGCACATGCATACATGACTACTGGAAGGACCATAGCTTTGACTAGATGGACATTTGTTGGCAAGGTAATGTCTCTGCTTTTTAATATACTGTCTAGGTTGGTCATAACTTTTCTCCCAGGGAGTAAACGTCTTTTAATTTCATGGTTGTAATCACCATCTGCAGTGACTTTGGAGCCCCCCAAAATAAAGTCTGTCAGTATTTCAACTGTTTCCCCATTTATTTGCCATGAAATGATGGGACCAGATGCCATGATCTTGGTTTTCTGAATGTTGAGCTTTAAGCCAACTTTTTCACTCTCCTCTTTCACTTTCATCAAGAGGCTTTTAGTTCCTCTTCACTTTCTGCCATAAGGTGGTGTCATCTGCATATCTGAGATTATTGATATTTCTCCTGGCAGTCTTGATTCCAGCTTGTGCTTCATCCAGCCCAGCGTTTCTCATGATGTACTCTGCATATAAGTTAAATAAGTAAGGTGACAATATACAGCCTTGACATACTCCTTTTCCTATTTGGATCCAGTCTGTTGTTCCATGTCCAGTTGTAACTGTTGCTTCCTGACCTGCATACAGGTTTCTTAAGATGCAGGTCAGGTGGTCTGGTATTCCTATCTCTTTAAGAATTTTCCACAGTTGGTTGTGATCCACAATAAAGCAGAAATAGATGGTTTTTTTTTTTTTTTTTCTGGAACACTCTTGCTTTTTCAATTATCCAGTGGATGTTGGCAATTTGATCTCTAGTTCCTCTGCCTTTTCTAAATCCAGCTTGAACATCTGCAATTTCACGGTTCAAGTACTGTTGAAGCCTACCTTGGAGATCTTAGTAGAGCATTCCAACTTTCTACCTGACTTCAAAATGTCTTCTTTAACTGATAAACTGATTTCTTCTTGTCTCTCCATCAGAGAATTAAGCATCCTTAGAATTTTGACTTTCCTTTTTAAGCTTGAAAATTAAAAGTCTTTTCATAACTGCTTCTTTCCTTAGACATGCTAGTACTGGTATCAGAGTCAGCATGAGACAGTGGAGGGTGTGCATAACGTAGCGGCTGCCAGTTTTGTATTTGAATCCTGATCCGGCAATGCCGGAGACCTGGGTTCAATCCTAGGTCAGAAAGATCCCCTGGAGGAGGGCATGGCAACCCACTCCAGTGTTCTTGCCTGGAGAATTCCATGGCCAGAGGAGCCTGGTGGGCTGCAGTCCAGGGGGTCACAGAGAGTCAGACATGATTGAGTGATTAAGCACAGCACATACATTTTGTACATTTCTGCCATTCGTTAACTTTACATACCATCCAAACATATCTTGGAAAAGATCACATATTTTTCTCAACTTTAGGTTCTTCTTATGTAAAACAGACTGGTTTTGTGAACTGAAACATGTTTAAATTTTCTTTTTTACTTTAAACCAATGTGAATAAGTTAATAAGTCAATGTTTATATTAATAAGTTTCCTTCCAGTGTTTTGATAAAACTTCCTATCTGTTCTCACCTAGCTCTGTCATCATCCTGTTTTGGTCAGCTACACAATAAGTACCTTGAAAACTATAAGGTTGAACAGAGGAAATTTCTCTATAGTAATTATGTATAGTCTTTATCCTAAAGGGAAATTAAAGGACTTTTAGGAAGGCAGAAGGACATCCAAATAATGTCCAAGATATCATTATAATTACCATAAAGCTACATGGGAGAATAACTGATAGAAATAAATCCATCCCATGAGAAGGTTAATTAGTTGAAGGGAGAAAGTTTAAAAAAAAAAAAAAAAGTCACTCCCAGCTAAAGACCAGTATTTCTGTTGTAAACTGAAAAACAATCCTGTAGATTAATTGGTAGCTGCTGCCATCAAGTGGTAGGAAAATATTTCTTCAAAGATAAGGATCCAATAGCCTTTTGGGGGAAAAGCTTCCTTATCACAATTTAGTAATTACCCATGGTCCCGAATTTATTTCATCCCTTCCTATTGCATAATAACTATCCAAAACCTGATCTTCATTAGATGCTCATCTGTCTTTGATTTATATTACCACACTATCAAAGTATCTTTCTGTTCAAAGAGAAAACTTAAGGCTTATTTTGATGTCTGTCCCAGGAGCTTTCTCCAATACAGAAAGAAAAAAGAAATATAAATACAATGAATGCTGAGAGAGTTGGGATAAAGTCATGATGGGGAGACCCTAATGTAGTTCAGAAAGATGGATGCTTGAGCTTTGCCACTTACCAGATACATGATGTGACAAAAATTGGTCATAGGATCTGTTTTCTTAATTGCCTATAAGGATTCAATTCCATGATATATATGTAAAATGTTTAGCCCAGAGCCTGGTATCCTCCAGTGCTCGACAAATGATAGCCAGTTCTTTTTATTACTATGACTGTTACACTACACTATAATTGTATGACTATATACGACATTTATGGGCTTACCTTGACGGTTCAGATGGTAAAGAATTTTCCTGCAATGCAGGAGTCCTGACTTGGACCCTTTGGTCGGGAAGATCCCCTGGAGAAGGGAATGGTAACTCACTCCAGTTATTGTTTCCTGGAGAATTCCATGGATATAAAAGCCTGGGGGGCTACAGTCCATGGGATCCCAAAGAGTTGGACACAACTGAACAACTAACACTACACTACAGGACATTATAATATAGTATTAGCCTATACTATTACCTCCCCCTAGTCCTAAATAAATATGTATTGTCATTACAGTTAGTAATAATATAACTCAATGCAGCCCTAAAAAGCTTTAGGTTAAGAAGATAAAGGGTTTCCCAAGTGGTACTAATAGTAAAGAACTCACCTGCCAATGCCAGAGACACAAGAGATGTGGGTTCTATCCCTGGGTCAGTTTGGAAGATCCCCTGGAGAAGCAAATGACAACCCACTCTAGTATTCTTACCTGGAAGATCCCATGGACGGAGGTGCCTAGTGGGCTACAGTCCATGGGATCGCAGAGTCGGACTTGACTGACTGACTAACACTTTCAAAGAGAACAAGGGTGAAAATACAGGAATGAAGAAATATTCATTCAGTCCATATCTGATGGTTTGTCCTTCCTGCTGAGGTTCTCTTAAATTTTTGGATAGATATTAATGGATAGAAGGTTTTATTAATTTTTAAGAAAGTGGCCTAAGATACAAAATCCCTATATGATGCCAATTATAATTTTATACACTAGAAACCATAGTCATCTATTATTAAGCTTAAATAAAATGGTAAAAATAGCATGGCTGTTTTGCCAGTTATAGTAAATGGTTGTCTGGCATTCTATATTCAGTAACCTCAAATAGTCAGTTTATACATTTATACGTTGTCTTCAGTAACTTATGGTTATGACAATAAATAGGTCAAGGCACTGAGGAGCCTAAAATGTCTTCTCTTTCCTTAAAGAGACAGCGTGGTGTCACATGTTTGTCACTGAACTCCAGTTCTTTCCAAGTTGGTCATCTAGTCATGCAGTATATTTCTCTCAACTAAAATGTCACTATACTTCTTAGAATCCTACTTCAAACTCTTGTCAAAGCGGTACCCACCAGTTCTCTGCAACCCAAGAGGTGGTCATACAGTCACTCCACCAAACATTACCAGAGGGACCTCATTAATGTTATGAGGAAGCCTAAGCTTACTCTGTGGACAGGTCTGTTCATTAGAAAACATTTCCTGGTAACGCATAGAAATCTCCATCCATATAACTCATATCCATTATTCTTGGTTCTAGAATTGAAATCTAAAAATAACAGGCAACATTTTAGGCTATGGCCATCTCCCAGAGAGGCTAAAGATCAGAATTTTGGATAGTCCTAGCTTCACTGTATAAATATGCATATCCTGCAGTAAGAAGGTACCTGTTCTGTGTAACTTACCTTTCAACAACCATGCAATGTCATGGATGGGGATTTTAATGGTCTCAGCACTTTAAAAGAAATAAAAATTAAGATCCTCTGAGTTATCTGATTTTTAAAAACTCTGGCTAGAATCAAATGTAATGCAGAACAGTCATCATTTTTTTATTAAATCAATTCACAGAATAATCCAAAGGATGATTTCAATTGGGAGCAGATGACCACAGAAGTGGCCTCTGGCCCTTTGTCTCCTAAGACTGGATCTGCTTTTGGAATCATCAGTATGGGGTCCTTCAAACAGGATGTGGGATGGAACCCAGCCTACATATTAAATGAGTTATGTACAAACAAGGGGGCCGTTTCTATGCATCTTATCATTTCTTTGCTAATTTTGCTCTTGTATCCCTTTGTTTTCTTTTTTTTTTTTAATCAAGTTCCTTTGAAAACATCAGCTTATTTTAGTTGTGTTGAGGGGATAAAATACAAAGGAATTTATTTTATGCTAGGGTTTGTTTACAACTGGGCTGCAGATACAGCTGGAAACCTCAAGCTAAGGTTGATAGTGCCTTTGAGGGAAAGAGAAGAAATTTCAAGGGGAAGGGTAAAGCTGAAGTGATAGTCATATTTGTATGGCTGTCCTTCCTATTATGGAGATTTGTCTTAAAAAACTTTCCCCTGGGAACATTTTATGACTTGTCTTATGAAAAAGAATCTTTTTTTGACAAGATGTTTCTAATACACTTGAAGTGAATGTGAAATGGGGTGGAGTGTACAAGAAGAGAAGATTTGGGTACCCCAATTTTCAGTTTTCATTGAACTTCTGCCACTGACTTCCTGTATGATTTTCTTTTTTTTTTTTTTTTTGGCATCTTATTCCTCTATCCACAAAATGGATATATTAAGGAGTTTTTTCAGCCTTCCCAGAAATACTGGGAGAGAGAACCCAAATAGTAAGTGTTGCAAACTTCTGAAAAAGTAAACTGTGGAAATTTGAGAATTTATACCAACAGAATACTTAAGAAACTGTTTCCATTTGGGGTTCTCTAACAGGAATCAAAATAAAGAGACCAGATGATGAGGGTAAAGGTTCATCTGCTTGGAAACTGTCTTCCAGTAAGGCTTGGTCTTTGAGCTGAAGGCTATTGATGGGCAGTGCAGCATTTAGTATCTTCTCCAAAGCCTATAACCCATTTTTTTAGTGCTCCAAAATTATTTCTTTTGCCGCATTATTATTTCTTCCTGTTATCTTTGTGGGGTTTTCAGTAAAAGCACACCTTAACTCCAGGAAATAGCAAATCTATCAGGTTTAACTTTTCTGCTACTTGAAGAGCCATCACCTGGTTGTCTGGCTGTATTGAGAGTTTAGGTTATATTTTTATTCACAGTGGTATCATAATACCACAAAGACATGTAAGTGTCCCTGCCACTGCTGGCCTAATAAACTTGCTGAGTAATAAAGAAATGAATCAGTGGATGACTTGAATTAAAATAATTCAAAATTATTTTATGATGGTCTTCTTTATCCAGAGAAAGCTGAAAGCCCTCCCATTTATAGCATAAATCAATGAAGCTCAGAAACCACAATTCAGAGCTATTCTGAAACCATTCAGAAACTCGGCATCTTCCCTGGGTTTTCTATTAGCTTAAGTTAATAAATGTTCTCTACCATATTCTACTTCAATTACAATGATTCCTTCCAAAATTTGGTCTTCAAAAACGTCACTCTCCAGATTCATTTCCCAGAATCCCTGAACAACCTGATTCATGTTCTTATATGATCTTGTACTTAAAATTTTTTAGGCAATGAAAAATGCATAATTTTATCAATTTTTTAAGTTTCCTAATGACCTCTTTTGAGAATTGTTGTACAATTGATGTACAAGTCTCCCTATTTACCTTGTCAAGCTTTTAGGGCTCTCTGGGAATCAAACTGAAGCCGGTACAGGAAAGATGTAATGCATGATTGCCATCATTTAAAACCTGTTTGAAGTAAACTAAATAGGTGTGTGGAGAGAAGGGACACTTCACCTTCTGAACTTATTAATAGCAACTTATTGATAGTGCTCTGCAACTCATTGGTTACCCATGGTTTATGGAAACATCTTATTCTAGTTCACTCTTTCCAGGCTTGCAAAGTTCATAGTTCTTTTATGTATACTGAAACATTCTGGCATAAATATATTCAGGAAAAAAATTGTAATTTCCTACTTGATCCAAAATATTCATTATGAGAACTGTGGCAAACAGAACTCCTGGCTAAGTAATATAAACTATAATACTGAACCACAGAGTGGAATAACATTCTCTGTGTTTATTGCACAAGATTAATCAACTGCTCCAGACTCTCCTAAATGAGAGAGGGAGACAGACAAAGAGGTGAACAGAGGAAGTTGGGCAAGAAAACTTCCCTTTTGGTAATGCCTTGTAGAGAAGCAATTCCTTCATTTCTTTGAGGCTCTTTGTGGAATACTGATAACCCCAACTTTGCTTCAGTCTAAGTGTTCTGATCACCAGAAATGATTCATCTTTATGGGCAACACAGGGGGGGAAAAAGCTTAAAAGACCTTATAAGCTCAAATATACCACCATTTCTTGATGGGAAAAATGAATCTTACAAAGATAAACCACTTCAAGCATTTCATGCAAAGGCATAAAGTATCTACAGCAGGCTCTAGAGAAAGCAACATCACCTTCCTCTCCCAGTGGCTGATGTATGGACAAGACACTCTTACCTCTGCTAGAATTCTTCTGTCAACTGGCCTAACACCTGGGAATGGAGAGAAAAGTGTTCTCTGTGAGGGTTTAAACCTTTCAGGAAAGAGAAGCAGCTTGCTCTAGCATGTAAGCCTAGGGAGTCTTCAGAGTCTGCCACTAGACATACATTCCTGCTCCCTTCAGGGCTGTTACTCCTATGCTAGGTTCCACGGCCGGCCAGTTCCTGGTAGGGTCTGCTCATCTAAGCCAAACTAGAGGGTTAAACCATTCCTTTGATTTTACAGCTAAGGTTCTCAACTTATAGGAAGGGTTAACAGTTACCTTGGAATTTATCCAAGATACAGATTTTTTTAATCCTATACCACCAAAATTTGATTCAAGAGAGGCTCATGACTGCATTTATAACAAGTATATCCATGTCATTATGATAAAAATGGTTTATGGTTCTCATTCTTGGGAAAATTCTTGCCAGTGCTTTGTAACTTAGGTCATTTGGGCTAAAGGGGGTCCAGTTATTAAGACGGCCAAAAGCATATTCTCAAAGACTATCCTTGGAGAAGAAAAAGGGTGTGGTGTGAGCAGCTTTATATAGTGTCTAAATCCAAAGAGTGTTTGGGGAAATCTTGTTACTTGAAGCTGCTGCTGCTAAGTCACTTCAGTCGTGTCCGACTCTGTGTGATCCCATAGACGGCAGCCCACCAGGCTCCCCTGTCCCTGGGATTCTCCAGGCAAGAACACTGGAGTGGGTTGCTATTACTTGAAGCTTGATAGATACATTTTCAGATGGGAGTTTTATGTGAAACACATGTCCTTAACTGGGGAGTGTGCCTTTACTTTCAGCGAGATCTTAACAAAGAATTTTAAGTAGAGTACATAAAGTCAAGATTATTTTAAATATGATAAGCCCTAAGGTCTGATGAAGATGATTTTAGGGATCCTACTCTGCTTGCCATTGTATTCACTTTTTCCCCAAAGGAAACACAAAAAGATAGTCTTGATAATTATATACCTTTAGTCATAGGCATTTCAGGACAGCCTATTGCTTATAATTGGAAAGTGAGAAACTCTTCTTGCTTTAGAATCTCTGCTTTCAGACATGCTTGGCTTGCCTGGTAACCACAGAATAACAGAGCAACTGACCGGATGATGGTTTAAAAAACTGTGTTCTCATTATTTGATGTCCTGAAGCTTTCTGTGATGTCCTTTGATTGTTTTTCATTATTTGATCTTGACTGACTGAAAAGTGTCTGGATTTCTTCTAGGAGCAAATTTCTGAATGGGATTGAGATAGAGTGTATTAAGATTAAAGGATAATTAAAGGGGAGATTAGACCATCATCACTCAGAATAGTTTACTATTGATCAGACCAGCAGATATCGATAATAGCATTCACAGGAAAGTACTGAGACACTGTCCAACTTCTAAATTCACCAAAGGGGAAAAAACTATTCTGGGTCTATATTGAAGCCAAGCTTGGTGTTCCGAGAGAAAATGAATCAACAGCTAGGATATATACACCCATTTGTAACTTTCCTAAATCTATTTCTCTCTCACAGAACCAAGAGCACAAATTCATGTAATGTTATAAATTATCATGCAATTAATAATTAATCAAACATTTTTAAAGAACACAACCTTTTTAATTCCAGAAGTACCTTATCATCTTTAAAAAGAATCTTCTTATAATTATCACTCAGTTCCAAGGTATTTTTTTTTTTTTAGTTTTTTATTTTTATTTTTGTAGAAAGGTCTACTTACACTGACATCTCCAGACCATCTGAGCTTGAGAAGGAAATTTTTGAAACCCACAAAGCTGTGACATTGAAAAGGTCCACACATCTAAATTATTTTTTAGAGAATTAACCTAATCTGATTAAACATGAGTATTTGGTAACAAAAGTTAATTGGAATTTGTTCAGTAAAAAACTAGCTGCACCCAGTTATACATCTTGCAGTTGTTGACGTTGTTCAGTCGCTCAGTTGTGTCTGACTCTTTTGTGACCCCATGGACTGCAGCACGCCAGCCCTCCCTGTCTTTCACCATCTCCTGGAGCTTCTTCAAATTCATGTCCATTGAGTTGGTGATGCCCTCCAACCATCTCATCCTCTGTCGTCCCCTTCTCCTCCTGCCTTCAATCTTTCCCAGAATCAGGGTTTATCTAATTAGTCGACTCTTCGCATCAGATGGCCAAAGTACTGGAGCTTCAGCTTCAGCATCAGTCCTTCCAATGAATATTCAGAACTGATTTCCTTTAATATTGACTGGTTTAATCTCCTTGCAGTCAAAGGAACTCTCAAGAATCTTCTTCAATACCACAGTTAAAAAGCATCAATTCTTCAATGCTCAGTTTTCTTCATGGTCCAACTTTTACATCCATACATGACTACTGGAAAAACCATAACTGACTAGACAGACGATTGTCACCAAAGTAATCTCTGCATTTTAGTACACTGTCTAGGTTTGTCATAGCTTTTCTTCCAAGGAGCAAGCATGTTTTAATTTCATGGCTGCAGTAGCCATCTGCAGTGATTTTTCAGCCCACAAAAATAAAGTTTATCACTGTTTCCATTTTATCCCCATCTATATGCCATGAAGTGATAGGACCAGATGCCACAATCTTCTTATTTTGAATGTTGAGTTTTAAACCAGCTTTTTCACTCTCCTCTTTCACCTTCATCAAGAGGTCTTAGTTCCTCTTCACTTTCTGCCGTAAGGCTGGTATCATCTGCATATCTGAGGTTATTGATATTTCTCCCAGAAATCTTGATTACATCTTGTGCTTCATCCAGCCCGGCATTTTGCATGATGTATTCTGCATATAAGTTAAATAAGCAGGGTGACAGTATACAGCTTGGCATACTCCTTTTGCAATTTGGAACCAGTCTGTTGTTCCATGCCCAGTTCTGACTGTTGCTTCTTGACCTGCATACAGATTTCTCAGGAGGCAGGTAAGGTACTCTGGTATTCCCATCTCTGTAAGAATTTTCCACAGTTTGTTGTCATCTATACAGTCAAAGGCTTTTGCATAGCCAATGAAACAGAAGTACATGTTTTTCTGAAATTCTCTTGCTTTTTCGATGATCCATAGGATGTTGGCAATTTGATCTCTGGTGCCTCTGCCTTTTCTAAATCCAGCTTGAGCATCTGGAAATTCCCGCTTCATGTACTGCTGAAGCCTGGCCTGGAGATATTGAGCATTACTTTGCTAGCATGTGAAATGAGTGCAACTGTGTGGTAGTTTGAGCATTCTTTGGCATTGCCCTTCTTTGGGATTGGAATGAAAACTGACCTTTTCTAGTCTTGTGGCCACTGCTCAGTTTTCCACACTGGCTGGCATATTGCATGCAGCACTTTAGCAGCATCAGCTTTTAGGATTTAAAATAGCTCAACTGGAATTCTATCACCTCCACTAGCTTTGTTCATAGTGATGCTTCCTAAGGCCCATTTGACTTCACACTCCAAGATGTCAGGGTCTTGATGAGTAATCATACCATCATGGTTATCTGAGTTATTAAGATCTTTTTTGTATAGCTCTTCTGTGTATTCTTGCCACCTCTTCTCAATATCTTCTGCTTCTGTTAGGTCCTTACCATTTCTGTCCTTTACTGTGCCCATCCTTGCATGAAATGTTCCATTGGTATCTCTAATTTTCTTGAAGAGATCTCTAGCCTTTCCCATTCTATTATTTTCCTATATTTCTATGCATTGTTCACTTAAGAAGGCTTTCTTATCTCTCCTAGCTCTTCTTTGTAACTCTGCATTCAAATGGGTATATCTTTCCTTTTCTCCTTTGCCCATAGTTTCTCTCCTTTTCTCAGCTATTTTGAGGCCTCTCAGACAACCATTTTGCCTTTTTGCTTTTATTTTTCCTAGGGATGGTTTTGATCACTGCCTCCTATACAGTGTCAAGAACCTCCATCCATAGTTCTTCAGGCACTCTATCAGATCTAATCCCTTGAATCTATTTTTCACTTCCACTGTATAATCATAAGGGTTTTGATTAAGATCATACGAGAAAGGCCTAGTGGTTTTCCCTACTTACTTCAATTTAAGTCTGAACTTTGCAATAAGGAGTTCATGATCTGAGCCACAGTCAGCTCCTGGTCTTGTTTTTGCTGACTGTATAGAGTTTCTCCATCTTCAGCTGCAAATATAATCAACCTGATTTTAGTATTGACCATCTGGTGATGTCCATGTGTAGAGTAGTCTCTTGTGTTATCAGAAGAGGGTGTTTGCTGTGACCAGTGCATACTATTGGCAAAACTCTGTTAGCCATTGCCCTTCTTCATTTTGTACACTAAAGCCAAACTTGCCTGTTACTCCAGATATCTTCTGATTTGCTACTTTTGCATTCCAGTCCCCTGTGATGAAAAGGACACCTTTTTTGGTGTTAGTTCTAGAAGGTCTTATAGGTCTTCATAAGCTAAGTCACTTCAGTCGTGTCTGACTCTGTGCGACCCCATAGACGGCAGCCCACCAGGCTCCCCCGTCCCTGGAATTCTCCAGGCAAGAACACTGGAGTGGGTTGTCATTTCCTTCTCTGATGCATGGGAGAGTAAAGTGAAAGTGAATTCGCTCAGTTGTATCTGACTCTTAGCGACCCCATGGACCGCAGCCTACCAGGCTCCTCCATCCATGGGATTTTCTAGGCAAGAGTACTGGAGTGGGGTGCCATTGCCTTCCCCACTAGGTCTTCATAGAACCGTTCAAATTCTTAGGCATTAGTGCTTGGGGCATTGACTTGGATTACTGTGATACCGAATGGTTAGCCTTGGAAATGAACTGAGATGATTGTCATTTTTGAGATTGTACCCAAGTACTGCATTTTGGACTCTTTTCTTGACTATGCCAGCTAATCCATTTCTCCCAAGGGATTCTTACCCACAGTAGTAGATATATAGATCATCTGAATTAAATTCGCCCATTCCAGTCCATTTTAGTTCACTGATTCCTAAAATGTGATGCTCACTCTTGCCATCTCCTGTTTGACGACTTTCAGTTTATCCTGATTCATGGACCTAACATTCCAAGTTCCTATGCAGTATTGTTCTTTACAGCATCAGACTTTACTTTCACCACCAGACACATCCATAACTGGGTGGTGTTTTCACTTTGGCTCAGCCTCTTCGTTCCTTCTGGAGTTATTTCTCTGCATATTGGACACCTACTGACACCTACTGGGGAGTTCATCTTTCAGTTTCATATCTTTTTGCTTTTTCATACTTTTTATAGGGTTCTACATCTTGGAATTCGCTTAATTTTTTGCCCCTCCTCAGCATACTGTAAATACATTCATGCATCCATACTAATTCATTCATTTAGTTTGAAATTGCATTATGTCATCTAGAAACTTTATTTCAATAGCACAGTTTTGTCTGAGGAGCTGGCAAATTCAAATATAAAAATAGATGATCCTGGATTGAGAAGATTCCCTGGGGGAAGGGATGGCAACCCATTCTAGTATTTTTTTTTTTGCTTCCCTGGTGGCTCAGCTGGTAAAGAATCCACCTGCAATGTGGGAGACGTGGGTTCAATCTCTGGGTTGGGAAGATCCCCTGGAGAAGGGAAAGGCTATCCACTTCAGTATTGTGGCCTGGAGGATTCCATGGACTGTATAGTCCATTGGGTCACAGAGAGTTGGGTACAACTGAGAGACTCACTCACTCACTCACTCACTCACCCTAAGAGTACCCGTAATGGCAAATGAAATAATACATCCAGTTCCATTTTTGTAGTAATATGAGGTTCAAAGCTGTCTTTCTGCTCTGTTATTTCTTTCCTTCATTGACTTGCCCATTACAGAGCAAAATTCCCTTTTGCAACCCACTATTTTTCTAGAGGATTAAGAGATATAAAAATGCTTTTCAAAATACAAATCTTATTTCAGCTACTATTATGACTGAGTAGAACTACAAAACCTTTTCCTAAATAAAGATGAGATATGGTGGTCATTGAAGGTGAAGCTGCATTTACTTTAATACGCAGTGGTTTGATTCATCATATTTAACTGAGAATAAAACCACATCCAGCCTTCAATCACAATTCTCCATGATAGGTTTCATTTATTTCAAAAGAACTGAACTCAATTCTTGTAAACTGCTCTGTGGCATTTCTGGATCTGTGCCTGAAAGCTCTGAATGTAGCAGGTTCCAAACTCAATTCCACATGCAAAAGCACCCTTGTGTAAAAGCAGACAAGATGATGGCCTTAGTGTTGTGACTGAAGAGATATTAGCACAGCTCCTTGACTTCAGAATATGTGCTGCCATCCTCCTTTCCAATATACATTCTGAAAACACATAGACTGGGGAGATTGTTTTTTTTAATACCCATAAGGAGCCTGGCACTTTGAGTCATTCACTAATCTATGTTTATCTTGCCTGCTTATACACAAGACTGAAAGTCATTCACTGATAAAGATGAGCCCTGATGGGATATTATTTCCTAATACCTCAGTAATAATGTTGCTTTGATCTAACAGTAGTCTACCATTAAGCTTTTTGAATAGGTAACACCTGCACATAATTTAAAAATAAATAATCAAAAGTATTCAATAAAAAGTCTAGTTCCCTTTGCCCAGCTGACCACCACTCTTCCAACCCACATAATCACAGCTATTTGTTTCTAACATCTTTTTCCAGAATTATCTTATGTGTAAGGTTAAATGTATACATAGGTTATCCATACTTATTTTTTACAAAAGAGTAGCTTACTATATACACCATGCTGCACCTTGCTTTTTTTTGCTTCAGTATATGTTAAGAGAACATTCCACCAGTGTATAGAGAACATTCTCACATGTTTTTAATAATGTAGAGAAGTCAACTGAATTTAATCAATTCTCTACTAACAGTTGAGATTGCTCCTCTTGTATTTTTACTAACACTGCTAGAATAAATAATTTGACACATAGATCATTTTGCACACTTGCAGCTGTAACAGTTGGACAAATTCTTAAATGCAGGATTATGGGGCAAACGATATATATATGTATATATATGTGTGTGTATGTGTATACTACATGCAAGTATATATATGTGTGTATATGTGTATTATATTGGAGAAAGGCATGTCAACCCACTCCAGTAATACTTGCCTAGAGAACCCCATGGACAGAAGAGCCTGGCAGGCTACAGTCCATATTGTCCGCACAGAGTCGGACCTGACAGAAGCAACTTAACATGCCCTAATGCATGTGCGTTATATGCATGTCTATATGTGTACATGTGATTTATGTGTGCTTAGTCGCTCAGTCATGTCCGACTCTGTGACTCCATGGACTATAACCCGCCAGGCTCCTCTGTCCAGGCAGACTACTGGAGTGGGTTGCCATGCCCTCCTCCAGGGGATCTTCCCAACCCAGGGATCAAACCCTGGTCTCCCACATTTCAGGTGGATTCTTTACCATCTGAGCCACCACGGAAGCCCAAGAATACTGGAGTGGGTAGCCTATCCCTTCTGCATGGGATCTTCCCAACCCAGGAATTGAACCAGGGGTCTCTGTATTGCAGGTGGATTTTTTACCAGCTGCACTACCAGGGAAGCCCTGGCATATATATATATATACACATACATATATATATGTGTGTGTGTGTGAATATGTATATGCATATATATGTAATTGTAATAATCTTTGCTAAATTCCTCTTAGTGGAGACGATATCAATTTATCTTTCCACAAGCAACATATGACAATCTGGTACCCCATATCCTTGCCATAGTTATCAAGTTTTAGGATTCCTGCCAATCTGATAGATGAAAAAAATGTATCTGATTTAATTTGAAATTAACATTTGTCTCACTATCGATGAAGTTGAGCATTTTCAAATTTAGCAGTCATTTGTATTTCAGGGAAGTATCTGTTCATATCCTTTGTCTATTTTTCTGTCAGATTGCTAGTCTTTTCCTTACTGATTTCCAGGAGTTCATTTTATTTTAGGGAGATTAGTCTTTTTTTAATAAATTGCAAATATTTTCCCCAGTTGGTCATTTTGAGCTTGTTCATGATAATTTTCTGCCATGCAGCAATTTTTTTGTTTATTTCCTTGCTTTAATTTTTGAACAAATCAGTCTTTCATTTCATGGACTTTAATCATAATTTAAAAGATCTTTGTAACTTCAAAATAATAAAAGAATTATACTTCCCTTTACTTTTTCATGATTTAGTTTTAAATTTAAGCACATTAGGCTGTTAGTTTAAGTACATTAGGCATGCTGCAGTCCCTAGGGTGGCAAAGAGTCAAACATGACTGAGCGACTGAACTGACATTAGGCTACTACCCTGTTATGTGATATAAAGTATATATCTAGTTTCATTTATTTTTCCAGATGGTTACACAGATGTGTTTTCATAAATGTTTAGAGATACCATTTTATTATATACTATATTTCATGTACATTCTGTTTCTTAGCTTTATATTTCTGCTGTTCAATTTTTCTACTCATGTGTCAGCATCATTATGTTTTAATTATTGAGGCTTTATGATGTTTTGATATTTGATGTTAACATTTGCCCTCATTTCTCATCTTTGCCAGAGTTTTACTGACAAAATTTAGGTATTTATTCTTTTACATTAATTTTAACATCATGTTTCCAATTAAAAATTGATATTTTTGTTGTTTTTATTGAATTATGTTAAATTTACAAATTATATTATGAAGTATAAGCATAGTTTTTAGGCTAAAACTTATTATCCAAGATCATGTATTTTTCCATTTATAAAAATATTCTATTATTTATTAATGTTTTTAGGGTTTATCTTTATCAGTTAACACTTGATTATAAATGTATTTCTAATTTTACTGTTTCTTATTGAAAATGGGATTTCTTCCCTTACAGATTCCAGTAGGATGTTATTTGGATACATGAAATAACATGTGTATAGTTTCAATATATTGATTTGTGCCTTACTACTTTACTAAATCATCTTATTTCTTGTAATTAATGTTAGAGTTAATTCTCTTGAAAATTTCATGTGTTAACCATACTGTCTGCAAACAATGATAGTTTTATCTCCTCTTTTCCAAGTGTAATACCTTAAATTCCTTTCTGTTATCTGTTGTATAGTAGCTCCATTCCAATATTCAAGAAAAGTGATACTAGGTGTTCTTGCTGTTTTCATCACATCATATAACACATACTCTCTACATGATTTATTGCTCTGGCGTCGACCATGATCACCTGGCTGAGGTCGGTCAGTCAGTCGGTTCAGTCGCTCAATCGTGTCCGACTCTTTGCGACCCCATGAACCGCAGCACGCTAGGCCTCCCTGTCCATCACCAACTGCTGGAGTCTACCCAAACCCATGTCCATTGAGTCGGTGATGCCATCCAACCACCTCATCCTCTGTCATCCCCTTCTCCTCCTGCCCTCAATCTTTCCTAGCATCAGGGTCTTTTCAAATGAGTCAGCTCTTCACATCAGGTGGCCAAAGTATTTGTAAAATCTCTCCTCTAAATGACTCTTCTAACCTCTTTTTCATATGACCCTCTTTGGAAGGAAGTCTTTATGTGTAGACCACACCTCTCTGAGAGTTAAGTATCTACATAAAATATTTGGAATTTTTCTGCATAGATTTGTCTCTTCTCCATAGTTATTTATGTATTTATTTATTTATCCAATCATTTATTTCCATCAATATGGCCCCATGAATATTTATTCTACTCATTGTTCACATTTCAGTATTACTTTATTGCATAGCTCAAATTGTTCCAGCTTTAATCATTGGGTGCTCTTTCAGTTGGCTTCTGCATCCCTCTGACAAACCTCAATTAATGTGGGTTTTTGTTTGTTTTTTAAGCATTTCCATGCTTTCTGACACAATAGTATGCTCCTGGCCCATATCATATTTTCCCTGTCACATTCCAAGGACAGACATATCTCTAAGGATTCATGGTTCCTTTTACTGGAGAATAGTTTTAGAAACCAGGAGCTGAGTGATTGCATTTCTTGCTCCTAGTATAATTGTATCTAGGCCCTCCCAGTTGACAGAGTAAGAAAACCAATACTAATGTGTATATGCACAGACCTATAAATAGTTCTTTTATGTAACTATATTTATAGATATTTAGCTAAATATCTACAACTCTAATCCATTACCATATAGATCATTCTAGGCTGTTCCCCGTGGTTATAAGTAAACTCTCACTCCAATACTGAGAAACCTACTCCCCACCATCCATCATCCATTTAATCCACTGTTCCATTTTAGTAGGATCAGAATTGTTAACCATTAACCCTATAGGAAGCCAATTTGTCAGAGCATGATGCTTACATACAGTTTATTTTGCCTATAGGTTATAGACTCCATTCATTTCCAGAGTTACTTGTGTCAGTATCTTTTCCCTCACCTCCTTCAGTGAAACTATTTCATAAATGTGTTACATAGTAGATTGCTGTCATATTCTGCATTCCATTTTGTGATTTCATGAGCCTCTAAGTGATTTTTTAATTGCATACATTAAGGTTTATTCTTTGTGCTCTGAAGTTCTATGTGTTTTGACAAATGTGTAGTGTCTTATAACCATAATCACAATGTAATACAGAATAGTTTCACTGCCTTAAAATATCGCCTAATCACCAATTCAACTTCCTCTACCTTCTCCCAGACCCTGGAAACTACTGAACTTTTCACTATCTCTTTTGTTTACTTTTTTAAGAATTTCATATAATTGGAATCATACAGTATGCAGTCTTTTTAGATTGGTTTTTTTTCATTTAGCAATATACATGTAAATTTCATACATGTCTTTGAGTATGTTGATACCTCATTTATTTTGATCACTGAATAGTATTTCATTGCATGGATGTATCTGGCTTATCCATTCACCTATTGAAGGACACCTTGGGTGCTTCCAGTTTTGTCATTGATGAACACCTGCTATAATGTTGCAAATTAGATGAGTAAATACCTAAAAGTACAATTGCTGGATCATATGTAAAGTCTATGTTTAGCTTGTAAGAGCTGTGATTAGATCTTTCAAAGTAGCTGCGTCATTTTCCACACCTGTTAAGCAATGAATGAAAGTTTCTGTTTTTCCACAGTACCAATTGGTATTTCCAGTTTTTTTGTTTGTTTAGCTATTCTAATAGCTGCACGGTGGTATTTCATTGTTGCTTAAATTCACGATTTTTTAATGATAAATGACACTGAGCATCTTTCATCCGTGCCATCCTTAGATCTTCTTTGGACAGATATCTGTTCAGATGTTCTGCCCAAGTGTTAATTATGTTGCTTGCTTGTTTTTGTTGTTGGTCATATTCTTATTTCAATATATTTCCTCCCAGTATTTTTTTACAATGATCATTAAAAATAATCATTATTTTTACCAAAGTCTTTATTATGCTTATTTTCTTAGTTCCTGACACAAAATTAGACTCTTCCAGATAATAGTGTTTTCAGGCCCAATTCTAGATTTAGTTAACTAAAAACACAGAAAATTTAGGGAAGATTAGGAGCCTAAGAGAAAAATCTTTTAGCAATGATGAAAGGCACTGAGTAGAATAAGCTTAAAAATTATGAAATAATGTCTCTGTTTCTAAGAGCCACTAGAGACCAAACAGCTCTGACACTGAACTTATGTTATCAATGAGGACTTTGCCTTTCTCCCTTGAAGAGCACTTTCTTGGACTCATATTTGCTGGTATTTCACTGCGAGTGATTAAGAAGAATATCAGTGCTCCACTGAAGAGCTCTAAGATGAGTAGGCCTGCCGGCAAAGCACAGGTGCACACCTCACGTGTAATTCCAGACCATGAAGGCACTTTAGAGTCATCTGGGAAGATTTGAAATACTGATGCCCGAGTCCCAGCCCAGAGATTCTGATTCTTACTTAGTCAAGGTAGCAGGAATTGTAAAAGTTAATATGCAGCCAGGTTTGGGAGTCACTGCTTTCAGACAGGCTTTCCAACCTGATAAACTTTCTTCATTCAACACATAATTGGTACTGGACTCACTAGAGAAATGGGATGATCCCAAAGGAAAAGAAGCTCATGACAGAGAGGACATCCTTAGGAGTCTAGCCAGGTGTCATATAAGAAAGTCAAAATCATACTGGCACAGTATCAAGAAGAATATGAACTACCGTGGCATTTTAGCATTTTGTGAGCTAAACTACAAAATAATCCTTTTGGAAACTTCAGTTATTCTTTAACAGATGATTGAAGTAGAATGATAATATTCAAGAACTGGAGGTAACAAATCATCAAGCTTTTAATCAAGGTACAGGGAGAAATAGACCCATTTTATTAGAGATAGATTTCTTTGAATCAATTTCTCAACATTTTTGTGTGTGTTCTGTTTTTCTGCATGTTTTAAAGAACCTAGTTTTGATGAAACTGTATAAATCATTGAATGTTACCAAACCATTAAGTTCAATTTGTGGTTCATCTCACTATCTTGAAGCAGGAAAAAAGTACCACTTCTATTTTTGAATGTATCTTCCTTAATGGCTAGTGAATTTCAGTGAAAATTAATTCACTTGATGTGGTTAAATGTTATGTGAGAAAAATTTTAACAAACTGTCTTAAAATATGATCGACTCACTGTCTTTCATAATCCCATCTGCCCATAACTTGCTTCTTCCCCTGACTAGCCAATAGAACCACTGCTTTATGTGCTTCCGTGACAACTATGGTTCCCAAATTTTCTATTACATAATTTAAATAGAAATTCTACAGTAGCCTTTTTTAACTCTTAGTCCTTTATCAAAATAAGCTTTCTTGGACAAAAAGAAATAGTAATAAGGAAGTTATTAACTAGTATCTAGGTCAAGGCTGAGAGAGAGAGAGAAAACCAGTAAGGAAAGAGGTTTTCATTCATTTTAGTAAAGTTTTAACATATCTCTTCTTTACCTAGCAGAGTGTTTCCCTCTCTCTATTTTCCCTATTATTAAAGAAATTGAATACATTCACATATGTTCTCATTGCTTACATTACTAAAATTATTTACATCAACTTATTTTATTGTTTTACTCTCACTTTATTTCCTTATATTTTTCAAACTTCCCTGACATCTGTTGGATCAATCTTGATTGTTGTTGCTATATTTTTTCTGTTTAGTTTTATTTTCTAGTCTTTGATATTTTAATGCACACATTTAAACTTCTACTTTTAAATTAATATCTAGCACGTTAGCTCCTCTATTATTCTGCTAAATGATACAAGAATCAGTCCTTCCAATGAACACCCAGGACTGATCTCCTTTAGGATAGACTGGTTGGATCTCCTTGCAGTCCAAGGGACTCTCAAGAGGCTTCTCCAACACCACAAATTCAAAAGCATCAATTCTTCGGTGCTCAGCTTTCTTTATAGTCCAACTCTCACATTCATACATGACCACTGGAAAAACCATAGCTTGACTAGCTGGACCTTTGTCAACAAAGTAGTGTCTCTGCTTTTTAATATGCTGTCTAGGTTGGTCATAGTTTTTCTTCCAAGGAGCAAGCATCTTTTAATCTCACGGCTGTAGTCACCATCTGCAGTGATTTTAGAGCCCCCAAAAAAGAAGTCTCTCACTGTTCCCATTTCTCATCAATAGTTTCTATTTTAAAAATTTACTGTTTTCCTTTATTTTGTGTTCTTGCTACTGTATTTGTCTCTTAACTCATGTCTTTCTCTGTTTGTTTTCCCTAGGAACAGCTTCTAGTTCTTTCACAGTGTCTAATTCTTTTGAGACTGTCAGATGAAATAATGCTTTGGAGCCTATAATAGTTTCCTGTTGCTGCTATAACAAATTACCATAAACTTAGCTACTTAAAATAACAGAACTTTATTACCTCACAATGCTGGAGGGTAGAAGTCTAAAATGGGCCTACAGGCCTACACTCCTTCTGTAGGTTCCAGGAGAGAATCCCATGTTCTTACCCTTTCCATCACAGAGTCCATCCACATCCTTTGCCTCATGGCTCTCTTCCATCATCTTCAAAGGCAGCAGTGTAGCCTCTTCAAGTATCTGTGTCTCTGCATCTTCAGATAATTTGCTTTTGACCTTCTTGTGTTCCTCTTAAGGGACCTTGTGATTATATTTAACACCCACTTGAATAATCCACAATAATCCCCTCATCTTCAGATTTTTTTAATTTAATCATATCTGCATAAGGCTTTTGTGCCTATAAGGGAACATTCATGGATTCTGGGGATTAGGATGTATGTATCATGGTGGCCATTATTCAGCCTACCAGAGTTCTTTTGCCCTAATGAGCATATCTTTTTTTGTAATCTCTTTTGTACATGAGAGATCGGCTGAATGTTCAGCACAATTTCAAAAGATACTTTTTCAAAATCTTGTGTTTTATCTTAATATCTTCTTTTAGGATGTTACCGTGAACAGTGGAGCCATTCTGATGAGGAATTGATTTCCCTGTTACAATGATTGTCTTTGGTGCATGTTTTCAGATTCCATTAATGGAGGGGTGTGGGTCACCTGAACTTTTCCCTGTCCGTGCCTCACCCTCAGCTTTCCATCGTTCCTGGTCACTTCTGGAAAAGTTACCAGTCTGCAGTTTATTCACTTTTTCTTACTGTTAAACCAGTATTTCTTTAGCATTTCTTTATCCTAAGCAATAGCAGAAGGCTCCATGGACCTTCATTAAGAAAATCACTCAAAATATAGAATGCTATTGCATAACAGCTCCATTTCATCCTACAATGATTCACAGCCTTAGTTATCTACTGGATTTAATCTTAATTGAAATCAAACAAATTTCACTTGGAGGACAAACTAGTTTTATTACATAGTTGCCCTTGATGTCCTACCATTAGGTTGCTTCATTTACATGACTTCCTAGTAAGAGCAAAGCAAATAATTCTCCCTGGTTTAAATAGTCTAACTTCTCAGAAATAAAATTATACACTCTCATGTAAAATTATATGTCTAATTCAGGATGTAGATATGATATAGATATAAATATCCAGCCATCAGTTTTACTTTTTAAAAAAACTAATCTGTTTTTCACTTGTTTCATAATTTCTACAATATGGGTCAATGTTTTGCATCCTGGATAAAGTTATGTGGAATAAAAATAGTATCTTTAAATATTATAACAGACTGTTTATATAGTAAGGTACACTTAATTTCAGACTGTGGTACAATCAACTAATCTTGTAATTATTTTTATTACAATAAAAATTTAAAAATGGCAAGGATAAAGAGTGCAATTATAGATGATGAGGTGTCATTGAATGCTTCTGGTTGGATCTTCTAGTATAATCTAGTCTGCACTAACGCTGAAAAGTCCTTTTGAAAAGCATTCCCTTTACATTACATGGCTTCCCTCGTGGCTCAGATGCAAAGAATCCGTCTGCAATGCAGGAGACCCGGGTTAGGTCCTGGATCAAGAAGATCCCCTGGAGAAGGGAATGACTACCCACTCCGGTATTCTTGCCTGGAGAATTCCAGGGACAGAGAAGCCTGGTGGGCTATATAGTCCATGGGGTCGCAAAGAGTCGGACACAACTGAGCGACTCACTTTCACTTCCCTTTACATTATTAGAAATAAGTTAACTTAGACACTTAATCAAGCCTTTGATTTTATGTGTGATTTGTGACCCTGATGTGTGACCCTGAGTAAATGACTAAACCTGTCTGGACCTCTCATTTGCCATGTGCAGACTGCAAGGGCTCAATTAAGTCATCTTTTAAGATCCTTTCTGGTGCTATGACTTGGGGTAAAGCTAGCCAATAAAAGAAAAGATTATTTACTGCTTTTTGTGCTTCTCCTACTCTTTTCTATGACCTGTGATGGCTAAACCTAAGCCAGGGTCCCTTAAACCCGCCTCAGAATTGCATGATCTAGTTTCCTTCCCATTACATGGGTCTGTTTTTCCTCAGGTTACAGTTTCCTCTAAGGAGAGTGGATTTTGGATACTCTACCAGCAGTATTTACACTGCAGGCCTGCATGAGAGTGGAGAAACATTGTTGGATTCCCTTCCTTCTCTACCTTCTCCCTCCCAAATTTGACCTTCCGTTTCTTAGAGGTACACTAGGAGGAAGCAATTCTATTCCCACTTGAATTGTCCCAACCAAGTGAATGGAGAGTTAGGTTGAGCTCTGCTTAGGGTCCTGAGGTTCCCTTGGGCTTTGCTGTGGCTAAATCATGGCAATGTTTATAGATTTCAAAAAGATCAAAGGAACACAAAACTGCACTGCTTTCAAATTATTTCAAGAATGAGTTCTCCATGATGGACTTTCAAGGTAATAATGGGTTAGTAAGGGGAGCAGACGTAAGACATTTGAAGCTCTGATTTGAAGCTTGGAAGCACTTGAGAGGAACAGAATTGGTCCAAACGGGAATGACCTGAAGATAACCTGGAAAGGCCAGAGATGAGATCAGCAAGACAGAGTCCATGTGAGGACAAGATCATCAAGACCTAGAACATAGAGGAGGTTAGAAATGGTTACTCAGGAGTTGCTTTATAAGGCTTCTGAAAATTCTGCAAGTATGCACTTTTTATAAAGTTGTGAGTTTCTTTCGGTTCATGGTTTAATGGAATTAAAATTATTTTATTAGATTTATTTATATAGTATGGCAACCCTTTGTCTATTATATGCTTTCTGAATATAATTCCAGTTTATTCCGTGCCTTTGAGAGCAAAGGCACGGAATAAACTGTCTTTTACTATCAAAATTATAATTTTATGTATTAGTATTTGTATTTTCTATTTCAGTCTGTGACTTTGCTGCTGTGTTTAGTTATATACCAAATTCTTATATATCCTTGTGTTCCCTGATCTAACTATCTTGCTGCATCTTTGCCTGGTTTATAATCATTTTGTTCTCTTACATGGAAATTTCTCTGCAAAGGTAAATTTTTCTTACCGATTATTTTTCATCAAATTTTGTTGGTGTTTCCCTCAAACATATTACATATTTCAGGTAATGCTTAGAGTATTTTGATGTGTATATTTTAAAATATGTTCAGAGTTTAACTCAGTTTAAACTCAGTTAAAACCACTTATTAGTTCCGACTTGAAATAATAACATTTAAAAGAAAAATCAAATGAAGATAAGCATAACCATATTCAGTGTTTCCTTTGCTAATCTGAAAGCCCTTATTATTTATTAATGAATGTATTGTTTTACTTCTATGGTTTACTTCCAGCAGAAGTATGCACAAATGGCTCTAAACGTTTCTCTACAACTAAACAGTTTACCACTTTCTGATAACCCAAATGTATACTAGTGTCTCACTGGTAGACTGTTTGATGCAGCTGCTTTTGCAAAGCAATTATGTCATCGATGTGCTTATTTACAAGAAATTACATCCCACTGACAGCTTCATCCCCTGTGTTCTTCTGACATACCCACAAGGGCAGTATTTCTGTTAGAATGAGGAGGCAGCTGTTTCACCTGACATAGTTTGAGATGTACGAAGAATCTTTCTATAGAAAAATATCTCCTGTCTGGGGCCTTGTCCTTTTATGTGTGATACATTCCCTTCCTATAGCAGAGCCCATTGATTTCTCATAACGTAGTATGAATGAATGTACCACCTCACTTTTTCCCTGAGAAAACAGAAAGGATAAGAAGACAGTGAAAGCAGACAGGAGGAACAAAACTCTAAACTCATCTACTTCATCATTTTGCCTGGTGGCAAAGCAGATTCAAGTTCTTCTTAAATTCCACAATCACCTATATCAACTTTGCACAAAACTTCCATTAGAGTTTGCATTTTTATCCATTACTATTCTAGAATGAGGTATTTTTCTTTTCCGCTTTTGATGGGAATGTAAAATTTTTCAAGCTTCCTTGAAACAAGTGTATGAGTGAACTATAAGCTGAAAACTAGAACTCCTCTTGTATTTGGATATGAAATAATTGTTCTTCTTTTCCTTTTCAGTTTCTTCTTTGTGGCATATGTGGAATATTGTGCGCCAAAAAAAAATCTGGACTTGTCGTAAGTTTTTGCCATGTTTGTATTGTGCACTGAACTGTTTGAAATGTAAGAACTCAAAAAGGGAAATAATGACTAGCCAACTTTCATATCCTGAATCTTACTCATTTAGGATAAAAAGAAGACTGACAAATAAATTCCGACTTTTTTTTCTTTTCAAAGAAAACAATCAAGATTATTACAGACTGTGACAAAAGAAAAAGAAAAGCTTTGATATACTCTTTAAATACATGAATCTGCAACCCTTAATGACTGCTGTGGATGGAAGTCTCCACTTTTCGTTTATAGACTTCCAGACACAGGAATCCTTCACTGAGCTAAAAAAGACAGAGGTTGAATTCATGGGAAATTTAACTGTTTAGATATGGAAGTGAGCCGAAAGATCGCTGGCTTTGACTGTGAAGTTCATTGTGCAAAGCAGCAAAACAGCTGTGTTGTTATAGTTGCAGTTAATTCCCAAAGATTTTTAAAATTTAATTTTATCTTATGACTATGAATGCAAATGTAAGCATTCTCAGAAGTTTTATGGTACTGTTTGTGTTTTGGGGGGTGCTCCCAGTTAACTCTGATGTAGACTAGAGAAGGATTCCAGCATGCTGAAGTATGGATTCCCCCTGTCTTTCATGACATTTTTTTGAGAATTAGAAAGTAGAAAAAAATCATGTTTATTTTATTGAGGACAATAGGAAATAACACAGACCTTTATTAGTTGGCAAAATTAATATTGTACATGGACCCTAGAAAGTGGTCTTTGAGACTAAAAAAAGGAGAAGGCGAGGGAAGGGGGAATATGCAGTCCTTTATTTAACTCCTTTTTCTAATCATAGTTCTCTTAGTGAGGGTACCTATTGGAACAGAAAGGATGAAGCCCCCATTGCTTCAGAAATGTGAGGTGTGATTTTTAAAATTATCTTAAGGAAATGTTTAGACAGACATTTTTTGGAGGCTTGTGATTTGCATTTGTGATTCCCCCATCACTCTTTGTCCCATGGTTTTCTTACTTCCTACACTTTTTCTCTAATAAGACTCTCCATGGCTATATACTAACACTTTCTTGGAACATGGATAAAAGAAAATGAAAGAAAGGAAGGAAGGAGAGAAGGAACAAAAGAAAGGGGGAGGGAAGAAAGGGAAGCCCTTTAAAGCAGTTGGGGGTCGGGTGAGGGGAGAGACATGTAAGTCAGCCTGGGCTGCTCTGACAAAGCACCATGGATTGGGAGGCTCACAAAGAACAGAAATTTATTTCTCACAGTTCTGGAGGCTGGAAGTCCCAGATAAAGGTGCTAGCACAGTTGGGTTCTAATAAGACTCTCTTCTGGGCTACAAATTTCTGGCTGTGTTCTCCTGGAATAGAGCTCTCTAGACTTTCTTAGAAAAGCATGGACCTGATTCCTGAAGCTCCAGTGTCTTGAACCTAATTATCTCCCAAAGGTCCTGCCTCCAAATACTGTAATACCAGGGCTTGGGCTTCAGCATAGTAAACTTTGAAGGGACACAAGTGCTCAATTCATAGAAGAAGAAAAAGGAAGTTGTTTTATTTTGTTTGTTTGTTTTTTGAAAAACGGGTGTTTCTTTTTTTTTTTTTAAACAGATCTTCTGTTTTTCTAATTCTTTTATAAGTGATAAAAAAAAATTATAAGATCTGAGTTTTTTAGAAACTACCATCTACTTTATCTCCCTGTACCATCTGGGGTTTCCATAGAGGACATTAACTGTCAAAGATTCTCTACCCTTTAATCAAATTGTGTGAGAATTCCTCCACTCCACATATCTCTAGTCTGGTAAGATTGAAAATAGTATATGGTTAAAACTTGGTACAGATTTTAACATTTTAATTCTTGAGTAAGAATGTTTTATCTGTACTTAATGAAGTGTCACACCCTGAAGGAATTACTGGCAATAACATAGGAGCGAGAGTGTTTTCCTGTAATAGTCCTTTAAGTTTGTTGTTTATTTTATTAGTTAACAGTAATTATTAAAAGGCTAGAATGTAATATCTTTCCATATTTTCTGAGAATGGGTAAACACCAAAATATATTCCCAGGAAAACAGCATGCCATTTGAATATACTCTAAAAGGAAATAGAACTGATTGATTCAACTTGAAATTGGGAGCTACAATTT
Source organism: Dama dama (assembly GCF_033118175.1). Lineage (NCBI taxonomy): Eukaryota > Metazoa > Chordata > Mammalia > Artiodactyla > Cervidae > Dama > Dama dama. Next base: position 26,814,240 of record NC_083698.1, on the reverse strand, counting down.
CCCACTTGCAATGATTCATTTATTTGGTAATTGACATTTAGTGTTATATTTAATCAATTATTAAAAGATTATACTCATCCATCACTAGGTTTTCAGTTTTGGTGATAAGTACTGTAAGACTGACACAATCAGAAATGCTGAATTAAGTTAGAGAATCAGAACAAACTAGTAATTCTGTCTGCCCATCATGCTATATCACACACCCACGGTCTTACCCTTTGCTGGGAACTACATGCACTTAGCCTAGATTTTATGTTGTCAAGGAAGCCTTGTCTGAAACCCCCGACTGGGCTGAATTCCCCTCCTCTCTGCTCCAAGGGCAGCCTTTCATCCTTCTTTCTTAATATTTGTCATACCATGTTGTGATGTTGGATCGTCTCTTAGACTGGACAGCAGTGTACTCAAGAGGAACAACTATGAGCTGTTCTTTTTTTTATTTTTTTATTTTATTAGTTGGAGGCTAATTACTTCACCACATTTCAGTGAGTTTTGTCATACATTGATATGAATCAGCCATAGAGTTACACGTATTCCCCATCCCGATCCCCCCTCCCACCTCCCTCTCCACCCGATTCCTCTGGGTCTTCCCAGTGCACCAGGCCCGAGCACTTGTCTCATGCATCCCACCTGGGCTGGTGATCTGTTTCACCATAGATAATATACATGCTGTTCTTTCGAAACATCCCACCCTCACCTTCTCCCACAGAGTTCAAAAGTCTGTTCTGTACTTCTGTGTCTCTTTTTCTGTTTTGCATATAGGGTTGTCGTTACCATCTTTCTAAATTCCATATATATGTGTTAGTATGCTGTAATGTTCTTTATCTTTCTGGCTTACTTCACTCTGTATAATGGGCTCCAGTTTCATCCATCTCATTAGGACTGATTCAAATGAATTCTTTTTAACAGCTGAGTAATATTCCATGGTGTATATGTACCACAGCTTCCTTATCCATTCATCTGCTGATGGGCATCTAGGTTGCTTCCATGTCCTGGCTATTATAAACAGTGCTGCGATGAACATTGGGGTACACATGTCTCTTTCAGATCTGGTTTCCTTAGTGTGTATGCCCAGAAGTGGGATTGCTGGTTCATAGCTGTTCTTTCTTGTAATGACAACTGCTGCCTCATTCATGGCCTAATAGATGCTAGGTGCTCAGTAAGTGTCTGCTAAATTCAACTATCAACAGAAAATAATATCTAATGATCTAAAATTAAATACTAAAGTTATATAGCTGTTTGCCCTGTGGACTTAGGCCAGAGGACATGTCCAGGAATGTTTTCTGAGGAAGTAAGAGTTAGTCTTCCATTTAAGGAGCCAAGCAAGAAGCAAAATAGTTTCCAGGAAATGAAAATATCACTGAGGCAGGAATGAACAAGCTCTATTGAGGGACCAGGGAGGTGACTGGAATAGAGACTGTATTCCACAGAAAAATGGCAATAAGGTTGGTTGTTAAATTAGCATCACACTGAGAAGTACCATGAAAGCCCACAGGAGAACTGAAGCTAGATAAAAATTACATAATAAAGCCATTAAAGCTATTAAAATATTCAACTGAATTTATTAAATATTCACAGAACATTTACTACACAGAAGGCATTATGCTTGGTTCTGCCAGGGATCCTGTGATATTTAAGTTGAATAAAACCCCCCAAGCTCTATTAATAGAGACTCAGAGCAAACCAAGAGTAGGATCAAAAGCGAAGCCACATCCTGCATTTCTCCATAGCAATCCTCCAAACAGTATTTTGTTATATCTACTGGGTGGTGTCACAGAGTAACAAGATTTGAAAAATAAAGAGGCAATATTCTGGGAGGTGGGTCATAGAGGATCTTGCTTTGATTTATGTCGGAGAGTGTTTTGCCTATGTTCTCCTCTAGGAGTTTTATAGTTTCTGGTCTTACATTTAGATCTTTAATCCATTTTGAGTTTATTTTTGTGTATGGTGTTAGAAAGTGTTCTAGTTTCATTCTTTTACAAGTGGTTGACCAGTTTTCCCAGCACCACTTGTTAAAGAGGTTGTCTTTTTTCCATTGTATATCCTTGCCTGCTTTGTCAAAGATAAGGTGTCCATAGGTTCGTGGATTTATCTCTGGGCTTTCTATTCTGTTCCATTGATCTATATTTCTGTCTTTGTGCCAGTACCATAACCCCAATGTTCATCGCAGCACTGTTTATAATAGCCAGGACATGGAAGCAACCTAGATGCCCATCAGCAGATGAATGGATAAGGAAGCTGTGGTACATATACACCATGGAATATTACTCAGCCATTAAAAAGAATTCATTCGAACCAGTCCTAATGAGATGGATGAAGCTGGAGCCCATTATACAGAGTGAAATAAGCCAGAAAGATAAAGAACATTACAGCATACTGACACATGTATATGGAATTTAGAAAGGTGATAACGATAACCCTATATGCAGAACAGAAAAAGAGACACAGAAATACAGAACAGACTTTTGAACTTTGTGGGAGAATGTGAGGGTGGGATATTTCAAAAGAACAGCATGTATACTATCTATGGTGAAACAGATCACCAGCCCAGGAGGGATGCACGAGACAAGTGCTCCGGCCTGGTGCACTGGGAAGACCCAGAGGAATCGGGTGGAGAGGGAGGTGGGAGGGGGGATCGGGATTGGGAATACATGTAAATCCATGGCTGATTCATATCAATGTATGACAAAACCCACTGGAAAAAAATAATAATAATAATAAAAAAAAAAAAAAAAAAAAAAAATATATAATGTGGTTGTGACAAGGAATTGAGGACATAAGGAGGAGGGAAACTATAATCTATTGGGTTAAAAAAGAAATCAATGTTTAATATGACTTGCACTGTAACTGTATGAAAAACGGAGATATTGTATATAACACTATTGCTTGATTTTTAAAAAGCAGCTATAAATAAATTCTTGTCCATATACAAAAAAAAAAAAAAAAAGAAAAATAAAGAGGCAGTTCAGAGGCGGGGAGGGGGGGGGGGTCCTTAATTTGCCTGTTGAGAAAAGAGATACTAAACCAATCAAATGAAAAAAGAGAAGTTAACTAAATTCCTAAGCTCACACAGTTATAGGAGTCCAAAGTTTTGAAGCTCAGTGGAACTAATAGCAATTCAGTGAGCAGATTTTTGGATTTTGACTCTGAAAATCTGGATTTTCAGTCCCTGAACTACAATGTTAACTGCTTACCATTCATTTTCCAAATGTACGTTACCTCTCAGAGGATTAGTGGGTAGGTTAATTGAGATTCTACATATTCACATCCCTGGCATAGCGGCACACTATAGATCTCAAATATTATTTAAATCTGAATCTACTGTAAGATAAATTTTACTTACTTCAGAATTTTCATAAGCTGTATCCCTGGCCTTTATATAGTCAGCTCTGAATCCCTGAGCGACTGCGGCGCAGGCCCTCTCCACTGAGTCCGACTGCAGAGAAGCCGGGTGAAAAGACGGCCTCTGTGCTCCAAGAAGCGCCCACGGCACCTTCTCTCTATCTAGCTCAGCCATCCCTGATGTGCAGCGGGACAGTGCGGTGTGTGCGCGTCAACGTCACCTCCTCCACTCTAACCCCGGCCCTTCTTTTTCTCACCAGATGATCCTCTTTTCCGCCTGCTGCATCTGCGGGCTCATTGGGGGCATCCTGAATTTTCAGTTCCTCCGGGCAGTGACGAAGAAGACCTCTTCCCTCTACCCCCTGCATCTCGCCTCCATGTCTCTCGCATGCATTGGGATCGGAGGCTGCACCCTCTCTTCATGGCTCACTTGTCGACTAGCCAGCTATGAACAGAGGAGGATGTTCTCAGAAAGGGAGCATTCTCTGCATCACTCTCATGAAATGGCTGAGAAAGTGAGTTTTGTACTTTTTCCTCTCACTGCTAGCACGTGATGAAGACTTGAGTCACATCTAGGTGATCAACTTGCAGCTTTAGATAACTTGAGGTATTGGATTTTGTAAAAGTTTGGCCCTGTTGGATTAAGAATAGGAGTTTATTATTTTTCCCTTGTAATTCTGGGTACACCTGTTTTCAACATAATTTTGTTGCCTCTAGGTAAAAACAAGCTCCTAAAATAGAACTCATAAAATACTGAATGTCTTATAAATATGGATTTTTATGTATTGTACTGAGGAAAAACATAAACTAAAAACACTCTGAATAATGCCAGATTTAGAAATCCAATGAGTTTTCCTTTTCTAACTCACCCCTTGTGCCTGTAAGTAGATGCATTTGATTATGTAAATTAGGTTTGCAAGCATAAAGGGATCTTGTAATAAGGCAACAAAAAGCCCTGCCTATCAGTGCAGGTATTATAACACACATAAAGCTTCATTTAATTCTCGTCTAAATTTCATGCATATTTGGGTAGCTTTGCCTGTATATGAACATTTAAGTAACTGTTTCATAACTGTTGTATCCCCTGCATAACTGTTTCACAAAACTCATTCAAACAAGGAGTTATAAAAGGACAAATGATACCGTGAGCTGTCTATGTTTCTTCTGAGGCTTCCCAGGGGGCTCAGTGGTAAAGAACCCACCTGCCAATGCAGGAGACACAGGTTTGATCCCTGGGTCGGGGAGATCCCCTGGAGCAGGAAATGACAACCCACTCCAATATTCTTGCCTGGGAAATCCCATGGAAAAAGGAGCCTGGTGGTCTACAGTCCATGAGGTCACGAAGAGTCCAACACGACTGAGTATGCACACACGCTGTGTTTCTTCTCCATTTTGCCCATATTTCTTAATTCAGTTCCTGCTTACGGATCTGTTAAGGAAAGGATCGAACAACTGTAAAATAAGCTCACTAAGCTAATGGCCACATCATATTTTACTTGATATCATGGAAATAAAACTGCATAACAATAGAATAGAAGGAAGAGTAGCAAGAGTTACAAGTACTATACAACTCCTTGTACATGACTACTGCTTGTATACTACACACTGTACAATTATGGTGTGATTTTAGAGAAAAAAATACTCTGTAGTTTATGTGTTTCCCTTTCATATACAAGCTATACACTCAAATAAGGAGGATAGATGCTCTTGAATTGTTCCAAGATGGCAGTTTTCAACAGATCTACATGTGTCCATCAAAAAGAGTTAGTACAAATAGCAGGACTGGTAATTTAAGAAATGGATTGTTAAAAACAGGCTATCATTATATATTTGGATACTGGTTCTTTTGTTCTGTTTTTATACTAGTGTGATTTAGGTTTCTGTATGCATGTTTGTGCAATATTTATTGTATGATTGTTATATTTACATTAGAGATTGAGGGCTATTGAAATAACCGACTTGCCCAGCGGCCCGGTGGCGCCCCCGACACCAGAGTTACCTACAAGGTACGCTGATTTCTAGGGAGTTACCATGTTGTGATGTCACTCTTCAAGGAAGCCATGATACCCGCAGATCAGTCTGAACTGATGCTGTGATATTGCTCCTCAAAGTATTGCTTCTGTGAGAACTACTTTGAGGACCTGACATAAACCAACATGGCAGAGTCTTGCAACATGCAAGTTGGCTGAGTATTTAAAATATTCAGCCTGCCTGTAAGCATCCAAACACATTTCTGCTTGGATGACTCATGACTCCTTTATTCTCTGCCAGGTCATGACTGACTCAGTATCATTGTTCACAGACTAGAGTTTTGCTTTTAATAATAGACGTGTCTGATAAAGGCAAACTTTGTATCGTTCTCATGCCAACACTGCATGGGTAGATAACCTAAGTTTGACACTAATACAGTTAACATTATGTGTAGAAGCTTTCTTCCTGTGAACTTACTTGATATGAGACATTTCATATTTATTTCATATATTTCAGATTTCTTAAAATAGTTACCACTCTTGCTTTGTTTAAATACTATAATAAGAAATATAAGAAGTTACACAGATAATGTGGCCCAACTGCAGACAGTATATCCACCTGCCAACAATCATTTAATCCTGCCAGATTTAAAGTATAATCTTTTGCCAAATTGGACATGCCTATTTGCAAATAAACTGAAGATACTCGTCCATTTTAAAACCAATTTTAACTGTTTTTTCCTATCAGTGATTTCACTGTGTCCATATTAGGGTGAATTTAGTTAAGAAAATTCTTTCTGTAAGATTTTTAAAAACTGATTTTTTTTCTTAATCCTGCAATAAAACATTATACCGTAGATTAAGTTTTTATTATTTTTAAGACACCTTTTGAATGCAAACCTATTTCAGGAGAGGAAAAGGCATCTAAGAATCCTACTTCTATAAATTCCTTAGAAAATGGTTTTTGTCCTACTAGAAGGAAGAGCTACAGGTGGATGAGTAGATTTTGTTAAAGATCATTTTGGAGAGACAGTTCCATTTTTCTGGCCACCAATAATGAGTTCTAAAGTGAACTTCAAATCAGGAATCTCATCAATAAACTTAACCTCATCCCAGTAACCCCAGTGTTTCTGTAGACCTACTTCTGTGGGCATATCTCTAGCAAAAGCCAGCCTCTCAGTGAGACTGAACCACCGCCAGACAATAAAGGCAGACTGTTGGCACCAAAAGAACTTCACTTTCTGTCAGAGACTTAACCCTAAACTGGTTTAAGTTTTTAGGCTTCAGGCAATTCCTCAGCACTTAATCAGGGTAAATATAATGGATACCCACATATAAGATGACCCCTATGGCCTTTAAGAGGCCAGGTACTTTGCATGGGAATGAGTCTTGATGTGAGAAGAGGGAGGGTCTTCTTTCTTAGAATTTTTTTGGATGACACTCTACCTCATGTTCTAAAAGACACCAAAGTTTTCAAAAGCATAGTTCCAAAACCAAACCAATTCCTGCCTTCTAGTCTCTCTCTGACTCTCCTAAGCAACTTCCAGAACCACCAAAGACAAGAAGTAAACATCTTTATTTTACTTTATCTCTCCTGTACTGAATTTTCAAAAAGTGAGTAAAAATGAGGCATAGATATCTTTTCATTTTTGAAATAAAGATTTGGAAGAATTTCTAAAGTTTACAAAAGCAAACACATTGCTTTTTTTTTATTTCACCCAGACACAGACATTAGACATACCTGATAGGTTTGAGATCATTGAGAAAACCTCTTTCCACTGGAGTCTTTGTTACAGCACTTTTGCAAATAGGCTTGTGTTCAAGTGTGGAATGATGTTTTCATCTATTTTTAGATAGTTTTGCCTGAATACTATTTATAATATCATCCACTAACCATCATAAGTGTGAATGGGCCTCACATCTCCTCATTACCTTTCCTTGTATATGGAAGAGTTTAATGTTCAACAAAACATATGAATTCAAGGCATCTGAATTTCTCTTAAATTAACATATTTTCTAAAATTACAAATGAAACTTAAGTAAGTTCATCCTTTTTACTGAAATTTCTGTTGCCTTCTCATGTAGCTTTCCAACTATTGAGTAATTGATCTCTTAAAAAACATGTTATGAGCTTTTACAGTTTGTTTTTTACTGTATAAATGACCATGCCATGAAAAGCAGTATGTCCCACTGTGAGTTACTAGTGATGCTCAGTTACAGACAGGCAGTCCCTCTGTTGCCTTTTTCAGTTCTGCAGAAAAGGCCACAGGGTTCTCGACACAGTAAAGGCAACCCCTAGCATCTGTTGGCAATTTGTTGATGTGCTCAACAGACAAACCTATACACTGGAAAAACTTGGGTATTTAACCATCTTTTTTCTAGGTGAGGTCGTTCCAAAACAGAGATGAGGAATGATAGGGGAGACTGAGGGGACTGAGGAGAGATTAAACTCTTGTTGTGGGTAGAAGACTTTGGTCTAAGAGACTGTCACTTTAGCATTTTCATGGGTTTCAAGATGGCTTGAAATTTCATTTTCTCAAAATCAGCAATATTAATCCTTGTCCTCCCCGCAAACTCAGCAAGTTTTTCAATGGCTTGAAATTTCTGTTTTGTACAGAAAAAGAGACACAGATATACATAACAGACTTTTAGACTCTGTGGGAGAAGGCGAGAGTGGGATGTTCTGAGAGAATAGCATTGAAACAAGTATACTATCAAGGGTGAAACAGATCACCAGCCCAGGTTGGATGCATGAGACAAGTGCTCAGGGCTGGTGCACTGGGAAGACCCAGAGGGATGGGATGGGGAGGGAGGCGGGTGGGGGGATTGGGATGGGGAACACATGTAAATCCATGGCTGATTCATGTCAATATATGGCAAAAACCACTACAGTATAAAAAAAAAAAAAAAGAAATTTCTGTTTTGTAAACCAATAAACCAAATTAATGTCTTATTCTGAAAGTGAATTTTAATTGATTTTATTTTCCTAACAGGAAATGACAGACAACATGAGCAATGGAGGACCACAGCTGATATTTAATGGAAGAGTATAATCAATGTTTTCAAGAACTGAACACTTTTCATGAGGCAAAGAAAAACCAAAGGACTAGGAGATAAGTTAAAATAGTTCTTGCATTTGCTGTTATCTCTCCTGAGTACTCGCTGAAATTATTCTTCTTCAGTTTTGCCTCACTTTATTCCTTCAGCTTTTTTTTTTTTTTTAAACTGGGGAAAAACTTTCCAGAAATATTCTAATACAGTGATTTCAATCAACTTTCCAGACCATGCTATAAAAGACTTTCCAGGAAAAAAAAAATAGATAAAATAGAAAGATTCATATTCTACACAAACACTACTTGACTAGCATGAATGTTAGATTTGTAATGACATATTTCATATAAGTAATTAAAAAGTGCAAATATCAAGAAATAACAATAATTTACCAATGTCTTTGTTCTGAAAGACGATGGCTTCAAAGAATGCCACAATTTAAAACCTCAGCAATGCCTTGTTGTAAAAACATTGTAATTATTTTCAATTTGTGAATGAACTATGTTTCATAATTTTCTTGTAAATTAAAAAAATAAAGCATAAAAAAGAGGGTTTTTTTTAGAGAGAGAGAATATTAATCTGTATGATATTTTTGCACAAAAGAGCAAAGAGTTATAAATGAATATCACTTAAGGAAAAGAAGTATCTTTTGATTATACTGTGCAGATTGACATGCATGTTTGTGAATGAGCCTAAGAATAAAGTATGTTTGTGTGTATGCGTATCTTTGTAAATATAGAAAATATATATAGCACATATTTATAACATTCATGGATGTAAATATGTAGTAGAAAAGAAATTGTGATGCTGTGGGAGTATTATCAAGATTCTGTTCCCATAGAAATGGGAAAGTGGTTTTTCAAGGCTTTTCTCTGCCCACAGAGTCACATTTAATTTCTACTAAATTTTCTTAGTTTTGTTTCTTTTATTATGTCTGTTATGTGTAAATATCACTGTGGCTGAAATTTATGGGGTTAAGTGGTCTGAATAGTATCAAGACAAATTGCTTAATTATTTGGCAATCTATTATTTTGGTATTTATGTAAGAACAATTATTATTGATTTATAAACATAACTTTAATTCAGATACTTCCATGTTTATAAATATAGATAGAATTACTTGCAATTATTCACGACACTTATATTTCAAATACATTATAGCCCAATTAAAATTACATAAAAGAACAGATGATATATGCCCAAAAGATGAAGTTACAACTAGCTTTGTTAGAGTTTAACTTAGGATTTTTGTTTTGTTTTACAATTCACATGGAAAAATGCAGACAGATCATTCTAAAGAATGCCTGTACCAAAAGAACCTGAAAGAGATCTTTGTAGAAGGAAGCTAAAAGAGGCTTATGTTTAAATAGCTAGATTCAGTCCTTCACTTCCATAACGGAATGTTAAAATATTAACCTATGATACTATATATTGGAGAGAAAACAACATGGTCTTTGAAAATATTTATGAGAATATAACTTGTGGCAATTCATTTCTGTTTATTTGATGCCATAATTAGGAATGATTTTTAATCACTGAAAATCTAAATTATATAATACAGGTATTTTGTGTATATACAGTTATACTGAATTTATGCAAGGATGTAGTTTTGTACTGAAAGAATAACTACCAGCTCTCATTTTAGGTGGCATTTCTTTGTAGACATGTTTGTACAATACAGAGTTATAATATATCAGTAAGATGTTCTAATGCCTTTTGAAATAATAAAGAAATTACGCATAAAGGGCAAAAGCAGGCACATGACTGCTTTGCCATAGAGTTAAGAAGAGATGCCATCATCACAGTTATCCAAGTAGTCTACAATGTATTTAACCAAATATAGATAGATCTTTAATTATTTTAATATTTAGCCCAACATTTTCAGGACTCAGTTATTTAGAATGATTTATTTGAGATGTGCAGTGATTCTTTTTGAGGTAACTAGGGGAAGTTAGGAAGACATTTGTCAAGTATTTGAAAATTAAATTTTCAAAAAAACTTTGAACTTTGAACTAGAATATTTTAAGTGACTACATTACCGTTTTAGTATGAGCCTACCCTTGGGAAAAAGTAATGTGATACTAAATTAGAAAAAAAAAATGTGACAGTAATATGGTGGTGTGCCATAGAGACTAGCTACTAAAAGGTCCAGTAATTATAAGCATAAAAGAAGTGAACTCTGTTTAAAAAATTTTCAACATATGTGTGTGTGTCTCTACACATACATATATACAGGTGTTTAGAAGTGGAACACGGTATGATAACTCTGTTGATTTGTCTGTGTAATAAATGGTGTGTTTTGAAACTTACCTATGGTGTGAACGTTCTTTCCATCACAGTACAGGAAATAGTCCCTTCTCCCTATAGCTAGATGAATAATTGTACAGTTCTGAGACTGGCAGAGGGCAGGATGCTGTGAATGAGGCAGACAGAGTTCCAGCTAGAGGATATGAAATTAAGAAATGGTATTTAGTTTTTCCTAGTTGACATAATTTGTAAAGATTAAAGTATGTTCAAATAGAGACAGGAAGTGGTTAAGGATACAGAACAAAATGAGCATGATAAAAGAAGGTGAGATCCTTGAGGAGGCAGGAGGAAATAAGATACAGATCATAGGAGATAGAATTAACTATAGATAGCACTGAGATTGCAGATCTCACAAATGAATCCTTCGGCTGAAATATTTAGAGAACTTGGCTGACCTATTTGGATTTGTCACATTGGTTCCTACTGGCATTTGGGCTGGACAGTAATTCATTGTAGACTGTATTATGCACTTCAAGCCATTAAGCATCTCGGGCTACCACCCACTAAATGCCAGGAGGACACTTCAGTTGTAACAAAATAAAAAATACCCTAACAAATTTACACCTCTCTAAATTAGGAAAGTGAAAGTGAAGTCGCTCGGTCATGTCCAACTTTTTGCTACCCCATGGACTGTGGCCTACCAGGCTCCTCCATCCATGGGATTTTCTAGGCAAGAGTACTGGAGTGGGTTGCCATTTCCTTCTCCAGGGGATCTTCCCAACCCAGGGATCGAACCCAGGGATCGAACCCAGGTCTCCCGCATTGCAGGCAGATGCTTTACCCTCGGAGCCACCAGGGAAGCCCCAAATTAGGGAAGTATTACCCCCTAATTTAGAACCACCGAGGAGCACCCATGAGTATGATCCCAAGCAACCAGTGTTGGTGCTACCCACAAGTGTAGACTTGAATTGCTCAGGGTCATAAATGTACTGTTCTAAGGTTTACTGTAATATCTGATACAGTAGCCACAATCCTATCCACATGTATTTACATTTAAATATAAATTAATTAAAACAAAATCAAATAGTTTCTCAGTTGATCTAGTCACGGTCCAAGTGCTGAAGAGCTACCTATGGACTACAGTTACGGAATATTTCCATCATCTCAGAAATTCCTATTGGACTGAGTTAGTCAAAAGCACTCAGAGAACTGGTCCTCACCCTCAGTACTTAAAAATTTCTTCCATGGTCAACCAATTATCATTATAATAGAACGTGAAAAGGGTAAACACTCTTTGAAAGTTGGTAAACACTTCATGAAATTTGAAGTTGGTGGACTGGTTAAATCCAAAGACTGAACGAAACTAGCCAAAATACAGTGTAAGTCGAACACATAGTGAAGTTGAGAAGTTGTGGTAAAGATGTAATGTTTTAAAAAAATCTGTTCACACAATGATTCCACTAATTTATTCAATATTTTATATTTGACAGATAAAATAAGATATTGTGTGACTCCTGTTCTTGAAGAAATTGACTCAGCTCCTCACCATGCATCATGGACAAATTCTACATTTCTTGGGCTTGAGAAGGTGAGAACAATAAATTGCTCTCCACTGTTTTCATTGACTTAGCTGGAAAGCAGCATGATTAGAACTGCATTTTCAAACATTATTTAGCGAACACATTTCAGAAACTTCGAGAGAGCATCTTAAGTACCATTTGGTTAGAACACAGTTTCCAAATACAGTTTCAGAACTTGGCATCACTTCACTCTTTTTCTCCCTTAAATCATTTTTCTGGAAACATATGTAATATTTCTTACTCAAAGTATCTGACAGCCAAGAAATTCAATTATTCCAAGTCCATAAATCACAGGTTGTCAGTTACTCATAGCAGAGGAAACTAATTCAGAAATTGCTGGAAATGTGGATGCCTAGTAAAGTATTTTTTAAAACTCTTTTTCCCAGGAAAATTATCTACTGAATACATAATCTCTTATTAGGGATATATTTCCCAAGAAATATATTGTGAAAAGTCAAATTCCAGATCTAAAAAAAAAAATCTATTGCACTATTTTAATAGTTTAGAATTATCTGCATCAACTAATTACAGGTAGGTCACAGTCATTTAATTAGGAATTTTTAAAACTAGAAACATTTTTCACTTTCCTTTTCATGAACTGAAGACTTAGTGATTTCAAAGGTTTTCCTACCTTAACATCCAAAGACTCTGCTTCTCTTGCCACACAAGGTGTTGAAAACTCTGCCCCCCGCCCCCGCCCCAAGCCAAAATGTATTGTGTTACTAAAAATTGCTAGAGAGACTCTGGGAGCTTCACAGAAAAACCCCAAATCTTGTCAAATTTGCATTGTCTCTTGTTGACTATTTTATTAATCCATCAGGATATTGGTTCCCACCTACTCACTAAGACAGAGGACCTCAATCGTCCTTCAACAACATCTGGAGCTGGGGCTGGAAGAAATCCCTCGGGCCCTCTAAGCTTACTGCCCAGGAAAGAAGAGCCACAGTTTCCTCTGTGGGTGACTGGATGAGCCAACACTGCCCCTCACTCTGTCCCTAATGGTCAGTCAGCCAAGGAAAGAGGTAACACTGACTCTTATTCCCATAAATGGACTCCAAGTGCTCCAGGCTGCTAGAGGTCCACTGCCCTCATCACCATCCCAAAAGTTTTTTATGATTGGGACATATCTTTTTTCTGTCCTAAGTATATTAATACTTTCACATAAATATCTGAGAAAAATAGAAAAGAATGAAAGAAAGGCGCTGTGTCCTTTATAGTACAACAAATTGCAGGAAAGCATATCAGGTTTTCAAGTCCTCATAGGCGATATTAGCATATTGCTTATCTGTGAGTGGTGCAGCATTTCTGAAGTGTTATTATCCTATCCATTGTCTATAAATGTGAATATTCCTCTATCGTACTAATGGTATTTATTCTATTTAAAATAAGGAGAAGGTGGGAAGACATCAATATTGCACCTGAAAGGTGAGGTCATTTCTGGCTGTACCCATGAATCTTAGTCATTCAACCAAATCATGCAACTTATATACACTTAGGTCTAAAATGCAAACCACAAGTCCACCCCGTAGGAACCACTCCCCTTGACTTGTTCTGCTGCTTCTGATTTCGATCCAAGTATCTGCTCTGTGGTGCTGTGGTAATTTCAATTTCTGGCTCCTGCACTAGGCCCTGAGACTTTATCTCTCTGGTTGTCAAGCTTTGACTTCACTCTCAGCAAACAGGACTTCAACAACACTAGGTTCCTGGCAAACAAACATGTGCTCAAACTGAAAACAGGAATTCAGAGGAAGGATCTCAGGTAAATAAAGGGAAAGCTTGAGTTATCCATACCTTAAATGTAAAAAAGGTTGAAAAAATCTAGGTGGTTGTCGGAGACAGGCAGGGAGCTAGCTGTCAGTGAGAAACCAAGGTGAGATCATTTCTGCTCCGCCCCACCATCCCCAAGCTCCACAAGGGGAATTGGACCAGTAGTCTATAAAGAAAACTAATTTGAAAATGAACAGAAGTCTGCTTTTACATGTTAGTTCTGTTCATTTCTTGTACTTTCTCTTTCAGTCTCTAGTTTGGCCTACTCATCTGCACCAAAAAATATCAAAGAAGTTTTATTCAAGCAGAGCTAACACTATCAATCAGTAAGTATCATTCTAAAGCCAATATGGTGCATGACAATAGGAATCACAACAAGCAATGTCAAGGGAAAGTGAGACACGGGAGAGAGTTGCTTTCCATGGGTCCTTGATCCTCCTCACCCGAAAATACCCATTTCGGTGTGAATTTTGGAGTTCCAGAGTTTTATTTTACTGGCAAATGTGTTTTTTAGGTACTGTCTTCCCTTGTAAATTCTGCACACTGTTGCATTTTTTCACAAGTGGGAAAGTCCACTTTGTCACTGGATAAAGATAAATTCACTACTTTAATAATTTGCAAAGAGCACAAAAGTGTCAAGAGCATCTTGTAGTCATAAGAGGAAGTGGAGAATATGATCCGTTAGTATGCATTTTGTGTAATGACTTGAGAGTATATTCTATATTAAAATGCACCGTGTTTAAGTTTCATTTTATCTACATTTCACTCTCAAATTTCCACACCAGGTTCTTTGGAATATATTTAATGTCTAAGATCTGCAAGTTCTCACCTACACAAACTCTGCAGCCAGCAAGTGGTTTATTAAACTACAGCTTTAAGGTACCACTCAAACAGAAAGGGAAACTGTTTTCTTTATGTTCTGCAGGGAGCTAAAGACAGATGGAAGTAGATAATTTCCATGGACACCCTTGCAATCACCGTGATTAATTTTATTGGCCAGATTCCTCTGATTTGAAAGCCTTGAAAGAGGGGTGTTGAAACTGTCACAGTAACATATAATTAAGAAGGAAATAGAGCCTTCAGAGAAATACTGACTCTCCTTCTCATAAAAGGATACTTGGTAAGTTATTTAAAGAAGACACTAAATCCTCAGAAGGTAACTCAGCCTTTCTGATACCTTCTTAACCTCTTCCCAATGGTCACCAGTGCACACAGCTACACATGCACACCCACATGCACAAATGCATGCCCTGAATTAATTATTTAAGCCAATCCTTTTTAACTAGAATGTTTCATCTAGCCTTCCTGGTAATGACTGATAGATACCTAGATAGATACTTGCAACCTCAGGTAGGTGAAGCTAAAAGATTTGTATGATTTTATAATTTTATCTAAGTCCATATTTTAAAATTCACATTTAAACAAATACACACATACATATTACACATATGTATACAGAGAGGAAATTCTAACACACATGTCCCTAGATAATAGTCAGAATATCTGAACTATGGCCAGGAGATTAAGCACAAAGATCAGGATGTTTCCACACTATTATATTTGTTACCACAAAAGTCACACACAAATAATTACATTTTCTAGAGAGTGAAAATCAATAAATACTTATGATTTTTGCTCTTGTTCTTACCCTCATAAAAGCACCTAATATGTTTTACAAATAGTCTATTTATTAAAACTGTACTTATATATTACAGATGAGAAAAAAGTTGTCTCTATACTGAAGAAGTTGAGTAAATGCTGATTCTTCATGGAAACTGGTAGTTTATGTATTCTTTGAGAAATTTTGAATTAATAAAAATTCAAATAGTAAGAGAATTGAAACATAGTAGTGATAGTAGTGTTTAGGATAAAATTATCACATAGATAAACAATTTTGTATATCTTCTCTTTTGAAAAAAAACCTGTGCCTGGGTATATTTGTTGTTAATTTAAAATGGCTTTTATCTCAGGGACAAAATTGCAGGAGAATTTAGCTTCGCCTTAGAGAAAATAGAACATACACATGTATTGATACAAATAAGAATAATACATGTTTTGTAGAAAATTATTTTCCTCCATGAAGATTGTTCTCTACTCCTTGGAAATAATCCTGTCTTGACTTAGTTTCTATTTGTCTCATTAGGCTGTAATGCAAAATGCACCATAATGTTATCCCTTTCAGTATAACGCCAAGGGGAACATAAACCTAAATTCTTTTGGTATAAGAAATGCTTGGAAATTAAGTCATGGCTTCTAACCTTCTGAGTCATGTTCTTTATTTGACAGACTATACTGTGTTTGAGCACTAAATAAAAGAAAGAAATAATCAACTACATTGTTGATTATTACTGTATTTACATCAATTATACCTGAACAAAAGTCATAAATTCAGAGCCTCTCTTCTGTATTTCAAGCTGCTTTAGAGGCTTTGGTTCTCATACTTCAGCAGGTATTATGATCACCTGGGCTTCATCCCAGAATTGTGATTTTTACTTAGGCCTGGGTGTGGCCTAAGAACCTGCACATCTACCTCTCAGGGGATGTAGCTGTTGCTGGGCCAGGGACCTGACTTTGAGAGCCACCAATAAAATGTAACCTCATTGAAGCAGTCAAGTCTTACCTTTTAGGCAGATTATATTTGAGTCATTGCATTTCTACGTATTTCAGTAATAGCTATAGCTTGCAAAATATAAAATCTATTATATTCAACAAAAAGTAATGAAATGTGCTTTATTTCTTTTTCTTCACTGCAAGCACAGTGTACATTTGTTAGTTCAACAATCTGAGAAGCCAGAAGGAAGGGCTTTCAGAGTCAAAACTTGACCCTCCATCCTTTATTGAAGGATTACAGGTAAAAACCTGCTGTCAATAAATAGTTGCCTTTGTTTTTGTCATTCCTACAGTAGTTTGGGCTAAAGCAAAACTTTACAAATTTAAAGCTCATGATTGCCATCTGCTGACATATGTGTGAATTACAAGTAGTCTGCATAGTTGGTATATACTGTGTTCAGATTTGGGTGTTTTGTGTCTTTCTTTCCAAACCCATTAGGTAGATTTTATATCTGATTTTATACATGTATTTTCCCTAAAAGTAATGTATTTCACAATTTACTGAACAACTAAAATAAAACTGTTTACCAAACTGAACACATTCATTTCAAACAGCTAGTCTGTACTGAAACTATTTTAATTTTTCCTATAACAAAGTGAAATTATAAACTTGTCATCTCAGTATACATAGTTCATATCTAGAGTGAATTTTATCAATGGATTTTTTTAAGAGGATATATGTAAATCTTTAATTGCTTTTCCCTGAATCAAATGTTTATGTAATTAGATTGCTTATCATGGCAGTATATTGAAAAGGAGCTGAAATTAATCATGCTAACACCAAAAACAAAACCCAAACACACACACATATATATATATATATTCCTAGCAATGGAACCAAGGCATTTTCCAGTTTTTAGTCATAATCTTTTCCAAATTTTCCTCTTTAGTGCTGGGCTTTGGATTGCTATTCATTCAAAAAGATCATAAGCTTCCGCTCCTACGTTCAACTTTACAATCTTAATGAAACTGAATCAAGCGTATTAAACTGAAGTGTCAGTCAAGGACTCAAAAAAGAATCACTTAGTATAAACACTCTTTGTGCTTGGTACTGCACTATCATTATCTCCTTTAATCCGCACAACTTTCCATACCTTTACAGTACAAATTAGGAAGCTGAAGTTTACAAAGGCTAGACACGTGGTCAAAGGTCACAGAGCACAGGCTGATGCCTAAAACAGCCCGACTGTGGCATCTGGCTCCTGCAAGCCAGGCCATTTTGCCTGAATTATTTTCTGCCAGACTACGGGTCCCAGTACTTTGGCCAAGACCAGTGCTCCTTTGACATCTTCCCAAGTCTGTTAAAATGGCGGTATTTACCACTTTGATGGTTTTAGGCAGAGGATAATAAATAAGCAACCCATTTTACTGACTCACGATTTCTTGCTTTATTAGCATTGGTCATGTGGCTAGGAAAAGTGAGGATTTTTAGTAATTCAAAGCATAAGTTGTGAACTAAGTCATGCCTGGATTAGAGTCCTTAACTGATTGACATCTCTGCCTCCTTGGGAAAGTGAATCGTTCACTCAAGAAATACATTCTAGGCAGTCAGTTTGACTTCCTTTAAAAAAGAAAAAAAGAAACATGACGTTTAACGCCCAGGCTTTTCACCTTGCACTATATTAAACCATCTAAAAATAAAGGGTTTCTTGTAATAACCAAAATCTTCAACAACAGGAGGGATCTCATGGTACTTGTTTTGTCTCTTCCCTGGGGTGGTGGGTAGAACAGGTTAATTTGGGAAAGTCACTCCATGATGGTGAATCACTCTTTTATCCTTTGAAATCATAACGCGTGTAGATGGTGGCTAACAGTTAAAGCAGATTTAAAAGACTAAAAACTAAAAAAGTTTTCAAAGTCAAACAAGAAAATTGCCTTTAAATATCCAAAGAGTTACAAAATTACTTCATATTTTACATTTGTGTAAAATCATTACCAGAGTAGTTGATTTCGGGTAAGTTTTCTTTTGACTTAATTGTTCCGATGTCCAACTGGTTTTTTTGTTTTGTTTTTTGGTTGTTGTTATTGTTGATTCACTAAATTGTGTTTGGAAAAATTGTTTTTATTCATGTTTTATCATCTGCAGACAATCTAGATACATCTTCACTTCAAAGAGAGGTTTTGACCAAATTGCTCCCGAATGCCCCCTAGGCATCAGGGGATTTTAAGGTTCTGCGGCGAGGTTGAGAATACTGAACTACAGAGTCTAACACAGGGAGGCTACAGGGCTTTGCAACAAAATCAAGGAAAGGCAAGGTAATCATTTGCAAACTTAACATATTTACCACTGGGCTTTGGGAGCAGTTTTATCCCATTCTCATCTCATGCTAAATTTGGAGTCAGTTAAAACGTACTAAAGGAAATGCTTTTTATTTACCTTATTTAAACCTTCTATAATGTCTATAGTATACTGATTTTACAAGTGGAAAACAGGTATCGAGAGATTAGACATTTTCACAGTACCTAGGGCACATGGGAGGGTGTTCTACTCATACCACTAATTGATATACATTTTTCTTGGCACTTATGCATCTAATACATGTTTATGCCTAGATCCTATTTCATCACTTAAGACTGTAAGCTTTTCATCACCTGTTATTTTATTCATTCGTTTATGCATTTATACATTCATTCATGCATCGTGTCAACCAGAAATTAACAGTTGATCTAAGGAAGAAATGGAAACTTTTTTTCAGGCCAATTTGAGGTTTATAAACCTGGGAGACACCTTTCAGAAAGCTCTGAGTGTTGGGGCCAGTGGAGGAAAGCAGGAGAGACTCCATCTTGAAGCCTGTCATCCATCTTACAGACAGGATGTGAACTGGGCTTGAACCCTGCCCAAGAGTGAGGAAATCATTGCTAGTGAAAACCAGGTCTCCTGGAGACTTCTTTCCCTACAGATGGCAAACGGAGATTGTAGTTGAGGTCAGGCTGCCCCTGTTAGATTAACCATGGAGACATCCCCCCTTGATGTATAATCATTGATCCCCCCCTTTAACCTTACTTGTTTGTTCTCCTAGCACCTACTTGTTGTAAAACTCAGTCATACACAACAAAGAGGTTGCTAACAAGTAACCAGTCACGTGGGCAGGGTGGGAGGGTGTATGAAACTGGGCTCCTCAGAAACAGCAGGGTCCTTGTTGGGAACTGATTCCCCTTGGACTCACTGGCCTAATAAACTGTACTCCATTGTGTTTTGCGACTCTGGATTCCACAACATGAGGACTGGTCTACCTGTTGAGGGCAAAGCACAGTTATATACTATATGTTTTTGAGACAAAGGGTTATACATCAGATGATGCACTGACAGTTTATACAGTCCAGATGTGCACTTTCAAAGTGCATAGGGAGTCATCATGGCCCCTTACAGGATTAGGGTGGAAGGTTATCTCCTAAGGAGGTCTGGTTACTGTGCCCGCACAGTACATGCTAAAGGGGAGGGAGGAGCCCAAACCAGCAGAGAAAATTCTTATGTTTAAATTTTTCTTGTCTTTTTTTGTCATAAAGTATGAATTTTCTTTCTTTTTTTTTTTTTCTGAGTCAAAAGGGGGCTGCCGTGGTGAACTAGACTGATATCAGGGTCCCAATCTTAGTGAGTTGGGGTCTATGGAAGGCACAGGAGGAAGACCAGGCAATTAACATAAATTAACATAAAACATGAGCTTGAAGGTGGTAATTTACAAAGATGGAAAGCTACCTTATCTTTAGGTGGGGAAGAGAAACAGGGTGGTAGTAAACTATGCAGGGGGGTGGGAGTGGAGCGGGGTGGGGTACTGCTGTTTCCCTGCAGGCTCAGTGGTAAAGAATCTCCCGCCAATGCTGGACGCTCCAGTTGGATCCCTGGGTTCAGAAGTTGGGAATATTCCCTGGAGAAGGGAATGGCAACCCATTCCAGTATTCTTGCCTAGGAAATCCCATGGAGAGAGGAGCCTGAAGGTCTACAGTCCATGTGGTTAGCAACACAACAACAACAACAAACTATGCAGAGGAAATGGATGTAAAATCTAAGCTGAAATTTAACACAGGAGTAGAATTTTCCCATATCAGAGAAGCTACCCTATTCCCAGATAGAAGGAGCTGCGTCAGACTGAAGAGCAGGAGAGGAAGAGGGGGAGGAGGGGAAAGGATGGGAGAGGTAGTGGGGAGGGGCAGAAGGGTTGAAAGTGGCGCAGTGAGCCTGGGTGTGGCTAGCTGGGTGTGTAAAGCGAGGAGTGGGTAATGAAAATGCTGGGTGCAAATCATAAAACGGCTTGGCAATTTAATAGCCAGATTAAGGAGTTTGGGTTATCCTCTGGAAAACAAGGTGCCTGTGTGGGGCTTTAAACAAGGCAAGTCATGGTCATATTTGTGTTTCAGAGATCTGGTTGCACTTCTTGGCCATGAAACTTAAGCTTCCACACACAATTCTGTAGTTTTGGAAGCACCAACTGAGAGAAATGTCTGAATAGAGGGACATTTCAGCTTTGGGTCCCACAAGTGTTCGGGTTTGTGTGATGTTTGGAGGTACCAGAGAGGCCCCATGGATGACAGCTGGACAGAGCCCTTTGGAAAGAGGGGTATGTATTATTTCCTGAATTAGTGATTACAGAATGAGTAGAGAAACTGATCTGGAGAGAGACGGTGGGCTCGTTTTCAGAAGAGTTGCATTTGAGACATCTGGACTGTTTTTTAGGATTGGATTCTCTTTCAGGAAATACATTCCATAAATATTTTAAAATTTATTATTGTACAGTCTAACCTTGTAAATCTACCAATCCACCTCACTATTGGATATGATCAAAGTGTGAACCCCTATTAAACCTACATTCTAAATCTACTGAGGGAGTTAGCTGAAACATAGGCTTGTGCTCCCTGAAGGGATGAGATGCTGGTTGGCTTTAGAGAATGCGCAATCCTTAACCACAGGTTCCTAGCTTCACAGTGGTTCAAGGGCGGGGGTCGGGGGGGTGGGGTGTGGAAACGGTTGCCCCCTGCTGGTAAGAACGGATTACTGCAGCCACGGGAGAGGAAACTTCCTACGGGCGTGGTAGCTGGTGGATGACGTAAAAGGCGGCGTCCGGAGATAGGTGGTTATTGACTGCGTCATTAGTGCGCGCCGGGGAAACCTAGCTAGCCGCATGGCTGCGGGCTGCTCAGTGGCTCCGCGGCCGAAGGCGGCCTCAGAAGGGCCGGCCAGCGTCTTGCCTTGCCTAGAATTGCCTACTTACGCGGCTGCTTGTGCGCTTGTGAATAGCCGCTACTCCTGCCTGGTGGCGGGGCCGCACCGAAGACACATCGCCCTATCGCCGCGCTATCTTAACAGGAAACGCACCGGTATTCGAGAACAGCTCAATGCAGAGCTCCTGCGCTATTCCGAGAGGTACTGGTCTCTTACATTTTTTGTTCCCAGAGCGGACATAATCTTAACGTTAATAATCTTAACGGTGCCTGCCGCTCCCTTGGGGCACGGGATGGGGCAGCAGGTGGACGTTTAGTGTCAACAGAAGGGGGTCGCACCAGCTTCCGCGAGTTTAGCCCCGGGGCATTCTGGAGTCGCAGTCCACCTCGGGAGACTAGTGCCTCCCTGGTCAAGATCTGTGCTGAGTCCATTTCATAGGCAGGAAAGAAAACGTTACGGTGACAGGAATTGTGTAAGCGGAAGGGGTAAAGAAGCTCGTTGCAAGACAGGTAGAGATAAAAATAGACCAGGGGTCTGGAGACCGGCGAGTTCTATATGTTTTCTCATTTGATGATGAAAGTTTGGAATGCAGTAGTTAAAAACATTCTCACTATATAGAAAATTATACGCGAAGCGCTAATACTTCGTTTAATTATTTATAAACCACGAAGGTTGGTTTTGTTTTGACCCTGGTTCTTTCCCGGGGTTTTTTTTCTCTTGGACCTGATCAGGGATGAATGAAATACTATTCACCTTGTTTCCGTTTTAAGAATAGGAAAGCCTGTTGCTTTTGAATTTGAAAAAAACCTTCTAGTGCATTTAAAGTAAGATATTGGAAAATTACTTGGGCAGAGTTTCTCAAGGGATCCTGAACCCTACACAGATTAAGGATCTAGAGTTTATAGCTTCCTCCAAGCACGGGCACACACTTTCACTTGTGGGTCTATCTTGTATACTAGAGAATTGGGGAATAAAACCAAAGAAACAAACAAGACCCTTATTTCAGGAGCTATAAGCGCTAGTAAAAGAGATGTAGGCCAGATAAATCCAATGAAATGTTAAAATCTGACAAATCTAAGTTATAGTAAAGAGTGGTGAATTGGATCTTAGGACCTTTGAGAACAACTTGATAGGAGGAGGGAACTTCTGAGATAGTAGCATTCTGGGCAAAAAGAGTGGCATAAACGAATGGATACTAGTTGTGAAATAGAATACTTTGACCAGATAATTGTGAGCACTTTATAACTAAAGTTTATATATCAGGAGAAAGACATTGGGTACAGCTGAAAAGCTGGGCAGTTAGGGCTGGGGTGGATCGGAGACGGGGTGGAGGATAATTCAGAGGATGGCCATTTTTTTGCTCCTTTCCTGCCTTTGCCAGGTGTTTTAGGTTTTTGTTTTTCTGTTTGCTTAAGCCGGAAACTGGGTTACCACTTCATCCTCTAGGTAGCCTCCAACTCAGAAAACACTTGACACACTCTTGAGACAGTGGTATCTCTGGGATATAATCAGATTTGTAGTTTAAGAAACCACTTGATAGCGTTAGGTGGTGGTTTAAGGAGGGTGAGACAGTAAGCATGGAGAACATGTTTATAATTAAAGAGACTGTTACAAAGTGTAGAGAAAATTGATTAGAGAGTTTGCATTTGGGAGAGTTGAGGATATATAAGGTAGTCATAAAATCTGGAAACATAAACAAATCTTTGATCTGTAACCAATTAATGGCTGCACTTGACAGACTAGGGGAATAGGAGCCATTACCCCAAAGAGATGAAAAGCTGATTGGATAATGATAATTTCTGTAACAGAATTGGGATAGTGTGACCCTGTGGCCTCAATTGCACTCTGAACAGATCTGAACTCCCTACCTGACCCCGTTATTTTGGGGGTGTGCTGAAAA
This sequence comes from Dama dama, assembly GCF_033118175.1. NCBI lineage: Eukaryota > Metazoa > Chordata > Mammalia > Artiodactyla > Cervidae > Dama > Dama dama. Next base: position 26,790,618 of record NC_083698.1, on the reverse strand, counting down.
CTCCAGTTTATTCTGTGCAAATGGGGTACCATAGATTAATAATGAGGGACAAAATATTGAACATATCAATAATTGTAATACTGATCAACCATTTATCATATATAGTTTGTTTCCAGACTTTGGGGCCATCCTGTACCATCAGAGAGGACCTGCTTCTCTGTTTAAGAAATGAGGAAAGCAAAGAGTTGAGAATAGCTCTTATATTAGTCATCTCAGCAGCAGCCCTATTTGATAGATTGTCCACCTTTTTTCCCCCAGTGACATTTTTTTAAAAAATGATTGAAAAATCTGCTTAGAGAAAGTAGTGTTCTAAAAATCACATTAAAACTTCTATCTTTGAGAGGTCATTAATGACAGCTCTTGAGTTACTTGAAAATGGCAAATATGTTCCCTCCCAGTAGTTCCAGTTTATTAATTCAGAATGTCTCAAAGCACAAATGAACTATCAGTTTCCATGAAGAGTCCGTGTTTACTCAACTTCTTCAGTATAGGTGGTGGTTTAGTTGCTAAAGCGTGTCTGACTCTTGCGACCCCATGGACTGTAGCCTGCCAGGTTCCTCTGTCCATGGGATTCTCCAGGCAAGAATACTGGAGTGGGTTGCCATTCCCTTCCCCATCTTCAGTGTAGAGGCGGCCTTTATTCTCATGTATAATATATAAAAGTCTTAAGTGTGCTTGCAGTCTATTGATCCCTTAAACTTGATATGATTGTTCTCTCAATATCTCAAGTGAGGCTACCACTCTGCCTGGAAACATACTTAGGATGGTTTCAGAAAAGCAAGAGAGGAAAAGATATAATGTTGAGGTGTCTGTCTTCTGATGATTTTTAGTATATTTAATGCAATGAATTGCTTCCCAAAATTGTCACAAGCCGTAGGTAGCAGTTCTGAACCCTGCAGAACTCCATTTGCTCTCTTGAAACATACTTTACTGAAATTAAACTTAAAGATAATATTAGATTAGCCACATGATTCATTTGGGTTTTTTAAAAACCCAAACGAACCTTCTGGTCAACCCAATATGAACTACCAACACAATCGGAAAAAAAAAAAAAAAATTCATTTAGAGCTCTAATACAATAAAATGTATTTCAGTGTGATAACACTCAAGCATGGCTACCCGGAAAGAATAAAGTAGTTAGACGCCTCCTGAAGCTGCATCTTGAATCACTGTGAAAGTATTAGTTGCAAATGTGAAGAGTGACGCGGGGGTTTTGAGTTGACAACTCACATCACCTACAGTGTCTATAGTGGTAAAGTGCTCTTACGAAACAATCTACTCTTGAATTTATATACTAGTTATATTCCTGAAAATTTTAATTGATATTGAAACCATGCAATGATGATTTTATGTTCATAATTGCACACATTAAGTTAGGTACTATAATCAACTGTTTATAAATACTTAGAAAATGAGGCTTGTCCTCTCATTTAAATCATGCAGACCCGGGGACAATTTTCATTGTGTCAGGCTGTTTTTATATGGCAGGATGTCTCCCATCCCTGGCCTTCACAGGTGTGACAACTATGATTTATCCCATAAACTCCCAAATGCCACTTACGGGAGAGCAGTATCCCCCCGCTGGAAACTGATTTGGGGGAAAACAAAGTTGATTTGGGGAAACAAAGTCTTGTTTTTGTTTTTTGTCTGATATGGCAGTTATTTTTACCCCCTCCTTGCTCTTCTGTTTTCTGGGCCTCTAACATTGTCTGGCCTGGCGTGTTGCGACTCATGGGGTCGCAGAGTCGGACAGGACTGAGCGACTAAACTGAATATTGTCTTAGTGATGGTGTGGTTCCTGTTTAGGAAAGCTATATGCAGAAATTAGTAATTCAAAGAAAGTCTTTCTGGAGTAAACCTCAGTGTGTATGGATTTCCTAATTGGGTGATTAAGTTGTATTCCAGTGACTCCTGGCTATTTTAAAACAACTGCTCCTAGGTGTACATTCTTTCTTTTATTCTGTGTGAACCATTCTAGAAGTTTGAGTTCACGAAAAATGTTCTCTGCTCTCAAAGACCTTAGCGTCCTCGTCTTCTCTGGAATCCAAACATATAAGCAAAGATAAACAAGAACAGTGATAAGCTTTCTCGGGCTTCCCAGGTGGCGCTAGTGGTAAAGAACCCACCTGCCAATGCAGGAGACCCTGGGTCAGGAAAAATGCCCTGGAGGAGTCTATGGCACCCCCTCCAGTACTCTTGCCTGGAGAATCCCACGGACAGACTGTCGTAGGCCTGGTAGGCTACAGTCCACGGGGTCGCAGAGTCCGACAGGGCTGAAGCGCCTTTGCATGGGCGCTGTCCTCAGAGTCCTGGAGGAGTGGAGCAGCAGGACTTCAGCTTTGCGGAGGACGGGGAAGCTTGCTGAAACAGGTCATGGCTGTGGCAGTGAAGCCACCAGCTCCGCCTCCTGAACTACTTACAATTTTTTAATAACTTGGAAATAGTTGTTGTTCAGTCCCTCAGTTGTGTCAGACTCTCTGCGACCCCGTGGACTGCAGCACATCAGGCCTCTCTGTCTTTGGAAATAGCAGTTGCCCCCTAATCCTGACTGTCAAGCTACACATTACAGTGTCAGAGTCAGTTCTCAAAAGCTAATATAATTGTATTTCTTACTTCCTTACACTAGCAACAGTTGCAGTTCGGGGATTTTTCTCCATCAAGTTATTGGCTTTAATATTGAGGGCTTCAACTTGAATCCTAATACTTCTCTTGCTACATGCCATCTAGTACAGATATTCAGTAATGGTGGGTAATACCAAAATTGCCTTGATTCAGTAATAGTCACAGAATGACATTTTTCTTACTAAGTCTCATTTTTTACTTCTCATTCTAGCATAACTAGAATTCAAATGGACAGCAGATAGGGAAGAAGGATCAACTTACTGCTCTTGGATAATGGACATTTTGTTTCTGGGTATTGAATAATTATTTTTAAGTTAGCCATTATTTTGGAACCCCTGGGTGAAATTAAACCACTAAAGTTGTTACAGGCTAATCATATATTATTGTATATGTATATATTTTCGCCATGGGTGTGATTATATTAGGAGATGTATACTTTCTGGACTCAGAATCCGTATAATGGCTTAGTTTAAAAGAGGATAAATAACATTTTGCTTTCCTTTTTTTTTTTGTAGCCTTTTAGGTGTACCCATTGCTTATGATAACATCAAAGTAGTGGGTGAATTAGGAGATATTTATGATGATCAAGGACACATTCATCTTAACATTGAAGCAGATTTTGTTATTTTCTGCCCTGAACCAGGGCAAAAACTTATGGTATGTATCTTTTTTCCTATTGTTCTTTGTACAGTTATTAAGTTATGTAATTTGGAAAAATTTAAGAGATTGTACACTTTGGGATTTTACAAGGATTGTTATTTCAGGTAACTAAAAATCATTTTTAAAGAAAATTTTTCAGTTTAGGTTTTTAATTTTTACTGAAGTGTAGTTGATTTGCATTGTTCTGTTTCAAGTGGAAAGTGATTCAGTTTAGATACGTGTATATATATTTTTTTCAAGTTCTTTTCTGTTATAGATTATTACAAGATACTGAATATAGTTCCCTGTGCTACACTGTAGATCCTTTTTGTTAATCCTAACCTCTTAATTTATCCCCACTCCCCTTCTCCTTTGGTAACCCTAAGTTTGTCCTTCGTGAATCTATTTCTGTTAAATAAGTTTATTTGTATCCTGTTTTTAAATTCCACATGTAAGTGATATCATATGTTTATCTGTTCTTCTCTGTCTCACTTAACTTCACTTAGTATGATAATCTCTAGGTCTAGTCATGTGGCTGTCAATGGCATTTCATGGCTGAGTAATATTTCAGCATGTATAACACATCTGTGTTATCTGTTCATCTGTGGATGGACACTTGAGTTGTTCCATGTCTTGGGTATTATGCTACTGTGAACATTGGAAGCATGTATCTTTTTCAAGTAGAGTTTTTGTCTTTTCTAGATATATGCCCAGGAGTAGAATTGCTAGATCATATGGGACTCTGTTTTTAATTTTTTCAGGAACCTCCATACTGGTTGCACCAGTTTATATTCCCAGCGACAGTGTAGGCGGGTTCCCTTTTCTCCATGCCCTCTCCAGCATTTATTGTTTGTGGACTTCTGTTCTGATATCTGTGCAGTGACAGTTGCATTGCGTCTGTGCATTTTTCTAGTAATAAGCCATGTTGAGCTTCTTTTCATGGGCCTTTAGACATCTGTATGTCTGTATATGTGCAATACTGTTTTAAGTTACTGGTCTTTTCATTTCAAAAGCATTGCTACTATCTTGTATTGGTACTTTTCTCTAATTTATCATATTATACTCTCATACTTACTACTTTCTAGATCCCACGAAAGAAACTTGGCTACCTCTTGGTTGTGAAGATACTATTCTATACAATTCTAAAATTTTGATAGTTTTTCCTTTCCTCATTGAGTATTTAATTGATAAACTTTGTCTTTTACAGCGAGAGAAAAATTGAATGCAAAGCATAGTGTTCTCATATAAGTCTCACTCTACCCACCCCCAAAAAACCACACATAATGTTTCTCTTATTATTGATAAGATGTGGTGCATTATAATTGTTGAGCCAATATTGATACATTAAGTAAAGTCTATGGTTTATAGTAGAGTTCACTGTTTCTATTGTACCTTCTATGGGTTTTGACAAAGGTATAATGACATGAATCCAACATTCCTATGGAATAATTGGTCACTGGTCTAAAAATCCTGTGTGTTCTGCCTATTCATTGCTCCCTCTCTCCCCTGGAAACCATGGCAACTACTATTTTTTTTTTTTTTTAATTGTCTCCATAGATTTGCCTTTTCCAGAATATCATATAGTGGAATCATAGAGTATGTAACCTTTTCAGATTGGTTTCTTTCACTTGGCACTATATTTTTAAGGTTCCTCCATGTCTTTCTCTTGATAGCTTATTTTTGTTTCAGAATAATATTCCATTGTATAGATGTACGTACCAGTTTGTACAGACCACCTAGAAGGTACCGTTCTGGACTCCAGGCTCCTTATGATGACAGACAGGTTTTACTCTTGTCCCATGTGGAAGGAGGTGCTGACATTAAACCACATTGTATATGTATATGTTATTTATAGTTCTGTAATTCAAAAGGTGATTTTTTAAAAAGCTTCAGGTATTCACTCATCTAGTTTATATTTGTTGATTCTTAAGGAACTAGGAAACTTGGAAATTTTAATTTTAACCTTAAAATCATATAGAATGTATTGTTATTTTACTTTTAAAGCTTCTAATAACGTTATGACTTCGTTAAAATAGCCATGCTCAAGGTGAGCTTTCTAAAAAATTCTAGTGTTCCTAAACTTATATTTTAGTGTAATATGTGGTAAGCTTTAAATGAAGATCAGCTTTTTGATATTACATCATGCCATTATTTTGGTATTTTCTCTTTGAAGATCAGTTTAAGGATTGTAAGGTTCGTTTCGTCTTTCTGGTGCTCTTGCTGTAATACTCATTTTCTCCCTCTTCTTAGGGCACAGTTAATAAAGTGTCCTCCAGCCACATCGGCTGCTTGGTCCATAAGTGCTTCAATGCCTCCATCCCTAAACCTGAGCAGATGCCAGCTGACCAGTGGCAGACGCTGCAGATAAACGTGGGTGATGAACTAGAATTTGAAGTATTTCGTTTAGACTCAGATGCTGCTGGAGTATTCTGCATTCGGGGAAAGCTAAATATCACTAGGTCAGTTCCTAAGCACATTATTACCATTTTTATACTTAATCATTTCTACTTAATTCTGAATTTAATTCTGAAACATAAGTCCTTCTTTTAAAAGTTAATTTATTAGACTATTTGTACTTCTAAACCACAGAGTCAATGTAAATATGAATCTTAAGTGTTATGACAGTGCATTGAATATTCTAAAGCTCTGCATCTAAGTGGTCTACATTGTAATAATTCAGTTTTTCAAAGTATTGTCATGTTGTTGTTAATGTTAACATTAACAACTAGTATGTTGTTAATCTTTTTTTAAAAAAAGTTAATCCTTGAACTTGAGACTACTAGAAGCTTAATTATATTAACATAACTATTAGTGTTTTGTTTTTACACAGTCGAAACAAAAATTATTTGATTATTGTCATTATATCAGGTAGATCATTTAATTTCTGTATTCTTCTTGTTTGGAATTCTTCTAGGAAATACTCTGATCCTGACCCTGGTTTTATGGCAGGGCCTAGTTGAGGGGTCATACTTCCTCTGTTATCAAGGCAGAATCTAGAAAAAGTTGCTAAGAAATGAGAATATGGGTTAAAGTTTTAGAGCAGCTGTCCAACAGTACTTTCTGTAATGATAGAAGTGTGCTGTATGTGTGCAATATAGTAGCCTCACTCTTGAGGAATTGAAATGTGTGACTAGTATGTCACTGAGGAAGTGGGTTTTTAACGTTACCTTATTGAAATGACTTAAATAGTTCTGTGTGGCTATTGCTAATTCAAGGGACAGCAGTTCTATAGAGTGCTACTTCACTGATCTTTGTTTTTATTTACTTATATAAAATACTCAGAGCTTTGCAGCATAATACTGCTTCATGAGTGCTCACTCAGTCGTGTCAACTCTTTGCAACCCCATAGACTGTGGCCCATGAAATTCCTCTGTCCGTGGGGTTCTCCAGGCAAGAATACTGGAGTGGGTTGCCATGCCCTCCTCCAGGGGATCTTCCCAACCCAGAGATCAAACCTATGTCTACAGTCTCCTGCATTGGCAGGCAGATTCTTTACAACTAGTACCACCTGGGAATCCAGTACTGCTTTAGCATAGTTTAAGAACAAGGAAACGAGGATTGGGATAGTAGATGGGGAACACCAACATTTTGATAAATAGCAGAAGTATGATTTCTCCCTATCAGATGTTACTGGTTTGGCTAATAAGGCTGGGTGGTGATGTTTAGGGTTCAGCATTTTCTGAACCATATTAAAATTCAGAAACCCTGTTTTGACAAAACTTTTATGTCATTTTTATGTGTGAAACAGTCTGGGAAAAATACTTGGGAAACAAAAAATGTAACACTTCTAAGACTGTCAGTGTGCTGGGAGATAACAGAATATTTGAAATTTGTGTCACAGTCATGATATTTTGTGCTACTGTCATAATTTAGAAAGACCTTACCATGTTGGAATATTCTTGATCTTACTTTGTTCTTTTATTTTTGCTTAATGCCCTGTACATTTTATTAATTCTTATAGTTTGCAAACCAAGGGCTCTGCAGTTCCTGAAAAAGCACCAGAAACTGGCGCTGATGAACCTGTCGAAAAACCTCCAAAGAAGAAAAAGAAAAAGAAGAAAGACCGAGAGTCATGTGAAGTGGAAGGCGGTACCACAGAGCCAGCAGAATTTGCAGATGTTACCATGAAGGACGAGACAGACCTGCAGGTTAGTAACAGTGTGAATGGCCTCTGGGAGGGAGAGCCAAAGAAGAAGAAGAAGAAGAAGAAGAAAAAGCACCAGGAAGATCGGGACCAAGAGCCTGTTTTCCAAGGCAGTGACTCCAGTGGTTATCAAAGTGACCATACAAAGAAGAAAAAGAAAAGAAAGAGTGAGGAGGCTGAACTTACACCACTCGTGGAACATGCACCTAAAAAGAAAAGGGGAAAGTAATTTTCTTTTGTGTGTTTTAAATATGATTTGGTTTTTTAAAGAAGATTTATACACAGTAGATGACTAAAGTTTAATTAAGAAATGTTTTGTATTGCAGTATTTTGCCTAACAGGGAACATTTTGATTAGTTGAGTTTGGGGTACTAAAATTAATTTGGGAAATATCAGTATTATTACAGTGCCATTTATTGTATACAGAATAGAAAGGTAAGAACTGCCTTCATTCTTCCAGTGGATACATTCTAAATAAAATGGTTTCTACAGTCCCAAGACTAACAAAAGGACTTTTGTGACACAGTGATATAATGTATATCGTAAAGAATGAGTTTGAGCTTGGGTGGTGGTTACAGGTTTTGAATTTAGTCATAGCGTTACATGCCATGTCATTAGGCTTTTGTTTGTTTAATCATGGCTACTGTGGTACTTTTGTTGTTTACCTTGGGATGGTTTGTCAGAGGTATTTCTGAAGTTTTCAGAGCTCTTTATAAACTGCCCTCTTTAGAACCATAGCCCTGCCCATGGATCATGAGTTAGGAGACAGTGCTGTTCTTTCCTTCTCTGTGCGTGTGTGGTGTGTTCTGTTCTCTCTCAGAGGAAGAGTCTGATGAAGACAGGATAAAGGTGATTCTGACTAGTGGGGAATTTCCCTATTTTTAATAACTGAGTTAAGCTACTAGAAATTATTACAAAAACAGTTATTTACTGCTTTCACTGAGAAAATGTGGAATATGTCTTAACTATTGGAAAACACTGAAGAATGAATGGACAAGCGAGTTCAGCCTGATAATCAATGCAAGATTGTGTTAATTCAATGTATTTGTGTTACACATAGTAGACCATCATTCTAAGGTCGGGGGTATAATGGTAAACAAGGCAGAAATGATTCCTTCCCTCGTGGAATGTGATAGGAGAGACAGATGCACCCATACAATATAAGTAAGAAAAGATCGAGAATTACTAATGCTGGTAAGTTCTAAAAGAAGATTCTCTCTTCCCACTGCTGTGATCCACGGCAGCCCCTTTCAGTTGCCATTTATCTAGTATCAGACGTAGTCCTGCTCTTACTCTGTTTAATGTCTGTACCAATTGAAGATAGAGTTGGGAGAGTCATTCATGATGTTTGTCTATAAACAGATGTGCCAGACAGTGGAAAGGGGTGAGCCAGTGTCTTTTCTTACCATTAAGTTCATGTGGCTATTTAGCCCTCACAATGAAGCTAGTCCGGTTTGAGATGAGGTGTCAGTATAAAACATATCAGACTTTGAAGATGTACAAAGAAAGAATGCAAAATACCTCAGTTTTGTATATTGATGAGATTATAATATTTTGGTATAGTGGAGTAAATAAAATATTAAATTGGCTTTTTCGGTTTTTGTTTTTGCTTTTTAATTTAAAAATTGTATCTGAGGCCTGTATTATCTTTGTTTTGTAGAGCACTGGTTTGAAGGATGAGTTGAAAAAGATTTAGAATAACCCAGTCATGTTCACAGGGTTTAATGTAGTGCCATACCTAGAAAATGTTTTATGAATGCTTCCTTAAAATTTTTAAATTTGAATACATAATTGTAATGTTTCACTAAACCATTAACTTTTAATATTAAGTCAGACAATTCTAAATTCCTGATGGTAATGGCCTATCAAGCTGTTAAATTAATGCTATTCATAGCAAAATACATTCTGGCTTGCCAAAATAAATTCTCACATGTTATGTTTACATTTTTTTTTAAGAAAAAAGTATGCTGAACTTGAAACTAAATTTATCCATGGTTTTTCACAATGACAGTAGCAGAACTGGTCATTTGCCTTGCCTATAACAGTGACAGATTTTACCTGATACAGAAACCTCTGATTATGGTATCATCTATATATCCTTCAAAACATTTCTTACATGCTACACTAACCTAGGTTTTTCCTTTTCTATCTTGGAATTTGCTCATTAAAATCCTCTAGCCTAGGCTAAACCTCTTACCTTGTCTTCTACCTCCTATTAATCACTGGAAATATAAGTTTGAGATGTATTTAGGGCTATGCTTCCCACAACCCCAGTCATACGCCCCATCATAGTAAACACTTCATACAACTCAGTATGAAAAAAGCCAAACACAATCAAAATATGGGCAGAAGACCTAACTGACATTTCTCCAAACAAGGCATACAGATGAAGTACAAATCAAAACGACAGTGAGGTGTCACTTCACAGAGGTCATCATTAAGAAGTCTAGAAATGATAAATGCTGAGAAAGTGTGGAGAAAAGAGAAGACCCCTGCACTGTTAGTAAGGATTTAAATTGGTGCAGCTGCTGTGGAGAACAGCATGGAGGGTCCTTAAAATACCAAAACTACCATATGACCCAGGAATCCCAGTACTGGGCATATACCCATAGAAAACCATAAATAAAGGTAACATGTTCACTGCAGTATTATACACAATATCCAAGATAGGGAAGCATCCTAGATGTCCATCCACATCTGAATGGATAAAGGAGCTGCTATACCTATATACAAGGGAATGTTACTGAGTGATCGATAGATCAGGTTGAAATAATAGCATTTGCACCAACAGGGAATGAACCAGTGACAACTAAGTGAAGTAAGGCAGAGGAAGACAAAGACCACACGGCATCACTGATAGGTGGGCTCTAGCGTTTGAATGCAGGGACCAAAGGAAGAACAGACTCGCTTCGAAAACCCACTGAGTGTTACAGAAGGGACAGCATCAGGGGAGGGAATGTGTCAGGAGCCTGGCCTAATGTAGACACACTCACATGTATAAACTAGGTCACCAGCAAGGGGGAGCTCTACTGGGCAACACACTGTAATAACTGGTATGGCCAAAGCATCGGGATCACAGTGGATATGCACCTCTATATACACCTAAGTCAAGATGTGCACTTCCAGCAAACACTGTACATCAACTATACCCCAACACGAAGTACACATAAATTTGACAACTGGAGGAAATGCCTCCCATAGTCCCCTCAGGCCTCAGTGACCCAGGATGGTGACACATTCCTGGAGTTTGAACAGCCTTCCAACCAAGGCCGGACCCTCCTGGGACTGAGGGAGCTGAGGAGGATGACCAAGAAATGAGGCCCCTAAGGACCTCTAGCGTTTGTCCGTTCTAGAAGAAACAACCCTCTCCAGACCAGGGCTGCCTATCCATGACTAAAACAATCCTAGCACACACAGACACGGGAGACCAGCTGCTGAATAGCTTGGAAAAGTCGTCTGACGGCCATGCCTCCTGGTGCTGGCCTTCTTACCTCCAGCATCTGAGAGTTACCCCACTCATAGATGATAGCACTCTAGGCAGAACACGTGTGGAAGGCTTGGGATTTGCCTTGGGTGAGGAAGTGAAGAACGATGAAGTAGTGAGCACAAGCCCTGGGTGTGTGTCCTGACACATGCCATGCCCATGTTCAATGCAGGGACAGGACCTGCACTTAGCTTTGCTGCACCAAGAAGCAGAGTGGGGCGTGTACAGAAATGCTGCCCTTGTGGCCATTTTGTGTAACAACTCTAAAACTAGGGCTCCAAGGAGCTTTGCACTCACAAGGCCCTAGGGGCTGTGAATGACTCTTAAGAAACAGCCTTGGGATGGGTAATTGAGTAAGAATCGGAAAATGGACAGCCTTTCAAGAAGCCAATTGCAGCAGGTAAATTTACTCACAACACTAACAAGTACAAAGATCCCCTTGTCACACATTATTAGAGACAGGAAAAGGAAACCTACAGGAGATATATCCCCCTCCACCCATCAGATGGTCACCAAAATGTCTACAAACAGCCAGTGCTGCAGAGGGCCTGCAGAGAAGGGAATCCGATGCCAGACTGTGAATGAAAATTGCCTACAGCCATATGGAATTGAGCATGGAGGTTCCCTAAAAACCTGAAGATGCAGATATTGTGTGATGCAGAAATCTTACTCTTAGGCATACATCCGGATCAAACTATAGTTGGAAAAAGACATCCACCCCAACCTTCACTACAACACTGTTTTCAAGAGCCAAGACATGGAAGCAATCAGAGTGTCCATGGAGAGATGAAAAAGAAGATATGGTACATATATTCAAAAGAGTGGTACTCAGCCATCCCAAAAAAAGAAAGAATACCATTTGTAGCAACACAGAAGGAACGAGCCATGATGATACGAGGGGAAGCAACTCAGAGAGGAAGAGAGATATCATATGGGATCACTGTTAGGTGGAATCTAAAATGTGACACAAAGGAACTCATTTCCAAAGCAACAGAATCTCAGACTTTAAAAAGCCACTTTGTGGTACAAAAGAGGTCACATCAGGAGGAAGGGGTCAACGAGGACACAGAGTAATATATGTATTCTTTAGAATATGAACCTAGAGCATCAAAAAGTACATAGTGTATAGCACCAGGAACCCTATTCAACAGTGCATAAAACCTTATAAGGGCAAAGCTCCTAATACAGACTGGATATTCACCTACATAGACCCGAATCAAGTTGCTGGACACTTGTAACAAACTCAACACTGGATATCAACTATATCCCAATAGAAAATAAAAGTTAATTTTCAAATAAGTGAAAATAACAGCTATATTCCCCTCTGCCCTCTGTGATCCAGGCTCCTGTCACAAACCCAGACACATTCCCACTGGTGCACAACTACGTTCCACATCCATTTATAACCCAGGAACAGAACTTGCACTCAGCTTTGTTGCCCCAAAACCCGAGTGGGGCATACAGGAATGCTGCCGCCTTGTGGCCATTTTGTTGTAACAACAACTAAAACTGGGTCTGAGAAGAACTTCATGCTCACAAGACGCGAGGGCCTGTAAGTGACTCCTGCCCTCAAGAAATAGCCTTGGAGTGGGTAATCGAATAAGAATTCAAAAAGGGACAAGTATATTTTATACACACTCTTTAAAAACAATCATACCTACAAATATCCTGGTATCAAACATTAAAGAATGGAACATGAAATCTATAAGAGAGAAGTATCACCTCCACCCATCATAATGGCCATCATCAAAAAGTCTACAGTCAGTGCTGTAGAGGGCCTGCAGAAAAGGGAATCCTCCTATGCTGATGCTGGGAATGGAAATTGCTGACTGCCAACTGGACTTGAGTATGGACGTTCCTTAAAAACTTAAAGATGGATATTCGTGATCTGAAATGCAACACTTGGGCATACATCCGGATCAAACTGTAGTTGGGAAAGACATATGCAGCCCAGCTTTCACTGCAGTATTGTTTCCAAGAGCCAAAATATGGGGGAAAAAAACAGAATATTCATTGAGAGATGAAAAAGATATGGTACACATATTGAAGGGAATGTTACTCAGCCATCAAAAAGTAGGAAATAATGCCATTTACAGCAACATAGAAGGGACTAACCATGATTATATTAGGGAAAGTAAGTCAGAGAGAGGAAGACAAATACATGAGATAACTGATAAGTTCTAAAAAGTGACACGAACTCATTTCTAAAACAGACACAGAATCTCAGACTTTGAAAAGGCACTTGGTTTTACAAAAGGGGTCACACTGTAAAGAAGGATTAAATCAGGATGCTAGGATTAACATGGGCATCCCTGGAGGGCAGACAGTAAAGAATCCAACTGCAATGCAGAAGACCTGGGTTCAATCCCTAGGTTGGGAAGAATTCCTGGAGGAGGAAATGGCAACCCACTCCTGTATGCTTGCCTGAAGAATTCCATGGGCAGAGCAGCCTCATGGGCTATCTTCCTTGGAGTTGCAGAAAATGGGACATGACTGAGCAACTGATACTTTCACACGCTTTTTTCAAGATGGACATCAGCACACTTACCTAGTGCTGCTGAAGTGAGCACTATGCAGTCTTGAATATACAAACCTATAGCATCAACAAGGACCTAGTATATAGCACAGGAAAGCCTACTCAACCCTCTGTAAAATCCTATAGCTGCAAAACTCCCCCAAAGACTGGATAGCCACCTAAATATGCCTGAAATAAGTTGCCGGACCCCTGCAACAAACTCAACATTGGAAATCAACTATACACCAATAGAAAATACACATTAATTTTCCAAATAAAATGAAATACCTGCTGTATTCCCCTTTGCACTTGGTGACCTGGGGTACTGTCGCAAATCCTGAGCCTAAGCAGCCTTGGAGCCCACAGCTGGATTGTCCTGAGTCTGAGGGAATTGAGAAGGATGTGCCAGCGGATGGGCCCCCATAGGACCTGAAGTGTTTGTCCTCTCTGGATCAAATCACATTCTCGAGACCCTGGCCATTCCCACACTGCTACAGCAAGTCTAGCGCACACAAGGACGGTGGACACTATGGGCTGGGAGACGTTTGAAAAGTCCTGGGATCCTGCAGGTCTCCCCGTGCTGCAGCGCTTACCTCTGGCCTCCTTGCAGTCAACCCACTTGCAGATGACAGCACCCAAGGGAGGGCTGATTTGGAGGAGTTGGGATTTGTTTGTGGTGGGGAAGTGAAGAATGAGGAAGAAATAATGAGACACAAGCCCTGGGTGTCTGTTCTGGCAGATTCCATACCCATTTACAATCCAGGCACAGGACTTGCGCTCAGCTTTGTTGCCCCAAGAGCCAGAGTGGGACACACAGAAATGTCCCTGCTTTGTGGTCATTCTATGTAACAATAACTCTTAAACTGGGCTTCAGGGGAACTCTGGGCTTCCCTGATAGCTCAGGGAATCAAGAATCTGCCTGCAATGCAGGAGACCCCGGTTCGATTCCTGGGTTGGAGAAGGGATAGATTGCCCCTCCAATATTCTTAGGCTTCCCTTGTGGCTCAGCTGGTAAATAATCCTCCTTCAATGCGGGAGACCTGGGTTTGATCCCTGAGTTGGGAAGATCCCCTGGAGAAGGGAAAGGCTACCCACTGTAGTATTCTGGCCTGGAGAATTCTATGGACAGTATAGTCCATGAGGTCACAAAGAGTTGAACACGGCTGAGAGGACTGGAAAAGGTCAGTTTTCATTCCAATCCCAAAGAAAGGCAATGCCAAAGAATGCTCAAACTACCGCACAATTGCACTCATCTCACATGCTAGTAAAGTAATGCTCAAAATTCTCCAAGCCAGGCTTCAGCAATACGTGAACCGTGAACTTCCAGATGTTCAAGCTGGTTTCAGAAAAGGCAGAGGAACCAGAGATCAAATTGCCAACATCTGCTGGATCATAGGAAAAAGCAAGAGAGTTCCAGAAAAACATCTATTTCTGCTTTATTGACTATGCCAAAGCCTTTGACTGTGTGGATCACAATAAACTGTGGAAAATTCTGAAAGAGATGGGAATACCAGACCACCTGACTGCCTCTTGAGAAACCTGTGTGCAGGTCAGGAAGCAACAGTTAGAACTGGACATGGAACAGCAGACTGGTTCCAAATAGGAAAAGGAGTACATCAAGGCTGTATATTGTCACCCTGCTTATTTAACTTATATGCAGAGTACATCATGAGAAACGCTGGGCTGGAAGAAGCACAAGCTGGAATCAAGATTGCCGGGAGAAATATCAGTAACCTCAGATATGCAGATGGCACCACCCTTATGGCAGAAAGTGAAGAAGAACTAAAGAACCTCTTGATGAAAGTGAAAGAGGAGAGTGAAAAAGTTGGCTTAAAGCTCAACATTCAGAAAATGAAGATCATGGCATCCAGTCCCATCACTTCATGGCAAATAGATAGGGAAACAGTGGCTGAGTTTGGGTTCCAAAATCACTGCAGATGGTGACTGCAGCCATGAAATTAAAAGATGCTTACTCCTTGGAAGGAAAGTTATGACCAACTTAGACAGCATATTAAAAAATAGAGACATTACTTTGTCAACAAAGGTCCATCTAGTCAAGGCTATGGTTTTTCCAGTAGTCATGTATGGATGTGAGGGTTGGACTATAAAGAAAGCTGAGCACCAAAGAATTGATGCTTTTGAACTGTGGTGTTGGAGCAGACTCTTGAGAGTTCCTTGGACTGCAAGGAGATCCAACCAGTCCATCCTAAAGAAGATCAGTCCTGGGTGTTCATTGGAAGGACTGATACTGAAGCTGAAACTCCAATACTTTGGCCACCTGATGGGAAGAGCTGACTCATCTGAAAAGACCCTGATGCTGGGAAAGATTGAGGGCAGGAAGAGAAGAGGACAACAGAGGATGAAATGGCTGGATGGCATCACTGACTCAGTGGACATGAGTTTGGGTAAACTCCGGGAGTTTGTGATGGACAGGGAGGCCTGGCCTCTTGTGGTTCATGGGGTCGCAAAGAGTCGGACATGACTGAGCAACTGAACTGAACTGAGAGACTTTCACTTTCAGAGGAACTTTACACACACAAGGCCCTAAGGAATGTAAACCACTCCTGCCCTCAAGAAATAGCTTTGGGGTGAGTAATTGAAAAAGAATTTGAAAACAGGCCTACCAGAAGCCATTTCAGCAGATACATTTACACACACTAAAAACACTCTAAAACAAATAGTTTTAGACTATTTTCAGCAGATACGTTTTACACACTCTAAAAACAAATAGTGCAGATACACATTTCTTCAATTGCACATTATTAGAGAAAGGAAAATGAAATCTACAATGAGATACATCCCCTTCCACCCACCACAGTGATCATCATAAAAAATTCTAAACAGTCGATGCTGGAGAGGACCTGCAGAAAAGGGAACCGTCCTCTGCCAGTGCTGGGGATGGAAATTGCTCCAGACACTGAGGAGCACAGAATGGAGGTTCCTGGAAATCCTGAAGATGCAGATATCCTGTGACCCAGCAATCCCACACTCGGGCTACACCGGATCAACTGTAGTTGGAGAAGGCACATGGACCCCAATCTTCACTGCAGCACTATTTCCAAGCCAAGATATGGAAGCAACCAGAAAGTTCTTGGAGAGACGAAAGGGAAAAGTAGATGAGGTGCACATAAGCAAGGGAATGTTACTTAGCCACCAAACAGATGGAAACTGCCATTTGCAGCAACATAGAAGGACCTCGCCATGATCACAGTAGGTGAATTAAGTCAAACGGAGTTAGACAAATTAAGAGAAATATCATATAGCACCACTGATAGGTGGAATCTAAAAAGTGCCAGGAAGGAACTCATTTCCAAAAAGGAAATAGATTCATAGACTTTGAAAAGTCACTTCATGCTACAGATGGGGTCACATCAAGAGAAGTTAGATCAGGATGCTGGGATTAACATATACATTCTTTAATAAACCCAGAGCACCATTAAGGACCTACTGTATAGCACAGGGAACCCTACTCAACACTCTGTAGAAGCTTATGGGGCAAAGCTCTCGAAAAGACTGGATATTCATCTACATATACCTGAGTCAAGTGGCTGAACACCTCCAACAGTCTCAACATTGAAATTCAACTAGATACCAAGAGAAAATAAACATTAATTTTCCAAGTAAAATGAAATAACTGCTATATTCCCTATGCCCTTGGTGACCTGGGCTCCTGTTGCAAACCAGGAGACTGAGCAGCCTTGGGGACCACGGCTGGATTGTCTGGGGGATGAGGAACTGAGAGGGATGTGCCAGCAGATGAGAGCCACTGGACCTGAAGTGTTTGTCCCCTCTGGACCAAACCACAGTCTCGAGACCCTGGCTGCCCCGGCACAGCTACTGCAGGCGTAGTGCACATGAGGAGGGGGCTCCCTTTCAGCTGGAAGGTGTTTGAAAAGTCACGGGGCCCTGCAGGTCTCCTGATGCTGGGTGCTTACTTCCAGTCTCCTTTCTTAGAGTCGCCCTACCTGCAGATGACAGCAGCCCAGGCACGACTGATTTGGAGGGCTGCCTGGGATTTGTCTGGGGTGGAGAAGTGAAGAAAGATGGGGAAGAAGTATTGAGACAAGCCTACAGGTGTCCTGGCACATTCCGTGCCCATTTACAACCCAAGAAAACGACTTCCACTCAGCTTTTTGCCCTCGAAACCGGAGTGGGTCATACAGAAATGCTGCTGCCTTGTGCCGTTCATATAACAACAGCTATAAGACTGGTGTCCAGGTGAGCTTAAAACTCACAAGGCCCATCCGACTGTAAAAGACCCCTGCCTTCAAGAAATAACCTTGGAGTGGGTAATTTAATATGAATTTGAAATCAGGCAAGCTTTCCAGTCATCAGCTTCAGCAGGTACATTTTATACACACTTCAAAAAACAAAAAACACATGTACAAAGATCCTCATATCACATGTTATTAGAGAAATGAAAATGAAATTTACAGCATGTCACCCTCACACATCACGATGGCCATCATCAAAAGGTCAACAAACAGTCAATGAAATTCAGAAAAGGGAATCCTCCCCCAACAGTACTGAGAATAGAGATTACTGCAGACACTATGGAGCACAGTGTGGACGTTCCTGAAAACCCTGAAGATGCAGATAACCTATGACCCAGCAATCCCACACTAGGGCTGCATCCAGACCAGACTATTGTTGGAGAAGACACATGTGCACCACCTGTAGCACAGTTTCCAAGAGCCAAGACATGGAAGAAACCAGAATGTCCAGGGAAAGATGAGAGGAAAAACTAGATGAGGTTCACTTTTTGAAGGGGATGTTGAAGGGAATGTTGCTCAGCCATCAAAAAGAAGCAAATGATTCCATTTGCAGGAACACAGAAGGACCCAGCCATTACTTCATTAGGTGAAGCCTTACTTCATTAGGTGAAGTAAGTCAGATAGAAGAAGACAAATATGTAATGTCACTGATAAGTAGAATCTAAAAAGTAACACAGATTTTAGGTGGAAAATAAAAGGGCCACAAAGGAACTCATCTACAGAAGGGTAAGAGACTCACAGATTTAGAAGAGCCACTTAGTGTTACAGAAGGGATAACATCAGGAGAAATGGTCAACTCAGGATGCTGCAATTTACGTATACATTCTTCAATACAGAAAACTAGAGCATCAAAATGGACCTTCTGTATAGCATAGGAAACCTACTAAACACTCTGTAAAACCTTACAGAGGTAAGGCTTCCATAAGGACTGGATATTCATCTACTCATGCCTCAATCAAGTAGCTGGCCACCTGTAACAAACTCAGTACTGGAAGTCTGCTGTACACTAACAGAAAACACACATTAATTTTCCAAATGAAATGAAATAACTGCTATATTCCCTTCTGTGCTCAGTGACTGGCACTCCTCTTGCAAACTGGAGCCTTGGGCCCCACAGCTGGATTGTCATGGGGATGAGGGAGCTAAGAAGATGTGCCAGCAGGTGGGCCCCCACGGGACCTGGAGTGTCTGTCCCCTGTGGATCAACCATGTTCTCGAGACCCTGGCCATCCCTGCAGAGCTACAGCAAGCCTAGTGCTCACAGGGAGGGGTTCCCTTTGGGCTGGAGGACCTGTGAGAAGTCATCATGTCTGCATGTCTCCCAGTGCTGGGGTGCTTACTTCTAGACCTGATTTTTAGAGTCACCCCACCTGACAAAATGTCCACTGGAGAAGGGAATGACAGACCACTTCAGTATTCTTGCCTCAAAAACCCCATGCACAGTATTAAAGATATGACACTGAAAGATGAACCCCCAAGTCAGTACGTGTCCAAATGCTACTGGGGAAGAGCAGAGAAATAGCTCTAGAAGAAATGAAGAGGTTGAACCAAAATGAAAATAAAGCCCAGTTGTGGATGTATCTGGTGGTAAAACGAAAATCTGATGCTATAAAGGACAATACTGCATAGGAACCTGGAATGTTAGGTCCATGAATCAAGGTAAATTGGAAGTGGTCAAGCAAGAGATGGCAAGAGGGAACATTGACATTTTAGGAATCAGTGAACTTAAATGTATGGCAGTGGGTGAATTTAACTCAGATGACCATTATATCTACTACTGTGGGCAAGAATCCCTTAGAAGACATGGAGTAGCCCATAGTCAACAAAAGACTCTAAAATGCAGTGGTAGTTTACTCTCTAAGTTGTGTCCAACTCTTGCAACCCCATGGACTGTAGCCTGCCAGGTGCCTCTGTCCAAGGGAGTCTCCAGGCAAGAATACTAGAGTGGCTTGCCATGCAGTACTTGGGTTCAATCTCATAAAGAAAATGATCTCGACTGGTTTCCAAGGCAAATCATTCAATATCAGAGTAATCCAAATCAATGCCCCAACCATGAACGCTGAAGAAGCTGAAGTTGAATGATTCTATGAAGACCTACAAGACCTTCTAGAACTGACACCAAAAAAACAGATGTCCTTTTCATCATAGTGGACTGGAATGCAAAAGTAGGAAGTCAAGAAATATCTGGAGTAATAGGCAAGTTTGGCCTTGGAGTACAAAATGAAGCAGGGCAAAGGCTAACAAAATGTTGCCAAGAGAATGCACTGGTCATATCAGTCAAACCTCTTCCAACAACACAAGAGATGACTCTACACATGGACATCACCAGATGGTCAACACTGAAATCAGACTGATTATATTCTTTGCAGCCAAAGATGGAGAAGCTCTATACAGTCACAAAAACAAGACTTGGAGCTGACTGTGGCTCAAAGATTATCTCCTTATTGCAAGATTCAGGCTTAACTTGAAGAAAGTAGGGAAAACCATGAGACCATTCAGATATGACATAAATCAAATCCCTTATGATTATAAAGTGGAGGTGATGAAGAGATTCAGGGGGTTAGATCTGGTAGACAGAGTGCTTGAAGAACAATGGACAGACATTCATAACATTGTACAGGAGGTGATGACCAAGACCATCCTCAAGAAAAATAAATGCAAGGCAAAGTGGTTGTCTGAGGAGGGTCTTAAAAATAGTTGAGAAAAGAGGAGAAGTGAAAGGCAAAAGGAGAAAGGGAAAGATATACCCAACTAATGCAGAGTTTCTGAGAATAGCAAGGAGAGATAAGAAAGCCTTCTTAAGTGAACAATGCAGAGAAACAGGAAAACAATAGACTTGGAAAGACTAGAGATCTCTTCAAGAAAATTAGAGATACAAAGTGAACATTTCATATAAAGATGTGCACAATAAAGGATAAACAGGGTTCAAGAACCCAAGAGAAGCAGAAGAGATTAAGAAGAGGTGGCAAGAATACACAAAAGAGCTGTACAAAAAAGGTCTTAATGACCCAGATAACCACAATGGTGTGGTCATTCACCTAGAGCCAGACATCCTGGAGTGCGAAGTCAACTGGGCCTTGGGAAGCATCACTACGAACAAAGCTAGTGAAGGTAATGGAATTCCAGCTGATCTATGTAAAATCCTAAAAGATGATGCTGTTAAAGTGCTGCACTCAATATGTCAGCAAATTTGGAAAACTCAGTAGTGGCACAAGACTGGAAAAGGTAAGTTTTCATTACAATCCCAAAGAAAAGTGATGTCAAAGAATGTTCAAACTACTGTACAATTGCACTCATTTCACATGCCAACAAAGTAATGCTCAAAATATTTCAGGTTAGCCTCAAGACTGAACGCAGAACTTGAAAATATATAAGCTAAGCTGGATTTAGAAAAGGCAGAGGAACAAGAGATCAAAGTGCCAACATCTGCTGGATCATAGAAAAGCAGGAGAATTCCAAAAATATATCTATTTCTGCTTCATTGACTATGCTAAAGCCTCTGATTGGATCACAACAAACTATGGGAAATTCTTAAAGAGATTGGAATACCAGACCACCTTACCTGTCTCCTGAGAAACCTGAACGCAGGATAAGAAGCAACAGTTAGAACTGGACATAGAACAATGGACTGGTTCAAAATTCGGAAAGTAGTATATCAAGGTTGTATATTGTCACTCTGCTGATTTAACTTATATGCAGAGAACATCATGCAAAATGACAGGCTGGATGACTCACCAGCTATATTCAAGATTGCTGGGAGAAATATCAACAACCTCAGATATGCAGCAGATGCAACTCTAATGGCAGAAAGCAAAGAGCTTCTTTATGAGGGTGAAAGAGGAGAGTGAAATAGCTGGCCTAAAACTCAATATTCAAAAAACTAAGATCATTGCATCCATCCCATCACTTCGTGGCAAATAGAAGGGGAAAAAGTGGAAGCAGTGACAGATTTTACTTTCCTTTGCTCCAAAATCACTATAGTGACTGCTGTCATCAAATTAAAAGATGCTTGTTCCTTGGAAGGAAAGCTATGGCAAACCTAGGTGGCATATTAAAAAGCAGAGACATCACATTGCAGGCAAAGGCCCATATAGTCAAATCTATGGTTTTACCAGTAGTCATGTACAGTTGTGAGATTTGGACCATAAAGAAGGCTGGGTGAGGAAGAATTGATGGTTCCAAACTGTGGTGCTGGAGAAGACTCTTGAGAGTCCCTTGGACTGCAAGGAGATCCAACCAGTCCATCCTAAAGGAGATCAGTCCTGGGTGTTCACTGGAAGGACTGATGCTGAAGCTGAAGGTCCAATAGTTTGGCCACCTGATGGGAAGAGCTGACTCACTGGAAAAGATCCTGATGCTGGGAAAGACTGAGGGCAGGGGAAAAGCAGGTAACAGAGGATGAGATGGTTGACTGGCATCACTGACTCAATGGACATAAGCCTGAGTGAACTCTGGGAGAGAAATGAAGGACAGGGAAGCATGGCGTGCTGTAGTTCATGAGGTCACATTGAGTTGGATATGACTTAGAGGCTGAACTATACTTGCAGATGAAAGCACCCTAGTTAGGGCAGATATGGGGGGCTTGGGATTTTTTTACGGTGGGAAAGGGAAGAATGATGGGGAAGAAGTATTGAGACACAAGTCCATGGGCCTATTCTGGCACATACCATGCCCATTTACAACCCAGGAAAAGGAATTGCACCTAGCTTTGTTGCCCAAAAAACCAGAGTGGGGCATACAGAAATGCTGCTTTCCGGCTGTTTCATGTAACAACAACTGTAAAACAGGCTCAGAAGAAATTAACACTCACAAGGCCGGGGGGCTGTAAATGACCTATGCCCTCAGGAAATAGCCTTGGGCTGGGGAGTGGAATAAGAAATTGAAAACAGACAGACTTTCACAAAGCCATTTCAGAAGGTACCTTTTACTCACACTCTTTAAAAATAAGACCCTTCCTACAAAGATACTCTTATCGTACATTTTATAGAATGGAAAATGAAATCTATGAGATGTAGCACCCTCTACCCATCACAGTGGTCATAATCAAAAAGTATAGAAACAGTCAATGCTACAGAGAAGGAAACCGTCCCGTGCAGGTGCTGGTCAAGGAATTGCTAGCAGCCAGCTGGAGTTGAGCATGGAGGTTCCTTAAAATCCTGAAGATGCTTTACCCTATGATCCAGAAATCCCACGCGGGGGCACACATCCAGATCAAGCAACAGTGGGAAAGACATATGCACCCCAACCTTCACTGAAGCACTGTTTGTAAGAGCCAAGATATGGAAACAATCAGAATGTCCATGGAGAGATGAAAGGAAAACAAGGTACACATATTGAAGGGAGTGTTACGCAGCCGTCAAAAAGCATAAAATGATGTCATTTGCAAGGTAAAAGGACTTAGCCATGATCATACTAAGGGAAGTAATTCAGACAGAAGAAGAGAAATAACTTGAATCCAGGTTCTCATTTCCAAAACAAAACCAATCTCAGACAATGAAAAGTCACTTAGTGTTACAAAAGAGGTCATATCAGGAGGAAGGCTTCAGTGAGGACACTGGGATTAACATATGCACTGTTCAGTATACGAACCTACACCATCAACCAGGACCTACTGTACAGCACAGGGAACCCTACTCAACACTCTGTAAAATCTTACAGGGGCAAAGCTCCCGATGAAGATTGGATATTCATCTATATATACCTGAACCAAGTTGCTGGATCCCTGCAACAAACTCAACATTGGAAATCAACTATATGTGAATAGAAAATAAACATTAATTTTTTTAAATAAAATGAAATAACTGCTATATTACCCTCTGCTCTCAGTGACCCAAGCTCCTGTTGCAAACTGGAGCCTGAGCAGCCTTGAAGCCCGCGGCTGAAATCTCCTGGGATGACTGAGCTGCGAAGGATGTGCCAGCAGATGGTCCCCCACTGGACCTGAAGTGTTTGTCCCCTCTGGATCAAACCACATTCTCGAGAACCTGGCTGTCCCTGGACGGCTACTGCAGGCGGAGTGCACAAAGGAGGGTGGACACTATGGGCTGGAAGATCTTTTAACAGTCATGGGCTTGCACATCTCCTGGTGCTAGGGTGCTTACCTTCACCCTCCTTCCTTAGAGTCGCCCCACTTGCAGATAACAGCACCCTAGGAGGGACTGATTTGGAGGGCTTGGGACTTGTTTGAGGTGGGGAAGTGAAGAATGATGAAGAAGCAATGAGGCACAAGCCCCAGGAGTCAGTTCTGGCGCATTCCACGACCATTTACAATCGAGGAACAGGACTTGCACTCCGCTGTGGTTCCCCAAGAAACAGTGAGGCACAAGGAAATGCTGCCGCCTTGTGGCCATGTTGTGGAACAACTATAAAACAAGGAGGGTTCAGGGAAGCTTGAAACTCACAAGGCCGGTGGACTGTAAAATCTCCTGCCCTCTGGAAATGTCCTGGGGGAGGGGCAGTAATTGCATAAGAATTGGAAAAGGTCAGACTTTCAACAAGACAATTTTAGCAGGTACATTTTACTCACACTCTTGAAAAACAAAAACCGCATATACATGTTTCCTCATATCGTACATTATTAACAGGAAAATGAAATCTACAAGATATATTCCCTTCTACCCACCACAGTGACTGTCATCAAAAAGTCTAAACAGTCAGTGCTGGAGAGGACCTGCAAAAAAGGGAACCCTCCTCTGCCAGTGCTGGGAATGGAAATTGCTACAGTCACTGAGGAGCACAGAATGGATGTTCCTTAAAATCCTGAAGATGCAGATATCCTGTGACCCAGCAATCTCACACTCGGGCTACATCCAGATCAATCTGTACTTGGAGAAGGCACATGGACCCCAGCCTTCACTGAAGCACTATTTTAAAGCCAACCTTGGAGGCAACCAGAAAGTTCTTGGTGAGATGAAAGGGAAAAGTAGATGTGGTACACGTAAGCAAAGGAATGTTACTCAGCCACCAAATAGAAGGGAACAATGCCATTTGCAGCAACAAAGACGGATCTCGCCATGATCACAGTAGGTGAATTAAGTCAGACAGAGGAAGACAAATATTGTATAGTATCACTGATAGGCGGAATCTAAAAAGTGCCGGAAAAGAACTCATTTCCAAAAAGGAAATAGATTCACAGACTTTGAGAAGTCATTTAAGTCACAGAAGGGGTCACATCATGAGGAAGAGTTAGATGAGGAAGCTGAGATTAACATACACACTCTTTATCAGAAACCTAGAGCATCAATAAGGAGCTGTTGTATAGCAGAGGGAACCCGACTCAACACGATGCTGCTCAGGTGCTCAGTCGTGTCCAATTCTTTGTGACCCCATGGACTGTAGCCCACCAGGATCCTCTGTCCATGGGATTTTCCAGGCAAGAATACTGGAGGGGGTTGCAATTTCCTACTCCAGGGGATCTTCCTGACCCAGGGATTGAGCCCACATCTCCTGTGTCTCCTGCATTGGCAGGCGGATTATTTTCCACTGAGCCACTGGGAAAGCTGTGTTGTAAAACGTAATGTAAAATGCTGTAGGGGCAAAGCCCCCAGTAAAGAATGGATATTCACCTATTTACACCTGAAACAAGTGTCTGGACACCTGTAACAAACTCAATCTTGGACATCAACCATACTCAAAAAGAAAATAAAAAATATTTTGACAAATAAAATGAAATAACTGCTGTATTCACCTCAGACCTCGGTGACCTGGGCTGCTGCCACAAACCTGGAGCCTGAGCGGCCTTGGAGCCCAAGGCTGGATCATCCTGCATCTGAGGGAGCTGAGAAGGAAGTGCCAACAAATGAGCCCCCTCTGGCCCTGAAGTGTGTCCGCTCTGGATCAAACCTCATTCTCCAGATCTGGGCTGGCCCTGCACAACTACAGCAAGCCTACTGAACACAAAGGAGGGTGTCCCCTTGGGCTACCTGAACACCTTAAAAAGGCATCGAATCTGCACATCTCCTATTGTTGGGGTTCATACCACCAGCCTCCTTCCCAGAGTCACCCCACTTGCAGATGACAGCACCCTAGCAGGGCAGTTTTGGAGGGCTTGGGATTTGTCTGGGGTGGGGAAGTGAAGAATGATCAGGAAGAAGCCTTGAAATACAAGCCAGTGGGTGTCTGTTCTGGCAGAATCCATGCCCATTTACAACCCAGGAACAGGACTTGCACTCAGCTTCCTTACCCCCAAAACCAGTGTGTGGCATACAGAAATGCTACTGCCTTGTGGCTGCTTCTTGTAACAAGTATAAAACCAGAGTTCATGGGTATATATATAAAGTTCCCAGGGCCTCCAGTGTTGTAAATGACTCTTGCCATCTAGAAACAGCCTGGGGTGAGTAATCAAATAAGAATTTGAAACTGGGCAGGCTTTTAAGAAGCCAATTTCAGCAGGTAAATTTTACTCACACTGTTTAAAAAGAAAAAAAATGCACATACAAAAATGCTCATGTTGCACATTATTAGTAAAAGAAAATGAAAACTATGAGGTGTATCACCTTCCATCCACCAGAATGGCCATCATCAAAAAGTCTACAGTCAGTGCTGGAGAGGGCCTGCAAAACAGGAGACCCCCTGCTGCAGTGCTGGGAATGCAGATAGCCAACAGTCACTGTGGGGCACAGCATGGAGGTTTCTTGAAAACCTAAAGATGCAGATATGCTATGATCCAGCATTCCCACACTGGGCTGTACATCCAGATCAAACAGTAGTTGGAAAAGATACGTGCACCCAGCTTTCTTTGCAGCTCTGTTTCCAGGAGCCAAGACTCAGAAGCAACCAAAATGTCCCCGGAGTTATGAAAGGAAAAAGAGGATGTGGTACACATACTCAAGGGAATGTTACTCAGCCACCCAAAAGTATGAAATTATGCCATTTTCAGCAGCAAAGAAGGACGTAGCCATGATGATAGTACGTGAAATAATTTAGACAGAGGAATCAAATATCATATAATATTGGTAATAGGTGCAATTTTAAAAAGTGATATAAAAGGACTTATTTCCAAGACAGATACAGACTGAGAAAAGTCACTTAGTATTATGGAAGGGGTTGCATTGGGAAGAAGGGTTAAATAAGGACCTTGGGACGAACAGGTGGTGCTAATGGTAAAGAACCTGCCTGCCAGTGCAGGAGATGTAAGAGATGCAGGTTAAATCCTGGGTGGGGAAGATGCCCTGGTGGAAGGCATGATGACCCACTCCAGTACTCTTGCCTAGAGAATCCCACTGACAGAAGAGCCTGGCAGGCTACAGTCCAAAGAGTTGCACAGAGCTAGGGAGGACTGAAGCAATTTAGCACGCAGCATGCATGGGATTAACACATGCAGTCTTCAATATATGAACCTAGATCGTCAATAAGGACCTACCATCTAGCACAGGGAACCCTAGTCAATACCTGTAAAACCCTATTGGGGCAAAGTCCCCAGTAAAGACTTGATATTTATCTATACATACCTGAATCAAATTGCTAGACACCTATGACAAACTCAACATTGGAAATCAAGTATTCTCCAATAGAATTAAACATTAATTTGCCAATTAAATTTAAATAACTGTTATATTCCCTTCAGACCTTGGTGACCCAGGCTCCTATCACATCCCTGGAGCCTGAGGAACCTTGGGGCCTAAGTCTGGATTGTCCTGGGTTTGAGGGAGTTGAGAAGGTTGTACAACAAATGAGACACCACTGTTCTTGTGTTCAGTCACTCAGTTGTATCTGACTGTTTGCGAACCCTTGGACTGCAGCACACCAGGCTTCCCTGTCCTTTGCCATCTCCCAGAGCTTGCTCAAACTCATGTCCATTGAGTCGGTGATGCCATCCAACCATCTCAAACTCTGTCATCCCCTTATTCTCTTGCATTCAATCTTTTCCAGCATCAGCATCTTTTCTAACCAATTGGCTCTTCACATCAGTTGGCCAAAGTATTGGAGCTTCAGCATCAGTCCTTCCAATGAAGATTGAGGGTTGATTTCCTAGGGACTCTCAAGAGTCTTCTCCAATACCACAGTTCAAAAGCATCAATTCTTCAGTGCTCAGCCTTCTTTATGGTCCAACTCTCACATCCGTACATGACTGCTGGAAAAACCATAGATTTGACTATACAGACCTTTGTTGGGAAAGGAATGTCTCTGCTTTTTAATATGCTGTCTAAATAAAAATAAAAAAAATAATATGCTGTCTAAGTTTGTCATAGATTTCCTTACAAGGAGCATCTTTCAATTTCATGGCTGCAGTCGCCATCTGCAGTAATTTTGGAGCCCAAGAAAATTAAATCTGTCAGTGTTTCCATTGTTTCCCCATATACTTGCCATGAAGTAATGGGACCAGATGCCATGATCTTAGTTTTTTGAATGTTGAATTTTAAGCCAGCTTTTTCACTCTGCACTTTTACATTCATCGAGAGACTCTTCAAGTTCCTCTTTGCTTTTCTGCCATAAGGGTGGTGTCATCTGCATATCTTAGGTTATTTATATTTCTTCTGGCAATCTCCAGCTTGTGCTTCATCCAGCCTGGCATTTTTCAAGATGTACTCTGCATATAAGTTAAATAAGCAGGCTGACAATAAACAGCCTTGATGTACTCCTTTCCCAGTTTTGAACCAGTCTGTTGACCCCCTTCTGAACTGTAGTGTTTTCCCCTTGGGATGAAACCACAATCTCCAAACCCACTTCAACTGTCCAGGTCTATACCAACCCTCTTGCAACCAAACAGTGCAGGCCCTTTGGGATGAAAGAGGTGAAAAGTCACTCGATCTTCACCTGTCCAGGTGATGTGGTTCCTAGCTCCTGCCTGTTTCCTGAGAGTCCTGCACATGTGGAAGACAGCACCCTCAGCATTGCAGATTTTCAGGGCTTGGGTTGTTATCTGGGGAGACTGCTTTGGGGAACATGATAGTAATGGGGAGGAGGGAACGGTACACAAGCCCTTGGATGTTATGCATATTCCGCTCTCACTGACAATCTAGGAACCAGTCTTTCAGGAAGGCTGTGGTGCTGGAATCAGAGTTGGAAGTGAAAAAGTCTACTCCCTGTGGCCATTTCCCACAACAACTTAATGCTGATAAGGCCTGAGGGGCTTTAAGAAAAGCCCTGGGGTAGGTAATTGGATAGAACCTGGAAACAGGGCAGGCTTTCAAGAAGCAAATTTCAACAGGTACATTGTACTCAGATTGTTTGGAGAAAACGCACATACAAAGTTCCTCACCATAGCGCATTATTAGATGAATGCAAATCAAAACTAAATGAGGGATCACCTCCCACCACTCGGAGTGAGCCTCATCAGAAAGGCTACAAACAGTCATTGGTGGAGAGGGTCTGGAGAAAAGGGAGCCCTCCTATGCCACTTGGGGGGATAAAAACTGGTAACAGCCACTGTGGAGGTTCCTCAACCTAAAAACACAATACCGTATGATGCAGAAATCCTACTCCTGAATGTACATCTGGAGAAAGCTATAACTGTAAATGACACCTGCACCCCAACATTCTCTGCTGCACCATTCACAATAGCTAAGATATCGAAGCAAGCTAAGTGTCCATTGACAGATGAACAGATAAAGATGATGTGGTATACATATATATACATATATATAATAGAATACTACTAAGCAATAAAAATAATGAAATAATGCCATCTGCAGCAACATGGAGGAACTTAGAGATTATCATGATAAGTGATGATAAGTGAATTAAGTCAGAAGGAAGAAACTATCAGAAGATATCATTTACATGTGTAATCTAAAGTATGATAGGAATGAATCCGCCTGCAATGCAGGAAATCCAGGTTCGATCCCTAGGTCAGGAAGATCCCCTGGAGAAGGACATGGAAACCCCCTTCAGTATTCCTGCCTGTGAAATCTCATGGACAGAGGAACATAGTTGCTCGAAGGCCCTGCAATTCCACTCTTACATATATATACCCAAGAAAAGTGAAAACATGTGTCCATACAAAAACATACATGAATGCTAACAGGGGCACCATTCACAGTAGCCAAAAAGTGGAAGCCACCCAGATGTCTATCAAATGATGAGTTGTGTGTGCATACAAGGAGATAGTTGTAAATCATAAATGTCCACATTTATTATAAGATCTTTAGAAATTGCAATAAGATCATCCTGATGCTTCTTTGCTTTATGTTTTCTGATACACTGCCTGTCGTGCTTCATACAGTAAAATATTGTTCAGCCATTAACAGGAATGATGTACTGATTCAGGCTACAACATGGATGAACCTCAAAATGTTATACTAAGTGGAAGAAGCCAGACACAAAAAGCTGTATATTGTATGACCCCAGTTACGCAAAATGTTTCCAGTAGGCAAAGCCACAGAGGCAGAAAGCAGCCTAGTGGTTGCCAGGGTGTGGAAGAGGAAGCAACTGCCGCTGTGGGTGCAAAATTTCTTTTTGGGGTAATGGAACTGTTCTAGACAACATCATGGTTACACAATACGTGAACATACAAAGATACCCACTTATTTGAATTATTTTAAATGATGATTTCAGTTATATGAATTTTAACTCTAAAATTTTTTAAATAAAAACAACAGACACTAAAAAAATGCTCAAATATTTTATCTAAACTGTTTTCTCTCTCAAACATTTGGCTTGGCAGCAGTAAATGACCTCATGGCATTGTTTTTCCTCTATTTTCAAATAAATAATTTGTACACTGGATCATCTTAAAGCCCAAATGCTTTTTCTCAGACATTAGACTGATCAATTTGTTCCCGTTTACATTAATTTTGTAACTTGCCTTGAAATTATTTTAAAGTTTTTTTATAATGCAAAAATTTAGTATATCATGCTGCTGTTGCTGCTACTAAGTCGCTTCAGTCGTGTCCAACTCTATGCAACCCCATAGGTGGCAGACCACCAGGCTCCCCCACCCCTGGGATTCTCCAGGAAAGAACACTGGAGTGGGTTGCCATTTTCTTCTCCAACGCATGAAAGTGAAAAGTGAAAGTGAAGTCGCTCAGTTGTGTCCAACTCCTAGCGACCCCATGGGCTGACTGCAGCCTACCAGGCTCCTCCATCCATGGGATTTTCCAGGCAAGAGTACTGGAGTGAGGTGCCATTGCCTTCTCCGTTAGTATATCATAAGAGATAGTAATTAAGAATAGAAGCAAAATCAGCAAATATAAATTTGAAACCAGAATTTCAATAGCAAATAAACTGCAGTCTCAATAGCTGTAGGTAATTATCAGAAAATGCTCTGGTACTTATTGACTCAAGGAGAAACCAGGATAGATGAAATATTTTACCAATTCTTGCCTTAGTAAGCAATCGGAAATACAAGGTAATTCATCCATTAAAAAGAACCATAAATTAGAATTTAAAATTAGAATGTATTAGTAAATAAAATTACCTATATATTTATGAGATCATGAACAAGAAAGGAAAGAAATCTAAACACAATGTCTTTAGTACACTAAAGGAAGTTCCTGTTAATCCTCTATCCCACCATATTTTGTTACACTCTAGTGTCTTTCAAATTTGGTTGCCTGCAGGCCAGATCACCAAGGAAGATTTTTACATCAAAAAGCATATTTTGGGTGAGTATTCACGAGTATGTGCAAGGAACCCTGAAAAAATACTAATCACCCAAAATGAATGATTATATAAAAATATTTCAATACCTCATATTCTAAGATATTCATGGCCACTTTATTCATTACATTCAAATTTTTTAAATTAGATTATTTTTTATTGAAGGATACTTGCTTTACAGAATTTTGCTGTTTTCTGTCAAACCTCAACATGAATCAGCCATAGGTATACATGTGTCCCCTCCCTTTTGAACCTCCCTCCGATCTCCCTCCTCATCCCACCCCTCTAGGTTGGTACAGAGCCCCTGTTTGAGTTTCCTGAGCCATATAGCAAATTCCCATTGGCTATCTATTTTACACATGGTAATGTAAGTTCCCATGTTACTCTTTTCATACATCTCACCCTCTCCTCCCCTCTTCCCATGTCCATAAGTCTATTCTCTATGTCTGTTTCTCCACTGTTGCCCTGTAAATAAATTCTTCGGTCCCATTTTTCTAGATTCCATACATATGCATTTGAATACAGTATTTATCTTTCTCTTTCTGACTCACTTCACTCTGTATAATAGGTTCTAGGTTCATCCACCTCATGAGAACTGACTCAAATGCATTCCTTTTTATGGCTGAGTAATATTCCATTGTGTATATGTACCATGACTTCTTTATCCACTCATCTGCCAATGGACATCTAGGCTGCTCCCATGTTCTAACTATTGTAAATAGTGCTGCAGTGAACAATGGGATACATGTGTCTCTTTCAATTTTGGTTTCCTCAGGGTATATGACTAGGAGTGGGATTGTTGGGTCATAGGTGGCTTTATTCCTAGTTTTTTAAGGAATCTCCATACTGTCTTCTATACTGGCTGTATCAATTTACATTCCCACCAACAGTGCAAGAGCATTCCCTTTCCCTCACACCATCTCCAGCATTTATTGTTTGTAGACTTTTTGATGAGGGCCGTTCTGATTGGTATGAGGTGATAACTCATTGTAGTTTTGATTTGCATTTCTCTAATAATGAGCGATGTTGAGCATCTTTTCATGTGTTTGTTAGCCAGCTGTATGTCTTCTTTGGGAAAATGTCTGTTTAGGTCTTTTTCCCACTTTTTGATTCACTTGTTTTTCCGCTATTGAGTTGTATGGGCTGCTTGTATATTTTGGAAATTAATCCTTTATCAGAAGTTTCATTTGCTATTATTTTCTCCCATTCTGAGGGTTGTCTTTTCACCTTGATTATAGATTCCTTTGCTGTGCAAAAGCTTTAAAGTTTAATCAGATCCCACTTGTTTACTTTTGTTTTTATTTCCTTACTCTACAGGTGGGTCTTAGAGGATTTTGCTTTGATTTATGTCATGAGTGTTCTGCCTAAGAGTTTTATAGTTCCTGGTCTTACATTTAGGTCTTTAATCCATTTTGAATTTATCTTTGTGTATGGTGTTTGGAAGTGTTCTAATTTCATTCTTTTACATGTAGCTGTCCAGTTTTCCCAGCACCATTTATTGAAGAGGCTGTCTTTGCCCCATTGTATATTCTTGCCTCCTTTGTCAAAAATAAGGTACCCATAGGTGCATGGATTTATTTCTGGGCTTTCTATCTTGTTCCATTGGTCTATATTTCTGTTTTTGTGCCATAACCATACTGTTTTGATGACTGTAGCTTTGTAGTATAATCTGAAGTCAGGAAGGTTGATTCCTCCAGCTCCATTCTTCTTTCTCAAGACTGCTTTGGCTCTTCAGGGTCTTTTGTGTTTGCACCTGAAATGTAAAATTTTTTATTCTAGTTCTGTGAAAAATGCCATTGGTAATCTGATAGTGATCACACTGAATCTGTAGATCGCATTTGGTAGTATAGTTATTTTCACAATATTGATTCTTCCTACCCAGGAACATGGACTATCTCTCCAAAGATGACATGTTTATGTTATCTTTGATTTCTTTCATAAGTGTGTTATAATTTTCTGTGTACAGTCCTCTTCTCTCCTTAGGTAAGTTTATTCCTAGATATTTAATTTTTTTGTTGTTGCCATGGTGAACGGGATTGATTCCTTAATTCCTCTTTCTGATTTTTCATTGTTAGTATACTGAAATGCAAGTGATTTCTTTGTTTTGATTCTGTATCATGCAACTTTCCTAAATTCACTGATTAGCTCTAGTAATTTTCTGATACTATCTTTAGGGTTTTCTGTGTACAGTATCATGTCATCTGCAAACAGTGAGAGCATTTCTTCTTCTTTTCTGATCTGGATGCCTTTTATTTCTTTTTATTTTTCCTTTTGGTTTCTGCCCTCCTAAGTTTGGTCATGTGGTTTGTGTGAGCTTCCTATAGGGTGAGATTTGTGCTGAGTTTTGTTTGCTTGTTTGTTTTTCCTCTGATGGGCAAGGCTGAATGAGGTTGTACTCCTGTCTGCTGATGACTGGGTTTGTATTTTTGTTTTGTTTGTTGTTTATGGTGTTACACAGGGTGCTACTGGTGGTTGACTGATGCCAGGTCTTGTGTTCAAGTGGTTTCCTTTGTATGATTTCTCACTATCTGATACTCCCCAGGGTTAGTTCTCTGGTAGTCTAGGGTCTTAGAGTCAGTGCTCCCACTCTAAAGGCTCAGGGCTTGATCTCTGGTCAGGAACGAAGATGCCACAAGTGGTTTGTTATGTTTTAAGTGAGATTAAAACAAATATCCAAAAACAAAAAACCAAAGATGAACCCCAAATGGCAGTTACAAAATCAGGCAAATAATAATTAAAATAATGGAATATTCACATATACATATATACACATGGGAAAAGTGAAAGTTGCTCAGTCGTGTCCAACTCTTTGTGACCCCCATGGAATATACAGTCCATGGAGTTCTCCAGGCCAGAAAACTGGAGTGGGTAGCCTTTCCCTTCTCCAGGGGATCTTCCCAACCCAGGGATTGAACCCAGGTCTTCCACATTGCAGACAGATTCTTTACCAGCTGAGCCACCAAGGAAGCCCAAGAATACTGGGGTGGGTAGCCTATCCCTTCTCCAGGGGAATCTTCCTGACCCAGGAATCGTACCAGGGTCTCCTGCATTGCAGGCAGATTCTTCACCAGCTGAGCCACCAGGGAAACCCAAAACATGAAAGTGAAAGTAGCTCAGTCGTGTCCAACTCTTTGTGACCCCATGGGCTGTATAGTCCATGGGATTCTCCAGGCCAGAATACTGGGTTGGGTAGCTTTTCCCCTTCTCCCAACCCACAAACCGGGCTGCATTGCAGAAGGATTCTTTACCAACTGAGCTATCAGGGAACACCCATGAGCAAAGTGAAAACAATCAAACAAAAATAATGTACCATAGATTGACCCAGCGAACAAAGGAAATCAAAAATTATATTTACCAGTTAATAGCAAAACTAACTTAAGCACAAACTGGAAAACAAAACTAAACCAAGGTGGCAAGTGGGGAATAAAGCAATGAAAAGAAAACTAACAAATACTTTGAGAGGAAAGGAAAGAAAGGAAAGAAAGAAAGAATAGATATGCAAAGTTAAACAGAGGTAGATGAAGATTTATATACATTAAAGATTAACTGCAAGGGTAAAAGAACAGTAGGAAAAGCAAATGAATATTTAGAAAAAATATAGTAAGTTTAAAAAAATTAAAAATTGAAGTTATAAAAAGGAGAAAAGAAGCAAAACAGAAGAAGAAAGAAAAAAGGAAAAACAGGAAAACACAGAACTGCAAAAGCCCAATGTAGAGGCAGAGGATTATAACAATAATAGAAAGTATGACTGAATATACACATATACATACACATCCATAAGCAAAATCAAAACAGTCCAACAAAAATGAAGTATAATAGATTGACCTGGCGAACAAAGGAAACCAAAAATTATATCTACCTGAACAAAACTAATTAAAGCACAAACTGGAAAAAAAAACTAAAGCAAGGTGCCAATTGGGGAATAAAGCAATGAAAATAAAATTAACAAATATGTTGAGAGGAAAGGAGAGAAAGAAAAGAAAGAATAGGTACACAAAGTTAAGTGGAGGTAGATAAAATAAATATTTATATATGTTAAAGATTAACTGCAAGGGGAAAAGAACAGTAGGAAAAGCAAACAAAGGAATAAATGTAAAAAACAAAGAAGGTTTAAAAATTAAAAAAAGAGGAAAAAAAAAAAAAAAGAGGAAAATGCCACAGAATTGCAAAAACCAAACGTAGAGGCAGAGGTTTATGACAACAATAAAAATGTGACTGAGGGGGGAAAAAAGCTCAAAAGCTTAACTGGATTTCTTAGTGCCAATAAAATCAACAACTACAACAGGGGGGGTGAGGGAAGAGGGGAAATAAAAGAAAAAACAAAAAAATCTACAGAACAAGTCAAAACATAAGAATAATAAATATTTTCCTTGAGTCACTGCTGTCAGAGTCCTTTCCCGTGCTGGGAGTCTCAGTCCACCTCACCTCCCTAGGATGCCCTCCGACACTGCGCTGATCTCTGGACCTGCTGTGGGGGCAGCTCAGATTCTAATCTGGTCCTCCTCCTGTGTGTTCTTGCCTCCAATGTCCACAGCTATCAGAGCTAGTGCGTTTTCTTTTGTGGGGGCTCTCAATGGCCTTTTATATATTCCATCGACACAGAGTCTGCCTAGTTGATCGTGTGGATTTAATCTGCAGCTCGTACAGTTAGTGGGAAGCTTTTGGATCTTCTTCCTTAGCCACACTTCCCCTGGGTTTCAATTGTGGTTTTATTGCCACCTCTACATGTCAGTCGGCCGCTGGGGTTTGCTCCTGAGGCTGCCCTGAGGACTTGGGTTTGCCCCTGTGAGGGCCAGGTGCGGAGGTGGTGCAGCCACTTGGGTCACAGGGGCTCTGGCAGCACCAGGTCCTCAGAGGGGCTGACAGCGAGGGCAGCAGGAAATACAGTGCTCTAGAAGGGTATGGCAACCAATATTGGCCAATACACTTCAGTATTCTTGCCTGGAGAACCCCCTCTCTGAAAGAGAACCTGGCAGGCCACAGTCCACAGGGTTGCAAAGAGTTGGACACAGCCGAAGCGACCCTGCGCGCATGGATGCAAGAATTTTTTTGCCTGTGGCAGCTCTGCCCCAGTGAGAATTGAGCGTGATGGTGGAG
This sequence comes from Dama dama, assembly GCF_033118175.1. NCBI lineage: Eukaryota > Metazoa > Chordata > Mammalia > Artiodactyla > Cervidae > Dama > Dama dama. The sequence continues at coordinate 26,754,304 of NC_083698.1, read as the reverse complement.
CAGCTGCTGGGCTTGCGGGGACCCTGGTGGCACCAAGGGTGCAGGGACATGGACTGCCTCTGCCTCAGGAGTTAGGGCCCTATCTGTCTTTTTTCGAGCCTCTTGTAGCTGGCGATCAGATGGCCTCTTTGGCCGGTCTTTCTCTGTAGTTCTGCCCATTCAGGCACATAGAGGGGGCCCTTGCCTGGGGTCCTTCTCCGTTGTTTGGTGCATCAGGCACAGAGAGGGCCCCCCTGGCTGGGGTCCTACTCTGTAGATTGGCAAGTCAGGCACTTAAAGAGGCACGCTGGGTGGGGTCCTACTCTGTAGTTCAGTGCCTCAGGCATTTGATGGGCCAGCCTCTCTATTTTTCAGCTGCTGATACTGGCAAGTGGGGGCAGAGAGGCTATGGTGATGGCTCCACCTCTTATGTGTGACTCAGCCTCGCTTCCATGGCTGCCTGGCTTTCCTCCACAGGCATTTCCCTCGAGATCGCCTCCCTCACATCCCCTCGATCCATCTCGCTGCAGTCAACAACAGCCCTCGCCCTGGGATTGCTCCACAATCCCTAAACTCCAGCTCCCTGCTGCTATGCCTTCTAGAAGACCAGCGTTCCTGTCTAGGGTATGTACGGCTGCTGCAAGGACTGTCTGATTCTCATGCCATTTAGATTGCCACAGGTCAGCTCTTTCACTCTCAGCCTTAAATGTTTCTCCTCTGACTCAGACAGCTGCCCTGCTGTGGTGATCAGACCCCTGCTTCAGTTCCCCCACGCACTGAGGCCAGGTCCAGTCCTACTAACACTCCTGTTTCTCCCCCTAGTTCCTTTGTCCTACCGAGTTTTGCGTGGTTCCCCGTATTTTTTTCCACTGGTCAGGTACGCCTGTCGCGCTCAGCTGGTGTTGTTTCTGCATGCACTTCTGTGTCTGACGGTGTATTCCCGATGTATCCATGGAGAGAGATGTACTCCACATCTACCTACTCCTCTGTCATCTTGTTCTTTTATTCATTACTTTTAAGTAAACTCTGCATATTGAATGACAGTGATTTAACCTCACAAGGGTTGAATAAGGCAAACTTGACCTTGAATCTTCCCTATTCTTATCAATTTGTTACTTTGAACAATTTTTCTTACCTCTCTAGGGTGTGGTCCCTTTACCTACAAGATGAGAACATTGAATTGGGATCTAGATGATCTAAATGCTCCTTTCAGTTATAAAATCCTGAATGCCATTGGTAATGCTGTTGATCATAAACAGTTTATTACCTACTTGAAATCTCATTAACTTACTTGCATCCATTAAGAATTATGAAGAGTCTGAGATGCTAACTGATATCCAAGCTAACCAGTTAGTCTTCTACAGTTTTAATGGATATTGGCATAAGACATCAGACTCCCAGGTCAGAAACGCAGGAATTTTGTCACTCATGATAAAAAAACATGATATTACATATGTAATGGAACAACAAGGTCCTCCTGTATAGCAGAGAGAACTATATTCAGTATCCTATGATAAACCATAGCATAAAATAATATATATAAAGAATACATATTATATATACACACACACACATATATATATAAAACTGAATCACTTTGCTGTTTAGCAGAAATTAACACAACACTGTAAATCAACTATACTGGATTTAAAAAGTTAAAAAAAGAAACATGAGCTTCTGGTTTGTTTCCCTTGCACCCTACGGCCCCTGGGGATAGTGGGGAGGGCCCTGGATAGTGCAGAGTAGGAAGAAGCCTTGTGTCACAGCTAAGAACCCCATGTTTAGAGACCCTAGTCATTTATAACGGCTGCAAGCAAATCTGCCGAAATTTTGCCGCTGTGGGAGACCTTATCTTAATTATATTTGACAATAAACAAACTTGACCTCTGCTGTTGAGGGCGATGCTTTCTTATTTTCTGAGGCTTTAGCTATTTAAACATCCTCAAATGGCTAGTTGGGAGTAAAAGCTGTGAGTGCCATTTTTCAGAAGACATGTAGAAATGCAAGAGACTTGCGGAAAATTGTCTTCTCTATCAGCTCACCCCAAAAGATAAGATCAATTAACATCTTCTATATTTATATGTATACTATATATCACCACAGACTGATACAATTTATGTAAATATACAATATGCTCATAGGATCCACTATTTCAACTTTAATATGAAACTATTCACTAGTGCATTTTATTTAATAGACTCATCTTTACAAAACATCAAGCTGCTTACTGTTAATATAATGTCTTTTATTTTAAAGTCAATACATAGTCCAAATGCTCAGATCTTGCTGCATCACACACACATTTATATGTATATGCACTCATACATACTAGTGCATATTTGCTATTTTTTCTAACATCCTCTTTAGAAACCACCTCTCCACATGGACTCACGCAGGGGTGGTACATCACAGGATCCAGTACTGGGACCACATCTGACCCCATCCCATGAATCCCACGAATCATGGGCTCTGAAATAACGAAGCAATTACACAGATAGCAAGGGAAGCTTTCAGAGAACTGATTTTGATCCCGTAGTAGAGAATACTGTGTTCTCATCTCTGGAAACATTCAACCTCCACGGGGACACACCTCACAGACCTCTACACCAGGGAGATTCATTAGCTATGTGCCCTCTGCTTCACTGTGACATCCGAACCCATCACATGTGCATCAAGGCCATGCTCTTCCCAGCTGTTCTCAGCCAATGACGGCTTGTGACATGAACGGCAAGGCAGTCTCACTCTTACTTTTCCAGCAACCAACTCTGACTTGGAAACAACCTGCTGGCCCTTCCCTGAACTTTATTTAATTTACACAGCAACATATTAATAGAACCCTTCTGCCTAACCATCTGTCCTCTCTCTCTTTCTGGCTTAGTTACATTGTGGTCTGACAGCTTACCCAGTCTTCCCCGGTTCCTTCCTCATTTTCTCTGTTAGGAATTTCCCCTAACAAAATCCTTGCACATGCAAAGAAATAGAGGAAAACAATAGAATGGGTAAGACTAGAGATCTCTTCAAGAAAACTCGAAACACCAAGGGGCTATTTCATGCAAGGATGGGCATGATAAAGGACAGAAATGGTAAGGACCTAACAGAAGCAGAAGAGATTAAGAAGAGGTGGCAAGAATACAAGAAGAACTATACAAGAAGGGGTTTAATGAATGGGACAATCACGATGGTGTGATCACTCACCTAGAGCCAGACATCTTGGAGTGTGAAGTCAAGTGGGCATCAGGAAGCATTACTACAAACAGAGTTAGTGAAGCTGATGGAATTCCAACTGAGCTATCTAAAAATCTAAAAAGATGATGCTGTTAAAGTGCTGCCCTTAAAATGCCAGCAAATTTGGTGAACTCAGCAGAGGCCACAGGACTGGAAAAGGTCAGTTTTTATTCTAATTTCAAAGAAAGGCAATGCCAAAGAAAGTTCAAACTAGCATACAATTGTACTCATCTCACATGCTAGCAAGGTAATGCTCAAAATCTTTAAAGCTAGGCTTTAACAGTATGTGAATTTAGAACTTCCAGATGTACAAGCTGGATTTAGAAAAGACAGAGGAACCAGAAATAAAATTGCCAACATCCACTGAGGGGAATTAAAAAAAAATAGAGAAAGCAAGGAAATTAAAAAAAAAAAAAGTCTACTGCTTCATTGACTATGCTAAAACCTGTGGCTGTGTGGATCACAACAAACCGTGGAATATTCTTAAAGAGATGGAAATACCAAAGCACCTTATCTGCCTCCTGGAAACCTGTATGAACAATGGACTGGTTCCAAATTGGGAAAGGAGTATGTCAAGGCTGTATATTGTCACCTTGCTTATTTAACTTACATGCAGAGTACATCATGCGAAATGCTGGGCTGGATGAAGCATTAGCTGGAATCAAGATTGCTGCAAGAAATATCAACAGCCTCAAATATGCAGATGATACTACCCAAATGGCAGAAAGCAAAGAGGAACTAAAGAGCCTCTTAATGAAAGTGATAGAGGAGAGTGAAAAATCTGGCTTAAAGCTCAATATTCAAAAAATGAAGGTCATGGCATCTGGTCCTATCACTTCATGGCAAATAGATGGAGAAATCATGGAAACAGTGACAGACTTTATTTCTTGGACTCCAAAATCACTGCTGCCATGAAATTAAAAGACACAATTGTTGAATGGAAAACTATGACAAACCTAGGCAGCATATTAAAAAGCAGAGACAACACTTTGCCACCAAAGGTCCATATATATACTCAAGGCTATGGTTTTTCCAGTAGTCATGTACGGATGTGAGAGTTGGACCATAAAGAAGACTGAGCACCAAGGAATTGATGCTTTCAAACTGGTGCTGGAGAAGACTCTTGAGAGTCCCTCGAATAGCATGGAGATTAAACCAGTCAATCCTAAAGGAACTCAACCCTGAATATTCATTAGAAAGACTGATGCTGAAGCTCCAATAGTTTGGCCACTTGATGTGAAGAGCTGACTCATTGGAAAAGACCCTGATGCTGGGAAAGATTGAAGGCAGAAAGAGACGGTGACAACAGAGAATGGAATGGTTGGATGGCATCACTGACTCAATGGACATAACTTTGAACAAACTCTGGGAGATGGTGAAGGACAAGGAAGCCTGGAGTGCTGGGGTCCATCGGTTCGCAAAGAGTCAGACACGACTGAGTGACTGAAAAACAACAGGTGTCTTTTTCTTGGAAGACTTGACTAACATAGATAGCTGTTAGTAGGATCTATATTTTTTCCAAGCAAATGAAACTCCTAGAATTTACATAAGCTTTTTTAAAGAGTGAGCATGAAGGAGAACTGCTATAAAAATTCAGTGGTGCCACTGAAATTCCAGGATAAGAATGATGTTAGACTTCAAGAAAGTTTAGATGGAGTTACTGGAAGGTACCAAGAGTTTCCTCTTGATTGCTCATAGGTATTTACATTTTGCAGTCCCACCCATATCAAGAGTGATTCCTTGAGTCTCAGTCCCAACAGCAAATTCCTAGAAGAATCTGGCTCAATTTTGGGATGATGTCCACTCCTGGTAGACTGACACAGCTTCCCGGCTCCCACTTGTGAGAGTTTACAGGGATTTATGGGGACTTTATTGTCACCCTGCTTATTTATATTGTCACCCTGCTTATGTAACGTATATGCAGAGTACATCATGAGATGTACTGGGCTGGGCTGGATGAAGCACAAGCTGGAATCAAGATTGCTGGGAGAAATATCAATAACCTCAGATATGCAGATGACACCACCCTTATGGCAGAAAGCAAAGAAAAACTAAAGAGCCTCTTGATGAAAGTGAAAGAGGAGAGTGAAAAAGTTGTCTTAAAACTCAACATTCAGAAAACTAAGATCATGGCATCTGGTCCCATCACTCCATGGCAAATAGATGGGGAAACCACGGAAACAGTGACAGACTTTATTTTGGGGAGCTCCAAAATCACTGCAGATGTTGACTGCAGCCATGAAATTAAAAGACACTTGCTCCTTGGAAGAAAAGTTATGACCAACCTAGACAGCATATTCAAAAGTAGAGACATTACTTTACCAACAAAGGTCCATCTAGTCAAAGCTATGGTTTTTCCAGTAGTCATGTATGGATGTGAGAGTTGGACTATAAAGAAAGCTGAGCACCAAAGAATTGATGCTTTTGAACTGTGGTGTTGGAGAAGACTCTTGAGAGCTCCCTTGGATTGCAAGGAGATCCAACCAGTCCATCCTAAAGGAAATCCGTCCTGAATACTCATTGGAAGGACTGATGCTGAAGCTGAAACTCCAATACTTTGGCCACCTGATGCAAAGAACTGACTCACTGGAAATGACCCTGATGCTGGGAAAGATTGAAGGCTGGAGGAGAAGGGGATGACAGAGGATGAGATGGTTGAATGACATCACCGATTCAATGGACATGAGTTTCAGTAAACTCCAGGAGTTGGCGATGGACAGGGAGGCCTGGCGTGCTGCAGTCCATGGGGTCTCAAAGAATCAGACATGACTGAGCAACTGAACTGAACTGAACTGATGAGGGCTTTAAACAACAAGCTCTCCCCAAAAGTTGGTCATTGTTATCTGGCAGATACTCCCAGTGGTGACTTCCACACCTGGTATCCAAAAAACATTTTCATCTTAATAAGCATTTTGAAATGGTGAGATTTTCTTTCTGTATTTTTCTTCTCCTATAAAGTTCTTAGCTGAGCTTCATCTTCTGTTCAGTGAAAAAGACATGAGAAGGAAGTAGCAACATTATAGAGCCATGAAGAATCATTCTAATAATACATTATTTGCATGTGAGTCGATCAGAAAACTGCAGGTTCGGCCTATTGCTAATGAATCAGTCAAGCTGGGAACCAACAGCTTAGAGAAGATGTATGTCCTGTTATGGCCCGGAGGTAATATGCCTATGTCATCGCAAGGGGCCATAAGTGGTTGGAGGATTAAGAGAGGTATTTATAAATGTATTAAACTATAGTAGTGAAGTTTGTGTTTTACTGTATGAAATACATGGCTCATCCATTTCCTACTTTCAAAAACAATAATTTTTTTTTTAATGGGAAAGAAATCATTTTTAAAATCACTCATTAGTTAATAGAGTCGGCTCTGGGGCAGAAGAATTTATTCGTCTTCCCATTCAACTGTCTGAATCTGTCTTCATTACCCTGGAGGCTGCGGTCTGTGACGCTGGCACAGTGCTTATTGCTATGTGCAAGGAAAACAAATGAAAACATAAAGAGGGCTGCCAAAGTGCCTTTGTGGGCGTATCAGCAGATTCAAGAAAAGCCAAATGTTGAATATTCTGTGTATTTAATCAATCCACATGTGACAGGGAGAGAAACCGTACGTGCACATAGCCTAGATTTAAGTTCCTTTGTTAACTGGGCTCTACAATTGAGTTAGATTCATTTCAAAACATGGAAAACCTGTACTGCCAACACATTTAAAAAGCAAATGGTAAAAACTTCTGTTTGGTTGCCAAAATGTCCAAAGAACACTTCAGAGGCAAACTTGGAGTAGACATAACTAAAGCTACAAAAAAAAAAAAAAAAAAGAAAAAGAAAAGAGAAAAAAGTAAAGATTTTGACCAACTTTCTTTCTTTTTGGACACTATATTTTTTCATGGATCAAGTAAAGTTTTAAAATGCATTTTCTATGCATGTATTGCATTCTCAGTCCATTCCACTGGCTATAGGAACATCACTTACGATTTAGAGAAGAAAGAAGATGGCAGTAATAAATAAGACTCCTCCACCTACATTTTAAAGTAGACTTTGAATGTTTTCCAAAAAGAGTTTGTTGACCAAGAGAGCTCAAATCATTAAAGTGACTGTTCTAATCTTCAGTAAAGATCAGTATGGTTCTACAAATCACCAGAGAAGAGTTTCTATCAATTTCTCTTAGAAGTATATTTATAATCCCAGTAAAATTGAAGAATTTTACACTTATCATGTAAACATGTATTTTTAAACTAACAAATTCATTTTCTGTTAATTGCAGCCTACTTATCCTATTTGATACCATATGATGTTATACATCAAGGCCTACACTTAGTAGTCTCTGGGGGCCCCAAGTTATTTGATGAGGCTGAATTTGAATATACTCTCACCTTAAAAGGCCATTTGCTTTGTTATATTCAGATCATTTTTTTTTTCTCTCTGAGCTCATTCATTCATACAGCCAGTAGTTAGTGTATTCTACTATGTGACAGACACTGACTTCAGTTCAGTTCAGTTCAGTCATTCAGTCATGTCTGACTCTTTGTGACCCCATGAATCGCAGCACGCCAGGCCTCCCTGTCCATCACCAACTCCTGGAGTTTACTCAAACTCATGTCCATTGAGTTGGTGATGCCATCCAGCCATCTCATCCTCTGTCGTCCCCTTCTCCTCCTGCCCCCAATCCCTCCCAGCATCAGGGTCTTTTTCAATGAGTCAGCTCTTCACATGAGGTGGCCAAAGGATTGGACTTTCAGCTTCAGCATCAGTCCTTCCAATGAACTGATCTCCTTTAGGATGGAGTGGTTGGATCTCCTTGCAGCCCAAGGGACTCTCAAGAGTCTTCTCCAACACCACAGTTCAAAAGCATCAATTCTTTGGCACTCAGCTTTCTTCACAGTCCAACTCTCACATCCATACACTGACTTAGGCACTGGAATTATATCAGAGAACAAAACAGACAAAATTACCTGTCAGTGGAGGATGGCATTTCTAACTTATCCTCCATTGACAGGTAACTAGGTAGTATGTCAGATGATGAGAAATATTATGGAGAAAAATAAAGCAGAAGCCATGTCAGTGTGGTGAGAGTTACAATGACAATTTAAAACAGCACAGTGAATACAGGGCTCCTTAGAAGGTGAAATGAGAGCAAACACCGATGGAGATGAACTCTGGAGGCAGAGAATTTCAGTTAGGGCATAGCCAGAGAAGAGCCCCAAGGTGGGGTGAGTGTCCTGAGTTGCAGATTTCTGAAAGATTTCCAAACCACAGATGCCTGAGTGGCTATCCCAGAGTGAGCAAGGTAGAGAATGAGATGTAATGAGTTCAGAGAAAGATAGTTTTTCACTTTAAGTCTTTGTACTTTTGACATCATTTAAATGTGGCCAACAGTCTAAATGAGCTACTTTGAAGGAATTAATGGTGTTTGCCAAATAATTAGTCTAACATCCATTATATCAAAGATAACTGAAAACTGTAATTGTAAATATATACGTATTTAAAACTTTGTTACATGAAATATACCTTATATGGTATATAGTATACAAGATTTCAAATTGTAAAACTAAGAAAATCTATACTCATGGGTTTTTAATTTGTATATCATAATTAGATCAAATAGCATTACTCCTGTTTCACAGATGATGCAGTAGCTTCCAGGTGTCAATTTGGCTATATTATCTTTTACAAAGTTTAAATAATTGATTCAGGTATGCTTTCCTCATATGGACATATAAAATATCTAAAAAATACATAAAATACATAGTCTGATAGGGAGTACTGCAATGTCACCATATGACTTAATAGCCTAAAGAAGTGAGTATGTAATTTAATATTCTTATCACAAGTAAGTGTTAGTTACTCTCTTCCATGTACCCCATCTTTAACCCCAGCAAGTCTGGCCCATAGCCCCAGTAAGGGCTGCCTTTATATCATATACCTGCAGTTCTGTAGCCTTGTTAGTTTCATTAACAATCGATGGACAGTGATCCAAGTTGAAATAATCATGTTATTTTTTTGAAGAAATGTGGACAGAGAAAAAGAGACTGGATCAGCATAGCACACAGAGACTGGGGTCATAAATTCTTTGAAGAGTAGAGATAATGTCAGGAAAAGAACCAGCTTGATTCTGGTGCAAGCTAAAATAACTGACCAGAAAAATTAGGACCTTGCAAAGAGAGCTGGGTTTCTGTGAGAAGAAGATAGAGTTTAACAGACTGGCTGCTAGCCAAATTTCTATTTCATGTAAGGCCTGGCTGTACTTCCTGCTGTTGGCTTTCCATGAGAGTATTCTCTTTATGATAAACATCCTTTTAATTTGAACTCTTTTGAGGGGTTTCTGTTTCTTACAACCAAAGAGCCCTTTACCTTTGTTAGGGTCTGGTTACTGTAAGGATTGCATGTAAATTAATTAAGTAGGCTTGTTGCGTTGTCTAACCAGGCCTTTAAAATACTAAGTATGATGGTGAGACAGCCTGGGGACTTGGGACTCTGCTGCAGTGCTTGCACCTGGACAAATGTCTCCTCAAGCAACAAGTATAAAGAAAGTATAAGAGACTAAAAATAACTGTGTGCATGTGCAGTTGGAGCAAATTATGGATAAGATATAAAAAATCCAACAAACAAGACCCTTTAAAAAACAAATCTGTTACTTCTGAAGAACTGGGAGTAAAGACAGGGTATTGGAAACAAAAGCAGTGTACTTGCACAAGCCCCTTATACCCAACACCATCAAAGGGTGGGCAGACCACTTAAGCCACCCCCCCAGTCCAACCCCTGGATCCCTCTTTCCTATAATGAACTAGCTTGCCCCCTCTTGGGGAGCAAGCAAAGGAACTTGTTACTTGTTTTTGCATCCTCCAGCTGCATCAGGGACCCCAATAAAGCCTTGCCTGAATGTCTCATCTGGTCTTATCAATTTTTATTGATCAAAGAAGGTCAAGAACCCTGATCGACAACAATAGAAACATACGCAGATTTCTGATAGATATCCATAACAGAAATAAGTAAGGCATCATCTTCTTTATTTGAATAAAATTTAATGACTAACTTGCTACATCTGGACACTGCAAAGCTACACTTGTGAGTGTGTAGTACAGTCACTATTTAGGGGAAATATCTAGACTTATAACTACCCTCATCTGGATGTGAATGGGTTACATTTCTTCAGTAATTTGAAAATACAACAACTTTCCTTCAAACTACCTCCTTTTCCCCCTTTCTTTCCCATTGTATGATAACAGGGAGACCAAAGTATGGGGAGAACAATGATGAGAGAAAAAGTTTGTACCAGATTTTTAAACCTTTAAAAGTAGTGTATTAAAAGCTTACTATTTGCAGGTTTAAGTACAAACAGGACTACAAATGTGATTAATAGGTGGTATCTACATTGTACCTTTGCTTAAAGAGTACTTTTGTACTAAAGAAATCTGAAAAGGAAAGGTCCATGTTCTGATTTGTGTGACTGTAATTCAAACTTTGTTAACTATGATGGCCAAATAATGCAGATCAATTAACATTCATTTATGGTGGTAACCCTTTTTTTTTTTTTTTTTTTTTTGGTATGGAAAGCTGATCTTGCCACCTTTCTCACAAAATTGGCAAGATATTTACAGTAAATTCAAAAGTCAATGTCATTTTTATAAAACATTTAATAAATTTCTTAAAAAATTGTAGAAACTCTTTACCCAATAGCAAGATATAGGATAGTCTTTTAGAGAACAAAGCCAAAAATAAATAAATAAATAAAATGTGCACATGTGACAGGGAGAGGAAATTAACAATGTTCTTATTCATTGATCAGTCAGTCAACCAATCAACTATTAGTAAATAATATTGTGGAAATACAATATGTCTTCGGAAGTGAAGGATAAATGAGTTACTTTGTAAGATGAAGCAATGTTTACAATAATACTTACTCTCACTTTTTACTACCTGTGACATTATTAAATTTCTGTCCTAAATTTTTGCTGCTTAGGTTGCAAACCTATGATATGGTGAATGTGGGAAGGGGGAGATATTTTGGCAACTGCAGTGCTCTTGGGATCTGCAGGGGATTAGTTCCAGGAGGATGGATTCTGGGGATGAATGTACAGCTGGATGGACCCACAGATAGTTGACCCTGGGGATGCAGACCCTAGGGAGCCACGTGCCATACTGTATATCTCTATAGATTTTTTTCTGTTGTAACTTATGTCCAACTTTAAAAGCCAATATTAAAAGGATCTTAAATTCCAACAAACTAAAGTCTGGGACCAGATGGCTTCATAGGTGAATTCCACTAAACATATAGAGAAAACTTAGTATCTTTCCTTCTGAAACTATTCCAAAAAAACTGCAGAGGAAGGAACACTTCTGAATGCATCCTATGAAGCCACCACCACCCTGACACCAAAACCAGACAAAGATATCACAGAAAAAGAAAAGTACAGGCTAACATCAGTGATCCACTGTTTCCCCATCCATTTCCCATGAAGTGATGGGGCCAGATGCCATGATCTTAGTCTTCTGAATGTTGAGCTTTAAGCCAACGTTTTCACTCTCCTCTTTCACTTTCATCAAGAGGCTTTTTAGTTCCTCTTCACTTTCTGCCATAAGGGTGGTGTCATCTGCATATCTGAGGTTATGGATATTTCTCCTAGAATTCTTGATTCCAGCTTGTGCTTCTTCCAGCCCAGCATTTCTCATGATGTACTCTGCATATAAGTTAAATAAGCAGGGTGACAATATACAGCCTTGATGTACTCCTTATTTGGAACCAGTCTGTTGTTCCATGTCCAGTTGTAACTGTTGCTTCCTGACCTGCATACAGGTTTCTCAAGAGGCAGGTCAGGTGGTCTGGTATTCCCATCTCTTTCAGAATTTTCCACAGTTTATTGTGATCCACACAGTCAAAGGCTTTGGCATAGTCAATAAAGCAGAATGGCCCCATCACTTCATGGAAAACAGATGGGGAAACAGTGGAAACAGTGGCTGACTTTATTTTGGGGGGCTCCAAAATCACTGCAGATGGTGACTGCAGCCATGAAATTAAAAGATGCTTACTCACTGGAAGGAAAGTTATGACCAACCTAGATAGCATATTAAAAAGCAGAGACATCACTTTGCCAACATAGGTCCATTTAGTCAAGGCTATGGTTTTTCCAGTGGTCATGTATGGATGTGAGAGTTGGAATGTGAAGAAAGCTGAGTGCCCAAGAATTGAGGCTTTTGAACTGTGGTATTGGAGAAGACTCTTGAGAGTCCCTTGGACTGCAAGGAGATCCAACCAGTCCATCCTAAAGGAGATCAGTCCTGGGTGTTCATTGAAAGGACTGATGCTGAAGTTGAAAGTCCAATCCTTTGGCCACCTCATGCGAATAGTTGACTCATTGGAAAAGACCCTGATGCTGGGAGGGATTTGTGGGGGGATGAGATGGCTGGATGGAATCACTGACTAAATGGACCATGAGTCTGAGTAAGCTCCAGGAGTTGGTGATGGACAGGGAGGCCTGGTGTGCTGCGATTCATGGGGTTGCAAAGAGTCGGACACGACTGAGCAACTGAACTGAACTGAACTGAATATCAGTGATGAACATAGAGCAAAAATCCTTGGCAAAATACTAACAAACCAAATCCAATAATACATTAAAAGGATCCCACAAGCTTCCCAGTGCAGCAAGAATAAAAAAAAAAAAAAAAATCACACACTATGGTCAAGTAGGATTTATCCCAGAGATGCAAGAAGTTTTTAAGATCCACTAATCTGTAATACACTACATTAACAAGTTTAAGGGTAAAAATCATATGATCATGTCAATAAAAGCATAAAAAAACTTTTGATAAAATCCTACATCCCTTTATGGTAAAAGCTCTCTAGAAAGCGGGTATAGAGGGAATATACCTCAACATAATTAAGGCCATATATGACAAACCCACAGCTAACATCATTCTCAGTAGTGAAAGCTGAAAGCATGTTTTGTAAGATCAGGAACAAGACAAAGATGTCCACTCTTGCAACCTCTATTCAATGTAGTTTTGGAAGTCCTAGCCACAGCGATCAGAAAGAAAAAAGGAAAAGAAATGGAAATTGGAAAAGAACGAAGCAAAACTGTCATTGTTTGCAGATGGCATGATACCATAAATAGAAAATGCTAAAAATGCAACCAGAAAACTATTAGTGTTCATCAATCAATATGGCAAAGTTTCAAAATCAATATACAGAAATAGACTGCATTTATACACGCTAACAAAAGATCAGAAAGAAAAATTAAGGAAGCAATTCCATTAACCATCATGTCATATAGAATAAAGTAGCCAGGAACAAATCTGCCTCAAGAGGCAAAAGACTTATATTCTGAAACCTATAAGACACTGATGAAAGAAACTGAGGATGACACAAACAGATGGAAAGATACACCATGTTCTTGGATTGGAAGAGTCAGTATTGTTAAAATGACAACATCACTCACAGCAATACACAAATAGCTCACACAACTCAATATCAAAAACACAATCAACCTAATCAAAAAATGGGCAGGAGACCTAAACAGACATTTCTACCAAGAAGACATACAGATGGGCACCTGGCCCATGAAAAGTTGCTCAGCATTGCTAGTTATTAAAGAAATGCACATCAAAATTACAATGAGGTATCACCTTACAGCAGACAGAATGGCTATCATCAAAAGTCTACAAATAGTAAATGCTGGAGAGGGTGTGGAGGTAAGGGAACCCTTCTACACTGTTACTGGAAATGTAAATTGGTGCAGCCACTTTGGAGAGCAGTACAGTGGTTTCTTAAAAATTAAACACAATCACCATATGACCCAACAATCCTACTTCTGGGCATATATCTGGCCAAGATGCAAACTGTACTTCAAAGATACATGCATCCCACTGTTCACAGTGTCACCATTTACAACAGCCAAGACATGGAAGCACCTTAAATATCCATCAACAGAGGGATATATAGAGAAGATGTGGTACATATACACAGTGGAATATTACTCAGCCATAAAAAAGAATGAAATGACTCCACTTGTACTCACATGGATGAACCTAGAGATTATCATACCAAGTAAACTCAGAGACAGAAAGACAAATATATAATATTACCTATATGTGGAATCTAAAAAAAACGATAGAAATAAATTTATTTACAAAAGAGAAATAGACTCACAGATAGAGAAAACAAATTTAGTTACCAAAGGGGAAAGTGGGAGAGGGGTAAATTAGGAATTTGGGATTAACAGTTACACACTACTATGTACAAAACGGATAAACACTATACTGTATAACACACTTATGTATATACAGTATCTTGTAATAACCTATAATGGAAATGAATCTGAGAAAGATTCTTTATATAAGTGTGTGTGTGTATATATGCACACAAACACTCACACATATATACATGTATATAAATAAATCACTTTGCTGTATACCTAAAAGACTGTAAATCAACTATACTTCAATTAAAAAAAATGATACTCCAGGATGAGGTCCAAAAAAAGCCTTACATATTATGATATGCCACATATACATCAAATATTTTGACATAGCTAACAAGTTGAAGGTTATTTTGAGAATAGGAGTATTTATGGATGAGACCACTTTATGCAAAATTATGATAATTTAATTGGAGAAGGAAATGGCAACCCACTCCAGTGTTCTGGCCTGGAGAATCCCAGGAATGGGGGCACCTGGTGGGCTGCTGTCTATGGGGTCGCACAGAGTCAGACACGACTGAAGCGACTTAGCAGCAGCAGTAGCAGCAGCATGATAATTTAATAACTTTAAAAATAGCAATTAATTACACTTAAGTGGATGACAAAATATTCACTAAAATAACAAAAACATGAAAAATTAAAGCAGAAGTAAATTGATTACAATAGTATAAATTTGCACAAGAAGCTTATATGAAATATTAGGTAAAAATACAATGATAAATTTAACTAGACTGATACTCCTTTGAGGAGAAGTGATTTTATTTATATGAAGCCTATCGCATTTTTATCACTTTCAAGATCTGAAATAAACTTAATAAACACCATATAATTTTTCTTGACTAATCAGAAAAAACCTAATAGCTCAGGTTTTCTGTGAATAGAATAAGGCCAAAGAAAGAGAATTATATATTGAGCCCTCTCAACAATATCAGTAGGAGAAGATGAGAGTACATTGAGATCTTTAGCTTCTCATATTTGTACTTGAGAGAATGCATCCCATTAGTTTTGTTTTAATTTGTATAGAATTTAAGTAAACACTCTGTAGAATTCCCAGAAAGCAATAATAACATCTTTCTCATTTTTCTTGTCTATTAACTCCTCTTTCATCATATCCTTTCACTGTTACTCTCTCTTGTCATATCAACTTCTTCACCCCTCCCCATATTTTCCTTCATTTTTCCTCACTTGAATCTTTGTATATTTGGAAATAAATATTCCTACTGCTGATGATCCCTCCAAATCCCATCCAGTTACTAAACCTACAATATAATTATTTTTTCATATTACCCTTCCCATTAATTTACTCCTTCTGATAAATGTACCAAAATTATGAGAAACTTAAATAATCAAAAGAATCTTAAAAATCAGTAAACATTTGGATGTTTACTGGTTCCACATATGAGGAGCTTGGAAGTCACCATTCTATGCTAACAATAATTAAAAAGCTGAAGACACTGAAAAATCAACCACTTTTCTTGAATTGATAAGGGAGGGTAGGACAGCAGGCAAACTGTTGATCCCAAGACTGGAGAGACAGACAGTGGAATACAGGGCTTCCTAGAGCTTAAACTCACACATGGAAACTACTGGAGAGAGGAAGGGACCAGTAGAAAATCCTCAACTGTAATTGACAAGTTACTGGCAGCTAAGTGTATACAAGTCTGAAATTTAAAAGCTCCAGGGGGACCCAGTCATGGGGAGGTGCCCACAAAACTGTAAGACTTACGTTCAGGAGCTTGACCATGTTCCCACAGTAAATACTGGAGAAAAACTCCCTCACATTTCTGACAGGGAGGCAAACAGGAGCCATTTTGAAACAGGCCAGAGCGCCTTTGTTCTTCTGAACAAGGCCTGACCTCAGGGGAAACTAAATCACCAGACCCTAACCTGCTGGAGTGCAGTCAGAACCCAGCTGATCAGTAAGGAAAATAACCAAGAGAAGTCCACTATAACCTTCAGTGTAATAAAAGGGAAATACCCAACTCCAGCCCATTCGAGTCATCCTGTTCCAAATGGGGGAAGGGGAGGGGGAGATTTAGAGAAACTTGTAAGGTTCACAGAGGTACAGATTCACCAAAACTGAGACTGGACCAGACACAGCAGGGATGTAAGGATTACTGAACTTGGATTTTAAACAACTATATGACTATGCTAAGGGTTTTGATGGTAAGGCAGATAGCATTCAAGAAATGATGGGCAATATGAGCAGAGATATAGAAATCCAAAGGGAGAACAATTAAAAAAAAAATTGCTGGAGATCAAGAACACTGTAACAAAAAGCAGAATGCCTTTTGAGGGGCTTATTAGATCATACATGGATGAAAAAAGGATCTCTGAACTTGAGCATCTCACAGGAGAAACTTCTAAAACTGAAAATCAAAGAGAAAAAGACTGAACAAAACAACAAAATATCTAAGGACTGTGGGACAGTTACAAAAGGTGCACCATACACATAATGGGAATACCAGAAGAAGAAAAATTAAAAAGAAAATAGAACTATTAGAAACAATAGTGACTGAGAATTTGCCCAAATTAATACCAGACAACAAGTCACAGATCCAGGAAAGTCAGAGAACACATATTTGGTAAATGCCAAAAAACATCTATGCCCACCACTGTGAAATGACAGAAAGTCAAAGACAAAGGAAACATCCTGAAACAATCCAGAGGGAAAAACACCTTACCTATAGGGGAACAAATAGAAGAATTACATTCAATTTCTCCTAAGAAACCATGCAAGTAAGAAGAGAGTGGAGTTATATATTTGAAGTGTTGAGAGAAAAATACCACCGGTCTAGAATTTTGAACCCTGTTGAATTATCTTTCAAAGGTAAAGGAGACATAATGATTTTCTCAGACAAAATTGGTAAGATTAATTGTCAGTAAACCTGCCTTATAGAAATGTGAAAAGTTCTTCAGAAAAAAGTAAAATAATATATACCAGACACTAAGATATACATAAATAATAGAAAAACACTGAAGAAGGAATAAGTGAAAGTAAAATGAAACTTTTATTTTACTTATTCTTATTTGATCTGACAGATTGTTCAAAACAATAATAGCCACAATGTATCTGATTAGGTATTATTATTGTATATTATGTATGTACATTTTTATATATTATATTTACAAGCATATATATATGTTTAAGTACTATACACAACATATAATACATAAGCATACCTAATTGAATACATTGCTGCTATTATTTTATTATTTTTATGTATATATATACATATACACACACATATACGTATATACAAATAAAATGAAAATAATGATACAAGAGATAGGAAGTAGAACTCATAGGATTATCTTGTTATTATAAGGTACACACTTATCCATGTGCCTGTCTAGTGTTATTTGAAAGTGGATTTCAATTAGTTTTAAGTGTATATTGCAAATTCTAGTGTTAGTCACTCAGTCATGTCCAACTCTTTGTGGCTCCATAGACTGTAGCCTGCCAGGCTCCTCTGTCCATGAGATTCTGCAGGCTAGATTGCTGTAGTAGGTTGCCAGTCCTTTCTCCAGGGGATCTTCCTGAACTAGGGATTGAACCCGGGTCTCTGGCATTGCAGGCAGATTCTTTACCATCTGAGACACAAAATTCTAGAGTGTCCACTAAAGAAAAGTAAAAAGAGAAGTTTATCCAATATCTAATACAGAAGCAAAAATGAAATCATATAAAAAGCTCAGTTAGAAGCACAAAAAGCATAAAAAGAGTAGACAATAAAGACAGGAACAAAAAACAAGGGCAACAAAGACGAAACAGTAACAAATAGGGTAGATATTAATCCAACTACATCACCAATCACTGTGAATGCCAATGGTTTAAAAGTACGAATTAAAGAACATAGATTGTCAGAGGGTATCAAAAACAAGACAAAACTGCATATTGTCTATAACAAATCCACTTAAAATATTAAGACATATATCAATTAAAAGTAAATGGATGGAGGAAAATATACCATGCTAATGCTAACCAAAAAAAAGCAGAAGTAGCTAAATTAATTTCACACAGAGTTGACTTCAAAGCAAGAAAAGTTATCAGAAATAAAGTAGGGAATTACGTTATGATGAAGGGGTCAATCCTCCAACAAGATAAAACTTAACAGTGCCTAACAACAGAGCATCAAAGTACATGAGGCAAAAGCTAATACAACTCCAAAGAGAAATAAATAAACTCATTATCGTATTCGGAAACTTCAACATGCCTCCATTTGAAATGGGCAAACCAGCAGGCAGAAAATTAGTAAGAACATAGCTGAACTCAACAGTGCATTAGTCAACTGGATATAATGGACATCCATAGACAATTTCATCCAACAACAGCAAAATACCCATTTTTCTTAGGCTCACATAGCATATTCACCAAGATCAACCACATTCTGGCCCATAAAACACATGTTAACATATTTAAAAGAACACACATCATTCAGTGTCTGCTCTCAGATCACAATGGAATTAAAGTAGATATCGTTAACAGAAAAGATAACTGGAAAGTCCCCAAACATGCAGAGATCAACCAACACCCTTCTAAGTAGCACATGGCTCAAAGGAGAAATATCAAGAACAATTTTAAAGTATTTAGAACTAAATGAAACACAACTTATCAAAATTTGTGGGATACAGTAAAAAGTGTTCCTTAAGGGAAATTTATAGCAGGGAATGAATAAACTAGAAAAGATTTCTTATTAAACTAAACATGCTCCTACAGTATGGCATATCAATCATGCTCTATGGCACTTATTATCCAAAGGAGCTGAAAATTATTCACACAAAACCTGCACATGGACATTTACAGTAGCTTTGTTCATAATTGTCAAAATATGGAAGAAATCATGATGTCTTTATTATTCAGTGCTAAAAAGAAATAAATTATCAAACCATGAAAAGACACAGATGAACCTTAAATGCATATTACTAAGCTAAAGAATTCAACATGAAAAGGCTACTTTTTTTGTGTGATTTCAACTATGTGACATTTTGAAAAAAGAAAAACTATGGAGAGAGTAATAAGATCAGTGGTTGACAGGGTTTCAGATGGGAGCAGAAATTTTTAGATCAGTGAAAATAATTTGCATGATACTATGATGAAGGATCATAAAAGGGAGCATATCACTTTGCCAATAAAGGTCCATAGAGTCAAAGCTATGGATTTTCCATTAGTCATGTACAGATGTGACAGTTGGACCATAAAGAAATTTAAGCACTGAAAAAATGATGCTTTTGAACTGTGGTGCTGCAGAAGACTCTTGAGAGTCCCATGGACAGCAAAGAGATCCAACCAGTCCATCCTAAAGGAAATCAGTCCTGAATATTCGTTGGGAGCACTGATGCTGAAGCTGAAGCTTCAATACTTTGGCCACATGGTGCAAAGAGCCAACTCATTGGAAAAGACCCTGATGCTGGGAAAGACTGAGGGCAGGAGGAGAAGGGGGCAACAGAGGATGAGATGACTGGATGGCATCACGGACTGAATGGACAAGAATTTGAGCAAACTCTGGGAGACAGTGAAGGACAGGTAAGCCTAGAGTGCTGCAGTGCATGGGGTCGCAAAGAGTCAGACACAACCGAGTGACTGAACAACAATAATGACAACATGATAATGGACACATATTGTACATTTGTCCACAACCCCAGAATGTACAATATCAAAAAAGAACTCTAAGGTAAGCTATGGACTTTGGGTGATGATGTATCAATGTATGTTCATTAGTTTTAACAAATGTACCATTTTAGTAGATGATGTAGATAATGGGGTATGTGTGCTGGGTGGGGAATATATGGGAAATCTCTGTAACTCCCCCTCAATTTTGCTGTGGACCTTAAACTTCACTAGGAAAATAAGATCCTTTAAAAATTAATACTTGTAAAGGAAGAAGGTCATAAACACAAGTGATAATGCATTTTGATGAGAGCTCTCTACCTTCCTCGGCTGTTCTCACTTGGAGAGTTGAAAGACAACTCAGTTCTTCATTTTTGATATTATTTTGTTTGGATTAGGCTCTCTACCTAAAATTCAATAGCTGAATGAACTTATCATTGCTTTATTTATTAATGTTTCAGATGAGATTGGGTACGTTCAGGGTGGCATGGCTGTAGACTATTAATATTTCATCACTAAGTCCTTAATACATGTGGAAGTTTAATGCAATTTTGCTGAGAAATTATCACTTCTACTTTGTCTGTTTCATTCTTTACTTACAATTATCAGAAAAAACCTAGCTCTTGATGAACATTCTAGATCTTCAGAAGTATATCTTAACCAAAATGCTGCCACATAAAAAATAATTTTATTTAAAAAATTATTATAGATGTGGTTCTGGCTCCTGTCAAGATTGAATAAGCAATATTCACCTTGTCTGAAAGGAGGGTATGGCAACCCACTCCAGTATTTTTGCCTGGAGAATCCCATGGAGAGAGGAGCCTGGCAGGCTATAGTCTATGAGGTCGCAAAGAGTCAGACATGACTGAGTGACTAAACCCACATGCAGCACCTCTCAACTGCATAACCACCTGAGGACTTTGGAGGGTAATAGCAGCTGGTGTTGAGGAAGGAGAGCAGAAAGTAATGTCTTAAAATATCAATAAAAATTTTTTTATAGAAGAAAATAATGTATCCTGAAACTGGTAGTGAATTTCCCATTTCTTTCCCCCTGATTTCAACTCATCTTCACTGAAACCAAAAACTGTGCACTAGATACTGATGGAAGGAAAATTTCTATTTCCAGTCCATCCAAAGTGTAGGAAAGAGTAACCCTGTGAGATAGTAGAGTAAATCATTTTTTTAAAAGTTCTGTTTGTGGTACCAGTGGTAGCAAGAACATCAGTGGCTGGCTGAGGGCCTAAAACTCAAAGGGAGAGGAGTTTTTCCCCCTCTGATCAGAAGAACCATGGTCTCAACAGCATGAGGAGAATGCCCATTGATTTATTTTCTCTCTATATCCTCTCACAATCTGGTTCTGGAGACAGACATACTTTAAGGAATGCATGGCAGAGTAGGGAAACTAAAGCCATAGCTTTCTACAAAGAAGACTTGTAAGCAGGAAGGAGGCTCTGAAAGTCAGAAACAGTTGAGATAATACAGAGAGAAAGGAGCTCAAGAAAGCAAAGCCCTAATATTTTATATTAACTTTATCATTTACCCCCAAACTACTAATGTGTGGATCCAACACTAACCAGCATACAACAGGCTTCAATAACTGAACTATGGGCTCAGACAACCACTCAGGTCTCATATTGACTATTGGGTAGCACTTTGGCATTGAACTGACATTGAAATTACAGCCCATAGAAGGCACACAGAAACTTTCTGCTCAAACCTAACAAATGCTACCAAACATTGAAAGAAGAAATAATTTTATGTTACACAGTTTCTTCCAGAAAATAGAGGCAACACATTCCAATTCATCTTATAAAGCTAACTTTAAGATCAAAATTAGAGAATGTTCAAGAAAATGAAACTATGGATCAACACTTCTCATGAACACAGACACAAAATCCTCAACAAAACACAAATACATTGACTCAAGCAATATATAGGAAGTCTGAGTCCATGACCAAGTGGGGTTGATACCAGGAATTCAAGGTGATTTCAGTATTCAAATAGTAAAGTTGTAATTGATCATCAGTTCCGTTCAGTTCAGTTGCTCAGTCGTATCCGACTCCTTGAGATCCCATGGACTGCAGCATGCCAGGCTTCCCTGTCCATCACCAACTCCCAGAGCTTACTCAAACTCATGTCCATCGAGTCAGTGATGCCATCCAACCATCTCATCCTCTGTCTTCTCCTTCTCCTCCCGCCTTCTATCTTTCCCAGCATTAGGGTCTTTTCCAATAAGTCAGCTCTTCACATCAGGTGGCCAAAGTATTGGAGTTTCAGCTTCAGTATCAGTCCTTCCAATGAACACCCAGGACTGATTTCCTTTAGGATGGACTGGTTGGATCTCCTTGGAGTCCAAGGGACTCTCAAGAGTCTTCTTCAACACCACAGTTCAAAAGCATCAGTTCTTCGGTGCTCAGCTTTCTTTATAGTCCAACTCTCACATCCATACATGACCACTGGAAAAACCATAGCCTTGACTAGACGGAACTTTGTTGGCAAAGTAATGTCTCTGCTTTTGAATATGTTGTCTAGGTTGGTCATAGCTTTTCTTCCAAGGAACTAGCATCTTTTAATTTCATGGCTGCAGTCACCATCTGAGGTGATTTTGGAGCCACCCCAAAAAAGTCTGTCACTGTTTCCATTGGTTTCCCCATCTATTTGCCATGAAGTGATAGGACCGGATGCCATGATCCTAGTTTTCTGAATGTTGAGTTTTAAGACAACTTTTTCACTCTCCTCTTTCACTTTCATCAAGAGGCTCTTTAGTTCTTTGCTTTCTGCCATAAGGGTGGTGTCATCTGCATATCTGAGGTTATTGATATTTCTCCCAGCAATCTTGATTCCAGCTTGTGCTTCTTCCAGCCCAGCATTTCACATGATGTACTCTGCATATAAGTCAAATAAGCAGGGTGACAATATACAGCCTTGACATAGTCCTTTCCCAATTTGGAACCAATCTGTTGTTCCATGTCCAGTTCTAACTGTTGCTTCTTAACCTGCATACAGATTTCTCAAGAGACAGGTCAGGTGGTCTGGTATTCCCATCTCTTTCAGAATTTTCCACAGTTAGTTGTGATCCCCCCAGTCAAAGGCTTTGGAATAGTCAATATAGCAAAAGTAGATATTTTTCTGGAACTCTCCTGATTTTTCAATGATCCAGCGGATGTTGGCAATTTGATTTCTTGTTCCTCTGCCTTTTCTAAATACAGCTTGAACATCTGGAAGTTCATGGTTCACATACCGTTGAAGCCTGGCTTGGAGAATTTTGAGCATTACTTTGCTAGCATGTGAGATGAGTGCAATTGTGTGGTAGTTTGAACATTCTTTGGTTTGGTTTAGGTTGAACATACAAACAAATTGACTCAAGCAATATATAGAAAGTATGAGTCCATGATCAAGTGGGGTTGATAAAAGGAATGCAAGGTGATTTCAGTATTCAAAAAATAAAGTGTAATTCATCATACTAAGAAAAGACACACTATCTTATTAACTGATGCAAAAAATCATTTGACAAAATTAAAAATCCATTCATGATTTAAAAAACAATCTCTCAGCAAACTAGGAATAGGAAGCCTCCTTTTCCTGATAAATGTAATCTACAAAATACCCACAGTGAACATCTCATATAACAATGAAAGGCAGTATGCTTTTCTCCAAAGCTTGGGAATAAAGATATTCACTCTGAACACGCCTCGTCAATATAGTACTGGAAGTCCACGTCAGTGTGATCACAATAGAGGGGCAGAAATAAACACAGGTTGTTTTTCCTGTCATTAACGTTATGATATATTTGTCACAATTAATGAGCCAGTATCAATAATTATTATCAACTAAAGTCCACACTTTCTTCAGATTTTCTTAGTGTTTATGTAACATCCTTTTTCTGTTCCAGGATCCCATTCAGGATAGTGACCATGTCCAC
Organism: Dama dama; assembly: GCF_033118175.1. Taxonomy (NCBI): domain Eukaryota; kingdom Metazoa; phylum Chordata; class Mammalia; order Artiodactyla; family Cervidae; genus Dama; species Dama dama. Next base: position 26,730,377 of record NC_083698.1, on the reverse strand, counting down.
TTATGCTTATTTTGACTGTTGACAATTTTTCAAATCTTCCTTATTTCTGATGACCTTGACAGTTTTGAGGAGTACTGGTTAGAGAGTTCACGGGATATCCTTCAGTTTGGATTTTTTCATAATTGGACCATTGTAATGTTTTTTTTTTTTTTGAGGATGACTAAAAAGTAAAGTGCCATTCTTGTCATCATATCAATAGTTATTACCGTCAGCATTACATCACTTCTGAACTATGATTACTCCATTATAATTTCAATTTGTCATCAACTGCATATAATTTGCAATTTTTCTCCCAGTTTGTGGCTTATGTTTTATTGTCTTAAGTGTTCTTCACAGAACAGAAAGTTTTAGCTTTAATAAAATCCAGCCTTTTCTCTCTGCTGGTCATGCTTTTGGTAATACATCTGAAATCTCATCACCAAACTAAAGCTCAAAGATTTTCTTCTGTGTTTTTTCCTATAGATTTTATACTTTTGTGTTTTACCTTTCTGTCAATGACCTATTTTGAGTTAATTTTGTGTAAGGTGTAAAGTCTATATCTAGGTATACATTTTTTGCTTATGGACATCCAATGATTTCATCACCATTTGTTTAAAAAAAGGGTATCTTTTTTCCCTTTTGGATTGCTTTGTATATTTTCCAAAAACCAGTTGACTCCATGGGTGTGCATCTACTTCCAGGCACTTCAGCATTATGCTTGGGGGGCATTTTAAAAAGTGAAATTACTGAAAAATAGGCATGAATGAAAATATGTGAAACTTTATAGACTGAGAAAAGGACAGTTTTTATAGTATGAGAGCTGACATCAAAAGCCAGAGCATTGCTGTGTTTGACCTCAGTTGGGAATGTGCATGTCAGGCAATTCACATTTTTCACCACTTTGAATGTCTTGTAAGTGACATAAGAAGATGGCATGTGTTGATTTGGGTGTTACAAATTAAGTTTAAGTGAATAGACAAATGCACAAATAATGAGGATTTTAAAAATCACATATCCACAGAAAGACTTATATCCCAGATATAAAATAAACTCTAAACTCAATAATAAAAAATCAAAATTTTGATTAAAAAGGAGTGGAGGAAAAAGTTTTGAAGAGATACTTTATCAGAGGAGATACAGGAATGGCAAATAAGTACATGAAAAGATACTCAACATTATAGTAGCACCAAAGAAATGACAATTAAAAGCACAATGAGCTACCAGAACACACCTATTAGAATAGCAAACACAAATGCTATAAAATAAACAGATAATGCCAAATGCCCCAAAGAATGTAGAATCTTATACATTGCAGGTGGAAATGAAAACACGCAGCTACTCTGGAAACTGGTTATCAGTTTTCTATAAACTTAAAAATGTACTTGCAGTATGAGTCAGTAATCCTATTCCTAGTTATTTATCTTGGATATATTAAAATGTATGTAAAAATAGTAAAAAATATAATAGCTTGCTCCTTGAAAGGAAAGCTATGACAAACCTAGACAGCATATTAAAAAGCAGAGACATCACGTTGCTAACAAAGGTTCGTATAGTCAAAGCTATGGTTTTTCCAGTCGCCATGTACAGATGCGAGGGTTCGACCACAAAAAAGGGCTGAGCGCTGAATAACTGATGATTTCATTCTGTGCTACTGGATAAGACTCTTGGACAGCAAGGAGATCAAACCAAGACCTAAAGGAAATCAATCACGAATGTTGATTGGAAGTACTGATGCTGAAGCTCCAATACTTTGGCCACCTGATGCAAAGAGCCAAGTTATTAGAAAAGACCCTAATGATGGGAGAGACTGAAGGCAAGAGGAGGAGAGGGCAGCAGAGGATGAGATGGTTAGATAGCATCATCAGCTCAATGAACATGAATTTGAGCAAACTCCTGGTGATGGTGCAGGACAGAAGAACCTGGTGTGCTGTAGTCCATGGGGTTGTGAAGAGTTGGATAAGACTTAATGACTGAAAAATCACAAAATCATATGTTTATGACAGCCTTTACTAAAACCACCTGAAACTGAATAGTCCAAATGTTCCTCAATCAATAAATCAATCAAACCAAATGCAGTACATTCATACAATGGAATGCTACTCAGGCATGAAAAGAAATGCATCATTAGAATGTGCAACAATATGGATGAATGTCAAAGGTACTGTTTTCAGTGAAAGAAGGCAGTCTCAACAGTTACATACTGTATATGACTTTATATGACTTTCTGGAAAAGGTAGAACTATAGAGACAAAAGATAAGATCAGAGGTTGTCAGGACTGAGTCATGAGGGGACAGTTTGACTACAAATAGACAACACGAGAAAATTTAGGAGACTTCCCTGCTGGTGCAGTGGATAGGAATCTGCCCGCCAATGCAGGGGACACAGGCTTAATCTCTGTTTCGGGAAGATTCCACATGCCGTGGAGCAACTAAGCCTGTGTACCACAACTACTAAGCCCGAACTCTAGAGCCTGTGGGCTGCAACTACTGAAGCCCATGCACCCTAGAGCCACATACCATAACTTGAGCCTGCTGTGCTGCAACTATTAAAGCCTGCGTACCTGGAGACTGTGCTCCATAAGGGAAGCCCCTGCAATGAGAAACCTGCACACTGCAACAGAGAGTAGCCTCTACTCGTCACAGCTAGAGAAAGCCCACACAGAAACGAAGACTCAGTGCAACCAGAAAAAAAAAATTAAACATTAAAAAATATTTTAAGAAAAGGAAAAAAAATGGGGAGAGAGGCTCACAGAATGGTTCTATATCCTGAGAGTGGAATTACTTATACAGACCTCCATATGTATTAGAATTAAAAAATAGTGCATTAAAGAAGTCAATTTCTCAGTACTTAATCTGAAAATATTAAGGTCCTAAAATTCTATGGTTGGAAATATTACAATGCAATATATCATTCTCATAAGTTTTATTTTCTTCCTCTCTTTGCATACACTGTTTTATTTTTTTTTTGTTTTTTTTTATATTTTATTTTTTTTTTATTAGTTGGAGGCTAATTACTTCACAACATTTCAGTGGGTTTTGTCATACATTGATATGAATCAGCCATAGCATGCACTGTTTTAAATTAGAAATTACATACAGTGTTTTAACACATCCAAATTCTCTATCAGTGAGAGAATTAATGAATGCATTGCTTGTGTTTGTGTATAAAATATATAAAATTTGGTAACTTCTCCCAATTCCTGTGACTCTTCTGCACCACTGTGTGCACAAAGAAATGTGGTTAAAATCTATTGCCTAGTTCTATGGGTCCAAGCCCTGTAATCACTTAAATAATGTAATTTAGTATTCTTGCCTGGAGAATCCTGTAGATAGAGGAGCCTGGCAGGCTGTAGTCCATGAGTTAGCACAGAGTTGGACATGACTGAAACGACTTAGCAAAGTATAGCATAGTATTAAATTTATCTTATTTAGGAGAGTTTTCACTTGAGTTAAATTTTTTAAAACACATTTTCAAAACAATTTATTTCTTTCCTGATGTTTAATTTGATCTCTTACAAAATGATATTTACATTCTTTTTCATTTTGAATTTTAAAGGCTGATTTTTATGTTATTAATTCAAGGGACTTGTTGGTTATTGGCATTTTACCAGGAAAATGAATGATTTGTATACTCTATACAAATACATTGCTAATTAATAGAGGGCTTAGGACACCAGCTCTTTGAAGGAGAACCAAGAAGACCCCAAAATTGCTGATTTCTTCGTTTATAAGAGGATTCTAATTGGAAAAGCGCCTTTAATGCAAAGATGGCACATAAATTCAGGTAGCTTTTTACAAACTGTTTAGGACATCTCCAAGAACATTCCCAAAGCACATTTCTTTCAGTGTTCTTACAAGTAACTGCTTTGGGAAAATCAAGGAATCATGATGCTTTCCCCAAAGGATATTTTCTTTACTCTATTATCATAATTTTTATAGGTTTGACAATTTCGATAAATATGTTGTTAACCTCTTCCTTTGGTTTTCATCATGATACTTAAATACATGTTCCATACGTGATATGGGACACAGGTACACCCATCGCTGATCCATATCAATGTATGGCAAAAACCACCACAGTATTGTAAAGTGATTAGCCTCCAATTAAAATAAATAAATTAAAAAAAACAGACCCTACCTTTTAATAAAAGGCTAATTTGTTCTGACCAAAATGTGAAATTTATCTTTGGGTTCTTGAATTGTTAACTTACACATCCATGCATGTTAGACTCATTCATCTTCCAACATATCATCATGTATGTATGAATACAGCCCAAGTTTTGAAAACTTCTTTGACAAGAGCAATATATTCATAATCATTTATATTATATAAGTTTAATTCTGTTTCTCATTTGTTTGTAAAAGAAAAAGTTAGCCCTTCTCACATAACTTGTGAAACTTTGCTTCTTAAATGAACACTTTACCCTCACCATACCAGGCAGTGTAAGGGCTTGAACCCTGGCAGACTTAGGTCCAAATATTTGGTTCGATTACTTAACTCTGAATGTCTGTTTCCTCATCTTTCCAGAGGGGATAATAAGATTTGTCTTGCAGGGATGTTACAGGAAAAAAAACTTGGCCCACTGGTTGGCAATGGCTTGTCCACAATTAACAGTAACTGAAAAATATCAATGACTTCTGTTGCCGATATTTGTTTTTTTCTTTTCCCCAAAAGAGAACTTGGCCCTCTTAATAGATGTTGTTTGGTCTATTATGAAAGAAAAGTTTGTTCTTGCAATATGTATTTACATACTTTAGAGATTTTCTTCCTTAAAAAGCAAAAACAAAAAAAAATTGCCATATTGAAAAATACACCCTTAAAAATCGCAAGATAAAATACTTTTGCTACTAAACTTCGAAAGGGTAAGATTTTAAATTAAAAATTGTATTTGCTTTAAAATTTTCACGCTAATTTTTTTTTATAGAGTTCTTTAAATCTTTAAACACTGGGTTTCTTTTCAACATAAACTATGCTTTTGTTATCAAGTATGCATTTCCTTATTGTATAACCATGATTTATAAAATCATGTCTATAATAAATGTATAGAATATATTTAGGTATTAATTTTAGTTTTGATTTTTCTATGATTCTTAAAACTCTTTGCCTTGCTTTGCCATTAGAGAAGACTAACTCTGCACTTCTATTCTAAATTTAAATGTAAATATTTTTATCAATATATGCATACTAAAATTAGCCAATAATATCACACAGTGTGTTTTATTCTTTTTTTTTTTGTTTGTTTTATTCTTCTCTACAGTCTGTTTTCTCAAAATTAACTGGAAATTTGCTTTGGAGTGATCACTTTTTGAGAAATCACTAATAAAAAAGCCTATATCTTCTAGTATTTTCTCAAAGGAAAAAAGTAAAAAAAAAAAAGGCTTATTTCAGAGTCAATAAATTTATAATCATTTATTTGTTGTAGAAAAATTGTCTATGCATTTTTCATATCTACCACAGGGTGGTGTATTGCTTTAAATATGGGACCTGTTTTTTAATACCATGCATTCCTAACTAGATTCATTCTGTTATGTAGATAAACTATGAAATAGGGTTTTAGTGAATGGTAACAAAATTTGGGTTCTGAAATTTGAACATTATCCGACTCCCTTGAATTGCTACTCAGGTGTAATTAAAAAAAGATTAATATTCAGTGGTCCCCAACAGAAGCAAGCAAAAAAACCTATTCCAATCCTGTGGAGGTTTTATGACACAGGGTCTTGAAATGGTATTTAATTTTCATGTAATTGCGTATGCTTTTCCTTCAAAGGTAGCAGTCATGGCATAGTCTACTGTTTCGATGACTGATTGATTTATATGTTGTATGTAAGTATTATATGGGCTTCCCTGGTGGCTCAGATGATAAAGAAACTGCCTACAATGTGGGAGACCTGGATTCAATCCCTGAGTCAGGAAGATCCCCTGGAGAAGGGAATGGCAACCTACCCCAGTATTCTTGCCTAGAGAATTCCATGGACAGAGGAGCCTGGCAAACTATAGTCCATGGGGTTGCAAAGAGTCTGACACAACTGAGCCACTAACACTTCACTTCACTTCACATATGAATTAATTGTGATAATGTAAATGCAAAAAGGCAAAATGGTTTTCTGAGGAGGCCTTACAAAGAGCTATGGAAAGAAGAGAAGCAAGAGGGAAAGGAGAAAAGGAAAGATATAACCATTTGAATGCAGAGTTCCAAAAATATCAAGGAGAGATAAGAAAGCCGTCCTAAATGAACAATGCAAAGAAACAGAGGAAAACTAGAATGGGAAAGACTAGAGGTCTCTTCAAGAAAATTAGAGATAATAAGGGAAGATTTCATGAAAAGATGGTCACAGTAAGGGACAGAAACAGTATGGATCTAACAGAAGCAAAAGATATTAAGAAGAGGTGGCAAGAATACACAGAACTATACAAAAAAGATCTTATTGACCCAGGTAAATCCAGTGGTATGATCACTCAACTAGAGCCATACATCTTGCAGTGTGAAGTCAAGTGGGCCTTAAGAAGCATCACTATGAACGAAGCTAGTCGAGATGATGGAATTCCAGATGGCTATTTCAAGTCCTATAAGATGATGCTGTGAAAGTGCTGCACTCAATATGCCAGCAAATTTGGAAAACTCAGCAGTGGCCACAGGACTGGAAAAGGTCAGTTTTCATTCCAATCCCAAAGAAAGGCAATGCCAAAGAATGTTCAAACTATCACACAATTTCACTCATTTCACATGCTAGCAAAATAATGCTCAAAATTCTCCAAGATGGGCTTCAACAGTACGTGAAACAAGAACTTCCAGATGTTGAAGATGGATGTAGAAAAGGCAGAGAGGAACCAGAGATCAAATTGCCAACACCTATTGGATCATAGAAAAAGCAAGCAGATGCCAGAAAAACACCTACTTCTGCTTCACTGACTATACTAAAACCTTTGAGCAGGTCACAACAAACTATGGGGAATTCTTAAAGAGATGAGAATACCAGACTACCTTACCTGCCTCTTGAGAAACCTGTATGCAGGTCAAGAAGCAACAGTTAGAATTGGCCATGGAACAATGTACTGGGTCCAAATTGGGAAAGCAGTATGTCAAGATTATGTTGTCATCCTGCTTATTTAACTTATATACAGAGTACATCATGAGAAATGCTGTGCTGGATGAAGCACAAACTGGAATCAAGATTGACAGGAGAAATATTAACCTCATATATGCAGATGATACCACCCTTATGGCAGAAAGCAATGAGGAACTGTAAGAGCCTCTTTATGAAGGTAAAAGAAAAGAGTGAAAAAGCTGGCTTAAAACTCAACATTCAAAAAACTAAGATCATGACATCCAGTCCCATCACTTTATGGCAAATAGATGGGGAAACAAAGGAAACAGTGACAGAATTTATTTTCTTGGGCTCCAAAGTCACTGCAGATGGTGACAGCATCCATGAAATTAAGATGCTTGCTTTTTGGAAGAAAAGCTATAATCAACCTAGACAGCATATTCAGAAGCAGAGACATTACTTTCCCAACAAAGGTCCATTTGGTCAAAGCTATGGTTTTTCCAGTAGTCATGTATGGATGTGAAAGATGGACTGTAAAGAAAGCTGAGCACCAAAGAATTGATGCTTCTCCAACTGTAGTGTTGGAGAAGATTCTTGAGAGTCCCTTGGACTACAAGGAGATCAACCAGTCATTTCTAAAGGAAATCCACCCTGAATATTCATTGGAGGACTGATGCTGAAACTGAAGCTCCAGTACTTTGGCCACGTGGTGTGAAGAGCCAACTCATTAGAAAACAACCTGATGCTGGGCAAGGTTGAAGGCAGGAGAAGAAGGGGATCAAAGAGGACGAGATGGTTGGATGGCATCACTGACTCAATGGACGTGAATTTGAGCATGATCTGGGAGATGGTGAAGGACAGGGAAGCCTGGTGTGCTATAGTCTATGGTGTCGCAAAGAGGTGAACATGACTGGGTGACTGAATAACAACATGGTTTGTGTTCAAAATATTGAATTACAGTGTACTAATATGAAAATATGGCTGTCCAACTAAATTGCTTTAGAATCATTATGCTGGAGCTGTGACTTTCTAAAACAAAGTTAATTTACTGACATCAAGTAATTTCTACCTGAAGTATAGTCAAAGTAGTCTCCTTTCAACAACTCAATGCTGCTTTTAACTCAGAGGAAGCACAGAAGCTGAATCTGAAAGCTGAGGTCCCTTGGGCAATCTTGATGGATTTGACAGTGATAAAACTACATCTCTATGAAATCTCTCTGCCTGATCTCCCTTATTTTTTACTCAATAGTAATGGCAGGAGCTCTGATTGGGCAGCAACACAGATGTAGTACAAACACAAATGACATGTATGAAAATGAGGAAAGCATGCTTAAATAATATCCAGTTGCTCACATCTCACATGAGGAGACCACTTGAAATGATGAGTGTTGCTTGTGACTTATACCAAAATACTTCAGAACCCCATTCAGACATATCTATGTTTTTGAAATATTTCAAATTTTGAACATTGGATATAAAAAAGAAAAAAGACATTTTTAGCTCCCCACTTCACCTAAGTATGTGTACTTTGTGTGTGTTTATTTGCTTAGTCATGTCTGACTCTGCAACCCCATGGGCTGTACCCTGCCAGGCTCCTCTGTCCATGGGGATTCTCCAGGCAAGAATACTGGAGTGGGTTGCCACGTCCTCCTCCAGGGGGTCCCCCCAACTCAGGGATTGAACCCAGATTGCCCACATTACTGGTGGATTCTTTACCATTGAGCCACTAGGGAAGCCCTCAGTATGTATATGGATCCAGATTAAACAGTAGTGGTAGACAAAATCAAATTTGGGAAGAGAAAGATGACATTGAAAGTAATTCTTTCATGACTGGAGTTAATTTTTCTTTTTATAACTGCAGAGTGGTAAGAAACTAAACAATTTTATGTTTAGTTCAATAGATTTTTTTTAATAGTGGTAACATAAATTACATTTATTTTAAATTTAGTGGCATTTAGTACTTTCACAGTATTGTTCAACTACCATCTCTCTCAGTTTCAAAAATTCTACCACCACAGAAGAACACCCTGTACCTATTAAGTAATCATTTCCCACTGTCTTCTCCCACTGTCCCAAGAAAATTGCTGACTTGCTTTCTATGCATATGAGTTTGCCTATTTCATGCATATTTCATACACAAGGCATCATACTGTATGTGACCTTTGGTGTCTGGCTTCTTTGACTTAGTATAATGATTTGAAGGTTCATGCATGTTGCAGCATATATCAGAATGTCATTCTTTTTATGGCTGAATAATATTTCATCATGTTTATATAAATAAACAATATGGTAACCAAAATGTTATCAAATAAGATGTGGTAACATTTTATTTATTCTTTCATCCATTGATGGATGCTTGAATTGTTTCCACCTTTTGGGTACTGCAAACAATGGAATGGAATGGAATGTATGCAATGGAAACTGGTGTACAAAAATCTGAGCCCCTGTTTTCAATTCTTTTAGGTATATTTCAAGTGAAATTACTGGGTCCTATGTAATGCTATATTTAGCCTTTTGAGGAACTGCCAAAATGTTCTGTGAAGCATTTTTCATTTCCCTACAGAATGAAACTGGACTCTCAATCTGACATCACACATGCAGGAAAAAACTCAGATCTGGTTAAGGACTTAAATTTAAACCCTGAAACCATAAAACTCGTAGAAAAAAAAATAGGGAAAAATCCTTTTGGCATTTTTGTTTGTTTGTTTCTTATTGTTTTTTTTTTTGTTTGTTTGTTTGTTTTGCAGATGCATGCTTTATCTTCTCTGGAATGAATATGTAAGAGTGGAATTGCTGGATCACAGGGAAGATATATGACTAACAATTTTTTTTTAAACAAGATGGTCTTGGCAACAATTTTTTAGATATGAGACCAAAAGTGAAAGTGAAGTCGCTCAGTCGTGTCCGACTTTTTGCGACCCCATGGACTATAGCCTACCCGGCTCCTCCGTCCATGGGATTTTCCAGGCAAGAATAATGGAGTGGGTTGCCATTTCCTTCTCCAGGGGATCTTCCCAACCCAGGGATAGAACCTGGGTCTCCCGCATTGTAGGCAGACGCTTTACCATCTGAGCCATCAGGGAAGTCTATTAGACTAAATGTATAGGAAACAAAAACAAAAAAAAGAAAAGTTGGACTACATAAAACTAAAAACCTCTTCACAGCAAAGGCAACAAAGAAGAAAATGAAAATGAAATCTATGAAATGGGAGAAAAAATTGCAAATCTTATCTGGTGAGGCAAATATTCAAAATATATAAAAAATTCATACAAGTCAACAGCAAAAAAAAAAAAAAAAGAAAAGAAAAGAAAAAAATTTAAAAAAAAAAAGGACAAATGACATGAACAGACATTCTTCCAAAGCAGACATACAAATGGTCAACATATATAAGAAAAGGTGCTCAACCTCAATAATCAACAGGGAAATGTAAATCAAAACCACAGTGTGACACTACTTCAAACCAATTTCATTCCTTTGTAAATGGACATTCAGTTTTCCCTACACTTTATCATTCAGACAGAAACCTAATAAGGAACCTCAAACTTGAATAACAATATAGATCAAATGGATACAACAGACACATATAGACCATACCACCCATCCACAGCAGAATACACATTCTTCTCAAGTGCCCACAGAACATTCTCCAGGATAGATCATATATTAGGCCACAAAGCAACTCAACAAGTTTCAGAAGACTGAAATCATACCAAGCGTGTTTTCTGATCACAATGATATGAAACTGGAAATCAAATAGGAAAATTTTAAAAATCACAAATTTTAACAATAACCCAATATGCAAAACAGAAAAAGAGACACAGAACAGACTTTGGGACTCTGTGGGAGAAGGCGAGGGTGGGATGTTCTGAGAGAATAGCATTGAAACAAGTATACTATCAAGGGTGAAACAGACCACCAGCCCAGGTTGGATGCATGAGACAAGTGCTCAGGGCTGGTGCACTGGGAAGACCCAGAGGGATGGGATGGGGAGGGAGGCAGGAGGGGGGATCGGGATGGGGAACACATGTAAATCCATGGCTGATTCATGTCAATGTATGGCAAAAACCACTACAATATTGTAAAGTAATTAGCCTCCAACTAATAAAAATAAATGAAAAAAAATCACAAATTTTAAAAATCAAATAGGAAAATTTTAAAAATCACAAATTTTAAAAATCACAGATATGTGGATATCAAGCACATTACTGAAAAATGTGTTCAAAAAAGACATGAAAAAGGAAATCAGAAAGTATCTTGAGATAAACAAAAATAAAAATACAATATACCAAACCATGTGGGATACAGCCAAAGCTGCAAAGCCAAAGTTTTAAGCAAATTTATAGCAATAAATGCCTATGTAGAAAAGAAAAAGAAAGTTCTCAACAACCCAACTTCACACTTCAAGGAATTAGAAAAAGAACAAACTAAACCCAAGATTAGCAGAAGGGAGGACATAATAGAGATTAGAGCTGATATATTAATAAATGAACTAGAGACAACAAAGGAAAATATCAATGAAACTAGTGTTGCTTTATTTTTTATGAAAAGATAAACATAATTGACACACCTATAGTTCCCTAAACAAGAAAAAAGAGAGTAGTCAAAATTATGAATGTAAAGGCTAGATTACAGTTGATACCTATACAAAGGTATCACAAGAAGTACTAAGAACAACAGTACTTTAACAAATTTGATAACCTGGGAAAAAGAGATAAATTCCTATAAACATACAATCAACCAAGACTGAATAATGAAGAAACAGAAAATCTGAATAGATCAATTATTACTAAGAGATATAAGCAGTAATCAAGAAGTCTCCTAACAAAGAAAATTTCATAACAAGATGGCTTTACTGACAAATTCTATCAAACATTTAAAGAAAAATTAATACTAGTTTTTCTCGAATTATTCCAAAAATATCAAAGAGGAGGGAATACTTCCAAACTCACTTTATGAGAGTAGTATTACTCTGATACCAAAGCAGACAAGGACATTATGAGAAAAGGAAACTATAGGTGAATATTCTTGGTGAACACAGATGCAACAACCCTCAACAAAACACTAGCAAACAAAATTCAGCATTAAAAGGACCATACATACAATCAAGTTAGATTTATTTGAAGGCTTAGAGGATGGTTCAGTATAAATCAAATCAATAAAGGTGATACACAACATTAATAAGATAAAGGAGAAAAACCAAATGATCACTTAAATAGGTACAGAAAAATTATCTGATAAAATTCAACATCCTTTGATAATAAAAGCTCTCAAAAAATTGGGTATAGAAGAAATTTACCATAAATTATGCCACATATGGCATAATAAAGGCCACATGTGACAAGTCCACAGTTAATATCATACTTAATGGTTACATGCTGAAAGCTTTTCCTTTACAGTCAAGAGCAAGACAAAGGTGCCCACTTTCACCACTTTTATTCTAGCTAGCACTGAAAGATCTTGCTAGAACACTTAAGCAAGAAAAATAAATAAAAACCACCCAAATCAGAAAGGAAGAAGCAAAGCTGTCTCTGTTTGCAGATGACATGATATTGTACATAGAAAATTCTAAAGACTTCATCAAAAGCTTCTGGACCAAATAAACAAATTCATGTATGTTGCAGGATACAAAAGTAAACTCAGTTTCATTTCTATATACTAGCAGTGAATTATCTGAAATGGAAATTAAGAAAATAATCCAATTTACAAAAGCATCAAAAATAATAAAACACTTGGAAATAAGTTTAACTGAAGAGGTAAAAGTTCTGTATGCTAAAAAGACACTGATGAAAGAATTTGAAGAAGACACAGATAAATGGAAAGATATCCCATGTCCCCACCTCATTCAAGGCACAGCTGAGCTTCAGAAAGATCATAGCAGTCATTCTATGCTCAGCTTGTAGACTATTTTCTCTTTATGTCAATCTTTAGGTCTTGTGTTCACTGATATTTCTGTGTATAAACTACAACTAATTTAAGAAGATGATGACTAATTTCTGGAATTAAGGATATAAATGCACTAAGGTACTGATTTTCATCTTATACTCTCCATCCTGTTTCTGAAAACTATATCTGTTAACAGGTACCCAATATTTGATGGCTTCATTGATTTTCTTCTAAACAGTTTTCATCAAATTTTCCTGTAAAAAGTAGTAGGATTTATGTCAATGTTCCAACTACAAGTGGCACTGACTGACTTAATTTGTCAGTTCTGTTCTTGGTTATTCTTTTGTAACTTGAAAGTAAACAGAATACTACATATCATGAATAATGTTGAAGGAAAAACCTGAAGAATAATTCCTTTGAGGGAACAGTTGAATGTGGAAAGTAATTTTCTCTTTTTATCCACTGTGCTCCTAGGAGTCTAGCCAAGACCGCATCTGCTTTTTTTTTTTTTTAACGTATATATTTTTTAGTGTCTAGCATGGTGATGTGAGCATGCAGATATTTGATAAATGCTATATAATGATAGTTGTGGCTATCATTATTATAGCAATTATGAAGCCTACTCAAAAATGATTTGATGCTGTGACTTCATGGTAAGACATGTTTTGTCTCTCGATTTCTCTTTAAATAGAAGCCTTGAATGAACTAAATTGTTTTCAACATTCAGAAAATCATAGGAAAGAATCATAGAAGCCATCTAGCCCATATACTTTGTATTACACTAGAAGAATCGGAAAAACAGGGAGGTTTGACTTGTCCAATATAAGAAGTATAGTTAGTTCCAGATCTAGGGGACAAATAAACAGGTCTTCTGATCTTACAGCATTACTCCTACAACACAAAACAAGAAGTTACTTTTGCATTGTGAAATGGTAATTTATAGCTCTTATTTGAAATCGTGTTTCAGAGCCATATGTTGGAATTCACAATGTCAAAGAATACTTAACTTACTGTATTACTTCCCAATTTGGAGATTTTGATAGAGTTGGTGGACCCATCCCATTTTATCAAACAAAAGCAACAAAATCCAGAGCTGAGAGAATATAACTTAATTTTGTCTAGTTGTATAGCTAATTTCAACCTCAGCTGCAGAAAACTTGCAGAATTTAAGTGAATAGAACTTCAGTGTGTATGTTAGTATTAGCTTTGGGGAATTAAAAAAAAAAATTAAAGACTTATCTCCCTCGTGAGATGGTCTGTGTTGAGAGCAAATCTCCTTAATAATGATCCAGGTATGGATTTCTGTTGGGCTTCAGAGAAAAGATGGGGATTTCATAATATACAATATCATATGTATTCTGACATTTATGATGTTCATTGACTGAGGCAAGTTGATGTAGTGTAAGATGAAAATGCTATACATCCCAAAGTAGGCTTGATGCAAAATGCAGCTACCACAGCAAACCTCAAAAGACATTTGTTCATTTGGTTAATTTTGTGACCAAATGTTTTATTTCATAATTCTGGAAGTCTACCAATTTTCTGTTCTCTCACTACATTTCAGTACTGAATAAATACAGTGCTGGAGTTGGCCCACTGAAAATGACTTGCTATCACTCATGCAGGCAAAGCCACGGATTCTGGGATCCTGACTTTATTTGGTCCTCCTTCTGGATTGTGGTAGGGAAAATAAACGTACTCAGTGACTTATATCTGTTTCTTCAGGTGACTTTCACCTCGGCTGACTTGATTTGTGCGGAGGGGACCACAGAGAGACTTTCTTCTGCTTCCCAGCAAGCAGAGGTCAAGCTGTTTTCAAGGTCTCTTCCTTGTTTTCCTTGCTTCTGGGATTGATCCTGTTCTTTCAGGCTTTTTATTATTGTCACTTATTTTCTTTTTAATCCATCTTTACTTTGTGATTAACTGTAAGTTTAAGTTAATTTAATTATTTTATAAAAGAATAACTTATGTAGATTCTTCTTGATGCTCCTGGTCCTGGTCAAGCTGACCACCTGCTATTGTCCAAAAGTATGAGGCATCTTCTACTTCTCACACTACATTGTTACTGCCATTTTGCTGTTTCGTGCATTCCACCACCACTTCATAAGCCAGCTTATAGCAATCACTGGATTCTACTTTTCTATTGCCTCTGTCAAGCACAGAGCCTAATACATAGTAAGTACAAAACACATGCAGATGAATAAACTGGATTGGCTCTTAGAAGAAAAATCAGCTTGCTCAACCATTAATTTCAAACACATTTTTTAAGAAAACAGTTATGTGGCATATATCAAAGAAACACAGGTTTAAGATCAGAAAAAAAAAAAAAAATGAGTTGTGGCCCAAGCAAGAATCTTAACTTGCTCTTATTTCAATTTACTCCTCTGTAAAATAAAAGTGTACTAAATAATTTCTAACGTCAAAAGAATTCTTAGAGGTGGATTACTTTCATTTGTCATCATAAGAGACAATGAAGTGGTGTAGCAGTTTCTAATCAGTTAAACTATTATGTATTGAGTCTTTAATACATATTTGTCACAGTATACAGGGAGGCCTGGCATGCTGTGGTTCATGGGGTCACAAAGAGTCGGACACGACTGAGTGCCTGAACTGAACTGACAAAGTTCAAAGCACTTAAAAATAATTCAGAGCCAACTTGACACATTAATGTTAAAATTTTAAAAATGCTGCAACCATGACAAAACCTATTGGCAGAGACCACAGGTTTATATGTCAATGTGTATGGGAAAAAGAAGCACCAGGTTTTGGAGGACTAGTGCCTTAAGAAAGGGATTTTACAATTTAAGGGATGAGGACCAGCAAAGGGTAATTGAATTTTAGAACTGAAGGGGTCCTTGGAGTCACCTATCTCTTCTGATTTAGAACAAATTCAATTGATGTTTCACAAACTGTAGCCACATCAAAGCATCTGTAGAGTCTTACTTGGAATTCAGGACTCTTAATCTGGAATTCTTTGGACCACAACATCTGATCTCCTATATAAAAGGCTGATCTCCTATATTAAAGCCAGTAGTGACAAAGCACACACAAAACCCAATGTAGAAAGAAAAGGGTAGTGAAGGCAACGTTCTGAGGAGTAGATGTAGATACAAAGCTCTAGCTAAATATTCAGGACAAAATTCAGACATATATTTCAAATGCTACATGAAGTAAACACCTGCTTTTATTGTGTCCTTTCTGGCATCACTTTCTTTGACAACAAAACTCCAATTCTCCTCAATGAATTCTATCTTCCTGACTCTTAGTCATTATAGCTTAAATGGAGTAACCTTGTTACTAGTATGTATAGTTCTAAGTTTATTGCCCTAGAGTTTTACAAATTTCAAAGTGGATAAAAGGATATTTTCCTATATTAACGTTGGAAGATCTCAGATCTGACCTATTGAAAATTATCATTCATTTTATAGTTGCATATTTATGCTGCTTTTCAGCTAAATATTTATTGAAGCCTTTTTCCCACCTCTGACCTTGTGAATCTTTGCCTTACCTGCTAAGATCATCTTTACTGTATTTAAATCTCATCTGCAACTCTCTTGAATGCATAGTTTCCATCCCAGGCTTCTGCTACATCCTTACGGCCCACACTCCATGGTAACAGTATGATTTTTCCATCAATGTTTCCATAACTGTATGGTCTTCCTCATTGTCAATTGTGGTTCCTGAACACCAATTCTCTATTTTAGGGAAGAATACTGGCTCTGCAGACAGACACCCTGAATTTGACTGTTGGGTGCACTACATGTTAGCTACATGGCCTGGGAAACTACTGAACACCTTTAAGCATAATTTTCTTCATCTTCAAAATATATGATAATTTATATCTACCTCATATGACTATTGTCGGTAAAGACTAGTATAGCCATCTTATGTAATTAGCAGAGTTCGTGGCACTTGGTAAGCACTACAAATATTAGACATTATTGTTATCACTATTATTCCAAAGTAGTCACTCTGAGTACTCTTTTCAATATATTTGTTCCACTTTTAAGTCATTAAATTTAACAATTTAACATAATTCTTAAGCATGTTAGATAGACAGCTACATAGATTGATGTCAGTGTGTCTATTTCTACCACTAGATTTTATCATCAGGCTTAAGAACTGAGAGCTTCTACATCTCATTATCTCCAGCTCTGATAGCATATGACCTGGGACTCAGAAAGGAGAAAGAGAAGGAGATATGGAAGAGACACCAAGGAATCATCTCATACATACACATATGTATATGCATATATATTTTTCCTCATATAATCAAAATGTCCATAAAATGTCCAAATTCCTTATTTCATTAAACTATAATGTGTCCAATACTTCTTTAATGAATGTTCCATTTGGTGGCTTTTTAAAAATTGTGTCAAAACAGAGATATTGCTTGGTTATATACTTTGTGTGAACACATTTTATTCATTCAACATAAAATTATTGACCACCAACTGTGGGGTAAGCTATATGCTAGATCCTGCACATGTGAATATAGATAAAATAAGACCTCTGCTTTCCTAAAGATTACAGGTTAATGAAGCACAATGACTACTAGGTAGATAAATTGTGATATAACAAGGTAAGCATGTGACTCAATAGGATTATAAGTTAGCATGAACGCAGAGGATGAGGTGACTAATCACTATATGAAATTAAATGGTTGTTCTAACATTAGCCCTTGGCTCTTTTACCCAGAATAGGATGTTTTTATTTAAAAACTTTGTGAAACTTAATAGTAATTTTGATGCCTCACATCTAAGCCTTTGAAGACCACTCAGGAGCACGCTTCCTGCCTTCCCTGTATAGGTGTTCATATTTTCTTTTATAACTCAGTTCTTTAACTTTTGCCTCTATGATTTTTCTCCTCCCAAAAGCAGATGGTTAAGGACATAATCAGCAGTGAAGGCAGGAGTGGAGGCATCATAAACTACTGGGGTACAGGCAAAAATATCAGACATTACTCTTTCAGTGTAATGGCAGAAACTCAACTCAAACTTGATTAGGCAAGAAAGGTGATGGACTATCCTTCATGGCCAAACTGTAATGGTAAGGACTGTGCCACTCATTGGAGACTACTGCAGGAGAATTTTGTCACCATCTCTCAGGTCTGCTATTTCCATGTTCATCTCATTCTTTCAGACAGATTTCCTCCACCGTGTTGAAACAATGGCTACAGCTAGCTTCCAAGCCATTATGATAGAGTAAGAGACTCTTTTATTTGTTTTCACTTGATAATCTCTTCAGAAAGACTTTGGTTAGCCGGGTGAACCTAGGAACCATGAGACAGGATCAGAAGAGTAGGGTCCAAGATGATTGTGGCTCTTGTTTAAACATACAGTGGTGGGAGAGGAAGAAAGAACATATCTGAGATGAAGGGGAATGAGTGGTGGGGGCAAACAGAAGTAGTCATAGAAGTATGCTGCTTTCTATGTCTATGGAGTTCCTGCAATGTGCCCAGCACTGCACTGGTACCACAGTCTAGGAGAATTATTCAAATAACCTACACATAAGCCCTCTCAAAGGAGGACAGGAGCAGTAGCCCTATTCCAGGTGAGTTCCACTCTCAGGCAGCTCTCTGAACTTGACCACAACTAGCCTTGTCAGCCTGGGATGACTTGGGGAAATTAAGCCTACTATATCTATCCCACAATTAGTCTCTGAATTTCACTTAGAAATTGGGGAGGGAAGGTCAGAGAATTGCCATGGAAAATCAAGGGCACTGAAGCTAAGCCAGGGAAGTTTGTGAAGACATCTGCCACCTGCAGCAATGATGTGGTGGCTCTTACATGCTCGCTTGAGATGCTGCTGTGATTCTCATGCCTGCCTATGGGTCTGGTTGCCACCACATCAGAAAATAATGACCTTAACTTCTCTTCTGCTGTCCAAACCTCATGTAACTTCCTCTCAAAGGGAAATTCTATCCAGGATGAAACAGGGAAGGGGAGTTTGAGGGATGCAATTTCCCAGACCTTAGGAGGATGTGGGTATAACGCTGAGTTAATAGCAGACAATCCACTTCAGCATCCTTACCCTGTTTCACATGCAGGCATGTTGGCCAACATTTCTTGCTGACCCACTGCACCAGGCAATGTGCTCCACATTTCACATGTGTTTTCTCACTGAACCCCTTAAACAATCCCAGTGGCAGTGTGAGATGGAGGCAGTAGGAGGGAGGGAGAGTTTTATTTCTATATTTTATAAGAAAACTAAAGCCAAGAGAAGGAACTGACCAATGGTTCTACAGCTGAAGTAACAGTGAAGTAATCCTAATCTCTGACAAGAAAATCCAATTTCTGAAGTGGACACAATACTGCCCCTCTAATCTATTCCTTCTTCGATATAATTGCTGCTTATGGCTAAGGGAGCCAAAGCTAGTTTATTTTCTCATGTAGTTTCACTGCAGATGGCACTTCTAATCTAAATGACTCTTGCAAAAGGGCCATATGGGGAAATACGTTTAGGAGATGCCTAAGGCCCAAAGTCTAAAAGATAGATGGATCCCCCATCAAATGTCAGTAACTGTGAGAGAAGCTAAATAGACTGTGTACACCATGCATGGATGGGAATATGTCCTCAAAATTATTCAAGACAAAAAGAAGTAGTTTAAAATGGCTTATTGATCAGACTAATCCTTTTTAAAATGGGGAATAGTAATCCTGCTGGGAAATTTTAAGAAAAATTTATGCCCTTGGGATTATAACATAGTATGAAAGTATGTTGACATGAAGAAAGGTGCTGTTGCAATGGAAATAAAGGCAGTTATAATGGAATGTGAGACAAAGAGACCTTGTGAGAAAAAAGTTACCAGTGGTTAATCAGAACAACTTTTGAAAGGTAGAGAGAAAAAAAAAAAATAGAGAACAAGAGAGCATGTAAGAGAGGTTGACTGTGTAGAAAAGATTTAAATAAAATATTATGGTCCTCAGAAAGAAACAATCTGTAGAGCAACAGTGTTCAAAGAAACCTTCGTTCCCACTCCAGTCCTGTAAGACTACATACCCCCTACACACAATCTCTTGGCTAATCTCATTCTGAGAACTTTGATATTGGGAGTGGGCCCTCTTGTATAGTAGAAACAATCTTTTTGATTACTGGAAATACATGTTCTAAAATAAATACATATATCTAAAATTTTCTCTGTAAATGTACTTCTGACACATACAATAAAATTCACAAATTTCCCAAACCACACTATAGCAGTGCTACATTGAAATCTTTGACACAGAAAGCTGAGAACCAAATACTAGGTCACTATGACAGCTTCCCTGGTGGTTCAGATGGTAAAGAATCCACCTGCAATGCAGAAGACCCAGGTTCAATCCCTGGGTTGGGAAGATCCCCTGGAGAAGGGAATGGCTACCCACTCCAGTATTCTTGCCTGGAGAATCCCATGGACAGAGGAGCCTGGAGGGCTACAGTCCATGGGGTCCCAAAGAATCGAATATGACTGAGAGACTAACACAAAACATCAGCCACTCCATCAAGACTCAGAAATCCCATAGGTGTCATCATGATATGGTCAGCAGCCTTCCCTTCCTTTGTTCACAGAGAAAAATGTAGACATTATTTCAGCCCATGTGAAGATAAGAAAAACTGTCCAAATTGTGCCATTGGGAGTTAATGTGCTATAATCCTGATTTCCCAACTTGTATGAGGAGGACAATACAAGGCTGTCCCCATTTGGTATCTGTGATGATTTAAACACCCGATTTTTAAAATTGCAGTAAAACTACCCTCTAGGTGTGAGAAACGTGGTTTTAATTAATAATAAATCTTCCATATTAGGGGGATGGATTCAAGAAATGAAGGGAGTTTTTTTTAAAAAAAATCCATGAGGCACAAGCCACAAATTGTCTAGGAAGAAATTATATTTTTAACCCTTTTGACTGGTACTTGTATATACTAACGTAAACACCATTAAATGTGAGGTAATTAATCACAGTAATTTACTAATTCCAAAGATGTTTCATGTCAAATTTTGAGAGGAAGTAAGAAGGACATCACTTGTGAAAAGCAAATAGGCTGCCTGTAGTGGTTTACAGTCACTAAGCTGAATTTACTCTGAGTTTGCAATGCATATGATCTCCAGCTATTCCTAGATCTCTCCAGAGTCTTTAAGCTTCTTCCTTCTCAGCTGGTAAAAAAAAAAAAAAAACTTCACCATGCCAACCTGTCATCATTCTATCATCCCTGGCCACTGAAATTCAAAAGAAAAGCTCTCAACATAATAAAACCTATATATGACAAACCCACAGTAAGCATTAACCTCAATGGTGAAAAATTGAAAGCATTTCCCCTGAAATCAGGAACAAGACAAGGGTGCCCACTCTCACCACTACTATTCAACATAGTTTTGGAAGTTTTGGCCACAGCAATCAGAGCAGAAAAAGAAGTAAAAGGAATCCAGATAGGAAAAGAAGTGAAACTCTCACTGTTTGCAGATGACATGATCCTCTACATAGAAAACCCTAAAGACTCTACCAGAAAATTAATAGAGCTAATCAACAAATATAGTAAAGTTGCAAGATATAAAATTAACACACAGAAATCCCTTGCATTCCTATACACTAACAATGAGAAAACAGAAAGAGAAATTAAGGAAACAATACCATTCACCATTGCAACAAAAAGAATAAAATACTTAGGAGTATATCTACCTAAAGAAACAAAAGATCTATACATAGAAAACTATAAAACACTGATGAAAGAAATCAAAGAGGACACAAACAGATGGAGAAACATACCGTGTTCATGGATTGGAAGAATCAATATTGTCAAAATGGCTATACTACCCAAAGCAGTCTATAGATTCAATGCAATCCCTATCAAGCTACCAACGGTATTTTTCACAGAACTAGAACAAATAATTTCACAATTTGTATGGAAATAAAAAAACCTCAAATAGCCAAAGAAAGAAGAATGGAACTGGAGGAATCAACCTGCCTGACTTCAGACTCTACTACAAAGCCACAGTCATCAAGACAGTTTGGTACTGGCACAAAGACAGAAATATAAATCAATGGAACAGAATAGAAAGCCCAGAGATAAATCCACGAACCTATGGACACCTTATCTTTGACAAAGGAGGCAAGGATATACAATGGAGAAAAGACAACCTCTTTAACAAGTGGTGCTGGGAAAACTGGTCAACTATTTGTAAAAGAATGAAACTAGAACACTCTCTAAACACCATACACAAAAATAAACTCAAAATGAATTAAAGATCTAAATGTAAGACCAGAAACTATAAAACTCCTAGAGGAGAACATAGGCAAAACACTCTCTGACATAGATCACAGCAGGATCCTCTATGACCCACCTCCCAGAATATTGGAAATAAAAGCAAAACTAAACAAATGGGACCTAATGAAACTTAAAAGCTTTTGCACTACAAAGGAAACTATAAGTAAGGTGAAAAGACAGCCCTCAGATTGGGAAAAAATAATAGCAAATGAAGCAACAGACAAAGGATTAATCTCAAAAATATACAAGCAACTCCTGCAGCTCAATTCCAGAAAAATAAATGACCCAATCAAAAAATGGGCCAAAGAACTAAACAGACATTTCTCCAAAGAAGACATACAGATGGCTAACAAACACATGAAAAGATGCTCAATAAAAAAAAAAAAAAAAAAGAAAAGAAAAGATGCTCAATATCACTCATTATCAGAGAAATGCAAATCAAAACCACAATGAGGTACCATTACACGCCAGTCAGAATGGCTGCTATCCAAAAGTCTACAAGCAATAAATGCTGGAGAGGGTGTGGAGAAAAGGGAACCCTCTTACACTGTTGGTGGGAATGCAAACTAGTACAGCCGCTATGGAAAACAGTGTGGAGATTTCTTAAAAAACTGGAAATAGAACTGCCATATGACCCAGCAATCCCACTCCTGGGCATACACACCAAGGAAACCAGATCTGAAAGAGACACATGCACCCCAATGTTCATCGCAGCACTGTTTATAATATCTAGGACATGGAAGCAACCTAGATGCCCATCAGCAGATGAATGGATAAGGAAGCTGTGGTACATATACACCATGGAATATTACTCAGCCATTAAAAAGAATTCATTTGAATCAGTTCTAATGAGATGGATGAAACTGGAGCCCATTATACAGAGTGAAGTAAGCCAGAAAGATAAAGACCAATACAGTATACTAATGCATATATGTGGAATTTAAAAAGATGGTAACGATAACCCTATATGCAAAACAGAAAAAGAGACACAGATGTACAGAACAGAATTTTGGACTCTGTGGAAGGCAAGGGTGGGATGTTTCAAGAGAACAGCATCGAAACATGTATATTATCTAGGGTGAAACAGATCACCAGCCCAGGCTGGATGCATGAGACAAATGCTCGGGCCTGGTGCACTGGGAAGACCCAGAGGAATCGGGTGGAGAGGGAGGTGAGAGGGGGAATCGGGATGGGGAATACATGTAAATCCATGGGTGATTCATGTCAATGTGTGACAAAAACCACTACAATATTGTGAAGTAGTTAGCCTCCAACTAATAAAAAGAAATGAAACAAAAAATGAAAAAAAAGAAAGAAAAGCTCTTGCTAAGTTAAGTGACCTGGAAGGAAACACAAAATTGTAAGATTATGAGTAAATAAGGTCCCTGACCAGTAGGCACGCAGCTTGGATTCACTGGGAAACTCAAGGGTCTCTGCTATCTCCTTTTAGGGTGGCTGCTGCATTGTAGCTGGGAAAACACAAAATATACGTAAGTGGAAGGAATCCGGTGGTGTGGAGATTTGGTAAAGCCACTCTTAATTTCTGGAAGCCTGTATGAACAATCAAGCCAAATCAAAATCCAATAATGTTGGGTGGAGTGAACCCAGTCTCTGGATATTTGGCTGTACAAACTCAAAAGCCCCAAGCCTTACAGCCAAGTGCAGTGTGATTGGCAGCTCACAGAGCTGTCTGGGATGGAAACAGCGGCATGTGGATCAGAAGTAGTAGAACAGGCATGAGGTGAGTAGAACAGAAATGTGTAAATCCCTGGAGAAAGAGTGTGGAGAGAGGGAAATGATATTTTGGCATTCAAGGAAGTTTCTGGGTTTAGTATATCAAATTGAATAAAAGATAATGTGCACTTGGCAATAGAAATAAAACTTAATGATTCATTAGGTGAGAGAAATCTGATTCCTCTGAAAGAAATTCCATCTCAGGTTGTAGAGTTGAGTAGTTGTGCATGTCAGGAAGAAACTTATTTAATTATAAATCAGAATGGGGATGAACCTGAATAGCAGCAAAAGGGTAAACAGGCACAATGATTAAATGGCTTTAGAATAGTTATTGAAATAGTACTCAGGCAAGGGTCATAAATTGCTAAAATGTGAACATATTTTTTTTTTCATTTATTTTTATTAGTTGGAGGCTAATTACTTTACAACATTGTAGTGGTTTTTGTCATACATTGACATGAATCAGCCATGGATTATTTTTAAACTTGTGATATATGGCCCTCCAGGGTTGATCCCTATTTTATCTAAGGTGGTGTTTTCAACCTGTTTTCTGATAGTTATGTCTCACTGCGTGTGCTTTTGTTCTTCTTCCTGTCTTGACACCACCTGCTGTATAGGCATCACCATTAAAGCATTTTCAAAGTGGGGGAAAAGTTCTCACCAGTAAATCATGCATCGTCAATTCCAAAATGAAGGGGGAAACACACACAAACATACATCCTCATACCCATAAAAGTTCAGATTTTAACCTTGAACATTTGACATGTGATGACAAAGAATATAAATACCTAGGAGAGTCCAGTGGAACCAGCAGCACCTGATTATCACCTTCTAGACACCTCTGTTTACTCTGCAAACTGTAACTTGTGGTCTACATACCTACACTGAAACAGCTTGGAAATGAGGAAGCTATGATGAAGTAAAGCTTTATATGGAACAAACTTGGGTCTAGAACATGAGTCCATGACATATAATGCACAAAGGGAGGGAAAAAGAGAGAAAGGAAGGGAGAGAGTGAGGGAAGGAGTGAAAGAGGAAGGGAGGGAAAGAAAGAAAAAAGGGGAAAGAAAGAAGGGGGAGAATGGAATGAAAGAGGGAGAGAGGGTGGGGAAGAGGAATATGTTACTACTAATAATTGTAAAATATATTACTTAGAGAATCCAATAGATTATGATTCAGATAATTATGAGTTAGAATAACAGGCTGATAGTAATAAAGATTCCCAAGGTGTGTGTGTGTGTGTGTACATATACATATACATATATTTATTTACTTCATAAAGTGGGAAAGTGAGAAAGATGAACTCTGAGAAATGATATGAAAGTAAAGGAAGACAATCTGTTCCATAATGAGGTACTACAGAAAGCTTCTATGGCGGTAATGTTCTCGTCACATTGTGGACACATAAAACCACTTTGACAATGATTTTATATATATGCATACATGCCAAATAAGGGATAGACATATTTTAAAATTTCATACGTGGACTTACCTGATGGTCCAATGGCTAAGACTCTGTACTCCCATTGCAGGGGACCCAAGGTCCGATCCCTGGTCAGGGAACTAAATTCCACATGCCCCAACTAGGAGGTTCACATGCCACAACTAAAGACCTCACATATCACAGCAAAGATCAAACATCCCGCATGCTGTAACTAAGACCCAGCACAGCAAAATAAATAAATAAAATACAAAAGAAAACTTTAATTTAAAAAATTAAAAATTCCAAATGAATTATTTTGAAGTTAACTGTTCAACTGTATGTTTGTTTCTCATCATACGAGGAAGATGATAGTCAAAGCCAAAAAGAAAAAAAAAAAAGCCAATAGGCTTACTTACCATTAGGTGTAATTCTCTGATGGCTGATAAGCTCTTGTTTCTACTCCTCTTCACAATATGCTAGATTGGGGAGCAATTAATAGAGAGTACTGTTATTACTATAATAAGGATGACCTTATATTTTCTGTTTTAAAGGAAATTTTAGTCTTAATTTTCAAGATAATGCTGGTTGGGCATTTTTTACAATTTACCAGTGTGTAGCAAACTTACTCTTAGAAACACTATCACTGGTAAAGAACTCGTAAAAAATCAAGAGATACAAAGACAAAAATTCCATTAGAAAAATGTGCAGAGAACATGAGTGGACAATTTACAGGTAGGATATGCAAATGACCCTTACAGTTATGAAGAGATGTTCATATTAAAATTTTGTCCACTAATTCCAACTTCTGGGATTAACCTAAAGACACATTTCTCAAAATGCAAAGACATATGCTATAGGTTATTCTCTGCTGCATTATTTGTAAAATCAAAATAGTGGAAATGACTTAAATGCCCACATACAGGACAGCAGTTGAATAAACTAGGGTACTTTCATACAATGGAGGACTAGTGAACAATAAAGAGTGGATATCTCTATTAACTGATTTGAGGGATTTCAATGATATATGCATTTGATGAAAAAGAGCAAGGGACAAAAGTTTTCTATTACATTCTACCTTCTGTGTAAGGAAAAAAGGCCATCTGCATATATGTGTATTTCTTTATTTTGATCTATCTATTCTATAGACTAAATGTGTCCCCGCCAAATTCATGTCAAACCCTAACTGCTTATGTGATGATATTAGGTGCTAGACATGTCACATAGAATATATACATACCTATAAAATAGCAGATAGTGAAACTAACAACATATGTATCAACTATTCCTCACCAATTTTAAACTTTTTCAATATTGATGTTGATCTCTAGGCATTCTCCCCTCTCCCATAATTCTGAAATGTTTACTAAAACTCCTCTGTGTTCATTTGCAAAAAATTCATTTCCTCATTACTTTTTTCTTCTCTTACTCCCTCTCTAAATGCCTACAGCTTTATTCACCAGAACTATTTCTGACTGCTCATTGTAAACTTTGTTCACTATGGAATTATTTCAAACCCAAATCCTTTAAATAGGTTAAAGATTCCCTTTAAATTTTTAGACACAGATTATCAGCAGTGTTTGTAGTTACAGCACATGTTACTTGGGAATTCCCATCTGTACCCAGTGTGAGACTGGCACCATGCCACAGTTATTTTCTTGTTGCTTTCTTATAAGAAAATAAAAAAGGTACAAGAGAATTAACACTAAGAATAGCAATCATATTTCCATACACATCAATGTGAGTGCATTCTTTCTCAATATCCTATCTAGTATTTTTTCTTTCTATTTATTTATCTAGAGCCCAGCTCCCTAACAGCTTCACTGGAAACTCGTCTACTATGTGGCTAGAAAGAGCTGCAAAGGGATCAGCTTTTTTCACAATCATACCAAAAATGCAATATAGAATATAAACCAAGAGACAGTTTTGAACAGTATGGATCTCAGGTCTGTTTACATAGGAGACATTTATTTGAGGAGACCTAACATTATCCATAAACAGACAAATTCATCCATATAAACATAATCAAACAATGCTGTTGATTATCCTCATGGGAAAGACCAGAGGGCTTACTGTGATTCTTTCAAACTTTCCAATTCCAATTGACTCTGAAACAATCAGGTCTCCTTACAGACCCTGGAGGTTGATATGAAATTATATGACCTAGTAAGTATTCAGTTACATATTTTCCAATTTTAGGATTGTTAGTATTCTCCCTTCGTTATGAATTTAGTGTTTTGTCCACCTTCAAGATTCATGTATTAGAATCCTAACCACCAGTGTAACGATATTTAGAGATCCAGTCTTCTGGAGGTAAATGGGATTGGATGAGATCATGAGGGTGGAAACCAATGAGGGGATCAGTGACCTCACAAGAAGAAGAAGATACTGACAGCTCTCTCTTCCACTCTGTCTCTCTCAAGGGTGTGCATGATGTCAGGACAGTGAGAAGGCAGATGTTCGAGAACCATGAAGATCTTCTTCACCAGAAAATGACGATGCTGGTACCCTTATCTTGGACTTCGGGCCCAAAGTTTGTCCTCTCATGCTTTCAACAGGGTCTTTTGCAGAAGAAATATTTTTAATTTTGATGAAGTCCAATTTATCAGTGTTTCCTTTTATGAACTGTGCTTTTTTGTGTCAAGTCTAAGAATTCATTGTCAAACTCTGTAACTTTGGGCTTGTCTCTTTTTTTCTTTTGGCCTTGTTTTTCCTACCATATTTTGCAACTCTATTGTCCAGTGCATACATATTTAAGACTGCTATGTCTTTGTGGATTGGTCCTTTTATAATTATTTAATGTCTCTCTTTCTGGTAATATTTTCTGCTCTGAAGTATACTGATACTAGTACAGTCACTCCTGCTTTTCTTTCATTAATGTTTCCATGATATATCTTTTTTCATCTTTTAATTTTCTATCCGCTTATCTCATTATATTTGAAGTGATTTTATTGTTATCAATACAGTTGGGTCATATTTTTTAATCCAATATGTCAATCTCCATTGTTTAACTGGTATATTTAGACTATTTATTTGTTTATTACTGATAGGATTTGGCTTTAGCTTGCCATTTTGTTTTTATTTGCTTCTTCTATTTTTTTTTTTTTTTGTTTGTTTCTCTGTTTTCTTCCCAAGTCTTCCTGTGGGTTACTTGAATATATTTTAGAATTCAATTTTGATATACCTATAGTATTTTAGTAGGCCTGTTTATACACATTTCCGATGGTTGTGTGTATGTGTGTGTAAAATCACATAGCTTATTGATTCCCTCATTTTACCAGCTCAAATGAAGTATAAAAACATTAGTTCCCCTTCTTTTCCATTACCCTCATCCACTTATAACATAATTCTCTTAAATATTCTCTCTATATATATTTAGAATAATTTTAAAACTTTTGCTTTAATCATCAAATATAATTGTGAAAACTCAAAGGCTATTGTATTTACTCATATTTTTTCTTATTATGTTCTTCCTTCCTGATATACTAAGGTTCTTTCTTGTTTCCTTTCTGTTTACAGAATTCCTTTAGGCATTCTTTTAGAGTAGGTCTCCTTGGACAAATTCTCCTAGTTTTCCTTCCTCTTGATTTCCCCTTCATTCCTGAAAGACATACTTACTTAGCTGTAGTGTTGAGCTGATAACTCTTCTTCCTATAGCACCCCAAAAATACTATGCTGCTTCCTTTTGCATGTCTACACAGATTCTGATTAAAAATCTGTCATTCTAATTATTTTTTTCTCCCATACATGAGAGATTGTATCTCTATGATGGCTTTCAACACTGTCTTTAACTTTCAGTAGTTTAATTTTGATGTGTTTTGTCACTGATTTCTTTGGAACTTATTCAGTGTCCTAAATCTGTAGGCTTCTGTTGTTGCTGCTGCTAAGTCGCTTCAGTCCTGTCCGACTTTGCGCGACCCATAGACGGCAGCCCACCACGCTCCCCCGTCCCTGGGATTCTCCAGGCAAGAACACTGGAGTGGTTGCCATTTCCTTCTCCAATGCATGAAAGTGAAACGTGAAAGTGAAGTTGCTCAGTCGTGTCTGACTCTCTGCGACCCCATGGACTGCAGCCCACCAGGCTCCTCCGTCCATGGGATTTTCCAGGCAAGAGTAATAGAGTGGGGTGCCATTGCCTTTTCCATGTAGGCTTCTATATATTGCCAAATTTAGGATGTTTTCAGCCATTATTCCTTCGAGTATTTTTTTTAAGCCAACATGCCCTTCTTTCTCTCCTTCTAGGACTCCAATGACTAGAATATTAGTTCTTTTGTTATAATTTCCTTGGTCCCTAAAGCTCTGTTCATTTATGTTTATTTAATCTCAGAATGAGTAATTTCAAATGTAGCTATTCTTTTCTTTGCCTCCTCTGTTCTGCCATTGAGCCCACCCATTGGCCTTTCATTTTGGTTATTGTATTTTTCAGTTCTAAAATTTGTTTCTTCTTTATATCATCTATTTCTTTGCTGAGCCTCTTCAATTTTTTATTTGCTTCAAGTATGTTTTTAGTTGCTTACTGAAGTAATTTTTATGATGATTCTTTTAAGATTTTTGTCAGACAGTTCTAACACCTAAGTCATATTGGTAATTGTCTCTTTTCATTAAGTAGGAGATTTTCAGTAAGCAGTATAAGTGATTTTTCTGTTGCAATCAGGACATTTTTATTTTATGACCTGAGACTCTGGATATTACTTAAACCTCCTGCTTTAGCTAGCTTTCTCTGAAACTGCTCTGGCAGGTGAAGGGGGGAAACTGCATCATTATTGTTAGATGGTGGTAGAAGTCTACATTCCCCACTTATCCTCCATTGACACAAGAAAGCAAGCTCCTCATTACTGCTGGGGGTGGGGTGCTTAGCTGTTTTGAAAGTCTTGACTTTACTCTAGGAATCCTCTGATACCAGCCTAGGGAGTAGAAGGGATGCTTTACTACTTCTGGTGGGAGTGAAAATCCAGTCTCCCTACTTGGTCTCCATTGACCCAGAGGCTTAGAATGAGGTTTATTATTGGCCAGCAGGGATGAAAGTGCCAGTGGTCTACTTGGCTTTCCCTAACATCACCAAGTAGGGGTGCTGGGGTGCTTCATCACAAGAGCATGAAGGCCAATTGTAGACTCTTCACTCAGCTTTTATGGCTTGAAGTTTAGAGTGACACTAGCAAGTTTTATGTGAGATTTGGCTTGAGTAAAGTGATTATTATCTAAATGTTTTCTGTCTTGGATTACAGAATTTTAATGCTTAAAGGAACTTTAAAAATCATATAGTCCAATCCTCTAATTTATATATGAGGCCCAGAGAAATAAAACGTTACTGCCTATGACCATAGTTTCTCATTAGCATTAGATGCTGAGTTAAAACATAAGTCCTTGGGCTCCTGCTTCAAGGTATTTTCCCTCTTTACTAGGTACTTTGTACAGCCACAATTAATTCAGGTGATGAAAGAATACCACAATAAATATTTAAAAATCATTTTTTACTTTAGACAACTATGTATTTGTAAATTTAATGCTCCAAATATAAATGTTTCACTTTATCAATATAAATGCATTATAGCAAAGTGCTGGAGTTTCCGGAGCTGTGGTTTCAATTAAAAAATTGGTATATTTACATGATCTAATGGTATAGTTCTCCTTTCTCCTACAAATTTCTCCAACACTTGTCTTGACATTTGCTCCTAAAATACTTCACTGTTTGGAATAAGAGGAACACAATTGAGGTATTATCCATAAGACTAGGATAATAGAATTGGTAACTATTCAAAATTATCCAAAATGGAGACAAAGACTAAGTCTACTAAATTCCAAAACATTTTTTGCAGGAGGATCACTCAGTTAAAAGTGTCTCTTTGGTCCATGTCTACTTTTCAGTGTTGGAGATTAGAGAGAATGTGAATTTATCTTATTATGGGTAATAAATGAGAATCTGTCTGTTCTTTCAAGAGTGACTCACTGACAGCTGATTGAAAGCTTGAGATTAAAACCCCTAACATTTAGCTACAGAAAAGAGATTTACAACACAAACCTTTTAAAGTTTAACCATATACTTTTAGTTCTTAAAAGTACTGAGTTGTCTAGATTAAAGACTCAAATTGCGTGCATTGATAAAAAGGGTGGGGTGAGTAGAATCAGTAAGCTATTGCACTGTGTTCAAGACAACAGAGTATACTAGATGTGCAATAGTAGAAAAATATAAAATGTTACAGGAATATAGTATGAAAATAGGAGTGTTCTATAGGAGCTTATGAATTATAACAATTAGAGTGACACATTCATTGTGAGAATAGTATTACCTAATATTTCTGAATATGTGTGATAATTTTGACCTAATTATTTAAGGCTCACTTTTCATTTTAACATGAAAGTCTTCATTTTAACCTTTTAACATAATACTTACTGAATATATAATCACATAATAATTTGTTGTGATAATAAAATTTATTAAGCATCTGCTATAAACTGGGTCAAGTATTAAAAATTGCTAAAACCTAAACATTTATATGTTTGTAGTCTTGTGACATTGCATATATTTGCAAATGTACAAAATTAAAATCAAGATTGTGTGGTGTGGGTTGTAAGAGCAATAAATATCATTCTAGTATAGAAGATGAATGGTAACTGACTTATTTTGAACTTCTAAATTCAATCTCAGGCAACATGTTAAAATACTCCACAGTTAGAAAAAGCCCAGGAATCTTGTTTCTAAATTTAAAGTCTACCATAGACGGGGGGATGATTTCCTTAAATTTGCACTTAAGAAATACAGGCACATAGTCGACCAAAAAAAAAAAAAATACTACTTAATGTTAATCTACTTTGATAAAGATTTATATTCCTCTATGAAACCAGATGGTAAAGATTATATATTTTGATATAAAATGGGTAAATATGCCAGGATGGAAAGAAAGGATTATGGAGAGAACTTTGATCTATGGAGGTGCTAGAAACAATTAAAGATATGAAAGAAGTAAGTATCACCAGTCCCAGATGGAGTTCCTGTGAATTCGACTAAGTGTTCCAAGACTGTTTGACAATTCCTCTAGCAGATGGTTTTAATCTTGGGTTGAGAGCTCAGGAATTACCTGGATGCATGAAAAAGGCTACTTTGGAAGTGATGGCAG
Organism: Dama dama; assembly: GCF_033118175.1. Lineage (NCBI taxonomy): Eukaryota > Metazoa > Chordata > Mammalia > Artiodactyla > Cervidae > Dama > Dama dama. The sequence goes on along the minus strand of NC_083698.1, from coordinate 26,697,953 downwards.
GAAAGGAATCAGGATCCTGACTCTGGCTCTTCATTTTAATTGGTCTTCCTGACATCAGTTTCTGTCAGCCAACAAGCACTCTTTGGTGATTATCTCTGTAGGATGCATAAGAAAGAATGTGGGTCAAAGGGGTCATCTGTAGACTGTGGTAAGAAGGAAATCAAACATGAGTACACATTCCCTAAAGGTACCCAACAGTGAAGTTTCACATTAGAACAAGCAAATTAACAGAAATGTAGATTAGCTTCTTTTAATAAAGATAGACTTGGAGGTAGCATGTCATCTTTCTAAATGACAGAACAGTGGACATCTCTCATCCTGACCTGGCCCACAAATTCCAGACATCTTAGAATTTAACTTGAGAGACTACTGGGAAACTATTAGCAGAAAAAAAATCTTGACATAACCCCAAAAAGAGAGTTGTCTATTACTGCAGCCTGGAGTTTAGATGCAGTGTACAAGTTCAAGAAAACAGTAGCTTTCAGATTTAATGATGTTTAAGCAGGCAACAAGCAGCAAATAGTCACATACTTCTTTACTACTGGTTAATTTGAAAAGAAATATATTTCCAACGATAGAAGAAATTATCAGTAGACTTTTTCATTCACAAAATGCAAGTTTTTTTGCTAGCATCTTCCAAATCTCATTAGGCAAGTCAAATATATTCTTGGCCGAAAGCAAATGTGTAAAAATCCGAATCCGAAAAGGATATTTTCCATGTGTACATGGAAATTTCACAAGGCAAGTGTGAAATTTAAGTGGCAAATTTAAAAATTGTTAAAATTGCTTTCCTTTACATTTACAGGGAAGAGTAGAGTCACTAAAATCAATTATAAAATCAGAATTATTCATCAAAAAACCCCCTCTCTCTCTGCTCTCCCCCTCCTTCTCCAGGCTCTTTCACTCTTTCCTTTTCATTCTCTTTTTTATTCCGGACACTTTCATTTAGAGTCCTAGAGAAAGAAATATTTCAGAGAGGAATTCTGTGCTTTTTTTGGAGGAAAAATTCCCCAAGAGTTCAATAACGCTCTATAGAAACAGTTAGTGGTGGGAGGCCTTCCCTGCTAAATTTAAAACAATATTATCAGGCATGCCAATTAAAACCCTTGTGGGATTGGGTGTGGTGGTGGAAGCAACTTCAGGTCACTACAAAAGACAGAGAAAATGTTCAAAGCACATCTGTAAATGAAAAAATGAACCTGGGTCTCTTTTGCTCCCAGTTTAATAGAAATGACAGTTCATTCTTATATCTGTTCTGTTGTTGATATAATCTTAAAGTTCTGGCAACATATCTCAGCAAAACTGACCACATCCCCACCTTCTATTTCAAGAAAGATGGGGACATGCTGATTGCTTATCTGGTTATATGTCTGAGGAGACAGAGAGAGGGTTCATGAACCTCAGCGTTATTATAGTTCTCAAGGCAGAATTGTTCCAAGAACAAGTTTGGATAGAGGGAGAGAACAGTGATTTTCCATTTTAGGGCCTTATTCTCTAAGACTCCTTATGAATGACCACCCAGAATAATAAAGTACTGTTACAGTATAAATGATGACATTCAAATATTTATGAATCAGTATTATTTAATAAGGAGTCTAAGCAAAATAATTTGATATTAAAGAGAAAAATCATTGCATTTCCATAATTATAAGCCATACTTGTTTTCACAGTTTAATATTTCTACAGTTAGTATGCATTTTTTATAACTGACATTCACCTTTGTAGTAAGGTTTTTTTGAAAAGGTGAAAAGGTTTTAGTAAATCAATGATGCTTTTTCATGTTGTCCTAGGTTTGAAAAAGTGTATTATTTGCTACAAAATAACATTGCTTAACTTTCCATGGATTTTTATTATTATTTCTCCTATCTATAAGGAAAAAGACCAAGTGACAAATAATAGCTATCACATGATTACATTTGAAAGACTCTCAACTAACACACACACAAGAAATATGTCATCTTCTCCAAACATCAAAGACAACTACCACCCAACACTTCAGATTATGGAAGTAGGCCATGAGCCAGTGTGTTAGTCTGTTTGGGCTGTTATAACAGAATACCATAGACTGGGTGGCTCAAAAACAAACAGAAAAACTATTTCTCATACTTCTGGAGGCTAGAACGTATGAGACCAAAGCACCGGCAGATTTGGTGTCTGGTGAGGGCCAGCTTCCTGGTTTACAGATATTTGCCTTCTCTCTGTAGCCTCATATAGTGAAAGAGGACTACAGAGCTCTCTGAGGTTTCTTTTTCAAGGGCATTAATCCTATTTATGAGGGCTCTGCCCTCATGACTTGATCACCTCCCCAAGGCTCCACTGCCAAATACCATCACATCGTGTGTGCTCAGTTGTGTCCAATGGATTTGATCCCTGTGTTGAGAAGATCCCCTGGAGTAGGAAATGACTACCCGCTCCAGTATCCTTGCCTGGAAAATTCCATGGACAGAGGAGCCTGGTGGGCTATATAGTCCATAGGGTCACATTAGCTATCTGAATTTAACATGTGGATTTTGGAAGGATGAAAATATTCAGTCCACAGCTGTCATTGAGAAGCCAAATTACTGCTTGGAACCACCCATAGTCTGTCTAAGGAGCTGATTATCTTCAAATTGTGCTGTGTTGTTCCATCCCAATATTTCCCTCTTACCCTGGTATAAAGGTGGTTGCAGAGAATATTTAAGATAGTATAAGATGGCCCTTACACAGCCCACTAGATGGCTTCACCATTGAAGCATCATTGAAACCAGAAAGGATAGGTGGGAAGAGGGAAGGTATGGGATTCATATATTACTTTTTATAGACTGAAGTTCATCATTATGCCTGTGAAATTTCAGCCTTTATAATTTCCTTTCTGAGGGGCTTATATACACAAAGTGAGTCAGTAGTATGCAGCTGCTTAAAGTTGAGTTATCCTCCTGTCTGGAATTTTTCCTCTAACCCATGTAATCCCACCATTGTCATGCTGGAGTAACCAAGTCTGTACTTAGATACATAATTTCCCATGTGACTTGACATTTGCCAGGTACAGAACCTAATTTGGACTAAGTGTAACAAATATTTTTTGATTAAAGTCTTATTTTGTATTTTGATATGCATGGTAGAAAATGGACAAATAAAGCATCCTCATTTCTAAAGAGTGTGAGTTGAGATCCTGGGCTCCTGGAAAAAAGTTCTACAGGGTAAGGCATTGGTTGAGGGTAGGAAGAAGACATTTAATCTCCCAGGCATCCTTGGAATATTATTCATAAAGTCACTCTTCACTCTAAAGAACCTAGTCAATATTTGTTGCTACTCAAAAGGAACTGCAGTTCCTGAAAGCACTGAACTTCTTTTACTTACTGAATTATTTTTCTTTTCTTGAGATCTATTACACTGTCCTTATGAATTGGGGACGTCTCAAAAAGCTGGACTGAAATTTTATTATAGGGGTGAATTTAGATCAGACTTTATGACAGCACTAAATGTCTCAAGGAAGTATGGAATAAACTACCCTTAGAGAATTTTAGAGTGGGGAGGAGCCTATCATTCAAACTACTGCAAGTGGAGAAGGAGAAACCTCTTAAAAACAATTACTTGAAAACAGCTGAACTACATCCTCAACTATCTTAAATATATGTAGAGATCAAGAAGTATTGCAAGTAAATAGTTTCTCAAGGATACCAGCACTCTCCCTCTCACACGTAGGTTTTGGAATCAACTGTGCATAGACAACACTCAGCCTGAAAGATTTTCACTTGGGAGTGGGGAAGAAAGTTGTGGGAGAGAATAGCTTAGGAGAACAGAAAAGATGCTTTCAGTTGGTTATTCCTTTCAAAAGTTCTGTGTCTATTTCTTTACTGAAATTATGTACATGTAAGTACAATACACCCACACACAAGCACACACAAATAGAAACCTCAAATAAAAGACTTGTTATGAGTCTATTTGCCATAGACTCATCGTAATCTTTATACATCTTGAAACTGAAAGTGTTAGTCACTCAGTCATGTCCTACTCTTTGCGACCCATGGACTGTAGCCCACAAGGCTCTTCTGTCCATGGAATTCTCCAGGCAGGAATCCTGGAGTGGGTTGTCATTTCCTTCTCCAGGGGATCTTCTTGACTCAGGGAACCCGGGTCTCCCACATTGTGGGCAGGTTCTTTACTGTCTGAGCCAGCAGAGGAGACCGTTTTAATATTTACCTCCTTTCCCTGTGCTTTAAGCTCAGATTCAGGTAAAGTTCAGGTCTCTGAGCTTTTCCATAGGGATACGGTTCCTCTGTCAGCTAAGCCTGAGGCAGTTGACAATGACATCCTCCTGACTAAATGTCAGTACTCTCATTCCCCTCAATTTGACTACAGATATTTAGTTAGGTTATAACCAGCTCCCAAACATGTACTTAAGCTAGCTGTTTGACGTCTACAAAGATAAAATCTTGAAAAACATAAACAGCTCTTTAGAACCTGGCCTGGTCTCAAATGAGGAAAGTGTACCTGGCTCTCAATGTAATTTCTAGCATCTAACAGAAGAGACACATCAGTCCACCCATGTTTAAATTATCTTGTCAGAAGTTCACACAGACAGTGGAAACTTTTCAACATTGTACCTCATAAAATTGTAACCAGGCTGATAAATCTGTTTATTTTCCTTCAAGTGTGCCCTGGTTTTCATAACACAGACACTTTGTAAGTGTGTTAATGAATGGTAGCACCCCCATCTGAATCTCAGTCTTCATGCTTTCTCTGCCAAGAAATTTGTTTTGAGAATTTTCAACTTTTGTTTTTTCACCACTGAAAGCTAACCACGAGATTTGGCTTGAAGGCAGCTTTGGCAATTTTTTTTCAAATACACTTACTCTGATAGTTGAAAATGACTTAAAGGAATGATTAATACGTTGTGGGGGTTGATGACATAAATCTGCTCCAGTGTGCTTGATGCAAGTTCTCTTGGAAGGAATGTTACAGCTATATTGCTGTGGAAACCTGGTGACACTGAGCAGACTACACCAGATATAAAATCTTCAAAAAGCCTAACTACTTAACCTGGACTTGAATTTATGTTTACTCGACTTGCTACTAACAAAACGCAGTGAACTCTTTTTCCTAGAAGTTGCATAATGGGTTGCAATACTACCAAGGAGACAATCCCTCTGCTAAGAGGTTCAAATGTGCCAATGAAAGGAGGATGAGTGACTTTCTGATGATTTTTATTACTTGGGTCCCTTAAGCAAGCTTTTGTCTTCTATATGAGGGAAGGGTGGTATAGTGAGGGCAAGGGGTGATGGGGTAAAGCAGGAATCAAAAAAACCTGTTCTTAAGTGTGTGCCTGTCTACATAGGATACTGAAACAAAATGATATGTTCTGGCCAAAATGTTTGTGGGGGCAATCTTTAACATGGTTGAAAGAATGATTTTATGGGCACCTCGGATACATAAATCAACCAATAAAAAGGCAATTCAGTGCTCCCACATAAGAGAATAAATAAATTATGAGTTAGAAAACATTTATGATTATGCTGAAACTACTTGCTTATCATGGTAGTTAAGGAATGTGACCTCTAGAGCCAAGTCACAGGGTCAAAGCCCTGAGTAACTATGGTCATGTTAATCTCTTTGCATCTTAGTTTCCTCAACTGTAAACCGATAGTATCTATTTTTATAGATTTATAATGAAGATTAAATGACTTAATTTTTATAAATAAGATGTGGAAGAGTAGCTAGCAAATGCTCAATAATACTTATTTTAGATTTATATGAGTGGTTTTATCAATAGCAAATATGAACTGAGTAAATATACTCATGTGGTAAGTATCAAATTTATGCAGCTGATTTCATACTTGACTGTTCAAAGAACAATCTCACTATTCTACCATGGTATATAAACAGATGCGGTTAAACTTTTAGCCAATGAGTTTCAAGAGCCCTAACAGAGTGGGTATTAGCAATTTTGTGATGGAAGAGATTTTAGTTGTAATCCAATCTGATTTTCCAGAGTAGGAAGCCAAGGTCCATAGAAATTAAGTGTCTTTCCCAAGGATTTAAATTATTGGCAGAGCTAAGCCTTTAATTCAGGTCTCTAATTTCATGTACATTTAGAAAACTAAAATAGTTCAAAAATTTATTGACAGTGTTTTTCAGTCATTGTTATAAAGATAACTTAAAAACTAATTAGCATGGGAATAATTATATAATTAAACCTTCTGATTCCTATCAAAGACTTACCATTAAGTATGATTGATATTATTTAGCAATCAAAATGGGATGATTAACATTTGCATACTTATTTAAAATAGAAAAAACTGGCATATTCATACTGTAAATACTACTAGTGTAAACTGTAATATACAGTATGTGAAGTGAAGTGAAAGTCGTGATGACTCTTTGTGACCCCGTAGACTATACAGTCCATGACATTCTCCAGCCCAGGATACTGGAGTGGGTAGTCATTCCCTTTTCCAAATATACAGTATAGACAGGATATAAAAGTAGAACTCTGTATACTGAAAAAGAGAAAAAAATACTTTTGGTTTTCATCATGCTGATGATGTTTTCTCATTTAGTGCTTATAGTGCTCTTGCAAGTAGTTGTACTGAACTTATTATATTAGTAAGTAAATTGAGGATCAAGGTTATTCAGGTGATTTTGTCCAGGATTGCATGATTCGTAAGTGGCCCAAATGAATTCAAAGCCAGGTCTCTGACACCAAACTCCACAGTATTTCCAATATACTGGATGAGTTTATTCCATATCTATTTATTCATTCTCTGCTTTCCCCTCTGAAAGTATAAAAGCATCTTGGAGAAGATTTCCTTGAATGGTTCAAATCTTTTCTGAAGGGAAGTTCAACTGGATGATTTCCTAAAGCAAAGGATTCAAAATCTCAGCTACTCAAGGACTGAATAGTAGCTGTTTGAGGCTCCACAGGATGGGCATGACCTGGAAGATTAGAAATACATTCTCCATAGGTGCATGGATTTATCTCTGAACTTTCTATTTTGTTCCATTAGTCTATATTTTTGTCTTTGTGCCAATACCATACTATCTTGATGACTGTTGCTTTGTAGTATAGCCTGAAGTCAGGCAGGTTGATTCCTCCAGTTCCATTCTCATTTTTCAAGATTGCTTTGGCTATTTGAGGTTTTTTGCATTTCCATACAAATTGTGAAATTATTTGTTCAAGTTCTCTGAAAAATACCGTTGGTAGCTTGATAGGGATCACACTGAATCTATAGATTGCTTTGGCTAGTATACTCATTTTCACTATATTGATTCTTCCAATCCATGAACACGGTATATTTCTCCATCTATTTGTGTCCTCATCTATTTGTGTCCTCTTTGATTTCTTTCATCAGTGTTTTATAGTTTTATTTATATAGGTCTTTTGTTTCTTTAGGTAGATTTATTCCTAAGTACTTTATTCTTTTCACTGCAATGGTGAATGGAAAGCCCAGAGATAAATCTACTCACCTATGGACACCTTATCTTTGACAAAGGAGGCAAGAATATACAATGGAAAAAAGACAATCTCTTTAACAAGTGGTGCTGGGAAAACTGGTCAACCACTTGTAAAAGAATGAAACTAGAGCACTTTCTAATACCATACAGAAAAATAAATTCAAAATGGATTAAAGATCTAAATGGAAGACCAGAAACTATAAAACTCCTAGAGGAAAACATAGGCAAAACATAGATCACAGCAGGATCCTCTATGACCCACCTCTCAGAGTAATGGAAATAAAAGCAAAAATAAACAAATGGGACCTAGTGAAACTTAAAAGCTTTTGTGGAACAAAGGAAACTATAAGCAAGGTGAAAAGACAGCCCTCAGATTGGGAGAAAATAATAGCAGAAGCAACTGACAAAGAATTAATCTCAAAAATATACAGGCAACTCCTGAAGCTCAATTCCAGAAAAATAAATGACCCAATCAAAAAATGGGCCAAAGAACTAAACAGACATTTCTCCAAAGAAGACATACAGATGGCTAACAAACACATGAAAAGATGCTCAACATCACTCATTATCAGAGAAATGCAAATCAAAACCACAATGAGGTACTATTCCATGCCAGTCAGAATGGCTGCTATCCAAAAGTCTACAAGCAATAAATGCTGGAGAGGGTGTGGAGAAAAGGGAACCCTCTTACACTGTTGGTGGGAATGCAAAGTATTACAGCCACTATGGAGAACAGTGTGGAGATTTCTTAAAAAACTGGAAATAGAACTGCCATATGACCGAGCAATCCCACTTCTGGGCATACACACTGAGGAAACCAGAATTGAAAGAGACACACGTACCCTAGTGTTCATAGCAGCACTGTTTATAATGGTCAGGACATGGAAGCAACCTAGATGTCCATCAGCAGATGAATGGATAAGATAGCTGTGGTACATATACACAATGGAATATTACTCAGCCATTAAAAAGAATACATTTTAATCAGTTATAATGAGGTGGATGGAACTGGAGCCTATTATACAGAGTGAAGTAAGCCAGAAAGAAAAACATCTAAACAGTATACTAATGCATACATATGAAATTTAGAAAGATAGTAACGATAACCCTATATGTAAGACAGCAAAAGAGACACAGATGTATAGAACAGTCTTTTGGACTCTGTGGGAGAGGGTGAGGGTGGGATGATTTGGAGAATGGCTTTGAAACATACATATTACCATATGTGAAATAGATCACCAGTTCAGGTTCAATGCATGATACAGGGTGCTAGGGGCTGGTGCACTGGGATGACCCAGAGGGATGGGATAGGGAGGGAGGTAGGAGAGGGGTTCAGGATGGGGAACACATGTACACCCGTGGCTGATTCATGTCAATGTATGGCAAAACCATACAATATTGTAAAGTGATTAATCTCCAATTAAAATGAGTAAATTTGTTAAAAAAATATTAAACAAACAAAAAAACTCCCAGTCCAGGCTTACTGAGTTGGAATCTGCATTGTAACAAGCACCCAGTTGTGGTATAGGCATATTGAACTTTAAAAGCACCAGTCTTAATCAGTATGCACTTACTGGAGGTCTCACTCAGTCCTGTCCAACTCTTTGAGACCCCGTGGAAGGTAGCCTACCAGGCTCCGCCGTCCATGGGATTTTCCAGGCAAGAATACTGGAGTGGGCTGCCATTTCCTTCTCCAGGGATTATACACTTAAATGCTGTTCAAATACCCATAAGTGATGTTAATAATGGTGGATGCAGAACTGGTGTTTTACAAAATAATAGCATTTTATTTCCTAACTCAAAGGTTAATTTGAGTTTATTTATCCCCTATTATAAATATAAATGTTTGTATTTATTTATACGAGTAGCAACCTACTACTATAAATAAATAGTAGCAATAGGAGTTTATTTATTTTAGGAGTAGCAACCCACTCCTATAAATATAAATATTTATAATATTTATCCCCTTTAGAATTTATTTCTTCTTCATTTTACCTCAAACTCTGCACAGCAACTAAAAAGTGTCAGTTAAGGAAGCCAGAAGACTTCACACATCTTTGAAAACAATTAAAGGAATTATCAGATCATTGGTGCCTTCACAAGGATTTCAAAACATCTTCCAGAGAACTGAGAAGATAGGAATAATCAAGCATTGAATCACCATCAATCACCTTAATTGCTAACATTTACCACAATTGACAGGAAATTTCATACATATCATTGTCTTAATGTTTCAGATAGTGCAGAGAAACATTAATATAATTGAACAATCCAGAAACTGAGGTATATGATAGACTTTAAAAGCAATATATTTCAGTTAGGAAAATTTCTTTTAAAATTGCTGCTTGCATTAAGTACTTCACATGTCATATAGTTTGTTGCAATATTTCTATGAGATAAACTTATTTTCCTTTTACTTCAACAGAAAAATGAATATCAAAGAGGTTGATAAAATAGTAGCCTGAATAGCTATTACAATGTTTTCATGAAATAGATGAATCTACCTCCAATGTAGGAGACTGCTTGAAATGAAGGATACCTGGGTTTGATCCCTGGGTTGGGACGATCCCCTGGGGAAGAAAATGGCAATCTACTCCAGTACTCTTGCCTGGGAAATCCCACGGACAGAGGAGCCTGGTTGGATACGACTGAGTGACTAAACCACCACCACCAATGGAACAGATCTGGCTATTTGCAAGTTGATGCTCTTTTCTATGTCAACGAATTTAGTTCAGAGGAGTTTTTATAAATCACTTGCTTACAACATTTTTTTTTTTACATTCAATATATTTGAAGCCTTCCACATTACCCAGTAGAAACTACTAATTTTAACTATTATTCTAATCACTTAGTTCACAATCTGATAATGCATTTAAGTATTTTATATCCAGATGACTAAATATACTGGAGAAACTTAGTGTTGCACTACAAGTATATGAGCATACCATATTTTTGATAAGTATTCTTCTAAACTATTTTCTGTGATAAACTTGTATTTCCTTTCTGTTTTAGGTGTTACCAGTTGGTGACTTTCATTTATGTATCTGTTGATCTAAAATAAATAGACTGCCAGATATTGCCTCAGCAAGGATGGGTTTATCAGACGCCAGTAGAGGTTTGCAATATGAGGTCTTGCAACTGTGGTGAGTCACAGGCAAGTCACCTCAAGGCAAGAGAAAGAGAACATACATATTGAAGGGAAAAGGAAGTTGGCAGTGCTATAATAAAGAGTCCTTGGCTTTTCACTGGCTGAGTCCTTGCCAGGGAACAGAGGTCTCTTCTTAGTGGCTCAGTTATTGTGGCAAGGCATGAGAGCCCCCTTTGCAGTCTCTCAACTCTACTTAATTGAAGTTTCTGTTTATTAATTTTTTTTACAATTTTTTCCCTTTTCATTTTATGTAACTTCCTCTAGGAGCTTATCTGGATTAAAAGAAAATGAAGATAGAGTGACAGTACCCCAAATCACTCAGTTCAGTTCAGCTGTTCAGTAATGTCCAACTATTTGTGACCCCATAGACTGCAGCACTACAGGCTTCTGTGTCCATCACCAACTACTGGAGCTTGCTCAAACTCATGTCCATCCCGTTGGTGATGCCGTCCAACCATCTCATGCTCTGTCGCCCCTTCTCCTCCTGCCTTCAACCTTTCCCAGCATCAGGATCTTTTCCAATGAGACAGTTCTTTGCATCAGGTGGAAAAAGTATTTGTGCTTCAGCTTCATCATCACTCCTTGCAATGAATACTCAGGATTGGTTTCCTTTAGGATTGACTGGTTTCATCTCCTTGCAGTCCAAGGGACTCTCAAGAGTCTTCTCCAACACCACAGTTCAAAACCATCAGTTGTTCAGTGCTCAGCTTTCTTTACAGTCCAACTCTCACATGCATTCATGACTACTGGAAAAACCATAGCTTTGACTATATGGACTTTTCTTAGCAAAGGAATGTTTCTGCTTTTTAATATGCTATCTAGGTTGGTCATAGCTTTTCTTCCAAGGAGCAAGTGTATTAATTTCATGGGTGCAGTCACCATCTGCAGTGACTTTGGTGCCCAAGAAAATAAAGTCTGTCACTGTTTCCATGGTTTCCCCATCTATTTGCCATGAACTGATGGGACTCGATGCCATGATCTTAGTTTCTTGAATGTTGAGTTTTAAGCCAAGTTTTTCACTCTCCTCTTTCACCTTCATCAAGATGCTCTTTAGTTCCTCCTCACTTTCTGCCATAGGGTGATGTCATCTGCATATCTGAGGTTATTGATATTTCTTCCAGTAGTCTTGATTCCAGCTTGTGCTTCATCCAGCCCAGCATTTCACATGATGTACTCTGCATGTAAACTAAATAGGCAGGGTGACAATATACAGCCTTGACGTACTCCTTTCCCAATTTGGAACCAGTCCATTGTTCCATGTCTGGTTCTAACTGTTCCTTCTTGACCTGCATATAGATTCTTAGGAGGCAGGTAAGGTAGTCTAGTATTCCTATCTCTTTCAGAATTTTTCACAGTTTCTTATGATCCTCACAGTTAAAGGCTTTAGCATAGTCAATGAAGCAGATGTTTTTCTGTTGTCTTGCTTTTTCTGTGATCCAATGATGATGCCAATTTGATCTCCGGTACCTCTGCCTTCTCTAAATCCAGCTTGAACATCTGGAAGTTCATGGTTCATGTACTGTTGAGGCCTAGCTTGGAGAATTTTGAGAATACTTTGCTATAATGTGAAATAAGTGCCTTGTTTGGTACTTGGAACATTCTTTGGCACTGCCTTTCTTTGACTGGAAGGAAAACTGATCTTTTCCAGTCCTGTGGCCACTGCTGAATTTACAAATTTGCTTGCATATTGATTGCAGCACTTTCACAGCATCATCATTTAGGATTTGTAATAGTTCAGTTGGAATTCCATCACCTCCACTAGCTTTGTTCATGGTGATGTTTCCTAAGGCCCACTTGACTTTGCACTCCAGGACATCCGGCACTAGGTGAGTGATCACACCATCTTGGTTACTGGGTCATTAACATCTTATTTGTATAGTTCTTCTGTGTATTCTTGCCACCTCATCTTAATATCTTCTGCTTCTGTTAGGTCCATACTCTTTCTGTCCTTTAATGTGCCCATCTTTGTATGAAATATTCCCTTGATATCTCTAATTTTCTTGAAAAGACCTCTAGTCTTTCCTATTCTATTATTTTCCTCTATTTCTTTGTGTTGATCACTGAGGAAGGCTTTCTTAACTATCCTCGCTATTATTTGGGACTCCACACTCAGATGGATATGTCTTTCCTTTTCTCCTTTGCCTTTTACTTCTCTTCTTTTCTCAGCTATTTTAAGGCCTCCTCAGACAAACATTTTGCTATTTTTCATTTCTTTTTCTTGGGGATTGTTTGGATCACCACCTCCTGTATAATGTTACAAACCTCTGTCCATAGTTCTTCAGGCACTCTGTCTATCAGATCTAATCTCTTGAATCTATTTATCACTTTTTCTGTATAATCATAAGGGATTTTATTTAGGTCATACCTGGATGGCCTAGTGGTTTTCCCTACTTTTTGTATGAATTTTGCAATAAGGGGCTCATGATCTGAGCCACAGTCAGCTCCTGGTCTTGTTTTTCCCAACTGTATAGAACTTATCCATCTTCAGCTGCAAAGAATATAATCAATCTGATTTTGGTATTGACCATCTGGTGATGTCCATGTGTATAGTTGTCTCTTGTGTTGTTGGAAGAGAGTGTTTGCCATGACTAGTGCATTGTCTTGTCAACACTCTATTAGCCTTTGCCCTGCTTCATTTTTGCACTCCAGTGCTAAACCTGCCAGTTACTTGCCAGTTAGGTATCTCTTGACAAATCGCTCAGGTCGTCTCCTATGTCATTCTATAATAAACAGAGACTAAATGTTACTGGAACCAAACTTATACTGTTGACTATGGCACAGTCATTTTCTGTTCAAACTGGGCATAAACTATCAGTGCAGGTGGGATTCCCATAGGACTTTTGGAGACACATCATATTTCTTTAGTCCATGGTTCTAAAGGGCTCATGCTGGTATTGTACAGAATTAATGGGAAAATGCACAAGAAAAGCAAGCCTGTCATGTATTTTTCATAAGAATATTGAGCAATGAGTTATTACATATGTTGTATTTAATATGTGGAATAAAAATAAAATAATAGTGGTTGGTAACTACAATATATATGTTTATACTTACCTTGGTTGGGATTTCTATGAATGAATATTTTAAAAGTCCTTGGTAAGATATAATTTGGGTAACAAGTGGGAAATAATAAAAACATACACTTTTAGAAATAACATTTCTTTTCCTCTATCATTGGCAAGTTTCCTACATATGCGAAAGAGAAAATGGAATACGGTCCAAGCTTTCGGAGAGAAGTTCCTAAATAATTATGGCTGTATTTTACCATAGTATAGCACTTTCAGTAAACTATGAGAAAATTTAATAGATTATGTGAATGTGAAAATCTGTGACACAGGGAGTTCAAACCTGGTGTTCTGCGACAACCTAGAGGGGTGTGATGGGGTAGAAGGTGAGAGAGGTTCAATAGGGAAGGGACATATGTATACCTATGGCTGATTCATGTTGATGTATGGCAGAAACTTATACAATACTGTAAAGCAATTATCCTCCAATTAAAAATAAATAAATTTAAAAACTGATTCAAAGTGTGATATGAAACAAATTTAAGAAGGGTGGAATGAATAAAATTACTTATGAAGAGATAAGAAGAATAACCAGGAAATGTAGGAAGAAGAGGGAATATTCCAGTCTTCAGGAGAATCCCTCTTTGAATGACATTTAAGCTGATACCTAAAGGCTGAGAAGGAGTCTTCAATTAAGAACAGCGTTTGGGGTACTGGATAGAAAGATGAGAGAATATACAAAGAAAAGACAAGGGTCCTAGTTCTGAGTCTTGAGGATCTCTGACACTTGAAGTCTGGTTCAACAAATAAGTAGAAAAGTAATGAGAACAAAGAGTGGTATGAGGAAAATCTGGAGACTTGTTGACAAAGAAAATAAGATTGCAAGCTCCCACCATGAGATCATTTAAAGGAAGGACAAATTAATAGTAGGGGACAGGAATGAAGAATCCAGAGAAAGATGATTGACAAGTGTTAAATGAGAAGGCAGAGACACAATGGGGAGGCAACTCTTTTGTGATAAAAAGAAGCACATTTGGTGGGCACGAGAATTGGAGAAAGTAGTAAAGGGAGAAGACAGAACACTGACTGGAAGAGGATAGGGAAATAAGAGGGTTTATGAGTTACTTTTTAGTTTATTTTCCAAATTTATTCTTCTTCAGAACAAAATCGATTGCTTTGATTACTTTCGGGTCTTCTGAGATTCCATAGGAATTTTCAGTTCAGTTCAGTCACTCAGTTGTGTTCGACTCTTTGTGACCCCATGGACTGCAGCACACCAGGTCTCCCTTTCCATCTCCAACTCCCGGAGTTAACTCACACTCATGTCCATTGAGTCAGTAACGCCTTCCAACCACCTCATCCTCTGTCATCCTCTTCTCCTCCTGCCTTCAATCTTTCCCAGCATCAGGTCTTTTAAAATGAGTCAGTTCTTCCCATCAGGTGGCCAAAGTTGGAGTTCCAGCTTCAGCAGCAGTCCTTTCAATGAATATTCAGGACTGATTTCCTTTAGGATGGACTGGTTGGATCTCCTTGCAGTCCAAGAGACTCTCAAGAGTCTTCTCCAACATCACAGTTCAAAAGCATCAATTCTTTGGTGCTCAGCTTCCTTTATAGTCCAACTCTCACATCCATACATGACTACTGGAAAAACCATAGCCTTGACTAGATGGACCTTTGTTGACGAAGTAATGTCTCTGCTTTTTGATATGCTGTCTAGGTTGGTCATAACTTTCCTTCTAAAGAGCAAGCGTCTTTTAATTTCATGGCTGCAGTCACCAAGAGGTTCTTTTTTTTTTTTTTTTGAAGAAAGAATAAAGTTCTCTTTTTATTAAAAAATAAAAATTGAAAAGATTATCATCTAGGCAAAGAAAACCTTCACAATGTGTTATAAGAGGGAAATGAGAAGGAACCAAAATATCAACAACACACTCATTCAATAATCATCAAAGCATATGAGCCTGATATCAAAGATGAGCATGGAGAGATGAGCACACGAATAAGCCTATTCATTAAGTTTCCAGTAATATCTGTCTACATTGGTGAGCCTAGATGTTACTATGGAATGCAACTATAAAAAGAAATATACTTGCAAAATCCAAGCTGATCCTATTTATTCTTTGTGATGAGTAGGCTTAATAGGAATTTTCTACAGAAATAAACTGTCATCAAGCATAAATAGAACATAAGCTTTGAATTGGTGAATGGTTTTTTGCTACAATGGTTAGGCCTTTTATTCTCATATGCAGACTTAATTTAGTGATTAATTGAAATGTGTGAGGACAGCTTATGTTGCCTTGGCAGCTTTGTAGGATTTACATGCTACTTCTAGACAGCTATATCAAATATGGATTTAATCAGAACTCCTTATCCTCTGCTTCCAAGAGAATTCTATAGGAAATTGGGTTTTCCCAGTTTCTGGACTGGTTTGACATAAGGAATTAGGCTTTTTATTTTTATGGCTTCAAAATTTCATTATATAAGGCCTTTTGCTAAGTCAGCTGCCTAAGTGACATAGCTAAGTCTAATGAGTTATATTCATCTTCCTTAAGACTAGATAGTATGAATAAAGGGTAAGTTTGGATATCAGTACATTCCCATAATCATTAAAACTGAGCCAGAAGCAGATTGTAAAGACCAAGATACTAGTTTACATCTTTCCTAGAACATTTAGTGCTTATTTATCAAACCAAGGAAAAGATTACCATTGTATATTTGGTAAAATTTTATGGACTAGATTAGTTTGTGTCAAATTTCTCAACATCTTATCTGGTTCCAAATCTGTCATGCGAGAAGTATCACTGAGTATAAATATGATAAGAAACACATTTTATTTAAATATGTTTGCTTCATATAAAGGTATTAGACTGGTTCTTTATTTTGGAAGTGGTCAACTAACACCATTCTTGGGCATCAAGTGTATTTAAGTCAGGGGGATACTTGGGTTTGTCTGATGTTTCCTCATAATTAAATTCAGGTTGTGGACTTTCAATAATATCTGTGGGTAGACATCAAACAATCAGGCAAAACTCTGTTAGCCTTTGGCCTGCTTTGCTTTGTACTTCAAGGCCAAATCCACCTGTTACTCCAGGTGTCTCTTGGCTTCCTAATTTTGCATTCCAGTCCCCTATAATGAAAAGGACATTTGTGTGTGCGTGTGTGTGTGTGTGTTAACTCTAGAAGGTCTTTTAGGTCTTCATAGAACCATTCAACTTCAGCTTCTTCAGCATTACTGGTCAGGGCATAGACCTGGATTACTGTGATATTGAATGGTTTGCCTTGGAAATGAAGAGATCATTCTGTTGTTTTTGAGACTGCATCCAAGTACTGCTTCGGTCTCTTTTGTTGACTATGATGGCTACTCCATTTTTTCTAAGGGATTCTTGCCCACAGTAGTAGATAAAATGGTCATCTGAGTTAAATTCACCCATTCATTCACCCATGACCAGAAGATGGTGGAGTAGAAGGATGTGAGCTCATCTTCTCCTTTGAGAACTCCAAAATTACTAAGGGATGAACAACTGTCAACAGGAAAATGTTGGATCCCAGCAAAAAGATATTACACGTCCAGGGGCAAAGGAGAAGCCCCAGCAAGATGATAGGCAGGGCAAAATCACATTTAGAATCAAACTCCATACCTGCCAGAGATGCTCAGAGGGCTCGAAAAACCTTGTGCACACCAGGACCCAGAGATCTCGCAGAGACTGAGCCAGAACTGTGTTTGAATGTCTCCTGCAGAAGTATGGGTCAGCAGTGGCCTGCCACAGGGGCAGGGGCTCTGGGTGCAGTAGACCTAGGTATGGCATAAGCCCTCTTGGAGGAGGTCGCCATTAGCCCCACCACAGAACTGCCAGAACTTACACAGGACTGGGGAAATAGACTCTTGGAGAGCACTAACAAATCCTTGTGCGCACCTGGACCCAGAAGAAAGAAGCAGTGACCCCAGAAGAGACTGGCCCAGATTTGCCTGTGAGTGTCCAGGAGTCTCTGGCAGAGGCGTGGGTTGGCAGTGCCCTGCTGCAGGGTCGGGGGCACTGAGTGCAGCAGTGTGTGCATGGAACCTTCTGAAGGAGGTCGCCATTATCTTCATTACCTCTACCATAGTGTGGCCTCAGGTCAAACAACAGGGAGGGAACAGAGCCCCCCCCTCCCCAATCAAAAGAAAATTGGATTAAGGATTGACTGAGCCTGGCCCCACCCATCAGAGCAAGACCCAGTTTCCCCCTCAGTCAGTCTCTCCCTTCAGGAAGCTTCCATAAGCCTCCTATCCTTACCCATCAGAGGACAGACAGAATGAAAACCACAATCACAGAAAACTGACCAAACTGATCACATGGACCACAGCCTTATCTAACTCAATGAAACTATGAATCAGGCCATGTAGGGCCACCCAAGACGGATGGGTTACGGTAGAGTGTTCTGACAGAATGTGGTCCACTGGAGAAGGGAATGGCAAATCACTTCAGTATTCTTGCCTTGAGAACCTCATGAACAGTATGTAAAGGCAAAAAGAGAGGACACTGAAAGATGAACTCCCCAGGTTGGTAGGTGCCCAATATGCTACTGGAGATCAGTGGAGAACTAACTCCAGAAAGAATGAAGAGACGGAGCCAAAGCAAAAACAGTACCCAGTTGTGGATGTCACTGGTGATGGAAGGAAAGTCTGATGCTGTAGAGAGCAATATTGCATAGGAACCTGGAATGTTAGGTCCATGGATCAAGGCAAATTGGAAATGATCAAACAGGAGATAACAAGAGTGAACATTGACATTTTAGGAATCAGTGAACCAAAATGGACTGGAACAGGTGAATTTAACTCAGATGACCATTATATCTACTATTGTGGGCAAGAATCCCTTGGAAGAAATTGAATAGCCATCATAGTCAACAAAAAGTCTTAAAACTCAACAATTTAAACAACTAATCCATTAAAACTCGGCAAAATATCAGACACTTTAGCAAAAAAAAAAAAAGGCATATAAGTCTATGAAAACATGTTCTTTGTCACGTCATTAAAAACCTGCAAATTTCAAAGACAGTGATATACTAGTATATATCTGTTGGAATGGCTAAAATCCAAAACACTGATAATTCCAAATGCTAGTGAAGATGTTGAGCAACAGGAATACTCATTCACTGCTGGTGGGAATGTGTCATGGCACAACTACTTTGCAAGACAGTTCAGCAGTTTCTTACAAAGCTAAACATAGTCTTGCCATATGATCCAACAATTGTGTTCTCAGGTATTTAGACAGTTGTATTGAAAACATTTATCCACCCAAACACTTGTACATGAATGTTTATAACAGTTTTATTCATTGTGACCCAAAACTGAAAGCAACCAAGATATTCTACAACCAATGAAACAGACTGCATTGCATTCATAAACGGAATATTACTTATCAATAAAAAGAAATGATCTATCAAACCATGAAAAGATATATAGGAATTTCAATGTTATGCTGCTGAATGAAAGAGGACAGTCTAAAAGTATTACATGCTATATGATTTTAACTAAATGACATTTTGGAAAAGTCAAAGTGACATAGACTGTTTTTACTGTCTTAAAAAAAAAAGTTTTACATATCTTTTTAAATAAGTGGGAATCAATAGTCCACAGGGAGTGAGGATAGGGATAGACAGGTAGAACACAAGTGAGTTTTAGGGGGGTTAAATTGGCCTATGTAAAACTCTAGTGGCAAATATGTTATGCATTTTTCAAACTCCATAGTCTAACTCTAACCCATTTACAACACAAAGAGAGATCTTAATATAAACTATGGACTTCAGCTAATAATAGCATGTCAGTATTTGCTCTTAATTATAACCAATGGACTACACTAATGCAAGATGTCAGTGATGGGGAAATTGTGGGGGGAGTGTTGTGAGGAATTGGGATTGGGTGTATGGAATTCTTTGTACTCTCTATTCTGTAAATCTGAAACAGCACTTAAAAATGAAGTCTATTTATTGTTTATAAAGCCTAATAACATTCAGAATAATAAAACAGGATCTAGTAAATACCACATACTTTTTATAATGCCAATTTGCAAGCAAAATTACAAGACATGTAAATAAAAACCTGGTATGATTCATACTGTAGAAAATATTAAAAGTCATTTTAATTGACTTTGAGTGGGCATAATACTGAATTTAGTAGAGAAAATAACTGCAGAGAAAGGAATTATAAACATGTTCATAGAATCTAAAAATATATTCAAAATATTAAAAGAATATATGTTATCAATGAGTGAATAAAATGGAAAATCTTAAGAAATGGAAATATAAAAAATAAGATAATGGAAAGTTTGGAGCTGAAAAGTACAATAAATTAATGGAAAATTTATTCAATGAGCTCAAGAAAAAGATTTTAAATAACAGAAGAAAGAATCAGTGAATCTCAAAGTAGACTATAGAAAATTATTATAAGCAATAGGATAGAAAAAGGTTTAGAAAATGAGCAATGCTTCAGAGATCTGTGGGACAAAGTAGTCTTTCTAAAACATGTGTAATTGGTATTCCAGGAAGAGAGGCTGGGAGAGAAAAGGGAATAAAAATTAGTTGGAAAAAGTAATGGCCCCCAAATTTCCAAGTCTGGTTAAAAAAAAAAAAAAAACTAACAGATCCAAGAATTTTAACAAATCCCAAATAGGATAACAGGGGAAAAAAATACACTTAGACATATTATAGTGAAACAAACAATGGAGGTCAGAAGATCCTGACATTACAGGTGCTGAAGGAAAAAAAAATGTCAATAAAAAATGCTTCACAAAAATACCAAAGCCATCCCTTCAAATTGAAAGAAAGTTACATCAAATGGTAACTCTAAACACAGAAAGAAGTGGAAAGTCAACTAAATGATAAATGCGTGAATAAGCAAAAGACTGTATGTGGGGATGTGTGTGTATATTTTCCCTTTTCCTCCCTTAATTTAAAAACATAATAATTGAATGCAAAAATATTATCACTTAATTGTTGAGTTTTTAAGATACACACATGAAATATATATTGTAATAATAACACAAAAGGAGTAGGGAAGAAATTAAATTGTATAGAGACAAAGTTGCTATTTTGTATCAGCTATGGGCCAGTAGTAACTAAATAAGATTGTATAATTGTGTTAAGTTAAAGATGAATATCATAATACCTGGAACGAACAAACATACATACACACACACACACTTATACATGAACACATACTTCCTCAAAGCAAAACAGCAGTTAGAGCTAAAGTGGCAACCTATAAATGTTTTTGTTTTTGCTTTGTAAACCATAAAAGAAAGCAGTAGAGGATAAACAGAAAAAACAAAAGGGAAACAGAGAATAACATAACATTTCTGACATAAACTCAATCTTATTGATATTTCCGTTAAATATAAATGGAATGGTCTTTTTCCCACTTTTTGATTGGGTTGTTTGTTTTTCTGGTATTGAGTTTTCTGAGTTGCTTGTATATTTTGGAAATTAATCCTTTGTCAGTTGTCCCATTTGCTATTATTTTCTCCCATTCTGAGGGCTGTCTTTTCATCTTGCTTAAAGTTTCCTTTGCTGTGCAAAAGCTTTTAAGTTTAATCAGGTCCCGCTTGTTTACTTTTGTTTTTATTTCCATTACCCTAGGAGGTGGGTCATAGAGGATCTTGCTTTGATTTATATCATTGAGGGTTCTGCCTATGTTTTTCTCTAAGAGTTTGATAGTTTCTAGTCTTACATTTAGGTCTTTAATCCATTTTGAATTTATCTTTGTGTATGGTGTCAGAAAGTGTTCTAATTTCATTCTTTTATAGGCAGCAAGCAGTCCAGTTTCCCCAGCACCATTTATTGAGGAGGCTATATTTGCCCCATTGTATATTCTTGCCTCCTTTGTCAAAAATAAGGTACCCATAGGTGCACTGGTTTATTTCTGGGCTTTCAATCTTGTTCCATTGGTCTATATTTCTGTTTTTGTGTCAGTATCATGCTGTCTTGATGACTGTAGATGTCTTGATGACTTGAAGACCTAAAGAGACATTTCTCCAAAGACATACATATGGGTAACAGACACATAAAAAGATGCTCAACATCGCTCATTATCAGAGAAATGCAAATCAAAACTACAATGAGATATCACCTTGTACCAGTCAGAATGACCATCATCAAAAGGTCTACAAACAATAAAAGCTGGAGAGGGTGTGGAGAAAAGGGAGCACTCTTGCACTGTTGGTGGGAATGTAAATTGATACAGCCACTATAGAAGGCAGTATGGAGATTCCTTTAAAAACTAGGAATAAAATGACCATATGACCCAGGAATCCCACTCCTAGGCATATACGTTGAGGAAACAAAAATTGAAAAAGACATGTATCCCAATGTTCACTGAAGCACTATTTACAATAGCTAGAACATGGAAGCAACCTAGATGTCCACTGACAGATGAATGGATAAAGAAGTTTTGATATATATACACAATGGACTACTACTCAACCATAAAAAGGAACACCTTTGAGTCAGTTCTAATGAGGTGGGTGAAACTAGAACCTATTATAAAGAGTGAAGTAAATCAGAAAGAGAAAGATAAATATCACATTCTAACACACATATATGGAATCTAGAAAAATAGTACTGAAGAATTTACTTACAGGGCTGCAATGGAGAAACAGAAATAGAGAACAGACTTATGGACAATGGGGAGAGAGGAGGAGAGGGTGAGATGTATGGAAAGAGTAACATGGAAACTTATATTACCATATATAAAATGTATGGCTAAGGGAAATTTGCTATATGGCTCAGGAAACTCTAACAGGGGTTCTGTATCAACCTAGAGGGGTGGGATGGGGTGGGAGATGCGAGGGAGGTTCTAAAGGGAGGGAATATATGTATGTCTATGGCTGTTTCATTTTGAGGTTTGACAGAAAACAACAAAATTCTGTAAAGCAATTATCCTTCAATTAAAAAATAAATAAATTTAAAAAAATATATAAATGGAATAAATATTTCCAAGAAAAGTAGAGAGTTTTAGACTACTGACAAAAACAGCATGCAACTATATATTTTCTACAAGATATGCTCTTGAAGTTCAAAGTGACAAATTGATGGGAAAATGATGGGAAATATGATTTCAAGCAAATAACCATAGCTTAGCTAGAGTGGCCGTATCACTGTTAGACAAAAGGGGTTTTAAGGTTTAACTAATATGAAGGAATATTATTAGAAACAATGAGGGACATTTTAAACTTATTAAATGTCAATATGGCTAGAAAGTATGACAATTAAAAATACCTATGTGTTGGAATTTTCCTGGTGGTCCAGTGGCTAATACTTCATGCTCCCAATGTAGGGCACCCAGGTTCAACCTCTAGTCAAGGAACTAGCTCCCACCTGCCATGACTGAGTTCTCATGCTGCAACTGAGAGTTTTCATGCTGCAATTAAAGGTCCCACAGTTAAAGATTCCACACGCTACAACTAAAGATCCCACATGCTACAACTAAGACCCAGCGCAGTCTAAATAAATAAATTAATTAATATGTTTTAAAAACACATATGTGTCTAACAACAGAGACTCAAAATGCCTGAAGCATTTTGAAAGAAGTACACAATTAAATTGAAAGAATAAGTAAAAAACTGACAATTATAGTTGGAGAGATCAATACTTCTAACAGCAATATATAGAACACTTTGAAACAATACCAGAATACTCATTTTTTTCATGTACATATATACTAAAAATATACTCTGGATGATTTCAATCTTTTAAAATTTATTGTTTTACTTTGTGGTCTAACATATTATCTATCACAACAAATATTTGATTACAGATGTATATGCAATTGATGCAAACTATCACTTTGGTTCTTTCAGTTATGAAAGAATGGACACTACTAAATATCCTACAAAAATGAAATGGATTAAAGGAGCTGTTATAAGCAAATTTAAGTGACAACTTATATGAAATGGAAAAAAATTCTAAAACACACATATACACACAGATAACAAACTTATTCAATTAGAAATAGAACACAGAAAAGCTCTATGACAAGAAGAAGCTGAATTAGTCATTACAAATATTCTCACAAAGGAAAGTCAAAGCCCAGAACACTTAAATGTAGAATCCTATCAAACATAAAAAATAACATCATTTCTATACAAAGTGCCAAAGTAATTCAACAAGAATCATTTTTGAGTAAAGGTGATGGAACAATTGGATACCTCTATGCAGATAAATAGTCATTTATCATTAGCTGGCATCACACACAAAGATTAACTTGAAAGGGATCATAGATCTAAGATAAAAGCTTTAAACAAACAATTTCCAGAAGAAAACAAGAGAAAATCTTTTTGAATTTGATTAGACAAATATTTCTCAGGACCAAAAAAAAAAAAAAAAAAGATGCAATTAATAAAACAAAAAATGATAAATTGGAATTAATCAAAATAAATTTTCTGTTCTTCAAAAGACACTGAAGAAAATAAAAATACAAATCCCATATTGGGATAAGATATTTAAAAACACATATCTGAAGACAGACTTCTATCAGGATACATAAAGAAATCATATAATTAAAGAAACTAAAAATCTGTTAAAAATTTGTGAAAATATTTTATAGATACTTCCCCCAAAAAGGTACAAATACATGAAAAAGTGCTGAGCACCATGAGCTATTAGGAAATACAAACCATTTCCAAGATAAGATATTTCTATATATCTATCCAAATGGCTTAGTTTTATTAAAGCTTGACAAACCAAGCATTGGTAAGGATATGGGACTACTGGGACTCTTATATTGTTGATGAAAATTCAAAAATTGGAAACTAAAGAGACCATAGCAAAAATCAACAAAGCTAAAAGCTGGTTTTTTGAAAAAATAAACAAAATTGACAAACCATTAGCAAGACTCGTTAAGAAACAAAGAAAGAAGAACCAAATTAACAAAATTAGAAATGAAAATGGAGAGATCACAACAGACAACACTGAAATACAAAGGATCATAAGAGACTACTACCAGCAGCTCTATGCCAATAAAATGGACAACTTGGATGAAATGGACAAATTCTTAGAAAAGTATAACTTTCCAAAACTGAACCAGGAAGAAATAGAAGATCTTAACAGACCCATCACAAGCAAGGAAACCGAAACTGTAATCAAAAATCTTCCAGCAAACAAAAGCCCAGGACCAGATGGCTTCACAGCTGAATTCTACCAAAAATTCAGAGAAGAGCTAACACCTATCTTACTCAAACTCTTCCAGAAAATTGCAGACGAAGGTAAACTTCCAAACTCATTCTATGAGGCCACTATCACCCTAATTCCAAAACCAGACAAAGATGCCACAAAAAAAGAAAACTACAGGCCAATATCACTGATGAACATAGATGCAAAAATCCTTAACAAAATTCTAGCAAACAGAATCCAACAACATATTAAAAAAATCATACACCATGACCAAGTGGGCTTTATCCCAGGAATGCATGGATTCTTTAATATCTGCAAATCAATCAATGTAATACACCACATTAACAGATTGAAAGATAAAAACCATATGATTATCTCAATAGATGCAGAGAAAGCCTTTGATAAAATTCAACACCCATTTATGATTAAAACTC
Organism: Dama dama; assembly: GCF_033118175.1. Lineage (NCBI taxonomy): Eukaryota > Metazoa > Chordata > Mammalia > Artiodactyla > Cervidae > Dama > Dama dama. Next base: position 26,672,787 of record NC_083698.1, on the reverse strand, counting down.
TCCAGAAAGCAGGAATAGAAGGAACATACCTCAACATAATAAAAGCTATATATGACAAACCCACAGCAAGCATCACCCTCAATGGTGAAAAATTGAAAGCATTTCCCCTGAAATCAGGAACAAGACAAGGGTGCCCACTCTCACCACTACTATTCAACATAGTGTTGGAAGTTTTGGCCACAGCAATCAGAGCAGAAAAAGAAGTAAAAGGAATCCAGATAGGAAAAGAAGAAGTGAAACTCTCACTGTTTGCAGGTGACATGATCCTCTACATAGAAAACCCCAAAGGCTCCAGCAGAAAAGTACTAGAGCTAATCAATGAATATAGTAAAGTTGCAGGATATAAAATTAACACACAGAAATCCCTTGCATTCCTATACACTAACAATGAAAAAACAGAAAGAGAAATTAAGGAAACAATACCATTCACCATTGCAACAAAAAGAATAAAATACTTAGGAGTATATCTACCTAAAGAAACAAAAGACCTATACATAGAAAACTATAAAACACTGATGAAAGAAATCAAAGAAGACACAAACAGATGGAGAAACACACCATGTTCATGGATTGGAAGAATCAATATTGTCAAAATGGCTATACTACCCAAAGCAATCTATAGATTCAATGCAATCCTTATCAAGCTACCAACGGTATTTTTCACAGAACTAGAACAAATAATTTCACAATTTGTATGGAAATACAAAAAACCTCGAATAGCCAAAGTAATCTTGAGAAAGTAGAATGGAACTGGAGGAATCAACCTGCCTGACTTCAGACTCTACTACAAAGCCACAGTCATCAAGACAGTATGGTACTGGCACAAAGACAGATATATAGATCAACAGAACAGAATAGAACAGAATAGAATAGAAAGCCCAGAGATAAATCCATGAACCTATGGGAACCTTATCTTTGACAAAGGAGGCAAGGATATACTGGAGGAATCAACCTGCCTGACTTCAGACTATACTACAAAGCCACAGTCATCAAGACCGTATGGTACTGGCACAAAGACAGATATATAGATCAACAGAACAGAATAGAACAGAATAAAATAGAAAGCCCAGAGATAAATCCACGAACCTATGGACACCTTATCTTTGACAAAGGAGGCAAGGATATACAATGGAAAAAAGACAACCTCTTTAACAAGCGGTGCTGGGAAAACTGGTCAAACACTTGTAAAAGAATGAAACTAGAAAACTTTCTAACACCATACACAAAAATAAACTCAAAATGGATTAAAGATCTAAATGTAAGACCAGAAACTATAAAACTCTTAGAGGAAAACATAGGCAAAACACTCTCCGACATAAATCACAGCAAGATCCTCTATGACCCACCTCCCAGAATATTGGAAATAAAAGCAAAAATAAACAAATGGGACCTAATCAAACCTAAAAGCTTTTGCACTACAAAGGAAACTATAAGTAAGGTGAAAAGACAGCCCTCAGATTGGGAGAAAATAATAGCAAATGAAGAAACAGACAAAGGATTAATCTCAAAAATATACAAGCAACTCCTGCAGCTCAATTCCAGAAAAATAAATGACCCAATCAAAAAATGGGCCAAAGAACTAAACAGACATTTCTCCAAAGAAGACATACAGATGGCTAACAAACACATGAAAAGATGCTCAACATCACTCATTATCAGAGAAATGCAAATCAAAACCACAATGAGATACCATTACACGCCAGTCAGGATGGCTGCTATCCAAAAGTCTACAAGCAATAAATGCTGGAGAGGGTGTGGAGAAAAGGGAACCCTCTTACACTGTTGGTGGGAATGCAAACTAGTACAGCCGCTATGGAAAACAGTGTGGAGATTTCTTAAAAAACTGGAAATAGAACTGCCATATGACCCAGCAATCCCACTTCTGGGCATACACACTGAGGAAACCAGATCTGAAAGAGACACGTGCACCCCAATGTTCATCGCAGCACTGTTTATAATAGCCAGGACATGGAAGCAACCTAGATGCCCATCAGCAGATGAATGGATAAGGAAGCTGTGGTACATATACACCATGGAATATTACTCAGCCGTTAAAAAGAATTCATTTGAACCAGTCCTAATGAGATGGATGAAACTGGAGCCCCTTATACAGAGTGAAGTAAGCCAGAAAGATAAAGAACATTACAGCATACTAACACATATATATGGAATTTAGAAAGATGGTAACGATAACCCTATATGCAAAACAGAAAAAGAGACACAGAATTACAGAACAGACTTTTGAACTCTGTGGGAGAAGGTGAGGGTGGGATGCTTCAAAAGAACAGCATGTATACTATCTATGGTGAAACAGATCACTAGCCCAGGCTGGATGCATGAGACAAGCGGTCCGGCCTGGTGCACTGGGAAGACCCAGAGGAATCGGGTGGAGAGGGAGGTGGGAGCGGGGATCAGGATGGGGAATACGTGTAAATCTATGGCTGATTCATATCAATGTATGACAAAACCCACTGAAATGTTGTGAAGTGATTAGCCTCCAACTAATAAAAAAAAAAAAAAAGAAAAAAAAAAACTCAATATTCAAAAAATGAAGATTGTGGCATCTGGTCCCATCACTTCATGGCAAATAGATGGGGAAACCATGGAAACAGTGACAGACTTTATTTTCTTGGGCTCCAAAACCGATGTGGAGAGTGACTGCAACCATGAAATTAAAAGACGCTTGCTCCTTGGAAGAAAAGCTATGACAAACCTAGACAGCATATTAAAAAACAGAGGTATTACTTTGCCAAGAAAGGTCCATATAGTCAAATCTGTGGTTTTTTTACTAGTCATATAAGGATATGAGAGTTGACCATAAGGAAGGCTGTGTAGCTGAAGTATTGATGCTTTCGAACTGTGGTGCTGGAGAAGACTCTTGAGAATCTCTTGCTCAGCAAGGGGATCAAATCAATCAGTCCTAAAGAAATCAACTCTGAATATTCATTGAAAGGATTGGTGCTGAACCTGAAGCTCCAATACTTTGGCCACCAGATGCAAAGAGTCAATTCATTGGAAAAGACCCTGATGCTGGGAAAAATTGAAGGCAGGAGGAGAAAGGAGTGATAGAGGATGAGATGGTTGGATGGCATCATTGACTCAATAGACATGAGTTTGAGCAAACTGAGAGATAATGAAGGATAGGGAACTCTGGTGTGCTGCAGTCCACGTGCTTGCAAAGATTCAGACACGACTGAATGACTAAATCTGTATTTATGTGTGTATATATATATATATTTATGTGTGTGTGTATATATATATCTTAGACTAGAAAATGGCAACCCATTCCAGTATTCTTGGCTGGAAAATTCCATGGAGCCTGGCTGGCTGTAGTCCATCAGGTTGTAAAGAGTCAGACATGATGAGTGACTGAGTATATATATAGAGAGAGAGAGGGAGAGAGAGATAGATACAGATATATGCTTAAGTGTGCATGCATGTATGTTTAAGACATACAGACGGGAGAGACAGAAACATAAACAGAGAGAGAGAGAGAGATTTATATTAAGAACTTGGTCCTCAACATAGTGAGGCTGGTACGTCTGAAACCTACGATGCAAGTTAGCAGACTGATGACCCAGGGAAAACAGCAGTTGTAGCTCAAGTCTGAATGAGGCCTGGAGGTAGAATTCATTCTTCCTCAGGAAGCCTCAGCTATTTTGTTTAAGGCCTTCAACTGATTAGATGAGTCCCATATACGATATGGAGGAAAATGCGCTTTCACTGAAGGTTTACTGACTTACACGTTAATCACGTTGAACAAAACCCCTCCTCAGTAACATCAAGACTGGCACTTGACCAAATCTCTGGCACCCTCAGCTAGTCGAGTTGACACATAAAACTAGCCAGCACAGTATACCATTTATATATTACCACATGTATACACATCTCTCTATTTCTCTCTCTCTCTCTCAAAAATAGCCTCATTAAAATTGTAAGTTCCTTGAACCCACCCACTTTATTTCCATAATCATCTCACTGAATTTCTCAAGCTGATGCCTTTATCTTTTTCTATGACTAACAAGCTACTTTCCAACTCTGGGTCATTTTCATTTTATATTTTTTCTCCTCCCATTGTATGGCTAATAGTGAATAAAACTGAACAATAATAAAAATACATTGTTCTCTAGTAAACTCTAAAGAATCTTTTATTTATCTCTTATTAATAAAACTAATTCATTTCCTACATCAGCTGTTATATATTCATAATCCAACCCCCATAATAACCACTCCCTCATCCTTCTTTAAAATGTAGGGTTTACTGTCAGCTCTTGCTCAAATCAGCAAATAAATACCAATTAATGCTCAGAATTCTATTAACCCTTACATTCATGTTCTTACATTACCAGTCTTCAACTTCTAATTCTAGCCACATATTTCACTATAATGAGAATATGAGTCTTCATAATATCTGGGTCATCAGCTGTTCTTCAAATAATGCTCTTACCCTATATTCACATACTTATTAGACACTTTCCAAATAAATGAATGAGTGAATGCATTCATTCCTGAATCCATTCTTCCTTCTCATCATTTTAAAATCCAACTCAACCTATAAGGACCAGTTCAAATGTTTTAGATTTTTATGTCTGACCTGATAAGATTGCTCCAATCTCAAGGAAAGCTCTATTTTTGTTGACCTGTCTATATATTTTGTATCACTAGTTTGGTACATGCTATCTTTTACTTTCTGTAAAAATTTTTACACAAACTTCTACTAGAAAGTAACCTTCTCATTCTGTTCACATAAGAATTGCAAAAACAACTGTATTACTTCAAATCCCATTAGTATATTGCTTCACACAGTATTATTAAGAAGCAACTGGTAGATGGAGGAATAGATGGATGGAAGGATGGAAGGATAAATAAATGGGAAATAAATTATACCAATAGATTTGTGACACTATTCCATGAATAGTCTCTAGCTGGACAATTCTTGTATCCTGCAAAATACTCTAAAACATTTTCAAAAAATAAAGTGTTATCTTTAGGCTCATGTTGTTATATTGCATGAGAGCAAATCAGAATTTAAAATACACACAACCATAGTGAAAAATAAACTTATTTTAAACAACCAATGAAAAGGAATAGAGTTTTTGGAAAAAAGAGCAAAAAATAATTGATTTAGTTGGTTTGTGTGGTCATTCACTCAGCTGTGTCCAACTCTGCAACCCCATGGACTGTAGCCTACCAGGCTCCTCTGTCCATGGATTTTTCCAGGCAAGAATACTGGAGTGGGTTGCCATTTCCTCCTCCAGGGGATCTTCCTGACCCAGGGATCAAATTCACATCTCTTGCACTGGCAGGTAGTTTTTTTTTTTTTTTTACCACTAACACCTTACCATTCTTTAAATAATATTTAAAAGGAAAATGGGGAAAATAGTAGCTTTTTATAATGATACTACTGACTTAGCCCTCCAAATGAAAACAAATGCTACAATAATGACAAAACAAAGTCTAGTATAACAAAATTCTAAATTATAAAGAAAACTGACCTTTAAAGAAAACTGTTAAAGTAAGAGCAAAGTTAAAGAACCTTAACTAGTATCAAATGCCTTCTTGTAGACTATGACAAATGTGTTTTCAAGAGATGATTCACCAACATCAGACTACTAGCAGAAATTAATAACTAGCACCTAATTTTCTGGAAAAAAAACTATAGGATTGCATTGAAGACAAGTAAGTAAAAGGGTTTTGCATTTATTATGTAAGCAAATCTGAAAGACTCAGCAGTTGCCACAGGACTGGAAAAGGTTAGTCCTCATCCCAATTCCCAAGAAGGGTAGTACCAATGAATATGCTAACCATCAGACAACTGCATTCATCTCCCATGCCAAAATGCTTAAAAGCTTGTATGCTAGGCTTCAGCATTATGTGAACCAAGAACTTCCAGATGTCTAAGCTGAGTTTAGAAAAGGAAGAGGAACCAGAGATCAAATTGCCAACATTCGTTGGATTATAGAGAAAGCAAGGGAATTTTAGAAAAACATCGATCTCTGTTCCATCGACTATGCTAAAGTCTTTGTGGATCATGACAAACTGTGGAAAACTCTTAAAGAGATGGGGATACCAGGCCATCTTACCTGTCTCCTGAAAAACCATATGTGGGTCAAGAAGCAACAGTTTTAGAACCCTGTACAGAACAACTGATTGGTTCAAGATGGAGAAAGGAGTATGACAGGAGTGTCTGCTGTCACCCTGTTTTTTTTTAACCTATATGATGAGCACATCATGAGAAATGCTGAGCTGGATGAGTTACAATCTGGAATAAGGATACACAGGAGTAACATCAATAACCTTAAATATGTGAATGATGCCACTCTACTGGCAGAAAGTGGAGAGGAACTAAAGAGCCTCTTGATGAGGGTGAAGGAGTTGAGTGAAAGAGCCAGCTTAAGACTAAATATTAAAAAACAAACAAACAAAAAAAAAACCAGTAACTAAGATCATGGCATCCAGCCCTATTACTGCATGGCGAATAGAATGGGAAAAACATGGAAGCAGTGACAGATTTCCTCTTCTTGGGCTCCAAAATCACTTCAGACAGTGACTGCAGCCATGAAATCAGAAGAGGATTGCTTCCCGGCAGGAAAGCGATGACAAACCTAGACAGTGTGTTTAAAAGCAGAGACATTACTGTGCCAACAAGGGTCTGTATAGTCAAGGCTGTGGCCTTCCCAGTAGTCACATACAGTTGTGAGAGCTGGACCATCAAGAAGGCAGAACACCAAAGAATTGATATCTTTGAACTGTGGTGCTAGAGAAGGCTCCAGAAAGTCCCTTGGACAGCAAGGAGATCAAATCAGCCAATCTTAAGGGATCAACCCTGAATATTCACTGGAAGGACTCATGCTGAAGATGAAGCTCCAGTATTTTGGTCATCTGATGCGAACAGACAGATCATCAGAAAAGTCCCTGATGCTGGGAAAGTTTGAGGGCAGAAGGAGAAGAGGGCATCAGAGGATGAGATGGCTGGACAGCATCACTGATGCAATGAACATGAACTTGGACAAATTCCAGGAGATGTTGAGGAACATGGGGGCCTGGCGTGCTGCAGTCCATGTTGGACATGACTGGATGACTGAACAACAAAAATTAAAAGGGATTTACTGTTTATGATTTCTTCCCCAACATCCCCCACCCTGACCACCACCCCAAAACAGAGAAACATAATTTTTTTTAACTTATTTTTTTTCTTTTAAGTTGAATTTTAAATGCATACAAAACTCTGTATCATATTTCTTGAGAATTGTGTGGGATTCTTAATATATTCCCAAGTGAGATACTAGATATCACTTTTATTTTTGTATTTTCAATCAGTTAATAAATAAGTTGACAATGCTGAACAGAGTCTTTTTCTCTCTTTTTCTTTTTTTTCCAGGTCCTGAAATTATAGCCCAGGTACAGTTCTAGTCCCCAGCTGTTCCTTCATTATTGGGGATCTCTGCTTTTCTGAGATAACTAGTCTTTTGTGCCAGGATGCAGAATTATTCCATATAGTAATTTGACTCTCCTCTTTCAGTCAGGGATGATTTCTTAAGGTTGTGATTCAGTCAGATGATATTTTATTGAATCAGCCAAGTTAGACATAACAGGGAGGATTAGAGTAATACATCTTCAATTATGATTTTAAAAGCTATCACATTATTTGCCTTTGAAAAATAATCTGTTACCAACCAAATAGAAGCTTTTATTTTTACTACAAACACAGTTTACAGAAATGAGTAATGAATATTAAAAAATGGCCACAGATTTTTGAATTGTTGATTAGTGTTTGATTTTGATGTTTAAATCCCAAGCTATGGCTAATTCTAGGACTGAGTCAGGGAATATACAAACAAGATAATGTTAGGTGATCTCGGACTGTCGGAGATCTTTCAGTGTAAGAAAACAATGAAGGCTAAACAATGTTGATGGAGGGTGAGAAGGTAAACTTTAGGCAACAAAATAACATTGCATTGGTGATAAATATCTGTGAGTATATAGTAATAAAAATAAGTGATTGAATAAATAAATAAATGAGAGAGAACAGACAAATATCCTGTAGAGAAAAATGCCAAATTCTTTATGTAGATACTCCCACTCGAAGAAATGTTGGTTGCATGTTCCTTTCAAAGAGTATGCTGTGAAAAGGTGGAAAGAGGAGTAACTTCACAATGAGGAAATGTGACACCCACTGCTCAATCTAGTTAGTATAAGTTAGGTTTATCTATGTGGGCTTCCTCTCCAAAATCTGTAACGTCTGTATAATCATAAAAGAGACATCAGATAAACAAATTCAGGGATAGTCTAGAAAATATCATTCCATTGCTCCTCAAAATAATTATGGCAATAAAAAGCAAGGAAAGTCTGAGAAGCAGTTAGAGCCAAGAGGAGTCTAAGGAGACAAGAAAACCAAACATAAAGTGGTATTTTGGATGGTATCCTGAACCAGAAAAAATACACTGGCTAAAATCTAAGAAAACCTGAATGAAGAAAGGACTTCAATTAGTAATAATGCAAGAATATTGTTTCATTAGTTGAGACAAATGTATCTCACTAATGTAAGACATTAACAATAGGGGAAACTGGGTGTATATAAACTACCATCTTTGCAACTTTTCTATAAACCTAAAAGCATAATTTTTAAAAAGTTTATTTAAAAAGAGCTAGATGTCATATCTAATTTTGAATACATCCTGAGTGGATGCTTATATCCTGTAGCATAGTCATCAAATATAATACATTTTGAAAGGGGATTCCACATACTTTTCAGATGCATCAGCTTTAACCACATGGTGAATAAGCATAGCAATGACAGATACCTCTGAAAGGTTGCTAACACCACAAAACATTTCCTCAAGAAATAGGCAGCTTGATGGTCCACAGGTCAGTAGCAACTACAGATTTTAGCATAACACAAGGTGGCTATTAGTTTAGTAATAAAAGTAAATCTCCCGGAAATCTTAACCTTAAACAATCTTTAGATCATCTTTAGACCAGTACCATTGCCTCCTCAGTAAATGGCCCACTTAGTTACTTGCCCACTCCCTTGTCTTTCACAGACTTGAACACAAATCCAATCACCAAATCTATTAGCATGTCAGGATCAGCATCAGCGTTTCAACATTTATTTGTACGATCAAAGGCTCAAATTGGAAGAACTGCAGGTTCCATATGAAACTAATATCCCCTTGAAGGAGCTGCTGGAAAGATCTGATCCAATTATAATAGAAGTCAAATTCCCAGGCTTTTCACAGTAGCTAGACTGTCCTTCAAGTCAGAAGCCAAATACAACCCTCTTGCCTTGGCAACACCATCACTTGGACTGTCTGTCTTTCGCTTTGAGACAGCATGGACTATTGAACTGCCTGAAGATCTGGGGACCAAACTCATGAAACAGTTTTAGTAGCACTTATGGGTATTGGGACTGCAAAAAAGATTTTATACTTAAAAACTGAAAAGCAGTGTACTTTAACCCTGAACAATTCATATTCCAGCTGCTTTCTGTAACGTAGAATAAGTCATGCAAACAAAAAGACAGTCTCCATATTCACCATTATTATTCTGAATGCAATAGGGCAATGAAAAATGATTACTCACCACAGACCAACTGATCATTTGCAATGATTCTCAATGGTGGGAGTAACAAGAAAATGCCTTTCTGGGAAACAAATTGTGTGTTATTGAAAAAAAAAATACACATTTGACAGATCTATTGTTTTCACAGAATAAGAATTTCAAATTCCACAAAACAAGAATTTCAAATTTTGTCAAAATAGGGTGAGAAAGAACTACATATTAAAATAATTGAGAAACAGTATTGAAAGATTCAGATATTGAGTTTAGACAGAGAAATAATGATTTCCAGTTTTAGTTTCTCCATTGACCGCAGGAAACTTTACTTTGTAGAAATACAGCCTGTTCCCTTTGGGTTCTCCTCTGTGATCAAAGATAATTGAGACTTTTCTGACTTAGGGTATAAATTATATGCCTCACTTTGCTTACTTTTAGAGTACATGTACTGTATTACACCTGTGAGATGTTTTCTTAGCTTAATTTGAGAGAAACAGGAGGAAATAATTGGAGAATTGAGTTTTCGTTCATAGTAGGAAAACTCAAGAGTCACCTGGATCCCAGGAGTTCTGGAGAGTGATTGACTCAGATATGTAGGGCATCATTCTGTCTTTTGAAAAATAATTATTTTTCATAATTAGAAACCATAGAGACAAAGTAAAGGAATCCAGCACTCTGACTGATATAGGAGGAATCTTGGTGTGTATGTTATTTTTGTACCAAATCCTTACTGGTCAAATCACACTGGTCAGAAAAAGTGGGATTTTTGACGTTATAATGTCCCAGCAAGTACACTTAGGTTATTATATTCCTGTCATGTTTAATTTTGACCAAGACATTTTTCTTACTCCCTTTCTCCACTCATCTTCCATTTTCTACCAATAATTTTAGGGAAAAAAATGAACCTAGTTTCCCTGCAGACTCTCTACAGCAGCCCTCTTCCCTAGTCTAAGTTAAAGAAAGGAAAGAGAGATGGAGAAAATATAGACAAGGAGAGATGGAGTTTCCTTTGACAAACGTGCTCTCACTCTAGGCTTCCAATGCAGCAGAAAAAGGCTGGGGCATGAATCAAAAGCCTTGAAGACTTATTCCAGGATGCCACCAGCATTCTGGAACTTATAATTTTTAGGAATGCCTTCAGTTGGAAAACTCTATTATTATTCAATCTCATTTTATTTTACTACTTTTCTAATTCTTCATTTTTTACTGAGGATCTAAAATATGGTTATGTTAAGAGAACATCTCTGATTTACATTAGTTCCAGGCCACTAAGTTAGTTTTCTGATATTATTCTTCAGATTTAGAAATAATTACAGAAAAGGCTCCCCCCCCGCCATGGATACAGTATTCCCTCAGTTTCTCATCAATTCAGAAAGCATGCTTTGTCTACTACATATAAGCCACTATAGAATATAAAAATGAATAAAATCCAGTCTCAATCCTTAAGTAGTTCTGACTTTGATGATGGAGTCATGGAAGAGAAAAAACAAGTAAAGAAAACCATTGTGATAAGCAGTGGTGCATTAGTAAAGTTAAATGTCCTGCTCTCAAGAGGTCAAAAGGACAATTTCAAGATACCAGTGTGATATCACTGAATATGAAACTGGGAAGAGATGTACATAAATGGCTCCAGCACACCCGTAAATCAGAGAAGAGATATACATAATACTACAGGTTCACAGTATAAGCAGTCAGAAGACAGATATCTCATTCTTTGTGGTAGGTCAGGGAAAGACTGCGGAACAGGAATCCTGGAGTTGAGACTTAAAGGACAAGTAGCTATCAGTCAATAGGGCAAACTAGAGAAAAGTGTTTTAGGCAGAGGGAACAGTATGTGCAAAGTAAGGAAGAGTGACTTCTAGAAAATAGGAAGGATTTTCTTAAGAGACTATATATAGTAGGCTTTGAGAGTCCAGAGGAGGGGTCATATAACTATAAAATTCAGCCATTTGAGAATATAACAAATAGCTTGTGGACTGTAAAAAACTAGATGACTTACTCAATTTGGCCCATGGGCCCTAGTTAGCTGAAACTAGAAAAAGGTAGAGACTGCAAGCAAATTATTCTAAAGCCTCTTTTCTACAAGAGTGGATATGTTTTTCCCATTCTCTTAAAATATATAACAGAGCCAAAAGTCCACCTAACAGATTTCTGGAAATAGCATTTTGTTTAGCTTGATCCCACACTCCTTGATCCAGCAGAACTAAGGAGTATTGGTAAGAAACATCAGGGGCATACAGTTCTCAGTCATTTTATATCCAAAATACATATCACTGTACATGGGGTACTGTGATACTCTTACTTAGGGAGGAAAATGGAGATCAGGAATTATTTAAATAGTGGTATACTGATGTGCTTAAACAATCACCCTTATGCAAAGTGAAGAATACAGGAAAACTCAGGTTCTTTAATACGACTAGTTTAGTTTCAAAACAGTTAAGTGCTTGGTACAACGTGAAGCAAAGACATCCATTGGCATTAATCTTTCCTGAATAAAGTCTTAGAGGATAAATATTTACTTGTTTTAGCATTTAAAAAATATAAAAGTTACACTCTCAAAGTACCCAACTGCCTCCCCTTATAAGTAAAGAGAGGCATATGGTGCCAGAAAGTCAAGTATTCAGAATTAGATGGATGCATGTTAAAAGGGACAGGAGTTAAGCCAAAAAAGTTCCTAATGGTCAAAAATAGAACAATTTGAGTAAAAAAAAAATTACTGGATTATAACCACAGCATAAAACAAAAATCCATAAATTTAAAATAATTGGATAAATACACAAATGAAAGAGAAGAGACAGTTCTTCATTACAGAAGAAGAGTTAAAATAAATGTAGAGGAGATGAGGCAGAGTAATCACCGATGGAACACTATTGCAAGCAAAATCTACCAACGGATGCTAAAATTAGTGGGTAAAAGCTTGAGAAGAAGGGTTATTTGCATAGTCTCAAAGTATCTATGTGGAAAATTCTGAAAGAGATGGGAATATCAGACCACCTGACCTGCCTCTTGAGAAACCTGTATGCAGGTCAGGAAACAACAGTTAGAACTGGACATGGAACAACAGACTGGTTCCAAACAGGAAAAGGAGTATGTCAAGGCTGTATATTGTCACCCTGCTTATTTAACTTATATACAGAGTACATCATGAGAAACGCTGGGTTGGAAGAAGCACAAGCTGGAATCAAGATTGCCGGGAGAAATATCAATAACCTCAGATATGCAGATGACACCACCCTTATGGCAGAAGGTGAAGAGGAATTAAAGAGCCTCTTGGTGACAGTGAAAGAGGAGAGTGAAAAAGTTGGCTTAAAGCTCAACATTCAGAAAACTAAGATCATGGCATCTGGTCCCATCACTTCATGGGAAATAGATGGGGGGACAGTGGAAACAGTGTCAGACTTTATTTTTTGGGGCTCCAAAATCACATCAGATGGTGATTGCAGCCATGAAATTAAAAGACGCTTACTCCTTGGAAGGAAAGTTATGACCAACCTAGACAGCATATTAAAAAGCAGAGACATTACTTTGCCAACAAAGGTCCATCTGGTCAAAGCTATGGTTTTTCTAGTGGTCATGTATGGATGTGAGAGTTGGACTGTGAGGAAAGCTGAGCACTGAAAAATTGATGCTTTTGAACTATGGTGTTGGAGAAGACTCTTGAGAGTCTCTTGGACTGCAAGGAGATCCAGCCAGTCCATCCTAAAGGAGATCAGTCCTGGGTGTTCATTGGAAGGACTGATGCTGAAGCTGAAACTCCAATCCTTTGGCCACCTCATGCGAATAGTTGACTCATTGGAAAAGACCCTGATGCTGGGAGGGATTGGGGGCAGGAGGAGAAGGGGATGACAGAGGATGAGATGGCTGGATGGCATCACTGACTCGATGGACTTGAGTTTGAGTAAACTCCGGGAGTTGGTGCTGGACAGGGAGGCCAGGTGTGCTGCGATTCATGGGGTCGCAAAGAGTCAGACACGACTGAGTGACTGAACTGAACTGAACTGAACTGAAAGTATCTCCCCCAAGATATTATAAATTACAAAGACAATTACTGGCAGACACCCACTTAATCAAGTGATCAAGGTTATATTACCAGTAGTAAAACATGTCAACATCTTGTGCCCCTTCATATGGTACACTTAGAAGACTACATCACTTCTTTGCTATTCTTACCAAGACGTACAACCTCAATCTAATCGTGAGAAAAAATATCAACCAAAACCAATCTGAGGGACATTCTACCTGACCAGTATTCTTCACATATGCCAAGGTCATAAGAGACAAGGAAAGACTGATGAACTAACAGACTCAGGAAACATGACAAGTAAATGTAATGTGGTATTTTTGGACTGGATTCCAGAAGAAGAGAAGGATATTAGTTGCTTTTTTTTTTTTAATTGGTGTATAATGCCTATAGTTGAATTTATGTACATTATTAGTATTAATTTTTAGGTAAGATATTTGCCACTAGGGGAATCTGGGTGAAAGGTATACTAACCTCTCTATACTATTTTTGAAACTTTTCTGAAGTCTAAAATAATTTCAAAGTAAAAAAGTTAAAAGAGAGAGAGATGATGGATTAACATTTTTCATTTCTGATATACTTCCTGCTAACTTCTATTTGGGTTTTTCCCATTGATTTTCACTTCCAAGAAAGATCGCAGCTTAATCATACAGGAGGATATATCTGAATTGAAATTTCTGATCATTAAAAACCCATTATTTAACCTGTTTAAGGCAGAGATTAGAGCATCTAATGTGCATAGTGTATTTCTAGGTCAGAGTTAATTTTATAAGATCCAAGAAATTCTCCAATAGAGAGATATGATTATCCTCATTTAACATTCAGTGATATTGAGTCATTAAAATGGAAGCCCCTTGAGGAAAGAAATTTTTGTTTTCTTTGTATACTGCCATATCTTTGATCTCTAATACATTTCATGGCATAGTTATAAAAATCAATAAATATTTTGAAATAAATGAAATTTAAAGAGCAAATTAAGCAACTTCTTCACATAGCTGGAAAATGGAAAGCCATATTTTTACCCTAGAAATGTCTGATTCTGAGAATAAACTCTTACCCACTCTACTAGACAACACTGGTCTTAAGATCTTAGAAGTCAGAATGGTTGCAATCCAGCGATAAGTGAATAGTGATTCACTTATATCAATCAATCCATAAAAAATATAAGAACCAGGAAATCCAAGGAGTCTATTAGTCTGACTGCCGCAGCACTTGTTTTTTTACTCATTTGCTCAAGCAATTAAAAAGTGGAGATATCTAGAGAGAATCCAGCAAACCGGCACTGTGCAGCAGGGTGCTACAAGAATTCATTCCAAGAAATGGCGAACAATGCCGGGCCCAAGGCAGCATGGCTTCTACTTTAAACAGTAGTAGGACGTGGCTGATGGTTTTGGCTAAATTTGATTCACCTTCCCTGGAGCAGTTTTAGGGAATTTTCTCCAAGTATTTGGTTGAGTTTATTTGAATTTGTCTCAAAGGTTAAACTTGAATAATATTTTCATTTCTTCACCACAGAACGTGACAATTAATTTAAATCACATCTCATATTTTAGCATTGTAGTACCTTTGGGACTAGACTTTTTATTTCTGTGTTACTTTGGCAAAACTTCTGCTGCAAACTGAGGGTCCAAGTAATGCAGTGGAAAGAGCTCTGGACTGAAACTCAGAATAAAGAGTTCTATGGCTCGTTCCATTGCTAACTAGCTATGGTACCTCCAGCAAGCAATTCAAACATATCTGAAACTCAGTTTCTGCACCTCTAAAATGGGAACAAGAATTTCTTGGGGTTTTTACACAAGATTGTCTAAAAAAAAATGATATATATTTGGATATGTAAACCATATGCCCGTTTTTTTTTTTTTTTTTTAAGTGAGAATTCAGAAAAGTAGCATATTTGTAACAGGAAGTAAATGCAAATTCTTTTCTAAAGTATCTTCTCTAGTTTTAACTTGTAAATGATTTGCTTGCTATAATTTTTCTTTTTTTCCCATTGAACTATTAAAAGTTTTTCTTTCTGCACTAAATTTTATCATCTGTATCTATAATTTTTGGAAAATTTACATAATCCCTTAGCCCATGAATTGTTCCTAAATTATTATTACTTAAGAATAGCAGGACAATGTCTCTAATTTGAACCTTTTTTATTAAAGGATATAGTCTTTTAAGATTACATAAAAGGTTATATCTTTTTTAAAAAGCATCTAATTAAAGATTAATCTCTAGATAATGATTAGGCTATTTTAAGCATCTTCCAAATTAATTGAAGAGTAAAAATGCAAGCTGATTACCAGTATGCATTAACTACTACCAAAGAGAGAGAGAGGAAAAATAAAAACAAAAGCAAAATTTTTATTGTTCAAACTAGTCATTCATCTGAGTTGATGAGTTAATTCAACTTTTTAAACATATTCCATTGGTGAGTATCATGAAGATAAGTGTAAATCAGATGTCTCAGGTTCAATTCCACCACAGCATAGGCAGTATGAACAAGAAAGCAAATGTAAATAAAGTAAACTGGGTCAAGGAGACTACAGTGAAGGCTGAGGAATCCTTGCTGCCTCTGAGGAATGCACTCAAACTGAGCTTTTGATCCTTCAAAACAAGTTGAGCACTGGATTGTCAGTGAAGTCTTAAATCTTAGATCAGTTAACAACTGATTTGGAACTTTATAATACTGCATGTGCCAAAGAAAGGGTCCACGGTGTTACCGGTTTGGGACCTCTGCATTTTTTTTTTTTTTTTTTTTTTGCTTTCTACTGATTCATTGCCTCAGATTATGAATCCATTATAGACAGAGAGTCATTTTAGACTTTACAGCTATTTAAGGTTATTAGAAAGTCATTTCAGGAACCTTTAAAAGCCGTAATATTGGAATCCAACATCATTAGCATGAGGAAAGGATTCTCTGCTTTACAAAAAGACGCACCTTTGGAAAATAAATACACAGAAGGCTGTTCTGCCACATTTAAAATAAACTAAACCTGGGAAATGCAACAATAACACAGAAACATTTCCACTTGCACACCCTGCATATCTCTATCTCATCATACTTACAGACTCTTAGATTTTAATTATACAACACCGAAACAACAAATTAAAGATAAGTGAATAAACCTCACACTGGTAAATCCATATGATGTTCCTCTACCTGTTACCAAAGTTCCTCAACTCTCATTTACTCAAATAATTAGCTTAGACTGAAAATAAAAACTGAACAGCTGTGTCTTCTGACTTAGGAGTGTCTGGCGCACCTTTACAGTATCTGTCCATCCACTAGATAGAAATTTAATGGCATTTTCCAAGTCAAGTGACTGCCACTTCCCAATTCTCATTTCCCACCTCATTACTGCAAGAGTTACCAAGATTTCCAGTGTTGAAGGTATGGTGCCTCTTCTAAACCTTTCCTTTTTAGTCTTTATACATCCCTGCCTTCCCACCGTCCCTAGGACTCCACTATTACAATTTTTCTCTCACCAGCTCCCCTTCCACTAACCAACCTCCCCTACCTCCCTCCGCCGGCTCCCACCAAATACTTTCGTTATCCAAGCTTTCTGAGAAATGAAAAGTGAAAAGTAGTTCCTCCTTTCAAAACCAGTTGGAAATTCCTGCCTTAATATTTGTCTGGAGCTTTGCTTTTATTTTCCAAATGATCTGGGTTTGGCACAATCCTTTCGGTTAAGTAATAGACAGCAGCATAGCATTCCAAAAGACAGATGGAAAACTCAGGCAATCTAGACTTTCATGAAGACTAAACATTGGACCCTTACTGTCCAGCCCAAAAAACCCTCCCCCAGATGGAGAACTGCATCACTTTTTAAATAACTGGTAGCGCAGAATTTAAGTTGGTATTTTATTTTATCCTTTCTCCCTTTACACATGGGCTTCTCTGGTAGCTCAGATGGTAGAGAATGTGCCTGTAATGCAGGAGACCGGGGTTCTATTCCTGGTTTGGGAAGATCCCCTGGAGAAGGGAATGGCTACCTACTCTGGTATTTTTGCCTGGAGAGTTCATGGACAGAGGAGCCTGGCAGGCTATAGTCCATGGGGTCGTAAAGGGTCAGAGAGTCGGACAGGACTAAGAGACTAACACTTTCCCACCCTTTATATATAGATGATGAGCAGGAATCTACAGTCATATCTCGGCTCTTAGAGTAGGACTCGAACTCAGAGCAAAAACCTCAAACATTTTTTTAACCTTGTGGGTAGATGTCATTATTATCCTCATTTTACAGAGAAAACAACTGAGCCACAGCGTGGCTAACTAACTTGAAGGCAATCCCATGATTTAAATTTTGCATCTGCTTTTAGAGTCCCTGCCCTTAATTAACCCCTGTACTAAATGCCTTTCCACTGCTCATTTTTTTTTTCAAACAAAATTTCCAGTTCTGAGAATGTGTTTCCACTTTGAATTTGAAATAAGCATGAGTATTGGTCTGAGACTGGATTCCTCGATTGTTTTGCAGTACATACATATTTCTCCAGTTCTGTTCTTAACATGGAGAGTTAGATTTTTATTTTCAATACAATGACCATCTAAGTCATTAATTCTTTCACAGACAAGTACTTAAGAGGCAAGCTCTTATTAAAAGGTCCTTTGTTTTTAAATACTATTGGAAGTGAAAATTCAGACAGAAGTTACCAGAACTCTTCATAAATAAAAGCAAAAAAGCAGACACCAAGGGAAAAGAGGGGCCTCAGTTAGCTAACCCCCCAGGTCACTTTATTGTGCTCTTTAAACTTACTATGTCAACCTCAGTCATTCTCTCCAGCCTGAGGCCAGAGCAACTCCTGGGGCCTGTCTCGTTATTCCTGGGAGGTCTCTGTCTCTCCTACGGTGGGCTTCATGATCTAACAGGCATCATGCACCTACAGTGGGGGTGGGTTTCTTAGCCCTGAATTATCAGAGGAAGTCTTCCAGGGTGCTACCTATCCCCTGGAAGCCTGGGTTCCTGCTCTATTTCCAGTAACATTCAGGATATGGAACCTGAATGACATTCAAGCCTATTAGGGCTTCCCACAAATAGGAAAAGGAGTAGGTCAAGGCTGTATATTGTCACCCTGCTAATTTAACTTATATGCAGAGTACATCATGAGAAACGCTGGGCTGGAGGAAGCACAAGCTGGAATCAAGATTGCCAGCAGAAATGTCAATAACCTCAGATACACAGATGACACTATTGTTACGGGAGAAAGTGAAGAAGAACTAAAGAGCCTCGTGATGAAAGTGAAAGAGGAGAGTGAAAAAGTTGGCTTAAAGCTCAACATTCAGAAAACTAAGATCATGGCATCCGGTCCCATCACTTCATGGCAGATAGATAGGGAAACAGTGGAAATAGTGGCTGACTTTATTTTTCTGGGCTCCAAAATCACTGCAGATGGTGATTGCAGCCATGAAATTAAAAGATGCTTACTCCTTGGAAGGAAAGTTATGACCAACCTAGATATCATATTAAAAAGCAGAGACATTACTTTGCCAACAAAGGTCCATCTAGTCAAGGCTATGGTTTTTCCAGTGGTCATGTAAGGATGTGAGAGTTGGACTATAAAGAAAGCTGAGCGCCGAAGAATTGATGCTTTTGAACTATGGTGTTGGAGAAGACTCTTGAGAATCCCTTGGACTGCAAGGAGATCCAACCAGTCCATCCTAAAGATCAGTCCTGGATGCTCATTGAAAGGACTGATGTTGAAGCTGAAACTCCAATACTTTGGCCTCCTGATGCAAAGAGCTGACTCACTGGAAAAGACCCTGATGCTGGGAGGGATTGGGGGCAGGAGGAGAAGGGGACAACAGAGGATGAGATGGTTGGATGTCATCAACTCGATGGGCATGGGTTTGGGTGGACTCCGGGAGTTGGTGATGGACAGGGAGGTCTCGCGTGCTGGTGTTCATGGGGTCGCAAAGAATTGGACATGACTGAGTGACTGAACTGAACTGAACCAGTCACCACAACTAATGATAACATTAAATTTTAGGAGGAGGCTGCATCTCTTTCTCTTCTTGGTTGAGACTTCATCACCTCACATCTTTTTCATATTGCTCAACAAAAAGCAGGTCCCTGTGAAACATTCAAAGATACAACTCTGAAATCTTAAAAAGGGCCTGAACATTCTCTATCCCTTGCAGGCCACTTCTTTCATCCTTGGAGTGACCAGGAAATTCACAATTCAGGAAAAAAAATAAAGCAGAAATAAAAATATGGAAAATAAGGTCCATCTTGATGTGGAAAACATACATTACGTACTATCAGAAGCAACTATTAAAAGTTTCATGAATAAAGAAGAGCTGGTACCAGTATCTACAGATGCTCATGACCTTACAGCATTCTCAGCAGACTGCTCATGAAACTAACCAAAGACGGACATCTTGCCTGTCCTCACCCCACGTCCTTAGCCATAAAGAAGGGTAAACTGTGGTCTCAGATACATATGTTCTACGTTTCACTTCATGGCTTCCTGGTAAACAGCTCCAACAAGCCCAGTTTATAACACTGTCCTGAATAGTATAGAGCATTACCTACCATCTCTAGCCCACAGATCTCCCTCTGCACATCAGGAAGAAATGACTGCTTTGAGCTGCTCTCCCCTAGTGGGGGGTGCAACTTCCCCAAGATTCCTACCCTATCAGTGCCAAACTAAAGGTATTCAGGCAAATAACCCTGCAGGCATTTGCCTTTGGCCTCCTCTGAATTGACATGGCTCCTGGGCCAAGATGAGATCAAAGGTACAGGTTCAGGTGTGTAATCTATGGTGGCCTCTCCCACCTCCGAAAGTGCTTGTTCATTCTTCTCTTTGCAAACACTGAACTACCTTCTTTCAAAGCCCATTCCTATTCTTTTTCAGGAGCTGCTCTGCTTACCCCCACCT
Organism: Dama dama; assembly: GCF_033118175.1. Taxonomy (NCBI): domain Eukaryota; kingdom Metazoa; phylum Chordata; class Mammalia; order Artiodactyla; family Cervidae; genus Dama; species Dama dama. The sequence goes on along the minus strand of NC_083698.1, from coordinate 26,652,347 downwards.
TTCTGCCTATGCCAGTGAAACACATCAAGGATCCCTGATAACCTGACTGGGTTCCCAGGACCCTGAGCTCTTCATATTCACCTCCAGAGCTGTGACCTTTGTCTCTCTCACCTGAATCTTACTTCCAGTAGCAATAGTCAACGTCCAAAGACTCTTTTCCAGATATATAATCTATATACAACTGAGAGATATTCACTTGAGAGACAATAGAATGACACAGTTGCATACTCTTACAATTCCTTCTCATCTCTCCTTTCCTCAGTGGCATATCATTATATTCTGAGCTTGCTGTAATGAAAAAAAAAAAAATCAACTATCTACTATACTAGGTAGATGGCCCTCACCTTTTTCTGCTTTGTGCCTGGGGTCATTGCTGGGACCCATAAATGGAGGCAGAGAGGGTATGGTAGACATAAGATGCAAACATCTAGTGTAAATAATTAACTATACAGTATTTTGAAAAGGAAAGGTTTCTGTCACATTTGTTTAGTTACAAAGTCTAATTATATAATAAAACCTTGTCTAATAAATTCCTTTTAGGAATATTTGGCTTTTACATATTACTATTACGAAAATGGCACTTCTAACACATTTAAGAGATTATAGTCACTTCTTCCTCTTAAGTCACATAAATACCCTCTGTAAGTGTCTTTACCTGATGAGTTAGTTGATTTAGAAATTCTTTCCTTATAAAACACCCTAGGCAAACCCTTGTCGAAAGTATCAAAAACTCTCAGTCTATAGGATTCAATTGTATTTCTAAATCTTATTTCATCTCTGAGTACTGTGCCTTATACAACTGAACAGTTTGATGATCTCCTTGATATCAGCCTGTGACATTTTCAGAAACAATAAGTCTTATTCCATTTTTACTACTTTAAGGAGATACAATCCAATAGTTCTTTGTGTCCTCCTTATGATGCACAGAGAAATCTTAAAAAGTTCTATCAAGAGAACGTTTACTGACTATTTCCAATTCAAATGGAAATAGCTTTCACTTTTGATCTTGTAGAAAAACCTAGGCAAGTGATGAAGTACAATACTTTCTTTGTGTTGGACGAGGCTGCCTGACTGTTACAGAATATGTTTGAGCGTTTGAGCTAAGAGGCCAGAAGAGGCTTTCCAGCCACATGTTTAAAAGAACAGGCAGCAAAAAATGGCTTAAGTCAATTATAACCCTTCTTTCTGAACCATCTTGTGGGACGAATACTACTATTATCCAGATACTTCTATCTAACAGTCAGCCAACTCTCCTCTTAACTGGCTGTGTTTTTGAAATCTACTTACTCTTGAGACTGACCATAAAATCAACACACTGACAAAGCAACAGTTTTAAATTCCAAACATGCACAAAACCCAGAACCATAATTACCTCCACTCTAAGCCCAGTGGGAAAGTGAAGCATGTGGCCTACTATGTTTTATTCAGTACAGGGGACCCTGTCAGTACTTCACAGATGCCAAATAAATCCTCAAAATAATAATCCTCAGGTTTGAGGGCCTGTGTCCACCTGGGCAGAAATCAAGACAAGGAGAAATCTGTTCCCAAATGGAGCACACATCCTAGATCTGTTGTCCACTTTGTGAGAAGTGTTTCCATTTCTGCCAGGGGCCACTCAGAGAGGAACATAAAACCACTACCGTGTGTGATCATGGTGCTCCGAAGAGTTGCTGGGTCATGCAAGCTGCAGGCGTGGGGAGCTGACTCTGAGTATAAACTGAGATAGAGCTGACATAAGTCACAACTGGTTAGGTGATTGAAACCTTGCAGATCCAAAGTCCAAAACTAAGGAGGTTAATGAACAAACATCAGTCCCTAATTGCCCAAAACAATCTCAGAAAGAAGAAATGCTTGAAACTCTGGGTCAAATAGAGAAATTGGTTTTTAAATATGTCATCATAGTAGAGCCATTATTTTGAAAGTTCTGAAAACAAGTTAGGAGTTGTTGAGAGTAAAAATACCACCGACTCTATATAGCAGTAATCTGGCTCTCTTTATATGGGCGGACGTCAAGAATTATGACAAGCCAGTGAGTTTATAACTGAATAATAACAGTTAAGTAACTACTCACATAAATGTATGTTATAATTTTTAAAAGTATTTCAACAAATAAATATCAATTTCCTACCATGCACTAAGTACTATGCTAAAGGCACTGTGTATACTGAAGTGAACAAAAAGAAAAATGTGGACTTTATTTTCATGAGCTTCAAGTGTCATGAGGAAGACACACATTATCAAACAAGATGCTAGGTTATTACTCAGTAGGATAATTTAACAAATGATTCCTCCAGGTCCCATAAAGACAATGTGTTGAAAAGTTGTCTTTTGGGCCCAATGTGCTTTCCTTGGTGTACCTTAAAGAAAAGTGGAAGAAATGTCTCTGGTACCCAGCTGCCTCTGCCATAAGAAAGCCCTGTTTAGGCACATGGTGACTTGGTTCATAGAAGTAGTGCCCAAGTCTCCCTATCAGCCTCTTAAATGAAAAGACTGCACCTAGTGGAATTCTGCTGATAGAAATTCCCAAGGTGGGAATGGCAAGTCCTGTGCGGTTCTGGTGGCCCAACTACACATAGGTGGCCCCCAGGGCAGGCTTTGATTGCAAAATAAGAGGCTGAGTCTTGGTTTTAGGAACTCTACCCGTACCACAGGATCAAATGTACAGAAAGCAGCTCTCAACTGTTTCCTAGCAGCCTGCCCAGATAATATGTTAAAGAGCTGAGCATTGAGCTTCCAATTAGGAAACTACTTCCAGAAGTACTGTTTCAAACGGAGTCACTGTGATAGGTGCAGTTATTAGTGATCTCAGTGGAGAGACTGGAAGTTTGACTACCTCTGAGTCACAGGCTACTAAAAAATGATGATATTCAAATTTTCTTGATCATGCCGCACATAAAAAGGAAAAGGTGCGTTCTTCTCACTACAATGCAATGGACACGCATGATTCTGAATCACAATTTTTTTTTCCCACAAGCTATCCATTTTAAAATGATGGATCAACGAAAAACAATTAAAAAGTAGTGGCTCTTAAACTGAATACTGAAATTTCAGTCTGTTATCTTTATAACTACAATTGCCATAAATAAATGCAGCCTTTTGGCGTGTCAGTGTATATTCATGTTTGTATGTGTGTGCCAAGATGTACACATGTGAGTGTGCATCAGTGGATTGAAAGTTGTTACGCAGTGAGAAAAATTCTAGGGCAACTGCTCCTAACATTAGACAACTGGAATAAGAATGTGCTACATAATAAACTAAGTGTTGCCATTTTCTACAATCACTCACAGAGGTTTTTGATTCACTGCAGTTTCTGTATTACTGAGAAAAATGGCAGTTAATTACCTCTAACACCTATGCAGGAACAGCTGGGGGAAAGAAAAGGACCATGAAATTAGCACTCTGTGACTGAGTTAAATATACCATTTAGCTCAACAGAATCAACTATCATAAGTCAAACTTGGGTTATAAAGAATTAATTTCTTTTTTATGCCAAAACGCCTTTGTTTTGATCCATAAATCCCTTAATTCACCCTGACTTTTATTGATTCTGTTCCTAAAAAGGGTCCACTGCCAAAAGCTGAACTGCAAGTAGGTCTTTCCAACAGAGTTTTATGAATAAACCAGGACACACAATAACTGCTTATTTCTATGATTGTAGAAATGGTTTTACATTGTATTCTAGTAACTTGATGGAAGAGGGTGCTTATTTTTTAACCCCCTCTCATGCAGGAACATTCAGTTTTTGAGAAGTTAAAAAAAAATATTTCAAAATAGTAGTGTACAGGAAAAATGATCTTTGGTTGAAAATAGTTGTGTTGTGTGTTAAATCTTAAACAACTGTGAAATACCAAAACAGAACTCAGGTTATAAATTATTTAATACAGCTTCCTACATTTGTAGGAAACTCTGCTATAGAATCAACAATTTTATTGCCGAGCTACGTAGTCAAGATGTTCTCCATTTACTCATTCCACAGATATTTATGGAGCATATACCATGTACATGACAACATGATAGGTGCTGGGGATGCAGAGCTGTGATAAAGACTGACATGAATGATGTGCCTGCATAAATTTTAAATTTCCTTCCAGAGACAATTTCCAGTCAATGTCATCATCTGAGTTTTCTAGTAAACTGGTTAAAATTGGAGAGGCATGCAAGTGCGTGTGTACTAAGTCACTTCAGTCATGTCCAACTCTGTGTGACCCTATGGACTGTAGCCTGCCAGGCTCCTCTGTCCACGGGATTCTCTAGGCAAAAATACTGGAATGGGTTGTCATGCCCTCATCCAGGGGTTCTTCCCAACCCAGGCATCGAACCCCTGTCTCTCATGTCTCCTGCATTGGCAGGCAGGTTCTTTACCACTAGCGCCATCTGGAAGCCAGGCACATCCATCCCTAAATGCAGGAAGGCACAGCAAACATCTAGAATTATTTTTGTTATCCTCTATGTGTAACAAAATGACAGATTGTGCTTCCCTGGCAGCTCAGATGGTAAAAAAAAAAAAGGTGCAGGAGACCCGCATTTAATCCATGGGTTGGGAAGATCCTCTGGAAAAGGAAATGGCAATCCACTCCAATATTCTTGCCTGGAAAATCCTATGGACAGAGAAGCCTGGCAGGCTATAGTTCACAGGGTCAGAAGAGCAGGATACAACTTAGTGACTAAATCACCATAAGAAGCTTAAACTGAGTATATTTTATTAAAGAATCACTGAAATAACATACTATTTGAAAACACTTTAATCAAGCCATTCCTCTGTGTGTGTATGGAAAACTTTAGTCAACTTACCAGGTTATGTAACCATCATCACGATTCTGGTTAGAACAGTTCCACTGCCCCATTAAGATCCCTGTGCCATTTACAGTTAACTCCTGTCCCTACCCACAGCCCCAGGCAACTAACTAACCCACTTTCTGTCTATCTGACTTTTCTAGACATTTTGTATAAATGGAATAGCACAATATGTGGTCTTTTTGTGTCTGGTCAACCCAGTCTTTTAAAACATAGCTATTTTAAGTCCTTAATAAATTAGATTATTTAACAATTCACTTATGTGGCTTATAACTTTGGGAACTCTCATTAGGCATAATTGGAACACTTAAGACTTGAAGTTTACGTGTTAAGTAACAAAATGGTCTGAGAAGATCTTTTGTTTGGATGACCAATTCATACAAACTAGAGATAAAACGCAGTTGTTGCTGTGTATATTTATAAAGTGATTTAGTGTCTCAGCAATTTGCTTAGTGATGACCAATGAGTTATATATTTTACAACCAAATCCATTGTTGAATGTAGTCCCAGAATCTCATTAGATGACAAGTTTGAGTATAATTTGAGAAGGAAAATCTGAAAATTTTGATTTATCTTTCATGAAATTTCATACATGTTTTACATATCATTAACATGCTCATGGATATATTTCATTCCAATTCAATATAACTTTATTGAGCACCTATCACATGTTAAGCACAATATTTTGTGCTAGAGATACAGATGAATAAGATGGTCAGACAAAAAATAAAAATGAATAGGTAAAAAGATGCAATTGCATATGGTTTTTAATTAGTTCCTTTATTTTGCTAAATTTTTTTGCATATACACTAATGAAAGCAAGTAGAAGCAAAGACTTTTTTCCCTATAATTTTTCTTGCACAAAAGCAATCAAAGCAGGAGGATTTTTATTGGTAAAGTGCTGATATTAGGGATATTTTTAATCCTCCAGTCTAAATAGACAAGTTAGTAACCACAAATCCAAGGTGAAAGTGGCCTGATTAATAAAGGTATAGGATTGAAAGAGATCCAGCAAAGTGTAGTAAAGACAGCCTGAAGAGTAGTAAGTGAGACTAACAAAAGTAGATGGTTTTTAACTGTGTAAAAGCACCTGGAGTAACAGGCATATTTGGCCTTTGACTACAGAATGAAGCAGGGCAAAGGCTAATAGAGTTTTGCCAAGAGAACGCTTTGGTCATAGCAAACACCCTCTTCCAACAACACAAGAAGACTCTACACATGGACATCACCAGACGGTCAATATCGAAATCAGATTGATTATATTCTTTGCAGTCAAAGATGGAGAAGCTCTATACAGTCAGCAAAAACAAGACCAGGAACTGACTGTGGCTCAGATCATGAACTCCTTACTGCCAAATTCAGACTTAAATTGAAGAAAGTAGGGACAACCACTAGACCATGCAGGTATGACCTAAATCCAATCCCTAATTATACAGAAGAAGTGAGAAACAGATTCAAGGGATTAGATCTGATAGACAGAGTGCCTGAAGAACTATGGACAGAGGTTCATGACTTTGTACAGGAGGCAGGGATCAAGATCATCCCCAAGAAAAAGAAATGCAAAAAAGCAAAATGGCTGTCTGAGGAGGCCTTACAAATAGCTGTGAAAAGAAGAGAAGCGAAAAGCAAAGTAGAAAAGGAAAGATATACCCACTTGAATGCAGAGTTCCAAAGAATATCAAGGAGAGATAAGAAAGCCTACCTCAGTGATCAGTGCAAAGAAATAGAGGAAAACAATAGAATGGGAAAGACTAGAGGTCTCATCAAGAAAATTAAAGATACCAAGGGAACATTTCATGCAAAGATGTCCACAGAAAGGACAGAAATAGTATGGACCTAACAGAAGCAGAAGATATTAAGAGGTGGCAAGAACACACAGAAGAACTATACAAAAAACATCTTCACAACCCAGATAATCACGATGGTGTGATCACTCACCTAGAGCCAAACACCCTGAAATGTGAAGTCAACTGGGCCTTAGGAAGTATTACTATGAACAGAACTAGTGGAGGTGATGGAATTCCAGTTGAGCTATTTCAAATCCTAAACGATGATGTTGTGAAAGTGAACTCAATATTCCAGAAAATTTGAAATACTCAGCAGTGGCCACAGGACTGGAAAGGTCAGTTTTCATTCCAATCCCAAAGAAAGGCAATGCCAAAGAATGATCAAACTACTGCACAATCACACTCATCTCACACGTTAGAACTGTAATGCTCAAAATTCTCCAAGCCAGTCTTCAACAGTTTGTGAACCATGAACTTCCAGATATTCAAGCTGGATTTAGAAAAGGCAAAGGAACAAGAAATCAAATTGCTAACATCTGCTGGATCACCAAAAAAGCAAGAGAGTTCCAGCAAAAAACATTTATTTCTGCTTTATTGACTATGCCAAAGCCTTTGATTGTGTCACAACAAACTGTGGAAAATTCTTAAAGAGATGGGAATACCAGACCACCTGACCTGCCTCCTGAAAAATCTGTATGCAGGTTAGGAAGCAACAGTTAGAACTGGACATGGAACAACAGACAGGTTCCAAATTGGGAAAGGAGTATGTCAGGGCTACATATTGTCACCCTGCTTATTTAAGTTATATTCAGAGTACATCATGAGAAACACGGGGCTGGATGAAGCACAAGCTGGAATCAAGATTGCTGGGAGAAATATCAATAACCTCAGAAATGGAGATGACACCACCCTTATGGCAGAAAGCAAAGAACTAAAGAGCCTCTTGATGAAAGTGAAAGAGGAGAGTGAAAATGTTGGCTTAAAATTCAAGATTCAGAAAACTAACATCATAGCATCTGGTCCCACCACTTCATGGCAAATACATGGGGAAACAGTGGAAACAGTGACAGAATTTTTTTTTTGGGGGGGAGGGCTCCAAAATCACTGAAGATGGTGACTGCAGTCATGAAATTAAAAGATGCTTACTCCTTAGAAGACTAGTTATGACAAACCTAGACAGCATATTAAAAAGCAAAGACATTACTTTGCCAACAGAGGTCCATCTCTAGTCAAAGCTATGGTTTTTCCAGTCGCCATGTATGGATGTGAGAGTTGGACTATAAAGAAAGCTGAGGGCTGAGGAATTGATGCTTTTGAACTGTGGTGTTGGAGACAATTCTTGAGAGTCCCTTGGAATGCAAGGAGATCCAACCAGTCCACTGTAAATGAGATCAGTCCTGCACATTCATTGGAAGGACTGATGTTGAAGGTGAAACTCCAATACTTTGACCACCTGATGGGAAGAACTGACTCATTTGAAAAGACCCTGAGGCTGGGAAAGATTGATGGAGGGAGGAGAAGAGGATGACAGAGGATTAGATGGTTGGATTACTTCACTAACTCAATGGACATGACTTTGAGCAAGCTCCGCGAGATGGCGAAGGACAGGGAAGCATGGCATGCTGCAGTCTATGGGGTCGCAAAGCGTAGGACACGACTGAGCAACTGAACTGAAGTGAACTGAAAAGCACTGGACAATCAAATCAGCATAAATAAGGAATTAAGGGTCATTAAGATAAGAATTCTAAATTTAAAAGACTATAAGAGAGAACAAAACAGACCCCGCACACTACACACTGTAAGAGAAGTGCAGAGATTTTTTTTTTTTTCAGTACTGCTTTTTTTTTTTTTTTTTTTTTACTGCTTTTAAGGTAGTTAGGAGATACATCAAATTTGTGAGTTGCACAAATTAATGATTCTAAACATATCCATAGCAGTGACTATAGCTAGTCAAAGGAAAAGGGAATTACAAACATCACAGTATCATATAATTGTGCCCAAATAACCAGAAAATTAGTTTATGGCAAAAACTATAGACGGAGGTAGGCACTAACTCTCCTACACTACTCAAGAGAGACAGCTTTTGTAATAGGCCAGACTGAGGTTCTCAGTCTTTTTCTTTAAAAAGTCAAAAAAGCCTTCAGGCCCAATTCAATTCTTACATACCTTCTACTTCAGAGGCCTAGTCCCTAGGTTCTCCATGTGAGAGGGTGTCCTTAGCACTAGTTGCTACTCGTAAAGCCAAGCTAGCTTAGGGCTGACCACTTACTGTGCTTCCCCAGTTCTTATGGATCTTCATATCTTGCCTCTAAACCCTCAGATTCAAGTAGTTCTCATCTAAGCTGAGAAACTAACGACCTGTTCTGGTTTATCTAGAAGGTTTATCTGGTTTATCTGGCCTTTAGAAGGTCAGATTCACTCTGTGTCAATATAAATTTGTTGACAGAAACATATAGACTCCTGCTTGGGGGAGAGTTTTTGTAGCAGACTATTTCAGGTGATATTGTTTCATAAAGAAATGGAGTACCTTGCGACTTTGAAGAACCAGGTCAGATGAATTTTCACATTGGTCAGATCATTCATCTTGCCCTTGTATGTGAGATGGAAAAATGTAGGTCAAGCCTCCTCACTCTCATCTAGAGAAACTGTAAGAAAAAATATTAGAGAGCCCATAAGAAGAAGAATAAAAATGTGATTCAATCATATATTCAATTGCTCATTTATGTAGTCACTCATGAATGCATGCAACAAATATTCAACTGAATGTGGATTCCATAAATAAAGTCAAGTTAAACCCTTTATCCCCCAGGAATGGCTGAATTCTCTAAGTTCTTCCTCCAAACAGGGACATGAGGGAGCTGAGGATGCACAGGGCACATCCCAGGCTTGTCCTGGAACTGCAGGCATCTGGTAACCTTAAATGTAGAAATAACACTACACCACAACTTGTCAAGAAACAAAAGCTCATCTGGGTAACAGAGACATTGAAAGTTCCATTTCTCAAGTCTAACCTTAAAGGGTAAATGCTAATTTGGAAGATCTGTGATATCACCCTGGAGGGGGGGAATCCCTCATCAGTGGTTCTTCACAGCCCGCCATTAGGCTGATGTGTGTGTTCTCAGTCTCTCAGTTGTGCCTGACTCTTTGCAACCCCATGGACTACGGCCTACCACGCTCCTCTGTCCTCGGCGTTTTTTCAGGCAAGAATACTGGAGTGGGTTGCCATTTCCTTCTCCATTAGGCTGACTGACCCATCATTTTAAAGAGACTTTCCATAAGCTTCAATTCATATATAATATGCTTTATGGAAAAGTATTCTTTGCAAAATATTTTCTAGCCTCCATCCCAAAGATGTGGAAATAGACAGTTAAGTCACTCTGTAGAATCTTCCAGTTATTCACAACTCATTCATGACATATTAGCCATTGATGAAGTGCAGGTAGGCTTTGCCCCATTTTTCTTTAATATTTTCTCATTCTTTCACAATAATTCAGAAATAAATACATACTTATGGAATGTTAGAAAGTTGGGCAGAGGTCATTTCCCAAAGAGTTATTTGTGTGGCATCTTTGTTTACTAATCTCAAAAGAAATGAGGACAACCTCAGGGACCTCTGGGACACTGTGAAACGCCCCAACATTCGAATCATAGGAGTTCCAGAAGAAGAAGACAAAAAGAAAGGCCATGAGAAAATACTCGAGGAGATAATAGCTGAAAACTTCCCTAAAATGGGGAAGGAAATAGCCACCCAAGTCCAAGAAACCCAGAGAGTCCCAAGCAGGATAAACCCAAGGCGAAACACCCCAAGACACATATTAATCAAATTAACAAAGATCAAACACAAAGAACAAATATTAAAAGCAGCAAGGGAAAAACAACAAATAACACACAAAGGGATTCCCATAAGGATAACAGCTGATCTATCAATAGAAACCCTCCAGGCCAGAAGGGAATGGCAGGATGTACTGAAAGTAATGAAAGAGAATAACCTACAACCTAGATTACTGTATCCAGCAAGGATCTCATTCAGATATGAAGGAGAATTTAAAAGCTTTACAGATAAGCAAAAGCTGAGAGAATTCAGCACCACCAAACCAGCTCTTCAACAAATGCTAAAGGATCTTCTCTAGACAGGAAATGCAGAAAGGTTGTATAAACGTGAACCCAAAAAAACAAAGTAAATGGCAATGGGACCACACCTATCAATAATTACCCTAAATGTAAATGGGTTGAATGCCCCAACCAAAAGACAAAGATTGGCTGAATGGATACAAAAACAAGACCCCTATATATGCTGTCTACAAGAGACCCACCTCAAAACAAGAGACACATACAGACTAAAAGTGAAGGGCTGGAAAAAAATATTTCACGCAAACGGAGACCAAAAGAAAGCAGGAGTCGCAATACTCATATCAGATAAAATAGACTTTCAAATAAAGGATGTGAAAAGAGACAAAGAAGGACACTACATAATGATCAAAGGATCAATCGAAGAAGAAGATATAACAATTATAAATATATATGCACCCAACATAGGAGCACCGCAATATGTACGGCAAACACTAACGAGTATGAAAGAGAAAATTAATAGTAACACAATAATAGTGGGAGACTTTAATACCCCACTCACAACTATGGATAGATCAACTAAACAGAAAATTAACAAGGAAACACAAACCTTAAATGACACAATGGACCAGCTAGACCTAATTGATATCTAAAGGACATTTCACCCCAAAACAATCAACTTCAACTTTTTCTCAAGTGCACACGGAACCTTCTCCAGAATAGATCACATCCTGGGCCATAAATCTGGTCTTGGAAAATTCAAAAAAATTGAAATCATTCCAGTCATCTTTTCTGACCACAGTGCAGTAAGATTAGATCTCAATTACAGGAAAAAAATTGTTAAAACTTCAAACATATGGAGGCTAAATAACACGCTTCAGAATAACCAACAAATCATAGAAGAAATCAAAAAAGAAATCAAAATATGTATAGAAATGAATGAAAATGAAAACACAACAACCCAAAACCTATGGGACACTGTAAAAGCAGTAAAAGCTAAGGGGAAGGTTCATAGCATTACAGGCTTACATCAAGAAACAAGAAAAAAAAAATAAATAAATAACCTAACTCTACACCTAAAGCAATTAGAGAAGGAAGAAATGAAGAACCCCAGGGTTAGCAGAAGGAAAGAAATCTTAAAAATTAGCGCAGAAATAAATGCAAAAGAAACTAAAGAGACCATAGCAAAAATCAACAAAGCTAAAAGCTGGTTTTTTGAAAAAATAAACAAAATTGACAAACCATTAGCAAGACTCATTAAGAAACAAAGAGAGACGAACCAAATTAACAAAATTAGAAATGAAAATGGAGAGATCACAACAGACAACACTGAAATACAAAGGATCATAAGAGACTACTACCAGCAGCTCTATGCCAATAAAATGGACAACTTGGATGAAATGGACAAATTCTTAGAAAAGTATAACTTTCCAAAACTGAACCAGGAAGAAATAGAAGATCTTAACAGACCCATCACAAGCAAGGAAACCGAAACTGTAATCAAAAATCTTCCAGCAAACAAAAGCCCAGGACCAGATGGCTTCACAGCTGAATTCTACCAAAAATTTAGAGAAGAGCTAACACCTATCTTACTCAAACTCTTCCAGAAAATTGCAGATGAAGGTAAGCTTCCAAACTCATTCTATGAGGCCACTATCACCCTAATTCCAAAACCAGACAAAGATGCCACAAAAAAAGAAAACTACAGGCCAATATCACTGATGAACATAGATGCAAAAATCCTTAACAAAATTCTAGCAAACAGAATCCAACAACATATTAAAAAAATCATACACCATGACCAAGTGGGCTTTATCCCAGGAATGCAAGGATTCTTTAATATCCGCAAATCAATCAATGTAATACACCACATTAACAGATTGAAAGATAAAAACCATATGATTATCTCAATAGATGCAGAGAAAGCCTTTGACAAAATTCAACACTCATTTATGATTAAAACTCTCCAAAAAGCAGGAATAGAAGGAACATACCTCAACATAATAAAAGCTATATATGACAAACCCACAGCAAGCATCACCCTCAATGGTGAAAAATTGAAAGCATTTCCCCTGAAATCAGGAACAAAACAAGAGTGCCCACTCTCACCACTACTATTCAACATAGTGTTGGAAGTTTTGGCCACAGCAATCAGAGCAGAAAAAGAAGTAAAAGGAATCCAGATAGGAAAAGAAGAAGTGAAACTCTCACTGTTTGCAGATGACATGATCCTCTACATAGAAAACCCTAAAGACTCTACCAGAAAATTACTAGAGCTAATCAATGAATATAGTAAAGTTGCAGGATATAAAATTAACACACAGAAATCCCTTGCATTCCTATACACTAACAATGAGAAAACAGAAAGAGAAATTAAGGAAACAATACCATTCACCATTGCAACAAAAAGAATAAAATACTTAGGAGTATATCTACCTAAAGAAACAAAAGACCTATACATAGAAAACTATAAAACACTGATGAAAGAAATCAAAGAGGACACAAACAGATGGAGAAACATACCGTGTTCATGGATTGGAAGAATCAATATTGTCAAAATGGCTATTCTACCCAAAGCAGTCTACAGATTCAATGCAATCCCTATCAAGCTACCAACGGTATTTTTCACAGAACTAGACCAAAGAATTTCACAATTTGTATGGAAATACAAAAAACCTCGAATAGCCAAAGTAATCTTGAGAAAGAAGAATGGAACTGGAGGAATCAACCTGCCTGACTTCAGACTATACTACAAAGCCACAGTCATCAAGACAGTATGGTACTGGCACAAAGACAGAAATATAGATCAATGGAACAGAATAGAAAGCCCAGAGATAAATCCACGAACCTATGGACACCTTATCTTTGACAAAGGAGGCAAGGATATACAATGGAAAAAAGAAAACCTCTTTAACAAGTGGTGCTGGGAAAACTGGTCAATCACTTGTAAAAGAATGAAACTAGAACACTTTCTAACACCATACACAAAAATAAACTCAAAATGGATTAAAGATCTAAATGTAAGACCAGAAACTATAAAACTCCTAGAGGAGAACATAGGCAAAACACTCTCCGACATAAATCACAGCAAGATCCTCTATGACCCACCTCCAAGAATATTGGAAATAAAAGCAAAACTAAACAAATGGGACCTAATCAAACTTAAAAGCTTTTGCACTACAAAGGAAACTATAAGTAAGGTGAAAAGACAGCCCTCAGATTGGGAGAAAATAATAGCAAATGAAGAAACAGACAAAGGATTAATCTCAAAAATATACAAGCAACTCCTGTAGCTCAATTCCAGAAAAATAAATGACCCAATCAAAAAATGGGCTAAAGAACTAAACAGACATTTCTCCAAAGAAGACATACAGATGGCTAACAAACACATGAAAAGATGCTCAACATCACTCATTATTAGAGAAATGCAAATCAAAACCACAATGAGATACCATTACATGCCAGTCAGGATGGCTGCTATCCAAAAGACTACAAGCAATAAATGCTGGGGAGGGTGTGGAGAAAAGGGAACCCTCTTACACTGTTGGTGGGAATGCAAACTAGTACAGCCGCTATGGAAAACAGTGTGGAGATTTCTTAAAAAACTGGAAATAGAACTGCCATATGACCCAGCAATCCCACTTCTGGGCATACACACTGAGGAAACCAGATCTGAAAGAGACACATGCACCCCAATGTTCATCGCAGCACTGTTTATAATAGCCAGGACATGGAAGCAACCTAGATGCCCATCAGCAGATGAATGGATAAGGAAGCTGTGGTACATATACACCATGGAATATTACTCAGCCATTAAAAAGAATTCATTTGAACCAGTCCTAATGAGATGGATGAAGCTGGAGCCCCTTATACAGAGTGAAGTAAGCCAGAAAGATAAAGAACATTACAGCATACTAACACATATATATGGAATTTAGAAAGATGGTAACGATAACCCTATATGCAAAACAGAAAAAGAGACACAGAAATACAGAACAGACTTTTGAACTCTGTGGGAGAATGTGAGGGTGGGATATTTCGAAAGAACAGCATGTATACTATCTATGGTGAAACAGATCACCAGCCCAGGTGGGATGCATGAGACAAGTGCTCGGGCCTGGTGCACTGGGAAGACCCAGAGGAATCGGGTGGAGAGGGAGGTGGGAGCGGGGATTGGGATGGGGAAGACGTGTAAATCCATGGCTGATTCATATCAATGTATGACAAAACCCACTGAAATGTTGTGAAGTGATTGGCCTCCAACTAATAAAAAAAAATAAAAATAAAAAGAGGCATTGGTTAAAAATCTCAGAGTGATGCCACGTAATATATATTGTGGTCCTCTACAAGTGAACTGGACTAGCCGCAGAAAACCCATTGAGCTCAGCCCACCACAGTAGTCATGTATCTGGAAGATGAAATGTGTCCAGATGGACTAAATTTACATTCAAATAATTAACCAACACTTGCCTTTCCATCTGCACCTCAGTTGGGTAAAGGTTCAGTTTGAAATACAACACTGATTATCTTAACATACATGATAACTTGGAGCTACCTCAACCACAGAGTAAACTGAGTTCCCTAACCCTATCTCATAGAAATTCATGTTACAAAAGGAATTACAAAATTTCAATAGCATGCTATCACTGCTGATCAAATACTGAAGGGTAGCATAACCCCTTTCACATGTTCTATTTTGTTCAGTATTCTATTTGAAAAATGTGCATAATCCGTTACAAGCTAAGCAGCCAGGTTATTAGGTTTTGGCTTAAAAGAACTGTAGCCAACATATAGTTCTGCGAATTCAGAGAGGCCTCTTTTCCAAACCTGAAATGCTAAACACATCTAAAAAAGTATCCAGTCTAAATGAGCAGTTGGTAAAGCAATCAGCCTTTCACATTGGAACAAGCAACAAACATGTGCAACAACCCTAGCATTTCTCCTCTGATTTATAGCCGTCTTGGAAAGGAGCTTAACAAGATGGCATAGAGCTTCAAGGGCAGTTGCAGTCAATTTATTGTCTGAGTTGTTAAAGATGTTAATTAGATTAGGAATTTGCTGAGGCCCTTTTATTCTGTGCAGAAAGAAGAGTGTTTCTCATGTTTCTCTTTGAAACTTAGTTTTGTGGCATAAAAACACAGGAAAGAAGAAATCCTACACTCAAGGAAATTGTAGGGTCCCATTGAATTCCATAATATTGTAAAAATTCCAATAATAACAGTTACAGAAGAGCCAAGAAAGTACCAGACCTGTTTTTAAAAATAATATACTCCAATGATGCGTGCATTGTTTGATGTACAGAAGACGAGAGGTGAACAGATCAAGAATGGTGTATCTAGGAAGTCTGGGCTCAAGGAATAAAAATCATATCACAAAGCAAATCCAAGTGTGCAGTGAGACAAAGAAAAGAATTTCTGGAAAAACAGCATGTAGGGCTTTTTATTCCAGAGCAATAAACATCACTCTGTACGTCATTTTAATGCCCTGGACAAATGTTTTAATACTGAGCTCTTGCAAAGGCAGTGAAGAGGTTATTAGATACTTTGCTTTTGACACAATTCCTCTATAACAGTCCATTCCAATAATAGGTTTTGTCTTAAATTAAACAAAAGAAAACATGAAACAGTCTGATAAATTACTTCCTCACCTCAAAAAAATGACATATGTAGAAAACTCTCTCAGAAATGTAACTAGGAAGGTTAAAAAGGAGTGCTAGGTTTAGATAACAAGTGAAATATTAGGATAATCATTTAGCAGAGTTCAGTAAAGATTAATTTATAAAAATTGTCACAATTCTTAGTTCAAGGCAATTTTCATAAAATTATTTTAGGTAAAGTGTGAAACAAATATACATATATAAATTTCACAATAGCACTCAAAAAACAAACACATAAGACAATAACAAAATTAAATATTTTAAGCTTGTAAAATCTAGGCAAGCTCAATCTTAGGAAAAAGAACTTGTTGCAAGCTCCAAGGAACCTAACTAGGTTGGCTATTTACTCAAAAGTGACAGTGCTTTGAACAAAATCTTTAATTCTAACTATAACTGTAACTATTTTTGAGAAGAGTATTTAGATTTAGCAAACAAGCTTTTTGGCCAGTCCATGGGATACATTTTGGTCATTACCACATGTCCCAGAAATCCCATTCCTGGACATATACTCAGAGAAAATCATAATTCGAAAAGATACATGCACCCAATGTTCACTGTAGCACTATTTACAACAGCCAGGACACGGAAGCAACTTCAAAGTGCATCACCAGAGGAATGGATAGAGATCATGTGGGACACATATCAGTTCAGCTCAGTCGCTCAGTTGTGTCCAACTCTTTGCGACCCCATGAATCGCAGCACACCAGGCCCACTGTCCATCACCAACTCCCGGAAATTACTCAAACTCAAGTCCATCGAGTTGGTGATGCCATCCAGCCATCTCATCCTCTGTCATTCCCTTCTCCTCCTGCCCCCAGTCCTCCCAGCATCAGGGTCTTTTCCAATGAGTCAACTCTTCACACGAGGTCACCAAAGTATTGGAGTTTCAGCTTCAGCATCAGTCCTTCCAATGAACACCCAGGACTGATCTCCTTTAGGATGGACTGGTTGGATCTCCTTGCAGTCCAAGGGACTCTCAAGAGTCTTCTCCAACACCACAGTTCAAAAGCATCAATTCTTCGGCACTCAGCTTTCCTCACAGTCCAACTCTCACGTCCATATAAGACCACTGGAAAAGCCATAGCCTTGACTACACTATTGACTGAGCTGACTGTGGCTCAGATCATGAACTCCTTATTGCAAAATTCAGACTTAAATTGAAGGAAGTAGGGAAAACCACCAGACCATTCAGGTATGCCCTAAATCAAATCCCTTATGATTATACAGTGGAAGTGAGAAATAGATTTAAGGGACTAGATCTGATAGAGTGCCTGATGAACTATGGACGGAGGTTCATGACATTGTACAGGAGACAGGGATCAAGAGCATCCCCATGGAAAAGAAATGCAAAAAAGCAAAATGACTGTCTGAGGAGGCCTTGCAAATAGCTATGAAAAGAAGAGAAGAGAAAAGCAAAGGAGAAAAGGGAAGATATTCCCATTTGAATGCAGAGTTCCAAAGAATATCAAGGGGAGATAAGAAAGCCCTCCTCAGCGATCAATGTAAAGAAATAGAGGAAAACAACAGAATGGGAAAGACTAGAGATCTCTTCAAGAAAATGAGACATACCAAGGGAATATTTCATGCAAAGATGGGTTCGATAAAGCACAGAAATGGTAGGGACACACATAACAATGGAATATTACTCAGCCATCAAAAGGAATGAAATTGTGCCATTTGTAGAAATGTGGATGGACCTAGAGACTGTCATACAGAGTGAAGTAGGTCAGAAAAACAAACATTGTATATTAATACATACATGTGCAATCTACAAAATGGTAGAGACGAACTTACTGGCAAAGTAGAAATAGAGACACAGACATAGAGAACAAATGTATGGACACCGAGGCAGGGAGGTGGGGGAAGAGGGAGAGGATACACTGGGAGATTGGGGTTGACCTGTCTACACCACTATGTATAAAACAGGTAACCAATGAGAACCTACTGTATAGCACAGGGAACTCTATCAGTGGTCTGTGGTTCCCTAAATGGGAATAAAATCCAAAACAGAGGGCATATATGTATTAATATAACTGCTTCACCTTGCTATACAGAAGAAACCAACACCACATTGTAAAGCAACTATACTTCAGTTAAAAAATTTTTTTTTAAGTTTAGAGTGCACCACTGATACTGTATAATCTTGGACTTTCCATCCTCCACTCCTACTTTGGCCACCTCCCTGGCAGATCATGGAAAGCAGCTAGGGTAAAGCTGAGAATCAAGTAGCTTTCAAAGTGGTCCTAAGCATGGAAGATCCTAAAGCTGATTTAAACTATGGATCTCACGTATTTAGAATTAATTTAAATAGCTCCAAAATGGCACATATGGAGAGGATTACTTCTTAATGAATCTAAAATATTTTTCCAGTAACTGCATTCCAGGGATGGTATTAATGACAGAATGAATGTTGAAGCTCATGCCGACACATTAAACTCCAACATGATTCTATTTGAATAGGGCTTCTAAGGAAGCAGAATTAAATGAAGCACTAGGGTGTGGCCTTGATCCTATAGCATTAGTGTCTTTATAAGAAGCAACAGCAGATCTGTGTGTATATGCATGTGTGTGTACATACATACATACATAACATGCACACACACCCCTCCACCCCCCACCAAGGAAAAGCCAGTGAGGACACAGCAAAAAAAAAAAAAAAATCCTCTTCCAGGGAGGAAGAGAGTTCTCACCAAAATTGAATTTGCCGGCACATTGATCATGTACTTCCAGCATCTAGAACTATGAGAAAATAAACTTCTATTGTTTAAGCCACTCAATCTGTGGCACTTTGCTATAGTAGCCCTAGTAGATAAATACAGATGGTCTGGATGCAGGGCATTGCCACGATGAAGTTAAGGATTTTTCTCTATTTTCTTTAAAGATTGTGACACTTGTTTGGGGGAAATTTCTAGCGAGAATAATCATTTTTATACATCTAGTTGTTACCCGGCACATTGGTGTACCTCAGAGCAGCTACAATTTTAGATCTAAATTTATGCTACTAGTCCCTCTTGTCAGAGCAGGCAGTGGCACCCACTCCAGTGCTCTCGCCTGGAGAATCCCAGGGACGGGGAGCCTGGTGGGCTGCAGTCCGTGGGGTCGCTGAGAGTCGGACACGACTAAAGTGACTTAGCAGCAGCAGCAGCAGTCTCTGTTGTCATTATTTCTCTTTGTTTGTGGCACTCCTTTCTGCTTTTTTATTCCCGAGATTTTTGACCTCTAGGACTGAGTGAATCTGTAAGTTTTTCAGGTTTGCCTTGAGTTATGTGCAATAAGGCAAGATAGTGAATAAATCTTTTCATGCTTTCTAGTAATTCTAAAATAATACCTGAAAGTTTATCATTGCATCATTTTATATCATCACATTATTCTCTATGACCACCATAAAATTTACTATACACACACACACACACACACACACATATGTGTGCATACATATACATATGATGGAGAACTTAGGAAACAGATTTTGGTAATGTTTCTTGTATGTGTACTAAGGCACTTCAGTCATGTCCAATTCTTTGAGACCCTATGGTCTATAGCCCACCAGGCTCCTCTGTCCATGGGATTCTCCAGGCAAGAATACTCTAGTGGGCTGCCATGCCCTCCTCCAGGGAATCTTTCTAACCCAAGGATTGACATGTTTCTCATGTCTCCTGAGTTGTCAGGTGGGTGCTTTACCAGCTCCACTTGGGAAACCCTAATGTTTCTTATTTCAGTATAAATAATATAATCCATAATTTAAGACCCATATGTATAGTTAACGTAACTGTCTTTGACGCATTTTCTAGATATAAAAAATAGATTAAATAGTAATTTTAGCTTAAATATATGCACTGTTATTTTGAAACAACTGTCTATTTAGGAAGTCATTTTCTTCTTCTTTATGCTTAAATTAGAAAAGTAGAAGCTTAAGGTATTCAGGATGCAGCAGGAACAAAATTAGGTCAGATTCTATATTTTATAATATATAAAAAATCAAGTAAATTTAGATACATCTGATCTGAATATGAGTGGTGCATTTATAAGAAAACTTGTCAGTAAGAGGATGGACTATTAGACAAAGTGAAGTAAGTCAGAAAGAGAAAAACAAATATCGTATACTAACGCATATATGCAGAAACTACAACACAGAGGACAGACATGTGGACGTGGGCTGGGGGTCAGGGGAGGGAAGGAGAGGGTGGGAGGAGCTGAGAGAGCAGCGCTGGCATGTGTACACTACCATATGGAAACAGACAGCTGGTAGGAATCTGCCGTATAGCACAGGGAACGCAGTTCAGTGCCTTGTGAGGACCCAGAGAAGTGGGATGCGGGGAGTGAGAGAGACTCAAGAGGCAGGGGACATCTGTATATTTAGAGCTGATTCAGGTTGTTGTGCAGCAGAAATCAACACAACATTGTAAAGCAGTTAACCTCCAATTAAAAATAAATTTAAAAAAGAATATAACAACAGAGGATGAGATGGTTGGATGGCATCACTGACTCCATGGACATAAGTTTGAGTAAACTCTGGGAGCTGGTGATGGACAGGGAGGCCTGGTGTGCTGCAGTCCAAAGGGTCGCAAAAAGTCGGACACGACTGAGCGACTGAACTGAACTGAATAATAATGTGATCCTAACCTATACAAGAAACGAATCTCAGAATGATTGTATGTATGTGTATAACTGAATAACTCTGCTGTACAGCTGAAACTAACACATTATAAATCAACTATACACCAATAAAATTAAAACTTTACAAAAAGAAGATGGCTAGTAGAAAGATGTGATCGTGCTTATTATTCTTTATAGATTTCTTGATGGAAGAAGAAAACTTGTATATTTGGGAAGGTCTAATTATCATTTAAAAAGACTGAGTTATAAATATATCTGTACTGCTTATTACAATTATGCACCATTGTACATTGTTTGCGTAGTAATGCCTTCAGTATTTCTCATTTACCCCAACTGGGTTTTATGTTCCCCGAGGAAACCACAAATTTATGGTTCTCAGTTTCAGCCAAATATTTTATTTTGCTCAGCTCTTCTTTTTCTTGTCTTCGTTAATTTCCTATTTGTCTCTAAAACTATGTCATTATTTCTCTTATCTTCTCAAATCCTCTTTTCATGTTTGCTTACCTTAACTCTTAGCAGACATCTTGTCACTTACTTCATAAAAAACCTTAGAGGCTATGGGGCAATACTTCATAAATTTTCTGTTTTTATTCTTCACTATAAAGATAAATGAAATTAAAAAGTAGTAGACAAAATTAAATAAAATTTGGAAGCATTCATAATCACACAGTACTTCAGAATAAGTCTCAATAAAGAAGGCAAATTCAGGAAAGAATGCCAAAAGGAGAACAAATTACATAAATAAACACAGGGCTGGCCAAAAAATTTGTCCATAAAAATCCAGGTTACAAAATATGGATGATTTTGAAAAACAATGCAAATAGGTCAGAAACAACAGTCCACTGTATGGGAAAAGAGAGCATTCCAGAACACAAAAAGATCTAATTTGGGAGCACTAGAGATGGCAAAACCGTTCAAGGAAAACCAGTGTACTGAGTTCAACAGTGTGTGTGCACACACACACATACTGTAAAAATGTTAAATTTCAAGATTAAAAAATACTGTTAGCATCCAAAAGGGAGAGAAGAGTTACTCTCAAAGAAGCAAAACCAAACCAGTCTTAGGTTTCTGCCTTGTGACAATAAAAATTCCATAAGGCAATGAAAAAATATCTTTAAAGATTTGACAGTGGAAAGGATCATAACCCAATGATTTTATTGTATTATAAAGACATCCTCAGATTTATAAGGTTTTGGGGAGATGCATTAATGTTGTCCTTTTTCTTTCCAAAGCTTTCTATGTGGTCAGATGACTCAATCAAGAACAGAATCCAAGAACTGGGGAGTGACAGTAGAAATGGATTGAAAGTGAAGCTTAAAATAAGCTAAATATCAGAAATAAATGAAAGGGAGAAAATAAATTCTGAATGCCAACTTGTGCCAGAAAGTTTTTTTTAAAAAAAAAAAAAAACAAAAGCCCACAGAGATTTTATCTGGTTGCTTAAGCTAATACTACTAATATAAGTTTGACCTAGTATTTACATCCAGATATTTAGTTTCCAGAAGGCACAAAGGAAATGAAATAATTATTTGTGAAAGAGAATTTGATCTGATTTCGAAATAACTGTGATCATACCACCAAAATAGAACACAGGGAGAAAACAAACACTGATAGTAGAGAGTTAGTAGGTATATTTATAGGATTGGCAATTCCAGTTTAGATAAATGAAAAAAAAAGAAAAAAGAAATGTAAGTCCCCAAACAATTAAATTGTTTGCTCACAAAACAGAGTTAAAATTATTGCTTCTTTTAGAACTGAGAGTTCTGCAGGTTTGTATATAATGCTTGTATTATGATTGACAGAGTCAAAATTACAGTAAATTTCTGACAGTTCAATGTAAAAGAAGTAAAACAATCAGTTCACGGCAATCTATATAGAAAATCTATACAGGAAATCTTTATAGCAATCAATATAGAAAAATATAGCACAAGAAAAAAAAGGAAGACATTAAACGTGGCAGTCTAAATGACGTATTTGTGACTCTATTCACTGTAGACTAGTAACCTTCCTTTACCTGATACCTCATTCAGAAGTGTGCTCTGGATCTGTTCGGTTGCTTTCTCTCAGCCTTCTTTACCAACCTTTCTTTTTACACCCAACTATTAAATGCTAGAAAACTTAAAGCCTTGATCCAAGATCTTTTTATCATTTCTGCCCTCTCTTCTTAAAAAAGGTTATTAGTTACACCTTACTAGCTCTGTCAATGCCCTCTGCTTTTTATATCTCATCACACAAACCTGCCAATTGAAACTTTCCAGGCCCCTCAAACTCAATGTGACACAGACAACACCTTCTATTGAAACTTCTTCAAATCTAGACAATGTTCCTAATCTCATAAAGTCACTACTGTACACTAGTTGCTTAAATAATAACTTGGAAGAGATCCTGGACTTCTACTTTTTCTCCAACCCATTCCCAGCACCCCCTCAATTCCACCTACTCTGTGTCCATTATACTTCCTTTAAATCAAGGAGTATCTATTCCACTCCAAATAGCCAAAGCTATTTCTAGTTCAGGTTATGATAATCAGTCATCCAAGTTAGTTTAGAACCTTCCCAGCTGGTCTCCCTTTGCCTACTCTTACATCTCTCCAAACCATTTTCTACTAAATGGAATTTTTAAAAATGCCTATGTCAGCAAACCATCTTCCAGTCTAGAATTCTTTCTATGTCTTTTCAATAGAATCACTGATGCCTATGTCCTTGTCTAATTATTAATAGTGCCTCTTCTTATTCTAGAAAGCATCCCAGTTTATACCACTTCCACAAGGGCATCCCTGACCTTACCAGCTTCTCTGCCTTCCTCTCAAGACTCATCTCGGGCTACTCCCTGTCTTGCCATCTATACTCCAGCCATGATTAACTGCCTTGTGCATTTTCTCCCCCATCCATCCTTTCCCCCTTCCTGCCTCATCTTTTAATGATTAAAAAACAAAAACAAAACACTTTGCTTCATTTTTCACTGGGTGACTCCTACTCACCCTCTTCATTTTAGAAAAAAAATGTCACGTGCTTTAATTTTCCTGTTACCCTTACAGATCAAGAGTTCCTGCAATGCCTTTCACAACATTTATTACCTTCCCATCATAACATTTATAAGTTTTTTTGTGATTGGTTTTTGCCCATATTCCACAGTGACTATGAAAGACATCAGGGCTGAGTCATTTTGTTCATCATATTATCCCCAGTTCTCAAACACTCACCAACAGTTAATAAACATTTCTAAAGGTCAAAAAGATGTAAGTACATCCTTGAAAGTCATAAAAGAATTAAAACGATACCAGTCATAACAACCTAGATCACCTTTCAAAGTTCTTTCTAGTTCATAAATGATTTTCTTTTCTCATTAGTTTTGAATGCGTCAAGTAAAAAGTTGCATCTAAATCCTGTGAAGAAAAAGAGTATTTCTTTAAAGGGTGATATAGCCTATGCTTTGCATGCACCAAAAATGTTGTTTCTCTCATATACGTTTTACTCCAAGAGCTAAATGTCTTTGAAAGTAAATCTACTTTTGTAATAGAACTCTAAATCTTGAAAGGCTTGAAAAGAAACCTTCCTACTTTCCTTCTCAGCAAACAGCAGCCTGGTGTTAACCACCAGGGCCTCTCTACTTTTCTCATTTCGTCCTTTTTTCCCTCAAGCAGCTCTCAGGGTTCTTCCAGTGACTTCCTCTCACCCCTTCTCCTTTCACACCCTCCCATCCCACACCCTGTTTCTGCTAACAGTCACATCTCTTTGTAGAGATGTGAGCGCTTGTCCTAAGGACTCATCCGGTACCTGGGTTGGGAGGCTAACTGTGGCCCCCGAGTAGACATAAAGCACTTTCCCCCTCTCTGTCTCAATTCCATCTCTCCTTTCGTTCACATTTCAGGGTGATATTCCACCCTTCTGCTTCTGCATCTGTGGCTGGGGTGTTAATTGATGAGATAATTCTTGGATCAAATCCAAGAATGGCTTTAAAAAATTTAATGTATGTGGGTACCAAATAATGATCTCACACTGTGTGTGACCCGGAGTACTCAAATGTGTCATGTTACTGAATTACCCTTAGGTAACCATTCCTGTGTCTGGGTGGCCACGGGTAGGGAAGGAATCAAAAGATGTCTCTGAGTATGTGGTAGGTGGAGGGAGACAAGGGAAGAAAGAGGTGGTCTGCAGCATTGCGCCCAACACATTTATAATTGTAACTGACTATCACTTACATAACTTAATATCTCTGTGTGGAAGCTTAATATTTTTATATGTTCATATTTTACTGCTCCTCAAACTACTAGAATTTCTACTAAAAGTCTAATATAGGTTTACTACCTGTGTGGCTTTTAAAACAAAAAGGATTGTAACATTTCCACTGTTTTCCTGAAATGTTCATTTAGAAAGGAATTTCATTTATAATTCATTATTACTTTGAATGGAGTGCATGTATAAGATGAACTCTTTCGGGGAAAATACCAATACTGAAAAGTAGTTAATGTGATTGAAAGGCTTCTATAACAATAATTGAAGATGTCTCCACTTGCCAAATGGTTCTACAGGTCCAAGGGGTTAGAGGAGATTTGAAGAAAGAATGAAAAATATAATTTTTTAGATTAAAACTTTATATAGAATTCTCAAAATGTAGAGCCTTAAAATTTTATTGACATGATACTAGAAATCACTGAGTCTAATTCTTTGCCTTTGCATTTGAAAATACTCTTGAACATAAAATAAATGTGCAAGTCTATTACCCAAGGAAACATCTATGCCTACTACAGAGCTGGAACCCAAACTGAGGAATTTTGACTCTTGTGTAATAAACTCTAATCATTCATTAATTTAACAATCTAGTATTGAATGTTGACTCTGCAAGATATGGGTGTAATAATGAGGAATGGGACATAATGGCTGTCTGAAAAAGCTTTCTTCCCATGATAACAAAGTTCCAATAGGGTGTATGTAATAATAGTCATATAACTGAAAGAGGAGAGAGGAGATTACAATACAATAAAACCAGTCTGGGTGTCCAGGGAAGGTTTTATACTGAAAGAGACACATGCTTGAGCAAAAACTTTAAAAGTATAAATAGCACACAGTTTGCACACAAACAATTTCACATTTCTGTTGTTTACAGTGGGTTTAAGAGAGTGATGAATGGATAGACTGGAGAAAGGAAAAGATAAATGAGGATCTTGCATGGCAAGACAAGGGGCTAGGCCTTTATTTTATACCAATTCGGAGTCATCGATAGAGATATTTTTGAGCAGAAGAGGAAGACAGAGCAGTTGGGTGAGTTATTATCAAACTATTTTTGTTGGACAAGTTGTTTATTCATTTTATTTTGCTTTAATTTCCAGTTGGCCACAGATCCATGTGTGGTCATCCTGGATGGACATCATTAGTACTCAGTTTATGCCACAATCCAATCACCACAAGAGTTAATAACACCCTAAGTGGTCCACAAACTATTAATGAGACAAATTCAATCATTATATGCTTGGAATTCAAAACATGTCAAAACGCTATAATATCCAAACATATTCACCTTATCATACCCAACACCTGCAACTTATCTCCCCCTCCTGCTAGGCACCATCTTACAGGTGCAGATCTTTTATTTCACCCAAATGACTCATAGATGGCATTAAAAAGCATATGGCAGGCTTTGCAGTATGTTTGGGGAGACAGAATAGTTTTACATCCTGACAAAGCAAATAGCTTCAGATTGACTATTGGGGGATTAAGAGGTACAAACTATTGTGTTAAAATAAATAAGCTACAAGGATATATTATACAGCATTGGTAATATAGTCAGTATTTTATAATAGCTATAGATGCAGTATAACCTTTAAAAATTCTGAATTAATATGCTGTACACTTGAAACATATATACTATTGTACATCAACTGTACCTCCATAATATATATCTAAATTAACAAATCAAAAGAATATAAAGTTTAAACGCTGATATAATAGCTTCTAAATGCTTAACCTCAATTTCTATAGTACTTTTCTCATTACAGTCCATCAGCCATTTGAATAACACTGAGTTAGGGAGATAATTGCAATAGTCTGGTCTGATGATTACAAAGGCCTGAACTAGGATAATGAGGATATAGGTGATAGAGAGACTGGAGAATGATTTGGAAGAAAAAATGAAATGGGGAGGACTTAGGAAAAGAGAAAGAAGCTGAGACTAAACATAAAAGCAAAACTATACTGCCACTTTTCTGGGATTAAATACATAAATGCACGGATACACATGAGGTCAATTACCCAACTTTAGATTTTACATAGAGTATGTTTAATCAGCATCATCTCAGTTCTTGACTTTGTGAAACAATCTTATGCTCACATGGAGGTCTGGACTGAAGACCTTGATAAAAATGCTTGCTGATGCCTTTTAAGAGAGTGAAACTTCATGTATCACAACCAAGGATGCATTCATCTAATACTTCCTGGCTCTAAAAAGAGTTCTCTATATGTGTAAAAATCTAAGAAGTGATGGTTTCTTCTCTTTGCACAAAAATTCAAAGAGAGTTTTTAGAAGAATATTGCTCTATGAAGAAGCCAAGTTATAACTTAAATAGATGGAGAAGAGGAAGTAAACCATGCTACTATAGCTAAATGTTTAGTCCCGTAGACAGATGATGATTCTGATTAGAAAGATATATGATTCAGAATATATGCGTAGAAAATTTGAATTTCCTGGGAATATTGTTTTCTGAGAATAAGGAAACTGCAAACTTGGTAGGAGAAAAATGCTTTAAGTGTTTTCTAATAAGGTATTTCTTACAATGAGAAAGAAAGTAAATACTCTTTTTCAGACATATCACCTGAGACTTGAAAGGCAGGTATTTTAGATTTGAGCATGCTGGGAAAAAGAAAGACCAGCCAAAGTGTCAGAAAGATCCCTCACAGATATCCACAGATTGCTACTAGAGTCTGAGCTAGAATCTGAGGGTAGAAAACAAAACAAAATCTGTTTTGTTTTCTGTTCTGTCCCAAGTACTTAAAACAATGCAATATATCTTAGTTGTCTTAAGGGTCAATTTAGCGAAGTCCAGAATCTTGATCTTATCAACACATCTATATGTGCCTCTTGGGATTGTACTCAACTTCAACAACTTAAGATAGAGCTGTATCAAAGAAAAATGATCATTTACTAATTTAAAAGAAAAACTAACACATGAACAAGAAAAATCAAGTCAACAATATCAGAATGGACTTCTTTGTTGTCAAGTTAAATGCTAAGCTAAATCATACACAGAAAGAAAATTTTAAATTTGCAATGAGAAATATAACTTTCCTGGGAATTTGAATGTTAATGTATGTTTTACTAGCACACCATCTCTCTAAAAGTCAAATGGGAAATCAAAATTAATAGAAGTTTCCTCAATATACATGGAATCAAAACGAAAGAAATGGTGGCTCAGATGGTAAAGAATCCACTTGCAATGCAGGAAATCAAGGTTTAACCCCTGGGTTGGGAAGATCTCCTGGAGAAGGGAATGGCAACCCAGTTCAGTATTCTTGCCTGAAGAATCCCATGGATAGAGGATCTGGTGGGCTACAGTCCATGGGATCACAAAGAGTTGGACACCGCTGAGGGACTAACACTTTCACTTTCAGAGTAAAGTTTTAGTGAACTCTGATAAGACAGGCCTGTGTGCCCATCCCATAACAGGATAGAATACTAGCTCTCGTCTACAGTCTCCTCAATTCTGCACATGTGTTGACTTCATAAAGTCTATTTGCAAAGATTCACTTCTCCCCTGGACTTTCTGGCTTTGAGATCTAACATTTGCCTGTATGCATCTCTTTTTAATTAGCAACTGAAAAAAATATACTGCACTGCACCCTCCTTCAATGAACTGATTATTTCTTTAGACAAGTTTATATATTAAGTTATGTAGCAGCAAAGTTTTGAAGGCAAAGAATTACTCTATTTCTAAATTGATTTTGCACATAATATTCTGATCAGTTATGTGTTGGTTTTAAATTTTAACTCTCTAAACCAATCCCAATTACTCCCAACACCAAGGTTTGGGAGAATACTTCACTAGCAAAAGGAATTTCTTATTCATGTGTGTGTGTGTGTATAAACACACACATATACACTCATATTTTAGTCAGTTCTTGGGTACCCCTACAATATGGATATTGAAGAGCCTAGTATGTAAAATCCCAAACAGTTGAAGTAACAGAGGTAATAGATAGCTAGATGGAGTCAAAAACTTCTGAACAATGGAGGAACATTTTTAAAAGTAAGTATTCAACAGGCAACTTGTCCTTATCAAGATGGTCCCTTTTTACTAGCCTCAGAATTGCTGCTCAGTGCAGAGTTCAGAGAGGAAAGGCTTTTGCACAGCATGCACTTGAGAGCGTCATAGTTCTTGCATGCATGAGCAGTGGAAAGTAATACCAACAGAAAAAGCAATGGAATTACAAAGATTTTATTTGACACATGCTTTACCTTGACTGTATAAAAAGTAACTGGTTGCTCTGCAGTTAATAAAAAATAAATAAAATGATGATGTCAACAAAGACTGAGGTGTAGAACACAATCACTGACTTGTGTAAAATGAAAATAAGAAAAAGAAGATCTAAGAAAGCAGGGTAGAACAATTTCTTTTGGCACAACCAAACTAAGGGATTCAACAAGAGAGAGAGATGATTGAATACACTGTGTTCTTTGTAAAATTGTGTTTATATTTATTGTAATAAATTTTATAAGGTTTATTCTACAGTATAAACTAAGATATGTAATATCTCTCAAAATATTCAGAAATTCTATTCATAAAGTAAAGTTGCTCAGTCGTGTCCGACTCTGCAATCCCATGGACTGTAGCCTACCAGGCTCCTCCGTCCATGGGATTTTCCAAGTGAATATACTGGAGTGGGTTACTATTTCCTTCTCCAGGGGATCTTCCCGACCCAGGGATTGAACCTAGGTCTCCCGCATTGTAGACAGACGTTTTACTGTTTGAGCCACCAGGGAAGTCCAGAAAGTCCTATTCATAAAGAGATTAAGACAAAAAAGTTTGGCTATTTCCTTTCAAGAATTCAAAATATCAGCTGTCAGTGAGACAAAATGATGAGATAAGGATTGCACAGCTGACTGTGGGGCTGTTTCCTCTAAAATCTAGTCCTTGATTCAGGCAGTGTATGGTTGGTTACACAGAGTATACCACCAAAGAGTCCTCACTATATTTTTAGCCATACTTCATTTGTAGACAACAGTTTAGAATCTTCTGAAGTGTTGTTGATTTAGAAAAATAGGCTATTGAATTAATTTTTTATAAAAATATGCAGAAGCTATTGTAATAGAGTTTTAAAAATTGAAAATGCATAACAAAAAGCTAAACAGCAGCTATATTACTGCCTTTGAAGATGAAGGAGAGAGTCAAACCAAGGAATGCAGGCAGTTTCTACAATCTGGAAAAGGCAACAGATAGGTTCTCATCTAGAGCATTGTGAAGGAAAGAGGCACTCCAGTGAATCTCATTTTAGATTTCTGACCTCCAGAACTGTAAGATAATAAATTTATGTTGTTTCAAGTCCCATATTTTGTGATGATTTGCTACAGCAATAATATAAAACTAATATAAACTGTAACTTTATTTGCAAATACTTTAAACCATTTGACTTTTTTCTTTTACTGTACTTAATATGCTTTTCTTCTGTGACACATTTTTTAAATCATGTAATTTCAACATATCATTGTTAACCTTTATATTCATGAGCTTTCAGTACTAGTTAGGAAAGTTTCCTTCCTACTCAGAATATAGGGGAATTCACCCATGATTTTATTTTCTAGTTACCTGTGTAGTTCTATTTCTTAAATTTGAATTTCTGATCCAAGTCAAATTTACCATAACATATGGCATACAGAATAAATCCAATTTTGCCTTTCTATTCCAGCAATACTTATTTTAAGCTTTTTTTCCTTTTTCCTGGTTGTTTGTATTGCTACCTATAGCATATTCTAAATTTACACATGTAAATCTAACAAGACACTATCATTTCTTCAGATAAAAGATGGAACAAACAAATGGAAAGATATTTTATGTTCCTGAATTACAAGAATTAATACTGTTAAAATGTGCATACTACTTAAAGTGATTTAGGATTCAATTCAATCCCTATAAAAAATTCCAATGGCACTTTTCATAGAAAAAAATTTTAAAATTTGTAGGGAAATACAAAAGAGCTCAAACAGCCAAAGAAACTTTGAGAAAGAAGGAGAAAGCTGAAAAGAATCACACTTCCTGATTTCAAACTATCTTACAAAGCTATAGTAATCAAAATGGTATGGTGTTGTGATAAAAGAAGACACACAGATCACGGCAACATAATAGAGAGTCCAGAATTAAACCCATGCATATACTGTCAACAAGAGCACTAAGAATACACAACAGGAAAAAACCTTTTCAATAAGTGGTGTTGGGAAAACTGGACATTCACATGCAAAAAACTTTAATTGGACCCTTATCATACGCTACACATTCAAATGGTCTTAGTATGGATTAGAGTCCTAGAATAAAACACAAAAAAAACTCTCCTTGACATTGATTTTTTAGATATGACACCAAAAGTAAAGGCAACAAAAACAATAATAAACAAATGGGACTACATCAAACTAAAAAAAGTTTCTGTATAATAAAGAAAATAATCAATCAAGGAAAACACAACCTATGAAATCAGAGGAAATACTTGCAAACCATGTATCTGATCAAGGATTAATGTCCAAAATATGTGAGGAACACATATAACTCAACAGCAAAAAAGAAGGAAGGAAAAAAGGAGAGGAGGAAGGGAGAGAGGGGAAGGGAAAGGGAGGGAAGGGGAGGGAAAAGAGAAAAATAAGCCCTACTAAAAATAGCCTTGCTAAAAAGTAGGCAAAGGATCTGAAAAGACATTTTTCCAAAGAAGACATACAAATGGCCCACAGGTATACGAAAAAGTGCTCAGTGTCACTAATTATTAGAGAAATGTACATAAAATCACATGAGATATCTCTTCACACCTCTTAGGATAGCTGCTATCAAAAGGCAAGAAATACAAGTGTTGGTGAGGATGTGGAAAAAAGGGAACCCTTGTATACTATTGGTGGAAATATAAATTGGTACATCCACTGTGGGAAATAGCACAAAAGTTCCCACCCAAATTAAAAACAGAATTAGCAAATGATGCAGGAATTTTACTTCAGAGTATATATCTAAAGGAAATGATATCACTATCTTAAAGTGATATCTGCACTCCCATGTTCATACATCATTATTGACAATAGTCAAGCATTGGAAACTACTTGCTGCTTTGTACAACTCAATTTCAAAACCTAGATAAATTAGCATTTTTTCAGAAATAGAAGAAGTAGAGAATATATTTAAAAAATCTGTCCACGTAAAAAACCAGTCTTGTGGTTTCACAAGATAATTCTATAAAATATTAAAAGATTAAATAATCTAATGCTACTAAACAATTTAAGAGTACAAGGAATATTTTCAAATTAAGTTCATGAAGCAAGTATTATAGTCATCAAAACCTGATAATGAAAAAAGAAATCTATGCCAACATCCCTTATGCAAATCAATGCAGAAAATCTTAAATGTTAATCTACAGAGTCTAACAGCACATCAAAAGACAGTACATCTGATGTATGGCAAAATACATCACTTACAATATTGCAAAGCAATTATTCTTCAATTAAAAATAAATTAAAATGTTAAAAAAATCTCCCACTATAATTGTGGATTTTTATATTTGTATTTCTTTTTTCAAATTTTACTTTGTTTTGATGTTATATTATGTGACTAAAATTAATACTTGCTATATCTTCATGACTAAAAAAAAAAAAAAATATCACAGCCAAATAGGATTTTAAAGTTCAAAAGTAGCTCAGTAGGTAAAGCATTAATAAAATTAATAATATGATCATCTCTATATATGAAGAAAGTAATATATTTCTTTATTCATTCATCTGTTGATGGACATTTTTTACATATCTGAAAAACACTAATTTATCTAGATTTTCAAGCTGGGTTGTACAAAGCAATCTCTTAAGATGTATTTAAATTAAATCTTTTGATGATTCTGTCTCCTGTGTGATTGTTAATTTTGTGTATTGGTTTCTCATCTTTTTGTTTCTATTTGATTTTATTAATGGTTTTCCTATTTTGTTATTTTTCTGCTTCTATTGGCTTTTCATTTTCTAATTTGTACAGTTTTGTTTTCACCTTTATTAAATAAGTACTTGTACTTTTCTCTGGTTTGTTTAGCCATTGTTTTTCTAGATTTTGAAGTGAGAGTTTAATTTATTCACTTTCTTTCATAATTTTTTATTGATACAATTATCTCAAGTAGTAACATTTTCACTGATTGTTTTAGCTGTATCCTCCAAATTCTAATGTTCAATTTTTATCACCTTTATTTTTTATTTTGACTTTGAAGAATGCATAGTGTGTTTTTCTTTCTGTATATAAGTGGAGAAATTTTTTATATCTTGTTATTTATTTCTAGATTTATTGCTGTTTACTGAAATAAATAAATAAATAAAATAGTGTTGTAAATTTGTTTTATTAGAGGGACTTGCTGAGGACTATAGCCCAGAAGACAGCCTCTCAGATAGCTTTGAGAAACTGCTTGGAAGAGGTAGGGGGAAGAAGCCAGCATTTTTATGATTTCAGCTGGGGATATAAGCACTCAAGTGTACATCTCAGTAAAAGATTACTGCTAGCCATGAGGATCAAATATCCTAGTTAAAGTTAATTATTTTAGTGTTTTTCTATGTATGGGAAGATGCAAGAATGCAGGTTCACAACAATTCTTCCTAAAGTATAACTACCTAAGCTTATTTTCCCAAAGCACAGAGTTCCTCATTCTGTCGTTTGCCCTGAATTCCTTTCAGGGTGTCCTGTAGGTCAGAGTGCAGCAGCCAATGACATTCTTTGTAGAACTGGATGGCAAGTGATATTCCTTATTTTACATTGTTCTACAGTCAAAAAAGCTCTTTGTGTTATTTCTACTTTTTCAATTTTGTGAGAATAAGATGTATTCTCATTAATGGGTTCAGTATGTGTATTTATCAGAATCATCATACTGACTTTGGGATTTAGGTCTTCAATAACTTTTTTTCTGTACTCCATCTACCTTTGAAGGAGTGACTTATGTTAAAATCCTCCTTTGTTAATGTATCTATCTCTCCAAATATCATCTGTTGCTTTTGCTTTACAAAATTTGTTAGGTTACTGTTTTATATATGTGTATATATCACACACACACATATATATACATATATAAATGTTAGGTTTATAAGTATACCTATATACTTCCTCTTCATTTTGAATTGTGGCCAAGCATTAAAAAATGTCCTTTGCATCTTTTAATTCTATTTCTCATTGACACAATCAGTTAATTTCATGAACTCTACTTTATTTTATTTGAATTTGTCTACTGTATTACTTTCCTCTCAGTTTCTTTCTAATTGCTTTTTATATGTGTCTCTCACATAAGCATCATATTAAATGCTGATTCTTGGACAGTATAAGACCTCTTGTCTCTTAATAGATTTGTTAATCTGCATGTATTTATCAACATGATTGATATTCTGGACTACATTCTGTCATATTCTATGTCATATTTGAATGTACATGTCTTGATACACACAGTTGTTTATCATGCAGTCTATTTTAGTTACTTCTGTTTCTTCTCTTTTTCTTACTTCCTCTTATCCCCCTCCTTTCTCTTTCCTCTTCTTCTTTTCCTTCTTTCTAATACTCTCCTCTACAAAGCAGAAGAGAGAATCATCATAAGTTCAGGTCTCAAAACAGGATTTATGATTAGAAAAAGTCAACTATTCTGTACTGTAACAGAGCATATCTATAGGCGGTGCATAGACCACCAGACAGGGCTGCTCTTACCACGGTCAGTGAAATCTTGCTATTGAGTAAGCCTGCGTCCCTTGGTGTTGCACTAGTCTTCAGTTCAGTTCAGACTCTCAGTCATGTCCAACTCTTTGCGACCCCATGAATCACAGCACGCCAGGCCTCCCTCTCTATCACCAACTCCCGGAGTTTACTCAAACCCATGTCCATCGAGTCCGTGATGCCATCCAGCCATCTCATCCTCTGTCTTCCCCTTCTCCTCCTGCCCCCAATCCCTCCCAGCATCAGGGTCTTTTCCAATGAGTCAACTCTTCACATGAGATGGCCAAAGTACTGGAGTTTCAGCTTCAGCATCAGTCCTTCCAATGAACACCCAGGACTGATCTCCTTTAGGATGGACTGGCTGGATCTCCTTGCAGTCCAAGAGACTCTCAAGAGTCTTCTCCAACACCACAGTTCAAAAGCATCAATTTTCGGCGCTCAGCTTTCTTCACAGTCAACTCTCACATCCATATATGACCACTGGAAAAACCATAGCCTTGACCAGATGGACCTTTGTTGGCAAAGTAATGTCTCTGCTTTTTAATGTGCTATGTAGATTGGTCATAACTTTCCTTGGAGTAAGCGTCTTTTAATTTCATGGCTGCAGTCACCATCTGCAGTGATTTTGGAGATTAGATCTAGTCAATTAAATGACTGCTTATTTAATTCCTTGAACATATTCCTGCAGTATCACAAAGGCACCACTCTGGAATTTAGGAAGCATGATTGATCTGTGGCTCACCTCTCCAGTCTCCTTAAAGCATTTCAAATTACCAGTCCTTTGTACTCCCAACTGCCTCTTTCAGCCTGAGGAAGAGCAATGTGCAGGGAAGTAGTTAGAATGACTTTTACAAAGGACTCCAATGCTATTGCCAAGAGGGAAGGGAGGTGAACATTAAAGTAACAAAACCCAAACAGTGATTTGTTACCATTTCAAAATGCTGCTGGATTTGCCATCACTGTGGCCCTGCAGTTTCATAGGCAAACACAAGCTTCTTTAAGAACAACCTTTGTGTCTGAACAGAAAACATTTTGTCTTTCCAGGCAGGAAACCTAAGGCAAGGCTTACCCAGAGATATATTTTCCATCATGTGGCCAGGACAATAAACATGGGGCTTTTGATCTGGGTGGCAATAGTGACAGAGCCTGAGTTCTAAAAGGAGAAAAATGGGAAACAAATCTGCCAGAGGTGAGTGTGTGTCCTCAGGTTATTTTTTCCTGTCTAGAGTTCACCAAGCAAAGCCAGAGAGATTTCAAATAAACATGTCTAAAGGAGTCATAAAAATCCTAACCAGTGTGATAGTTTAAATCCCAACGTCAAAACACAGAAATGCATGGCCTATATCACATGAAACTTCTTTGGCCCCAGGTTTATAAATTAAACTTCTTTCAAACTCTTATTTTTACAAGCATAAATTTATAAATACCCTTCCTCCCTACTACCATCTTCCTATTATAAATAACAGCAAAATTATCCTCTGGTTCTGCAGGTGGA
This sequence comes from Dama dama, assembly GCF_033118175.1. NCBI lineage: Eukaryota > Metazoa > Chordata > Mammalia > Artiodactyla > Cervidae > Dama > Dama dama. The sequence goes on along the minus strand of NC_083698.1, from coordinate 26,616,030 downwards.
ATAATTTTGTAATTAAGATGGAGACAAAACGTGTGCTAAAAGTGAACCTTTTTAATTTTCATTAGGACACAACTGCATGCCATTGTCACTGTATAAGTGTTCTTTTTATTTTAAACTGTTATCCTAGAAACCACTGAAATTCATTTTTTCACACGTTCCTCCATTTACAAATCAAAATGCCAAAGAGAAGCTCAGTTTATTTCAGCTCTGCTGGAAGAGGTTGCTGTTATTAGGAAATGTGAGTGGGTTGAAGTGGGGCTCCCTGAGGAGCTAACTTGGCAGAGTGGAGTTCCTGGCTCAACCTGATATTAAAAGTGAGTCATCAGTTTACCCACACAGCAGGGTCTTCACTTTGTACTTTTCAGTCTGAGCAACTCAGCAGCGGGTCCAAGGATCCAAAGTTAATTCCTATAATTAATAATCAAGTGAAAGAAACTCATCTCGTTTATTTTGAGAATAATTTAATTATTCATAAATTCCATACTTACTGACTGACAATAACACAAATAAAATCTCTATCAAGAAATTCAGTTTGTATATTCAGTGTGATTTATGTATTCTAAAGTCCAAAAGCATCTCTGTCCACATAAAAGTGATTTTCCCCCCTTTACGTCCATTAAGACATTTGAAGGGCAAAAGTTGCAGGCACCTCTATCCTGTGTTTTAGAAGAAAAAAATTTTGGAAGAAAAATTCAGCAATTGCTGTGTACTCATAAAAAGATACAAAATTAGAGCTATTATAATATTCTAGCTTTAATAGAAGAATGTAAAAATGATTTAAGATTAATCCTTCATCTTAAGAACTAATAGATGAATGCAATTTAATTTTTCTCTCATTTCATGTATTAATAAATGCAAGGTTTTATTCCTAATCTAAACTCAGTAAATTTCTAGTATATGTTTCAAGGCAGCCTCATGTTATTGGTGAAAGGATAGGAATATATTCTGCTCCTTAGAGAGTATCTGTTCAAGATGAAATTAAGTACATTATTTAAAAACTAATAGTGACAATTCTGTTAGAGGTTGGTGCAACGTAAGTGGCTGGTAGAATAAGCAAAATTGAGCACTTAAAGTTCTGTTCTTACACCATGTATACCTACAACCCTCACATCCATTCATCTATATATTTAATATCTATTTTCTTAGAATTAGCAAAATCCTTCTTAAATGAGACCTCATCTACATCTCCAGCCTTGGCTCTCACTATCAGTATGATGAACTCCAGTTACAGAAAGAATTTAATCCTGAGCAAGCATTCTCATATTGTGCTTCTTTGCATACACTGATTTACCTTCAGAAATACTTTCTTCCTCTTTTCTAACTGTTACACTGAAAACATCCTCTTTTCAAATCTTAAGTACCCACTAATTTGTTATTGTAGTCTTTTCTATGCCATGAACATTTACTGAGCGTGGCCCTGCCCATCAGAACAAGACCCAGTTTCCCCCACAGTTAGTCTCTCCCATCAGGAAGCTTCCATAAACCTCTGAACCTTATTCATCAGAGGGCTGCTGCTGCTAAGTTGCTTCAGTCCTGTCTGACTCTGTGTGACCCCACAGATGGCAGCCCACCAGGCTTCCCTGTCCCTGGGATTCTCCAGGCAAGAACACTGGAGTGGGTTGTCATTTCCTTCTCCAATGCTTGAAAGTGAAACGTGAAAGTGAAGTCGCTCAGTCGTGTCCGACTCTTAGTGACCCCATGGACTGCAGCCTACCAGGCTCCTCCATTCATGGGATTTTCCAGGCAAGAGTACTGGAGTGGGTTGCCATTTCCTTCTCCATTCATCAGAGGGCAGACAGAATGAAAGCCACAATCATAGAAAACTAACCAAACTGATCACATGGATCACAGCCTTGTCGTATTCAATGCAACTATGAGTCATGCCCTATAGGGCCACCCAAGATGGATGCATCATGGTGGAGAGTTCTGACAAAACGTGGTCCGTTGGAGAAGGGAATGGCAAACCACTTCAGTATTCTTGCCTTCTAAACCCCATGAACAGTATGAAAAGGCAAAATGATATGACACTGAAAGATGCATCCCCAGGTCAGTAGGTGCCCAATATGCTACTGGAGAAGAGTGGAGACATAACTCCAGAAAGAATGAAAAGACAGAGCCAAAACGAAAATAAGCCCAGTTGTGGATGTGACGGGTGATGGAAGTAAAGTCCAATACTGTAAAGAACAATATGGCATAGGAACCTGGAATGTTAGGTAGATGAATCAAGGATAATTGGATGTGGTCAAACAGGAGATGGCAAGAGTGAACATTAATATGTTAGGAATCAGTGAACTAAAAATGACTGCATAGAGCTTCTGTATACAGTCCATTTTAATTTAACTCAGATGACCATTATATCTACTACTGTGGGCAAGAATCCCTTAGAAGAAATGGAGTGACCCTCACAGACAAGAAAAGAGTCTGAAATGCAGTACTTGGATGCAATCTCAAAAATGACAAGATCAAGAATGATCTCTGTTCATTTCCAAGGCAAACCATTCAATATCATGGTAATCCAAGTCTATGCCCCAACCACTAATGCTGAAGAAGCTGAAGTTGAATGGTTCTATGATGACCTACAAGATATTCTAGAACTAACACCAAAAAAAGATATCATTTTCATCATAGTCAGCAAAAACAAGACCAGGAGCTGACTGTGGCTCAGATCATGAACTCCTTATTGCCAAATTCAGGCTTTAATTGAAGAAAGTAGGGAAAACTTCTAGACTTTCAGGAGCCATTATGGGAGATCCCATGCATGACAAGGTCATGAGGAGAAGACCTGAAACGCAAGGCTGTTCAGGCTACAAGGGACCCTCCAGGTTGACCCCGGCCTCTACCCAACCCTGTAGCCTCCCCCTCTTGCTGTTGTCCTTGTTCATCCTGTTGCGGATCTTTGCATTGCCTGCCGAGAGCTCTCCTGCTCGTCTTTCACTAAATAAAGACCAACATAGAACCCTAAGTAATAAATCTCCTGGACGCTGGTTCCCTATGAAGGGGCCAGGAATGAAGGAAACGTTTCAAGTAAAAACCCTTTTGCTGGCATTCTGGCTTGTTTGGCAGATGCGTACTAATGCACATGACTGCTCACAACACCTTAATCATAAACAGTATAAAGAACCTGATCACAAAAGGCCCTGATAGGTACAGAGCCCTTCGGGGGGTGAGGAAACCCTATTAGAGAACACAAAAAATATTATTCTAAAAGTGGTTATTGGATCAACGTTTGATTGCCGTTAATGTGCTGAGGTTGTGCAGTAAAAACTATTGTTAATATAGTTAAGGATTTAGAAAAATAAGAGTTTAGCCCTAGTGTGGAAACAATAAGATAATTGCTAATTTTAATCAAGAGTGCTAAAACAGAGGCTGCCTCATCAGAGTCAGAGAGTCTTTGTGTGCTAAACTTTTTAGATAAATAGCTGAGAACTTTTGCAAAACAGGCTGACATCTATGTTAACAGGATTGTATTTCTACTATGTTGCAACCTGCTGTACCATGAGATTGCAACTTTTCTGTTTTCTGCTAAACTCAAGGCAAAATAGAACAATAAAGAATAGACTAGGGAAAACAGTTTTGCCTTCACCTAGATCATAAAATGTTAATAGGCCCCAAGGCTAGAAGATAATGTACAAAGATCCACTATGAAAGAAGACTCTCATGAGCAAAGAAGTATGCAGAAAACACCCTGGTTTCCTGAAGGACAAAACTGACATAATGTTAAACTAAACTTTGTATGCTTATCTTTCACCTCCCCTTAGAAATGTACTAGCTTAGGGTATAAAAGCTACGGTGAAAAATAAAACGCTGCCAGACCCTGCTGCACACTCCAGTCTGGTCTCTTTCTCTTTCTCTCTCTTTCTCTCACTCACCGACGCCATTCATCCTGAGGGTACCCCTGGATCCTGCTGGGGCTGGACCCCAACACTAGAGCATTCAGATGTGACCTAAATTAAATCCCTTATGATTGTACAGTGGACGTGACAAATAGATTCAAGGGATTATATCTAATAGACAGAGTGCCTGAAGAATTATGGATGGAGCTTCATGAAACTGTACAGGAGGCAGGGATCAAGACCATCCCCAAGAAAAGAAATGCAAAAATGCAAAATGGTTGTCTGAGGAGGCCTTACAAATACCTGAGAAAAGAAGAGAAGCTAAAGGTAAAGGACAAAAGGAAAGATATACCCATTTGAATGCAGAGTTCCAAAGAATACAAGGAGAGATAAGAAAGACTTTCTCAGTGGTCAATGCAAAGAAATAGAGGAAAACAGAATGGGAAAGACTACAGATCTGTTTTAGAAAATTGGAGATATTAAGGGAACGTTTCATGCAAAGATGGGCACAATTAAGGACAGAAATCGTATGGACATAACAGTATCAGAAGATATTAAGAAGAGGTGGCAAGAATACACAGAAGAAATATGCAAAAAAGATCTTCATGACCCAGATAATCACAATGGTGTGATCACTCACCTAGAGACAAACATCCTGGAGTGCGAAGTCAAGTGGGCCTTAGGAAGCATCACAACTAACAAAACTAGTAGAGGTGATGGAATTCCAGTTGAACTATTTCAATTCCTAAAAGATGATGCTGTGAAAGTGCTGCACTCAATATGCCAGCAAATTTGTAAAACTTATCAGTGGCCACAGCACTGGAAAACATCGGTTTTCATTCCAATCCCAAAGAAAGGCAATGCTAAAGAACGTTCAAACTACTGCACAACTGCACTCATCTCACATGCTAATAAAGTAATGCTCAAAATTCTCCAAGCAAGGCTTCAAGAGTACATACACTGAGAACTTTTGAGATGTTCGAGCTGGATTTAGAAAAGACAGAGAAACCAGAGATCAAATTGCCAACATCCTCTGGATCATAGAAAAAGCAAGAAAGTTCCAGAAAAACATGTATTTCTGCTTTATTGACTACACCAAAGCCTGTAACTGTGTGGATCACAATAAACTGTGGAAAATTCTTAAAGAGATGAGAATACCAGACCACCTTACCTGCCTCCTGAGAAACCTGTATGCAGGTCAGGAAGTAACAGTTAGAACTGGACATGGAACAGACTGATTCCAAATAGGAAAAGGAGTCCATCAAGGTTGTATATTGTCACCCTGCTTATTTAACTTATATGCAGAGTATATCATGAGAAACGCTGGGCTGGATAAAGCACAAGCTGGAATCAAGACTGCAGGAAGAAATATCAATAACCTCAGATATGCAGATGACACCACCCTTATGGTAGAAAGCAAAGAGGAACTGAAGAACCTCTTGATGAAAGTGAAAGAGGAGAGTGAAAAACCTGGTTTAAAACTAAACATTCAAAAAACTCAGATCATGGCATCCAGTCCCATCACTTCATGGCAAATAGATTGGAAAACAATGGAAACAATGACAGACTTCATTTTCCTGTTCTCCAAAATCACTGCAAATGATGACTGCAGCCATGATATTAAAAGACGCTTAGTCCTTGGAAGAAAAGCATGACCAAACTAGACAGCATATTAAAAAGCAGAGCTATTACTTCGCCAACAAAGGTCCATTTAGTCAAAACTGTGGCTTTTCCAGTAGTCATGTATGGATGTGAGAGTTGTACTACAAAGAAAGCTGAGCGCCAAAGAATTCATGCTTTTGAACTGTGGTGTTGGAGAAGACTCTTGAGAGTCCCTTGGACTGCAAGGAGATCAAACCAGTCAATCCTAAAGGAAATCAACCCTGAATATTCATTGGAAGGACTGAAGTTGAAGCTGAAACTCCAATATGTTGGCCACCTGATGTGAAGAACTGACTCATTGGAAAATACCCTGATGCTGGGAAAGATTAAAGGCTGAAGAGAAGGGCACATCAGAAGCTGAAATGGCTGGATGGCATCATTTGCTCAATGGACATGAGTCTGAGTAAGCTCCAGGAGTTGGTGATGGAAGGGAAGCCTGGCGTGCTGCAGTCCATGGGGTTACAAAGGTCAGACATGACTGAGCGATTCAAAACTGAACTGATTTTATTACTTTTATTAAAGTATTAATCATCTTTACACTTAATGCAAAGAATAAACAACATGAAGAAAAATATTTTCTCATTAATATTCACAATAAAAATGGTCTGGTTGGTTCTGCAGACCTGGTTGTAATTGTACAACAGGGAGTATTTAATGGCTCAAGTGGATCAAGGTGTCATTTAATTCTGACTCACAGAATAGAATATCATCCATATTTGGTAACTAGACTAACTCTATGGGAGCGCTGATAGATAGAACCATTTTTGTGGTTATGTAAAAGTGCCAGGCCAACCCCTATCCCAAGCCCATCTGAATATTTAGTATTTTAACTAGACGTCTACAGAATCCTCTTATTGAATTGGACAGATTTTCAATTGATTTGTTTAAATTATCCTGGTAGACAATAATACACGCATAATATAATTTTATACATTTTTCAATACTTACCTATCTTTTTTTACACATTGCATTACTTATAAACTCTAGGATACTTTTTAAACTAGGGGCAATATTAGATAGCCTAAGCTTTCAGCACTTTAAAATATACGTAAATTTATATTTTTCTGGAAGCAATTCATTTTATTGTTATTATTAATTTTATTACATGTTATTTTCAGATATATTTAAAAATTTCTCTGAATCTAGACTGACTTAATTTTCTATCTTTTCTCCCATTTTCTTGTTTCATAGCCTAGTCTCTCTAAACAATGAGTCATTGTGATGTATTTTGATTTACAGTTAATTAATTTTCTCCTTGATCTTTATTAAATTCTTCTTCCATTTGCTCTAGTTTGTCCTGCTGTTTCCATTCTATCTTGAGTTAAATGTTTTTTTTTTTTTTTTTAATTTAGAGAAAATTATTTGTGTTTTAGATTTTAACTCTGATGAGAATGTTTCAGTAGTTCCTGCTGGAGATATACTGTATTCTAAAAGTCTTGATTCCCAAAATGTGACTCAACTGATTAATAATTTGTCCACAAAATTATGGAGAACAATAGCCTTTTTGGTTTGTTTTTGGTTTTCACTTTTTCACATTTTGAAGTGACCGAGAAGTGTCTACTTGTCATGCATAGTTTCATTTTTACTTTATTTAATTTTATTAATCAGATAAAGAAGTCTATAACAACCTCTGTATATTTTGATGTATCATCTATGGCCTGAAATAAAATCAGACATAAAAAGATTCTCTATTACTGGGAAAAAGGTAGACATTGTTTATAATGTATAACATACAGATGAATTTATAATACAAAATATATACAAATATGTATATGTGTACATGTACATATGCAATGTTATTTATTCTATTATACTGCCTGTATATTATATTACAACAGAAACACATACACTGTTGTCCCTCAGTATCCACAGTGGATTGGTCCCAGCACCTGCCACGGATACCAAAATCCATGGATGCTGAAATCCCATAGAGTACCCTTCAAATGCACAGTTCAGCATGCAAGGATTAAGGAACCCCCAGAAACTTCAATTTGCAGTGGCTGTATCTGCAGATTCAGAAACCTGTGAATACAGACAGCCAGTTGTATGTTTGTGGAAAAAAAAATGGTATATGAGTGAACTGGTGCAGTTCAAACCTGCATTGCCCAAGGGTCAACTGTGCGCTACAGTTAGGAGCAACACTCATTGCCTTTTTCTGTTAAAAACAAGTCCTCTGGATTTAAACTGCCTGACTTTTGATCTCCAACTTGATTTTTATCAGTAGCATTACTCTGGATAAACTACATGATCTTAGTAAGCCTCAGTTATTACTAGAGTTTTCTGAGTAACAAGTAGATTAAATTATGTAAAGGATTTCACTTACTGCCTGATATATAGAATTTCCCAGGTGGCACTAGTGGTAAAGAACCTGCCTGTCAATGCAAGAGACATAAGAGACATGGGATCAATCCCAGGGTCTGGAAGATACCCTGGAGGAGGGCATGACAATCCTCTCCAGGATTCTTGCCTGGAGAATCCCATGGACAGAGGAGTCTGGCGGGTTACTCTGAGTCCATGGGGTCACAAAGAGTCAGACATGACTGAGCAGCTAAACACAAACACACACGCCTGATATATAAAAGATCAGTACTTTGGCCACCTGATGCAAAGAGCTGACTCATTAGAAAAGACCCTGATGCTGGGAAAGATTGAAGGCAGGAGGAGAAGGGGACAACAGAGGATGAGATGGTTGGATGGCATCACCGACTCAATGCATATGCATTTAAGCAAGCTCTGGGAGATGGCGAAGGACACAGAAGCCTGGCAATCTGCAATCCATGGGGTCACAAACAGTCACACACATCTGTACAACTGACCTGTCCAAGTTGAAGAGAGATGAGTTTTAATTATCCTAAGGTGACACCAAGCATGCATTTTAAATTGTATTTAAAAGCACATTAAACCTGAGAGGCTAAAGGATTTAAATTCTGATATATTGAGGCTTTGACAATTATATTGCTCAAGTTTTAGAATATTTTCCCTTGAACAAATATATATGATATTCTAAAGATACATTAGGTATAGAAAATGCCTAAAAATTGCAAAATGTTAATACATAGCCACCTAAGGTTCAATGGACAAGTTAATATCTAGAATTTTATATAACTTGAAACTCTTTGCTTCAATAACAAAAGGAATTAGAAAACATATTCTGAATATTTTGACTTTTGGTTTTTACATCTTACATAGATATTTAACCAGCATCAAAAAGTAAGAATTTCTATTAATTTTTGTTTTTCTAGTTTAATTAAGCCACACCAGAACCTATGGGCAAAAAGACAGATTTCTGATTGAATTTCTAGGTCCCATGTGACAGTGTGTTTCAGGAAACAACACAGTACTCTGTAGAGCTCCTGGCATGACTTCAGTAAAGGTCAAAGAAGTTAAGTGTTCCAGCAGTGAGTCCAACATTTAGTAGCCTTCAAAGGACTTTACTAGGGTTTATCCTGTACATTACAACACAGACTATCAAAGGCATTCCTTGAAAATGTTCTGCAGTGAATTTTGACTACCTTTCCATGCTAGTCAGTGCTAAACATTAGATTGCTATATCCTCTGAAATAAAAATGGATAAATTCATAAATGCTAGCAAAATAACTCTCTTACTCTGCAGCTACACAAGTTTAATCCAAAAAAAGAACAAGAAGTTTATTTAATTCATCCTAGTTTTCTTATATCTTTTTGAATTTATTTATCTTAATTTACTGAACTACAGTAGACTTACAGATAAATGCACTTATCACAAGTATATGACTTGATACATTTTTAATAAACTGTGCACACCCATATAACATTTTCAGGAGCCCAAAGTTCTTATATGCTCCTTCCTGTTTGGATTTACTGCTCAAAGAATATCCACTATATACAATTCTACCTAGACCAGATAGTTTTGCTTTATAATTTTTTTAATTTTATGTAAATAGAATCATATGGTATGTGGTCTTTGGGCCTCATTCGTTGCCTCTCTCTCATTTGTGAGATTCAGCATATTTTCCATGTGTGTGCATGCTCACTCAGTTGTTCCAACTCTTTGCAACTTTATAGACTGTACCCCACCAGGCTTCTCTGTCCATGGGATTTCCCAGATAAGAATACTGTAGCGGGTTGCCATTTCCTCCTTCAGGGGAATCTTCCTGACCCAATGACTGAATATGTGTCTCCTGTACTGCAGGCAGATATCTTAATAGGATGCTAATCCATTTGCTTTACTTTTTTAAAACTTAGATTTCCAGAACTATTTTCAAATGGCTCCTATAGAGATGAAGAATGGACTAATGGTCCAAACTTCACAATTTATCACATATTGCTTCTGTTTCTACAAGATGGCCCATTTTCTTGAAGTAGGGCTCAGCCACAAATTAACCTGGTTGAGGATGATTGTTATCAACAGTTTTAAGCTTCTGTATTTTCTTTATAAGGAGCTACTCTAGTTGTCCAGTGATTAAGACTCCACACTTCCATTGCCAGGAGTGCAGGTTTGATCCCTGATAGGGGAACCAAGATCCCACATATGGTGAGGTATGGTCCAAAAAAAAAATGGTGGGTTATTTTTCTATAAATAAATATTTGTCAGAGCTTTCTGGGATGTGACACCAATTTATCTAATATTTGGCCAAGACAGAGAGAACTGGCTTCTGATAACAAGGGAGACTGAGGGATTAAACTAGTCAGCCCTAAGCTAAGGAAATATGATGATGTCTCTCATAAGGCATCCTTCATAGTCTTAAGAAATCAAAGATGATGCAAAGAGATGAAAAGATGTACTACTTCTTGGTTTGAAATGTACTATTTCTTGACAATCAATATTGTCAAAATGACTATACAACCCAAGGAAATTACAGATACAATGCAATGCCTATCAAGTTGCCAATGGCACTTTTCACAGAATTAGAACAAAAACATTTTTAGAGACCCCAAATAGCCAAAGCAATCCTGAGAAAGGAAAAAGGAAATGGAGGTATCAGGCTCACTTCAGACTACACTACAAACCAATAGTAGTCAAAAGAGTATGGCACTGGCACAAAAAAAAGATACACAGATCAATGGAACAGGATAGACAGACCAGAAATAAATCCATGCACCTATGGTCAACTAATGACAAATGAGGCAAGAATATACAATGGAGAAAAGACAGATTCTTCAATAACTGGTGCTAGGAAAACTAGACAGCTGCATGTAAAAGAATGAAATTAGAACATTCTCTAAGATCATGTACAAAAATAAACTCAAAATGGATCAAATACTTAAATGTAAGTCTGGACACTATAAAACTCTTAGAGGAAAAACAAACCAGAACATTCTTTGACATAAACCTCAGCCACATCTTTTTGGATCCACCTCTCAGAGTAACAAAAATAAAAACAAATGTAAACAAATGGGACCTAATCAAACTTAAAAGCCTTTGCACAGCTAAGGAAAGCATAAATGAAATGAAAAGACAACTTAGAATGGGAAAAATTATCTGCAAACAAAGTGACTGACAAGGGCTAATCTCCAAAACATACAAACAACACATGCAGCTCTATGTCAAATAAAGCAAATAGCCCAACCAAAAAATGGGCAGAAGATCTAAATAGACATTTCTACAAAGACGACATATAAATGGCTAAAAATAGATGAAAAGATGCTTAACATCACCAATCATCAGAAAAATGTAAATCAAAACTACAGTGAGTTATCACATCACACAGGTCAGAATGGCCACCATCAAAAAGTCTACAAACAATAAATGTTGGAAAGGGTGTGGAGAAAAGGAAACATTTCTACACTGTTGCTGAAAATGTAAATTGGTACAACCATTATAGAGAACAGTATGGAGGTTCATTAAAAAGCTAAAAATAAAACTATCATATGATCCTGCAATTCCACTGCTGGGCATGTATCCAGTTCAGTTCAGTTCAGTTAGTCTCTTAGTCATGTCCAACTCTTTGTGACCCCATGAATCACAGCATGCCAGGCCTCCCTGTCCATCACCAACTCCTGGAGTCTACCCAAACCCATGTCCATCGAGTCGGTGATGCCATCCAGCCATCTCATCCTCAGTCATCCCCTTCTCCTCCTGCCCTCAATCCTTCCCAGCATTAGGGTTGAGTCAACTCTTCACATGAGGTGGCCAAAGGATTGGAGTTTCAGTTTCAGCATCAGTCCTTCCAATGAACACCCAGGACTGATCTCGCTTAGAATGGACTGGGTGGATATCCTTGCAGTCCAAGGGACTCTCAAGAGTCTTCTCCAACACCACAGTTCAAAAGCATCAATTCTTCTGTGCTCAGCTTTCTTCACCATCAAACTCTTACATCCATACATGACTACTAGAAAAACCATAGACTTGACTAGATGGACCTTTGTTGGCAAAGTAATGTCTCTGCTTTTAAATATGCTATCTAGGTTGATCATAGTTTTCCTTCCAATGAGTAAGCGTCTTTTAATTTCATGGCTGCAATCACCATCTGCTGTGATTTTGGAGCCCCCCAAAATAAAGTCTGACACTGTTTCCACTGTTTCCCCATCTATTTGCCATGAAGTGGTGGGACCGGATGCCATGATCTTCATTTTCTGAATGTTGAGGTTTAAGCCAACTTTTTCATCCTCCTCTTTCACTTTCATCAAGAGGCTCTTTAAGTCTTCTTCACTTTCTGCCATAAGGGGTGTCATCTGCATATCTGAGGTTATTGATATTTGTCCCAGCAATCTTGATTCCAGCTTGTGCTTCTCCCAGCACAGCATTTCTCATGTTGTGCTCTGCATTTAAGTTAAATAAGCAGGGTGACAATATACAGCTTTGACGTACTCCTTTTCCTATTTGGAACCAGTCTGTTGTTCCATTTCCAGTCCTAACTGTTGCTTCCTGACCTGCATACAGGTTTCTCAAGAAGGAGGTCAGGTGGTCTGGTATTCCCATCTCTTTCAGAATTTTCCACAGTTTATTGTGATCCACACAGTCAAAGGCTTTGGCATAGTCAATAAAGCAGAAATTGATGTTTTTCTGGAACTCTCTTGGTTTTTTGATGATCCAGCAGATGGCAATTTTATCTCTTGTTCCTCTGCCTTTTCTAAATCCAGCTTGAACATCTGGAAGTTCACAGTTCACGTACTGCTGAAGCCTGGCTTGGAGAATTTTGAGCATTACTTTATCAGCGTGTGCAATGAGTGCAATTGTGCAGTAGTTTGAGCATTCTTTGGCATTGCCTTTCTTTGGGACTGGAATGAAAATTGACCTTTTCCAGTCCTGTGGCCACTGCTGAGTTTTCCAAATTTGCTGGCATACTGAGTGCAGCATGTTCATAGCATCATCTTTCAGGATTTGAAATAGCACAACTGGAATTCCATCACCTCCACTAGCTTTGTTCACAGTGATGCTTTCTAAGGCCCACCTGACTTCACATTCCAGGATGTCTGGCTCTAGGTGAGTGATCACACCATCGTGATTATCTGTATCGTGATCTTTTCTGTACAGTTCTTCTGTGTATTCTTGCCACCTCTTCTTAATATCTTCTGCTTCTGTTAGGTCCATACCATTTCTGTCCTTTATTGAGCCCATCTTTGCATGAAATGTTCCCTTGGTATCTCTAATTTTCTTGAAGAGATCTCTAGTCTTTCCCATTCTGTTGTTTTCCTCTATTTCTTTGTATTAATCACTGAGGAAGATTTTTTCATCTCTCCTTGCTATTCTTTGGAACTCTGCATTCAAATGGGAATATCTTTCCTTTTCTCCTTTGCTTTTCACTTCTCTTCTTTTCACAGCTATTTGCAAGGCCGCCTCAGACAACCATTTTGCTTTTTTGCATTTCTTTTCCATGGGGATGGTCTTAATCCCTGTCTCCTGTACAGTGTCACGAACCTCGGTCCATAGTTGATCAGGCACTCTGTCTATCAGATCTAGTCCCTTAAATCTATTTCTCACTTCCACTGTATAATCATAAGGGATTTGATTTAGGTCATACCTGAATGGTCTAGTGGTTTTCCCTACTTTCTTCAATTGAAGTCTGAATTTGGCAATACCCGGGGTTCATGATCTGAGCCACAGTCAGCTCCAGAGAAAACCATAATTAGAAAAGATACATGCACCCCAATCTTCATTGCAGCACTATTTACAATAGCCAAAATATGGAAGCAACCTAAATGTCCATCAACAGAGGAATGGATAAAGAAGATGCAGTACATATATAAAATGGAATATTAGTCTTAAAAAAGAACAAAATAATGCCATCTGCAGCAATATGGATGGACTCAGAGATTATCACCTGAAGTGAAGTATATCAAAGAAAGACAATCATATGATATCAGTCATATGAGGAATCTAATTTTTTAAAATGATATAAAGAAACCTATTTACAGAACTAAAGAAGACTCTCAGATTTCAAAAGCAAACTTAGGGTTACCAAAGAGGAATCATGGAAAGGAGGTATAAATACATGCACTATTACATGTAAAATAGATAAACCAACAAGTACCCACTGTGTAGTACATTGAATTCTATTCAATGTTCTGTAATAACATATAGGAAAAGAGTCTGAAAGAGAGTCAGAGTATGTAAATGTGAACTGAACCACTAAGCTGCACACCTGAAACTAATGCAATATGTTAAATCAACTACACTCTAATAACATTACAAAAAAAAAGAATTCTCATAGTCTTAAGTAAATTAGATGTTGTTGCAATTAATTTTAAATTATCTATTGTGATCCCTAAATTCAATCCCTTAAAATGTGCTGGGGAGTGGCCTGATTGTATATCCTGCATTCTGGTTTCTATTTCCATTCCAGTGCTCCCATTTCAAAGTAGCTACTTAGAGCTCTGTTTCTATTCTCAACACCACACATACATTTCTCATATTCATACGTATATTTCAGCTACTTGCTGCCTGTTCTAATTATGAAGGAAAACATGTACAACTCTTATCCTACTAGTTTCATCTACTGGGCCCTAAAACCTTGTCTCCCTAACCACCAACAATCCCACACACCCTCATTCATAAAATTAAATATCACCCCTGCATCACCTCCTCCATGAATCAAAGGAGAATATTTGGAATTTTTCACTTTAGGCAAAATGGTTTGGTTTCTGTGTTAGAGTTGAAAAATTTCACACTTAGCCTAGTTTTACATATCAGCAAACCCTGATGCTAACTAACAATGAAAACAATAATATTATTACTAATGATAAATTAGCTTTGGATTGAGTTTACAAAATTTCCTGAAAATAGCTATGGGAATAAGCAATTTGAATTTAATGAAAGCTCTGTGGTCATGCTGTGGTGGAATTTGTTCAAGCTTATTTTTTGGAACTATCTAGACACACAGGTAAAAAATAAATCATATTTATTTTTTATAAATAAAACATCCTTGTATTATCAAAAATATTGATCAATAAAGTAAAAAATAAACTCAATTTTAAACAGGAAAAAGTAATTTTCAAACACTTTAAGTCTAGTTTTTTCTTGCTACAGGCCAATATTTTAATATTCATTTAATTGCTTACAAGTTTCAAAGATACAACTGATATTCAGCTTACTTTGTTATGTATGTTCGTAACACATTTGATCAATTAATAATAAACTGAAAGTCAAAATTCTAATTAATTTAAATTACTCTTGTCATATTAAAAAATTTATTATGTTAGACCAGGCTATAAGAAGTGTAAGAATTTCAAATTGAAGGTCTTCTGTGTTAAGTATACTATTATTTTAAAGTGATTTCAAATTCAAATTAGAACAGATGACATTTATTTTGAGAAGCTGACAATTTCAAATCAGTTAAGTGAAAAACAGAAGTATTCTCATCTATTTGAGAATAACTAGAAGATTCTGAATGGTGGTGAATTTAGTCACGTCCTACTCTTGTGACCAATGGACCATAGCACACCAGGCTCCTCTGTCCATGGTATTTTCCAGGCAAGAATACTGGAGTGGTTTGCCATTCCCTGCTTCAGGGGATCTTCCCAACCCAGAGGGATTGCACCCAGGTCTCCTGGACTGCAGGCAGATTTTTGACCGACTGAGCTACCAGGGAAACTTCTGAATATTTCTGGTGTTTTCTGATCTAAACTTACTCTTACCCCTAAAAGAAAGCTGTGTGAGCTTAGGTGTGATTAGCTATTGTTTTGAGTCAGGAATGTGCGGCTTCCAAAATCCCCAAGTGAAAGTGAAAAGTGAGTGTCTGTCACTCAGTAGCATCCAACTGTTTGCGACCCCATGGAATGTAGCCCACTAGGCTCCTCTGTCCATGGAATTCTCCATGCAAGAATACCGTAGTGGGTAGCTATTCCATTCTCCAGGGGATCTCCCCAACCCAGGGATAGAACCCAGGCTTCCTGCATTGCAGGCAGATTCTTTACCATCTGAGTCACCAGGGAAGCCTTTTTTTTTTTTTTCCAATCTACAGATATTGATGCATGATGCACACTGACTCGTCAGCATGTAGGGTCAGCATCCAACGTACTGGGTTCAATAGCACAGGATCAAAAGGAAGCACCAGTACTCCCTGCTCTTCACCTTAAAGTTGATGAGAATCTAGAATACCTCTCGAATTCTGGCTACATTATTATAGTATATATTTATTATCAAGGTAAAGGCTGAATGATGGCTTAAAACTCAGAATGTTCTAATGAAACTACAAACAACTAGCTGCGTGAGAGTGCACAGATAATGTCCAATTGATCTTTGGAATCTAAAGTATCCATGAAATGTTGGACATCATGCCAAGACGTGGTATATTGCCACTATAGAGACACTAAAGCAGAAATAGAAATCTTTGCTCTGGGAGGTGGGAAGGGGAAATGTATATCATCTCAAAATCCACTCTACTTCAGGGAATGCCATAATCATTCCCATATGCAAGGTACATGCATGCAAACTAAAAATGCTAAAGCACGAAAGGACTCTGGGTGAACAAGTCCCAAGTGAGAGGTGGTTCTAGCAGAAGAGCTGAGAACCTGGAGACTCTGGGTGCTCTTTGAATTCTCTCTCAGAACAATTAAAAGTTTAAGTACCTACTTTCCCCTCTCTCCAAACCAAACAAAAACAAAAAACTTTTACTATCAAGGTCCCAATTGCTATCAGATGCTAGTAATTGTTATGATAAATGTATTACAAGATAAATCCTTTCATTCATTTTAAAAACTTTAAGAATTAAATGTTTATTCATAATTTTTATTCATGTCATTATATCACACTGTATCATAATTTTAGCTTATTCTATATGCCATGCCACTCAAGTTGACTGTTTTAGCCCTGCTTTCTCTATGCTGTTCTTAGATGACCTACTGGCAGAGGTAATGAGGGGAAATCCATTAGCTGCCTGTGTGGAAGATGGCTGCTGCTTTCTTTGTATAAGGTTGGTGCAAAAGTAATTGCGGTTTTTGCATTTGTTGAACTTTGCTGTTTGATATTGGAATACTTAATTAAATGTAGTTATGTTATACCTTATTTTAATGTGCACGTCTCACTTTATGATTTTTTGCTAATGCATTATTACTTGCTGTTTACTTGATACTTATTTTAGACTATAGAAATGATGTTAGATAAAAAGCAAATTTGAGCAATTTTTAAATTAGAGTTCAAAATGGGTCATGGAGCAGCAGAGACAACTTGCAACATCAACAACACATTTGGCCCATGCACTGTTAAAGAACATACAGTGCAGTGGTGATTCTCAAAGTTTTACAAAGGAGCCTCTAAGATGAGGAGCATAGTAGCCAGTCATCGGAAGTTGACAACAGCCAACTGAGATGATCATTGAAGCTGATCCTCTTACAACTATATGAGAAGTTGTTGAAGAACTCAACATCAACAATTTTATAGTTGTTCAGAATGTGAAGCAAATTGGAAAGGTATAAAAGCTTGATAAGGGGGTGCCTCATGAGCTGACCGCAAATCAAAACAATTGTTATTTTGAAGTGTCTTATCGTATGCAACAAAAAGGAATCATTTCTTGATTGGACTGTGACATGTGACAAAAAATAGATTTTTATCCAACAATCAGAGACAACCACCTCAGCGGCTGCATCAGGAAGAAGCTCCAAAGCACTTTCCAAAGTCAAACTTGTACCAGAAAAGGTTATGGTCACTATTTGGTGGTCTACTGTCCATTTGATCCACTATAGCTTTCTGAATCCTGGCAAAATCATTACATCTGAGAAGAATGCTCAGCAAATTGATGAGATGCACTGAAAACTGTAAAGCCTGCAGCCAGAACTGGTCAACAGAAAGAACCCAATTTTTCTCCAGGACAAGGCCTGACTGCACGTCATGCAACCAATGCTTCAAACGTTTAAAAAAAAAAAAATTGAGCTATGAAGTTTTGTCTCATCTGCCATATTCACCTGACTTCTCACAAACCAACTACCACTTCAAGCATCTCGACAACTTTTTGCAGGGAAAAAGCTTCCATAATCAGCAGGAGGCAGAAAATGCTTTCCAAGAGTTCATCGAATCCCAAGGCATGGACTTTTATGCTGCAAAGAAACAAACTTATTTATTGTTGGTAAAACTGTGTTGACTGTAATGGTTCATATTTTGATTAATGAAGATGTTTTTGCACCTAGGTATAATGATTTACAGTTCAGAGCCCAAAACTGCAATTACTTTTGTACCAACCTAATAAGATGCCTACCCTCACCTGACTGACTTCTTGACAGGGAAATATTAAAACCCACTGTTTTAATGCAGTTAAAATACATTTTGAAATAATTTTGACTTGGAATGTTTACATGCTTCAGTTTTCTTTTAACACTTCAGGTGAGCATATTAGAAGCATAAACACTTCTGTGCAGTTATATGAGGAAACAAACTGTAACGTCTGATAAAACAGCAGCAAAAGTAGGTTTAAAATAGAAGCATGATGTCTACATATTTTCTAACATTGTCTTTTAGATGAAGTCACACAAATATAATCTTCACACTCTACTGCAAGTTTTGTGGTTAATTTTGATATGATTTGTGTTTAAAGTACAACAATTTTCGGATCTTGACTTCCCTCTCACATTTATATAAAGAGAAGCACTACCTTAAATACTATAACAGATTTCCAATTGGTTGTTCTGAAAGATCATTCCTACTACCACTGGTTATGCTCATTATCTGTCTTTTTCAGAAATATCTTCCTGTCAATAATATATAAAAAATAAAATAAAACAAAGGGCATAGAAAATAATCCAATCCAATACGATGGAAGTTTAATAGCCCTGTGAAGTCCTGTCACTGATATTAGAATACAGTTTTACTGCTATGTAAACATAAACCCACACTTAAGAAGTTTTTCTGGTTAGCAGGATGTGTGTTATTTAAGCTGGTGGCTAGAGGGAGCCCTTTTTTCTCAGAAGCAATTATTTAAAGGAGAAATTGAACTCTACACTTAAAAAAATTGAACTGACTTTTTAAAACATAACAGCATTACTGAAGTACAATGAATAGCTGGCATTTGATTTAAAATGTGTGTTCCTGTTTTTGTTTTCCTTTTGCATAAGAAGAATGGATAAAGGCAAATCAAGCCAAGTTTAATGTTGGGCAAGGAGCCAAGTTCTGCTGCAGCCAATAGCTCAGATTTATTGTTTAGAAGTTGCTAGCAGTTTATGTGAGCCTGAAGACTCACATGAAGAGCACATAGTTTCATTTTGGAGAAAGGGCGAAGTGGAAGGAGATGAGCCATTCCGTTTAGAAGGACAAGGGATCTCCTTGCATGGCTGGAGAATACATGTATTTTTAGACTTGCCAGGCAAATCCTGCCTCTGGCTGGAGAGGCAGCACCTCAGAGTGGGGCTGTCACCTGCCACCCCCTCCCTTCCTGGCTTTCCCTCCAGGGCTGTGTGGGAAAGTCGAAGGCACATGTGAAAGAGAAACAGTTACAAAAAGGGATGAGGAGGGAAAAAAGCTTATCCTCTCACCAATTAGTTTGCTTACTTTTGCCTTTTCTGTCTCAGACCACCGGGTGCCTGGAATTAATATCTGGACGGCCAAATCCACTTCAACTCAGCCACAGTTCTGGCAACCTGAGTTTCTGCTGTGTGGTTTGGTGTGTCTTTGGCCTCCTCCGTCTGCTGGTCAGGTAGTTAGTTCTCTTTAACCATGAAATTTGTGGGCTAGATTCCTAAGCCTTCTCCTTACTCTTTCCATAGCATAGAAATTGGAGCATTAATATTTATTTAAAAATCAGAATCTTGAGTGTTGGGGAAAAAAATTCATGGAGCTTAAGATGCCCTAGCTCTGAATGTATATGCTTGGGAGACTGATTTCTTGGGACCTTTGCCAGAGGAGAGTTTGACTTAATTATAAAAAGCCATTGGTGTCTTTGAGCCCATCCATGGTAGGAACTTTTAACTCTGAGTCCAGAGGCCCTGACCACACACTAGGCCTTCTATTAACCTGAGGTAGGCTGCAAGGGTGTGGTCTGTACTTTGCAGACTCCAGTGCCCGGGTTAGAAAAACAGGCGGCAGCTTTCTTAGAACATTACAGTCATTTTAAAATTTACTCTTGCCTAACGTGAAAGGCAAATATTTTATTATTTTTTTATGCTGCACATTTCAAATATTAACCAAGACACTAACATGTAGAAAAGGTACACTTTATTTGTAGCAAAAGGAGAGTAAGTTTAATCTCAGCTTCTAATTTTTACTCAGGGATCTCAAAGTCCCACCAGTAATAACCTAATGAAGCATCTCACTGATTTTCACAATGTGGCTCTTGGATAACTGGAACCCGTGAAGGTGTTCCAGGTGGTCTGGGACAAGCCCAGAATGCAAGTTATACACATGCAACAACGTATTTTTATAAATGTATTTTCCACTGCAGATCTGAGTCTGTGCTGGAGAGCATGAAAATGAAGATTTAAAAAAAAAAAATCTAACCACAATAATGATTACAGAGCCAAGCAAAAACACCACAAAATGGTACTGAGAGCTTTGGGATATCAAAGAAAGTAATACACTTGAGTAGGTGGTCCACAGGGCCTTATGCCCTGCCTAAGTGGTCTGTGGAAACTGGTGTAGAGTGGCACAACCACTATAATCTCCCTAAAGTCTCTTGCAGGTGACTGTTTATCTTAGGGAAAGTGCCAGATTTTTCCCAGCATGGGGAGTTTTTCTATACTTTTACTATATGCTTTTATGATTGATTAAGAATTCAGTGCACATGATACTCAAAATTTATCTCAAAAGTCTTCTAAACTTAGAATGCAAAGTGAAATGTTTTGAGTGAGGGGAAATCCACAGATATATGTAGACTTCAATATAATTTGCAACCCTATGTTTATTATGTACACAGTCATATTAATTTTGAAAATAATTTTGAAAGGTATCTTGGTGCACCATGGTAGTGCTCAACATACTGTAGCTATTGATTTTTAGTAGATATTTTTGGAGGATTCGTGTTCTATCAGATCAAAGGCAAGTTTGTATCAAATACTCCATATTTGTTGGGTAGGTGAAGAGTTGGGGAGGGGAGGGGTAGAGAAATATGTGTGGGATACCTACTATTTTATAAACACAATGTTAGTAGCTTTACAAGAATTATCTCATTCATATCTCTTAATATTCTTTAGAATAGGTATTATTATTTTCATTAAATAGATTTAGAAACAGAAGCTCAAAGAGTATCTGAATGATCTGTCAAAAATCACACATCTGTAGAGGTACAGGGCAAACCTGAAACCCTACTATAATGTAATCAAAGCTATTTCCATTATATCTTTCTTTAACCTGCCATCCTAAGCTTTTTCAGAAATTTTGAGTTGACTCTTGTCAATAATATTATTATACAAACAGTACAGACTATGCTCTAACCACCAATACTGTATAGAATTTGATTGTCAGACTTATTTCTAGTCCTCTCTTTATTAAAATTCATGGAGCACACATGTAACTGAAAGTCTGATCCACAAGACATCTTTTACTTCACTGGTAATGACCTGTGTAATAGATTCAGGGTTAGTTTGTCATTTGGGGTTCCTTAAGAGTTTTGGGAGTTGGTTAAAGAGAGGGTCCTCTCTGGGTCTCTTGTCCCCTGAAATTCTTGCTAACTGTGCCAAGAATACAAGGCTCTGGCTACTCTTTTTGTGCGTAATGTCTCAGGGTTGTGTTATGCGATTGAGAGAGAAAACCTTGAAAGATGAATTAGTGTCTCTCCACTAAACAAAAGACAGTCTTTCCTGATGCTTCCTATAAAAGTGGATTCCTAAAGCTTAGAATTTCTCATTGAAAGTAAAATTCACTGCATATGAGCATCCATCTAGACCATATACTACTGTCCTCAAGGGATCTGGGGGAAGAGCACCTGTGGCAGGAAGAACTGTGTTGCCAATGAGATTCTACTCCTGGGGCTTCCCTGGCAGTCCAGGGGTTACGACTCCACACATTCAATACAAGGGGTAAGGGTTCAATCCCTGGTTGGGGAAATAAGATTCCATATGCTGGTGATACCACCAAAAGAAAAAAAAAAAAAAGGAAGAGAGATTCTACTCCTAATCCCTGGGACTGTGACTATGATGAGCTACAATACTGAATATGTTACCTTACACACACACAGAGGAGTTTGGTGAGATAATTAAGGTTACTAAATGTTTGACTTTAAAATAGGAAGATTATACTGAATTATCAGTGTGAGCGCAATGTATTCCTATCAGTCCTTACAGGCAGAGGCAGAAGAGGTGATCATAAAGATACAACAAAGAGAAAATCAAAGAGATTCAGAGAGGGAGAAATATCTGCTGTGCCATTATTCAGCTTGAAAATGGAGGGTCCCACAAGCCAATGAATACAAGTGACCTCGGGAAACTGAGAGAAACCCTCGGGAACTGCCACCAAAGAAACAGGGGTCTCAGTCCTAGAATCCCATGGATTTGAATTGAATTCTGACATCAAGCAGCTAAATGTGCCTGTGATCAGATTCTCCCTTCCCCATAACTTCCACAGACATCTTGATTCTAGTCTTGTGAGACCTTAAGCAGACTACCTGTCAGTAAGGCTGAATTTTGCCCTACACAACTATGAAGCAGTGAGTATGGTTTTAAGCTGCTGAGTTTGTGGTGATTTAAATAAAAGTCAAGACTCACTGGTGCCGAGAATTAGTAAATATTAGTGATAATGCCCCTGTTCAGCTGATAGAGGCTACAAGGCATAAAGAAGAGTATCAGAGTGAAGAAGATCTGGATTCCAATCAGTCCTCCAACACTTAATAGTTGTGTGATCTTAGAGGATTTAACTGATCTTTCTGAGCTTTTTTTTAAATGACTGATATTATAAATTAACTGTGAACACTACATAAAACTATAAATACATAATGTTTGCACAGTATCTGACAGATTGCAAGGTATCCCCTCCATCACTTCTTGTACCTTGTCCATATACCTCCAAGATGATGGTTTAATGGCCAAGGCATAAAAAAATCAGTTAACTTTCTGAACTAAAAATAAGAGATCCCTCAAGAAAATACCTTGTTTCTCAAATGGATGATTCAGTGTTTACATTAACAATTTTTCAGAGAAAATGCACACACACACACACACACACACACACACACACACACACTCGCATGCATATTGCTCCAATAGCTAATCTGATAAAACCGCAAATAAAGACTGCTAGCCTATTCTTAGCTAATTTTCACAGGAAGACTTTTTAGTGCCACAGGTGCACAGATGATTTTCAGGTATTCTTATTCTTCTCACTTTCTTTACATCCTTTCAGTGTTCTGCTCACCTACTCTTGTTGCCCATGAGAAGTCACAGCAAGCAGAGATAGCCTTTCCTCTTGCTCTTTTCAGAACTTCTGTGTTAACTGCAAATATTCCCTCAGAATTGCCAGACAAAACCCATGACCGCTACCTGCAGTAGCTTTGGGCTCATTGAAGCCTAAGCGAAATCACTGAGGAGACGTCTAGAATAAGCATTCCTTAGAAGATACAGAGCACTTCCCAGGTGGCTCAGTGGTAAAGAATCTGCCTGCCAATACCGGAGACACAGGAAATGTGGGTTCGATCCCTGGGTCAGAAAGATCCTCTGATGAAGGGAATGGCAACCAGTCCAGTATTCTTGCCTGGAGAATCCCATGGGCAGAGCAGCCTGGTGGGCTACAGTCCATGGGGTCACAGAGTGGGACCGAACACAACTGAACAGACAAACACACATGCAGAAGACACTGACCAGAGAAAGTTTGGCTTTGTCACACCTTCAGTCAACAAAAATTTACACAATAAGAAAGCAACTTAGAGTCGAGCTGACAGCATCCATTTTACAGCTGAGGAAACCATAATGCACCAAGACTAAGGATACAGTATTCGTGGCCACAACAAGACCAGAATCAAGTTTTCTAGGTTTCCTAAGCTTTGGTGTTTTCATTCTATCCCATCTCTAAACATATGGATGTTTAAACAGTGGCTCTCAGTTTTTATAAATGCTACAGGCAGAGGCATGGGGGATATAGAAATTAGTGGTATTCTTCAGTGCTCTTGCTATGTTCCTATTGCTCTTTTATATATGTCTCTGTTCCTTACCTATCTAAAAGAGTAGTTACAACAAATACAAATATATTCATGGCAACAGACTCTCAAGGTATCTTTTCTCTGCTAGAATCCTGGAATAACTGGCCTAGCAAGTGGTTGAGGGGGAAATAAAGGAAAGAAAGGGACAAAATAAACTTGAAAACTGAGGTCCCTGACAGGTCACAGTTTGTAGAACATTGCCCAGAGGCCATTTTGCTTTCCTTTTGTGACTCGACTAAGTAAGGAAAACACTCAAGATTTTTCTTGGAAAAAAAGCTGACAAGATTTTTCTCCATTTGCCCAACCATCCCTAGTGGCAAAGAAACTCTTTAAGAATGTCTTATTTGAAGAATCCAGGCACTTGAACAGTATATAACTGAACTTGAATTATTTGGTGGAACTAAATGTGTCATGAAATGGGTAAAAAATAATATTAGAAATTCTGTTAGCGGAGAACCTTTCTGAATGTTGAAATAGCCCAGGATGCAATGCATATTTCTCACATCATTAACTTACACAAAAACATGCCATTGTCAACTACTTTTCAAATTAAATAGGCTGGATGACTCTAAAAAATGTTTGGTTTGACCCACCCCATGAAACAGTCAGGTTCGCCTCTGACGTTGCAAATATAAATCATGCTTGATTTAGTAATCTGCACTGACTGAAAAAATTTTTGTATAAATGGAGAACAAGTAGTAAAAAACATAGTAAAAGAAAATAAAAATGAAGAAACCCAAAGCATGGAAAGCTGGTTCCTGGAGTAGTTTTGCAAGTTTGGGAAATTAAGACCTATCAACATCCTTTATTCATTTCTTCTACAAAGTTCTCAACATCTTCATTGGCCTTACCTACATGTGTGACTCATATTATTTTAAATTTATATTAATATGTATGTTCCCTGAATCTTTCAGAGAGTAAGAGTCTAATAAAATAAAATACCAACCAAAAAAAAAAAAAACCCCAATCAGCTCAATATCACTTCCCAGAGAACTTAGACATATGGATAGTCAAGGGCAAAACAATGAAGTCTCAGTTTTTAAAACATTTGCCAACTTTCTTATAACCTCAATGAAAGATTACCCTTCTCAGTGTTCTTGGTAAAACATTAGTTTTAAGATGCTAGTATTTTTTATTATTCTAATTCAAATCCACATTTTTTAACCAAACTCTTCTGGACATCAATGGAATTTTAAAATATATAAAATTTTCCCATATGATCTTTAGATAATCAATTGTTTTCTAAGCTGGGCTACTTTTACGTCTTACACTTTCCCTTAAAGGACATAATTTCCTGTATTTCTGCCACCTTTGTTTCTGTCCTTTACAACACTTTATTGACATTGATATGTAACTGAGTTTATCAGTTAAAGAAAAAGGACTTCAAAAGTTCTCTCATTTGACACCTTTTAAAAAGTTATGGGAGGGTAGGGGAGCTACATCCTTTGCCTCAGCATATTGTATATGTTGCTGGTAAGAGATGACTATGATGTGGTTGTTGATAAAGGAAAATGCCCACACACATTTTGATGTTTTCTGAGACAGTAGATAAGCTTATCACAAATATTTCATCAAAGTTAATTTACCAAATGATTATTGCTCAGAGTGAATGAATTAATAAACAGTAGGGAATCTATTCTTTCATGACAGTAATGAATAATTGATTCATAACTTTCTTTAAATTACATGAGAGCCCTACTATATGTCTGATGATGGAAGAATATATATTACTGTCTTTTCATTGATTTTTCACTAACTTTCTCCTTATTGCATTTTCATAATTTTATATAAATGAAGAATAAACAATTTAATTAAACTGAATTCCATAATTATGTTGGCATTTATTGCCCAATCTTGATTACTCACATATATACAAGTCCCTTAGTTCTCTATCATTTCCTATAATAAATCACTAGCCACTATTATTTCATATCATTAGCCAAGGACAGGATAATTAGAGAAAAGAAAATAACATTTATTTTCTGGTTAATAGGAATCAGATATTTAGTACTTAAGTATAAAATTTTTTATTTATTTATTTTGAGGAAAATTTCTTTACAACGTTGTGTTTGTTTCTGCCATAAAACAACATGAATCAGTCATAATTGATTTGATCCTGTCTTTTGAGCCTCCCTTCTCTCCCCTCATCCACCACTCTAGGCCACCACAGAAGAAGTGATAAAAGATTCTAGCATAGATTTATCTGATTATGAATTAAGTAATTTTTAAATAAGTAATTCTTAATGGCGTAAGTGAAAAATGTAGAAAGTCTGAAGTAAAATTTTGTAGTCAACATGCTCCATCAGTTTATCAAATAAAAACAATATCAGAAACAATTTGATAGAAATGTGACTTAAATATAACTTAAGAATTAAAGCACATATCTCAATTTCCCCTTTGGTCTATTTTATGATTTTTTGATATACAGAAAACAACACTTAGGAAAGCCAAATAACACCCCTCTCCCTGACATCCACCCACAAAGTTGGGTGTATAGGAGAAGTGATAGAGTGAGCAGAATTGGAAGAGCCAATGTTTTAGAAAGAAGGGAACTTCCAAGAGATGAACGGACTTTCTACTTTCTTTTGTCCTTGGAGGATCTACTGACTCATGGTGCTTGGAAAGATTACAAATTCGAGAAGAGAATCACTATTAAAATAAAGAGGAAAGCATCAGGTTTTGGAAATCCTACAAACTGGGAGGAAAAATATATTTTGTGTCTCTCAAGGCAGTCAGTACCTGTGGGAACGAGATCAGAGAGAGAAAAAGAGTCAAAGTATGAGCAGAACAGTCAATGGGAAGACTTCCCCTTAACATGCTAATAATTAGTCAAATTCCTCAGCTACCCAGGTGAAAGTCTGAGAAGACTATCAGACATTTTAAAATACAGAATGAAATTTCAAGCAATCCCATGATGCTGGGGAGATCCGTGTTGAGGTTTGACAGAAAATAAATTTTGGTTTACTAGGAAAAAAACAAAACCAGCAAAATTCTGTAAAGCAATTATCCTTCAATAAAAAATAAATTAATTACAGCCAAAAACAAACAAAAAACAGGAGGTCAATACCCAATACTAAAGCCGACCACTAGACATCCCAAACTCTTAGTTAGGATGCCTAACTGGTGGGGGCTGGAACAGAAATAGATCACACCTTACAAAGTCTACAAATAAACTCCATTATAACTGGTTAAAGGAGAAAATACTGAACTTTCTTTGAATATGGGAATACTGATCCTCACCTTCTGTAATGTTTCATACAAAATCAGTTCAGTTCAGTTCAGTTGCTCAGTCATGTCTGACTCTTTGCGACCCCAGGGACTGCAGCACACCAGGCCTCTCTGTCCATCACCAACTCCCAGAGTTTACACAAACTCATGTCCATCGAGTTAGTGATGCCACCCAACTATCTCATCCTCTGTTGTCCCCTTCTCCTCCTGGCTTCAATCTTTCCCAGCATCAGGGTCTTTTCCAACGAGTCAGCTCTTCACATCAAGTGGCCAAAGTGCTGGAGTTTCACCTTCAACATCAGTCCTTCCAATGAACACCCAGGACTGATCTCCTTTAGGATGGACTGGTTGGATCTCTTTGCAGTCCAAGGGACTCTCAAGAGTCTTCTCCAACACTATAGTTCAAAAGCATCAATGTTTCAGTGCTCAGCTTTCTTCACAGTCCAACTCTCAAATCCATACATGACCACTGGAAAAACCATAGCCTTGACCAGACGAACCTTTGTTGGCAAAGTAATGTCTCTGCTTTTTAATATGTGGTCTAGGTGGTCATAATTTTCCTTCCAAGGAGTAAGCGTCTTTTAATTTCATGGCTGCAGTCATACAAAATATGTGACATTGAATTGATAATTACTGAGGAATAAGAGCTACCCCACGTCCAAGGTCAGGGGCAGTGGCTGTGCTCTGCTGGAGCATCCGTGAAGAGATACCCCACATCCAAGGTAAGAGAAGCCCAAGTAAGACACTAGGGGCTGAGAGAGGGCATCAGAGAGCAGACAGACTGAAACCACAATCACAGACAACTAGCCAATCTAATCACACAGACCACAGTCTTGTCTAACTCAATGAAACTATGAATCAGGTCATGTAGGGCACCCAAGATGGATGGGTTACGGTAGAGTGTTCTGACAGAATGTGGTCCACTGGAAAAGGAAATGGCAAACCACTTCAGTATTCTCGCCTTGAGAACCCCATGAACAGTATGAAAAGGCAAAAAGATAGGACACTGAAGGATGAACTCCCCAGGTCGGTAGGTGCCCAATATGCTACCGGAGATCAGTGGAGAAATAACTCCAGAAAGAATGAAGGGACAGAACCAAAGCAGAAACAGCACCCAGTTGTGGATGTGACTGGTGATAGAAGCAATGTCCAATGATGTACAGAGCAATATCGCATAGGAACCTGGAATGTTAGGTCCATGAATCAAGGCAAATTGGAAGTGGTCAAACAGGAGATGGCAAGAGTGAACGTCGACATTCTAGGAATCAGCAAACTAAGGTGGACTGGAATGGGTGACTTTAACTCAGATGACCATTATATCTACCACTGTGGGCAGGTATCCCTTAGAAGAAATGGAGTAGCCATCATAGTCAACAAAAGAGTCTAAAATGCAGTACTTGGATGCAGTCTCAAAAACGACAGAATGATCTCTGTTCATTTCCAAGGCAAATCATTCAATATCACAGTGATCCAAGTCTATACCCCGACCAGTAATGCTGAAGAGGCTGAAGTTGAATGATTCTATAAAGACCTACAAGACTTTTCAGAACTTACACCCAAAAAAGATGTCCTTTTCATTATAGGGGACTGGAATGCAAAAGTAGGAAGTCAGGAAACACCTGGAGTAACAGGCCTTACAAATAGCTGGGAAAAGAAGGGAAGCGAAAAAGAAAGGAGAAAAGGAAAGATATATCCATTTGAATGCAGAGTTCAAAGAATAGCAAGGAGAGATAAGAAAGTCCTCCTCAGCAATCAATGAAAACAAATAGAGGAAAACAATAGAATGGAAAAGACTAGAGATCTCTTCAAGAAAATGAGAGATACCAAGGGAACATTTCATGCAAACATGGGCTCAATAAAGGACAGAAATGGTATGGACCTAACAGAAGCAGAAGATGTTAAGAAGAGGTGGCAAGAATACACAGAACTGTACAAAAAAGATCTTCATGATCCAGATAATCACAAAGGTGTGCTCACTCACCTAGAGTCAGACATCCTGGAATGTGAAGTCAAGTGGGCCTTAGGAAGCATCACTATGAACAAACTAGTGGAGGTAATGGAATTCCAGTTGAGCTATTTCAAATCCTAAAAGATGATGCTTGGAAAGTGCTGCACTTAATATGCCAGCAAATTCAGAAAACCCAGCAGTGGCCACAAGACTGGAAAACGTCAGTTTTCATTCCAATCCCAAAGAAAGACAATGCTAAAGAACGTTCAAACTACTGCACAACTGCACTCATCTCACACGCTAGTAAAGTAATGCTCAAAATTCTCCAAGCCCGGCTTCAACAGTACATAAACCAAGAACTCTGAGATTTTCAAGCTGGATTTAGAAAAGACAGAGGAACCACAGATAAAATTGCCAACATCTACTGAATCACAGAAAAAGCAAGAGAGTTCCAGAAAAACATCTATTTCTGCTTTATTGACTACACCAAAGCCTTTAGCTGTGTGGATCACAACAAACTGGAAAATTTTTAAAGAGAGGAGAATACCAGACCACCTTACCTGCCTCCTGAGAAATCTGTATGCAGGTCAAGAAGCAATAGTTACTGGACATGGAACTGGACATGGAACAACAGACTGGTTCCAAATTCAAAAAAGAGTACATCAAGGCTCTATATTGTCACCCTGCTTATTTAAATTATTTGCATAGTACATCATGGTACACGCTGGGCTGGAGGAAGCACAAGCTAGAATCGAGATTGCCAGGAGAGATATCAATAACCTCAGATATGCAGATGACACCACTCTTATGGCAGAAAGTGAAGAAGAACTAAAGAGCCTCTTGATGAAAGTGAAAGAGGAGAGTGAAAAAGTTGGCTTAAACCTCAACATTCAGAAAATGAAGATCATGGCATCCGGTCCCATCACTTCATGGCAAATAGATGGGGAAATAGTAGCTGACTTTATTTTTTTGGGCTCCAAAATCACTGCAGATGGTGATTGCAGCCATGAAATTAAAAGACACTTACTAAAAAACAAAATAAAATAAAATAAAAGACACTTACTTCTTGGAAGGAAGGAACCTAGACAACATATTAAAAAGCAGAGACATTACTTCGCCAACAATGGTCCGTCTAGTCAAGGCTATGGTTTATCCAGTAGTCACGTATGGATGTGAGAGTTGGACTATAAAGAAAGCTGAGTGCAGAAGAATTGACGCTTTTGAACTGCGGTGTTGAAGAAGACTCTTGAGAGTCCCTTGGACTGCATGGAGATCCAACCAGTCCATCCTAAAGGAGATCAGTCCTCGGTGCTCATTGGAAGGACTGATGTTGAAGCTGAAACTCCATTACTTTAGCCACCTGATGTGAAGAGCTGACTCATTTGATAAGACCCTGTTGTTGGGAAGATTGAGGGCAGGAGGAGAAAAGGATGACAGAGGATGAGATGGTTGGCTGGTATCACTAATCAATGGACATGAGTTTGTGTAAACTCTGGGAGTTGGTGATGGACAGGGAGGCCTGCCATGCTGTGGTTCATGGTGTTGCAAAGAGTTGGACATGACTGAGTGACTGAACTGAACTGAAGCCAACAAATACACAAATCCCTAAATCACTGGAGTTATAAGATTTAGACTTAGACATAAAATAGGTAACAAAAAGATAAATGTCTCTAGATAACGAGACTACATAGGAAATAAAATAAATGAGAATTATATAACTGAAATTTGTAATATTGATATTTAGTAGTAAATATATTTCCCAATTTATTGTGATCCACACAGTCGAAGGCTTTGGCGTAGTCAATAAAGCAGAAATAGATGTTTTTCTGGAATTCTATTGCTTTTTCAATGATCCAGTGGATATTGGCAATTTGATATCTGGTTCCTGTGCCTTTTCTAAAACCAGCTTGAAGATCTGGAAGTTCTCGGTTCACGTATTGCTGAAGCCTGGCTTGGAGAATTTTGAGCATTACTTTATTAGCGTGTGAAATGAGTGCAATTGAGCGGTAGTTTGAGCATTCTTTGGGATTGCCCTTCTTTGTGACTGGAATGAAAACTGACCATTTCCAGTCCTGTGGCCACTGCTGAGTTTTCCAAATTTGCTGGCATATTGAGTGCAGCACTTTCACAGCATCATCTTTTAGGGTTTGAAATAGCTCAACTGGAATTCCATCACATCCACTAGCTTTGTTCATAATGATGCTTTCTAAGGCCCACTTGACTTCACATTCCAGGATGTCTGGCTCTAGGTGAGTGATCACACCATTGTGATTATCTGGGTCGTGAAGATCTTTTTTGTACAGTTCTTCTGTGTATTCTTGCCACCTCTTATTAATATCTTCTGCTTCTGTTAGGTCCATACCATTTCTGTCCTTTAAAGAACCCATCTGGCCTGTAGGTCAGGAAGCAACAGTTACACCTGGACAAGGAACAACAGACTGGTTCTAAATAGGAAAAGGAGTACGTCAAGTACTGTCACCCTGCTTATTTAACTTATATGCAGAGTGCATCATGAGAAACGCTGGGCTGGAGAAAGCACAAGTTAGAATCAAGATTGCCAGGAGAAATATCAATAACCTCAGATAGGCAGATGACACTACCCTTGTGGCAGAAAGTGAAGAGGAACTAAAGAGCCTCTTGATTAAAGTGAAAGAGGAGAGTGAAAAAGTTGGCTTAAAGCTTAACATTCAGAAAACTAAGATCGTGGCATCTGGTCCCATCACCTCATGGGAAATAGATGGGGAGACAGTGGAAACAGTATCAGACTTAATTTTTTTGGGCTCCAAAATCACTGCGGATGGTGACTGCAGCCATGAAATTAAAAGACGCTTACTCCTTGGAAGGAAAGTTGTGACCAACTTAGACAGCATATTAAAAAGCAGAGACATTACTTTGCCAACAAAGGTCCATCTGGTCAAGGCTATGGTTTTTCCAGTGGTCATGTATGAATGTGAGAGTTGGACTGTGAAGAAAGCTGAGTGCCAAAGAATTGACGCTTTTGAACTGTGGTGTTGGAGAAGACTCTTGAGAGTCCCTTGGACTGCAAGGATATCCAACCAGTCCATCCTAAAGGAGATCAGTCCTGGGTGTTCACTGGAAGGACTGATGCTGAAGCTGAAACTCCAATACTTTGGCCACCTCATGCAAAGAGTTGACTCATTGGAAAAGACCCTGATGCTGGGAGGGATTGGGGGTAGGAGGAGAAGGGGATGACAGAGACTGAGATGGCTGAATGGCATCACTGACATGATGGGCATGAGTTTGCGTAAACTCTGGGAGTTGGTGATGGACAGGGAGGCCTAGATTGCTGCGATTCATGGGGTCGCAAAGAGTCAGGCATGACTAAGAGACTGAACTGAACTGAACTGATATTTCCCAGGTGTCACCAGTGGTAAAGAATTTGCCTGCCAATGTAGGAGACCTAAGAGATGCGGTTTCAATCCCTGGGTCCGGAAGATCCCCTAGAGAAGGAAATGCAACCCACTGCAGTAGTATGACTGGGGAATCCCATGGACAGAAGAGTCTGGTATGCTATGGTCCATAGGGTCTCAAAGAACTGGACATTACTGAAGCGACTTAGCATGCATGCAGACACTAAATATATAAATTTCACAGCTGAATGCAAAACAAAAGAGGTACCATTGGAAAATATCCAATATGAAGTGAGGAGAGAAAAGAAACTGGAAGATGGAGAAAAGCTCATAAGAAATTATATGACACAATTAAAACAACTAATATATGTGTGATTAGTTACTATTTGGAAAAATGGAATAAAAAGTAGGGAGAAAACGGCTGAGTTTTTTTCTAATCAGAAATATAGCAAGCCAATAATTCAGTAGGCACTAGGAAAACCAAGCAAGATACATATAAAGACTAGAACACCTAGATACACTGAATTACTACTTGTTTTGATGAAAAACAAATCTTGAAAGATAAAATCTTGAAGGTAGTCATTAAAAGAAAGACTCATTATTTGCAGAGGAGCAACAATTAGATTTGTAACCAAACACTTCACAGATATGGTGAAGGACAAAAGTTAATGAAATAGCATGTTAAAAATGGAGAAGGGAATTAATTTTCATTATGGAATACTATTTCCAGCGATAATGCCCTTGGAAATGAAGAATACTTTTCCAAAAAGTGAGAAAATTTTCTAATTAGAAGAACTACAGTAAAAGAAATACTAAAGGCAGAAGGAAATGAAACTAGGTAACACATGAAGGAATAAAGAGCAATTAAAGTAAATGTGTGGGCAAAACAATAATAAAGTCTTGTGTTGTGGGGAGTGTGTATGCATGTATGTAAATACATGACTGACAAAAGGTAAGTAGGGATGAACTGAATTAAAGGACTAAGGCACTAGAATTGTCAGGAGAATTATAAAAAGTACCAATTGTATAATAAATCAAGGGTTTCATTTATCATGACTAAAGAGTGTAAAAGAATGTATACCTAGTGAGTTAATAGTTAGGAGAATTAAAAAAACAAATAGTAAGAAACTAGATATAAACTCAAATATATCTGGCTTTATTAAATTCAATTTCTTAAATTATTTTTCTTCAAAAAAAGATTCTTAGATTGAAAGAAAAACAAAAACTATATGCTACTTAAAGATATTCACCTTGAATATAAGAATAGACAAAGTTTAAATATGAAGTTCAAAATGTCGTTAAAAATACATGCAGATACTAAGGAAAATAAAGCTCGTGGCATATGCTATCATCAGTCATGTAGACCTTAATTTATGTAGTTCTACTACATGTAACACAATCATATATATTATCTATATATAAAAGAAACACATACATACTATAAAAAATAATTTACATACTATATATGAAAGAAATCTATAAACATTAAAGTGGATATACACTAAAATAATAATTGTAAAGACACATGTATGTTAAAAACTCCAAAATGCATAAATCAAAAAATGATAAAACTAAAAGGAGACATTAACAAACCCACAATTTAAGCAGAAAAACGTGCCCTACTATGTAACTGAACAGCATGATTAATAATCTTAGCCTGATTGACATACATAAAACAATATATGTTAAGATATTTAAAATATTTTTAAAATAAACATATGATGTTATCACATACTGAACTTCTAGCAAGTGTCAACAAAGAATTGAAATAATTCAACATATTTAGAGTCAAACTAAAACAAATAATTAAAAAATTAATTATTGCCAAAATATTTGGAAATTAAAGACTATATTTTCTAATTTAAATTGGAATGAAGGAAAATACCTTTAGGAAAAAGCATATAAACCAAAATGTACAGCTTAATGAAAAAAGTATTTCTCAAAATGAACACACATGTAACTAGCACCTAAATCAAGCAAAAGAATATTACTAGACGCTTCATTGTGCCTTAGGAATACACTTTAGTAATTCAAGGGTAAAAAAGAAATTATCATGGATATTAGACTAAATTTTGAACTAAATAATAAACATATAATCTATCAAAATTTGTGGGATGCACCTAAAGCTAAACTTAGGGCAAATTTAATCTGCATTAGATAGATAGATGTTTTGTGGGAGAAGAAGGCTGGTAACTACTCTGCCATCCTGCTGTCTTAAGTTAAAATAATGAAGTTTATGGAAAATACACTTTATCAGGACTGACACAAGAGGAAATAGAATATCTGAAGAATACTATACACATATTAAAAATTAAATTTGTAACATGAAACTTTTCCTTAAAACAATGACTATTGGTGATATTAATGGTCAAGTTCTTTCCTGAATACCAATGATAAGTCACAAATAAACATTAGTAAAGAGATCCCAGTAAATATAAAAACAGAATAAGAAATCATGATGAAATACTGTTTGGTTCAGGGCTTCCCTGGTGGGTCAGATGGTAAAGAATCTGCCTGCAATATAGGAGACCAGGGATCGATTCCTTGGTTGGGAAG
Organism: Dama dama; assembly: GCF_033118175.1. Taxonomy (NCBI): domain Eukaryota; kingdom Metazoa; phylum Chordata; class Mammalia; order Artiodactyla; family Cervidae; genus Dama; species Dama dama. The sequence continues at coordinate 26,580,962 of NC_083698.1, read as the reverse complement.
ATCCCTTGGAGAAAGAAATGGCTACCCACTCTAGTACTCTTGCCTGGAGAATTTCACTGACAGAATTCCATGGAGTCACAAAGAGTCAGGGACAACTGAGCAACTAATATTTTCACAGTTTCACTTTCAAGGTTTGGTCCATGAATGCAAAGTTTCTTTAACATATGAAAAACTATCAACAAAATTTATCAGCTTAACTAAAAAGCAGAGAAAATGATCATTTTATTAGTTGTAAAATAAGCAATGGATAAAATTAAATACTCTCTCAGGATAAAAATCATAGAAAGCAATGAATTAAAAGAAAAATTTTAACTGTGATTGAATATTTACCAAAAGCCTATAGTAAATATTATGTTTAATGATTAAATATTAAAATTTCCCCTATGAATTTAGGCATAATGCTTTTACTAAACCCTGGAGTGAAAGTGAAATTTGCTCAGTTGTGTCCAACTCTTTGTGAACCCATGGAAACACAGTCCATGGAATTCTCCAGGCCAGAATACTAGAGTAGGTAGCCATTCCCTTTTCCAGGGGATCCTCCCAACCCAGGGATTGAACCCAGGCCTTCCGCATTGCAGGCAGATTCATTACCAGCTGAGCCACCAGGAAAACCCCAAACCCTGTATTCAGTGCAATTAAACTAAAAAAAATTAAAATGTTCAAAAAGAGAGAAAAACTGCAATTATTCATGGTTAACACATTTTTAAATATAGAAAATCCAGAAGAAAATAGACTGTTAGAATTTGTAAGTAAATCTAGCAAATCACCAGTGAAGGGATCAATATAAAAAATCCATTGTATTCTTCTATACCAGCAATACACAATTAGAAAAGAAATTTGAAAATAATACCATTCTGTCTCTAGTTCTGAACAAAATAGAGTAGATATAATTCACTGTATTTCATCCTACTTATTATACCTAAAAGTCTCGGGTAAAATACAAGAGACAAAATCAGAGAATTGGAAAGGTGGTGAAGAAGAAGGTAAACTCTCTTGAGGCCTCAGAACCTAGAATTGAGTTTCCTGTTTGTTAGTTGCAATTTATTGGTTTGTTACTTTTTTCCTTCCACATAGCCCAGTCTAGGTGATAAAAAAGCTTCGGCAGCCAAAATATATCAACAGGCACAACAAAAAGAAAAAAAATTACACACACACACAAGCAGGTTCTAGCATACGCCTATATATAGCATAAAGTTCTAGCTATAGGCCTGGGAGAGGAGCAGCCCTGGAGGACAAAAAAAGAAAAATTTTTTTTGCTTTATTTTTTTGCCATGTGGTATATGGGATCTTAGTTACCCAACAGCTCTACTCCAGCCAAAGTGAGCAGAGCTCTGACTTCCACCCCACCTTACAGTGAAGAGGTAGGTCTGCTCCAGGGTTGGTGAGATACTTGTAGACTTTGTCTGTAAGCACAGATTCACTACTATCCCCAGAAGGCAGTAAGGAGAGTTTCCTTGCCAGCCAGTGCATCCATAAAGGAGAATAGGCAGACAATGACTATCATAACACACTCCATTAAGGATACAACTCCCCTCCCAGCCAGGATATATCTGTAGAGATTATTTGTGTGAACACAGCTCAGATTACCATCGTAATTTGGCAATAAACTCAAAGAGGAACCTAAGTCACATACAATGCCATCCAAAATGTCGAGGATACAATAAAAATAACTTGTCACACCAAAACCATAAATAAGGAAGAACAATCAACAGACACCAATATTGAGATGGCACAGATACCTGAATCCTCTGAGAAAGATTTTAAACAGCTGTCATAAAAATAATTTAGTATTTATGAACACTCTTGAAACACCTGAATAAGTAGAAATTGTCACAAAAGAAAGTAAATTTATAAAGAGTAATCAAATGAAAATTTAAGAACTAAAAGTACTATAACCACAAAGTTTTCAAAAACTTACATGGAAGGAAAAATTAACTTGAAGATATATCAATAAATTTTTTTCAAATTTGAACAATAGAGACACAATAGATTTTAAAATAAATGAATAAAACCTCAAGGATGTGCAGTACAATGAAATATATATATATATATATATATATATATATATATATATATAGGCTTCCCTGGTACCTCAGACGGTAAAGTGTCCGCCTACAATGTGGGAGACCTGGGTTCGATCCCTGGGTCTGGAAGATCCCTGGAGAAGGAAATGGCAACCCACTCTAGTATTCTTGCCTGGAAAATCCCATGGACTGAGGATACTGGTAGGCTACAGTCCATGGGGTCGCAAAGAGTCAAAAACGACTGAGTGACTGAACTGTACTGAACACTTCTACTTTAGAGATTCTGTTTTATATATATATATATATATATATATATATATATATATATATATATATATAAAGAAGTGAGGTGAAGTCGCTCAGTCGTGTCCTACTCTTTGCCACCCCATGAACCACAGCACGCCAGGCCTCCAAGTCCATCACCAACCCCTGGAGTCTACCTAAACCCATATCCATTGAGTTGGTGACACCATCCAACCATCTCATCCTCTGTCGTCCCCTTCTCCTCCTGCCTTCATCTTTCCCAGCATCAGGGTCTTTTCAAATGAGTCAGCTCTTCACATCAGGTGGCTAAAGTATTGGAGCTTCAGCTTCAGCATCAGTCCTTCCAATGAACATCCAGGACTGACCTCCTTTAGGATGGACTGGTTGGATCTCCTTGCAGTCCAAGGGACTCTCAAGAGTCTTCTCCAACACCACAGTTCAAAAGCATCAATTCTTTGGCACTCAGCTTTCTTTATAGTCCAACTCTCACATCCATACATGACTAATGGATAAACCATACCCTGGACTAGATGGACCTTTGTGGAAAAAGTAATGTCTCTGCTTTTTAATATATGGTCTAGATTGGTCATAACTTTCCTTCCAAGGAGTAAGCATCTTTTAATTTCATGGCTGCAATCACCATCTGTGTGATTTTGGAGCCCCCCAAAATAAAGTCAGCCACTGTTTCTACTGTATCCCCATCTATCTGCCATGAAGTGATGGGACCGGATGCCATGATCTTCATTTTCTGAATGTTGAGGTTTAAGCCAACTTTTTCATCCTCCTCTTTCACTTTCATCAAGAGGCTCTTTAGGTCTTCCTCACTTTCTGCCATAAGGGGTGTCATCTGCATATCTGAGGTTATTGATATTTGTCCCAGAAATCTTGATTCCAGCTTGTGCTTCTTCCAGCCCAGCATTTCTCATGATGTACTCTGCATTTAAGTTAAATAAGCAGGGTGACAATATACAGCTTTAACATACTCCTTTTCCTATTTGGAACCAGTCTGTTGTTCCATGTCTAGTTCTAACTGTTGCTTCCTGACCTGCACACAGGTTTCTCAAGAAGGAGGTCAGGTGGGCTGGTGTTCCCATCTCTTTCAGAATTTTCCACAGTTTATTGTGATCCACACAGTCAAAGGCTTTGGCATAGTCAATAAAGCAGAAATAGACGTTTTTCTGGAACTCTCTTGCTCTTTCTATGATCCAGAAGATGTTGGCAATTTGATCTCTGGTTCCTCTGCCTTTTCTAAAACCAGCTTGAACATCTGGAAGTTCACAGTTCACGTATTGCTGAAGCCTGACTTGGAGAATTTGAGCATTACTTTACTAGCATGTGAGATGAGTGCAATTGTGTGGTAGTTTAAACGTCCTTTAGCATTGCTTTTTTTGGGATTGGAATGAAAACTGACCATTTCCAGTTCTGTGGCCACGCTGAGTTTTCCAAATTTGCTGGCATATTGAGTGTAGCATTTTCCCAGCATCATCTTTTAGGATTTGAAATAGCTCAACTGGAATTCCATCATCTCCACTAGCTTTGTTCATAGTGATGCTTCCTAATGCCACTTGACTTCACATTCCAGGATGTCTGGCTCTAGGTGAGTGAGCACATGATCATGATTATCTGGATCATGAAGATCTTTTTTGTACAGTTCTTCTGTGTATTCTTGCCACCTCTTCTTAATATCTTCTGCTTCTGTTAGGTCCATACCATATCTGTCCTTTATGGAGTCCATCTTTGCATGAAATGCTCCCTTGGTATCTCTAATTTTCTTGAAGAAATCTCTAGTCTTTCCCATTCTATTGTTTTCCTTTATTTCTTTGCACTGATCACTGAGGAAGGCTTTCTTATCTCTCCTTGCTATTCTTTGGAACTCTGCATTCAGATGGAAATATCTTTCCTTTTCTTCTTTCTTTCACTTCAATTCTTATCGCTGCTATTTGTAAGGCCTCCTTAGACAGCCATTTCGCTTTTTTGCATTTCTTTTTCTTGGGGATGGTCTTGATCCCTGTCTCCTGTACAATGTCACAAACCTCCGACCATAGTTCATCAGGCACTCATCTATCAGATCTAGTCTCGTAAATCTATTTCTCACTTCCACTGTATAATCATAAGGGATTTGATTTAGGTCATACCTGAATGGTCTAGTGGTTTTCCCCACTTTCTTCAATTTAAGTCTGAATATGGCAATAAGGGGTTCATGATCTGAGCCACAGTCATCTCCTGGTCTTGTTTTTGCTGACTGTATAGAGCTTCTCCATCTTTGGCTGCAAAGAATATAATCAATCTGATTTTGGTGTTGACCTTCTGGTGATGTCCATGTATAGAGTCTTCTCTCGTGTTGTTGGAAGATGGTGTTTGCTATGACCAGTGTGTTCTCTGGGCAAAATTCTATTAGCTTTTGCCCTGCTTTATTCTGTACTCCAAGGCCAAATTTACTTGTTACTCCAGGTGTTTCCTGACTTCCTACTTTTGCATTCCAGTTCCCTATAATAAAAAGGACATCTTTTTTGGGTGTTAATTCTAAAACATCTTGTAGATCTTCATAGAACTGTTCAACTTCAGCTTCTTCAGCATTACTGGTCGGGGCATACACTTAGATTACCATGGAGCCGAAAAATGCTTAACAAAATAAAGGCTAAAAAGTTTAGTAAAGTAATCAGGAAGATGTCAACTAAAAGCAACATGAGATACCACCATGCATCTATTAAAATGGTATACTATGGGTGCTTGTATTTACTGATACAAACAGGATCAATAAGCATGGAAGTCTTTGATAGTATCTACCAAAGCCATTCCCATGGTAACTTTACAACCCTTGAATCCTACTCCTTTGTATATATCTAACAGATAGGTATCCATTTATCACCAAAGAACATGCAAAAGTTCATAACACTTGCACTTCTTTTAATACTCCCAAACTGCAAAGAGTTCTTATCTCTATCAAATGAATAAGGAAATCATGGTATATTAATTTAACAAAGTACTATATAGAAATAAGAAAAAATGTTGCTACATGCAAAAATTATATATGTCATCTAAAAGAATCTGCCATACATAAGAGTATAAGCTGTTACTTAATTTCTGTAAAGTTCAAAGACAGATAAAAGTAATCCATTATAAGCATGGGCTTCTAGAATGTAGTACTATTCTCTTTCTTCATTGGCGTGCTGATAAAGTGGCTGTGTCGAGTACACAGAAATTCTTTTTGCTGAGCACTTATTAGTTATGTTTCTTGTATATAATTATGTTATGCTTCTATAAAAAGCTTATACTTTATGCATACTTTATTTTTCAAGTAATCTTTGCTGTGCTTAGTTACTCCGTTGTGTCTGACTCTTTGTGAGCCAACTGACTGTAGACTGCCATGTTCCTTGGTCCATGGGATTTCCTGGCAAGAATACTGGAGTGGGTTGCCAAAACCTTTTGCAGTGGATCTTCCCAACCTAGGAATCAAACCCAGGGCTCCCACATTGCAGGCGGATTCTTTACTTGTTTGAGCCACAAGGAAGCCCAACTTTATTTTTCAAGTTATCTTTACATCCCCACAAACTTATCAACCACCTTCCAATAGTAATTTTAATGTTTCAGAATTTAAGTATTGACAAGTCAGTATCTTAGGTTATGAAGAGGAGGAATAAAATATTGTTATGTGCTGAATGGGGCTTCCCAGGCGGCTCAGCTGTAAAAAGTCTCCAGTGCAGGAGACACAGGAGATGCAGGTTCAACCCCTGGGTTGGGAAGAACTCCTGGAGGAGGAAATGGCAACCCAGTACAGTGTTCTTGCCTGAAAACACCCATGGGCAGAGGAGCATGGAGGGCTACAGTTAATGGGGTCGCAAAGAGTTGGACACAACTGAGCGACTGAGCATGCTCATGCACTCAGTGAGAAAAAGTTTTCTACTTCAACTATAAACATTTTTCAAGAAAAATATCAAGGAAGATACTACTATAACCTGAGTTAAATAATATTAACCCGTAGATCTAGTTAAGTTAGTTTTGTCACCTAATACTAATTATTAAAATCACCTTTTGGAAAAACTCTAGTATCACTCAATTTTGTGTCAAAACATTTGAAGTTAAAGTATGATTCTTTTTTTACTTTATGACAAGTCATTTGCTGACCATATGAATATTCAGGCTCATCAATATTTTTTGATGATAAAACAAGAAATGAATGTGACATCTTTTTGTAAATGATACCTGTCATTACTATTTTTAAATTAATTTTTAAAATTTCTATATTTTGGAAATACTTCAGGTAGAAATTTTCTTCAAAATAAATTCAGTGTTTTTTTAAGAAAGGAAGAGAGCACTACAATTTTCAAACATATACTAGAGCCAAAATTGCTTGGGGTGAAGCCAGCAAGGGTTGTTTTCTCTGGATGGAATTGGGATTTAACTGAAATTCTCCTTAATATTTTTCTATATTGACATTAAAAGGCACTCCAATGTTAGCCTCAAAGGTTTATATTCAATTTTCACTTAGATCATTGAAATAGTATTTTTAAATTTCTTGCCAATACTATTAACAATGACATCAAAATTTTTTCTCAGCCTTTTATATATATATATATATGTATAGATATATATACATCATTCAGAAAATTCAATAGTATTACATAAATTATAAGAAAAAAAATAGCACCTTTCTCTCCCATTGTGTATTAACTGATCCTGCTTTCAACTTTTTAGCTAGCATTTATTTTCATATTTCTAAATCATATAATACTGTTAGGTATTTTTTTTCATTTTAGCTATAACCTGACTTCCTGGTATAGAAAACCAAATTTGGCACACATTTTCTCCAATCAGACAGATACAACTGAAGAAATGAACACATGCACATTGTTGTGTTCTGTCTTTTGAGAGGCAATATGCTGTATGGTCATCATATGGTCTGAAGCCACTGAGCACTACAAGGGATTCATGGCCCTGCTATTTATAAGCCTCATGACTTTGGTCAAATGACTCTTTAAGCCTTTCGCACTTCCATTTGTTTATGTGTAAAAAGTGTTAGTCGTGTAGTTGTATCTGACTCTTTGCAACTCCATTGACTGTAGCCCAGCAGGCTCCTCTGTCCATGATATTCTCCAAACAAGAATCATGGAGTGGTCAGCCATTCCCTTATCCAGAAGATCTTCCCAATCCAGGGATTGAACCCAGGTCTCCTGCATTGCAGGCAGATTCTTTACCGTCTGAGCCACCAGGGAAGCCCAATTTTCTTGAATATGATGTCACAATTTGCAATCTAATTCAAGCTCATCAAGAAATCCAAGAACTTGGCTATTTTGTGGTTCCCTCTACAGCATTATCACATGCCCTGTTTCTTTCAGCTTCCTCCCATACAGATGTTGAGATCAGAGGCTTTGGGTGCATCATCGCCACCTGCTTGTATGTGAGGGTTCTGGAGTTTGTAGGGAAACCTTGTCACCTTGTTTTGTCATACATGTACATAGATTTGGGGGTTTGTAATTCAGTGGTTCTGCTTTTATGTGGGGAGTTAGAAAGATACAAAATCTCTTCTGCCACCTCCACCACCATGCCATCTGCCCAGTATCCCTAGATATACATCCTAACTGAAATAGTGACATATGTTCCTACTTAATGAAAACATAAAAATTTTAAAAAAAATTAACAGAGAGGATCACAAAAATAAATCTGTTACTGGGGGGAATGGAACACTGAAATTAGGCTTTACATAATAAAAATTGATCTTTTCACAATGAAGACTCACATACTCATTACAAGCAGTGTACAATATTTTTCATCATAATTCTTTAGCCATTCATTTCATGATGATTCACATAATCCTCACATATGGACAGAATTTATTTTCTGTCCAATTGTAAGCTCACATAGGGCAGTGGTTTGTAAACTGCTTTTCACTATCTTATTCACCCTGTGGCACTAAACAAAAGTGGTACTAATGGTGATGAGTAAATGTTTGTTGACTGAATAAATGAATAAACATGCAGATTCATTAGAATTATTTTCTTTTGATAATAAATCTTAAATATCAATGGGCAAATTATCTATAAATCTTAGTGTTATCTTGTGAAACAGTCCAAAAGCACCTCATTTAAATATTTGTTTTATTCCTATTTTCTCTGAGTGAAGAGATTCCTAAACAGCTGGGTAGTATTATGTTACAGATAAGAACTGAGAGGATAGAACTTGGAGTACTCTAGTTTCTTCCTGGAGGCACTTACAAAATAAGACTGAGTCTGGAATTAGATCGTGGAAGTGGGCTCCATTCCAGTTTCTCCTGTGTCAGATCATCCAACTGTGGCTTTATTATTCTAAGTGAAACCTCACCCTATCAAATGTATACATAACAACATATGTATCTAAAATGTTATGCCTATTGACTGAGATGAATTCATTTCGGATAATTTTCAATATCACTTCACCTGATTAACAGAAAGGTCACTGCTTGTGACACCATTAATTGAAAAAGAAAAAAAAAAAAATGATCAGCCTATTGTTTTGTCATAGTCATTGTGCAGATAAAAAAATAAATAAATAAAGGAAGCACCTGGGCTTCTAGAGAAAGAAAGAAGATGCTTGGTGTAAGAGGAATATAGTATCTAAATGAACTCCTATATCATGATGGAAGAATTTCAAGGAAAACACTATTTTAGCTCATATTTTTATTAGCCTTCTTCTGGTGAGATTATTAATGCCCAAACACTAGATATAGAATACACCAGAAAAATTTTTAAAGAGGTCAGATAACAGAAAAATGCAATAAAATGTCCACTGCATTTGAGTAGAGCGCTCAGTGATTGAGCGGTGGCTTGATATAGATTTGTGCAACCTGTGCTTTCCACTTTGCACTTAACTATGGAAGTCAACATCTCCCTGAATGTTCCGGTGCTGCATAAAAAATTATATTAATTTTAATTCTCAAATGGCATTACTTACAATTTGTTTTATCATGCTCACTCTCTAAATATCTGATTCTATCATCCGTAAGTCCAACATGAACCTAGGTACCAGTAGGAGGTTGAGGTATCATTTTACTTAACAGATGGTCTATACCTATGTAGCACAAAGCTGATGGATTGTGAAATTTAAAAAGACATATTATTTTTAGCTTTAAAAACATTTATCACTCTACACATAAAGATCATGTTTATTTGGCCTACTTTTGCCCACTAAAAGAAAATCTATTTTAAAGGAGAATATTCATTTTTAAAATCTTGATTAAAGTTTAGAATTTACAACACAGCTATAATACTCTGTATTTTAAAGTAAGTTACTAAACTGAATAATTTATGTTAGTAAAATATTACACAAATGAAATGATAGATGGCTCATCATGGTTTTTTTGGTTTTTTTTTTAACACAATACTAAAATGTTTCTTTAGGGGTCCGTCCTAAGATGGCGGAGGAATAGGATGGAGAGACCACTTTCTCCCCCACAAATTCATCAAAAGAACATTTGAATGCCGAGCAAATTTCACAAAACAACTTCTGAATGCTGGCAGAGGACACCAGGCCCCAGAAAGGCAGCCCATTGTCTTCAAAAGGAGGTAGGACAAAATATAGAAGATAAAAAGAGAGACAAAAGAGTTAGGGAGAGAGACCCGTCCCTGGGAGGGAGTCATAAAAGAGGAGAAGTTTCAAAACACCAGGAAACCCTCTCATCGGTGGGTCTGTGGGGAGATTTGCAATCTCAGAGAGCAACATAACTGGGAGGAAAAATAAATAAATAAATAAATAAACAAAAACCCACAGATTGCGTGCCTAACGGCAATTCCCAGCGGAGATGTAGCCCAGACACTCGCATCCGCCACCAGCAAGTGAGGGCTGAACAGGGAGGCACCAGCAGCATTGCTTAGGGTTATGACGCAGACTGAATGCCCTGAGGGCAATCTAAGGGAGCTAACTTGAGATAGCAACCCAAACTGTGGGATAGCCAGAGAGAGAAAAGAGAGACAGTGAGAGAGAGAACTTTCCCCAGAAAAGCCCTAACCTAAGGCACTGCGGGCCGCTCACAGAACAAAGGACTGAGCGAATACCAGAGGACAGCTAGCCTGCAGTGGACCGTTGGTCCCCTGCCTGAGATAGGGAGGCAGGTGGTTGGCAGCCAGAGCCGGAAAGGGGCAAACTCAGCCCCAGAGAGAGCACCCTCCACCAAACTGTGAGCAGGCTCCCAGTTGCCAACGAAAACTTCCTGGGATCCTGGACAGTTGACATCCGCCAGGAGGGTTGCAGCCAGAGATCAGCTCCCCTGAAGAGACACACGGCGCACTCGGGAAACCAAGTGGCTGGGACGGGAGTGGGGGCTGGGGGGTGTGGCCGGGGGGGTGAGAAGAGAGGGACCGCACTGAAGGAGAGGGCGCTCACGAAGCAACTGGTCACCTGAGCCGCTCACACCTGGGAAGGGCACAAAACGCAGGTCCAAACAAGTCTGCGCCTTTGGGGAGCACCCGAGAACCTGAACCTGACGGGCTTAGACCTGGGAAGTGCACACAACCCAGGGCCCGCTTTAGACAGTTTCCGGCAGAGCAACCTGGAGCCTGAGCAGTGTAGATGGAGAAAGCACACAGGCCATGAGCGGGGGAAACCCAGTGTGGCGGAGACACTCTGAGCACTCCACACACACGCCAGTGATGTTTGTTTGCAGTGGTCCTCCCTCCCCGCAGCACGACTGAACAAGTGAGCCTAAATAAGTGACCACCTTCACCCCCTTGTGTCAGGGCGGAAATTAGACACTGAAGAGACTTGCAAAACAGAAGAAGCCAAGATAAACAGAGGCAACCACTTTGGAAGTGACGGGTGCACCGGACTAAAACCCGGTAGTTAGCACCGACTACACTGGGAGGGGCCTAAAGATCTTGAGAAGTATAAGCTGGAATAAGGAACTATCTGAAACTGAACTGATCCCACACTGCCCACAACAGCTCCAGAGAAATTCCTAGATATATTTTTACTATTATCATTTTTGAAATTTTTTAATTTTTAATTTTTTTATTTTTAAGTCCTCTATTACTCCTTTAATTTTCATTTTTATAACCTACTATTACCTTGCAAAAAAAAAACACCCTATTTTTAAAGCAAATTTCATATATATTTTTTTTATTATCTTTGTGATTTTGTTGTTGTTTGTTTTTCAGTATTGTATTTTTGAGAATCTAACCTCTCCTCTAGATTTTTAATCTTTGCTGTTGGGTATTTGTTATCAATTTTGTACGTTTAAGAATCCAATCTTCAGTACCCATTTTTACTTAGGAGTGTGATTACTGGCCTGATAGCCCTCTCCCCCTTTTGACTCTCCTTTCCCTCCCCCCACCCCTGCCCCAGGTCACCTCTATCTCCTCCTTCCCCCTTCTCTTCTCTACCCAACTCTGTGAATCTCTCTGGGTATTCTGGGCTGTGGAGAACACTCAGGGAACTGATTACTGGGTAGATCTGTCTCTCTCCTTTTGACTCCCCTCATCTCCTCCTGATCACCTCTATTTCCTTCCTCTTCTGTTGTCTATGTAACTCTGTGAACCTCTCTCGGTGTTCCAGGCTGTGGAGAGCACATAGGGATTTGATTACTGGTTACATTGCTCTCTCCCTTTTTGATACCCCTCTTCTCCTCCTGGTCACCTCTATCTCCCTCCTCCCTCTTCTCTTCTCCATGTAATGCAGCAAACCTTTCGAGGTGTCCCTCATTGTGAAGAATCTTTTTTCCATTAACCTAGATGTTTAACATTGGTGCTGTATGGATGGAGAACTCTTGAGGCTACTGTAAGAATAAGACTGAACCAGAGGCAGGAGGCTTAAGTCCAAAACCTGAGAACACAAGAGAACTCCTGACTCCAGGGAACATCAATTGATAAGAGCTCATCCAAAAGCCTTCATACCTACACTGAAACCAAGCTCCACCCAAAGTCCAACAAGTTCCAGAGCAAGACACACCATGCAAATTCTCCAGCAATGCAGGAACATAGCCCTGAGCTTTAATATGCAGGCTGCACAAAGTCACACCAAACCCGCAGACATCTCAAAACTCACTACTGGACACTTCATTGCACTCCAGAGAGAAGAAATCCAGCTCCACCCACCAGAACACCTACACAAGCTTCCCTAACCAGGAAACCTTGACAAGCTACTCATCCAACTCCACCCACAGGCAGGAACCTCCACAATAAAGAGGAACCACAAATTGCCAGAATACAGAAAGGCCACTCCAAACACAGCAATCTAAACAAGATGAAAAGGCAGAAAAATACTCAGCAGGTAAAGGAACATGATAAATGTCCACCAAACCAAACAAAAGAGGAGGAGACAGGGAGTCTACCTGAAAAAGAATTCAGAATAATGATAGTGAAAATGATCCAAAATCTTGAAAACAAAATGGAGTTACAGATAAATAGCCTGGAGACAAGGATTGAGAAGACGCAAGAAATGTTTAACAAGAACCTAGAAGAAATAAAAAAGAGTCAATCAATAATGAGCAATGCAATAAATGAGATAAAAAACACACTGGAGGGAACCAGCAGTAGAATAACTGAGGCAGAAGATAGGATAAGTGAGGTGGAAGATAGAATGGTGGAAATAAATGAAGGAGACAGGGAAAAAGAAAAAAAGAATTAAAAGAAATGAGGACAACCTCAGAGACCTCTGGGACATTGTCAAACACCCCAACATTCGAATCATAGGAGTCCTAGAAGAAGAAGACAAAAAGAAAGGCCATGAGAAAATACTTGAAGAGATAATAGTTGAAAATTTCCCTAAAATGGGGAAGGTAATAGTCACCCAAGTCCAAGAAACCAAGAGAGTCCCAAACAGGATAAACCCAAGGTGAAACACCCCAAGACACATATTAATCAAATGAACAAAGATCAAACACAAAGAACAAATATTATAAGCAGCAAGGGAAAAAGAACAAATAACATACAAGGGATTCCCATAAGGATAACAGCTGATCTTTCAACAGAAACTTGTCAGGCCAGAAGGGATTGGCAGGACATACTTAAAGTGATGAAAGAGGAAAACCTACAACCAGATTACTGTACCCAGCAAGGATCTCATTCAAATATGAAGGAGAAATCAAAAGCTTTATAGACAAGAAAAAGCTGAAAGAATTCAGCACCACCAAACCCGCTCTTCAACAAATGCTAAAGTATCTTCTCTAGACAGGAAACACAGAAAAGGTGTATAAACTTGAAGCCAAAACAACAAAGTAAATGGCAACGGGATCATACTTATCAATAATTATATTTCACACAAATGGAGACCAAAAGAAAGCAGGAGTAGCAATACTTAGATAAAATAGACTTTGAATAAAGGCTGTGAAAAGAGACAAAGAAGAACACTACATAATGATCAAAGGATCAATCCAAGAAGAAGATATAACAATTATAAATATATATGCACCTAACATAGAAGCACCACAATATGTAAGACAAATGTGAACAAGTATGAAAGGGGAAATTAACAATAACACAATAATAGTGGGAGATTTTAATACCCCACTCACACCTATGGATAGATCAACTAAACAGAAAATTAGCAAGGAAACAAACTTTAAATGATACAATGGACTGGTTAGATCTTATTGATATATGGGACATTTCACCCCAAAACAATGAATTTCACCTTTTCCCAAGTGCACATGAAACCTTCTCCAGAATAGATCACATCCTGGGCCATAAATCTGGCCTTGGTATATTCAAAAAAATTGAAATCATTCCAAGCATTTTTTCTGATCACAATGCAGGAAGATTAGATGTCAATTACAGGAAAAAATTATTAAAAATCTCAACATATGGAGGCTAAAAAACACGCTTCTGAATAACCAACAAATCACAGAAGAAATCAAAAAAGAAATAAAAATTATGCATAGAAACAAATGAAAATGAAAACACAACAACCCAAAACCTATGGGACACTATAAAAGCAGTGCTAAGGGGAAAGGTCATAGCAATACAGGTGTATCTCAAGAAACAAGAAAAACATCAAATAAATAACCTAACTCTATACCTAAAGCAACTAGAAAAGGAAGAAATGAAGAATCCCAGTGAGAGTAGAAGGAAGGAATTTATAAAAATTAGGGCAGAAATATATGCAAAAGAAACAAAAGAGACCATAGCAAAAATCAACAAAGCTAAAAGCTGGTTCTTTGAGAAGATAAATAAAATTGACAAACAATTAGCCAGACTCATCAAGAAACAAAGGGAGAAGAATCAAATCAACAAAATTGGAAATGAAATGGAGAAATCACAACAGACAACACAGGAATACAAAGGATCAGAAGAGACTATCAGCAACTATATGTCAATAAAATGGACAACTTGGAAGAAATGGACAAATTCTTAGAAAAATGTAACTTTCCAAAACTGAAACAGGAAGAAATAGAAAATCTTAACAGACCCATCACAAGCACAGAAATTGAAACTGTAATCAGAAATCTTCCAGAAAACAAAAACCCAGGACCAGATAGCTTCACAGCTGAATTCTACCAAAAATTTAGAGAAGAGCTAACACCTATCCTACTCAAACTCTTCCAGAATATTGCAAAGAAAGGTAAACTTCCAAACTCATTCTAAGAGGCCACCATCACCCTAATACCAAAACCAGACAAAAATGCCACAAAAAAAACAAAACTACAGGCCAATATCACTGATGAACATATATGCAAAAATCCTTAACAAAATCCTAGCAAACAGAATCCAACAACATATTAAAAAGATCACATATCATGACCAAATGGGCTTTATCTCAGGCATGCAATGATTCTTTAATATCTGCAAATCAATCAATGTAATACACCACATTAACAAATTGAAAGATAAAAACCATATGATTATCTCAATAGATGCAGAGAAAGCCTTTGAAAATATTCAACATCCATTTATGATAAAAACCCTCCAGAAAGCAAGCATAGAAGGAACATGCCTCAACATAATAAAAGCCATATATGATAAACCCACAGCTAACATTATCCTCAATAGTGAAAAATTGAAAGCATTTCCCCTCAAGTCAGGAACACAACAAGGGTGCCCACTCTCACCACTACTATTCAACATAGTTTTGGAAGTTTTGGCCACAGCAATCAGAGAAGAAAAAGAAATAAAAGGAATCCAGATTGGAAAAGAAGAAGTAAAACTCTCACTGTTTGCAGATGACATGATCCTCTACATAGAAAACCCCAAAGGCTCCAGCAGAAAAGTACTAGAGCTAATCAATGAATATAGTAAAGTTTCAGGATATAAAATTAACACACAGAAATCCCTTCCATTCCTATAAACTAACAATGAGAAAACAGAAAGAGAAATTAAGGAAACAATACCATTCACCATTGCAATGAAAAGAATAAAATACTCAGCAATAAATCTACCTAAAGAAACAAAAGACCTATATATAGAAAACTATAAAACATTGATGAAAGAAATCAAAGATGACACAAATAGATGGACAAATATACCATGTTCATGGATTGGAAGAATCAATATAGTGAAAATGAGTATATGACAAAAAGCAATCTATAGATTCAATGCAATCCCTAGCAAGCTACCAACGGTATTTTTCATAGAACTAGAACAAATAATTTCACCATTCGTATGGAAATACAAAAAACCTCAAATAGCCAAAGCAATCTTGAGAAAGAAGAATGGACTTGGAGGAATCAACCTGCCTGACTTCAAGCTATACTACAAAGCTGCAGTCATCAAGACAGTATGGTACTGGCACAAAGGCAGAAATATAGATCAATGGAACAGAATAGAAAGCCCAAAGATAAATCTACCCACTTATGGACACCTTATCTATGACAAAGAAGGCAAGAATATACAATGGAAAAAAGACAATCTCTTTAACAGGTGGTGCTGGGAAAACTGGTCAACCACTTGAAAATGAATGAAACTAGAACACTTTCTAACACCATACACAAAAATAAACTCAAAATGGATTAAAGATCTAAATGTAAGGACAGAAAACTATAAAACTCCTAGAGGAAAACATAGGCAAAACACTCTGACATAAATCACAGCAGGATCCTCTATGACCCACCTCTCAGAGTAATGGAAATAAAAGCAAAAATAAACAAATGGGACCTAGTGAAACTTAAAAGCTTTTGCACAATGAAGGAAACTATAGGCAAGGTGAAAAGATAGCCTTCAGAATGGGAGAAAATAATAGCAAATGAAGCAACTGACAAAGAATTAATCTCAGAAATATACAGGCAACTCCTGCAGCTCAATTCCAGAAAAATAAATGACCCAATCAAAAAATGGGCCAAAGAACTAAACAGACATTTCTCCAAAGAAGACATACAGATGGCTAACAAACACATGAAAAGATGCTCAACATCACTCATCAGAGAAATGCAAATCAAAACCACAATGAAGTACCATCTCATGCCGGTCAGAATGGCTGCTATCCAAAAGTCTACAAGCAATAAATGCTGGAGAGGGTGTGAAGCAAAGGAAACCCTCTTACATTGTTGGTGGGAATGCAAACTAGTACAGCCACTATGGAGAACAGTGTGGAGATTCCTTAAAAAATTGGAAATAGAACTGCCATATGACCCAGTAATTCCACTGCTGGGCATACACACCAAGGAAACCAGAATTGAAAGAGACACATGTACCCCAATGTTCAACTCTGCACTGTTTATACTTCCAGGATATGGAAGCAACCTTGATGTTCATTGGCAGATGAATGGATAAGAAAGCTGTGGTATATATAAACAATGGAATATTACTCAGCCATTAAAAAGAATACATTTGAATCAGTTCTAATGAGGTGGATGAAACTGGAGCCTATTATACAGAGTGAAGTAAGTCAGAAAGACAAACACCAATATAGTATACTAATGCATATATATGGAATTTAGAAAGATGGTAACAATGACCCTATATGCGAGGCAGCAAAAGAGACACAGATGTATAGAACAGTCTTTTGGACTCTGTGGGAGAAGGCAAGGGTGGGATGATTTGAGAGAACAGCATTGAAACATGTATATTATCATATGTGAAACAGATCGCCAGTCCAGGTTCGATGCATGAGACAGGGTGCTCAGGGCTGGTGCACTGGGATGACCCTGAGGGATGGGATGGGGAGGGAGGTGGGAGTGGGGTTCAGGATGGGAACACATGTACATCTATGGCTGATTCATGTCAATGTATCACAAAACCCACTACAATATTGTAAAGTAATTAGCATCCAATTAAAATAAATAAATAAAAAAAAATAAAATGTTTCTTTAACTCATTTCCATTTTAGAACTGTCAGTACTATTTTTATATGTCTGAATGAAAAAATATATCTTTCTTGATAAAGATTAAAAGAGTTCACATCATTTTTCTTTCATCTGTTTTTAAATTGTTTTTTTTTCCCAGAAAAGGAAAAAAAAAAAAAAAAAACTACCCAATTCTCCTAAAATTCAAATAGTACAAAAAGATAAGTAAACATTACAACTTAAACTATTCTTGCTGTCAGAGTTTCCAGCTATAAATAATCACAATGAATACTTTTGTAGGTAAATAGTATAAGCACAAGCAACCATATTTATGACATTTCCCTACAAATGGATTCTACTATATACATGAATCTATAACTTGATAATCGACTTACCTCTATTTTGAGAATATCATTTTTGGAGTGACCTTATATTTTATTCAGAGAAGGCAATGGCACCCCACTCCAGTACTCTTGCCTGGAAAATCCCATGGACGGAGGAGCCTGGTAGGCTGCAGTCCATGGGATCATGAAGAGTTGGACATGACTCAGCGACTTCATTTTCATTTTTCACTTTTATGCACTGGAGAAGGAAATGGCAACCCACTCTTGCCTGGAGAATCCCAGGGATGGGGTGGCAGAGAGTTGGACACGACTGAAGTGACTTAGCAGTAGCAGTATCTTTTATTTCAACAGCAGGCATATCTTAAACTCTAACTGAAGCTACATTTAAGCTACTGAATATATCAAAAGAGCATCATACTGAGGGTAGTAAGTGAGCAATTTAAAGTTTTATTTATTTGATCATACTTTTTCAAATTGGAAAATTGTGATTGGACTTGGAATAATGATGTTAGATCACTCTGAATTATCATAAACACTATCCCCAAACTCTCTTCTCCAAATCTAAATTGATGTACTTTATGTTGTATCTGCCTCTTTTCTTGAAAACTTACCTATGGTTCTTCAGATGATATTATTTATCACTAAAATTTGAGACCCAGTTAATGGTTTAGTAGAATCAGAAATGGAGCTCACCAGAACATAGCAGATGGTATAATTGATGAAAGAAGACCCAAGGAAGAACATTTTCAACTTTTAGAGTTGTGGAATAACACTTGAGATCCTATTACTGTATTCTTCACACATAAAAGGAGGTAAAGGAAAATCAGATAAGCACATTCAAGCTTTAGTTAATGGACCAATTGGTGTTCTTAAGTACTGTTCACTTCTATTGTGTGAAGAAATTGCTAATGGCCAGAAAATCTGACAACTACTTAGCAATTGGCATAATGGAAATGCTGCGATTCTGAAAAGCAATGGAAGAAAAGAACTGTGAAAAGTTTCATGGCCTGAAACTTATTCTCATTTGAGAATCTACTCCATTATTAATTTTTTTAAAGATACTAACCTTATAATATCCCTTTTGCCAAAACTTGTTTTCATGTCATTCAGCTAAAAGAAAAGTCACCAGGTTAAATTGAAAAATCAAGGGAAAACATATTTTCTCATCATATAGATGTCCTCAGAGTGCCCAATTTCATTTAGAGTATTTTTAGTGTATGTAAAAATGTACTCTGGACCATTGTTTTAAAGATAGAACATTCCAGAAATCCCCTGGTAGAGATCATGTTATTAACCAATTGGGGTAATGTATACAAGAGACATGGGATTATTTGTATAAAAACTTACAGTGAAAGAATTTATGGCAGTAATATAAACCCATGAATGTCCTGTTCTGCCGGGGGGAATTCTCTGCAGTAGCTAGATGACTGATGATGTGGCAGAGTGCGATAACAAGTACAGCTGCTTCTATAAAAATGAAATCATAACAAGCTAAAGAATAAATCCTCCAAAAGAAATCTCTTAAAGTGACAATCTAGTTTACTTGTTTTCTTCTAATGGGATTCTATCATCTTCTTTTTCCACTCAATGTACAAATCAAGTTTACACTATTTTTGGTCTTGTGTCTTCAAATGCTATAAACAAGGTAATCTTACAAATGTGCTGTCTTAAAGTAAAACATTTTACAAAGTAATAATATAAACTAAAGACAGTTGTACCAAATATGGGGGTCTGTGTTAACTACATGCAAGGAAACCATTTTCAGATACAACTATAAAAATCTATCATTAATGATGGGAGGGTCCATGTTTCTTGAGCTTACCCATAAAGTATGATGATTCCACATTTCTTTGGGAGATCACAGGATATGACATGTTTTGAACTTTTAAATTTATGGGTAAAACTTTTCTTCATGAAACCAAACATCCTATGAACAGAAAATTGGGGAATGTTTACACATATAGGTGAGAATTCTAACTTTTGCTAATATACTTAAGTATTCTTTCTTCATAGCCAAACGAAGATCTTAAATATGCCCTAGAAATGTGAGTTCTAGCATCTGAGTGCCCACAACTAACAATGCAAAACTCAGTTTTTCAAGTATACTCAACTTAAGGTTCATTTACAGGTTAATCCTGAAGGAGACTTAAACAAATATTTTCTCTATAACTGTCAAATTATGCTTGGTTAGAGTGAGAAAGTATTAACCATTAATTTTATCTGACCACTTGGCTAGGGTGGATGAGAATTAAAATGTTACTATTAATTTTATCTGACAACAATCCTGATGCAGTAACTATCGAGACTAGGACAAAGCACGTGATTTGCCTAAGGCAAGGGAAGAAAGAGCAAGGTTCTGGCAGTGGAGGCTGGAGTGTTCAGTAGTGGTGCCAACTTCCAAACAGAGGGTAGGAGTGATCTTTGAAACCTTTATCAGCAACAGATGCTCCAGTGGAATTAGCACAAGAATGATTGTATCCATTAATTTATCCAGTTAAAAAACTTTCCATCACTTACATATACTGTATTACTATAAATTATTTTATATTGCACAAAATTTACTCCTTAATTTTCAAAGACATTGTAGAAAACAAATCACTATATGCTAATAGTAACCTTTAATTTTATAGCATTTCTCACTAAATCGAAATGCTATCCTATTCAAAATAATTGGGTTTTACTATGCCAAATATTAGTTTCACACCTTCATGTATATGAGGATTTTTTTTTTAAACTTAGTGTCTATGTAATAAGTAGCATAACAGTATATTCTGTTGTTAAGGTGCTACTTTTTAATTTTTATCCTGACATACTTATTAAGTGTATCTCTTTCACTCATAAACAGAATACATAGAAGAACTTTACAAAAATATCTTAATGACCTGGATAAACACGATGCTGTCATCATTCACCTAGAGTCAGACATCCTGGAGTGTGAAGTCAAGTGTGCCTTAGAAAGCATCACTACAAACAATGCTAGTGAAGGTGATGGAATTCCAGGTGAGCTATTTCAAATCCTAATAGATGATGCTGTTACAGTGCTACACTCAATATGCCAGCAATGGAAATGTGGAATGTGGAAATGGAATGGAATGGAATGTGGAAAACTCAGCAGTGGCCACAGAACTGGAAAAGGTCAGTTTTTACTCCAATCTCCAAAAAGAGGCAATACCAAAGATTGTTCAAACTACCACACAATTGCTCTCATTTCACATGCTAGCAAGGAAATGCTCAAAATCCTTCAAATTAGGCTTCAACAGTATGTGAACTCAGAACTTCCAGATGTAAAAGCTGGATTTAGAAAGACAGAGGAACCAGAGACTAAGTTGCCAACATCTGTTCGATCATAGTAATAGTAAGAGAATTCCAGAAAAGCATCTACTTCTGTTTCATTGATTATGCTAAATGTTAATTGTGTGGTTGTGTGGATCACAACAAACTGGAAAATTCTTCAAGGGGAATACCAGATGGGTATTACCAGGTGGGAATACCAGACCACCTTACCTGCCTCCTGATAAATCTGTATGCAGTTCAGGAAGAAACAGTTAGAACTGGATGTGGAATAATGAACTGGTTCAAAATTGAGAAAGGAGTACATCAAGGCTGTATATTGTCACCATGCTTATTTAACTTACATGCAGAAGACATCATGCAAAATGCCGAGCTGGATGAAGCACAAGCTGGAATCAGGATTGCAGGAAGAAATATCAATAACGTTAGATATGCACTTGACACCACCTTTATGGAAGAAAGCAAAGAAGAACTAAAGATCCTCTTTATGAAGGTGAAAAAGAAGAGTGAAAAAGCTGGGTTAAAACTCAACATTCAAAAAACTCAGATCATGGCATCCACTCCCATCACTTCAGGGAAAATAGGTGGGGGAAAAAGGGAAACAGTGACAGACTTTATTTTCCTGGGCTCCAAAATCACTGTGGACATTGACTGCAGCCATGAAATTAAAAGATACTTGCTCCTTGGAAGAAAAGCTATGACCAACCTAGACAGCATATTAAAAAGCAGAGACATTACTTTGCTGATAGAGGTCCATATAATCAAAGCTATGGTGTTTCCAGTAGTCATTACGGATGTGAGAGATGGACCATAAAAAAAGGCTGAGCGCCGAAGAATTGATGCTTTTGAATTGTGGTGTTTCAAAAGCCTCTTGAGAGTCCCTTGGACTGCAGGGAGATCAAAGAAGTCAATCCTAAAGGAAATCAACCCTGAATATTCATTGGAAGGACTAATGCTGAAGCTGTAATACTTTGGCCACCTGATGCAAAGAGCTGACTCATTATTAAAGACTTTTGATGTTGGAAAAAATTGAAGGTAGAAGAAGGGGATGATAGAGGATGAGATGGCTGGATGGCATCACCGACTCAATGGACATGAGTTTGAGCAAACTCTGGGAGACTGTGAAGGATAGGGAGGCCTGGTGTACTGCATGCAGTCCATGCAGTTGCAAAAAGTTGGACACAACTTACCGACTGAACAATGGCCATGAAACTCCAACAAGGTTAATTTAGGTAAAAAGAGATTTCTAAGGAAGTGTTTCATTGAGATGAATTATACAGATTCAAAATCTTAGATATATCAACATTAGAAAATCATCAGTTTCCATATTACTTATAAGACAAGAGAATCTGGATATTTAGGCACTAGTCAAATATATTTGTGGTACACAGCCCATGAACAGAAAATGCTAAAATGCGATGACTGAATGAATAAATTTGCTGAGGGAGGATAACCTTTTTATTTTGTGTCTCCACTGGAAACTTTTAGTTCTTCCTAACAGAAAAAAATTACTATCAAAATTGCATTAGTTCTGTATTTTTTGTTATAATGTGAATTAAACTTTTCCCTTTGTACTAAACTGTATATTAGTCTTAAAATGATTATACTTGACAGAATTCTTGAGAATGAGTCACAAAATGCAGGAGGAATATGTGGAAACAAATGATAATAATTAACGGCTTAGAGTCAAATATCATCTAAATACAAAAATAGTTAAAAATCAAATAGTGTGTTAGTAGCTCAGTCATGTCTGACTCTGCAAATCTGTGGACTGTAGGCTCATAGACTCCTCTGTCCATGGGGTTCTCCAGGCAAGAAGACATACATGAAGGCTACTTGTACTTTTGCTCATGTTCCATTTTCCACTTACCTTAATAAGGTATTGTCTTCCATCCTCAAGCTTTGCTTGTAACTAGTCTTTCAGAATCAGCTAAAAAACTAACCTATTTCAGAATAGGCTGTGTTAATATCAGTGACATGTCAATACATTTAATCTGCCCTCATAATATCGAGAGGAACAACTTAATTTCCTGTGAGAATCCAGACAGAGTAGCTAGTACTGTATATTTTTTTCTTCTACTGGTAAGTAATAAATATGAAGTATAAGCATGTTAACACAAACTTAAAATTGAATTTCTAATTTCACTGTACTGCAGCAGCTAATAAGGCATCACCTCCTACAGGAAAATTTTACAAATAGGCTAACCTGAAATATTAGGGTATGAATTACCTAGTAAGTATTTCCTAAATTTGAGTGGGAGGAAAAGTTTAATTGTACATATTTTCTATGGCCTTTCTCTTTATTAATGAGGGATATCATGTGTTTAAGATAAATTATCATGTTTGAATGAAAATAATGCTGTCGCTTTCCAATAAGCTGGGCTTTATTATGGGATAGGACATTTAGAGTCATGTTTGGCCTGAGAAGTTTGGTTTGAGGTTTTTCACTTTGCTCTAGCTATTTTTTGGTTTGGAGTATTGGTTTATTTTCATGGTTAATTTTTCTGTGTTTACCAGCTGAAAGGCCCAATTCATAATGAAATATTTGTAAACAGTATGCATAGTACCAAAAGTTTTACTAGATGGCTGCCAAGGACTGCATGCAAAATAGTCAAAGATAAATTGAGCCTTTTGGAGGATATTTGTTGGCATGAAAGTGGTGGTTAATAAAGAAATGTGTCTCCATAAATGATAACATTCTTTGCATTTACCCAGCTCCTTTTCTTCAAGTAATCAGTAATCAAGTAATCTGCCTCCACTTTTCTGATACCTGTCATGTATTTTGAGTGGTTTTTACACAACTTAGATAAAAGAGTTATGTCCCAAATTTACTGTTTGTCAGACATCAACAAGAGCAACCAGCCTCAGGGTCTAGGGAGCTGCCAGGTATGGCACACAAATTGGTAAGTGGATTCAGGCTTTTTTCATTTAGAGACTTCACTCTTGGAGCTATGATCAAATAAAAAATGATAATGCAAATATGGATGTGTGGGGTCAGTAAGGATGAGAGGCCTCCATAAAATGGATCCCTAAAGAACAAATAAAGGCTGATCATAAAATTCAGATCTCACTAGTGTGAGCACCAGTGTCCTTATCTACTTTCCTGGTAATTTTTCTTTGTCCCCAACTCCAAACAGAGACTTTTTCTTGTAATGTTTCACATATGTGTATATTAAGACTGTATGAATAGTTTCAAGAAACAAAATTCATACCACAGCCAAATTCCCTAGAAACCGTGAAGCTATAAAGAGCAACTGTTTGCAGCCAAAAGAAAATCCACCTAATTTCAAAATTAACTATTGTTCAGTTGTCCATTTTCTCATTGTGCCACAGAGTAAATACTTCATGAAATGGAAACTATAGATACTATTTTTCACTTAATACTTAAGAAGACCAATCAAAACCTGGTGAAGGAAGAGAAATGACTTAAGAGATATATTTTTTAAAAGATGCTTTGGAAGATCACAAAGAGCTAATTAAAAAAAAAAAGCAGTTAATATGGCTTCCTGAAACCTCTGAGTAGAAGGCAATGAGTTCTTGCAAACTCATCACCTGAGATTTTAAAAGGCCAAAGTCATTTACCAGGAGCACACAAATAAGGCATGGTAAGATGAGGAGAAAACAGGCATTTCAGTCTCCAAAGCTGCTTTCCAACAGAGCTGTGCTCTCTCCTGAGAGGACAGGAAAAAGCACCTGATGTTTGTTTTTCCACACAGCTTTATTACACTTTTATGTACTTTTTTCATAACTGGAACTAAATATATTTTCTACCAAGGACAACTCTGCTTAAAATTAACCTTTGGGACATATATTTTTCAACTTTAGGGATAAAGTTAATACAATGTTAAAATTTTTGTGCCAAAGGATAACAGAAATATAAAAGCCAGAATGAATATCCACCCAGCCAAACTGAATATAAGAAGTCATTGCTTGCCTTCTCTTGGAACAAGAAGTACATTACTGCCATGACCCAAAGTTCTCCTATTTTATTTGAATTTCTCTAGGTAATTCTATATTTTATCCATGTTCACAATATAGATAGAAGGACTGGGAAAACAGGGCTTATTAGCAGTAGGTCTATAAAAAGTGAAATGTGCATCTTTTTTTTTTTTTTTTTTTTGGTATTGTAGACTACATTTTCAACAATTAAGTGGAAAATATTGATTCTCTTTGATATAACAGTAGACATCTTTAAAAATTACTTTATATTCTTATGCTAATATAGTTGGTTACATTCTGTTTTTAAGACTCAAGACTATAAACAATTGAAATTTAAAATAGAATAATAAAATGGAACCTTAAATCTAAGGAATGTCTGAAATACCATTGGTGCTAGCCAAAGCTTATAAAACAGCAGAAAAGCTTCAACAGACTGATCTGCAAACAGAAAAATGATTAAAAAGTTATGTGCACTTATCTTCTTTTATCTACTGCATGGGTCATAGCACTAGGGTCCAGTGGGATAAATATGGCCTGCCTGCCTCACACATTTGTAAATGAAGTATTATTGGAACACAGACGTATTCAGTTGGTTACATACTGTCCATGCCTGCATTCATCCCTATAATAGCAGTGTTGATGAGTCACAACATAGTTCACCGGTGCACAAAGTTGAACAATTTTGCTATCTGATTCTTTAAAGGAAAAGTGTGTCAACCCCAGCTCTAAAGCAATTGT
This sequence comes from Dama dama, assembly GCF_033118175.1. NCBI lineage: Eukaryota > Metazoa > Chordata > Mammalia > Artiodactyla > Cervidae > Dama > Dama dama. The sequence goes on along the minus strand of NC_083698.1, from coordinate 26,555,181 downwards.
TCTCAACAAGATAAACCCCATATCAGCCCCCTGCCCATCCAATGATCAACTCCCCGCTCCAGTCATGGATGCCATAAATGCCCAGGTCCAGAGAATCTTATAAAATGGTTCAGAATGAAACTAGGAGCCCCTGTGGGCTCCTTAATGCCATTACCATTAAGAACTTGGTACTGACATGGGAGAAAGAACAGACACAAGCAAATTAGAGAAAGATATAAAGAGCAGATAAGAGGATAAACAATGGAAGATAAAGAATGTGTGTGTGTGTGTGTCTGTGTGTCTGTCTGTGTGTATTTGTTTGTGTGCATCTTGGCATTGCAAAATAGATATGATCAAAAGCCATGAGACATTCCCAAAAGGTATATTTCAAAATTTTTCTTGTTTCCACTGAAGAGTCATTTATATCAGTAAAGTGTATGAATCTCGAGTACTTTACTAGGTTTCTAATGATATATTGTTTTATTCTTTGTCATTACTTTAGAGATTAACATTCATCTCCAAATTATTTTTCTTCATTTGTACTTTTTCCAAAGTAAAATAAGGAACTTATATTTCAATGCCTTCCTTTTGTGCTATTATCATGTATTTTAATTTCACATATATTTTATACCTCAGAAAATATTATCATTGTTGTTTTAAAACAGAAGAGAAAAATCTATTTCTATGTACTCAAGTATTTAATATGTTCAGAGACCTTTACTGCCTTCTGCATTACTAAGCTTCCATCAGGAAATGATCCATTTCATCACTACAAATAATGCTAGTCATTGTCATAATACTCATCTTATCTTATCAGACCCCAACATTCAGTGATATCCCCCTTCCTACCTAATAAGGACCAGATGCCTTAGCCTGACATTCACAGTGCTGTAATTCCCAGTTTTGTCAATTTTCCTTCCTACTCTTTCTTATGAGCTCACTGAAATAAAATTATCCTGATCATAAAAAGATATGTACCTGATAGGTTGACCAAGAAGAACTCATGACATGGAACCAAAAGGAGTTTTCATTTTTGTTTCCATTAATCTTTGAAATTTTCTTCCATGGTGGTCACCTTGGAAGAAAACCTAGGTAAGTCCTATAATTCTACAGTCACTTTCACACATCTATAGAGCATAAATTAAATAATGTGACTATCAGGATAATATACTAATCCACACTCAATCTCAAAGCAAAGCTACAACTTCTTTGCCTCCTCCAGCTATGACCTGCCAGCTAGCTGTATGCAGAATAAGGGGTGGGGACAGGAACTGTACTTAGCTTCTTCCCCTCTTTTGTATACTCATTCCCCCACTCCTAACTGCTATTTCATATCTGTTCCTGGCTGGAACTCTGAAGAGTGGCATGAGGAATATTTAAAGCAGACCTCTTCTCTCATGGGACACTTTCATGGGTTCTACAAAGACTTCTGTTACTGGTGACCTCATCTGCAAGATTCTTGACCATTTTATTTATGAACGCCCTTAACCCCTTCAAAACTCAATCTCTGCCTTCAGCTTTCCCTCTAGGTGACCCTATTGGACAAACTCTAAGATAGACTTTAATTATGTTCTGTGTCTGGTCCTTAGGAAGCACTCGGACAGTCTTCACCTATACAAACTCTGAAAACACAATCACAGCAGAGTAAGCACATTCCTCACACTGCCATCAGGTGACTGGGTAGCCTTCTTTGCCTTCCATTTTCTTGGCAGGCATCAGCAAGTGATGTAATTCACTTCAGGAGACCAAGGAAGCTCTCTTGAGTGTCCTACTAACAATCCTCACATTGTCTTGGCCTGAAGGGAAAATTACCTTCCTTCCACTAAACAAATCTAGAGAATAGCACTCAATACAGTTATATTTAAAGTCTTTGCACCAGCCTCCCTACTCTTCATTTGTCTTCATGTGTATGAGATTCTTAACAGTGTGTAACAACTTTGGATTAAGTTTTTGTAACCTGTCTTTGAATCAGACTTGACTGTATCTAGTGCCTAATTTAAAATTTCAGACTTAATATCTCATTATACACTTTTGGCACTTGCTCATTACCAATGCTCTTTCAAACCCTATCCTTCCTCAATCTGCATTGTATTCATACTTCTATGCTGCAATTTCAGCTTTGACTCCAGCAACATTTAGTAAAGAATCTTCCAAAATGGAAAACACCTGACGTTTACAAATTTCTAATTGCTAAAGAATGTATTTCACTATTTTTCTAGAAACACCACAGCATGGGAGCAATTTCCATTCCAAAATGTAAATGTTGTAAATTAGATGGATGCAATCTCTGTTTGAATAAAATTTAGAATATTCATTGCTAGCTCTGTCCAAATACATTTAACACTTTTTTGCTAGTGTAAATTCTGAAGATAAATTTAGAAATCTGTTTATCTTATTTTTCTTTCTCTGAAGAAAATATCAATCAGGCAATCTTCATTAGGTTGCAGTTTAAATAAAGTATACAAGCAATTGTTTCTCTTTTTAGGTCTATCTGCATATTTTATATTGATATGTTTTCAATGTAGCGTAAATAGGGGGAAAAGTGTTTAGAGACAGAATGAATTGGATTACAGTCTCAGCTCACTGTTGAACAACTTCATGTCCCTAGGTAAACTATTTAACTTCCTTGATTCTCAGTCGCCTTGTTATAAAATAGTAATCAGCAATACTCATCTCATCTCATTTAGTGGTTAAATGACTATTGTTGTTTAGTCACTAAGTTGTATCTGACTCCTTTGTGACTCCAGGGACTGTATTCCGCTAGGATCCTCTGTCCATGAGATTTCCCAGGCAAAAATACTGGAGTGGGTTACCATTTCCTACTCCAGGGAATTTTCCCACCCGAGAGATGGAACCTGTGTCTTCTGCATTGCCAGGTGGATTCATTCTTTAAATGATTCTTTAGAGATCATTTCTTTAAATGATCAGCCTACGTAAAATGCTTTACAGGATCACTAGCAAAAGAAAGTGCTAAAAGTTACTTCCCTTCCATTCTCTAACTTTTTTTTTAATCATCTCTCCTGATTTTAACCATGCTACAGTAATTTTCACTTCATGGCAAATAGATGGGAAAACAATGAAAACAGCGAGAGACTTTATTTTCTTGGGCTCCAAAATCACTGCAGATGTTGACTGCAGCTATGAAATTAATAGATGCTTGCTCCTTGGAAGAAAAGCTATCACCAACCTAGACAACATATTAAAAAGTAGAGACATTACTTTGCTGACAAAGCTCCATATAGTCAAAGCTGTTGTTTTCCAGGAGTCATGTATGGATATGAGAGTTGGACCATAAAGAAAGCTGAGCACTGAAGGATTGATGCTTTTGAACTGTGGTGTTGGAGAAGACTCTTGAGAGTTCCTTGGAGTGCAAGGATATCCAACCAGTCCTTCCTAAAGGAAATCAGCCCTGAATGTTCATTGGAAGGACTAATGTTGAAGCTGAAACTCCAATACTTTGGCCACCTGATGCAAAGAAATGACTCACTGGAAAAGACCCTGATCCTGGGAAAGATTGAAAGCAGGAGGAGAAGGGGATGACAGAGGATGAGATGGTTGGATGGCAGCACTGACTCGATGGACATGAGTTTGGGTAAGCTCTGGGAGCTGGTGATGGACAGGGAAGCCTGGCGTGCAAAGTTGTATAAATGGCAAGCAATTGGTGTGGTTATTTAAGATTAACTGTAAAAGATGATCTTTACTTATTTGGGAAGACAAAAGGAATCTACATGGACTTCAAATAGGAAGACTAGCATTCAAAATAAAACTCATAAGGTTAGCCTGTGTATAAGATCAGTTAAAGGCAGGTAAAACTTGAATAGATAATCATTAACATGGACAAACTATAGCCTGGGGCCAAATCTGGCAACACATTTTTATAAATAAGCTTTCATGGGAACATTGTCATGACCATTTATTTATGTAATGTCTACGGCTGCTTTTGTTCTACAAGGGCGTAGATACACAGAGGTCATGGGACTTACAAAGTCTGCAATATTTATTGTCTGTTCCTTCACAGAAAATGCTTGCTGGCCTCCATTCTAACATACTTTGAGATTTATATGGGTACATTATTGAGACTGATCTTCAATATACAGGTGATAGTGATCTGGGATTCTCTAATTTTACTTTTTTGAGCATGCGCACACACAGGAGAATGTGTTCTCTTTGATTATTAATCACATTCTATTTCCTGATTCTATTGAGTATAAGGCTCACAGTATAAAGAATTTTTCTTTTAAATACCTTTCATCTATTCCTTTTCATTATTATCATCATCATGATACAAGCTAAATAATGAACATGAGTTTAATATAACTCTAGATGGTTTGGTTAATATGGTGCAATGTATTAATTAATGGTTAGATGCCACTCTAGATGGAAATACTTTGTGGTATTCTATAGCAGTTTATACTCTTTTCAACATTTTATCAGAGATGTGAATGTAAACAAAAAGCATGTTTATCCAATTTGTGTATGACACAAAACTGTGGAGTTACTCTATTGAATGACAGAAACCATATTCCGAGGCATTGCAAAAAGTTGGAAATATGGGCCAAAGCAAACAAAGTGATATTTAACAGGGCTAAATATAAAGTTCTGTATTTGGATTTAAAAAATCAAAACGCAATTGTATAAATACAGAATGGAGAACACATGGCTAAACAGCAATAAAAGGTGAACATTTTAGGATTATAGTTAACTGCAAGCTTAATTATAAACCAGCCCTTTGATGTGGATCTTAAAAATGTTCATATAATCTTAGGATGTGCTTTAATATAATTATGTATTCTGTCCAGATGAAGAGGGTTAATTGTGCTGCATACTGAATACTGCATAAGCCATGTGGAATGATGCATTCAATTTAGGGAGACATTCTGTAACAGGGACCTTGACAAATGCAATAGCTGTTTGACATTTTTTCCCCCACCATAGACATCAGATACCTGCTTGCTTGGACCTTTGAAGCTATGATGCCGGCATAAAGCTAAGCTCTAATCAGAAGCACCTGCAGTGGAGTTTGGCTTTGGAGCCAGAAATGTAAAGCAGCAGGGAATACTTAGAATTCATTCTAGCAGGGATAAAATCAGGGACTGTGGATCCAATTTCTTGAGGCATCACCATTAAGTCATGCACTAGATGTTGTCAACAGCAGAAGTCATGGTATCTGTGAAGTTATGTCTTTCCCAGATCAGTTCTTTGTGTGATTTCAAGGTTTGTTCCTGGCCATATACCTCTCAGGCATTATGAGGGATGGTGATCCAGATCCCTTGTTTGGGCTGTCTCAATTCTAAATTCCTCTATGCTCTGTTCTCTGGCATTTACTCTAGAGACTGACAAATGTGTAGGGCTGTTCACAGAAAAGTCATAGGGCCAGGGACAAAGCAACATTAACGGAGGGAGAATAGGAAGGGAAGTGGGCGGAATCTGTGCTGTGCTGTGCTTAGTCGCTCAGTCATGTCTGACTCTCTGCAACCCCATGGACTATAGCCCACCAGGGTCCTCTGTCCATGGAATTCTGCAGACAAGAGTACTCCAGTGGGTTTCCAAGCCCTCCTCAAGGGGAATCTTCTGACCCAAGGATCGAACCCATGTCTCCCGTGTCTCCTGCATTGTAGGCAGATTCTTTACCACTGAGCCACCTGGGAAGCCCTAAATGCTTAATATTGAGTTCTTATTTTATAAAGAGAAATGCAGGTTTTTTAATTACCTTACTAATAAAATCTCTCACAGACAAAAGAAAAAAAACTTTGTGGCACATGTCATAAACATTACAGCACAATTGGAAATTTAAAAAAACAAGAATACAGTGTAGAAGCATTGGCAGTTATGTTATTTGTCACCTGCAATGTGATACGCCTGACGAAACTGCCTATAGGGTACAAGTGAGAAAGTGGGAAAGAGGTCAGTTTTTAATTTTTTCCATTTTACTTAGGCATATTCTATATGTTTTGTTTATTAATTATGGCCTACTACCCGCGGCCCTATGCCTAGTATTCTTTCCATTTGTAGTTACTGATTTCTGAGTGCCAAAGTGGTCCTGATGTTGTCATGGAGTACAGCATAGTGTAAGTCACAGCAGAGTAAGTACACAGCTAGTATGAGTTCTCACGCTCAACTTTATATTTTTGCCACTGACATTTTTTATTTGCTTGCCCAAAGAAGATGGAAAAATTAATAAGCTTTGGATAAAGTAAGTTTATCTTTTGAAAATTTATGTTCCCTGTATTCCAAAAACTATAAGACACTGATGAAAGTAACTGAAGATGACACAGATGGAAAGATGTATCATCCTCTTATATTAGAAGAATCATTACTGTTAAAATGAACGCACTACACAAGGAAATCTACAGATTCAATGCAATCCCTATCAAAATACCCATGGCGTTTTTCATAAAACTCGAACAAGTAACTTAAAATTTTGTATGGGAACACAAAAGATCCTGAATAGCCAAAACAATCTGGAGAAAGGAGAACAGAGCAGGAGGAATCACATTTCCCGAGTTCAAACTATAACACAAAGCTACAGAAATGAGAGCAGTATGATACTAGCACAGACACAGACTCACAGATAAAAGGAACAGGATTGAGGGCCCAGAAATAAATAGAAGTGCTTATGATTAATTACTCTACGACAAAGGAGTCAGGAAAATACAGTGGAGAAAAGACAGTCTCTTCAATAAGTGGTACTGGGAAAACTAGACAGCTACATGTAGAAGAATGAAATTAGTACATTCTCTAACACTATATACAAAAAGAAATTCAAAATAGACTAAAGACATGAATGCAAAACCAGATTCAATAAAATTCCTTGAGGAAAACATAGGCAGAACATGCTGACATAAATTGCAGCCATATTTTTTTAGATCTGTCTACTGAAGCAAAGAAAACAAAAGCAAAAATAAACAAACGGGATCTAATTAAACTTAAAAGCTTTTTGTACAGCAAAGGAAACCATAAACTAAACTAAAAGACAACCCTCAGAATGGGACAAAATATTTGCAAAGCAACAAATAAGGTATTACTCTGCAAAATATACAAACAGCTCCTGTAGCTCAGTATCAAAAATCAAACAAGAATAAAAAAAATTTAAAAATTAAAAGACACTTGCTCCTTGGAAGAAAAACTATGACCAACCTAGACAGCATATTAAAAAGAAGAGACATTACTTTGTCAACAAAAGTCTGACTAGTCAAAGCTATGGTTTTTCCAGTAGTCATGTATAGACATGAGAGTTGGACCATCATGAAAACTGAATGCTAAAGAACTGATGCTTTTGAACTGTGGTGTTGGAGAAGGCTCTTGAGAGTCCCTTAGACTACAAGGAGATCCAACCAGTCAATCCTAAAGGAAATCAATCCTGAATATTCATTGGAAGGACTGATGCTGAAGCTGAAGCTCAAATACTTTGGCCACCTGATGCAAAGGTCTGACTCACTAGAAAATAACCTGATCCTGGGAAAGATTGAAGGCAGGAGAAGGGGACGACAGAGGATGAGATGGTTGGATCATATCACCGACTTGATGGACATGAGTTTGAGCAAGCTCTGGGAGTTGGTGATGGACAGGGAAGCCTGGCATGCTGAATTCCATGCGGTCTCAAAGAGTTGGACATGACTGAGCGACTGAACTGATCTAAACTTAATAAAAAATGGGTGGAGGACCTAAAGAGACACTTCTCCAAATAAGACATATAGATGGTCAACAAACATAGGAAAAGAGGCTCAACATTACTAATCAACAGGGAAATGCAAACCAAAACCACAATGAACTATCACCTCACACACATCAGAATACCTAGCATCATAAAAACAAAACAAAACAAAAGTGATAATCGACAAATGCTAGAGAGCGTGTGGAGAAAAGGGAACACACTTACACAGTTGGTGAGAATGTAAATTGATAAGTCACTGAGGAGAACAGTATGGAGGTTCTTTAAAAGCTGAAAATAGAACTATTATATGACCCAGCAAACCCACTACTGGGCATATACCCATATAAAGCAATAATTCAAAACGACACGTGCATGTCAGTGCTCACTGCAACACTATTTACAATAGCCAGGACACAGAAGCAACCTAAATATCGATCAACAGTGGAATGGATAAAAAAGATGTGGTACATATATACAATGTAATATTACTCAGCCAGAAAAAAAGGAACAAAACTGGTCATTTGCAGAGATATGGATGGACCTAGAGACTGTCATATAGAGGGAAATAAGTCAGAAAGAGAAAAACAAAAGTTTATTTAATGCATATGTGTGGAATCTAGAAAAAATGGCATAGATGATCACATTTGCTAAGCAGAAATAGAGACACAGATGTAGAGAATAAACATATGGATGCCAAGGGGAAAGAGAAGGTTGTGAAGAATTGGGAGATTGGGATTTACATATACACATTATTGATAGCAAGTATAAAATAGATAACAAATGAGATCATACTGTTTAACACAGGGAATTCTACTCATTGCTCTGTGGTGATCTAAATGGGAAGGAAATCCAAAAACGAGGGGATATATGTATAGTAGAGCTACTTCACTTTGCTGCACAGCAGAAACTAACATAATATGGTAAAGCAACTGCACTCCAACAAAAATTAATTTAAAAATAAGAAGGAAAAAACAGCCTATTGAATGAGAAAAATAATTTGCAAATGATCTGACTAAAAAGGGGATAATACCCATCAAAAAAAAAAAAAAACCCACAATAGTCTAATTAAAAATGAGCAGAAGTGAATAAACATTCTTCCAAAGAGGAAATGCATATGGCCAACAGGCACATGAAAAGATGCTCAACAGTACTAATCATCAGAGAAATGCAAACCAAAACCACTATGAGATATCATCTCACACACATCAGAATGGTTATCATCAAAAAGACCACAAATAACAAATGTTGCCAAGGATATGGAGGAAAGAGAATCCTTGTACACTATTGGTGGGAATATAAATTGGTACAGTGATGGTGGATGACAGTCTGGAGGCTTCCCAGAAAACTATAAATAGAACTACTATATGACCCAGTAATCCCACCCCTGAGCATATACCCAAAAAAGATGAAAACACTAATTCAAAAGGATACATGCACCCCAGTATTCACAGAAGTATTATTAACAATTGCTAAGATATGGAAACGACTTAAGTGTCCATCAACAGATGATAGGATACACACATACATACACATGCGCGCGCACACACACACACACAGGAATACTATTCAGCCATAAAAAAGAACAAAATTCTACCAATTGTAGCAACATGGGTGGACTTGGAGAGCATTGTACTAAGGGGAGTATTTTAGAGAAAGACAAAAACAGTGATATCACTCATATGTGTAGAACCTAAAAAATACAACAAAGTAGTCTATAATGAACAAAAGGCAGTCTCACAGATTTAGAGAACAGATTAGCGGTTACCAGTGTGGGGAAGAAACAGTGTAGGAGTCGGGTAGTGGGAGGTACAAACTATGGGATATAAAATAGACTCAGAGATATACTGTACAACATAGGGAATACAACAAATATTACATAATAACTAAATGAAAAAAGTAACCTTTAAAAATTGTATACAAATTTTTAAAATAAATAAAATTTATTTTCCCATTCTACTACGTCATCTCTGAACCCCACTCTACTGCACTGTCATCTCATTTAGAAAATCACTTCCCTACTTTGTGCGATTTCTGTGCTAACATTCAACCTGGCATTGTGAAGAAGACATTTTTTAACAATAAACATATATAAACACAACTTCATAAAGCTTATCTCATAAAGAAAGAATCAAAAGTCAAACATTTTTGGAAATAGTAGGGGTGTGAGAAAAGAACAAAATCCTTGCAGCCTATCAGCAACTTAAGGGTAACTCAACCATAAGTGTTTCTTTCTAGGACTGGCACCAACATACACAATCTTTTTCAAACAATTCCTATGAAAAGAATTACTGAGAAGAAATGAAAAAGCTCACTGAACTTTCAAGTATGCAATGTGTTTCTTAGAGTACTTCAACAGAATGGAATTGCTTCTATTTTTTTAAAAATGGGCAATAATATTTCTAAAATAAGATTAATATATGTGCATATAAATATATTATCCACATGAATTACATTTTTTTAAAAAACTGAATCTCTTCAGGAAACAGAATCAGGTGAGAACTCAAACTATTTTAATAGAAAAACAGTATTTAGGGATATCATTGTCTTTTCATAGATGTAGCTTATTAGTTCTCCATAAATTCACACATTAGACAGTGGAATTAAACATATAAGACAGCATTTTAAAAAAGATATCAGTATTTTCTAAATTACTTTGTATATATAATATGATACCAATATTCTAATTAGGGGCTTTCCTGATAGCTCAGTTGGTAAAGAATCTTACTGCAATGCAGGAGACCCTGGGAATTGTTCATTAATTTTAACAAATATTCCACACAGTGAAAAATTTTAACAATCGGAGAAACTGTTTTAATATAACTGTTATTGTCAACTTAATCTGAAAAAAATGAGAAGAGTCAGGGAAATGTTTAAAAAAAAGAGTCCAGCTCAAGAAGTATTTAAAATAAAATATAAAATAATTCTATACAAAAAATGAAGTTAAAAACCTCATGAATTTAAAGGAATATTCAATTTTACTTATAATTATATGAACTAAATCAAATCCCTTACGATTATAGAGTGGAAGTGCAAAATAGAATTAAGGGACTAGATCTGATAGACAGAGTGCCTGATGAAATATGGATGGAGGTTCATGACATTGTACATAAGATAGGGATCAAGACCATCTCCAAGAAAAATAAATGCAAAAAAGCAAAATAGCTGTCTGAGGAGGCCTTACAAATAGCTGGGAAAAGAAGAGAATGAAAAACACAGGAGAAAAGGAAAGATATACCCATTTGAATGCAGAGTTCCAAAGAGTAAGGAGAGATAAGAAAGCCTTCCTCAGTGATCAATGCAAAGAAACAGAGGAAAACAATAGAATGAGAAAGACTAGAGATCTCTTCAAGAACATTAGAGATACCAAAGGAACATTTCATGCAAAGATGGGCTCAATAAAGGACAGAAATTATATGGACCAAACAGAAGCAGAAGATATTAAGAAGAGGTAGCAAGAATACACAGAAGAACTGTACAAAAAAGATCTTCATGACCCAGATGACCACGATGGTGGGATCACTCACTTAGAGCCAGACATCCTGGAATGTGAAGCTAAGTGGGCCTTAGGAAGCATCACTACAAACAAAGCTAGTGGAGGTGATGGAATTCCAGTTGAGCTATTTCAAATCCTAAAAGATGAGGTTGTGAAAGTGCTGTACTCAATATGCCAGCAAATTTGGAAAATTCAGCAGTGCTTATTTAACTTACATGCAGAGTACATCATGAGAAATGCTGGGCTGGATGAAGCACAAGCTGGAATCAAGATTGCTGGGAGAAATATCAATAACCTCAGATATGCAGATGACACCACCCTTACGGCAGAAAGTGAAGAAGAACTAAAGAGCCTCTTGATGAAAGTGAAAGAGGAGAGTGAAAAAGTTTGCTTAAAGCTCAACATTCAGAAAGCTAAGATCATGGCATCTGGTCCCATCACTTCATGCCAAATAGATGGGGAAACAATGGAAACAGTGTCAGACTCTATTTTTTGGGCTTCAAAATCACTGCAGATGGTGACTGCAGCCATGAAATTAAAAGACACTTACTCCTTGGAAAGAAAGTTATGACCAACCTAGATAGCATACTAAAAAGCAGAGACACTACTTTGCCAACAAAGGTCTGTCTAGTCAAGGCTACGGATTTTCCCAGTAGTCATGTATGGATGTGAGAGTTGGACTGTATAAAGAAAGCTGAGCGCCGAAGAATTGATGCTTTTGAACTTTGGTGTTGGAGAAGACTCTTGAGAGTCCCTTGGACTGCACGGAGATCCAGCCAGTCTATCCTAAAGGAGATCAGTCCTGGGTGTTCATTGGAAGGACTGATGTTGAAACTGAAACTCCAATAGTTTGGCCACTTGATGAGAAGGGCTGACTCACTGGAAAAGAGCCTGATGCTGGGAAAGATTGAAGGCGGGAGGAGAAGGGGGCAACAGAGGACGAGATGGTTGTATGGTATCACTGACTCAATGGACATGAGTTTGGGTAAACTCTGGGAGTTGGTGATGGACAGGGAGGCGTGGTGTGCTGCAGTCCATGGGGTCACAAAGAGTCGGATACGACTGAGCAACTTAACTGAACTGATACAAATACTATTTTTAAACACAAATTTGAAATGAAATAAGATACCATTTTTCAACTACTGGATTGATAAAATGGATGTAGGAAAATTGATTCCTTAACTCTGAAGAGTAATTTGGTATGCGTGCATGCTCAGTCACTTTAGTCATGTTCGACTCTTTGCAACCATATGGACTGTAGCCTGCCAGGCACCTCTATCCACAGGATTCTTGGGACAAGAATACTGGAGCGAGTAGCCGTTTCCTCCTCCAGGGGATCTTCCCGACCCCTGGATAAATCCACATCTCCTGCAGCTCCTGCACTGCAGGAGGATTCTTTACTGCTGAGCCACTGGGGAAGCCCAATTTGGCAATACATAGTTAAATTTAAAACATACATGTCCTTGGACCTAACAATTCCACAGTCTGGAATCTATGCTGTACATACACTTACAGAAGAATGCCAAGAATTTATACAAAAATTATTATGGAAAACTGCTTATAATGGGGAAGAAAAGACAATGATAAGAACAAAAACTTAAATAATCATCAATGTTGGACAAATGTTATCCATTTCTAATAACATGATGAGGCATCCTGTATGTGCAGATACAGGACAACTCCAAGTTATATTTTCAATAAAATCAGTGCTAAATTATATAAATAAAAGAGGTATAGATATCTACATATATAGATGTACATATGAACATGCACATGTGCTCAGGCTGGTGAGCAGACACTAATGTTCCGCAAGGAAACAGAAGAACATTTCAATGATGGGATAGTAGGATTGCAGATCTAAGAAAAATATATTTCCATTTTGTAACTTTTTATAGTGAATATGCATATATTTACCTGTGCATATATTGCATTTTTTATTAGCAGTATTTGGTTTACAGAGAAATTGAACAGGAAGTGCAGAGTTCTCAAATCCTACTACCTATACCTACCCTGTTCCAAGTTCCTCCTATTATTAAAATTTTGCTTTAATGTGGTACATCTATTACAATTGATAAACCACTATTGATACATTATCATTAACTAAAGTCCATAGTTTGCAATAGAGTTCACTTTCCATGTTGTACAGTTCTATGGATGTGACAAATGCATGATGTTGTATATCCACCATTATAGTGTCATACAGAATAGTTTAAATTCAAACATCTACTGATATTTTTACTGTCTATATAGTTTGGCTTTTCCAAAATGTCCTGTAGTTGGAATCATATAGTATGTATTAATAGCCTTTTTCAGGTTGACTTCCTTAACTTAGTAATATGCATTTAACTTTCCTTCATGCCTTTTTGTGGCTTGATAGCCCATTTATTTTCATTGCTGAGTATTACTCTATCATATGGATGTTTGTTTCTTCATTCATCTTTTGAAGACATTTTGTTTGCTTTTGCAGCAATTATGCATAAAGCTGATCAAATGAATCATGTGCAATTTTTTACGTGGTCATGAGTTTTCATCTCATTCGGCCGTACTGTGCAGTATGCCTATGTTTAGCTTTATAAGAAATTGTGAGGCTGTCTCCCAAAGTGGCTCTATAATTTCACATGAGCAACAAATCAGAACTCCTGTTATTCCACATTCTTGCCAGAAGTTGATGTTGAATGTGTTTTTTATTTCATCCATTCTTAAAAACATGTACTGATACCTCATTGTTGTTTTATATGCAATTCCCTAATGATATGTGATGTTGAACATCTTTTCATATCTTATTTACCATTTCTTGTAATAAGGGTGACAGCCATGACTTCTAAGCCTTTTATGTATTGGACCAGAAACCTGAATTCCATATATTTTATTCATTAATTAAAGGCTGTGGGTATATAACATTCATAAAGTTAAAGAAGATTGCTCTCTCCCATCTCTTCCTTGCCTTGCCTTCCTTTTTCCCCCTTGCCTTTCTAAAACTTCAGTTCTAAAACCATTAGTGGGACAGTACAAGTCAGGCTCAAGACGACATCCACGTGGAGGGATGGTCTGATGTGGGGTGTCGTCAGAGTGGGATGAGAGTATATGTTCCAGTTCCAGGACACTGGAAATGGCAAAAAGGCTAGTATGGAAAGTCAGCTTGAGTGGGATGATCAAAGTCCACATCAGCAAAACTGGAATACATAGAAATCATGAGCCAATGGTAGTTTATAACAAGACCCCAGTATCAATATTTCTGACAATGATGCATCACCTGAATCTAATCATGAGGTCACATCAGAAAGACTCAAACTGAGGAACATTCTACAAAATAGCCTCTAGCCTCCAAAAGTATCAAAGTCATGAAAATTAAGGAAAGACTGCAACTATTTGAGACTGAACAAATTTAGAGACAAAATGTCTAAATTCAATTTATAATGCTGACCTGGATCCTTTCCTATAAAAGACATTATTGAAGAAACTGGTAAAACCTGAGTGGGATCTGTGGATGAATTCATAGTAATACAATGATGTTAGTTTTTTTATGGGGGGGGGGGGGTCATTGTGGTTATGTAGGGGTCAGACCTTGTATTTAGTAAATAACAAAGTGCTTGAGTTGTAGATTGTGTTGACAGCTTACTCTCAAAAGCAGGGGAGGAAAAAAACAGTATTTTGCACTGGGTTTGCAAGGTTTATCTGCTTATTTCAAAATTTAAAAAAAAGATAATTCCAGCAAAGGGTGAAAAATACAAAATTAATTGCTTATGACATCTAAATGAACTCTTTCTTCACAACTTAAGTCTAGAATCTTGCATCTATTTTATTGGTTTCAGTGAGCTTGCTTTTTGTTCACTTTTTTAAATTTATTTTTTAATTGAAGGATAATTGCTTTACAGAATTTTGTTGTTTTCTGTCATACCTCAACATGAATCAGCAATAGGTATACATATATCTCTGCCCTTTTGAACCTCTCTCCCATCTCCCTCCCCATCCTACCTCTCGAGGTTGATAAAGAGCCCCTTTTTGAGTTTCCTGAGACATACAGCAAATCCCATTGGCTATCTATTTTACATATGGTAATATAAGTTTCCACATTACTCTCTCCATATATCTCACCCTCTCCTCTCCTCTCCCCATGTCCATAAGTCTATTCTCTATGTCTCTTTCTCTATTGATGCCCTGCCAATAAATTCTTCCATACCATTCTTCCAGATTCCATATATCTGCTCTAGGATACAATATTTATCTTTATCTTTCTGACTTACTTCACTCTGCATAAGAGGCTCTAGGTTCATCCACTTCATTCAGGTCAGTTTGGTCACTCAGTCAACCCAACTCTTTGTGACCACATGGATTGCAGCACACAAGGCCTTCCTGTCCATCACCAACTCCCAGAGTTTACCCAAACTCATGTCCATTGAGTCAGTGATGCCATCCAACCATCTCATCCTCTGTCGTCCCCTTCTCCTCCTGCCCTCAATCGTTCCCAGCATCAGGGTCTTTTCAAATGAGTCAGCTCTTCGCATCAGGTGGCCAAAGTATTGGAGTTTCACTTTCAAAATCAGTCCTACCAATGAACACCCAGGACTGATCTCCTTTAGGATGGACTTGTTGGATCTCCTTGCAGTCCAAGGACTCTCAAGAGTCTTCTCCAACACCACAGTTGAAAAGCATTAATTCTTCTGCGCTAAGCTTTCTTTATAGTCCAACTCTCACTTCCATACATGACCACTGGAAAAATCACAGCCTTGACCACAGTCAGCAACTGTTTCCCCATCTATTTGGCATGAAGTGATGGGACCAGGTGCCATGATCTTAGTTTTCTGAATGTTGAGCTTTAAGCCAACTTTGTCATTCTTCTCCTTCACTTTCATCAAGAGGATCTTTAGTTACTTCTCACTTTCTGCCATAAGTTTGGTATCATCTGCATATTTGAAGTTATTGATATTTCTCCCAGTGATTTTGATTCCAGCTTGTGTTTCATCCAGCCCGGCATTTCTCATGATGTACTCTGCATATAAGTTAAATAAGCAGGGTGACAATATACAGCCTTGACATACTCCTTTTCCTATTTGGAACCAGTCTGTTGTTCCATGTCTAGTTCTAACTGTTGCTTCCTGACCTGCATACAGATTTTTCAAGAGGCAAGTCAGGTGGTCTGGTATTCCCATCTCAGAATTTTCCACAGTTTATTGTGATCTACACAAAGACTTTGGCATAGTCAATAAAGCAGAAATAGATGTTTTTCTGGAATTCTCTTGCTTTTTCTATAATCCAATGGATGTTGACAATTTGATCTCTGGTTCCTCTGCCTTTTCTAAAACCAGCTTGAACATCTGGAAGTTCACAGTTCATGTACTGCTGAAGCCTGGCTTGGAGAATTTTGAACATTACTAGCTTGTGAGATGAGTGCAATTGTGCAGTAGTTAGCATTCTTTGGCACTGGAATGAAAACTGACCTTTTCCAGTCCTGTGGCCACTGCTGAGTTTTCCAAATTTGCTGGCATATTGAGTGCAGCACTTTCACAGCATCATCTCTTAGCATTTGAATCGCTCAACTGGAATTCCATCATCTCCACTAGCTTTGTTTGTAGTGATGCTTCCTAAGGCCCACTTGTGTGTGTGGGCCTTCACATCCCAGGATGTCTGGCTCTAGGTGAGGGATCACACCATCAGGATCATCTGGGTCGTGAAGATCTTTTCTGTACAGTTCTTCTGTGTATTCTTGCCACCTCTTCTTAGTCTCTTCTGCTTCTATTAGGTCCATACCATTTCTGTCCTTTATTGAGCACATCTTTGCATGAAATGTTCCCTTGGTATCTCTAATTTTTTGATGAGATCTCTAGTCTTTCTCATTCTATTGTTTTCCTCTTTTTCTTTGCACTGAACACTGAGGAAGACTTTCTTATCTCTCCTTAATCTTCTTTAGAACTCTGCATTCAAATGGGTGTATCTTTCCTTTTCTCCTTTCTTTTTTGCTTCTCCTCTTTCTACAGCTATTTGTAAGGCCTCCTCAGACAGCCATTTTTCTTTTGTGCATTTATTTTTCTTTGGGATGGTCTTGATCCCTGTCTCCTGTACAGTGTCACGAACCTCCGTCCACAGTCCATCAGGTACTCTATCAGATCTAGTCCCTTATATCTATTTCTCACTTCCACTGTATAATTGTAAGGGATTTGATTTAGGTTATACCTGAATGGTCTAGTGGTTTTCTCTACTTTCTTCAATTTAAGTCTGAATTTGGCAATAAGGAGTTCATGATCTGAGCCACAGTCAGCTCCTGGTCTTGTTTTTGCTGACTGTATAGAGCTTCTCCATCATTGGCTGCAAAGAATATAATCAATCTGATTTCAGTGTTGGCCATCTGGCTATGTCCATATGTAGAGTCTTCTCTTGTGTTGTTGGAAGAGGGTGTTTGCTATGATGAGTGCTTTTTCTTGGCAAAACTTTATTAGCCTTTGCCCTGCTTCATTCTGTAGTCTAAGGCCAAATTTGCCTGTTACTCCAGGTATTTCTTGACTTCCTACTTTTTTTATTCTAGCCCCCTATAATGAAAAGGACATCTTGTTAAGTCTAAAAGGTCTTGTAGGTCTTCATAGTACTGTTCAACTTCTTCAGCATTACTGGTTGGGGCATAGGCTTGGATTACCTTGACATTGAATGGTTTGCCTTGGAAACCATTCAACAGAGATCATTCTGTCATTTTTGAGACTGCATCCAAATACTGCATTTTGGATTCTCTTGTTGAGTATGATGGCTACTCCATTTCTTCTAAGGGATCTTGCCCACAGTAGTTGATGTAACAGTCATCTGAGTTAAATTCACCCATTCCAGTCCATTTTAGTTTGCTGACTCCTAAAATGTTGACATTCACTCTTGCCATCTCATGATATTTGACCACCTCCAATTTGCCTTGATTCATGGATCTAACATTCCCGGTTCCTATACAATATTGCTCTTTACGGCATCGGACCTTGCTTCTATCACCAGTCGCATCCACAACTGGGTGTTGTTTTTGCTTTGGCTCCATCTCTTCATTATTTCTGAAGTTAGGTCTCCACTGATCTCCAATAGCATATTGGGCACCTACCAACCTGGGGAGTTCATATTTCAGATGTCCTATCTTTTTGCCTTTTCATACTGTCCATGGGGTTCTCAAGTCAAGAATACTGAAGTGGTTTGCCATTCCCTTCTCCAGTGGACCACATTTTGTCAGAACTCTCCACCATGACCTGTCCACCTTGGGTGGCCCTACACGGCATGGCTTAGTTTCACTGAGTTAGACAAGACCATGTCTGTGTGATTAGATTGGTTAGTTTTCTTTGATTGTGGTTTCAGTCTGTTTGCCCTCTGATGCCCTCTCTCAGTGCCTACAATCTTACTGGGGTTTCTCCTAGCCTTGGACATGTGCAATCTCTTCACAGGTGTTCCAGCAGAGGGCGGCCGCTACTCCTTATCTTGGACATGGGGCATCTCCTCATGGCCACCACTACTGACCTTGGATGTGGGGTATCTCCTCTCCGCCACTCGCGGTTCCAGCGACATGCAGCTGCCACTCGCCACTCCAGCACCACACAACCTCATTAGAACTGACTCAAATGTGTTCTTTTTTTATGGCTGAGTAATATTCCATTGTGTATGTGTACCACAACTTCTTTATCCATTCATCTGTTTTTGGTTTGTTTTTTTTCCCCTTCATCTGTTGATAGACATCTAGGTTGATTCCATGTTCCACCTATTGTAAATCGTGTGCAATTAACAATGGGATACATGTGTCTTTTTCAATTTTGGTTCCCTCAGGGTATATAATGTAGGAGTGGGATTGCTGCATCATATGGTGGTTTTATTCCTAGTTTTTTAGGGAATCTCCATACCAAGTGAGCTTGTTTTCTTTCCTCACTTTCCTTAGAGATATGGAATCTAAGTAGATATATGCAATTTAAGACCACTGAAGACATGAGGAATGAGTTATGGTTTGTCATATATTTGTGGTTTAGAATTCCTTCTTATCTATAGCCTGGTATGTAACAACATAGCTACATAAGCTATATTACAATATATTCTTGCAACTATAGCAAGAGTAAGAAAAATAATCAAGTTATCCTTAATTAGAAAAAACATACTTAAAACAAAAGCTATTTTTTTCTTTCATGTGTTAGGATTATTGTCTGTCATGTCAGCAGTTATATTTCAGAACACTTGTATAATGAAAGGCTACTCTTTAGGTATATTTTAAAAAGCAGAGAGTAAATTTGGCCTTCCAGGTCTAGAGACTGTTTCTTAACCAATCAAATCTTATCAAAATGTGACCAGCCAGCCAGCATACTTATAGTAGAGTATTCGAGACATTTATCTTGAATAAATATAATTATCAATATCTTAAAAATAAAATATGTACATTTTAAAACTTATCAGAAATATTACCACTTCTCCTACTGTTAACAGAGATCTGAACAATAGAATGGGAAAGACTAAAGATCTCTTCAAGAAAATTAGAGATCGAAGGGAACATTTCATGCAAAGATGGGCACAATTAAGGACAGAAATGGTATGGACCTAACAGAAGCAGAAGATATTAGGAAGAGGTGGAAATAATACACAGAAGAACTATACAAAAAAGATCTTCATGACCCAGATAACCACAATGGTGCGTGGTTACTCACCTAGAGCCAGACATCCTGGAGTCCTGGAGTGTGAAGTCAAATGGGCCTGAGGAATCATCACAATGAGCAAACCTAGTAGAGGTGATGAAATTCCAGTTGAGCTATTTCAAATCCTAAAAGATGATGCTGTGATAGTGCTGCACTCAATATGTCAGTAAATTTGAAAAACTCAGCAGTAGCCACAGGACTGGAAAAGGTCAGTTTTCACTCCAGTCCCAAAGAAAGGCAATGCCAAAGAATGATCAAACCACCACACAACTGCACTCATCTCATACACTAGCAAAGTAATGCTCAACAGTATCAACTGCTGAAGCTAAGCTAGGCTTCAACAGTACGTGAACCATAAACTTCGAGATGTTCAAGCTGATTTAGAAAAGACAGATGAACCAGAGATCAAATTGCCAACATCCACTGGATCATCAAAAAAGCACGAGTTCCAGAAAAACATCTAATTCTGCTTTATTGACTACACCAATGCCTTTGCCTGTGTGGATCACAACCAACTATGGAAAATTCTTAAAGAGATGGGAATACCAGAAGACCTGACCTGCCGCCTGAGAAATCTGTATGCAGGTCAAGAAGAAACAGACTGATTCCAAATTGGGAAAGGAGTATGTCAAGGCTGTATATTGTTAACTCTGCTTATTTAATTTATATGCAGAGTACATCTTGTGAAATGCCAGGCTGGATGAAGCACAAGCCAGAATCAAGATTACCAGGAGAAATATGAATAACCTCAGGTATGCAGATAACACCACCCTTATGACAGAAAGTGAAGAAGAACTAAAGAGCCTCTTGATGAAAGTGAAAGAGGAGAGTGAAAAAGTTGGCTTAAAACTCAACATTCAAAAACTAAGATCATGACATCCAGTCCCATCACTTCATGCCAAATAGATGGGGAAACAGTGGAAACAGTGGCTGATTTTATTTTGGGGGGCTACAAAATCACTGCAGATGGTGACTGCAACCAGGAAATTAAAAGACACTTGCTCTTTGGAAGAAAAGCTATGACAAATCTAGAGAGCATATTAAAAAGCAGAGACATTACTTTGCCAACAAAGGTCCATCTAGTCAAAGCTTTGGTTTTTCCAGTAGTCACATATGGATGTGAGAGTTGTATAAGGAAAGCTGAGCGCTGAAGAATTGATGCTTTTGAACTGTGGTATTGGAGAAGACTCTTGACAGTCCCTTGGACTGCAAGGAGATCCAACCAGTCAATCCTAAAGCAAATCAGTACTGAATATTTATTGGAAGGACTGATGTTGAAGGTGAAACTCCAATACTTTGGCCACCTTATAAGAAATGACTCATTTGAAAAGACTGTTACGCTGGGAAAGACTGAAGGCAGGAGGAGAAGGTGACAACAGAGGATGAGATGATTGGATGGCATCACCAACTTGATGGACATGAATTTGAGTAAGGTCTGGGAGTTGGTGATGGACAGGCAAGACTTGTGTGCCGCAGTCCATGGGGTCGCAAATAACTGCACAGGACTGAGCGACTGAACTGAGACCCCCTTTAGTCTTGTAAAAACTGAGGGCCAGATACACTTAGTGAATAGAAGATGGCATTGTGAGCCTGTAAATTATACTAAATAACTAGCATTGTTTTTAGTGCAATTGTTATAGGGCCAAATAGTAGCACACTTTCATGCATACATATATTCATTTTTTCACTCATTGTGTCAACACATCTATTTTTAGCACATAATTTAGGTACTGAACTGTAACATACTACTGTTTGTTTATTTGTTTGAAATGTCCTGACCCAGCTTTGAGGCACTGGCTAGAGATTAGTCATCTTGATCACTCATCTTGAACAGCTGATTGAGTCCAAATCCCAACCACTTCCATTGTTGGGTTGTTATAGTCCCAGCTCTCCAAGGGCCAAACACCAGGCTATCTGGGCACAGCTCTTTTGTCCCAGAGCCACCCAAACTCTTCATATTGGCCAATGCATAGGGAGTGTAGGAAATCTGGCTAACCCCACCCCACTCTCCACATATAAGCTGCCTCTGCTCCTCCAACTTGCTGGTAACCTGTCCCAGGTGAAGCAGCCTAGATCTATGACCCTGACTGGCAGTCTTCTCACCGTTGGTACTGATGGGAACAAAGGGTTCTTCATTCCACCTATCCAACTGTCACTCTGTTGTATAGTATCCTGCATCAAGAGAGTCTTTAGACCTGATAAATCAGGGACATGTGAGGCTGTGCAAGATCCAGTCCCTGATCTAAGTGACCTTTCATACTTATTGGGAAGACAGACACTTAAGCTATCTCTATAACCCAGGAGATTCTTCCATTCTAAGACATGACAGAGCCATTGTTAGACGTTAGCAGATGACTTGTATGAAAGGCAGGGGGAAGATATTCCAGGAAGAGTTTTAAAACATTGCAAAGACTGGGAGATAAATGAAAACTTTATACAATACTAGAGCATAAGGTGGGTAAACATGAGGTAGGAAGGAGAGGGTTGTGAGGGATGACATTAATTGAACAGGGGTAGACCCAACACTGCATTTAACACTAAGGTAAAGTATTTGGACCTCATCTTGAGGCCAATGGAGATGTATTAGGCAGAGAGCTGGCCATGATCAGAATAGTATTTTAGATCATTTTGATTTTGGAATAAAATATGAATCAGGAATTTTAAGGCAGAGTGCAAACTGTACACAAAGGATGCTAGTCAGAACACCAATCATTCTGGCTACAGTAGATGGTGGCATGACTTACAGGAAAGGAAGTAGGATTAGGAAGGATATGAGATGGTTGGATGGCTTCACCAACTTGATGGACATGAGTTTGAGCAAGCTCCGGGAGTTGGTGATGGATAGGGAAGACTGGTGTACTGCAGTTCATGGGGTTGCAAAGAGTCAGACATGGTTGAGCAACTGAACTGAAGGAAAGGTATGGCAAATGGGGGTAGGCTTCACAATACACACACACACACACACACACAATTTGTTTCCTGATTCAAGATTTTTAAGGATTTTTTAAAATTTCTAACATGGTTTTAATATACCCTGTTATCTTTTACCAGGTATTGGCTCCAGTTTAGAGTTTTATAAAAATTATCTTATTGAAACTCTTCAGCCTAAACAAAACCTTAATCAAAAACATAGTTCCTTCTGACTTTTCCAATGCTAATTTATACAGTAGTAAAAAATGCTGTCTTAAATTAGCTTTAATCTTCATTTATATCATATCATTTAAAATTGAGTTAACTTGTTAAATATAATTGATTACAGATTAAGCTTTCCAGTGAATAAATATATCCTCAAAATAAATGAACACAGGGAAAATCAAAGCCCTTGATACAAGCAAATCCTGAACAGTCTACTAGAACAGAAAGAAGAAAAGTTTTTCTTATCTTATATGTTTTATCTATTACTTGGTTACATCTTTATTTGTGCTCAAGTGACCAAAAATGACTGCATTCAACCTCAAACAACTGGTATGAAAATATGCAAAACAAGAATCAATAGCTTAACCAAATAATGTGTTTTTTCCTAAACCTTGGAAATTTCCTGGTTACAATTTACATTTTAGCAGCATGTTGTGCTAATTTCTTTTAAGTAAACATTAGGTTAAGAAATTATGCCAGGGCAAGACACAGTACTGGGAATATGATACAACTTTTATAGGCCAAGAGTTCCTTTTTGATAAAGTTGAACTTCATCGTGATTTCTTCATCTGTTTCTAACAAACCACATTCCCAAATAATACATAGAAAGGTGCAATCATACTGGTCCTCACTATCTCCTGTCATTCTGAGGTCCTCAGATGGCCTTAGAGATAATACTATACATAATCCATCAGATACAAACTATTTGAGCAATTGCAGGCCAGTTCATTAATCAGAATGCAGAATCCATAAATAGAATTATCTTAATCTGATCCAGTATCCCTTGAGAAATTCAAGATATAAAGTAAGTCACACATAATTATAAAAATCATATTGCATTTTGGGAGGAAGGTAAAGTTCTCTCAGTGATAGAGCTACATGTTAAAAGAAGAAAGCCAGTGCAAGTTTAGCAGTGAAAGTGTACTTGGTCATCTCAAACCCTGCCATCTACCTATGTTTCCATATAAGATATCAACAAGCAGCCTAGGACTATTGTTTGATTTGTCTAATTTACTGTTTCAAACTCCAAAAAATCAAAGAACTAGAATAATAGAAGAAAACCACCTTTAAAGTTCACTATAATACTTTAAGCATGAACCTTCCATACAGTGAAAATATAATTTATGCTTAAAAGAGTACTTGACCTGCATTTCTATACCTGAATCAAGAAACATAGTTTTATATGGGTACATTTAACTGGGTACAGTTTACCCAATTTCACTCAATAAAAACACCTTGTGGAATTGTAGTACAGTAGCACATTCAGTATACTGACATGGATATGATCCACTGATCTTGTTAGAGCCATATTTTTAACTAACTTGTGAATACACTCCAAACTGCACTAAGTATCTCACGCTGTCCTCATATTGTTACCCACACTATTCTCCATGATTATGTGTTTGATTCCTGAGTGAGTTATTTGCCATGGGCTGAGATGAAGAATTAAAGAGAGATATCAGGTACTTGGGGGAGGGGGTGGTTGGAGGCAAGAACTTGACCATGTAGAGCAGGGGATCCTGCAGGACACCCAGTTCAAGACGTTTGGCAGGTATTTGGCTTGACAGCTCTGCAACTCTAATCCCAACACTGTCATGCCTAGCTGGAAAGCAAGTATTATAATTAAGTCAAAGAAACCAAGAAAAACTTGGCCACCTTTAGAAAAAAAGCACCATCAACAACAGTTAGTGTATCTCCTGGAGTTCCTCTAGGAAAACTACTTCTCCATTCCTTAGGGCTTCTGTTTACACCTCTCCTTGGCCTCTACAGTGAAATGTCAAGAATACAAAGAATTATTTGGTTTTGTCTGAGGATAGAGTTTATTTTAAAGATGCTAACAAATTCAAGCGATGGCAGAGTCTAGTTTCTATAATATAAAATTTCAAACAGCCCGTTTCTGTTCTTCCATCCCTTTGATGGGGCCCAAACTAAACATCTCCACATTCATTACAAAAGACCTCTGTAGAGTACCTTATTATGCATCATTTAAAAAGAGCAGAAGAACACAAATCCAGGAATCCTTTGGAATTTCAGACTGTATAAATAGCCCTTCGGTGAATGACAGCTTAAGCTGTGCTATGCAAAAAGCATGGCAGAGACAATAAATTATGTGAACTGAGTTGGTTTTTCCATATTATTCTAACCCTTGAGCATCACAGGGACAATTTCCCTTTGCTATATTTCTATGCTAAAGTCCAAGGGTAATATTTAGAGTGATTTCCCACGAGCTCTTGTGATGATCTGCATTATTAAAAACGATTATTTCCAACCAGCGGCCATATCTGCCAGCAGCTAGGCAGGCAGGAAGCATTGGGTGAGCTCCTGGCTCCAGAAACACTGCTGTAGATCCCCGGACTAAGTGCCAGAGACTTTTTTCACCTGACTGGAGGGTTTGGAAATAGTTTTTCTTTGTGTCTGCAATCTATTTTAACAAAATAGTTTCTGTGTTTAGTTAAAACTAGGATAACGCAGAAGATGAGGCCTTTGAGAATGGCTGTTTCATCAGCTAAGGATACCTGGCAACTTTTATCAATGTAGGATATCTCTCCTTCTTGATTATTTCTCTGGCTAAAATAAAATAACTGGTAACACAACTGCAGGCAGACTCTTAACTTAGATGTGGCATAATGACATGCAACTGAGATTTATACAGATATTAGGGAAATTAATGTAGTTGTCTAAATATCAGTTAATATCAATCAGTGCCTACATCTCTGTTGTACCTCAAACACTCTTACACACTTTGTACTTGAAGACTTTCCAAGAACACTTCTTACCTAAACCTGGTGTTTGTGTTCTGAGTATAGATGGTAGAAAACCTCTGAAAGTTGAGAGAAGTGCAGAGGAATTTTCCTCCAGAAAACCATAGCCTCTGAATAATAACACCACCCTGATGTCAACTGCCCCTTTCCATTTTCTGGCCATTGTTCATCTTGACCTGAAACACAATTCTCTTCACTCTCTTTCATAAGGAATCCAAGCACATTTAGTACATTATTTTTGAATTTTTATGGCACTGTGGCTTGGGTTGGGTAGGTAACATCCCACAGTGTGTTGGCATTTCACTTAAAAAAAAAAAAATAGATGTTTCCCTTCACCAAGTCCTTCCTTCCTGCTGCCAACAGCTCTAAGCGTTCCTCCCACATAGTCTTCAGAACCGTTTTCTTTTCCTTCCCCTCTTTGAATGTTACCTTCTTCCTTTCACCAATCCTACATACCAGTCTCAATCCAGTTTCTCTCCCACCATAGACTTTTTCAGAAGTCTTCTCAGCAAAGCTCAGGTTTCCCTATGAAGAAATTCTCCCAATTGATGTTCAGAAAACTCAGTTTCCTTCATATCATTAGATTAATGACAACAATAACGATCTCAGAAGAAAAGTAAGGAGGAGACAGCATGTCTCCCATTCTATCTCAGAAATCTTCAAAGCAGAAAGAAATCCCACAAACATAGAGGGGGTAACACACTATGGAATGGGGAAAGAGGCAAGCGTCAGGACCAAGCGAAGTCAAAACTCACTGACGCCACAAACTGGAGAGCAGACCTGGCCTCAGGGAGAGTGGCTTTTTCAAGGAACTATGCAGGAAGTATCTTTAAGTTTTCCAATTGCCAACATTTCAGAATGTACATTTCACTCCCTAAGTTACTACCTCTTCACTCTACATTGATATAGCCATCCCAATAAGGATTTAGACAGTTTTAGTTCTTCTAGAAAACCCCCTTCTTGTTCAGAAAGTAAATATTTGGCATCTTTAGAAAAAGCAAATTTCATGTCGACTGAATACTGCCTAGGCTTATCTGAGAAAAATCTTTAATTAGAGACCAAACGATGTAAGACTACACACACACAAATATACATATATATATAATATTATATATATAATATATATTATAGCTGTAAGCTATTACTCTAAGTATTTCAATGTATAGTATGATCACAATATTTTTCTCCTTCCTTCTTTTTCATTATCTCTCTCCTTCTGAATCACTGCCTTCCCTTCCATGTACATCATAAATAACATTAATTTCTATTATTTATGTCAATCAGTATTAATTTTTGAGAATTTCATCTCCAAGTTCTAAATATTTATGATTCACCCAGAGACTACTAATAAAGTTCATAACTGATTCATCTCTCACATTTCTCATCCCCAGTAGGGCTAAAAGGTGCCGTTCAGAGAGAATGATGCCTGCTAAAAGCTGGCTATGCTATAGCATGTGAAAGGAGAGCTGACATGCACTACTGGGGCCCTTAGCATTTTCCTTCAAGATGTCCATGGAGGGTCGGATGGGAGTGAAGAGGCACAGACATGAAACTTTTTGGATGTGGATAGTAAAGGAGAATAAAATGCATTAGGCTTGTTTTGCTTAATTACTACAGGGAGCAAAAGAGGAAAGGAAAGAATGGGAGAAAGTTGGGCAGGCATCAAAGGATGGTTGTTTAAAAGTTCCTCCCTTCTCTTTCTGTTTCTACCAACCAGCGGAAAACTGCCAGCTTTTCCTTCAATTTAACTCTACTACACTGCCAACAGCATGTAAGAAGTCTCTCTGTGCAGGGCCACTATCATTTCAGAGAAACAAAGAGGTGAAGGATAGAGTAGCTAAACTGAGTCAAATGAGAGGAAATGGATGGCAAGAAACAAGTAAGTGACGAACTACATACCAGATTTCAAAAGCAGTAGGTTTACTTGGGCATGCAACTAATAGTTTGGGAAATTTGAATTCAAATGTCCATAGAATTCTGGAATTATAAGTTATTTCAGAGATAGCAAAATGCAACCATTCCCTTTTACTCTTACATGAAGAAACTGGAGTCCACAGAGATGGAAAGATTTGTCCAGAGTCATACACGTAATAACGGTTATCAGTTTGGAACTTAAACCCAGGCCACCTGAAAGAATGGTGGACTTTTGGGAAGAGCTTAATGCCAGATATAAATATTGTCATATGCTACAGTCAGAGTCATAGGTAATTGTGTACCAGGCACTTATCAGTCAACTGACAGTATTATTAGGATCACTAATTACTCAAAAATTATCCTTAGATTTTCAATAAAAATAAAAGTAAGAATAGAGTAAGATATCAGTCACTTTACTTTGATTCATTTTCATCTGTTTCATATTTTCAAAGAAAAGGATTCCAAAAACCATACAAGTCAGTATTCTGATCTCTAAATGATAGATATTAAAGATTTTAAAAAATCAAATAGTTTCCATCTCTGACATCTTCATGATTTTATTATTTCTTTTAAAATCTCAAGTTCCAGCAAACTGACGTGCCCCATTTTTTTTTTTTTTTAATTCTAAGTATTAATAGGTGAGAGACCCTGGGCAAGTTACTTACCTTCTTGTGAAGATCAGATGAAGTATTTTATGCAGGAGTGTTTAGCCTGCCATCTGGTATATAATCACCAATGTGTTAGCTCTTTTTATCAGTAGTAAACGTTTTCTTAAATGAAAAGAATAAAAGGAGAAATATCACCTATTTCAGAGAAAAAGACGGATTTGGCTACATACATCAGTTCACTGTGAGTAACAGCTGGTCTCTTTACAGGCCTTTAGGATACAGATTACATAAAATATATATATAGGAAGAGGAAAAGGGTAAAACTTTCAAAGTTCACCAGTTGTAGCCTACAGCATTTCACTCAAGCTCATTAGGAAGTTTACATTTATAATGTAATCTCTTTGAAATAGATTTGATTTTTTTTAGTAAGTATCTTGTAAATTAGAACTTTCCCAGGGGGCTAACCTAATACAAGTTGTTCCAGAGGTGAAATTCCTTCTGATCAAATATCTGAGAGCAGAAGAATAATGGTTCACTGAGATTGTAGCATACTGGTTTATGTAATTAGGAGTGAATATCGGAATACCAGGGGCAGCATTAGCAATTAATAAGACCCTTGCCTTCGGAACTGCATTTAGCAAAAGAAATACATTTAACCTACATAAAAGGACTGTGCAAATTAGCAGTACAGTGTCTCAGCACAGCTGTTGGAAAGTATTTCCATATGGCTTTATAGTACACTTTTATTTTACCTTGGAGATTAAAAAGGCTTTTTTAAAAAATACTATTTCCTAAAGGTTCTGTGCTACACAAAAAAGTACCAGTACCTCCATACATTTGGGGGAAATTGGCTCATGGATGAGGTTAAGTTTACACGCTTATCTTTTCCTACTACCTCACCTAGTCAAGATGCCTATGAATGAAGTCATACTTTCATCAAGCTAAGTAATTCAGAAGTAAATTAAATTCTTCCAAACAATGCATGCAGAGACACTAGCTGCGTAACAGACCCATGCAGGAATGAAAGAAAAAAGCCAATGCAGAGTTTTCCCTTCGTTCAACTTGGTATGAAAGTAAGGCCCTGAGGATAGTATGAGGAGTTAATGCAACAGTGATGAGCACATTGCCTGGCACCAGGGTGACACCCAATCCATGATGGATAAATCAATGAATAAGTTTTATAACGTCATTAGGGTTGTATGAGTTTGCTATTATTTGTAAGGGATTTCTCAGTCCACAAGACCAGACTCTATTCAGAAAAGACTGATGACGAAAATGCTAGATAGTGTCTCAGAAGAATCCTGACACTAAAGGGAGTTGAGCAGATTTGAAGTCTATAAGGTAAATGCACAATGAGGTGGTTATTTTTCTGAGCAACTCGAGGAGTGGAAAATCACGTGATCAAGATAGTTTGCTAAGTAACAGGGGGAAAAAATCAATTAAAGCTGACCCCTTTTTTTAAAAAAAGACATACAGGTATGGTGGCTCAGACAGGAAAGAGTCTGCCTGCAATGCGGGACACCCAGGTTCAATCCCTGGGTCAGGAAGATCCCCTGAAGGGAATGGCAACCCACTCCAGTATTCTTGCCTGGAAAATGCCATGGATGGAGGAGCCTGGCAGGTTACAGTCCAAGGGGTTGAAAAGAGTCAGACACACCATGACACATACATAGATACAAACTGCTAAAATGGGACAAAGCCCTTTTTATTGTGTAAGATGAGTCCTCCAACCTTTTTCTTTAAAAAGACTAGCTAGTAAATGTCTTTCGTTTTTAGGACCACATTTGGCCTCTGTCACTGCTGCTGCTCTAGGTTATCCTCCTCCTCAGCTACCATCACCTGTTCCTCCTCCTCTTCTTCCCTCTTCTCTTTCTCTTTTTCTCCTTTTCCTTCTTTTTACAGCCCTTTAAAATTTTAAAAACCATCCTCTGTTCATGGTCAGCACAAACACAGGCCATGGGCCAGTTCCGATCTAAGCCATAGCTGGCCGACCTCTGGGTGTGTAGGTTCACTGCTGCTTTTCTTTCTTTGCACAAATCACATCCATGATGGATTGAGTGAAATTTCCCAGTTCTGGTTTTTTTTTTTTTTTTTTTTCAGCTCTGAACTTCACCTTTCAATAAATCATCTAAAATGCAAAGCAGTATAAATGCAGAATTTGTAAACATTTTTGTGATTTGTTTTTTCGGATTGTTACAGCTTCCTCACTCACACCTTATATTTTAGTATCTTATTAGAGCTACCCTACTTGGAGTCTTTCCAAAGCCTCCAGTCTTCCTAGATGTCTGTTACTTTTGAAATTCGTGTTTCAAAGATTTACCCAATGTTCACTAAAATTACAATAATAACCAAAGCAGAAATAAACAAGTTAGAAACAAACATAATGTCTCTTGGAAAACACCAAATTCAGTTGGTAGGAGTAGTGTGGTTGCACACTAGCCTTCTAGCTATAAACCTTCAGCATACCCTCCTCATTGCTAAGTATGTTTTAGGAAGGGAATCAGATTGTTGGTAACTTTGTGATTCAGTTTAAATGTAGGGCCATACAGAAAGCTTTTATGGAGCCTCCTTCCCCACCTTCTCCTTTCCCCACTCTGTCCACAAGTCCCTTCCCTACATCTGTGTTTCCATTCCTTCCCTGCAAATAAGTACATCAGTACCATTTTTCTAGATTCCATATGTATGCATTAATACGTGATATTTGTTTTTCTCTTTCTGACTTATTTCACTCTGTATAACAGACTCTAGGTTCATCTATCTCACTAACATTGACTCAAATTTTCCTTTTTTATGACTGAGTAATATTCCATCTTATATATGTACTCCACATCTTTTTTACCTATTCATCTGTCAAAGGACATCTAGGTTGCTTCTGCGTCATGGCTTTTGTAAATAGTGCAGAAATGAACATTGGGGTACATGTGTCTTTTTGAACTGTTGTACAGCAGAATCCAATACAACATTGTAAAGCAATTTTCTTCCAATTAAAAAACGATTAAAAAAAAACAAAAAACGCTTTTGTGGAAATGCTTGGGCACTATGCCCAAAACTTAATGTATGTCAAATGGTCTGAGAGATTTCCACAGTAGAATATCTAACATATATTGAACACTTAATTCAAACCTAGTACTTTTACATGTATTATCTTATTTAATCCTCGTTATAATACTATGATGTAAGTACAAGTACTAACATCCTATTTCTAATATTTAGTAGATATATGACCTTAGCCAAATTGCTTAGTTTCCTTATCACTTCACTGAGTAAAAGTATTTACATAATACAACTTCTGTATATTTTACTGGCAAATAAGTATTAAGTTATACCTACTATCTGGTAGGCACTGAGGATATATCAATGTTTAAACCAAAGATCATTCTCAAAGTGTGGTCACTTGCTCAATGGCATCAGCAACACCTGGAACATGTCAGAAATGCAAATTTGGGGGCCCCATTCCAGGTTTACCCAATAAGAAACTATAGAGTTCACCCTTGGCAACCTATGTTTTACCAACCCCTCAGATGACTATGATGTGTGCTAAAGCTTAAGGATCACTGGTTTAGAATGTGAGGTCCTAAACTCTTAGAACTTACATTATAGTAGACTGTTGTGAGCATTCCCACTGCTACTAGAAGTAACTAGTAGTAACAGTATTATAACTATGTAGTGGGGCAATACTGTAGAACTGCTTTCATGAGACATAAATAACTTCTACCTGTACTTACATTATGAATATAGTATAATCATAAGAAGATGACTCTGAAGGCAAATCTTTAAAAAAATAGTTTTACAAATTTTAGAGAAGAAAAAGTCATTAAAGGGTAGGACAGGTAACACAAATGATCCCTCTAAGACCACCCTTGAGAGGAGATTGTGTGCTCTGCATACTAGGACTTCCTTAGTGGCTCAGACAGTAAAGCATCTGCCCACAAGGTGGGAGGCCTGGGTTCTTTCTCTGGGTAGGGAAGATGCCCTGGAGAAGGAAATGGCAACACACTCCAGTACGTTCGCTTGGAAAATCCCATGGACGGAGGAGCCTGGTAGGCTACAGTCCACAGGGTTGCAAAGAGTCGGACATGACTGAGCCACTTCACTTCACTTCACTTCAAGACTGCCCTTGAGAGGAGGTTGTGTGCTCTGCATACCTAATTAGCTGCACCCAATCATGTAGAAAGACAAGCCCAGCAGCGGCAGATTTTACGATTCTCTCAAGAGAAGCTAGAAATCTGGAGTTTTCTATAAAACATTCTGGCTTTTAAGTATTTAAACCTAATTCAGATTGCGGATTCAACCAAAGAGGTCTGCAGCCACATCTGGCCGTAGGATCGTTCACTTGCAGCTTCTGATTTTACTCATTCCTTCTCATTTTGCATGCACACAAGTGAGAGCCAAGAAGAGCTCAGCAAGGTATGTAAGTTCACAATTCAACAAGGAATAGGAACTACCGTTTCTGACTCTTTTTCCACTATCCCAGAGCTTGGTTTAGCTTTCTTCTTTTTCTAAAACACTTTTACCTAAACTGTTAGATCAACGAAGAAGGGGGGCAGAGATGAAAATTATATGTGAAATGAGAAATTGCTGCATACGGTAGGATTTAATAAACACTTATTGAATTTAAATCCCAGAATGCGTTAGAGGCTTTCAAAACTCTCATATTTCAAATCTTCAGGTTCACAGAGAAGTATAGTGGTTTGGGTTTTTTGTTTGTTTTTTCTTTTAATACACCAACTTGATCTGATTTTTTAAAAGGAGTTTCAGTTTTGCAGAGAAAAATTCAGATGGTTTCCTATTGTCTCTGAATATTTTCACCCATCTTTATCCCTTTTCTTTGTCCCTGCTTGATCAGATCTTAAATTATAAGACTGTAGGAATTTTGATTTGTAAATGTTACGCTTGCCTGCAAACAAGAGGAGGCCACTTCATTTGTACAAAAGATTTGAAAGCCCAGCAGATCTGCACAAGGCCAGATCCCATATGAGGCACCTCACATTGCACCCAATATGGCATTTCCAGGCCCCAAGTGAAGTTAAAGTTAGCCATACTATACACCATCATTCAAACTTGTTTAGATTTTTTCTTTTGATTCATGCCTTTGCTGCATTTTGTACATCCTCCTGACCATTCTTAGCAGCTGTAACAACACTTGTGGTATTACCAGTAATTTGCAACTTATCAAACATGATTGAACCTTGTTCTTTTGTGTAAACGAAACAGAACTCTTTGGTTGGCTTTCTTTATACTTTGGACATAGTGTAAAGGAAACGGAGACTGTATTTGCATGCCAGACAATGAAACATAACTCACAGTGTATACATGCCTTTGACATTGTAATTACTAGCTGTTGTTTAGATTCCATGTATGGTCACTGGCTTTGGCTATGTTGAAATCAGCTGTATCAACATTTAATCAAAGTCTTGTAGATTTTGGTTGTATATTTTTCTAATGTCAAAATAGAAATGCTGAGACTAAAAAATAGGTTGGAATGGATAGAAATGTGTGTGCAATACATTGCAAAAATAATGAACATTTGCGGCATAATAAATGAAGTCCATTCTGAATTTGTCAGTAATGAAATCAAACATCAGATGGAGCCCATTTAGAATTAGGATTACTTCTCTAGCATTTCAGCAACTTCTAATTAATTTTACTTCAGTTTACATTCAAAATAACCCCTATGCAACATATTCTGTTGAAGTACTTTCTGATATGAGGTGAAACATTAAAAAGAAAATAATTTTCAAATTTCCTTCTTGAAAAATATGTAATATATAAATCGTGGAAATCATATACATAATAAACACCAAACACCATATCTTTTAGCACTATATAATACGGTGATATTCAACAACATGACCAGTACCATCTTGTTTCTGAAGAGTGAGACAAATTTCTATAGATTTATACATGGGATTGCTAAAGTTTCATATACAAGATTTTTTCTTTTTTCTTTTTGGTGGCAGTAGTGGTTTGGCAGACGATGGGAACAATGATTTGTGATGCCAAATCCAGGCCTTTTGCTCTATGCCTTTGAAGGAAACTTTCAGAATAACAGTTCTCTCTACTCTTTGCTTGTGTCCCTTCTTGATTAGGTATCCTCATAAAATTTAAGGCTATAGAACCATATGCCCAAAACAAAATATGAACATGTCAGTTGTTTCATACACTATATGATGCTATGTTAAGCAATATCTTTCATACTTACAGAATCTAAGGATTCTTTAATAATGTATAAAGCAATTGTGGTATAAATGTAATGCATGTGGGATCTTTCTTTATTCATTCAACAATTATCATGTACCTATGATGAGCAAAGCACTGGCATAGTCACTATAGGACTTATAAAGATGACTAGGCATGAGTTCTATCTTCCATGAATTTTTAATCCCACAAAAAATAGCAATTATACAACAAAGAAAGCAAATCATACTGGAATATAAATCATGTGGAAGTTCAGAAGGGAGAGCAATCACTTCCAGCCATAATGATCAAGGACATCTTTATGGAAAGTGATACTGAGGAACAGAGTAGAAACATACAGTGTTAAAGACACTAACACTCATATTCCCTCCAGAAGCTGGGCTTCAAATTTGAAGTTCAAGAGACAGAGTCCATGAGTCCAGATATAAGATCTGAAACTAGAAACATTATTTAAGACTAGATGAACATATAGGAAATTAGAAGATGAAACAAAAGATGGTACAAAAGAGAAAATGAGAGGCTCTTGCAATGATTTTAGATAGAAAGAAACAAAAACAGACAGGGAAGTTGATGCGTGAATAAAGAATGGAGCTGGGAGATAGTGCTACAAGTAACAAAAGAAGCTAGGAAAATTAAGATGATTAAATTTTCAAACTTGAATGACAAGGATTATAAAGAAGCAAATTGTTAGGAAAGATTAACGAGCTTGAATGGAGGCATGTAAAAAAAATTTTTTTTAACTAGTCGTCATAATCAACTCAGAGAAGGCAATGGCACCCCACTCCAGTACTCTTGCCTGGAAAATCCCATGGACGGAGGAGCCTGGTAGGCTGCAGTCCATGGGGTCACGAAGAGTCAGACATGACTAAGCGACTTCACTTTCACTTTTCACTTTTATGCATTGGAGAAGGAAATGGCAACCCACTCCAGTGTTCTTGCCTGGAGAATCCCAGAGATGGGGTCGCACAGAGTCGGACACGACTGAAGTGACTTAGCAGTAGCAGTAGCATGATCAACTAGAACTTAGGAAAAAGAACAGAGCCACAGACACAGGTTCACAAAGTGGCTGCCTATTGGTTGAGGACATTACGAAAGAGTTACTGGGACTCAAGGATAAAATCTTGATTAAAAGGTGAATGGTCCAAGACCTTTTATCACTTAATCAGCCAGACCCAGAGAAAGAAATAGGAGACTATTATTTAGAAGTCACGAGATTTTCAAGAGAAGCTTGCTTTAGTATTAAAATTTTTAGAGAATATAGGAAGAATGTGGACTAAAATTGAATTTGATGGTTAAGGAATTATTGAAAAATCTTTGTAAGATTGCTTATAAATTTTTTTTCTTGAATTCCTAGACAGATATCTATGGAAGAATAGCTATAGAAAAAAAGAAATAGTAAATATGTGATTATAGCTATTTTAAAGAGAATTATATAGTGGAAACACAAGGAAGAATATTTTCCCATTCCCATTAACATGCCTAAAAGACCCACTTTAAGAATCAATAATTAGAAACTAAAATCTGGTTGTTGCAGAACTATACAACAGTCTCCAGTAATGAATAGGCCAACACTTCTAAAAGAGATTATAAAATACAGAGTGCAATTAAAATATATTACTTACTACTACTGTTACCATCCACACAGTAAACTGACCCATAAAGCAACTTTTTCACTTAGCCTGTTTTCTAATCTCAAAATCAGGTAAATGGATTTTAAAAGTAACCCTTAAGACTCTGGTTAAAAATCAGCAGATTAAACTCATAGATGAGTCAAATACACTTTAACTGTAAAAACATTAAAATAGGTCATAAAGAATTTGTATAAAACTGGAAATGCTGATTTTTTTTTTTTAGTTGACATAAAAAGGTTAGTCCTTAGGTTGAAAAAAGGGATTCTTTAGAGAGATAAACGGTATAGAGGAACACGTGTTGGAATAAAGCCAGGGCGGAAGAAAAACAAGCAACCAAGGGGCAGTATCAGAAATCTCACATTTGGAGAAATAGTTTCTTCTCCTGATAAAATGTGAAAGGAAAGTATGCTGGCACAGGGAATTTGGAAATGGATATTGAAGTCTTATAATTATATGTGCGTACAAAAAGGTGGGATTTGGGGTTCAATATAAATACAATTCTATGTAAAAGCAAGGAATCTATATCACAGCAACTCAAAAAAGTCAAATCCCTTGGTAACATTTAAAAATATTAAATAGCACAATTCTATATTCAGTACAAAGTGTAGCCAGCTTTTGTACTTTGAAATACATATGAATATTGTTAATCATATGATACTTAGCCAAAAACCACTATCTGGGGCTACTGTGGACTGGTTTTTGTGCTGGCAAAGTTCCTCAAAGCAAGGGAGCAATTTAACAAAAAGTTTGACTTAATATTCAGTCTTAATTTTTAGGTTGACTTTTTCTTGACCAAGTTTACCAGTGGTCTCCAAATACAGATACAAATCCAAATGCAGTAAATATAACATAAAATACATTAATCCACCTAACAAGATGCTAAATACCTACATCTTTTACAAACAAATTTACAACTGCTCCATGGAATTTGAATGGAACTTCATCTGTCAATAGGTAGAGATTAAAGAGTCAGTATATAAGGCAAAATGGAATAGCTAGACACCCCCTTTGGGAGAGGATTTGAAACATGACTTCTTAACTTTCAAGGATATTTAAAAACTCACTACTCTGTTTTTGGAAAATGGAAAATGATTTTTCCCATCTACAATGCTTCCCTTGTAACAGCTAACCTCTTTCTAAAGAGGACTTCTTTATAGGATAAAAGCGTCTCTTTTTTTGTTGGTTTTAATCAGAACACATGGGGTGTTTTGAGATAATGACAGGAGTTTCTCTTGTTAAAGGAATTCAAAGACAGACGCAGAGCTGCACTGTGACTGTTACTCAAAGACATAAGAAGACGTTTTGTGGGGAAAGCACTGTAAAAGCCCTTCAAGTATTTCTGAGTGATGGCAAAGTCAGCACTCTGTCTTTTTATCTAGGAGAGAAAAGAAGGGAAAAAAGAAGATGAAGAAGAGTGACAAGTGACAAGTAACATCACCCAGATCACCCTTTGAGGAGAGATAACACTGAGCTGAAATTGCTTTTGCCAGAGAAATTCCTGCCATCTGGAAGTAAAGGGTTTTGGGTCTCTAACTATAACCTCACAAGAAAAAAAAAAAAGTTTACTTATTTTGAAAATCATAAATTCAATGCATAGTATTAATACTTACTATATGCCAGGCAAGCTCAGGAATATGACAATAAACAAAATACAGAAATCCCTAATCTCATTTCACTTACTTTTTAATTGAAGGACAGAGACAATAACCAAAATAACTAGATAGAAACTGTTTGAGTGTCAAAAATATAATGAAGAACACTACATCAAAAAAAAAAAAAGGATAGGGAAAGAAGTCTTAAGGCTTAACAGAAAGTGAGTATCTGAGGGAAATGAAGTGAGTCAAGTAAATATGTGGGACATAAGCTTAGCAAACTGGACTAAAAGTACAAATGTTCCATGACATGAATGTGATTGGCAGGTTCATGACAAAGTAAAGTGGCCAAGGCTATTGAGTGAGCAAAAAAAAGAGAAGCAGGGGACAAAGTCATAGATATGGTGTGTAGTCACTTATGGTCCATTAGAAACATACTGGCTTTTACTCTCAGCAAGAGTGGAAGTTACTGAAATATGTATAAAGCACCATGATATTCTATTAGAATCACTGGCTGCTGCAGTGAAAAATAGCAAAGGGTGAGAAGAACAGGGACACCCATTATGAGACTATTACAATAATCCAGGTGAGAGATGATGGTGAGTTGGACAAGGATGGTGGCTGTAGAAATGAAGAAATATGGTTGGATTCCAGATGTATTTTATAGCAAGTGTTGACAGTATGCTTTTATGGATTAGATGGGGGGTGTGAAAGAAGAATAGGGAATGACTCCAAGCTTTCTGGGGTGAGCAACTGTAAAAAGATGAAATTACCATTCACTGAGATGAATAAGATGGAAGTATACGATTTGGGGTAAGGGAGAAAGTCAGCAATTTAGTTGTATGCACATTAAGTTTGAGACACCTACTATATATCAAAATGGAGACAGAACACAAACAGTTGGACTTAAGACTCCAGAGTTCACAGGAGAGGGGTGCAGATTCAACTCTCGAAGCCATCGTAATGTATGTGGTATTAGAAACCATGATACACTAAGGGGTTGAGTGTAGACAAAGAAAGGAAGAGGATCCGTGTTTAGAGGCCAAGTAGATGAGAAGGAAAAAGTAAAAGGGAGTGGGAGAAAATGGCTGGAGTATCAGAAGACAGACAAGAGTGTGGCTCTTATATACCAAGGGATGAATATGTTACAAAAGAAGGGAGTGTTTATCTGTGTAAATGGCCACTGACAAGTTCGGTATAGATAATGGCCATAGGAATTTGTATTGGGGAGGTCACTGGTGGCCTTCATAAGAGCAATTTCAGGGGAAGGGTGGGGATGAAAGCAGTTACGGCAGGCTCAATAGAGGATGGAAGGAGAATTCTGGAGAAAAAAGAGTAGACAGGTCTTTCAAGGACATTAGCAGTCAAGGAAAGGAAAGAAATGTGTGCACATGGAGGGGCGAGTGGAGTCAATAAAATTTCGTTCTTTTATTTGAAGATGAAAGACATAAGAACACGTTTGTATACTGACAGGGAAAATCTAGGGGAGTGGCCAAATTTGATGATGTATGAGTGAGAAAGAGGTGCTGCCCTGATGTTCTGAAGTAGATGACAGAAGTAGGAATACGGGGCACGACTGAAGAGTTTGGCCTTTGTCAAGAGCATAAACAATTCATCTGGTGACACAAGAACAAAGCAGAGTGCTAAGGCCAATACAAGCTAGGATATGATGCAGTGACAGATGAAATGAATGTTCTCTTCCAACAGATCTTATTGTCTTAGTAGAAAGAAAGTGGTCCTAGCTAAGACTGGAATGGGAGAGGTGTTGGAAGTTTAAGCAGAGAGGAAAGGGCATGGGTAGTCCTCTGACAGTGTGCAAATGCAAATAGCTAGTAAATCACAGTAATTATTTCCCTGAGGATTGGATTGGGTTTAGTAATCAAAAAATTACTGTGTGACTATCTATCTTTTGTCTTACTTCCCACCATACTCAACTGTTTGGGTGCACTCAAACAGTTGACAGAGAGTTAAACTGAACTTTAAACGTTCAAGGGACTTAAAATATTTACTGTACTTTCATTTTTCAGTTGGACCATCATTTGAAAGTGGTATATATATGAAATGTTCTTGATGAGCATTAATTTCATCTTGATAAAATGTACTTGGTGAGTTATTGCAGTTCTGTAAGTTTTTTAGGCTATAGTTGGATTTGCCCAAGTAAACTGATTTAAACTGTTTCATAATGTAGTATGTTTTAAAACCAGGGCTGGCAACTTTTTTTCTGTAAAGGGCTAGATAATAATATTTTAGGCTTTGTAGGCCATGTGGTCTTTGTCATAATTAGCAAGCCATAAGGTTACTCTAAGAGTTACTCAACTCTGCTATTGAGTAAAGTCTAAAGCTTCTATGGACAACATGCACATGAATGGGTGTGGCTATGTTCTAATAGAGCTTTATTTACCAAAATGGTGGCAGGCAAAAAATCACAGCCCTGAGGTTGCCAACCTCTCTTTTAAGCTATTGTAATATAGCTCACTTAAATCTTCTATGAAAGCAGTTGACATGTATTCCATAGCTATTAATAGAATATTTACATAAAATTTGTGAAAGCATCTTCAAGTGTGTCCAGCATAAACTAACCTATTTAGAACATTCCTTTTCAATGGAACATGTGGTTTGAATCCTTGGTACAGAATAGGCTACATTTCAGTAGCATCATCACCAGCTGGGAATTTCTTAGAATCATGGGTTCACCTCTGACCTACTGAACCAGAGTCTGTGTTTTAAAAAGAGCCTTATGTGTTTTATACACACATTAAAGTTTGAGAAGCACTAGTTCAGAAGCTACTACTAGGATTTTCCATGTGTGAAATCAAGTAACTTACAACAAATATCATAAGGATAACAAAACCCAAAATAACACGAGGCAGAAGGGAGGGGGAAGGAAAATCATTTCCCTATCAAATGTCCATAAAATGATGAAAGGATAAATAAGATGTGGGATATCCATACAATGGAATATTATTCAGCCAATAGATGAACACTGAAAACATTATCCCTAGGGAAAGAAGCCAGTCACAAAAGGCCACATATTTTAGATTCTACTTATATGAAATGTTCAGAATAGAGACAGCAAGTAGACTAATGGCTTCCAGAAGGGAGAAAGGGGAGTGACTGCTAGTGGGTAGAGGGTTTCTCTATTGGATGATGACCATGTTCTGGAATTAGACAGTGGTAAAGTCTGTACAACTCTGTGAATATTAAAAAGCACTGAACTGTACACTTTAAATGGTGGGTTTTATAGTATGTGAACTATATTTCAAATTTTAAAAGTCAAGACAATTGGAAAACAAAGGCAATGATTTTAAAAACTGATGAAAGTTATGTATCAGAACAATTCTGTGGCAATGGGGTTTAAAGAGTTCAGCGTTTTGGTAAGAAGAGATGATGAGATACTGCAGTTCCTACTAAATTGAATAAAATAAGTATCTGTAATTAGAATGACTTTTTATTTAAACTTCAGGTGGGTTAGACTGGAAGGATGAAAAACTTTAGAGAAATTGTTTTTCTAGTTTACCTAAAATAATCTACTTCCAGTTACTTTGTCAGGAAGGTTAGCTGGCAACTGTTACTAAATGATAGAGAGAGGCGGGGAGGGAGGGAGGAAGGGTGGGAGGGTTGAAGGGAGGGGAGGGATTTGGGGAGAGGGGATTTTGTTGTGGTAGTTACACTGGATGTAACATGAGTATATTCCTATATTAACTAACACCCTAGTTAGTTACCACCAACTCCATAACACCACATAACACCACACCCCAAAACCACAGACCGCCTTCAGGTTTTCCCTCCCTGTCATCCTAACAGTCTTAGGCCCAACCACATAATGTCAACTGGAAGATCTGGATTGTTTGTCCGTGTTCCAAAAGGAATCCCAACTGTTGGGAGTGTTTCGCATAGTTGGGAGTCAGTAATAACACAAACAGGGCGATGATAGAGTGAGTCACACTAGGGAAAACACAGGCTCAAGCTGAATCTAGGTTACAACTTGCAGATGTGCTCCTAAAACCCACTCACAGGGAGAATCTCCATTTATTTACAGCCTTTTATCTGTAACTTAACACCCTTTCACTTATAGTCACAACTTAAAAAGCCCACGGGTTTTCCAAGTTGCAAACTGATTCTTAAATAATGCTGAAAATTTAGGTAGCAAAGTACTTATGTTTTGAAAACTATAAGCAGAATATTAATACGTTAGATACTAATTTCCATGAGGTGTGATTTTCAGGATTATTTTCTCCCTTAAATCGGTAGCATCAAACACATCTATTTATAAGCAAATATTATTTCTTCTTTTCCTGCACCTACGGTAAAACTTATCAGTAGTATAAACTACAATAACTTCACAAATAAAACCTAAGATCTTACAGAATTTCATTTTTTATTAATTCAAAAGTGGATTAACTTTTTATTACATTGAACGTGAGAAACAGTGATCTAGAAATAAAATAGAAAATGTGCTAGGGAAAATTTGACAAAGCATCTTTTCACCATAATGGGTTTATCATTGAGTAGTCCTATAGCTTTAGAAGGAAAGATGAATTATGTCTCTATAGATCCTTCCCTAAGGACTCCTTAAGCCAGCGAAGCAGAGAATGATGCTATCATCTCCATGGAAGGGAGGACGAGTAGGTACTAAGCTTAGAACATGAATCTATGCAGGATGGCAAATCAATTTCACCATTTGTGCCAGTTTAAGGGCTTAATTGTGGCTGCCTGGAGTCCCAAATCAAGGAAGACTCTGAGGCCACATCCAAGTTCTCTAATCCATTAGTTATATCTAGGATGGGCTTCAGAAGTGGAGAAAATGTCAGATTCCTATATGGTGTGGATTGCTCTGGTTATAATTTCAGTTCATAAAACATAATCCCTCTCTATCTCAGTTAGCCCTTGATAAATTATCTTCTTAGAAAGTCATACCCCTGGTGAGAACACAGCTTTCAACTGAAAACCGTTTTGTAAGAGAGAAATTTCAAGAAACCTAGCAATCATCAAAATGAAAATCTCTTCATCAAACACATGTTTTTAAAAAACTACACATCTGAGAGGTGGGAGCCATCCTGGGAGAACACCTTCCAGGGAAATGATGTGCTTAGTTCATTTATGCATGGTAATGCCTCAGAATGCAAGTCCTTAGAAAAATGATCAGCCATGTGGTCCATCTTTATTTACATGTACTCTCTTCTCTTTTCATTCATCTTTTAAGACCCCTAAAATCAAAGTTTTTCTTAATGTTTTTGCTGCTCAGCCATTTTTTCATAAAACTGCCCATTTCTTTTAAGGATTTTTGTCATCTCTTCCAGCAAATCACAGTGTTTTTGACATGGAAAAATGATCAATCAAAACTACGTTTTGGAATATATAATATATAGGCATACATTCTTGGTTGTCTACATAGTGTTATATAGCTGTGGTCACTAACTAACTTAAAATTTTGTTTTACTTGTGCAGTATTTGCAATTTTAGTCATTAAATGAGCTTTGCAGGTGTGCAAATACCCTGTTAATCCTGGTATTTTCTGAAAGACTGCTAGCCACATCAACCAATACTTCGGAAGACTGGCAGAATGGAGAGGCTTTTTCAAAGCCCAACAATAAATTAGTAAGATGAGTTATATAACAAGTGGAACTTTGTTGAGTTAAAAACTAAGACCACCTGAAGTTTTAGTTTTTTAAGCCATCAAGGATTGGATTTTTAAATGCAAAACCAGATATGATCATTCTTGTCTGCCCTTTGCTTTTCTTTTCATGTAAACGCTATTTTCTTGATATGGGGAGGTGGGGAGGAAGAGTTCCTAACCTGTATTTCTCATTACAAAAATAACATTGAGTGCTCTGGTGAGATTTAGTCAGGTATATTTCTCTTATGGGGCACTTGTGTACAGGAGAGAGAAACCATCATTACCTCTATACACTGATGTGCAGTGTTCAGGAAATGTCAATGAAACTCTGTAGATGATAAGCGGTAACTACCCAAAAATTCACCTACCATCTCAGAGTGTTTTTAAGAAAATTTCCACACTATGTTCCAGGTGATCAGAGAGCTTTTACAGTAATTTTTCTCTATACCATTTCTACAAGAGAAAAGTAATCTGATACCTAATTCCCATTATAGAGTCAGCCTGAGCTGTGAACTTCCAAAATGTGTCAGTAACAGAAGTCAGGCTTTACATTACTTTGTAGTAGCTAAGAATACAGGTTATATTTTGGACCCAAATTCTGTAAATTATATAGGGGAATAACTCACTGGGGTCTACATAGGGGCCTCATATTTGGATGTCATGAAAATGACTTGAAAGAATAGCAAGTTCTTAAGTATTATTGCCACTGCAATGGTGCTGAGACTTCAATTGTTTTAAAATGATCCCATACATATTAGCTCTTATGAATTTACAGTTACTGTCTCACTATGAATTTAGTAACCCTTTGTATAAACAATTCTCAAAAGAGAGTATGAACTTAGCACTAAGAAGCATACAGGCATGTTAAACATCCTTTGATGATCAGCCTAAGAGAATAGTGTTTATTTTTTTGCTACATGTGAAAGTTCATTCTCAGTATCAAGTTTATTTTGTCCACTAACTTTGTTAACCTTTCCAATTTCTTCAGTATTTGGTGTCCTTTCACAAAGAGCTGTTAGAACAGTTGCATCAGGGATAAAGGTCAGAGACATTACTGTGCTAACCTGAAGCATATATGCTATTCCTTGAGCTTACAATGCGTTTTTGATTACTGTTCAAAAATAAAAAATGTCAACAGAAGGATACAGTAATATATGAGACATCTATGAAACCTATATCTACCATATTTTTGATAAAACACTTAGAATGTTTCAG
Source organism: Dama dama (assembly GCF_033118175.1). Lineage (NCBI taxonomy): Eukaryota > Metazoa > Chordata > Mammalia > Artiodactyla > Cervidae > Dama > Dama dama. The sequence goes on along the minus strand of NC_083698.1, from coordinate 26,510,753 downwards.
TTTGTAAATTCACTAAGAAGGCCAGGAAAATACTGTGTTTCATTAAAAGAATCATTTTTGATGATTTAATTTTAAATAAAAGAGCTAAACTTGTGATAAAACTCAGAAATTTGAACTTTTTCAACAAATAGTATATTCTTTCTGATCTTTTAAAATAATATTTATGTAACAACATGGTTAATGAGTGAAACAATATCCATTTTTATTGAAATCATATTGTCATAATGAATAACTGAGAGATATTTTCCTGTAAAGATTTACTGCTAATCCCTTAGTTGAAATTCATTTTACTCAAGAGACATTCAACCCATCACCTAGAAACAGTATTTGCAGACTTCACCGGGGTAACAACTCTAATCCTTAAGGTAATCACTGTCCTCTCCAGTTCTTTCTCTTTTTAAGTCCTCACTGGTCTTTTAGAAAAACAGAAAGTAGAAGACAGCTATTATTTTCCTCCATGGGACAGTCTACCCTGTTCAGGCAAGTAATATCATTTTCTGTTTGCCCTCATCTACAACAAGTGCACAAGGTCACTGTCTTCACGCTGATTTTCTCCCAGGGTGTAAAGAATGGCAATGTCAGCAGACAGGCAAATCAACAACTATAAGAACTTGAGAAGAAATAATTCTATTTGTTTTTTTTTTTTAATTTTTGTATTTAACACCCATGGAGGAGGAGAGAGATAAGATGGAGAGGAGAAGGAGTAGGAGACAGAGAAAGAAGAGGGAAAAGGCCATGTTTCTATGTCAGAATCCAAATCCCAAGTCAGTCTGAATATGTTCTTTTAAGTCTGTTTATATTAATTAACAACATTTCAAAGTATACCGTGATTGGCAATAAGATTAGAAACAACAACCAAACACCAAACAAAACACTCACCACTTCACTGTTGCTTTCTTTCAATTCCAGCATTTTATAACAGGTCAGGTCAAAGATGTATTAGGACATAAAGAATGGATTAGATTGTTTCATACACTATAGCAAATATCAGGATTACTTACAGATTGTGTGTGTTTACTGTGCCAAAGAAACATTTGCTGAAGTAATGAAGGGGATTTCACAATTTTGTGGAAGTGAGCTCTTTAGAACTCTGAAACTATTGGGTTCCAAATTCATCTGTGGCTGAAGGAGTTAAAATCATTGATAGGCATAACTAATATTACACAATTTATTAAAATCATAATGCTTATAACTTGGTGATGAAAGTTAGATTTTCTCCAAATAATTAGACATCTGTCATCAAAAAGCTGTCTAGATAATATAAAGGTAAAATTTTGATTTTGAATCTCAAATTTGTGTTAGGTTCTGGAAGTTATTTGAATTGCCACTATTAACAACATAAACTTGGTCCATATAAATTTAGCAAAAAATCTCTCTACCACCAGGGAACTTATTTCCCAACTACTTCTATATGATACAATAAGAATTAATCTACATTCCAGATTTATCATATGCTTCCAAATGTTGCTTTCTCCTATGGCCTTCATTTTAATTTACCCATGGTTCTAAGCTAGAAACATGCAAATCCCTGACCTTTTCCTGTGCCAGTTAATCACTAACTTCTTTCACCTCTACGTTTTAAAATTTCCTCTGTCTGTGCATCCCCACTGCTATTGCTTTAGTTCAAATCTTGATGGAACACTGGATTACCCAGTTATAGTAATATCTGTTCTTAGGGTGCCAATAAAAAAAATACAAAATATGAGGAGAGCTTAGGTTCAACAAATTTGTCCAAATTTAAAAAATTAGAATCTCTGGAAGGAGGTTATAATAATGACATTTACATTTTAAATGTTCTTTTAGTTTCAACATTTGCATATACTTTCTGTACTAGTTTGAACTGCATAAAGGACTCCCATAGAAACTTCAATGCTTAAATCTTTCAAAAATTCTGATGAAGACTTCATCTGTCCTTCTTACTACTACCAATGCAACTTTTCCAGAAACTCACCAATTCTGTCATTCTGTTGCTTAATTAATTTGATCAATATCTTAATCTTAGATTATAAGGGGTCCTTACCACCCATAAGGAAAGGTTCACACTCATTGGCTTCATGAGAAAGGCCCTCAATGTTACATAGCCAGAGCTATCTTTTAGTCTCACCTTCATACATTGACCCTCTATTCTTTAATCAAACCAAACTACAAGTTCTTTAAGCAGAGGGATAAAGTGATTATTTTTATTTCTCTGGAAACTTCCAGTAGGATCTCATATGTAACTCTTCTCCTTAAAGGCAACCATAAAAAAAATAACTATATGGTCTTTACTATTCATTAAATTTACATCATTTTTCTTTGGACAGTACTGAAACCACTTTTGGGTCTTCTCCTTTGACATTTCACATATTTAGGTTCCCAATCCCACCTTTAACATACTCTAAAGATAACATTTTAACTCAGACATTTTGTTATTCTAAAGGCAAGGTGTGGCTTCTTCAACCTGTTCTTTGGACATTCCTATTATTATGCAAGTGAATGAGAAAATTATAAAAATCTACTTATTGACTCACAAGTCAGTTCACCATAAAAGAATCAGCAAAAGTATCACCACAATTTCTATGTACCACACCCACAAGAAGAAACGTCAGGCATCAGCATACTATTAAGTAGCCTCAGAGATCCCTACCCACTGTTTTAATGCTGAGTTCCACAATGAGGTCATGTGAATCAAGACTTCAGATGCCCACAGAGTACGGTTCTCTCTTGAAGGAAAAGGAACTTTCATTCCCTTGAGTTACTGAGGACCACATGCACAAACCTTAGGAACACAGCCAGACCAAGATCCATGGGTGCTCAAGACTAATAATTTGGCATCTCTTGAAACCTATATTCTTCAAAGTTTGGCTGGCTTTCTATTTGGAAAAGAGGTTGAGAATTCAGTAAGAAAAAGACAGAAAAAGGAGTACTCATGCAGATTCTCTTTCTTTGTCATGAAGAATCAACACAAAACCAAACCCAAAACATAGGAACTAATTTTATGTATCAATTTGACTGGGGAACAGATATTTGGTCAATATCTGGTGTGTTGTTTTCAAATCAGATTAACGTTTAAATGTAGACAGTAAAGCAGACTGCTCTCCCTAATGTGAATAGGCTTCATCTAATCAGATGAAAGTCATACTAGGACAAAATGGCTGACTTCCCCCCTCTACTCCCACCCACCTTGAGTAAAAGAGAATTCTTCCTGCCTGTTGCCCTTCAAACCAGGACCCTGGCTTTTTTCCCTGCCTTCATACTTGAACTGAAACACTGGTTCTTCCTAGGGTTGGAACCCACCAGCCTTCAGAACAAAACTACACCAGCAGCTCTTCTGGGTTTTCAGCTTGCCTACTCACCTTGCACATCTTAGAGCTTGTCAGCCTACATAATCATAAATCATATCTAATCTACATCTATATCTATCATCTATCTATCTGTCTTTACCTATCTGTATCACACACACATGTATACACACTTCCTACTTATTCTGTTTTTCTGGAGAACCCTAACACAAGACCTCATCTATAAACTTCACTCAGCAGAACACACATCCTGTAACTCCTAACCTCAATTCAGAAATGATTTAGCATATATCTCTCATTACTGGGGATAACTGAACCTATGTTCCCAATTCTTCACAGCCTTCTGTGTTAGAATTATATATCACACCTTCAGCCCTGAGACTCTCCAATTTCTGCCATTAGACCTATAGGATATTTCCTCAAACCACAGACTTGGTACATGACTTGCTTCAATCAATAAGATACAGAAGAAAGTGACAATGTGAAATTTCCAGGCCAGGACCCAAAAGGAGTTCATGTGTTTCCTCTTGCTTTCTGTGAAGCAGTGATCATGGCCCTGGCCGTCGATGTCCCTTTCATCTGGGTCCCAAAAGGCATGCATGTTGTGCAGAAGTAAATCCTCAACTTAGAGCCAACCCAGCTGAAGGCCCTCTTACACAGGCTGAACCTCAACTGGAAGACCTCTGAATGTAGGAATAGAGCTTGCTGTGTCTAGCCAATAAGGTGCGGGTGGTTTATTATACACCATTGCAATACCTGCTAATTATACTTAAGCCTTCCCAGGGCTTGAGGCCTCATTCCAAGGTTTGGGGTGTTTTTTAAAATGGCTCTTTCAACAACATACAATACTTCATGAAATACAACTTTAAAAATCTTTTTAGATTTCTAATACAGTTTACAGACTGTAGCAATATCCTGGTAATTCTGGTAGAATGATGTCTTGAGCAACAATCTGGACAACCTAACCTTAATTGTGACTATGCTTAGAAGATAGGTAGCAACTTTCTCCATGGTAGGACAAGACATCCAAGATTCTTGTCAAGACTGACTTTATTTTCCCTACTGACCCAGAAAACTTCATGAAGTTGCTACAACAGTACCTCTTGACTGCAATTAACTTTCTCTTACAAAAGGAGAAGAGGAAGGACAATTATCTGAAGATCTTAAACAAAAACTGAGTTAAATTTAAAACATTTTTTAAAGTTTCCAGCATTTGAATGAAAGTGAAGCAAGCATTTATAAGTTGCAAGTATTAAACAGAGAAATGAATTATTGTGAGGGGAAATGACCATAAAATGTACAATCAGTATTTATCGAAAACCTACATATTTTGTATAGTATTTAGTTTGTTTTTTGTCTTATTGTTCAATCTCTTCCTTCCCCATTCTCAGACTATGTGGTTCTGGCAACTCCTAACTTCAAGGCCTAGGCATGAACTTAGCCCTCAGTCAAAGTACTCCTTGACATATCAACATCGACTGGTTGATGGATCAACTATCCGAGGCTAATAAGTCCCCGTAGCAGGATGTTATGGATTGGGTGAAGCTGAAGCTACTGGAGAACTGGACCTGATCCTTCTCTCAAGACTTAAAAACAGAGAGAATATAGCTCTGGAGCTGCTGTTCACTCAACTTGACATTAACACAATGGAAGCAGAGCCAGATTCCTGGTTCAAATCATTTGAATTTTACCTTAGGCAATTTCAGGCAGGTTGGTAACATGGTCCAGTTTTGGCTAAATGAATCTTTTACTCACAAATTAAAGAGTTCCAGCTGATACACTGGATATTTAGCTTCTGCTCCCAAAACAGTTATTGTATTGAATCAAAATTATTGTAATAACTTAAAAGTTGATTTGCACTGCTGACTGTAAAGGTGATTAACTGGTTTTTGACTAAGTGGTACATACAATACTCTTATTCAATCAATGAACATTTTATTGAGCATTTCCAATATTCCAAGAACTGCGATAGGGATCCAGGATATGGCAGTGAATAAAACAGAAAGAAAAGCCCTTCTCCCATGAGGCTTTTATATTACTAGGGGACACCAGGTGATAGAGTATATTAGAAAGTTAAATACAGCTGTAGAAAAAAACAATGAAGGAAACCAGGGAGACCAAAAGATGAGAGTAGAGGTTGGGAAGATTAATGTTGCTCTTTGAATACTCAGAGAAAATGTCACTGCAAAGGTAACATTTGGGCAGAGACTTGAAGAAGGTGAACAAGTAAGCCATGCAGACATGAGGAAAGGAATTCTAGCTATCGGGAACAGCAAATGCAAAAGAGGTTTCAAGTCTAAAATAAGTTGGTCATGCTTGAAGAATAACAAAGAAGCCAGTGTAGCTGGAGTAGAATGAATGCAGGCAAAAGAAACAGGAGACAGGATCACAAAGTTAATAGGGTGCAGTCCACGTTGGGTCTTGTTGGCTATATTAAGGATAACATCAAAGTCAGTGTGTTTAGATCTAACATTATTTTTTCATTTTAAAGTTTAAAAGAATAGCCAGGAGTATATTTTGGAAATGAACGAATTGTTCATATACTCTTTGTCAAAATAAACATCTAATGCTTTTGAACAACTGAATCAATAAAATAATTACTGGCATCAATAACTGGTGGAAAATACACTTTAAAATGTCACTCTTTCCCAATTAGTATACTATAGTTACCTAGGATTGTAATTTTTTTGCTGGTGGACTTTGGAATTTTGAAAATAAGTTAAATATATTTTGGCTAACTTTGAGTAAACAATCTTTTGTGATCTATGTTAAAGTGACTGCTGAGCTAATTAAGTCACATGTCCTACTGTAGAGCTGAGACAGCTTGATGCAAGTAAAAAAGGAGAAGCAAGATCATAATTTTATCTTGATATTTATTGCTTAATATCTTCAAAGTGTGCAGTCAAAATTGAGTAACAGAAAATTTGACCCCCATGAAAACTTCTGGCTTGAAAATGGAAAAGTCCAATGTTCACCTTTCCTTCACAGAAAATAACATCAAATCAACAGGGACAAAATCAAAGGGAAACAAAATATTTACTGAAACTCAGAGACAGCTGCAATTATGAATCACAAGTAAGTGCAAAAGCAGTGAATAGTGCAGAATAAGAAGTGCAGAAAGATTACTAATAGTTGTAGATCTCAGAAAAGGCTGGCAGAATGTACCACTGCCTGGAGAGGAGAGGCAATCTGAGTCTCATGGCCATAATCTCTTGATTGGAAAAGTAGTAATGGAACACATCTGCTAGTGGCTGCAGGGTCCCTGGACATGGCTTGGTTTTAAGAAACAGAGCAGGCAAGATCCAATTTAGCAATCGTACTGATGTGTAAGCATGGGTCAGTCTATCAGTAAACAGCTAGAAGAAATGAACTCTCCATTGTGAGCAACCCAACAATTATCAGGCTCTACTAACGGGTGAAGAAAAGACTCAAAAAACTTCAAAAAACTGAGTTACATCAAAATTTCTGCAAGTCTGAGCATGACCCATCCATCACGTTAAACACCTGTAAATTGCTAATCCAGTAACAGAGGGGACTCTTTCAGAATTTTGAAAAATTAAGAGAAACAAGTACAGGATATACTCTCTGGGTATTCCTGGCTGTAAAGAATTGTTTCATCATTAACTTAGGAGTTTTATCTTCTGTGTTGTATGGATGGAGAAGTCTTGAGGCTACTGTAAGAGAAAGACTGAAAGGCAGAGGCAAGGAGGCTTAACTCCAAAACTTTAGAAGATCAGAGAACTCCTGACTCCAGAAAACATTAATGGATAAGATCTCACCCAAAAGCCTCCATACCTATACTGAAACCAAGCTCCACCCAAGGGCCAGCAAGTTCCAGTGGAAGACACACCATGCTAATTCTCCAAAAAAAACAGGAACACAACTCTGAGCATTAAAAGATGAACTGCCCAAAGCCATGACAAACCTACAGACACCCCAAAACTCACTAGTGGACACTTCATGGCATTCCAGAGAGAAGAGATCCAGCTCCATCCACCAGAACACACAGGCAAGCTCCCCCAACCAGGAAACCTTGACAAGCCACTATCTAATCCCACTCACATGGAGCAGATTCCACAATTAAGAGGAACCACAAACTTCCAGCCTGCAGGAAGGGCTGGAAACAGCAATCTAAGCAAAACGAAAAGGCAGAGAAATATTTAGCAGACAAAGGAACATGATAAAAACCAACCAAACCAAACAAAAGAGGAGGGGATAGGGAGTCTACCTGGAAAAGAATTCAGAATAATGACAGTAAGGATGATTCAAAATCTTGAATACCAAATGGAGTTACAGATAAATAGACTACAGACAAAGATTGAGAAAATGCAAGAAATACTTAACAAGGACCTAGAAGAAATAAAGAACAGTCAATCAATAACAAACAGTGCAATACCAGAATAAAAACACTCTGGAGGGAACTGACAGTAGAACAACCGATGCAGAAGAGCAAATAAGTGAGGTGGAAGATAGAATGGTGGAAATAAATGAAGCAGAGGGGGAAAAGAATTAAAAGAAATGAGAACATCAGAGACCCCTGAGACAATGTAAATGCCCCAACATTTGAATCATAGGTGTCCCAGAAAAAAAAAGACAAAAAGAAAGGGCATGAGAAAATACTTGAGGAGATGATAGTTGAAAACTTTCCTAAAATGGGGAAGGAAATAGACACCCAAGTTCAAGAAAACTAGAGAGTCCCAAACAGGATAAACATAAGGCACATAATAATCAAACTAACAAAGATGAAACACAAAGAACAAATATTAAAAGCAGCAAGGGAAAAGCAACAGATAACACAAGGGGATCTCCATAAGGATAACAGATGATCTTTCAGTAGAAACTCTTCAGACCAGAAGGGAATGACAGGACATACTTAAAAGTGATGAAACAGAAAAACCTACAACCAAGATTACTCTACCCAGCAAAGATCTCATTCAGCTATGAGGAGAAATCAAAAGCTTTACAGACAAAGCAAAAGCTGAGAGAATTCAACACCACCAAGCCAGCTCTTCAACAAATGCGAAAGGATCTTTTCTAGGCAAGAAACACAGAAAAGGTTTATAAAAATGAACCCAAAACAACAAAGTAAATGGTAATGGGATCACACTTATCAATAATTACTTTAAGTATAAATGGGTTAAATGCTCCAACCAAAAGGCAAAGACTGGGAAAACGGATACAAAAACAAGACCCCTATATAAGCTGTCTATAAGAGACTCACCTTAAACCGGTACACATAGAGACTGAAAGTGGAGGGCTGGAAAAAGATACTTCATGCAAACCGAGACCAGAAGAAGGCAGGAGTAGCAATACTCATATCAAATAAAATAGACTTTGAAATAAAGACCAGATAAGAGACAAAGAAGGATACTACATAATGATCAAAAGATCACTCCAAGAAGATATAGCAATTATAAATATAATTGAGGTGCACCTTAGGAGCACCTCAATATGTAAGTAAAATGCTATTAAGTATGAAAGGGGAAATTAACAGTAACACAATAATAGTGGGGGACTTTAATACCCCACTCACACCTATGGATAGATCAACCAAATGGAAAATTAGCAAGGAAACACAGCTTTAAATGATACAATGGACCAGTTACACCTAACTGCTATCTATAGGGCATTTCACCCATAAACAATGGATTTCACCTTTTTCTCAAGTGCACAGGGAACATTCTCCAGGATACCACATCCTGAGCCATAAATCTATCCCTGTTAAATTTTAAAAAAACCCTGAAATGATTTCAAGCATCTTTTCTGATCACCAGTGCAGTAAGATTAACTATAGGGGGAAAATCTATTAAAAATACAAACACATGGAGGCTAAACAACATGCTTCTGAATAACCAACAAATCCTGGAAGAAAATAAAAGGAAATCAAAATACATATAGAAAGAAATGAAAATGGAAACATGACAATCCAAAACCTGGGATTCAATAAAAGCAGTGCTAAAAGGGAGGTTCATAGCAATAAAAGCCTATTTGAAGACACAGAAAATTGCAGAGGAAGGTAAACTTACAAACTCATTCTATGAGGCCACCATCACTCTAATACCAAAACCAAAGATGCCACACACACACACACACACACACACACACACACACACACACACAAAACTACAGGCCAATATCACTGATGAACATAGATGCAAAAATCCTCACCAAAATTCTAGCAGACATAATCCAACAGCATATTAAAAAGATCAAACATCATGACCAAGTGGATTTTATCCCAGGGATGCAAGAATTCTTCAATATTTGCAAATGAATCAATATGATACACCATATTAACAAATTGAAATATAAAAACCATACGATTATCTCAATAGATGCAGAGAAAGCCTTTGACAAAATTCAACACCCATTTACAATAAAAACTCTCCAGAAAACAGGCATAGAAGGAATATACCTCAACATAGTAAAAGCTATATACCACAAACCCACAGCAAACATTATCCTCAATGGTGAAAAATTGAAAGCATTTTCTTTCAAGTCAAGAACAAGACAAGGGTGTACACTCTCACCACTACTATTCAACATAGTTTTGGAAGCCCTAGCCACAGCAATCAGAGAAGAAAAATAGATAAAAGGAATCCAGATTGAAAAAGAAGAAGTAAAACTCTGACTGTTTGCAGATGACATGATCCTCTACATAGAAAACCTTAAAGACACCAAAGAAAATTACAAGAAATAATCAATGAGTATAGTACCATTACAGGATATGAAATGAATACACAGAAATCCCTTGCATTCCTATACACTAACAATGAGAAAACAGAAAGAGAATTTAAGGAAACAATCCCATTCACCATCCCAATGAAGAGAAAAAAATACTTAGGAATAAATTTACCTAAAGAAATGCAAGACCTATAAACTATAAAACACTGATGAAATAAACCAAAGATGAAACAAATAAATGGAGAAATATACCATGTTCAGGATTGAAAGAATCACTATAATGAAAATTAATATACTACCCAAAGCAATCTATAGATTCAATGCAATCCCTAGCAAGCTACCAATAGTATTTTTCACAGAACTAGAATATACAATATCACAATTTGTACTGAAACACAAAAAAAAAAAACCTCGAATAGCCAAAGCAATCTTGAGAAAGAAGAATGGAACTGAAGGAATTAACCTGGTTGACTTCAGACTATACTACAAAGCTACAGTCATCAAGACAGTATGGTATTGGCCCAAAGACTGACATAGCGATCAATGGAACAAAACAGAAAGCCCAGTGATAAATCTATACACCTATGGATACCTTATTTTGACAAAGGAGGCAAAAATATACAATGAAGAGAAGACAATCTCTTTAACATGCTGGGAAAACTGGACAACTACGTGTAAAAGAATGAAACTAGGACATTTTCTAACACCATACACAAAAATAAACTCAAAGTGGATTAAAGATCTAAATGTAAGACCAGAATGATAAAACCCCTAGAGGAAAACATAGGCAGAACACTCTAACATAAATCACAGCAAGATCCTCTGTGACCCACCTCCCAGAGTAATGAAAATAAAAGCAAATATAAACAAATGAGACCTAATTAAACTTAAAACCTTTTCCACAACAAAGGAAACTGTAAGTGAGGTGAAAAGGTGGCCTTCAGAATGGGAGAAAATAACATCAAATGAAACTGACAAAGAATCTCAAAAATACACAAGCAGCTCATGCAACTCAAAACCAGAAAAATAAATAACCGAATCAAAAAGTGGGCCAAAGAACTAAACAAACATTTCTCCAAAGAAGACATACAGATGGCTAACGAACACATGAAAATATGCTCATCACTCATTACAGAGAAATGCAAATCAAAATCACAATCACAATGAGGTACCATCTCACATTGGTCAGATGGCTGCCATCAAAATGCTAGAGAGAGTGTGGAGAAAAGGGAACTGTCTTACACTGTTGGTGGCAATGAAAACTTGTACAGCCACTATGGAGAACAGTGTGGAGATTCCTTAAAAATCTGGAAATAGAACTGCCATATGACCTAGCAATCCCACTGCTGGGCATACACACCAAGGAAACCAGAACTGAAAGAGACACATGTACTCAAATGTTCATTGCAGCACTGTTTCCAATAGCTAGGACATGGAAGCAGCCTAGATCTCCATCAGCAGAGCAATGGATAAGGAAGTTGTGGTACATATACACAATGGCATATTACTCAGCTATACAAAAGAATGCATTTGAGTAAGTTCTAATGAGGTAGATAAAACTGGAGCCTATTATACAGAGTGAAATAAGTCAGGAAGAGAAACACCAACACAGTATATTAACACATATATATGGAATTTAGAAAGGTGGTAACTACGATCCTATATGCAAAGCAGCAAAAGAGACACAGATGTAAAGAAGAGACTTTTGGACTATGTGGGGAAGGTGAGGGTGGGATTATTTGGGAGAATAACATTGAAAAAAGTATATTACCATACATAAAATAAATAACCAGTGAAAATTAGATGCATGAAGCAGGGCACTCAAAATCGGTATTCTGGGACAACCCAGAAGGCCAAGGGGGTGGGAGAGAGGCTCAGGATTGGGGCACATATGTATACCCATGGCTGATACATGTCAGTGTATGACAAAAACCACCACAATATTGTAAAGTAATTATCCTTCAATTAAAATAAATAAATTACTCATAAGAAAAAGAAAAGAAAGAAAAATTAACAGGCGTGATCTAAAGAAACATATAAACATTGTACCCTACAAAAGAAAAACTGCTATTTTTTCTTTCAAGGAATATTTATTTAGAAGAACTGATATATGTTAGATGAAAGCAATGCTCAATAAATTTCAAAGATTTAAGAAAAAAAAAGTACAGGATCTACATACACTTCCTGAGGAAAAAAATGAGAAAAGGAAAATTAAAAAAACAGAAATCGAACAACATTCACCAGAAATCAGAGGAAATGTTACACAAATACTATACTATATGTTTACAAACTTTCAATGAGGTTATTGGCTTTATAGAGCAAAATAGAGATAAGAGTTCAGGAGGAACAGGGCTAGACAAAAGAGGAAGAAACATGAGCTAGAAGAGTTTAGGAAAGAATTGGAAGAATTTAAAAATCAAAGAAATGACCATGATACTATGCAAATTAGTACTAACAATGCTGATGACACAATAAAGAATGCAGAATACCAGAATCTGAAAAAAAAACATAGCAAATGATAATAAAAAGTTTACAAGTTTGCAAGAAAATGATAGATATTGAATGTAAGCAAAAGATATCCAACATACACATAACTGGGATTCCTATATTAAATTTTGATATGGAAATGGAATAAATATGTCTAAAATAATTTAAACTTAAAATATAAAAAAAATGATTTGAATTTGCAGATTATAACAGCAAACTGTGTCCCAGAAAAACCGATGCTAAGTTGACCACATCAAGAAATAAAACTACTGGATCTAAAAAGTACATAAACACATCACTGGACACTTTAGCAAAGAATATGAAGTCACATTAAAAGGGAAAAATCATCAAGATGGCCTTATGAATTTCCAAACATTTAACCAATAACTCAAGATACTGAAGCAATGCCTGAAAGAATCCTTCAAGAAAGAAGCTAGGATCCAAGAAATGTCTACCAATCCCAAACAGCCCAACTATAAAGCCACTTAACAAATATTTCTGAATATGAAGGATCTTCAACTATTAAACCAAATAACCCTTTTTCTAAAACTTATCAGAGGCTGGTTTAACCAATTAAAGAATGAACTAATAAAAACACAGCAAAAACCTTGGTATCAATGAAAGAATAATAAAAATAAGCCTAAGGATTTCAAAAAGAAAGAATTATATTTGAAAACAAAAAGGAATAGAATAAATAACTCCCAATTGCTGCCTCCCTGGAAAAAATGATAATAATATCAATAATAACAGTAATTAACACTGTACTTAAAAACACATTTCTTGTCAGCTCAAGCAATCATATACAGTAAGTAGCATATTGCTCATTTTGAGCAATGGGGAAACTGAGGAACACTGAAGCCAAGGAAATTTCTCCAAGGTCTCAGAAACTGCACAATGCTTTTAACCATTGGTTTTGCTTTGTTTTTGAGGTATATTAAATACAGCATTATATTAGTTTCAGGTGTACAACATAGTGCTTCAAAATTTGTGTATATTCTGAAATGACCACAATAATCTTACTTAACACCTGTCACCAAACATAAATATAGATTTTTTCTTCTTGTGAAGGGAACTTTTAAGATTTACTCTCTTAGAACTTTTGAATATGCAATGCAGTATTATTAACTAGAGATGCTATGCTACACATTACATTGTATATGTAGTGGTGGCGATGGATTAGTTGCTAAGTCATGTCTGACTCTTGTGACTCCATGGTCTGTAGCCTGCTAGGATCTTCTGTCAATGGGATTCTCTCTCCAGGTAAGAATACTGGAGTGGGTTGCCATTTCCTTCTCTTGGGTATATGTAGTACATGAACCTATCTATACCACTTCACCAATATTTCAGCTGCATTAATACTTTTTTAATGGGGCCATGAGAAAGGAGGGAGAGAAAACACACTTTTACGAACTAAGAAATTCTGAGAAACCAACAAAGTATGGTTACAGGAGAAATAAAAGAATTCTAAACATGCTTTGCTCACGCAAGTTTATGCAAAAATTTTGGAGAATTTGAATGAGGAAGTCACATTTTTAGGGATGGATAATTTAAGTTTGCTCCAAAAGGAAAAGAAGCTGTAAGTGGGCTAATTTTGTTATTAAAAGCAATAGGAAAACTTATTAAGCAGCTACCTCCAAAGATGCCATCCAAGCCAAGACTATTCAGTCAAACTCAACTGAACAATTATGGATAAGAAAATTCAAGTGACATATGTATTTTCACAAAGCATAGAAGGAAGAAAAAAAAAAACTTCTAGTTATTTTAAATGAAGCTGGAATTACACTGCTACCAAAATCTCAGAGTAGAAAGATAAAACAAAATCACAATCTCACTTATGAATATAGCTACAAAAATTTAATAACATATTTTAGAAAAAACACAATGCAATATTAAAAGAATATTACACAATATCAAAGATGTTTATATCAGGAAATCTCCTAATCAGTTAACTTTAATTTATCCTGGATAATCTTCATGACTTGATTGAATCTATTCAGAGGCCAAAAAAAGCAGGGCTGAGATTTCTCTGAGAGAAAAAAGAAATTCCACCTGTGGAAAAAAGCTTCTGACTGTGCCTGTGAAGTTCCATTCTTTTCATAAAACTCCTTTTCTGAGTACTGACAGGCAGTAGCCCCAACGCATACCAGTGAGTTTGAGTCTGCCCATTACATTCCCTTGACTGGTTGCCATAGAAATTCTGGGCTTGCTTAGCTGGACTCCACAATCACATAAGTGAATGCCATGTGATACATCTCTCTCTATATATATATGGTGCATGGATAGTGTGTGTGTGTGTATATACATACACCAAGTGTCATCAAATATATAAATATATACAGGGGAGATTTGAGACAGATTATCTACCTTTCTGCCACAATCAGTTTTGCCACTTTGGTTGAACCCTGGCTGATACAGGAAGGTGACTGTGTGCTTGATGACAGACCTGGGAGGGAAATATTTTTGCAATCTTCAGAATTGGAAAAAATGTGACTATATTACTAGTATATTCCAACAAATAACCAAGTAAATTTAGAAAATGTGCCCTAAACACAAAGTATTAGAACCTATTCATCAATGAATAGAAAGTAAACCTTTTAAAAAGGACTTACAAATTACTATTTTGCTAGTTTCTATCAAAATTCTATTTCTCAAGGCCTTGTTATTTGTTTGCATACACATGGTTTTATTCCCAATTCTATTCCAAATGTCCATCATTTTAAAACTAGTTGTGCTGGAAATCTGTCATCTCTCTTGGCACATAAAATTAGCCTTGGCATACCCTAGCACTCTACCCTTCCCTCCCAGCATGAATCCACCCTTCATCTTTTGACTTGTCTTGCTCTCCCTAAGTCCACCCCTCTGTCAACAGCAGTACAGAATAGTAGAGAGCCCTTAAGTAGAGAGTCTTTAGCGTGGGGACATCTGGGTTTCAATGTAACCATAACATTTAATGATTTTATGATCAATATTTATTGAACCTATTCTGAGTTTCAGGATCATCTTCCATGTAATGGTACTATTAATAGCTTTTCTGTCCACACCAAGTGTCATCAATAAACACAGAAGCTTTTGCAAACCTTAGAATGCTAAGTAAATACAAATTATTGTTCTTACTATTATTAGTTATTTTACATCTGAGTCGATTTCTACTTGAGCTTAGGTTGTAAATAAAAATAAAGAGAAAGGAAAGAAAGCATCTTCAGTTATTTGATGAGCGTATGATCTGTGTAGGCTGCTTTCCATATGCAACTTCATTTAAGGCAGCAGCCGTAGAAGGGTAGATTAACTCTATCAGAGTGCCAGAAATAGTCAGGAGAGATGAATTGCAAAAATACAACTGTCTGAATTTAAAGTTGGTATTCCAAAGGAATGACCACACACACACTTTCCCTTGCTTATTTATAGGCTACAAATCTAAACACATATTAAAAACTGCCCAAATTCTTAAATCCAAAGTACTATAAGATTAAAATTAGTTAAAACAAATTTCCACATCAGAACGACTCAATTAATGTGGTTTTTTTTTTTAACTGAATCAGGAAGAAATAGAAAATCTTAACAAACCCATGACAAGCACAGACATCAAAACTGTAATCAGAAATCTTCCAGTGAACAAAAGCCCAGGACCAGATGGCTTCACAGCTGAATTCTACCAAAAATTTAGAAAAGAGCTAACACCCATTCTACTCAAACTCTTCTAGAAAATTGCAAAGAAAGGTAAACTTCCAAACTCATTCTATGAGGCCACCATCACCCTAATACCAAAACCAGACAAAAATGCCACACACACAAAAAAACAAAACTACAAGCCAATATCACTGATGAACATAGATGCAAAAATCCTTAGCAAAATTCTAGCAAATAGAATCCAACAACATATTAAAAAGATCATACATCATGACCAAGTGGGCTTTATCCCAGGGATGCAAGGATTCAATATTCACAAACCAATCAATGGGATACACACATTAACAGATCAAAAGATAAAAACCATATGATTATCTCAATAGATGCAGAGAAAGCCTTTGACAAAAGTCAACATCGATTTATGATAAAACCCTCCAGAAACCAGGCATAGAAGGAACATACCTCAACATAATAAAAGCCATATATGATAAACCCACAGCTAACATTATCCTCAATAGTGAAAAATTAAAAGCATTTCCTCTCAAGTCAGGAACATGACAAGGGTACCCACTCTCACCACTACTATTAAACATAGTTTTGGAAGTTTCAGCCACAGCAATCAGAGAAGAAAAAGAAATAAAAGGAATCCAGATTGGAAAAGAAGTAAAACTCTCACTGTTTGCAGATGACATGATCATCTACATAGAAAACCCTAAAGACTCCTCACCAGAAAATTATTAGAGCTAATCAATGAATAAAGCTTCAGGATATAAAATTAACACACAGAAATCCCGTGCATTCCTATATACTAACAATGAGAAAAGAGAAGGAGAGATTAAGGAAACAATCCCATTCACTATTGCAATGAAAAGAATAAAATACTTAGGAATAAATCTACCTAAAGAAACAAAAGACCTATATATAGAAAACTATAAAACACTGATTAAAGAAATCAAAGATGACACAAACAGATGGAGAAATATACCATGTTCATGGATCAGAAGAATCAATATAGTGAAAATGAGTATATGACACAAAGCAATCTATAGACTCAATGCAATCCCTAGCAAGCTACCAACGGTATTTTTCAGAGAACTAGAACAAATAATTTCACCATTTGTATGGAAACACAAAAAACCTCGAATAGCCAAAGCAATCTTGAGAAAGAACGGAACCAGAGGAATCAACCTGCCTGACTTCAGACTATACTACAAAGCTACAGTCATCAAGACAGTATGGCACTGGCACAAAGGCAGAAATATAGATCAAGGGAACAAAAAGAAAGTCTAGAGATAAATCCATGCACCTAAGGACACCTTATCTTTGACAAAAGAGGCAAGAATATACAATGGAGAAAAGACAATCTCTTTACCAAGTAGTTCTGGGAAAACTGGTCAACCACTTGTAAAAAAAAATGAAACTAGAACACTTTCTAACACAATACACAAAAATAATTTCAAAATGGATTAAAGATCTAAATGTAAGACCAGAAATGATAAAACTCCTAAAGGAAAACAGGCAAAACACTCTCTGACATGAATCACAGCAGGATCCTCTTTGACCCACCTCCCAGAGTAATGAAAATAAAAGCAAAAATAAACAAATGGGACCTAATGAAACTCAAAAGTGTTTGCACAACGAAGGAAACTATAAGCAAGTCAAAAAGACAGCCTTCAGAATGGGAGACAATAATAGCAAATGAAGCAACTAACAAAGAATTAATCTCAAAAATATATAAGCAGTTCACACAGCTCAATTCCAGAAAAATAAATGACCCAATCAAAAAATGGGCCAAAGAATTAAACAGACATTTCTCCAAAGAAGACATACAGATGGCTAACAAACACATGAAATGTTGCTCAACATCATTCATTATCAGAGAAATGCAAATCAAAATCACAATGAGATACCATCTCATGTCGGTCAGAATGGATGCTATCAAAAAGTGTACAAACAATAAATGCTGGAGAGGGTGCGGAGAAAAAGGAATCCTCTTACACTGTTGGTGGGAATGAAAACTTGTACTGCCACTATGGAGAACAGTGTGGAGATTCCTTAAGAAACTAGAAACAGAACTGCCATATGACCCAGCAATCCCACTGCTGGGTATACACACTGAGGAAACCCGAATTGAAAGAGACACGTGTATCCCAATATTCACTGCAGAATTGTTTCCAATAACCAGGACATGGAAGCAACCTAGATGTCCATTGGCAGATGAATGGATAAGAAAGCTGTGGTACAGATACACAACGGAATATTACTCAGCTATTAAAAAGAATGCATTTGAATCAGTTCTAATGAGGCGGATGAACCTGGAGCCTATTATACAGAGTGAAGTAAGTCAGAAAGAAAAACACCAATACAGTATATTAATGCATATATATGGAATTTGAAGTGAAGTGAAGTGAAGTCACTCAGTCATGTCCGACTCTTTGCGACCCCATGGATTGTAGCCTACCAGGCTCCTCCGTCCATGGGATTCTCCAGGCAAGAATACTGGAGTGGGTTGCCATTTTCTTCTCCAGGGGATCTTCCCAACCCAGGGATCGAACCCGGGTCTCCCACATTGGAGGCAGACACTTTAACCTCTGAGCCACCAGGGAAGCTCATATGGAATTTAGATAGATGGTAATGATGAACCTATATGAGAGGGCGCAAAAGAGGCACAGATGTAAAGGACAGACTTTTGAACTCTGTGGGAGAAGGCGAGAGTGGGATGATTTGAGAATGTAGCATTGAAACATGTATATTATCATATGTGAAATAGACATCCAGTCCAGGTTCGATGCATGAGACAGGGTGCTCAGGGCTGGTGCACTGGGATGACCCTGAGGGATGGGATGGAGAAGGAACTGGGAGGGGAGTTCAGGATGGGGAACACATGTACACCCATGCCTGACTCATGTCAATGTATGGCAAAACCCACTACAATATTGTAGAGTAATCAGCCTCCAATTAAAATAATTTTAAAAAATAAATAAATAAGTAAACTTTTGTTGTTCTTGTTTTATATATTTGACTGCAAAAGAAATTTTTTTTTAATTTTTACAGTCTTGTATTTCCTTGGTTCAATTTAATAAGAAATGATAAATCAAACTGGTATCCTGAGATTGCAATAAACCTTCTATGGGCGGACAAACAGAAACACTAAACACTTTATTCAAAATGTGTTTGAGGATTTTCTCAGCATTAAGGTTACTTTAAAAACAAACACCTTTTAAAAAATCCTTCATATTTACTATAGATTCATTCTAATTTGACAAAAATGGGATAATATGAGGCAGGCATCATTTTTTTTCCTGAGTGAGATGATGCTATAGATGTATAGTTTTGCTGAATGTCCATTTCCTCTGGATAACCTTATGGTAAGGTGAAAATATCTATTCATTGAAAAACTAACTTTACTTTTGAATCTATATATTAATCTATTATTTTGATTCTTATAACTGGATTTATATTTTAGATTCAGACTAAACTAAGTAATTTGAGTCCATGTGCTGTGCTAAGTTGTGTCAGCCATTTCCAACTCTTTGAGACCCTAATGACTGTAGCCCTCCAGGCTCCTCTGTCCATGGGATTCTCCAGAATAATGAAGTGGACTTTCCATGTTCTCCTCCAGGGGATCTTCCTGACCCAGGGATTGAACCTTCATCTCTTACATCTCCAGCACAGGCAGGTGGGTTCTTTACTGCTTGGGTCACCTGGGAAGCCCATTTGAGGGCCTTCTATGTGCCACATGATCTTATATTATTTCATCAACCTTCATGACAATCTTTTGTCATAATGATAATTTTCTTGGTAAGTAAACAGGCACAGAGTCACAGAGAATAACTAAAGCTGAATCTACCTCTCTGACCAGACCAGAACTTTTCAATATAATTAGAAGGATCTGCTGCTTCTTAACATCTTCAATCTGGGAGACTAGTTCCTTTCCAAGGCAAACCATTCAAAATCACAGTAATCCCAGTCTATGCCTCAACCACTAATGCCAAAGAAACTGAAGCTGAATGGTTCCATGAAGACCTTCTGGAACTAACACCCCAAAAAGATGTCTTTTACATCATAAGGGACTGGAATGCAAAAGCAGGAAGTCAAGGGATACCTGGAGTAACAGGCAAGCTTGGCCTTGGAGTACAAAATGAAGCAGGACAAAGGCTAGCAGTGCTCTGCCAAGGAAACATGCTTGTCAGAGCAAACACGGTCTTTCAGCAACATAAGAGATGACTCTACACATGGACATAGCCAGATGGTCAATACTGAAATCAGACTGATTGTATCCTTTGCAGCCGAAGATTGAGAAGCTCTATACAGTCAGCAAAACCAGACCTGGAGCTGACTGTGGCTCAGATCATAAACTCCTCATTGCACAAGTCAGACTTAAATTGAAGAAGTAGGGGAAAACCACTAGGTCATTCAGGTATGACCTAAATCAAATCCCGTATGATTATACAGTGGAAGTGACAAATAGATTCAAGGGATTAGATCTGATAGAGGCTCATATCATTATGCAGGAGGAGGTGATCAAGACTATCCTCAAGAAAAAGAAATGAAAAAAGGCAAAATGGTTGTCAGAGGAGGCCTTACAAATAGCTGAGAAATGAAAGACAAAGGTTAAAGGTAAAATATACCCAACTGAATGCACAGTTCCAAAGAAGAGCAAGGAGAGATAAGAAAGGCTTCCTAAGTGATCAGTGCAAAGAAATAGAGGAAAAAAATAGAATGGGAAGGACTAGAGATCCTTCAAGAAAATTAGAGATACTAAAGGAGCATTTCATGCAAAGAAGGGCACAATTAAGGACAGAAATGGTATGGACCTAACAGAAGCAGAAGATATTAAGAAGAGGTGGCAAGAATACACAGAAGAATTATACAAAAAAGATCTTCACAACCCAGATAATCACAATGGTGTGATCACTCAACTAGAGCCAGACATCCTGGAGTTTGAAATCAAGTGGGCCTTAGGAAGCATTACTACAAACAAACCTAGTGGTGGTGATGGAATTCCAGTTGAGCTATTTCAAATCCTAAAAGACAATGCTGTGAAAGTGCTGCACTCAATATGCCAACAAATTTGGGAAACTCAGCAGTGGCCACAGGATTGGAAAATGTCAGTTTTCATTCCAATCCCAAAGAAAGGCAATGCCAAAGAGCATTCAAACTACCACACAACTGCACTCATTTCACATGCTAGCAAAGTAATGCTGAAAATTCTTCAAGCTAGGCTTCAACAATATATGAACTGAGAACTTCCAGATGTTTAATCTGGATTTAGAAAAGGCAGAGGCACCGGAGATGAAATTACCAAAATCCGTTGGATCATAGAAAAAGCAAGAGAATTCCAGAAAAAAATACCTACTTCTGCTTCATTGACTATGCTTAAGCCTTTGACTGTGTGGATCACAACAAACTGTGGAAAATTCTTCAAAAGACAAGAATACCCGACCACCTTACACACCTCCTGAGAAATCTGAATGCAGGTCAAGAAGCAACAGTTAGAACCAGACACAGAACAATGGACTGGTTCAAAATTGGGAAAGGAGTACATCAAGGCTCTATATTGTCACCCTGCTTATTTAACTTATATGCAGAGTACATCATGTGAAATGTAGGGCTGGATGAAGCACAAGCTGGAATCAAGAATTCCAGGAGAAATATCAATAATGTCAGTTATGCAGATGACACCACCCTTATGGCAGTAGGTGAACAGGAACTAAAGGGTCTCTTAATTATGGTGAAAGATGAGAATGAAAAAGCTGGTTTAAAACTCAATATTCAAAAAACTTAGATCATGGCATCCAGTCCCATTACTTCATGACAAATAGATGGGAAAACAATAGAAACAATGACAGACTATTTTCTTGGGCTCCAAAATCACTGAAGATGGTGACTGCAGCCATAAAATTAAAAGACATTTTCTCCTTGGAAGAAAAGGTATGACCAAGCTAGACAGCATATTAAAAAGCAGAGACATTACTTTACCAACAAAGGTCCATCTAGTCAAAGCCATGGTTTTTCCAGAAGTCATGTATGGATGATGTTGGGCCATAAAGAAGGCTGAATGCTGAAGAAGTGATGCTTTTGAACTGTGGTGTTGGAGAAGACTCTTGAGAGTTTCCTAGACTGCAAGGAGATCAAACCAGTCAAACCTAAAGGAAATAAATCCTGAATATTCGTTGGAAGGACTGATGCTGATCTGATGTTCCAATACTTGCCCACCTGAGGTGAAGAGCTGACTCAGTAGAAAAGACCCTGATGCTGGGAAATACTGAAGGCAGGAGGAGAGTGGGATGACAGAGGAGGAGATGGTTGGATGGCATCACTGTCTCAATGGACATGAGTTTGAGCAAGCTCCAGGAAATGGTGGAGGACAGTGAAGCCTGGCTTGCTGTAGCCCATGGAGTCACAAAGAGTCAGACATCACAAAGGTACTGAACAACAACAGCCTGCCTCTAGTTTCTTAATCAGTTGTCCTACAAATAGAAGACAACAGAGACCTGTTTAAGTGACTTTTTTTTTATAATACTCCCCTTCTCTAAATCTTATAACTGTTCCCAATCTATTTTAAAGTCAATTCTTTGAAGCTGAAAGCTAACAGTTATTTGATTACTTGATTACTATTTGACACTACTTATTTTTCAAATCATATCACTCAGAATTCTGTCCCCTAAAAATACCAAGCCTCCTGCCTGTTTCCTACCATTCCTTCAGAAATCTGTTTCAAGTTCAGATCTTCCCTAAAGCTATTCCAGATAAGACAAATGCCCCCTCCCATGCATGTGTATCCATTCCCTCGTGTGCACACATAAATACCTATAACTGATCATGTACGTGTATTGTGGGCTTCTTTAATTGACGGTGGAGTTGCATTTATTGTACTTCAATCCTTTGTAAACATATGTGAAATATTGTAAACTAGAAGGCCTTTGTAAATTTCAGTTGCCATCCTCTTTATTTTCTTCTGATTATAAGCACCTTGAGGGCAGTGTTGCCATTTTTGGTTCACCACCTGGCTTATTACGGTTCTTCTAATATGGCAGGTGTTCAATAAATCCCATTGAATAAGGATCTGTGGTTGACTGATTAACTTCTTGGCAAGTGAAACATATTTAATATTCCCCTTGAGTTCACAAATGGTTTATGCACTTCACAAAGGACCATACTCAGAATCACTCTGGCCTTACAAGTATATGACCAACAACTTTTAAGTACTACAATATCAAGGGGCCCTAAAATGAAGACTGTCTCCTATCTACATGGAGTGTTTTTGTTTATGTTACCCCCTTATTGCACTCATATCAGATTGGAATATGGTTTGCATACTGGAACCTCCAACCTCCAACCTCCAACCAAGCAGTCTTGCACTGGTCTTTGTGTGCTCTGGGTTCTTCGTGAATCGCGGATTAGAATTGTAGCCTTTCTGACCTGCAATAAAACTCACACGTTTCCTTAAACATATGCTACTATACAATGAATTTCATTGAAGGAAAAAGTGAACGTGAACTCTGCCTGACTGATTCTTTTCAGCTTTGGGGGGGTTATGGTTAGTAAGATCAAATAATGCCAGTTATGTCAAGTAGTGCCATGAACTTCAGGTCTCCATAAATTCTGATCCTGGAAACTGCATGACAGAATTAGAAAGAATATTTTTCTCTGTCAAGACTTCAGACTGTTTTTAAACTTTGGGCCCTTCTACTCAATTTTCTGTTACTTCTCAGACAAAGCAAAAGAAAAAGTCATATTTAAAGAGAGGAAGTGGCACAACATAAATGGCTGGAAATAAAGCTCACTACTGGAAAATGCCCTTTCATAGTTTCCACTAGAATATCACACTGTGTTTTCTTTTTTTTCCTTTTTTATAAGACCAGGTTTTGGAAAATAAGTATCATCTATAAACACACGAACATATGATAAGGGCGGATCAGCATAGACTACTATACAGGAGAATTCTAAAATCAGCTTCTGTAGATACACTTCTATCATTTTCAAAGTTTTTTAAGAAAAACGATCTTATTTATCTATCACCAAAAAATACTGCTACAGAACTCAATTTTCTCACCATACAGCAGAGAGATATACATGCAAATATTATTAATTCTGTTTGCCTTTTTCTACACAAAAACCCAGAGAAGGTAGTATCTCACTTTTAAAATATACACATTTTATATACACTTTCATCCATTTTCTCAAGGAAGTATTTCTACAAGTTACATAACGTTCATTTGCTTCTATCCTAAATACCTGCAAAGCACTTCTAATTTTCTTGACTTAATGATAGTAGACAGTGATGAGGGAAAATAATTTTATCCCATTATTAATTATGGTATTGATTTTAATATCCTTTAAAAATCATTTAAAAAAATCAATCTACTTCAGCTTTTAAGAACAGTTTTAAGTTTACAGAAAAATTTTGCAGAAAGTACACAGAGTTCCTATATATTATTCCCTTCCCCAGGTTCTCCCATTATTGACATCTTGCTTTGGTGTTGCACATTTCCAATATACTTTTAAAATATGTTTTGGGTAAAGTGAATATTAAGGACTAGGCTACACTTAATAGATACTGAAAGCACATTATTTTTAAAAGAAATTTTTACCTTTATATTAAAATACACAAGAGAGACATATATACAGTTGTGACTATATTCTTCTACAAAAGATATAAATAGAACACACATTATCCTTCCCATTTTCATGATGTTTTATAAAATTTTTAGTCTGCTCTGAAGCTTTCTTTTAAAAATATATGCACACAACAGTTTGTTTATTTTCTGAGGCCACATAGGCCCTTTACTTCACAATGTACTAATTGCTCTGACTCTGGCCCAGGCTCTTTGCTGGGCTGCTTGCCTCTCTCTGTCTGCTACATCTGTGTTTACATAGATCACTCTGAGCGGGATCACTCAGAGCCCTGCTGCAGATCCTTTCAGCTTCCTTAAAGACTAGGCCTCAAGGAATCTAACCTAAGTCCAAGTCACCCAGATCAGTTACTCTAAAAACCTTACCCTGGTTGGATCTCCCTTCCACTGACATTTTGATGCAAAATTGCAGGCAACCTATTCCTTCAACTGAGGACATAAGGTTTGTAGAGGTGTGAATTCAAAAGTTTGTTGATAAATTACTCTACAAGACCTTCACTATTAATTTTTATCTGGAGACAGTAAAACAGTAAGGAGTGCTTAACTTTGTTCCAAAAACAACACTTTCTGCTACAGGATAAAACTCTCTGCAGTGCCAGATTGAAATTAATCTTGCTCAGTTGATTACTGAATGCCGCCCCAAATTACACAGCTGGAGTTAAACACAGATAGTCTTCCTATCTATGAGCAGAAAACCCAAATTCATATACCAGTGTGTAATAGCAACACAGGTCTGAGACAGAGGAAAGGACAAAATGTAGAGATTACAAGTCAGATCCACAAACAAAATTAGATTAAAAGTAGTTGGTTGGAGAAGGAAATGGCAACCCACTCCAGTATTCTTGCCTGGAAAATCCCATGGACAGAGAAGCCTGGTAGGCTACAGTTCATGAGGTCACAAAGAGTTGGACATGATTTAGCAACTAAACAACAACGTGGACTTGTCAGTTTCTGTTATATGAGTACTATAAGAAGCTAAATAATTAAAAGCCTTATTTGTGATAAAAAAAATAGTAGTTGCTATCTTATACCTATTCAAATAAATCAAAGATATCACTTATTCCAATATGGAATTCTTTAAAGTAAGAACTTATCTGTCAAAATACATTTAAAGGTAACTAAAGCACATATAAATTCATAAAATGCATTTCACAAGACATGGGAAAAAGTAATATTTAAGAAATGATATACGTGTTTGTTACATTTTCAATCTTTAGTAGTTTTTATAAAACTCATCAGGCTTCAAAATTGATTTTGTTACATTTATTAATTTGTTCCTGGTGTTTCTATATAGCAGTGAGATGAAATACATCTTTTGGTAATTGACATTTGTTTGGGAATCACTTCATTGACTGTTGTTTGCTGTCATTGCCAGTGATTCAACATCTGTATCATATACTTTCTCTTCAAAATGTTGCTCAACAAACTTATCTAACCTATACAGAATATCTGAGAATTAAAGAAACATTATTAGTAGTCTTGAAAATCACTTACTGCTCATTACCAAATATTTCCACTAAATTTCAGTGTCATATGGTGGAAACAGCTTACATTATGTCTAGATGGTAAAATTCCATTCTGTTGAATACTGGTGCCATTTTTGTCAATGGCTTATGCCAATATTAGGGTATCAGAGAGCCCATTTACCTTTAGGACAGCCCAGTGAGGGCTGATCCAAGGCAAGAAGACACATGTTATGTGTCATGGTGGTACCACATATATTCCACTGACCAAAAGACTGGGCCTAGCATGTGCAGTTTACAACCCACTGCTCCTTTTACCTGCTCTGAGGAGCATCTGGATTCCTGGCAGGGCCACTTCTATCATAGCTTCTGACACCATCCAACTCTCTGAGCAGTCCCTGACAACCTGTCTACTCCTGGCTTTTCTAAAGCTGCAGAGCTGTTTTCTCTCACCTTAGTTTTCTCTCACCCTTACTTTCACTAGGATCCCACCTATTCTAGCCTTAAGTCCAGGCTTCTGATAAGTGATTCAACTAAAAGTATTTATTTTGTATCTGAAAGTGCAATAAGTATCAGGAAACCAAGGATCATTACAGGTTGATTTTCACTCAAAGAATGCTTCTTTTATAGTGAAAAAGAATGATAACAGAGGACAAGTAATAAATGCTTCATATCATATGAGAATTCACAAGTATCTGAGAAGCTTTTGTTTTGCTTTTATTCAAAGGAAATTCAAAATCCTACTGCACATTTCACAAACAGCTTAGGATGACAATAAAATGAAATAACTACTTTAATCTGCTTTTTTTTGAAAACCTTGATATATATATATGTGCAAAGTTTAAAAACCCTTGGTTAACCAATGTATCTCATTTTGATAGTTTTTCTTTTGAGTTCAAATTTAATCTACTTGCAATGCAGGAGACCCAGATTAGATCCCTGGGTCAGGAAGATGCCCTGGAGAAGGAAATGGCAACCCACTCCAGTATTCTTGCCTAGGAAATCCCATGTACAAGAGGAGCCTGGCAGGCTACAGTTCATGGGGTCACAAATAGTTGGACATGACAGTACTAACACTTTTTCTTTAATCTACTTGAACAAATTAACTAAACTTACAGCTTTGTTTCTGTTGTAAAGTGTAAGATTCAAATTCACTTGCCCCAAATAATAATTTTATAAAAACTTAGTAGCATTCTAAAGAGAAAGAAAAGCATCAAAGGCAAAATTTACAGATATTAGGTACAAGAAGGACTCTGAAAAAATTTATATTGATCTGTTGGGGAACCAGGTAATATTTTTTTTTGGAAATTCTGTCATCTGTTAAAATACGGTCATGTTGATACTTCCAAAATAAAATCGCTTAAAAGAGGGAAGTTTATTTGTGGGATGAAGCTGTGTTTTAACCTCAACTCTTTTTTCTTGGTTACTCAAATAACCTCTGATTCTTACTAATGTTTGAGACAGATGAAAATTTTCTCTGCCAGTAAATATGTATTTAACACATTGAAGGAATAAAATTAAACTGTTCAATGGAACAACACACAAATGAAGTATTCAATTAACTTTCTCCTTAATTTTCCCATCCAAAGCTCCTTTTCTGAGTAAATCCCTCTGGCCATAAAACTCACTGAATCTACTATATAACAGATAAGTTACAAGGATCCCAAATAATTGATTTAGAAGGTGGTTATATTGCTATTAATATTTTGAAAAATTGTGTTCAGTCACTTCCAACTCTGAGACCCTAAGGACTGCAGTTCGGCAGCCCATGGGATTTTTCTTCACAGGAATACTGGAGTGGGTTGCCATTTCCTCCTCTAGTGATCTTCTTCACCCAGGGATCAAACTCGTGTCTCTCATGTCTGCTGAATTGCAGGTGGCTTCTTTATTGCTGAGCCACTGGGAAGGCCATTTTGAAGAATTACTGATTGCTAAAGTCATTAATTTGTTTCAGTCAATAAGGAGACTGTATGAGTAATTAAAAATAATCCTTAGTCATACAGCTGATTTTATACTTTTTTTCTCCATTTTACATTAATTAATTTACTTCCCTTTTACTTTTATACCATGACCACATTATTCACCTATTCTTAGCTCTAGTGAAAGTTAACAAAATATTTTTTCCTAAAAGCAATACATGTGTTTGGTAGAATAAAAATAGTAGAATGGATAAAGGTATTTTTACCCTCAAGATATTTCCTTACTCTTATTTTCTTATATCTGAAGGGGAAAAAGGTATGTCTACACTAGTTTTAAAATTTTTCCTGTGCCCTGAAGATCTTCCAGCTGTCTTAAAAGAAGGAAACTTTGGCTTTTGACTCTTTTTCCTGTCTTATGGATAACAGCCCGGCTGCCTTCATAAACAGTGGCCAGCTGTTCGGCTTTTAGTACTACTCAACAATCTCCTACTTTTCACAGGGGAAACATCTTGATTGAATTCTTTTCTCCTGCCTAAGTTGAGAAACTCATTGAGAATTTTGACTATAAAAGCTTCTTAAGCCAAAATACTCAAAAACTACTCAGCTGCTGGTCTGAACCTAGAAGTGGCCTGTAAGTTTCAACCACCTCCTTATATTTATTAAGCAGATTGTTCTGAGATGTTTCTTAACTTTTAGAATAAGAAACTATTACAGTAACAGAACAACTGAAGGACAAGCATTTGCTAGGTACTTAGGAGAACTAGCCAAACCATGTGAAATTATCACATGCAATTAGCAAAGTCATCTATGTGGAAATGTTATGGGAACAGCCGGTGCTTCAAGTCTTCACTATCTGTTCCACCAAGAACAGAAGTACAATTGAACAGGGTGGGAAAACTTGTTGTCAAAAAGAGTCTGCCTCAAAGAATGGTTAGAACACAAGGAATACAATGCTCTACGTTGATCCATCACATAGGAATTGAAACGCTTTATTTGTTTAAATGAAGACTTACTGTAAATTTTGAAAGATAGAAAATAATGGAAAAAAGGAATAAATAAAAATACAAATAAATTTGTTAAAGCAGATAAAAATAACTTAATTTTTTCATTAGTTGTTTCAAATTGAAGAACAATATAAATTATGTTCAAATAAAATATTTATTTTTGTGCAAAAACTATCAGGTGAAGAAAATATCACTATTATAATAGAACACACACGATGAGGGTAAACATTCTGTAAATATTTCTTATTCTTATCAAAGGGTGTTTATGGATATAGAAATGAATATAAACATTGATCGAGAGATAGTTCCATCTTGCTGCTGCTAAGTCACTTCAGTCTTGTCGGACTCTGTGTGACCCCACAGACAGCAACCTACCAGGCTCTTCCGTCCTTGAGAGTCTCCAGGCAAGCACACTGGAGAGGGTTGCCATTGCCTTCTCCCAGTTCCGTCTTAAATGTACACTATCACGGTGGTGGTAGTTTAGTTGCTAGGTCATGACTGACTCTTGTGACCCCATGGACTACAACCCACCAGCCCCCTCTGTTCATGAGATTTCTCAGGCAAGAATACTGGAGTGGGTTGCAATTTCCTTCTTCAGAGGATCTTCCTGACTCAGGGATCGAACGTGGATCTTCTGCATTACAGGCAGATTCTTTGCTGCTGAGCCACCAGGGAAGCCTGTATATTATCATAGCTAGTGACTACATTGGGATGGAAGGGGAAATGAGGTTAGAGGGGAAAACTGAAAAATATTTTCCACATGGTATTTCAAACATTTAATGAAGAAAATTCCCAAAAGAAAAACTGTTTAAACTTTATTCCCTCAATATGATGAATTACTTTTCAATGAAATACATAGAAGTTAAAAAAAAAAAAATACAACTTTCTAACAGGTAAAGGTGTTACGTGAAGTCTAATATAATTCAGTCTGTGTCTTGTGATGCTATGGGTATATTTTCTTTACTAAAGCAATGCCTATAAGTTAGCAATTCCATAGGGAGCTTTGAACTAAGGAACTTTAGCAAATGGAAGGATAAGTATCAGAAGGTTTCCTGCTAAGTAATTTAAAATGTCAACAGAGTGAGTAGTTTAAGCATCCTGGAGTGTTTTGATATAAGATTATGGGCACTTTTTCTGAAAATTTATAACTGGGTCAATTGGATCAACCAATTGATTGGTTTAAAACAGTCTGATTTTTAAAAATTTATAATTCAGGTGTCCTATCATTTGTTAAGGGCTTCCCAGGGAGCTCAGCTGGTAAAGAATCCACCTGCAATGCAGGAGACTCCGGTTAGATTCCTGGGTAGGGAAGATCCTCTGGAGAAGGCATAGGCTACCCACTCCAGTATTCTTGGGCTTCCTTCCTGGCTCAGCTGGTAAAGTATCCACCTGCAAATTCAGGAGACCTGGGTTCTCTTCCTAGGTTGGGAAGATCCCCTGGAGAAAGGAAAGGCTACTCACTCCAGTATTCTGGCCCAGAGAATTCCATAGACTGTATAGACTATGGGGTCACAAAGAGTCACACACAACTGAGTGAAAAGACAGAATGCAAACACTACTTTTACAAAAAAAAAAAAAAAAACAACTTCTTGTCTCTGATTTAAATTGCCCTTAAAATTTAGAATGTACAACTTCCAGCAACTATGGATCTGTCATTAAAGTATCCTCTCACAAAGAAAGAGCTGAAATATCAAGAGTAATTCAAAACTTTTGAAAAATAATACTATTTTAGGTTTACATAAGATTTATCCACATATGAAATACTTTGACAGCCATCATATTATTTGATTCTCTCATCAGTTCTGTGAAGTTGAGAAGTAAATTTTTCCCATTTCCCAGATGAAGAAGCTGAGGCTCCAAATGATTTCATGCCTTGTCTTAGAACAATATGCTAATTAAACTATGAGACTTGAGTACCAATCAGTCTCATCTAACCTTAATAATCCTTCATTCCTACATTATCTGCCAAAAAAGCTATGTAATGGGAGATGAAGGGTGACCAATTATTAAAAATACCAGAAATTAAAGGACTGCTTTTGTTTTCTAAAATTACAATTTTTCTTTTGGTACAAAGAAACAAGATAATTTAAGAATAGAACATGTGAAAAAATTTTCTTCATTAATTTGATTCTTTTCCAATTCAAGGATTTTAACAAAATGGCTGTTTGGAATGATAGTAAAAAACTTTCTCTCTCTCTCTCTCTATATATATACACACACACACACACACACACACACACACATATATATTCATGTCAAACGTATGAGTAAGGTGATAGCCATTGCAGTTTAGAATAGCTATTTCTTTTCTGGTTAATTAATATGATTTTAAATATTTCATATGGGAGAATTTTTTGGAAAAAAATGAAGTGAACATAAGATTGACTGGAATTTACAAGCTCATTTAAAGAAAAGTCTCAACTATTTTTTCTTACAAATGTAATACCTCCCCAGATGGCAGTCTTTGTAGTTTGTGGCACTGATTCAAAAGGCATATTAACTGCCACTCTCCTAGTTGCATCAAGCATTTACAGGCCTCCTCTCAGAATGGGTTCAGTAGTAATTAAAATAACACCCTTCAGTCAGGTGAAATTACATTTGAAGAGTGTGTGTGTGTGTGTGTGTGTGTGTGTGTGCGCGCGCGCGCGCGTGTGCTAGCATGGCTTCCTTTGGGTAAATAAGTCCTTTCTCAAAAAAAAAAAAAAGAGAGAAAAAGATGAGAATGGAAAGACCTAGAAAGAAAGGAGACAGAGTTGTGTGTCGGGGTGGGGGGAGAAGTGATGGTGGGCATTCTGGGGTAGGGGAAGATTGAAAGAGAGAGATTCAAAATAATACACCAAAGCAAGAGTCCCATAAACTATGCTGAAACGTGAGTATTTCTTTCATTCCCTACCAGACATTGATAGACAAACAGGTTAAGAAAAAAAAAAGAAAAGCAAAGGGGGAAAAAATACCATTTACTCACTGTAGCAGCAGGAAATCAAGGAAAGAAAATAAACAGGGTTTGAATTGTGGACCTTTAACCTGCTAGTCAGACAGTTTCATTCTGTATGTATTTGTGTGCTGGTAAATGGCGAAGGGGAGGTAAAAGGACGGGGGCCTTGTGGGATTCCTGGGACTCCCACAGCTACCAGCCCAGCTGTACAAACACGCACAAGCTTTGTTAAGGTACAGTGGGCAGAGGCTGAGACTGCTGAGCTATCTGACCTATAAATCCCTTGCAAAAGCTCCACTTGAGGGGAAGCCAGAAGTTATGTGTAAATGTTTTACCCAGCCAGAAGCTAGCAGTGGTCATTTCCGCCTCCTCTCTTTCTCTCAATGGGCACTCTGACTGGCTGCATTTAAAGTAGTATGTTTAGATACATAAATGACCACATCTTAAATTCTACTTTCCTCTAGGCAAAACAAGAAAGGGAATAATGACTCAGAAGCTCTCTGTTCTTGACTTCACAGCTTGAGGTACAGGTTCCAAAATTATGAGCAATCCATTTAGGCAGAGCAATGGAAATTTCTGTTATTCTTCTTTTCTTTAAGTTTCTTTTTCAAACTCAGTGTAAGTGCATCACTTTAAAATTACCATGAATCTACATAGATATTTTTAATTGACACAGGCTGGAGGGATTTGAGATATCCTCTTCAATATGACACCAATTACACTGCTCCAGTTTTTCATTTTGCACTTAGTCTCATTCACAACAGATAATCTTAGCATGGCATATTATATCTTGAGTGTAAACAATGCTGAGGTTCTAAATTACTAACCCAAGGAGAACCTTCCTGAGATTTTTTTTTCTCTTTTCTAAACATTTCTGAACTCTAGGTGACCTCCTTTTATGAAGCTTCCACACGGCATCTAAACACCTTAAACGTACGCACTTAGTAAGGTATATAGACTATTAAAAACACTGTAGAAAATGACATAAAACAATAACAAATGAAGCAAGCTAAATTTAAGTAGAAAATGGCTTTTATAAATATTCATAAAGCTAGAGAAGTCTGTTGAAAATACCTGGAAGTCTTTTTGTATTTTTCTGTCTCTCCAGGATTTCAGAAAGCTCAATCAAAGCTAAAAACAAAACAAAGCAAACAAAAGAACACACACACACACCAACACAGAGGTGTTTACTCTGTGTACACACCGCTCTGAGTTGAATAAGTTTGGTTGCATTTGAATACTCTTAAATATTCAAAGATACAAAGAAAAAGTGGCCTTTTTCTGAAATATCATTCTGTGATAAAGATGTTCTTCACTAACTTCTTATATTACACTAAGCAAGAGACTAATGCTGTGGATAGCAAGATGTACATCATGGCTCTTGCAATTTTACCAGAATATGCACTCAGCAGGTAAAGAGGACAAAACCAGTATGCACACATAAGTAACACATGACAAAAAAAGAGAAGTACATCAGAAAAGTAAAAATGCCTAACAATGGAAATTCAGAGGGGACAGAAAGTACTTACAGACACGGGAAGTCCATAAAAAGTATGTCTTGAACCTTGTCATCTTTCTGAAAATGTCATAAGAAGGAGAGTGAATAATTAACAGCATATTAAAATAAAATGGATAAATAATAAGAACCCACTGTGTAGCACAGGGAACTCTACTCAACACTCTGAATGACCGATATGGGAAAAGAATCTAAAAAAAAGAGCAGATACGTGTATATGTATAACTGATTCATTTGCTCTACAGCAGAAACTACTACAACACTGTAAATTAACTGAATATTCCAATAAAAGTTAATTAAATCTCCCCCCAAAAGATAATAAAGCAAATAGGGACGACTTGTGTCAAAAGAGATAAAGACTAAATAGAGTGCGTTACTTCCTATTTGAAGGGTTGTAGCTCAACAAAGGCAATTTAAGAGGAGGCAGAATCCTGCTTCCTGGCTCGTTCAGGAGACAGGATCAGCTTCTCTGACATTCAGTTTTATATGACCTCTAGAAACTCAGAAAAGTCTAGTATTGTCAGTGCTGTACATGAACTTTCTCTAATTAAATTGATACAAGATAATGCAATTTATCTTGCCATCATTTCTTTCTAGTTAGTTGTACAGGTCAATTAACTGTGTTGTCTACATATTACCAATAGTCTGAGAAATAGCAAACTCCCAATATATTCAGACTTTAGTAGTAAAGTATATAGAAATTCCGACATTTGTAAATGAAGATAATGTTAGTGATCGCTATTTGTGGTGATTGTAGCTTGACTGGTTTATCTATTGCCTCTTGGTTTGTCTCTATGAAATAAGAAGAGCACTGACAATATACTGGCCAGGACTCAGGGTAAATCCAGCAGAAAAGTAACAGCACAGTCACAAAGGATAAAGCTCTGACCAATATGACATTTATCCCAAACTTCAACTAAACACATGATAGTATGTCACCTCACTGTCATTCATTTGCTTTTCTACACTTAAAAATTTGCTGCTTCAAACCACAGGTATGAGATACAGAATTTATCTAAGCACTTCAAAGATTCCAATAAAGAAAAAAGAGTACTTATACTCTTAGCTAACCACATAAAAAGGGGAAAACCAAATTTAAAACTATAAATAGAAGAGATATATCACAACTAACCCTGGTCTTCAATGGAACAATTACTGACCTGAGATTTTGGATACTAAGTTGCTCCAGTAAATCACTCTGTGACCTACACAAGTTGCCCATTTGTGCTTTGCTTTTTCATTTGTAAAACCAGAAAAGCTATTGATTTTACTCCCCACCTCATATGGATGTGAAAATATTTTAAAATAAATTGCAAGATTATTATAAACATAATGCCTTGTAAAACTGCAACTGAGGAGTTTCCCTGGTGGTCCAGTGGCTAAGACTCCACATTTCTAATTCAGGAGGCCCATGTTCGATGCTGAGTCAGGGAAATAGATCCCGCGTGCCACAAAGAAGACCCTGCATACCGCAACTAAAATTCAGCACAGCCAAATAAATATTTTTTAAATTACAACTGATTACTAAAATAACAACATAATAATTGAATACATTCAAAAGTTAATAGTCATCCACCCATGCACAAATGTGATTAAGAAACTTTTAAATTTCATAAAGTTTATTATTTAGATTCATTAAATATGCGAAACACCAAAGACAAAATATTAGTTATTATTTCAAAATTGATATGCTGTTGCAATTGTACTTCTCCTTCCTCTTTTTGTGTCCAACTCTTGTGAACTGCAGCCAACTAGGCTCCTCTGGAATTTTCCAGGCAAGAATACTGGAGTGGGTTGCTGTTTCCTGCCTCAGGGGATCTTCCCTACCCAGGGGTTGAATCCATGTCTCTTGCGTCTCCTGTTGGCAGGCAGATTCCTTACCACTGCACCATCTGGGAAGCCCATTAAATTTGATAACATTTATTATTTAGATTCATTAAATATGCCAAAGGCAAAGTATTATTTTTTATTATTTCAAAATTGATATGATATTGGACTTCTCCTTCCTCTTTTTATTGCAAACTTTTTGTCAGACACTGCCAAAGAAGAATATGTAAGAATTCTGATTTAGTGGTTTTAACTTTTTTAATTTGTTCATTTTTCTCAACTAAGACTAGTGCAAATTTCAACTGAATAAGCTCTGTTACTCCCACCCTCTTCCTGAAATACAAATAATGTAAGTGATATCATTTCAACTTTTTAATATTAGAAAATACAGATTAACATTTAATTAGAATAACTGGCAAGATACTCCATAATGCCTCATAATATCAGTATCAATATTTTCAGTGCAACATAATATACAGGGACAGTAGATTTTAAAACCCCTAACTAACAGAATATTCATCTAAGAAAGCATTTTATTCTAAAGTATTCCAAAAGATTTAAGAGGAAGAAACACTCCAAAAGACATTCTATGATGTCACCATCACCCTAATACCAAAATCAACACTATCAAAAAAGAAAATTACAAGCCAGTATCTTTGACAAATATAAATGCAAACAAGTGTACTCAACAAAATATCAGTAAACCAGGTCCAACACCACATAAAAAAAAGATCACACACCATGACGAAATTGGATTCAGGAAAGACAAAGATGGCTCAACATCTGGGAGTGTGGGATTAGCAGATGCAAATATATATATACATATACAATGGATAAACATAAAGGTCCTACCTATAGCACAGGCAGATGACACCACACTTTTGGCAGAAAGCAAAGAAGAACTAAAGAGCCTCTTGATGAAAGTGAAAGAGGAGAGTAAAAACGTTGGCTTAAAGCTCAACATTCAGAAAACTAGGATCATGGCATCTGGTCCCCTCACTTCATGGCAAATAGATGGGGAAACAATGGAAACAGTGACAGACTTTTGGGGAGACTCCAAAATCACTGCAGATGGTGACTGCAGCCATGAAATTAAAAGACGCTTGCTCCTTGGAAGAAAAGCTATGACCAACCTAGATAGCATATTCAAAAGCAGGGACATTACTTTACCAACAAAGGTCTGTTTAGTCAAAGCTATGGTTTTTCCAGTAGTCATGTATGGATGTGAGAGTTGGACTATAAAGAAAGCTGAGCACTGAAGAATTGATGCTTTTGAACTGTGGTGTTGGAGAAGACTCTTGAGAGTCTCTTGGACTGCAAGGAGATCCAACCAGTCCATCCTAAAGGAAATCAGTCCTGAGTATTCACTGGAAGGACTGATGCTGAAGCTCCAATACTTTGGCCACCTGATGCAAAGGACTGACTCATTTGAAAAGACCCTGATGCTGGGAAAGATTGAAGGTGGGAGGAGAAGGGGATGACAGAGGATCAGATGCTTGGATGGCATCACTGACTCAATGGATGTGAGTGAGTAAGCTCCAGCAGTTGGTGATGGACACAGAAGTCTGGCATGCTGCAGTCCATGGGGTCACAAAGAGTTGGACACGACTAAGGGAATGAACTGAACTGAGAGCACAGGAAAATATATTCAATATTCTATGATAAACCATAATGAAAAGCAATATAAAAAGAATGTCTATATATGTATAGCTGAGTTACTTAGCTGTACAGCAGAAATTAATCCCTACTTTGTATATCAACTGTACTTCAATAAATTTTTTAAGTATTTTAAAGTAAGTATATTTCAGATGTTAGGAAATATTTTATATAATTTTTCTGGATTATTCCTAGTTTAGATACTAACTTATAATAGTTCTCTTAATTTCACAAAATAAAATTAATTATTAAATGCTATTATTACATTTACTTTGGGCTATACACTTACACACACATATCTGTGTATATATATAAATTTGTGTGTATATATTCAAATGGCAGAGTAAATATTTATTTACTAAGTAACAGTTTGAGAAGGGATCTGGTATTACTGGACCGACTATGTGCCATGAATTTGCAACAGCAGAGACTTCACGTATCACTAAACTGTCTTGGGAATCATGCAGAGTAGATATATCTGTTCCCTGTTCAATCTCCCAAACTTGTGGGTTTGATCCCTGGATCAGGAAGATCCCCTAGAGAAAGAAATGGAAACCCACTCCAGTATTTTTGCCTGGAAAATCCTACAGACAGAAGAGTCTAATGGGCTACAGTCTATGGGGTTACAAGAGTCAGACATGACTTAGCAACTAGACCACAACCACACTCTAAGTATGTCTCTCTGGAGTCCTGCTTCAATTAGACCAGTTCTCCTTTCTGTTTATATGGACATGCAAGATTTCATTTGAACAGAGATTTTCTTGGCTAATGAGTTAGAAAGCTACTCTTATACTACAGAATCTCCCAGGCACCCGGGATTGGTCTCTTCTAATCCTGTGTATTGGGTTTCCCTGTGGCTCAGTGGTAAGGAACCCGCCAACCAACACATGAGATGTAAGAGACGAGGGTTCGATCCTGGATCAGGAAGATCCCCTGGAGAAGGAAATGGAACCCATGACAATATTGTTGCCTGGGAAATCCCATGGACAGAGGAGTATGGTGAGCTACAGCCCACGGGGTCTCAAAAGAGTCGGACATGACTTACTGATCAAACAACCAATCCTGTGTATTTGTGACTGAAAAAATAGGAAAACACTAAATTCTTAATAACCAACCTACTCTTTCCAGAGGGAAGCAAAATTTTGCTGAAATTATGATTTCCTTGTTTTAGAAATTTTAACTTTGTTGTATGATCCACTTAAAACTTTATGGTAAACAATGCAAACCCTAAATCTGTACTTTCATAAACAATATCCACAGTGTGAAAATGGGAAGACAGAATAAAAAACTTGTATGTAAAAATGCATTTGGCTTATTCCCCAAGACCAGTAACACCAGAGAAATCATGAGAAAACCATCAGATAAACCCAAAATGAGGGCTACGAAATATCTGACCAGAATGCCTCTAAGATGATGAGGTCATCAAAAAACAACTAAAGTTTGAGAAACTGTCACAGCCAAGAGAAGCCTAAGGAATTATTACTACTAAATGCAATGTGATACCCTGGATGGGACACTAAAACAAAAGAACACTGGGTGCAAACTGAGGAAATCTCAATAGAGTATAGATTTCAGCTAATAATAATATATCAATATTGATTCAGTGATTGTGTTAACTATACTATATACTAAAGTAATATATTAATAGCAAGTGAAATTATGTTACCTAACAAAAGCAGAAGACATTAAGAGGTGGCAAGAATACACAGAATAACTATACAAAAAAGATCTTCATGACCCAGACAACCATGATGGTGTGATCAATCACCTAGAGCCAGACATCCTGGAATGCAAAGTCAAGTGGGCCTGAGGAAGGTTTACTACAAACAAAGCTAGTGGAGGTGATGGAATTCCAGTTGAGCTATTTCAAATCCTAAAAGATGATGCTGTGGAAGTGCTGCACTCAATATGCCAGCAAATCTGCAAAACTCAGCAGTGGCCACAGGACTGGAAAAGGTCAGTTTTCATTCCAATCCCTAAGAAAGGCAATGCCAAAGAATGCTCAAACTACCACACAATTGCACTCATCTCATATGCTAGCAAAGTAATGCTCAAAATTCTCCAAGCCAGGCTTCAACAGTACATGAAGCATGAACTTCCAGATGTTCAAGCTGGATTTAGAAAAGGCAGAGGAACCAGAGATCAAATTGCCAACATCTGCTGGATCACTGAAAAAGCAAGAGAGTTCCAGAAAACATCTACTTCTGCATAACTGACTACACCAAAGCCTTTGACTGTGTGAATCACAACAAACTGGAAAATTCTTAAAGAGACAGGAATACCAGACCACCCGACCTGCCTCCTCAGAAATTTGTATGCAGGTCAAGAAGCAACAGTTAGAACTGGACATGAAACAATACACTGGTTCCAAATAGGGAAAGGAGTACGTCAAGGCTGTATATTGTCACCCTGTTATTTAACTTATATGCAGAGTACATCATGCAAAATGCCAGGTTGGATGAAGCACAAGCTGGAATCAAGATTGCCGGGAGAAATAGCCTCAGATAAACAGATGACACCACCCTTATGACAGAAAGTGAAGTAGAACTAAAGAGCTTCTTGATGAAAGTGACAAAGTTGCTTAAAACTCAACATTCAGAAAACTAAGATCATGGCATCTGGTCCCATCACTTCATGGCAAATAGATGGGGAAACAATGGAAAGAAACAGTGACAGACTTTATTGTTTGGGCTCCAAGATCACTGCAGATGGTGACTGCAGCCATGAAATTAAAAGACACCTGCTCCTTGGAAGAAAAGCAACGACCAAACTAGATAGCATATTAAAAAGCAGAGACATTACTTTGCCGACAAAGGTTCATCTAGTCAAAGCTATGGTTTTTCCAGTAGTCATGTATGGATGTGAGAGTTGGACTATAAAGAAAGCTGAGCACTGAAGAATTGATGCTTTTGAACTGTGGTGTTGGAGAAGACTTTTGAGAGTCCCTTGGACTGCAAGGAGATCCAACCAGTCCATCCTAAAGGAAATCAGTCCTGAATATTCATTGGAAGGACTGAAGCTGAAGCTCCAATACTTTGGCCACCTGATGCAAAGAATTGACTCATTTGAAAAGACCCTGATGCTGGGAAAGATTGAGGGCAGGAGGAGAAGGGGATGACAAAGGATGAAATGGTTCGATGGCATCACCAATGCAATGGACATGAGTTAGAGTAGGCTCTGGGAGTTGGTGATGGACAGGGAAGCCTGGCATGCTGCAGTCCATGAGGTTGCAGAGAGTCAGACACGACTGAGCGACTGAACTGAACTGATGTGGCAATTCTCTGTACTATCTTTTTAACTTTTCTATAAAACTTTTGTAGAATAAAAATTTAATTTCTAAAATGTAAATGTATATTTAGTAAAAGACACACTTAAAAATGTGATTAATCATGAATCTGCAGTAACCACATGAAATTCTTATAAAAGAGAAGGAAAAGTATATTTGCTTAGAAGAAATCAATTGTAAATTACATTTTAGTTCAGAGTAATTTGCTAATTCTTCACTATACCTGCTTTCCATAAGTGCAAAAAAGATTCCAAATTTATTTTAATTTTTAATGATTCTAACAATGAAGTGAGTAAATTATCTACATTTCATTAAAACACATTTTGGTATTGAGGAGCACCAACTTACTTTCTTAAAATTGGTATTTCTGTATATAAAAGTAATGAAACAAGAACCTGAATATAACAGCCCTAGGTTTAGAGGTACAAAGAAACAACTATTATATACATATAAAATATTTTTAAAATCTATGCCTTCTGAAAGTGGCATCAGAAAATGATTTTTTTTTTTAATTTGGAGTATAAAGACTACATTGTTTTCTTATCACATGTCCATGGAATACGCAAACTGGTCAGTCTAAAAAAAATGACATCTTTCGAATGGACTATCTCACATTAGATGCAGGGGGTGGGGTGGGTAATATCTTAGTATTCATAAAGTACTCCTGTGAAGGAACCTCTTATTTTCTAGGACCCCAGGAAGGATAAATCTATCCAGTAGCCAAAATGAAATTACTTTGTAAACTAACTTTGGCGCTGAAACTGATTTTATATCATTGAACAAACTCAAACCTGGAAGGATATACCAGATCTCTTGGGTCACCTTCTGGACATTAGATAAATCATTGCTAAAACACTGAAAGCAAAAAAAAAAAAAAAATTCTATTCTTTTCTCAATACTTCCAACATTGACAACTCACCCCTTTTGTAGGGTTTATCAATCTCAAAGGGTTGCCTCCTTATATCTTCCCAATATCTCTTCTTTTCGAATCTATGTCTGCTAGAGTATTCTCCATTAACAGAGAGCAAAGTGATAACTGTTCTTTCTCCAAAATAAGAAAATAAAAAAACTATTTTTAAGCCTCAGTACATATATAGGAAACGTTAACATTGCATTACTAATAGCATAGACTAAACCATGTAAAGGTACCATGCTGCTGCTGCTGCTGCTAAGTCTATTCAGTCGTGTCCGACTCTGTGCGACCCCACAGACAGAAGTCCACCAGGTTCCTCTGTCCCTGGGATTCTCCAGGCAAGAACACTGGAGTGGGTTGCCATGTCCTTCTCCATAGAACAACACTAATGTAATATAACTAACTTTTATGGCAACAGATAGCTCATTACCATTGCAGCAACATTACTGACAGAGTTCTTCCTGTGTTTGATTCATGCACTGCCTCATCTTCAGGAATTAACAATTTGTAAAGGTATTATGAACCCTGGCCTGCTATCTTAAAGCCTAAAAGCACCAGGGTTATGAATCCCTCATCACAACAGGTACAGATTTTGAATGGCTTGTGTCACCTCTTCATTGTTAGTAAGTAAAATAGTTAGCAATGGCACATGGAGCAAAAAAGATATCTAAAATCCAGCTTCTGTTTAAAGAAGGGGGAAAATGTATATTCACAGACAAAGTGGTAGGTGTGTGTTTGGGGGTAAAGTACTGAAAAACTTTAAATGACAGAAATGAACATTTTAAAAAAGGAACTGACATCTTTCTTAGAAAAATATAATTAGAAAACTAGAAAATGGCATAATGGGAAGACATGAATTACTATCCTTTAATCAAGAGGAAAAAGCATACTTCCTTTCTTTGACCTCAAGAAAATAGTCTTTATTTTTGTCTGCCTGGGTCCTTCTTCAACTACCCCTAGCTACTGTCCTAAACTCAGCTATGCACACCTCTGTCGGGGAAGACTTCATTCTTTCAAATAAAAAGGAAACATCTCAACTGCTAGAAGTGATGAGCGTGCTTTAGAAAGGTGCTGTAGAACAGCAGATAATAAACTGTTCAGGTTCAAAAATATATTAACATTGTTCAGGATCATGTTTCATGTAAGAGATGATGTTTTTCTTGGGGAATTTTAGCTGTTCTCAACCATTCGCACAGTTTGAAGTGCTTTCTGAGAGCCGTTGGGCCAACTCAGCTCGTCTCCTTCCACTTTGATGTTTCACTGTGACGAGACTCCAGGAGTTGCCCAAACAAAAAGATGACACATCCACATGATGTAGACTCATAAAATGATGCTGGAAGTAGAATAAAATATATATATGCTTACACTTCTATATTCCTTTTCATGTGTATTTGTGCTTAAGAACATAGTTATGTCTGGCTTTGTCCCGTTGGCAGACACCATTATTTGCCCACCCAGCAGGCACTCTGACTGCCTTCTGAGTTGCTGGACTGTTCCAATATTTTGCAGGTATTTACCTTGCTGTAAGTTTAAAGAAGGTCACCCTGCTTCCAGGAGTGAATAAAAATTAGTCTCTTCCAGCAATCATGGTTGTGGTAATAAGTTTAAGGGTTAGCATTAGATGCAAGTCAGACCAATGAGACATAAGCAAAATTAAAGAGTTTCTGGGAAAACTTTTCCTTTTTAAAAAACAATTTAATTCTCCGAGATACTTTGGATAGTATCTGGTGGTGTGTTGGAACTAACAAATGCTATTTTATGACTGTGATTCTCTCCTTCCAACACCCCATGCAATGACATCACACTGGAGCTTGGAATTGGCCATGGTTGGCAAATTTACAACATGGAAATCATCAAATGCTGCAAATTAGTATGTTACTTGATTCTCCAGAGAGTGGGTCACTAAACATAGACCAGAACACCACCAATAGTGTTCTAGGAAGATATGATATTTGGCTCTAGGGACATCATCTTGTCACCATTAGCACAGAGACCCCTGACACATAGAGACAGTGAGAATAATGGAGGTGGGAGTGCGATTACGATGCAAAACATCTGGGTTCTTTACACCATTCTTCAGCTACTGAACCAATTCTGGAAGCACTTTGCTTTCAGACTTCTAATAGCTAGTAGGCCCTCATAGTTTAAGTCACTACTACTGGACATTTTGCTACTTTACCTGAAGTTAAAAATAACATTTACAGTCCCTGGTGGCTCAGATAGTGAAGAATCTGCCTTTTATGCAGGAGACTCAGGTTCAATCTCTGGGTCGGGAAGATCCCCTAGAGAAGGGAATGGTTACCAACTCGAGTATTCTTGCCTGGAGAATTCTATGAACAGAGGAGCCTGGTGGGCTATAGTCCACAGGTTGCAAAGAGTCAGACATGACTGAGTGACTAACACTTAATTTCAAATTAGAAATAGGATAGACTCAATTTCTCTACTAGAGAAATTCTGGAACTTATATATATATATATATATATATATATATATGTATATATATATATATATATATATATATATATATACACACACATACACACACACACGTATGTGTGTGTAATGAATATTTATTTTTACCAAAGGAAAGAATATTTATTGACAGCATTTTCATTTTATCTGAAGCTTTAAATTTAAAAGGGTAGAATTTAGTGAGAATGAAA
Organism: Dama dama; assembly: GCF_033118175.1. Taxonomy (NCBI): domain Eukaryota; kingdom Metazoa; phylum Chordata; class Mammalia; order Artiodactyla; family Cervidae; genus Dama; species Dama dama. Next base: position 26,466,853 of record NC_083698.1, on the reverse strand, counting down.
TAAAGCTGTACCCACTATTTCCCTTCCAAGTTAGGAATATGATTACCAATATTTTCCTTAATAACATGATTAAGGACATATTTGGTGTTTGTAAAACAAGACATTCTGAAGGAAATAGAAGAACCATAGCCAGAGCGGCAGGGTGAGCACAACTAACCACCGCAGTAACATTATAATAATCTTTCTCACCGTGTAAGGACTACCAGGACACAATCAGATCCAATTCACACTAGAATTTAAGTGATGGGATTTCCATGAAGCTGGGATTTTGCCTTGAATACGTCATATTACGTCCTCCAATTCCTTGGGCAGTGAGATGAGGACAGTGTGAAATGAGTTTTCTGGTTTCATCTGAAACCAATTACCATGAGTGGACTCAAACTGCTCAGTCTGCAGCTGAGCAGCCGCATCCGACGTGCAGCTGGGGATCAGGTGGGAAGAGCCGTCAAGAATGCTCCCTATCAATTGATTCCAGGCCAGGTTGTGATTTCCTTTCACCTCTCAAGCATCACTTTGCCATTGCTCCAAACTGTTCCAAATGGCAAGAATTTCCAAATATAATTAAGAGAGGGAAGGGAAAGACTGGGAGAGAAAAGAACTTGGAAAAACCAGGGGGAAAAAAAAAAAAGAACTTGGCATAGGATTGTAAAGAATTTAGTTTTCTGGTGAATTCTCATTTATCTGGACTCCATTTTACAATGAATGAATTATTCCTCTTCCCACTGCCAAAACAACCCTTCCTTTAGAAGCAGAACTCAATAGCCATTTAAATAAATTCTCTAAGAGCAGTAATAGTTGGTTTCTTAATTATAAACTTGGGCTTCTAATTTTTCTCCCTTGCTCTGGTCACTTTTTAGTTTAAAATAAGTTTCCTTAGTCTCATAAATACAGAACCTGCTTCTACAGTACTTGTTGCTTTCATTTCACAAGTATGAATGAAATGCACAAGTTCTGAGTTTTCTTAAAGGTCATCATCAGGCAGTATTTTTTAGGGACAGTACATTTTAGCATACAAAAATAATATTTAAGAAAGACAAAGCAAAAATATTAATTTGCTAGTATATTTAGCAAGAAACAGGATGGTGAGTAACCTAACAAATGACTGTCATTTTCCAGTGTTTCCCAAATGTTGCTGTACACAGAAATTACCTGGGGATCTTGACACACTACCGAGCCTGGTTTCACCTGTATACATTCGGGTTTAATCGGGGATGCTGAAGTTAAATATAATTAACCCAAAATAAACTGGAAAAATAAAGTTGAAAAAAGAAATTAGTGAGATAGGAAACAACTAACCACTGCCCCCCGCAAATTACTTGGAATCCCAAATCTGTTTGAGAATGTTATCTTAAAGCCCAAACCAAAGCTGTTAAAGAAATAGAGGTACGGTAAAGACTTTTTTTTTTTTTTTCAAAAAACATAAAAGATTCCTGCAAAATAAACACAACTTTGCCAATAAATCTGAAAATTTAGCTATAAAAGTGAGTAAGTTTCCTGGAAAGAACTTAAATTACAAAAACAGACTCAAAAATATAAAATACTTCAATGCCGAGATCTTGGTTTCTTATTTTTTTTTTTCTTTCCAGTAAAAGAGACATAAATGGTTTAATGGATGGGGGAGCTTACACGTCTGAAGCCAGGTTCTGGAGTGACACCCCACTGTGTGCCCCAGTCAGCAGGCAGGACTTGGCCGCAGTCTCTGCTCCGGGGGGGAAGGGAAGGTTAACATTTATGGGGGAATCAGTCAGCTCATCAAGTGGGCTCCTTAGTAACCAGGGGAATCAGTAGAGGGCCACGCCCCTCACGGCCCCTTTGATAAGAACGATCACCAGCTGGGTTCTGGGGCAAGTACACAGGCGTGTCTGTAGCCTGAGTAGAGTGTAGGAGAAGCAGGCGCCGGGTGGGCAGGGGATGTACAGAGAGCAAAAGAACAGTCATCTTCAGTGGCCTGAAGAGACGCTCCATTCCTACATACCCTGTACAACCCTTACAATTTTGGTCCACACATCTTCTGAGATATCCCTAGGGTCAGAAACCACAAATACGATACAGACAGCAGCGGCCAAAGAGTATCAAGAGTAAGGCACCTAGTATGCTCAGAACAATCATTTGCCAGGATATGGGCAAATTTTGGAGTCAAAATTTTAGAGTTTACTGAAACAGTGAAAAGGGAGTCAACAGCAGCACAGCCCTGTCCAGTTACAAGGAAGGGAAGGCCACTCCTGGTTTTCACAAGCCCAGAGCCACCCCCATGGGGAGGGGTGGGACCTGGCTGTAAAAGAAGCATCCTGGTGGCCTAGCCAGCAGTCAGCATTTATGGTACAAATCTGTCTTCCTACATTATGCTAAGTGCCATTAGAGGTGAATCCATCAGGTCTTTCCAAACAAAAAACAGTTAATTCCATTAACTGTGTCCAGAAGCCAGCCTACTCCATTCCACACATCATAGTCTAGGGTGGGGGGCGCTCATAGGCAGTCAGTTGTTCACAGAAATGTTTACCAATGGAGGTCCTTCTGATACACAGACATATGGGACAAGAAGATGATGAGAGTCTTTCTCTTCCATGGTCAGTGGTCCCCCACATAGTCACAGTAGCCAGGTCAATTTTTCATGGAAGTCCAGAGGAGAATGACATTGGCATCTCACTGTAGATATAGCAATTAGACTCATTTTGCAGTGAGGCCAGTTTTGCTGCTCAGTCCTTGAACAAATCTAAAATCTTGCTTTCTAAACACCATTTCTGCTAAATAAGAATCAGGGTTTCTCAGAGTGCTGTTTCCAGGACTGTGTTAGGAAGGAACAAATCTATAATATCTTAAAGTACCAAAGAGAAAAGTGCTCAAAGATGATGAGGACATGTCAAAAGGACATAGGATTTAGCTTAAAGAGTCTCCTACTCACCAAATCTGGGATAATTTGTTTCACCCAGAGACTAAAACTAGCACAGGACAACACTAGAGAACAATATTAAACTAATCTTATTTATAACAGTGGGTGGTAAAAACAGTGCATAAATTATCAGATTTCAGCAGTATTAAAAGTATATCTCAGTGAACATCTTTCTGCTCCTGCTCCTCCATTCCTAAAGTATATTCTTAATGCAGCAGAGTAAGCCTTTTAAAATATAAAATAATGTCATTTTTTCCTCCTCAAAATACTCCAAAGTCACCCATGTCACTGAATAAAAAACAAAACTTTTTCAATGGCCTATAAGACCCTTCATGATCTGCTCCCTTCCCCTTTACCCTTTACTTCTCCTATATTTTCTCCTACTTTTCCCTCTCACTCAACCACTCCACACACCTAGCTATTTCTTGAACATTTCAGGCCTTTGCTCTGTTAAGAGTCTGATAAGTTCTGATACATTTTCTGCTACTGAGCCATCTTTAATTTTTTAAGATAAATCTCATTTTGTAGACATTAAAAATTGCTCTCTCACATTATAGCATCCCTAATTTACTTCTATCAGTATGCCTGCCCTAGTGTTTTACTTTTATTGATGTACACCCACAGCAAAAATGCAGTGCCTGGCAAGTAATAAGGGTTCCTAATTATTTGTGGATTTTATTATCCTCATTAATGTAAAATATTTGACTTTCATATGACAGGAGCCCAAAGATCTATAGGAATAATGGGATATGAACATACAATCAAATAGAGATTAATGATACCAGGAATAGAATGCTGGGCAGAACTGAAATCTGCACTGGAAAAAGCAAAAACCTGCCAAAATAAGTTGAAAACATTTAATTGGTGAAATGCAGAACAAATTAAAAATTCCTCCAGAAAGCAAGAAAAAAGAAAAAGACCTGGTAATATTTAGAGGTGGATGGTGCAGACTGGATACCAGACCTTACAATCATATAGGTATTTTTATTAGAAAAACTGAAATTAACTATATATATATGTATATATAAATCACTTTAGACAATTTAAGAAAATATTTTTGTATTGAAAATAAACAATACTTGGGTACACAGATGGATAAATTTTGCCATCTTCCAAACATATAGAAAAATTTATACATAGACATGGCCTAACAATTTTTTTTTTTTTAATATCAAGGATAGTAGGCTATTCTATAAATATTCTGGGACAGGTGAAACAGACAGAGAAAGGAAAAATGCCAAAATGATTCCAACTTCTCCATTACAATTTATAATAATAATTACAATATATATATAAATATATAATAATAGTACATTATTAAATTCCAGAAGTCAACACAGGCAGAATATGTCTAAAATGTATGTTAACATATTAGTATCTTTTAATCAGAGGGAAAATCTGGCTAGAAAGGGGACACATTTTTTTGGCATATCTCTGCTTTAACCCAATCATTTGTGTTGATTCTATTTCTAACTCTACCCAAATTATTTTTTGGCCTTACCCCCAAATACTCTAAAACAAATGGAATGGGGTAGACAGGAGGGGAAGAACTTTTTAAATTGTCTTTAATCTAAAGAATTGAGAATTTGTGTTTACATAAGTTAATGAAGAGTCATGAACTCAAGCAGAAAGCTACACTCTCTTGGGTCTAAGGAACCTGAAAGAAGTTTGGGACTACAGGAATGGCTAAAATTTAGAGAGAAAACCTTTTCAAAGCAAAAAAGTCACAAAGAAAGCAATATAAAAATATTCACTTAAACTTTTTTCAAATCCTTGACACTTTTGAGTTGTGCAAAATTTGGAGGCAAGACCCCATGGAGCCAGAGAAGAACAACAGCCTGAAATTTGAGAAAAATAGCAGAAATTTTAGCTTCCATTCTTTGCAGGGGAAACAAGAGTTTGAGTTCAGAGCTTATGAGTTAGAAAGATGTGGTAAACATCACAGGCTATTGAAACTCAAGAACAGCCATGCCACAGGAGTAAAGAAAGAGTACATCCTAGTATTGAAGGGAAAACTAAAACAGACATGCACTAATAAAACCCACAACCAAGCTCATGGACATTAAAAGTAATCCATGAGTAATTTAAGTCCTACTAGAACAAACTTCAAAACTATTCAGAGGAAGATAACAGAATCAAGTCTCTATAATGAATATGCCAAAATGTCTAGTATGCAGTCAAAACATATGAGTGGAGAAATAAGAAACTGTGACTCATGTCAAAGCAAAAAAAGTCATTTGAAAGAGATGAACAAATAATTCTGACTTTAGAATTGGCAGAACCAAAAAAAGCTATACAGTAACAATTATAAATATGTTAAAGACTACAAATCAGACAGGACAACTGGTGAATAGGTAGTCAATTTCAGGAGAGATTTTAAACTCTAAAAATAAAAATTGTATAATTAAAAGGACAATATTTGAAGATAAATTCAATGATGGAATTCTAGCCGATTGGTCACAAGAGGAGCAGTGAACCTGAAGAAGGGTCAATGGAGATCATCCAAACATAAATGAAAGAGAATAAATAATCAGCAGTGAAATATAGGACAGAATCATCTCTCAGGCACATCACAATCAAATTGTTGAGGCCCAATGGCAAAGATAAAATATTTAAGCACAGAGAAAACAGACATAAATGCTGCGTATACTGTAGAAAGACATAAAAAAGAAAAAGTCTAGCTTTACAGAAAACAATGGGAGTCAGAAGAAAATGGAGGTACAAAATGGTAAGGAGAGGGGAGAACAAGATGGCAGAGGACTAAGTGGACATGGAACACACCTCTCTCCACGGATACATCAGGAATACACCACCAGACACAGAAGTGCATGCCGAACACCCACTAAGAACGGACAGGAGTACCTGACCAGCAGAAAAGAACATAAAGAACCATGCAAAACTCTGTAGGAGAAAAACAGGAGAGTTATTAGGGCTGGACCTACCCTTGGCTGGTGGGAGAACTGAAGCAAGGGTCCAATCCCCACATCAGGGCAACTGTTTGAGTCAGAGGGGAAACATTTAAGGCTGAAAGTGAAACAGCTGACCTGTGGCAGCCTAAATGGAATGAGAATCAGACAGTCTTTGCCACAGTCATACATACCCTAGACAGGGACGCTGATAGGAAGGTGCAGCAGCTGGGAGCTGGAGTTCAGGGATTGTGGAGCAATCCCAGGGCGAGGGCTGCTGTTGACTGTGGAGAGATGAATCTAGGGGATGTGAGGGAGGAGACTGTGGTGGGAAATGCCTGTGGAAGAAAGCTGGGCAAGCATGAAAGCAAGGTGATACTGCTGAGTCACACACAGGAGGTGGAGCCATCACCATAGCCTCTCTCTCCCCACACACACGCCAGCATTGCAGCTTACCAATAGAGAGGTTGGCCCATCAAATGCCTGACACACGGAACTACAGAGTAGGACCCCACCAAGGGTGCCCCTTTAAGTGCCTGACATGCCAATCTACAGAGTAGGACCCCAGCCAGGGGGGCCCCTCTATGGGCCTGATGTGCTGAGCAACAGAGAAGGACCCCAGGCAAGGGAGCCCTCTAAGTCCTGAAAGGGTGGAGCTGCAGAGAAAGACTGGCCAAAGAGGCCTTCTGATTACAAGCTGTAAGAGGCTCAGAAAAAGACTCTGATAGGGCCATAACTCCTGCAGCGGAGGTGGCCTATGTCCCTGCACCCTTAGTGCCACCCGAGTCCCCACAAGCCAAGCAGCTGTGCCACCTTCATGCTCAACCCTCACTGCGGCAGAGCTGCCACAGGCAAAAAAGTCTTGTGTCTATGCACGCAGGGTCATTTCAGTTGTGTCTCAACTCTTCGCGACCCTGTAGATTGTAGCCTGCCAGGGTTCTCTGTCAGGGCGGGGTTCTCCAGGCAAGAATACTGGAGAGTACTGGCCAATACTGTTTGCTATACCCTTCTAGAGCCCTGTATTTCCTGCTGCCCGAGCCGCCAACTCCCCTGAGTACCTGGTGCTGCCAGAACCCCTGCAACCCAAGCAGCTGCACCACCTCCACACCTGGCCCTCACTGGGGCAAACCCAAGCCCGCGAGGGCAGCCTCAGGAGCAAAGCCCAGTGGACGACCCACATACAAAGGTGGAAATAAAATCACCATTGTAACCCAGGGGCAGTGTGGCTAAGGAAGAAGACCCAAAACCTTCCCACCAGCTGTACAAGCTGCAGGTTAAGTCCACACAATTAACTAGGCAGACTCTGTGTCTGTGGGATATATAAGAGGACATTGAGAGCTCCCACAAAAGAAAATGCAGTAGCTCTGATAGCTGTGGACATTGGAGGCAAGAACACACAGGAGTAGGACCAGATTAGAATTTGAGCGGCCCCCACAGCAGGTCCAGAGATCAGCACAGCTGTAGGGAGGTGAGGTGGACTATGACTTCCAGTGAGGGAAAGGACTCTGATAGCAGTGACTCAAGAAAAAAATGTATTATTCTTATGTTTTGACTTGTTCTACAGATTCTTTTGGATTTTTTTTTCCTTTCTTCCCCCCTCTCTTGTAGTTGTTGATTTTATTGGCACTATGAAATCTAATTAAGCTTTTGAGCTTTTTTTTTTTCCACCTCAGTCACGTTTTTTATAGTTGTTACAAACCGCTGCCTCTACATTGGGCTTTTGCAGTTAAGTGGAGTTTTCCTTTTTTTTTCTTTTTTTAAATTTAATTTTTAATATTTTAAACCTATTACTATTCTTCTACATTTATTCCTTTGTTTGCTTTTCCTATTGTTCTTTTCCCCATGCAGTAAATCTTTGATGTATATAAATCTTTATCTACCTCTATTTAACTTTGCATTCTTTCTTTATTTTCTTTCTTTCCTCTCCTCCCAACATATTTGTTAACTTTATTTTCATTGCTTTATACCCCAATTGGCATCTTGTTTTAGTTTTTTCTCCAGTTTATGCTGTAGTTTTGTTCTTAACTGGTAGATACAATTTTTAGTTGCCTTGGTTTGGTCAGTCTATTTACTTTAATTTTTTTAGACTTTTAATTTCACAATGGGTGTATATGTATATGTGTATTTTCAATCACACTGTTTATTGTTGTTATAAACCTCTGCCTCTACATTGGGCTTTTGCAGTTCTGTGTTTTCCTTTTATCTTTTTTCTTCCTTTGATTTATTTTCTCTTTTTTATATTTTTAATTTTTAAAACCTATTATAATTTTTCTACATTTATTGCTTTGTTGGCCTTTCCTTTGCTTCTTTTCCCCTTGCAGTTAATCTTTATTGTATATAAATCTTCATCTACCTCTATTTAACTTTGCATATCCAGTCTTTCTTTCTTTTCTTTCTTTCCTTTCCTCTCAACATATTTGTTACTTTTGTTTTCATTGCTTTATTCCCCACATGGCACCTGCCTTAGTTCTGCTTTCCAGTTTCTGCTTTAGTTAGTTTTGCTCTTAACCAGTAAATATAATTTTTTATTTCCTTTGCTCACCGGGTCAATCTACTGTACTTTATTTTTGTTGGACTGTTTTGACTTTGCTTATGGGTGTATATGTATTATGTGTATGTTCCATTATTTTAATTATTATTTCCCCATTTTCGTAACTGCCATTTCTCTGGGGTTCCTCTTTGGTTTCTCATTTTTGGGTATTTGATTTAATCTCACTGAATGCCATAACAAACCACTTATTGAATCTTTGTTCCTGACCAGAGATCAAGCCCTGAGCCTTTGGAGTGGGAACAATGACTCCAAGACCCTAGACTACCAGAGAACTAACCCTAGAGAGTATCAGATAGTGAGAACTCACACAAAAGAAATCACATGAGTACAAGACCTAGCATCACCCAACCACCAGTGGCACCCAGCGCAGGATGCCTCGTCTAAACAACAAACAAAACAAAAATACAAATCCACTCATCAGCAGGCAGGATTACCACCTCACTCAGGCTTGCTCATCAGAGGAAACACAAGCAAACAAACAAAAACACTCAGCACAAATCTCACTGTATAGGAACCTTACACAAACCACCAGACCAACCTTAGGAGGGCAGAAATCAAAAGGAAGACAGAATCCAACCTTGAAGCCTGGAAAACAGAGACCACAAGCAAAATAAGTTTAAAAAAAAAAATAATGAAAAGGCAGAGAAATACAACACAAATGAAGTAATAAACTAGAAACACAAAAGTCCAAATAAATGAAGAGGAAACAGGCAAACTACCTGAAAAATAATTCAGAATAATGATAGAAAAGATGATCAAAAACCTTGAAAACAAAATGGAGAACATGGAATAATCAATTAACAAAGACCTAGAAGAATTAAAGAATAAACATACACAGACAAACAAAACAATTGCTGAAATTAAAAATACTCTAGAAGGAATTAATAGCAGAATATCTGAAGCAGAAGAATGAATCAATGAACTGGAAGATAAAATGGTGGAAATAACTTCTGAAGAGCAGAATTAAATAAAAAGGATGAAGAGAACTGAGGATAGTATCAGAGACCTCTGGGACAATATCAAATGCACCAACATTCAAATTATAGGGGTCCCAGAAGAAGCGAAAAAGAAAGGGTATTTTTGAAGAGATTATAGTTGAAAATTTCCCCAACGTGGAAAAGGAAATAGTTAAGTTCAAGAGGCACAAAGAGTCCCATACAGGATAAACCCAAGGAGAAACATGCCAAGACACATACTAATCAAACTAACAAAGACTAAACACAAAGAAAGAATATTAAAAACAACAAGGGAAAAGCAAGAAGTAACGTACAAGGGAAATCCCATATGCTTAACAGCTGATCTTTCAGCAGAAACTCTGCAGGCCAGAAGGGAATGGCAGGATATATTTAAAGTACTGAAAGGGAAAAATTTACTACCAAGATTACTGTACCCGGCAAGGATCTCATTCAAAATTGGAGAAATCAAAAGCTTTTCAGACAAGCAAAAGTTAAGAGAATTTAGTACCACCAAATCAGCTTTACAACAAATGTTAAAGGGACTTATATAGTCAAGAAATACAATAGAAAAAAGATCTACAAAGTCAACCCCAAACAATTAAGAAAATGGCAGTAGGAACATATATATCAATAATTACTTTAAATGTAAATGGATTAAATGCTCCAACCAAAAGACAGAGACTGGCTGTATGGATACAAAAGCAAGACCTATATATATGCTTTCTACAAGAAACACACTTCAGACCTAAATACACATATAGACTGAAAGTGAGAGGATGGAAAAATATATTCCATGCAAATGGGAAGCAAAAGAAAGTTGGAGTAGCAATCCTCATGTCAGACAAAATAGACCTTAAAATAAAAAAGATTACAAGAGATAAGGAAGGACAATACATAATGATCAAGGGACCAATCCAAGAGGAAGACATAACAATTGTAAATATCTATACACCCAACATAGAAGCACCTCAATACATAAGACAAACACTAACAGACATAAAAGAAGAAATTAACAGTAATGTAATAGTATAGAATACTTTTTATCACCCCACTCACACCAATGGACAGATCATCAAAACAGAAAATTAATAAGGAAACACAAGTCTTAAACGATGCATTAGAAGAGATGGATCTCATTGATATCTTCAGGACATTCCATTCAAATGCACCTTCTTCTCAAGTGCACATGGAACATTCTCCAGGATACAGCACATCTTGGGTCACAAATCAAACCTCAGTAAGTTAAAGGCAACTGAAATTGTATCAAGCATTATCTCTGACCACAACGCTATGAGAACAGATATCAGTTACAAGAGAAAAAGCAGAGACATTACTTTGCCAACAAAGGTCTGTCTAGTCAAGGGTATGGTTTTTCCATTAGTCATGTATGGATGTGAGAGTTGGACTATAAAGAAAGCTGAGCACCAAAGAATTGATGCTTTTGAACTGTGGTGTTGGAAAAGACTCTTGAGACTCCCTTGGACTGCAAGGAGATCTAACCAGTCAATCCTCAAGGAAATCAGTCCTGAATATTCATTGGACGGACTGATGTTGAAGCTGAAACTCCAATATTTTGGCCACCTGATGCAAAGAACCAACTCATTTGAAAAGACCCCAATGGTGGGAAAGACTGAAGGTGGGAGGAGAAGGGGATGACAGATGATGAGATGGCTGGATGGCATCAGTGACTCAATGGACATGCGTTTGAGTAAACTCTGGGAGTTGGTGATGGACAGGGAAGCCTGGTGAGCTTCAGTCCATGGGGTCACAAAGAGTCGGACATGACTGAGTGATTGATCTGAACAAGAAAAAACTGTAAGAGACACAAACACATGGAGGTTAAACAACACATTTCCAAATAACCAACAGGTTACTGAAAAAAATCAAAAGGAAAATAAAAAATTTCTAGAAACAAATAACAATGAAAACACTACAACTCAAAACCTATGTGATGCAGCAAAAGCAGTTCTAAGAGGTGCGTTTATAGCAATACAATCCTAACTCCAGTAACCAGAGAAACCTCGAATAGACAACCTAACTTCACACGTAAAACAACTGGAAAAAGAAAAGCAAAAACCCCCAAAATTAGTAGAAGGAAAGAAATCATAAAGATCTGAGCAGAAATAAATGAAAACAAAATAAAAGAAACAATTGTAAAGATTAATAAAACTAAAAGCTGATTCTTTGAGAAGATAAACAAAACTAACAAATCTTTAGACAGACTCATCAAGAAAATAAGAGAAGAATCAAATCAACAAAATTAGAAATGAAAAAAAAAAGAGGTTACAACAGATAATGCAGAAATACAAAGGATTATAAGAGACGATCATGAACAACTATATGGTGATAAAATGGATAACCTGGTAGAAATGAACAGATTCTCACTAAAGTTCAATCTTCCAAGACTGAACCAGGAAGAAATAGAAATTATGAACAATCCAATTACAAGCACTGAGATTGAAACTATGATAAAAAATCTCCCAAAAAAACAAAATTCCGGGACCAGATGGCTTCACAGCAGAATCCTATCAAATATTTAGAGAAGAGCTAATGCCTATCCTTCTAAAACTCTTTCAAATAATTGCAGAGAAGGAACACTTCAAAACTCACTCTACCAGGTCACCATCCCCTGATACCAACACTAGACAAAAACAACACACACTAAAAAGAAAACTACAGGCTAATATCACTGATGAACATAGATGCAAAAATCCTCAACAAAATTTTAGCAAACAGAATTCAACAACACATCAAATAGCTCTACAACATGATCAAGTTGGGTTTATTCCAGGGATGCAAGGATTCTTCAATATATGCAAATCAATCAATGTGATACACCATATTAACAAATGGAAAGATAAAAACCATATGATAATCTCAATAGATGCAGAGAAACCCTTTGACAAAATTCAGCACCCATTTATGATTAAAACTTTTTAAAAAATGGGCATAGAAGGATACCTACCTCAACATAGTAAAGGCCATATATGATAAGCCTATGGCAAACATTATTCTCAATAGTGAAAAACTGAAAGTGTTCCCCCTAAGATCAGGAACAAGACAAGTGTGTCCACTTTCACCACTATTCTTCAACATAGTTCCGGAATTCCTAGCTTCAGCAATCAGAGAAGAAAAAGAAATAAAAGAAATCCAGATCATAAAAGAAGAAGTAAATCTCTCACAGTTTGCAGATGACATGATACTGTACATAGAAAACCCTAAAGATAGTATCAGAAAATGACTAGAGCTAATCAGTGAATTTAGCAAAGTTGCAGGATACAGAATCAATAAACAAAACGCACTTGCATTTCTATGTACTAACAATCAAAAATCAGAAAGAGAAATTAATGAATCAAGGTTATTCACCATTGCAACAAAAAATTAAATATATAGGAATAAACTTACCTAAGGAGACAAAAGAACTGTACACAGAAAATTACAACAACTTATGAAAGCAATCCTGGAATGTGAAGTCAAGTGGATCTTAGGAAGCATCACTTTTTATCTTTTATATTTTGTCCTACCTCCTTTCGAAGACAATGGGCTGCTTTTCTGGGCGCCTGATGACCTCAGCTAGCGATCAGAAGTTGTTTTGCGAAGTTTGCTCTGTGTTCAGTTATTCTTTTGATGAATTTGTAGGAGAGAAAGTGGTCTCCCCGTCCTACTCCTCCGCCATCTTGGACCCAGCAATCCCACTTCTGGGCATACACACTGAGGAAACCAGATCTGAAAGAGACACGTGCACCCCAATGTTCATCGCAGCACTGTTTATAATAGCCAGGACATGGAAGCAACCTAGATGCCCATCAGCAGATGAATGGATAAGGAAGCTGTGGTACATATACACCATGGAATATTACTCAGCCATTAAAAAGAATTCATTTGAACCAGTCCTAATGAGATGGATGAAGCTGGAGCCCATTATACAGAGTGAAGTAAGCCAGAAAGATAAAGAACATTACAGCATACTGACACATGTATATGGAATTTAGAAAGGTGATAACGATAACCCTATATGCAGAACAGAAAAAGAGACCCAGAAATACAGAACAGACTTTTGAACTTTGTGGGAGAATGTGAGGGTGGGATATTTCAAAAGAACAGCATGTATGCTATCTATGGTGAAACAGATCACCAGCCCAGGTGGGATGCACGAGACAAGTGCTCCGGCCTGGTGCACTGGGAAGACCCAGAGGAGTCAGGTGGAGAGGGAGGTGGGAGGGGGGATCGGGATTGGGAATACATGTAAATCCATGGCTGATTCATATCAATGTATGACAAAACCCACTGGAAAAAAAAAATAAAATAAAATTTAAAAAAAAAAAAAAAAGGAAGCATCACTACGAACAAAGCTAGTGGAGGTGATGGAATTCCAGTTGAGCTGTTTCAAATCCTAAAAGATGATGCTGTGAAAGTGCTGCACTCAATATGCTGGCAAATTTGGAAAAATCAGCAGTGGCCACAGGACTGGAAAAGGTCAGTTTTCATTCCAATCCCAAAGAAAGGCAATGCCAAAGAATGCTCAAACTACCACACAATTGCACTCATCTCACACACTAGTAAAGTAATACTTAAAATTCTCCAAGCCAGGCTTCAGCAATACATGAACCGTGAACTTCCAGATGTTCAAGCTGGTTTTATGAAAGGCAGAGGAACAAGAGATCAAATTGCCAACATCCGCTGGATCATCGAAAAAGCAAGAGAGTTCCAGAAAATATCTATTTCTGCTTTATCGTCTGTGCCAAAGCCTTTGACTGTGTGGATCACAATAAACTGTGGAAAATTCTGAAAGAGATGGGAATACCCGACCACCTGACTTGGCTCTTGAGAAACCTGTGTGCAAGTCAGGAAGCAACAGTTAGAACTGGACATGAAACAATACACTGGTTCCAAATTGGGAAAGGAGTACGCTAAGGCTGTATATTGTCACCCTGCTTATTTAACTTATATGCAGAGTACATCATGAGAAACGCTGGGCTGGAAGAAGCACAAGCTGGAATCAAGATTGCCAGGAGAAATATCAATAACCTCAGATATGCAGATGACACCACCTTTATGGCAGAAAGTGAAGAAGAACGAAAGAGCCTCTTGATGAAAGTGAAAGAGGAGAGTGAAAAAGTTGGCTTAAAGCTCAACATTCAGAAAACTAAGATCATGGCATCTGGTCCCATCACTTCATGGGAAACAGATGGGGAAACAGTGGAAGCAGTGGCTGACTTTATTTTTGGGGGCTCCAAAATCACTGCAGATGGTGATTGCAGCCATGAAATTAAAAGACATTTACTCCTTGGAAGGAAAGTTATGACCAACCTAGATAGCATATTAAAAAGCAGAGACATTACTTTGCCAACAAAGGTCCGTCTAGTCAAGGCTATGGTTTTTCCAGTGGTCATGTATGGATGTGAGAGTTGGACTATAAAGAAAGCTGAGCACTGAAGAATTGATGCTTTTAAACTGTGGTGTTGGAGAAGACTCTTGAGAGTCTCTTGGACTGCAAGGAGATCCAACCAGTCCATCCTAAAGGAGATCAGTCCTGGGTGTTCATTGGAAGGACTGATGTTGAAGCTGAAACTCCAATACTTTGGTCACCTGATGAAAAGAGGTGACTCATTTGAAAAGACCCTGATGCTGGGAAAGTTTGAGGGCAGGAGGAGAAGGGGACGACAGAGGATGAGATGGTTGGATGGCATCACCGACACAATGGACATGGGTTTGGGTGGACTCTGGGAGTTGGTGATTGACAGGAAGGCCTGGCATGCGGTGGCTCATGGAGTCACAAAGCGTCAGACACGACTGAGGGACTGAACTGAACTGAACTGATTAAAGAAATCAAAGTTGACATAAACAGATGGAGAGATATTCCATGTTCCTGGGTAGGAAAAATCAATACTGTGAAAATAACTATAGTACCAAACACAATCTACAGATTCAATGTGATCACTTCAAATTACCAGTGGCATTTTTCACAGAACTAGAACAAAAAATTTCACAATTCAGATGGAAACACAAAAGACTCCAAATAGCCAAAGCAGTCTTGAGAAAGAAGAATGGAGCTGGAGGAATCAACCTTCCTGACTTCAGTCTATACTACAAAGCTACAGTCATCAAGGCAGTATGATACTGGCACAAAAATAGAAACATAGACCAATGGAACAAGATAGAAAGCCCAGAAATAAACCCATGCACTAATGGGTACCTTATCTTTAAGAAAGGAGGCAAGAATATACAATGAGGCAAAGACAGCCTCTTCAATAAATGGTGCTGGGAAAACTGGACAGCTACATGTAGAAGAATGAAATTAGACCACTTCCTAACACCATACACAGAGATAAACACAAAATGGATTAAAGACCTACATGTAAGACCAGAAACTATAAAACTCTTAGAGGAAAACATAGGCAGAACACTCGATGACATAAATCAAAGCAAAATCCTCTATGACCCATCTCTAGATTAATGGAAATAAAAACAAATGTACACCAGTGGGACCTGATCAAACTTAAAAACTTTGCACAGAAAAGGAAACTGTAAGCAAGGTGAAAAGACAACCCTCAGTATGGGAGGAAATAATAGCAAATGAAACAACTGACAAAGGATTCATTTCCAAAATATATAAGCAGCTCATACAACTCAATACCAGACAAATAAACAACCCAATCAAAAAGTGGGGAAATACCTAAACAGACATTTCTCCAAAGAGGACATACAGATGGCTAATAAACACATGAAAAGATGCTCAACATTGCTCATTATTAGAGAAATGCAAATTAAAACTACAATGAGATATCACCTCACACCAGTCAGAATGACCCTCATCAAAAAGTCTACAAACAATAAATGCTGGAGAGGGTGTGGAGGAAAGGGAACACTATTGCACTGTTGGTGGCACTGTAAATTGATACAGCCACTATGGAAGACGGTATGGAGATTCCTTAAAAAACTAGGAATAAAACCACCATATGACCCAGCAATCCCACTCCTAGTCATATACCCTGAGGAAACCAAAACTGAAAGAGACACATGTATCCCATTTTTCACTGCAGCACTATTTACAATAACTAGAACATGGAAGCAACTTAAACATCCATCGACACATGAATGGATAAAGAAGGTGTGGTACATATGGAATATTACTCAGCCATAAAAAGTAATGCATTTGAGTCAGGCCTAATGAGGTGAACCTAGAACCTATTATACAGAGTGAAGTAAGTCAGAAAGAGAAAGATACATATCATATTCTAACACATATGTACAGAATCTAGAAAAATGGCACTGAAGAATTTATTTACAGGGCAGCAATGGAGAAAGAGATATAAAGAATAGACTTATGGACATGGGGAGAGGGGAGGAGAGGGTGAGACATAGGGAAAGAATAACAGAAATAGACAGCCAATGGGAATTTGCTGTCTGGCTCAGGAAACTCAAACAGGGGCTCTGTATCAGCCTAGAGGGGTGGGGTGGGGAGGGAGCTGGGAGGGAGGCTCAAAAGGGAGGGGTATGTGTATACCTACGGCTGATTTATGTTGAGGTTTGACAGAAAACAACAAAATTCTGTAAATAAATTATCCTTCAATAAAAAAATAAATTTAAAAAAAGTGCAAGGAGAAATTTGGGTTGCGGGGGCAGGTGGGGAATCCTGCTATCTTGGAATTCTGTATTAAGGAATAAAGCATATGTTGAAAAATAAAAGCTAAATACCTAAATACAGTAGTTCCTGATGAGATATTCAGATAGATTAAGTAGAGGCAAAAAGCAAATTTCTGGAGATTTGGCAATGCTCTGTATTTAGATTGGGTCACATGAATGTATTAACTGACACGTGTCCAACTCATCAAACTGGACAATTTAAATATGTACATTTCCATAAATATATATTTACCTTTTTTTTTTAATAAGGGAAATATTACGACATTTTCCATCGTACAAAAGGGAAGAGAATTTCTGCCTAAAGATCAAGGTAATATGATCTTGCAATATATACAACATGTATCAATATGTTATATATGATAACAGATAAAAATCTGAATCTATAGAAATAAGGAGGAGTGAACTTGAACAGCCAATTGAGATTATCCAAACCTAAACCAGAATAAGGGTAATGCTCTGAAAATGGTAACTATGTTTATTGATACAAAAGACTATTTTTCATTTTTCTTGGATTCTTTAAACATAAAGTCATTTGTTAAAACAAACATAATCCCTACCTCATACATATATTAGTATAAGGTAGACTATAAAAAATTAAGAGTGTATTTTGTATCTACTGAAATAATAATTAAAGAACAATATAAAGAGAAATTGCTAAAAAAGACAATAGAAGAGATAAAATAGAAAACAAAAATTATATAATAAATCCAAAGAAAACAAAGGTAGAAGCGAAAAGGAAAAAAAATAATGTGCAGCAACTACAATTCATACATTACTGGTAGAGATAGAAAAGTATGCAATCACTCTGGAAAATAATATGGTAATTTCTAACATTAAGGTGAGTGTACAGTTACAGTAAAACACAGCAATTAATCTATCACAAGACACATGTTTAGGTATTTACCCAAGAAAAGTGAAAACATGTCCATAAAAAAGCTTGTACAAGAATGTTCACAGCAATTTTAATCATAATATAGAAAAACTGGAAATGACCCAAATATCTATTATTAGGAAACTAGATAATCAAATTAATGCATTCTTAAAATTGTGTACTATTAAGCAATAAAAGGGGCTTCCCTGGTGGCTCAGTGGTAAAGAAATCACCTGCTAACGCAGGAGATGCAGGTTTGATTCCTGGGTCTGGAAGATCCCCTGGAGGAAGAAATGGCAACTCATTCCAGTGTTCTTGCCTGGGAAATTCCAGGGACAGTGGAGCCTGGCAGGCTACAGTCCATGAGGTCACAAAGATTTGGGCACAGCTTAGTGACTAAACAACAACAACCAAAGCAATAAAAATGTCAAACTGCTGATATGCACAATGATATAGATGACTATCAATGACCTCTGTTGATCCAAAGTAGCCAGTCACAAAATAAAACTGTAATCATACACAATGTATGATTCCATATATACGAATTTTGGGGTCAGTAGACTACATAATGGCACCCCACTCCAGTATTCTTGCCTGGAAAATCCCATGGACAGAGGAGCCTGGTAGGCTGCAGTCCATAGCGTCGCTAAGAGTCGGACCCGACTGAGCGACTTCACTTTCACTTTTCACTTTTATGCATTGGAGAAGGAAATGGCAACCCACTCCAGTGTTCTTGCCTGGAGAATCCCAGGGATGGGGGAGCCTGGTGGGCGGCCGTCTATGGGGTCGCACAGAGTCGGACACGACTGAAGTGACTTAGCAGCAGACTACGTAAAATATAGTGATAGAAATCAGATTACAGGATTACAGGTTGCCCCCAGGGAAGTGAGAGGGATAGCAAAGGGGACTTAAGAGAATTTACTGATGTAATGAAAATTTCTTACATCTTATTTGGCCACACAGATGTATTCATTTATGAAAGTTCTTCAAATTTTCATTTAAAGTCTGCCCACTTATTTTGTTAAAAAATACTCAACAAAAAAGAAACAAAAATACTGTACCCCATTGTTTTATTTTACTTTTTCTATTTAAACCTTTCATATTATTTATATTCTCACTACCTATAATTGTTTCATCATGACCCACCCTTAAAGATTTTTAATCATTTGATGTGAAAGTTGCTCAGCCATGTCTGACTCTTACAACCCAATGAACTATATAGTCCATGGCATTCTCCAGGCCAGAATACTGGAGTAGGTAGCCTTTCCCTTCTCCAGGGGATCTTCCCAACCCAGGGATCAAACCTAGGTCTCCCTCATTGCAGACGGAGTCTTTACTAGCTGAGCCACCAAGGCCAGTCATTTGATACCACTTCGCAAATAATGCACACTTTCACTCCCAGAAATTTCTTTTCAGAAAGGGTCTTAATAAGTATTTGTATATAGTATTCACATTTAACACAGACCAAAACATTTTTAACATTTTCAGTCCTTAATCTGGATAATTTTTAGTGAATATTTTTTCACTGAAATGTTAAGTATCTTAATATATACCTGATTCAAACAAAACTTTAGGGCAGAGAGGAGTAACTCTAGATTTATTTTGATAAAATTAACAGTACTTTTTAACAGTTCTACAATATATGTGTATCATTCAATGATCTGAAAGTAACAAAAAACAACTCTGGTTTATTTAAGCAGAAAAGGAATGCACTGAAGAAATTATGTGTTAGCCCACAGAATAACTATGTAAGTTCCAGTCTTCAAAGAAGCAGACACTGAGACACAATTAAAAGTACAGAAATTATTTCATTAGGGGAAACACACCTTGAAAGAAAACTGGGAAGGATCTGGGTCAGTTTGGAGAGCCATCAGACACTGAAGCAGTCTGATGTCTGGTGAAGGAAAGAAGTGAGGCAAGATTGGATGGAAGCTTCTAGGTACAGTCTAACTAAAGATCGTCACAGTCACCAGTCACCCAACAGAGCACCTGTATTAGAATTCTGTTGATTTCAGTTATTGGCTTGGTGCAGCTTGTGCAAAGCATACTTAGTGATGGATTTCAGACTATAGAAGCCAGACCCTTAGTTGATTAAGGCTTCTATAGCTGGGCTTCCCTGGCAGCTCAGATGGTAAAGAATCTGCCTGCAATTCAGGAGACCTGGGTTCAAACCTTGGGCTGGGAAGATCTCCTGGAGAAGGGAATGGAAACCCACTCCAATTTTCTTGCCTGGAAAATTCCATGGACAGAGTATCCTGGCAGGCTACAGTCCATGGGGTCGTGAAGAGTCAGACACAACTGAACAACTAACACTTACTTACTTAGGGTATAGTTGGCAGAGGTATATGAGACACATTCTTCTGGTCACCACAGGTAACAAGAGAACTACAGAGCAAGTCTCAGGGCTATGCAACCAAGAACAACTCTGTAAGTCATATTGCAGAACTGTCCAGTGAAAACACAACTGATTCCACCTCTGAGTACTGAAGAAAGCAAGTTACAGTGCTACTGAAAATACCAAATTCAGGATGCCACCATTAACCAAACAGTCACTGCTGCTTCTAAGAAGTGAATATTCATGCAACCTCCAACACAGGAGATTCTGTAGTCCTTGCATCACTAACACTGGATTCAAAGCCTGGGACTGGTGAATCTCACTGTGAAAACAAATCAATAATCTTTTTCCTACCTATGAAGGAAACAGGGAAAGCAAGTATCAGATATGTTCTACTTCTAAAACTGGGAGGGGGGTGTTACCTCTGACCAATACTCAAAGGTAAAAATATTTGAAAGATACTGCAGGACAGCCAAAAGAATGACAGATTTCTACAACAATATGTCACTAAAAAAGATGGAAATATTATTTCCAAACGTGTTCACTATACATATATCATTCAAACCTCTTTTCTTCATGCAAAATCTAAACTACCTACTATATTCATCATTCATTAGGTCAAGGTATTTATTGATTTCTAAATATTTTTAAAAAAGAAAAATTGTTGGGAAGAATGAACACGCAATTTATGACTAAGAAGAATTAGAAGGCAACACATTTGTCAAACATCTGGAATTTTCATTGAAAACTTTTCTGACATGAATACTTTGACTATATCTGTAACCCTAATAACGCCAAAAGAAAATTCCCAGGTGCCAAATATTTCCCAACTTTGCTGATGTGTTTTAAAGACTCTACAGGTTAGTTGTTATACCCTATAGCTTTAAGGCCTTAATTTTAAAAGCTGTATGTAATTTTGCTCAAGGGCGATTTCCACAGCCTATTTGATTAAGTGCAACTTAAAAATTTCAGGCAATATATTTGAATGCACTGATTGAACCAACCACAAAGAGTGTACTTGCAAAACTGAACATAATTTTTTACCCTTGAATAGTAAAGTCTCCTTCTCATTCAATTCTGTATATTTATTTTTATTTTTCATTTTTGACTTTATAATACATTAATGGTGTTAACTTTCATAAAAATTCTCAACTAACCTATACTATAAATGGCCTTTCAAACATAACTATTATATATACACAATGAAGATAGAGATTACAGGAGAATGAATTTTCTGTAAATACAACAGAAGCATTTCATATCCATAATAAATTAACGAGACAAATGTAGAATAATTGATAGAAATACATTTTGGAATTCCGAGTGTAAAGAAAGTCTCACAGACACTAATAAATGCAAACACTATAAATACTTTCATGAAATCAGCTAATTTGATTTTTTTCTGAAAGTAAGAAATACAACTACAAGAATGTCATTAAAATTTAAGTTAATGTATTTTAACTTTCTAGCTTTGGATAACTATAATCATTTAAATTATATGTATCATACTATAAGTTAAATAAATTTAAAGTATAATATCAATCTCATTCTTGCTTACTATCTTCACATTCAGCACTTTTTAGTAACGACATGAAAATGTATCTGGTAAGGCTCAGTTTGACATATATAGTGTTACTTCTTCCTCTTCAGTTGTAGTCATAACAAGCTATGTTTAAAATATTTTTAAGTCAAAATGAAGTTCATTGTAACCATCAGACATAGTTTTTCATCAGAAAACAAAATATTCACTTTTTTGTTTTGAACTACATAGTCATATATGATCATCAAATCCTCCAAGCCAATCTCTGCATTTGATTTTTACCATCATTATGAGTTTCAGAGAGAGTTAATTTGAAATCTGGGGCTTCCCTCGTGGTTCAGTGGTAAAGAATCCACCTGCAATGCAGGAGACGTGGTTTTGATACCTAGGTTAGGAAGATCCCCTGGAGAAGGAAATGGCAACACACATGAATATTCCTGCCTGGCAAATCCCATGGACAGAGGAGCCTGGCAGGCTACAATCCATGGGGTCAAAAAAGAGTTGGACATGACTTCATGATTGAATAACAGCAACTATAATTTGGACTCTCAGTTCAGTTCAGTTGCTCAGTCGTGGACGACTCTTTGCCACCCCAAGGACTGAAGCACGCCCCTTCCCTGTCCATCACCAACTCCCAGAGCTTGCTCTGACTCATGTCTATCAAGTCAGTGATGCCATCCAAACCATCTCATCCTGTCATCCTCTTCTCCTGCCTTCAGTCTTTCCCAGCATCAGGGTCTTTTCAAATGAGTCAGTTCTTCACAACAGGTGGCCAAAGTATTGGAGTTTCAGATTCAGCATCAGTTCTTCCAATGAAAATTCAGGACTGATATCCTTTAGGATAGACTGGTTGGATCTCCTTGCTGTCCAAGGGACTCTCAAAAGTCTTCTTCCAACACCACAGTTCAATAGCATCAATTCTTCAGTGCTTAGCTTTCTTTATAGTCCAACTCTCACATCCATACATGACCACTGGAAAAACCACAGCTTTGACTAGACAGACCTTTGTCGGCAAAGTAAAGTGTCTGCTTTTGAATATGCTGTCTAGTTTGGTCAAAGCCTTTCTTCCAAGGAGCAAGCATCTTTCAATTTTATGGCTGCAGCCACCATCTGCGCTGATTCTAGAGCCCAAGAAAATAAAGTCTCTCACTGTTTCCACTGCTCCCCATCTATTTGCCATGACATGATGGAACCGGATGCCATGATATTAATTTCCTGAATGTTGAGTTTTAAGCCAGCTTTGTCACTCTCCTCTTTCACTTTCATCAAGAGTCTCCTTAGTTCCTCTTCACTTTCTGCCATAAGTTTGGTGTCATCTGCGTATTTGAGACTACTGATATTTCTCCCGGCAATTTTGATTCCAGCTTCAGCTTCATCCAACCTGGCATTTTGCATGATGTACTCTGCATATAAGTTAAATTAGCAGGGTGACAATATACAGCTTTGACATACTCCTTTCCCAATTTGGAACCAGTCCATTGTTCCACATGTGGTTTGAACTGTCGATTCATGACCTGCATGCAGATTTCTCAGGAGGCAGGTAAGGTGATCTGTTATGCTCATCTCTTGAAGAATTTTCCACAGTTTGTTGTGATCCACACAGTCAAAGGCTTTGGCAGGGTTAATAAAACAGAATTAGATGTTTTACTGGAATTCTCTTACTTTTTTGATGATCCAAAGGATATTAGCAATTTGATCTCTGGTGCCTCTGCCTTTTCTAAATCCAGATTGAACATCTGGAAGTTCTGGGTTCACACACTACTGAAGCTTCGCTTGGAGAATTTTGAGCATTACTTTACTAGCGTGTGAGATGAGTACAATTGTGTGGTAGTTGGAACGCTCTTTGGCATTGCCTTTATTTGGGATTGGAATGAAAACTTACTTTTTTTCCAGTCCTGTGGACACTGCTGAGGTTTCCAAATTTGCTGGTATATTGAGTACAACACTTTCACAGCATCATCTTTTAGGATTTGAAATAGCTCAGCTGGAATTCCATCACCTCCAGTAGCTTTGTTGGTAGAGATGCTTCCTAAGGTCCACTTGACTTCACACTCCAGGATGTCTGGCTCTAGGTGAGTGAGCACATCATCGTGGTTATCTGGATCATGAAGATCTATTTTGTACAGTTCTTCTGTGTATTCTTGCCACCTCTTCTTAATATCTTCTTCTTCTGTTAGGTCCATACCTTCTCTGTCCTTTATTGAGCCCATTTTTGCATGAAATGTTCCCTTGGTATCTCTAATTTTCTTGAAGAGATCTCTAGTCTTTCCCATTCTATTGTGTTCCTTTATTTCTTTGCATTTATCTCTAGGGAGTGTTCCTATCTCTCCTTGCTACTCTTTGGAACTCTGCATTCAGATGGGTATATCTTTCCTTTTCTCCTTTATCTTTTCTTCTTGTCTCAGCTATTTCTAAAGCTTCCTCAGACAACCATTTTGCCTTTTTCATTTCTTTTTCTTGGGGATGGTCTTGATCTCTGCCTCCTATACAGTGTCAAGAACTTCTGTCCATAGTTCTTCAGGCACTCTGTCTATCAGATCTAACCCCTTGAATCTGTTTGTCACTTCCACTGTATAACTGTAAGGGATTTGATTTAGGTCATATGTGAATGGTCTAGTGGTTTTCCCTACTTTCTTCAATTTAAGTCTGAATCTTGCAATAAGGAGGTCATGATCTGAGCCAAAGTCAGCGCCTGGTCTTGTTTTTGCTGACTGTATAAAGCTTCCCCATCTTTGGCTGCAAGGAATATAATCAATCTGATTTCAGCATTGACCATCTGGTGATGTCCATGTGTAGAGTCGTCTCTTGTGTTGCTGGAAGGGGGTGCTTTCTATGACCAGTGCATTCTCTTGGCAAAACTCTGTTAGCCTTTTCCCTGCTTCATTTTGTATGCCAAGGCAAAACTTGACTGTAACTCCAGGTATCTCTTGACTTCCTACTTTTGCATTCTAGTCCCCTATGATGAAAAGGACACCTTTTTTTTTTTTTTTTTTTGGTGTTAGTTCTAGAATGCCTTGTAGGTCTTCAAAGAACCTTTCAACTTCAGCTTCTCTGGCATTAGCTGGGGCATAGACTTGGATCACTGTGATATTGAATGGTTTCCCTTGGAAACGAACAGAAGTCATTCTGTCATTTTTGAGATTGCACCCAAGAACTGCATTTTGACTCTTGTTGACTATGAAGGCTATTCCATTTCTTCTAAGGGATTCTTGACCACAGTAGTAGATGTAATGGTCATCTGAATTAAATTCGCCTATTCCAGTCCATTTTAGTTCACTGATTCCTAACATGTTGATGTTCACTCTTGCCATCTCCTGTTTGACCACTTCCAATTTACCTTGATTCATGGACCTAACATTCCAGGTTCCTAGGGAATATTATTCTTTACAGCATCGAGCTTTACTTCCATCACCAGTCACATCCACAACTGGGCAATATTTTCACTTTGGCTCTGTCTCTTCATTCTTTCTGGAGTTATTTCTCCACTCTTCTTCAGTAGCATATTGGGCACCTACTGACCTGGGAAGCTCACCTTTCAGTGTCATATCTTTCTACCTTTTCATACTGTTCATGCGTTCTGAAGGCAACAATACAGAAGTGGTTTGCCATTCCCTTCTCCAGTGGGCCACATTTTGTCAGAACTCTCCACTATGACCTATCTATCTTGGGTGGCCCTACATGGCATGGCTAACAGTTTCACTGAACTAGACAAGTGTGTGGTCCATGTGATCAGTTTGATTAGTTTTCTGTGATTGTGGTTTTCATTCTGTCTGCCCTCTGATGGATAAGGATAAGAAGCTTATGGACGCTTCCCAATGGGAGAGACTGACTGAGGGGAAAACTGGGTCTTGTTCTGATGGGCGGGGCCATGTTCAGTAACTCCTTAATCCAATTTTCTGTTGATGGGTGGGGTTGTGTTCCTTCCCTGTTGTTTGACCTGAGACCAAACTATGGTAGGGATAATGAAGATAATGGGGACCTCCTTCAGAAGGACTTGTGCATGCATTGTTGTAAATTTACTTATAAGAAATGAACTAGACAGGTTACAGATGTTGTCCTAATCATACTACACTTTAGTTGTGGATGTTAGCTAAGATTCCATTTATTTTGACCACTAGGTCATTGTTCTCATTGTAACATATTGGTTTTTTAAATCATAATAATTTGATGGTCATTTTTTAGTTTTTCAACACAACTTTAAACAGAATTTATATTAACACAGACAAAAAAGTCCAAATAAATTCTTATGTTTTAAGTCTCTAGATTATCAAAGCAGTAACTTTTTAATCTATTGCATTATTCATTTATCACTGTGTGTATATTTTAGTTATCTAACAGATTATGTAGTAGAGTGTGGCATATATGAGTAAAATTCTGTGTTGAATAAGTATACAGTAGCATCTCATATAGATAGACAATTTGGAGCAAACTGTGGCACACTCTTACTTGTCTACTCCTCTCTTCCTTCCTTGAATCCTGGAAACTTGATTACATTGTGGATAGTAATATCCCTGGCAGTTGTGATTAATCTAAACCAGTCATAATATTCCTGCTCCTTATTGCCAGACACTTGACTTACCCACTTTCATTACAGCTGTAAATGGTAATATATATAATTCAGTCCTAGCCAGTAAGACATAAGGAAAAGTCTGATATGAATGTTTCTTAGAAGACTCTAATTTTCCTGATAAAAGTGATAGGTATGGCTGGAGACATTTGCCTCTCCCTCTCTAAATACAACATGATTCCTAGATCTGGAGGAGCCATTTTGCCATAATAAGTCATTGAGCTGTGAAGGGACTGACTTCCGGAATGAGGCATTCAATTACCAAGCATTGCCTATGAATCAACATCAGAACTTCTATTTCCAGATTTAAATGCTACATGAAAAAAAGTATGAGCATAAACTCTTTGTGTAAATAATTATAAGTGAGGATTACTGTTATTTTTATCTGAATGCATTTCTGATTGTTGTACATGCAGTTGTAAATATTGTTGTACATAAAATGAAAATATTATCATCATTAGGAAGGTTTACTGTTATAATGTTCCCATCCACTAACAGATGTTCAATACATATTCATTCGATTAACTCTTAAAAATTACTCTGATTTATAGAAAGCATCACAATTGATTAAGTATCTCTAATCACTATAAAGTAACTGTATTTCTGCTTTTCCTATATCATCCAGACAATCCTTATGGAATTATTATTACTGTGTTTGAGTTTACTGATTGTTGTATTTGCCATAAAAACTATTCTGAAATTGTAGAACAGGCCATACTACCAAGAAATCACTGACATTTTTTATTTTGAATGCCAAATATTGAACTTGGCCTTTAAACTTTTTTGCTTTTTCAAGTAAGACTATAAGCACTGAGCCTGTAGCGATTGAGAGGCCCACTATTCAATAAAGCTTCTCTTCCTAAGACATGCTTAATGCCCAAATGTGCCCTGGGCAGAAGCCATGGGCCCTCTGACTGACACACGAATCCTGTGATCCCACATGGTATCTCCTTGTTTGAGGCTCTCTTTTCACAAGTAGGCTGCTCTCAGAAACCTCTAATCATAAGAAATCCAAGAAATGCATTCATTAGGCTGTAACTTAGTTCACTTAAGGTAGAATACCCACTCCACTGACTAAATCTAAGCAGATTTAGTCCCTAAAGAGCATCCTCTTGACCACCTTCTTAGACACCTGTGGGTGAAGCTTCAGTGTCCAGCTTAGGCTATTTCTTTCATTTTCTAAATTCATTTCTACCTATGAATCTACCTCTACTCTGATTTACTCTAAACTCTGCAGTCATAGTACAGCCCCACGCAGTCTGAGCTCATGGAAGCAAGCTGAAATAAATGCCTAGGGTATCTTTTTCTTGGATTGGGAAGAGCATAGGATTTTCTAAGATTAGTTAAAGATGTAAATTCTAAAAGGCAAACAGATTAGTTTTCCTGACTGGGCTCTTATGACAGTGCCACGTGACACAGTGGAGGGGGAAAAAAATCTGTAATAAATGATGAATTGAACAACTCAAAAAAAAAAAAAAAACACCTAGATTAAGAGTATGGTGTATTTTTAAGACAAATATATTATATTAACTGTGCTACTATCACACATAAGAAGCACTTAATAAACACTCTTTGGTATAGAAATTTCAAAAAATTAACAACCAAATAATACTATCCAATAAAATTTTACTTGTTTATATATATATATATATATTAGTTTTAATGTGATCAATACTAAAAATTCTGAACCCTTACTAAGTATTTGTTCATTTTAGTACTTATATAGAGTGTAGAGTACTGTCAAACAATTCTTAAAACTGTCCAAGTAAAAAATATTTTTTTAAAGGGGCATGAAGAAATTTTTGGAGAAGGTGGATAATACCTTATTGCAGTAAGTGTTTCAAATATTATATATTTGGTTAATATTTGCAGTTAATATAATATTTTCAGTTTTTGTATATCAAGTATATCTCAATAATGCCATCAAAAGAAGAAATATTTTTTTTAATGCCAACAAAGTTTTATGTCAATATACACAAAACCACTGGCTACTAAAACAGTAACTTCAGTTTCCCTGAAAATTCTTTCCCAGCCTATGAAAATCTGAATTTCTAGGAGAGTGTTTTTTAAAGTCAAAGTTGACAGAAATTTAATTTGTGGCATACTAAATATAACTATTTTCTATTCCTCTTAGAAAAGTCAAAGGGTGATGCGGCCATATGGGTTACAAATACATCAACAGACTAAATCTATTCCTGGAGCTCATTCATCATTATAACACCCCCTTGACATGGGAGGGTGACAAGGATTATTGTTCTTATTTTAAATCAGATTGAAAAGCCCTGACTGAACTGGGTTTGAGGGTGAGAAAGCAACTGAACTAGGCCCATGGCTCTACTTGAATGCAGATCTCTTAACACTGGGCCAAGTGTTCACTGCTACTAGAGCCAGTGCTCTGTGGATTAAATGTGACGCCCATCTTCATCTGAAAAATTCTATATAATTGAATATTTCATAAAAGACAATTATGTTCTTTTAAATTTATTGTGAAAATTTTCAAAAAATCAGGTAAGAAATATATAATAAAACCATATAATTAAAGCTGCGACTTATAAATAATAAATATTTTGCTATATTTGCTTCACAATTCAATCTAATCTATTCATATTTTTTCTTTTGCTTGTATATTTTATAGTAAATTACATTCATAATGAGTTTATCTTTCAACAATAAAGTATATTATCTTTAGAAATTAAGATATTTTTCTATACAACCAGGATGTTTTATCAGATGCAGTAAAATTATAATTCTCTAGTATCATCTAATACCCTGTGCATATTTAAATTTCCCCTAAGTGTAGCAGAGCTATGTTTTACAGCTAGTTTATTCAAACGAGGATCAGCCAAGGATATATATTTCACAGGTTGTTTTCTCTCTAAAATTTCTTTTAATGTCCTATAGTTTCCGTTCCTCTAGCTCTGCTGTTCCTAAAGACATCAGCTTCTTTAAGAGAATGAGTAAGTATTCCCATATATGGTCTTATTTTGGGGATCCTTTCGATTGGTTGCTCCTTCTGTTATTTGACTTGTTCTTCCATACCTTGTATTCACTGTAAACTGGCCCAGGGAAATGACAGATTAAACATTTTTGGCAAATATACTTATTTAGCGACACTGGAAAGTCCCCAATTATAATGGAAAAATAGTAGAATAAACCTAAGGTTTTAATTTGTTTTTACAGGGATAATATAATCATTCTGGATTTTATGGCAACTAATGGCCTCAAATACTCATGACTTTGGAAGATTTTCTTATTCATTAGGTGACAATCTGGACCAACCTCTAGGTATTTAAAAGCTTTCAGAGGCTGGGATATGGAATAAACTTTGCAAAAGTTCTGATGTCAAGAGGTTTCCATCTCAGTTAATAAAATTAAAAGGATCAAAAAGAGGTTTTGAGAAATCTACAAAACCAGACTTGGAAAACATGCTTCTCACTCTGGATGACGCATACTCTCAATGGAAGTTTCATGACTAAGAGACAGCCTGGCAAAAAAAAAAAAAAAAAAAAAAATCCACTTAGTTTGGATATCATATGGGCTTATTCCCCTTGGTGCAGCTACAAGTATTCAAGGCAATAGGAAAGTAACCTCGGGGTTCCCTCCTTCAGATTATGCATCTGTTCCCAAAATTATGGTTGTCATGACTCAATTATTAGAAAATCTTTAGTTGATTTGGAGTCATACAGGAGAATAGTTTCTCCAGTTTCAGTTCTTTGACTCTGAATAAAATGGATAAAAAGGAAGAATAGAATAATTTTATTCTCATGATGGACAATGGAAGAAATTATCAACAAGCAAAACAAAGTATACAAGTGGGGAAGAGGTACTACTATTCCTCTAAGCTCTATGTGATATTTTTGCTTTTTTTATTCTTACTGTTTAATTCACATTATAGTTTGCTACCACGCTACTATAGAATTAATAAAATATTTGTAAAGCCAAGAGCTCATCCTTGAGAAATGACAAGTCTTTTGAGCATTTTATTTCTTCCAGACCACACAAGACTACATTTTAATCATGCTTTTCATTTGCTCTTTTAAAATGTCTTCACCGGCATATTTTTAAAGCTAACACTGATGCAGAGTTTATTTATTGTTGTTTCCAATTACTCCCTCAAGGTATTAACAAAATGATGACATCTGCTTTAAAAACTTGCTTGACTATTTTTTTTTCAAAAGTTAAATGTGGACTTATGGAAAATTACTGGGAACTTAGGTTTAATTCTTTTTGAATTTCAGTTCTATAGACAACCTGTACATATATCTGCAACACAGAGAAAAGTTGAGGAATTTTACTACCTATCTCCAAAATTCTTTCTCATTCCACCAGGACATCCTGCTTTCATCATTTTTATTTTGATGCAGAGTCACAGAAGAGGCATCTGCCAATGTAAGGGTAAAAAGTGCTTTTTCTTTGCTAGTTACACCAGACCCAGCCTAATGAGTCATTTGTGTTATCCTAATGACAACTGGATGTTACACTACATTTTATCTGTCTGTGCAGAGAGGTATGTTAAATTATTAAAGGAAAATGGACCAATACTTACTAAAATTAGCAACACAGATACAAACATAATTATTCATTTGTACTTAACTTTTGTCATGAAAAATATAACAAACATTAAGAAGATAGTTTATTTGAGGGTGCTTGTATGAGCTATTGCTATGTAAATTCTGTAGACAAATTATATAAATTAAAATAGGCGTTTCAACTAAGCACACATATTCCTGTTTCTCATTCATTTTTAAAACTTTTTTTTTTTTTTAGCATCTAACACTATGCCAGGTTCATGGTAAAGATTCTCCAACTTTAGTGTTTGTATGGAAACTTGCTAAGGAAGGAAATTTCCAGCCACATCCTTGAAGACTCTTTCAAGAAGCCCTGGGGTGAGTCCAAACATCTGCATTTCAAACAAACACTCCACTTGTTTCTGGCACATGTGGTCAATGGCACACACTGCCGAGAAGCACAGTCTACACATATACAAGGATGCTAGATGCAAAATATGAAAAATAAAAAGAAATGTAAGTCAGGTAAAGAGTCGACACATAAGACATTATGGGACAATGCCATGTTAATGGTAAAATGTGTGACAGTATTTCAAGAATATTCCAATTATATATTATGTCCAATTCTGTTACATAATATGCTACTATTCAATAAAATGATGAATTAAAAAAATACTATGACACACAAATATATACAGACCTTCAATGCTTTATACAAATACATTTAATACTTCCACATTGCCTCTAAAAGTGTGATTGTCTAACTCAAATCTGAAGAAATTAAATCATATCATGTTTAAGCTTATTTAGAAGTGCTGCAAGATTCTACTTATTTTCCATCAGATCCTCTTCAGCTAAGTACTTCATCACATTTGGAATTTCAACTAGTACTCTGAGAAATATACATTTTATTCAGTGGACCTAAGGGATTTGACCTCTGCTTTTTGTCAAAAATAATTAAAATAATATTATCCCAATCTGTAGCTTTTTCCTATTTGTAACTGTTTGTTCCTTTTGTATCAGCGAGCCTGGATATAAAGAATACTACTTAGTGGTATGAATTAAAAACATTTATTTAGCTCATAATGCTATGGGTTGGTTTGAGAGGCATATGCTGTTCTCCAGGGGCTCACTCAAGTATCTGACCAGCCAGCTGCTGGCTAGAGATAGATAACCCAGGAAGGCCTCACATAGAGACCTGGGGAGCAGTATCTTGTCAGATAGAGTGAAGGAGTCAACTAGGATTCATGTGGTCTGTGCTAACTGGAACAGAGAGAAAAGAGTATTTTGAGAAAGTAGTTCAGTATAGTCAGCCTGACACTTTACATAGTACCACAATGCAACAAAGCTACTAAACAATTATTAGTGTGCACAGTACAGCGATTAGAAATTTGGGGCCCTAGCTTGAAACAATTATAAGTCCCAAGTGTTAAATGCCTAAAAACGTTGTACAGAACAGGTGTTGCCTCTTAACTGAGCTTCTTATTTCTGGCATAGGTTGATGTTCTTTTCTATGAGGGTCTGCACTCATAAAAATTAATGCCAGCAGCAACTCTTACAATTTAGTAAAAAAAAATACAGTCTATGGGTAAATGAGTGGACAGATAAGAGTTAGAAATATGGATAGAACTAGAACTGAAAGAGAATGAGACCATGGGGGGCCAAGATAAACATGAAACATAATATTTACTCTCTGCTGCTGCTGCGGCTAAGTCGCTTCAGTCGTGTCCGACCCTGTGCGACCCCATAGACGGCAGCCCACCAGGCTCCCCCGTCCCTGGGATTCTCCAGGCAAGAGGACTGGAGTGGGGTGCCATTGCCTTCTCCATTTATTCTCTAGATGTGTTTTAATATTTAACCTTAAAATAAGATGTTAAGAGATCACATGTGTGTTGTTTCTTATGTAATTAAAATTTAAATCTTTATGTATTTTCTCCCTTTCATTTACTCTAAGATGGCCCATACTGAATATTATAATAACTGACTTATTCACTTCTACAACCACAGTTTTTTGAACAGTGCCTGATCCATATTAATAACAATGATTCATGAACAAATTAATTCCTTTTTTGGAAGCATTTTTAGAGCAAAAATGAAATTGCTGTATAGGGGAAATATGTGCAAGCAATAATATTTCCAAAGGAACAAAAATTAAAAGATTTTTGGATACTGTACCACAAGAATTAACTTGGTTCTCATCTATACTACTTTTCTTTGCTGAACTATTTTATTTCCCAGTAATTGTCATTTGGCCATTGGTAGAAATGACTATGACTGGACAGGGTCTTTTTATTTCTGCCTACGTTTGAAAGGATTTCTGTTTCAGCCAACATAATAATAAGAAAAAAAAGTATCAAGAGATTCATAAAATTTAAGTTCTCTAATTTTGAAACATATCAAGCAAATTACGTACTGTAACAAAAAGTACTATGACCTGCCTTATTACAAAAGGTGTTTCAGAAATGGGAAATCTGGCAGATCTACCTCTATATTGCTTTCAGGCATTCTTCAAATGTCATCATGTGACATGTCAACTGGATGACCAAAAAATTAGCTTCAAACTTCATAGGTCCTGGGAGCAATCAGAAACAAGCCCAGGACTCAACAGAATTGTTCCATTTAGCATTCTGAAGATAGAATTTTTAGCAAAGGCTAAAGGAAAATGCTTTGAAGATGGATTTCAAAACTCTTCACTCTTTCCTCTGATTAAAATATAACTTGACTTTACAAAACTTCCATTACCTAACCCTGATACTGATTCAAGCACATATCATGAGTAGCTTTTTACTATAAAAATCAAGAAAGACCTTGCTGGTGATAGGGTATTACTTCTCCAAAACAAAAACTGCATACACTGCTACACTTGCACAAAAAAAAAAAAAAAAAAAAGTGAGCATGTGATTTAATGGCATCTTACAATTAGATGGTGGCCACACACTACTTGAGAGTAGTCACAGGTTAATAGCATTTATTGAACAATCATAAGGTGAGAATTATTCCACATATCTTGGGACATTATGGTGAAAATGAAGTCTAGAAATCAAATGAAGGAGGAAGAACAAACTTATTCAAAATACATGCAAAAAAAGAACTGGACATATAACACATTCATGCCCCTTTTCCTAAGAATTACTAGAATAATTGCATAGACAGCATGAAGAGAAAGAGGTCAGAAAAGTTTGTCAAAGATTCATAATGAAGTTTGAATGAAGAAAGGAGTGTAAGTGAAATAACTGACCATAATGCTACAAGAAACAGAAGGGAAGAAATAGGAATTTTTTTTATTACAAGGTATTATACCTGTACCAGTGTTAATTAGCATAGAGTTATTTGAAAGCAGACTTGAATTAGTTGTAAAAATGTATTGCAACTCTAGAATAATGACTGAAAAAAGTAAAAAAAGAACTATAAGTGATGTATTAGATAAAATGGAATCATTAAAAATGTTTATATGGACTATAAAAGGCAGAAAATGTGTGAAAAACAAAAATAGGAACAAAGAACAAGGGGCAAAAATAGAAAATAGTAACAAAGATGGTGGATATTAATCAATTGTATCAATAATTACCTTAAACATCAATGATCTAAATATGCCATTTAAAAGATAGACTGTGAGCATGGACCAAAAAACAAGACCCAAACCTATGTTATCTACAAGAAGTTCACCTAACATATGAAAACAAATATACATTAAAACTAAAGGGCTGGAAAAAGATATACCACAGTAGCATTAACCTAAGAAAGTAAGAGTACCTATATTAATTACAGAGCAAGGGAAGTTATCAGGGATAAAGAAGAGACCAGTAATCGAACACCTAACAATTTTTAATGTGTATGTACTTAAGAACAGAGCATCAAATACATGAGGCAAAACCTGATAGAACTGCAAGCAGAAATACATGAATACATTAATATAGTGAAGACTTTAATACCTCTGTATCAGAAATAAACAGATATAGCAGGCATAAAATCAATAAGGACATAGTTGACCTCAATAATACCATCAATCCACAGGGTATAATTGACGTCTACAAACTACTGCATCCAACAACAGCAGAAAATACATTCTTCTCAAGGTCACAAGATAGAGCACAGACTGAACCATAAAACCCACCTTAAAAAAAAAAAACCCACCTTAAAATTTTAAGGTAGAAATCATACAACGCCTTCTCTCATACCACAATTGAGTTAAACTAGAAATCAATAAGAAAAAGACAACCAGAAAATCTCTGAATAGTTGATGATTAAACAACTTACCTCTAAAGAACACAAAGGTCAAAAAAGAAATCTCAAGAGAAACATTTTAAAATATTTTGAACTAAGTGAAAAAAATATACAACATCAAAATTTGTGTAATATATCACAGACAGTGGTTAGCAGGATATCTATAGCATTGCATGCGCAACCTAGAGGGGTGGGATGGGGTGGGAGGTAGAGGGAAGTTCAAGAGGGAGGGGACGTATGTATACCTGTGGTTGATTCATGTTGACATATGACAGAAGCTAACACAGCATTGTAAACCAATTATCCCAGTTAAAAAAGAAAAGAAGTATCTGAAATCAGCAATTTAAGCCACTATCTCAGGAAATTAGGAAAATAAATGCAAATTAAATTCAAAATAAGCAAAAGAAGTAAATAATAAAAATTAGAGTAGAAACTAATGAAACTGGGACAGGAAACCATTAGAGAAAAATCAATAAACCGAAAATCTGGCTCTTTGAAAAGATCCAAAAAAAAAAAAAAAAAAAAGACACAAATTATGAATACAAGAAATGAAAGAAGGGACTTTATTACAGATCCCACAGGCATTAAAAGGGTAATAAAATAATATTATGAACAACTTCATGCCTCCAAATGTGATAACATAGATGAAATAGATCAATTCTTTGAAAAACACAATATACCAACACTTACCTAAGAAAAAGACAACCCAAATAGAACTATATCTATTCAAGAGATTGAATCAATAAGTAATAATCATCCAAAACAGAAAGTACCAAGCTCCAGTGAGTACACTGGTGAATGCTACCAAATATTTAAGGGAGAAATGATACAAATTCTCTACAAACTCTTCTAGAAGATACACTTAAAGGGAGTACTTCCTAACTCATTCTATGAGGCCAGTATTACCCCGATACAAAAAAAAAAAAAAAACAATAAGGACACTAAGGAAAACTACAGATCAATATTTCTTATTAATATAGATGCAGAAGTCTCAACATATTAGTAAATCAAATCCAACTTTATATACTTATATAGAAAGAATTATAAACCACAATCAAGTGGGATTTATCTCAGGTATGCCATTGGTTGAATATTCAAAAATCAATCAATGTAATCCAACATATTGGTAGACTGAAAAAAGAAATTTCACATGATCATATCAATAGATGCCGAAAAAGCATTTTACAAAATCAAACACCTATTCATGGTAAAAGCTCTCAGCAAACAAATAAGGAGGAACTCCCTGGATTTAAAACCAAGGTACAAAAACCCTGCAGCTAAAATCATGAGAATCTCAAAACTTTTCTGCTAACATCAGGAACAAAGAAAGGATGTTCCCTCTCAACACTGCTTTTCAAAATTGTACTGGAAATCTTAGACAATATAATAACCAAGAAAAGGAAATTAAAGGTATACAGATTGGGGGAAAAGAAATAAAACTGTCTTTATTCACAGAAGACATGATCATTGAGGTAGAAATCTGAAAGGCTCCACACAAAAATCTCCTGAAACTAATAAGCAATAATTGCATGACTGCAAGATACAAGCAAATACGATATATGACAAAATAGTAAAATATAAACTAAATGTACAGATGACCTCTCCAAGGAAAGGAGAAGAGAGAAAGTTAATAGAGAAGTCCAATACTGCTCATTAGTAAACATAATAATGGGAGAAAGAAAGATAGTACAGGAAAATCAAAACTCTTCTCAATATTTTCATCTCAAATAATTAATATAAAAAGGCCATACTCTCCATTGCTCTCATGAGTTTTTCTTTCTAGTTGAACTGAGGAATTCCTAAAACTTCATGTAATGATGCAGAGCAATGAAACTGCTATATATTTTGGTGGTCACTAGCCTCATTAAGAAAAATCTCCTTTTTCAGATCTAGGCATGATTAATTTTGTACATGGAATCTATAATATACTTAGGTTCAAATATCTTATTGTTATGAAAATATTCATTGAAATAGAAGAATCTTTTCCCTCATGCTGGGAAACCCACATTTGCCATGGTTCCTTTAAGATTTAGTTAAAGGGTCAAGTCCTCCAAGGAACTTCCCAAACCAACAGTGGCCAATCATTTCTTTAAAATTTTTTCAAGGTCTGGTGATCCTTTTGTACTATGTCACTCAGCATTTGTATCAGATAGTAAGGAAGAGATGGTCTCTGGGGACAGAGGCTTCAATTTGAATTCTTGAATTCTTGGCTCTGTTTGACCCAAGTAGGATAGCTTGGGAAAAGAATTTATACTCTTCAAGCTTCAGTTTTGTCATCCAAAACAATGAGGATAAAATATGTCTTCCTGTAGGTTTGTTATTACAATTAGATTAGATATTTATGCAGTCTTTATCCCAATATCTAGGATATATAGTAAACAGTTAATATGTTAGAACTATGATTATTTAAGTCACATTGATGGTTCCGGTATCATCAATTCAATCTCAATGTGATTAAGACCAAGATTTATATCTGCTACTTATTAACAATAATAGCCACTATTGAGTATTGACCACTTTACATGAAATGTCTCATTAAAATTAGCAACAGTCCTATGATGTAGTTATTATAATCCCAGTTAATAGATGAGGAAATCAAGTTGTGAAGGGGTTGAGGAACTTGCTTAAGGTAACAAGCTATTAAACAGAGAAACTGGATTAAATTCTAAAGCATGTATAACAAACTACAAAACATAACACAAAGAGCAGAACCTAAGCTTAGTTGTGCTTAGTTCAAACAGACAGCAATAAATCCTCAGCGGGGAGAAAAGGGTGGATCAACAATGTATGAATACTACTGTTGAAGAAAAAAATGATGTGTGGCAAAGAAGTAAAGCTCTCAGAACTGGCCAATAGAACAGAATCAGAGTCCAGATGTGCAGTTCCTCTTATCTCATCAACATGAGTGGCCTCAAGCAAGGCCAATAGCCCTCCTTGATCTCAGCACTAGGAGGAGCAGTGGAACAGTGCTGTCATAATGGAATGAAATACTATCAAACAGAGAATAGTATAAAAACGATATTGTGTGCATGTATTTCATACAGACAATAATAAATGTCAACCGAAGCATTGTGAAACAAATTCAAGTTAAAGCATAACTAATTAACGGACATACTATTTATAGGAATGCTATATAACAAAACTTTGCTTTGTGAAAAATGTGAGAGAACAATATTAACAAAGTATGCTGGAAATAAAATTATGGAGAATGAAAATCTAAGGGGGTACCAGGAGGATCCTGATCTCATAGAAGGCCATGGGGCATTTCCCATTTGCCTGTGCATTAAGAAGTCTAAAATGTGAAGATCATATTATGTGGAGTGCGAGAGCTGAGATGCAGGGAAACTTGAAAAGTGATGAGGGGACCCAAAGGAACTACAGAAATGAAAAATTTGTATGAGGATTTTCCTCTTTATATACTTTGCTAAACTTGTTCATAAAATTTATGTATTAATTAAGAGTCTCCTAAAAATCAGTGGATATATGAATAGTAAAGGAGACAATACAAAAGGAACACTAGAAATATAAACAGTCCTTATTAAAATGTACATGTTCCTGCTTTCTTAAGATAATGACACTCCATCTACTTAATTGTTTGATTAGGAACATCCTTCTGAAAAGATTAGGAAATTGCTGCATCAAATATAATTTTGACTTGTGTCCTAACCTAAGCAAAAAGAAAAATAATGAGGGGGTGGAAAAGGAAATAGAAAGCCAATTATATGCTGATTTGCTAATGTTATTTTTCAGATTAAATGCCACTTCAAATTACAAAACCTCTGGTACTTGAAGCTGTCAGTTTTCTAAGAACTTACTTGAGAAGTCTTGTCTTAGCAAAGAGAATGTTGAAACACAGGGCCCCTCAGGGGGCCAACCAAACTCTGACAGAGGTTTAACAGTGCTTGAAATTATATCCTCAAACCTTAGAAAGCCTGCTGATTCAGTGGGAAAAGACATAAGCTGAGCAAGTTATAAATAAACTCTTTTATCAGAGGCGATGGTGTCATGGTGACTTCAAAGACCAAGCCACGGATAGTAAGTTCTCTGATGTTTTGAAGACAGTAAGAACTTTATTATATTGGTCAGGCCATTCTTAGACTTAAGTTGAAACTTGATATATTTCCCTCCTATATGAACAATTTTGAATGAATTTTTAATCAATCAAGTTCACTAGTATGTATTGTTAAATTTAAAAGTAACAAGAGAGCATATATTTTATGGTATATTATTACCCTTTCTGTTTCACAAGAGTCAATATAAAGTGCCATTGTGCATGGAGTTCCCCACAGAAAAATCTCTTTTGGATAGCAAAGTAAATTCTTCAAGAGGCGCAGAACAGATTACCTCTAGACTGACCTGAACTTCTTGAAATAATTCAGTGTACCTTTCTTTGTCCCATAATAACCATGAAGGAAATAAGACATAAGAGGGAATCTTGCTGAGGCTTAGAGAATTTAATTGCCGATCAGGTCACTTTAGAGTCTAAGAGAATAATGAAGATAAATGTAATATAGTAATGGTCAACAATTAGTTGGAGAAGGAAATGGTAACCCACTCCAGTATTCTTGCCTGGAGAATCCCAGGGACAAAGGGGCCTGGGGGGCTGCTGTCTATGGGGTCACACAGAGTCAGACACGACTGAAGCGACTTAGCAGCAGCAGCAGCAACAAATATATTAATTTCCAAGGTAAATATGGACAGTTATCCTGTGGTCAATATAGAAAGACTTTAACATATTAGCTTCAAAATAATATTTAAAAAACTTTTGGGAAAATATTGAAAGTATAATTTAAAAGTCAATTATAGGACAATTTGAAGTCGAGCTACCACAAAACAAAGTAAGAAAAGTAAAGAATTACACAGAAAGTATGTCACACCATGCTAAAAATGTTAGCACAAACAGATTAATCAGATTTGAGCAATGGTCCTTGTGTATAAACAGAGACACTATGAAAGTGATGCCAACAACCATTTAAGACATAAGACTTGAGGCTTTTACATCTATGAACATGTATTAAGAGAAAAATTTAAGACTACTTTTAATTCTGACATGATGTGGCTGTAGCAATCAGCTACAGTTAAAGATCTGTGTAGCATCTGCTGGTGACTCTTTCACCAACTAGAGTTAAATGGACACTTCCATGTGGTGTGTGCAAGGAAGTACATATGCTGTAAAGGAAACTTCATCAGAAAGCTACCCCCAGTGGAGGCCAAAAATGAAGAATATTGTTATTGGCAAAGGAAAGGAAATACACTGAAGCTTTGCCAGTATCTGAGGAAAGAGGTGGAAGGAGCATTACTGCAAAAGATTCAAAACTTCTGGTATTAGGATCATTTATGCAAGACAAAGGGGAAAATAAATAAAATGAAAAGTTTCTACTGTGTCTTATACTAATTTAAATTTGCACAGTGGTTCCTAAGTATTGGGGACATACTCATGGTTGCCTACTCTCACACAAGATTCTGAGGGCAATATACTTTCTGCTAAGTCATGAATCACATGTCACAGCATCTCACAAAAAGACAAAATGGACATAATATTAACACACAGAAAGCATGCAAGTTTTTAAATTAATATTTGTCATTTTTTAGCAAAATAAAAGAGGTGTGTAAGTCATTTCTTTGCTCTCTAATTTTTTTTTGGCGCCAGGGGTGGGGGGTGGGGGCTTTGCTATAAAGTTGGTTTTCTTTTTGTAGGTTATCAATATGGCCTGCTGGAGTTTCTAAGCAGAAGATGCATAAAAATAATGGCAACTGTGATGTTATATGAAGGAAAGTAAACAAGAGATTAAGATTTCTTTAGAAAATTAACAGAACTTAGTTAATAAACATCCTCCTAAAAAAGTGATAACTTGGGCTGAGACCTTAACGTAAAGAAGGTGAGAGGGCAAGCAGAACAATACAAAGAAGGGGGCAAATTCCAAGAAGCAACAAGGCATTTACAGGGCACCCCAGGAGCGTCTGGGCTTCCCTGGTGGCTCAGTGGTAAAGAATCGCCTGCCAATGCAGGACATGTGGCTTCAGTCTCTGGAGAAGAAAGATCCCCTGGAGAAGGAAATGACAACCCACTCCAGTATTCTTGCCTGGTAAATCCCATGGACAGAGGAGCCTGGTGGGCTACAGTCCATGGGGTCACGAAGAGTAGGACATGACTCAGTGACTAAACCACCACCACTAGGAGCATTTACAAAGAGCTGAAGGCAGAAGGACTGAAAAAGTCCTATTTGGCTGGAGTGACATGAGCTTGGATGAGAGCGGCAGGAGAGCTACACAGGACCCAATTACCCAGTTTTGCAACATATGGTGAAAAGTTAGAACTCTATTCTAGGTGTCAAGGAAAGCCAACGGAGGATTTTACAGAGAGAATGGCACGATCGACTTTACATTTTCAAAATACTTTAATGCTCTACTGAAACCTGATAAAGAGGAAGTGAAAGAGCTGCACAACAAACTTGTGAATTGGGAGTCATCCAGGAGAGAGAAGTGCTTCTTATCTTTTATCCATGTTAGACTATCCTGCACATAAGGGCCAATTTAATTTTTCTAAGAATGGAAATTTCCCTGTGCTTAGCTTTCTTTTGGATTAAGTAGGTCATTAGCCTCAGAGCATCTCAAGGTGGCAACCACATTTATTAAAATGCTAATTTCTCAAGACATTCTCTCAGTTCTGGCAACTGAACTTCTCACCATTCCTTAAGACACTCCTTGACTTTGGCTGTCTCCTCAATTCTGATGAATTGCTACTAGTATCTTAGAATTCCTTTCATCTCTGTCTCTCAGGGGTTTAGCATACTATATAATCCAGGAAAAAAAAATCCCTCCTGCATTCAATTTTTCTAATCTTCTAAAACCAAGTTTCTTCTCTCTCTGCATTTCTATTCCACATTGATTTTGAGACCATTAAGGTGTACATCATAAACAGACATCTCTTACTCTGAATTTTTTATATAAATGTCATTTTGCTTACTAACATGATGCTATGGGAAAACACACATGCTCTGGGGCCAGAAAGATTCTGGGTCTATATTCTGGGTCTGCAATTCATGAACCATGTGGCCTTTAATAGCTTATTTAATTACATTGGTTTTATCATCTATAAATAAAGTACAATGATCTATTGTTTCTTGAAATTCTACAAACTAAAAGTTGTCATTAACCTTTAAAAATACTATGTAAAATGACACAAGGCAAGTGATTTACTCATATTACTTATTTTTTCCCTTTTGAGATCTCAGACTGTACCATAAACATTTGTTTCTCTGTAGCATTTATTTCATTGCAGGCACATTCTAAGCACCAATTAAATACTACATGGTAAATAATGTGTCCATGTAATGATTCTTACCTATGGTTTCAAACAATTTTGAGCATATATTAACACAAATTTTATAATGAATCTGATAACCTACTAACTCAAACAGTTTATTGTTAGAACAGAAGACCATTTTTACCAAGGAAAACTTATTAGTGTAATCAGGAAAGGGGTACTAACCTTGGTATCGACAGATTAATATAGTCAACATCAGAAGCCACCTCACTGGGAGGAGACAGGAAGCTGGATTATTGCCCCAAGGCCTTAAATGATCTAGTCTTACTCCTTTATAAAATGAACAAAATGAGGCATGAAAGAATTTCATTCCCAAGTGAAAAATTTAATGTTCTAACTATTCTGTATCCCAATCCAGTGTTCTTTTAGTAACACCATGAGATAAGAGGGAAAGCAAAAATAAGAACTTTCAAAAAAAAAAAACTTTCCTGTTTGACAATTTAACTTATCTCAGTCAAAGTTATGCTTTCTCCAGTAGTTATGTTCAGATGTGAGAGTTGGACCATAAAGAAGGCTGAGCACTGAAGAATCAATGTTTTTTGAATTATGGTGCTGGAGAAGACTCCTGAGAATCCCTTGGACTGCAAGGAGATCAAACCAGTCAATCCTAAAAGAAATCTACCCTGAATACTCATTAGAAGGACTGATGCTGAAGCTGAAGCTCCAATACTTTGGCCACCTGATGTGAAGAGCCGACTCATTAGAAAAGACCCTGATGCTGGGAAAGATTGAGGGAAGGAGGAGAAGGGGACGGCAGAGGATGAGATGGATGGATGGTATCACCGACTGAATGGATATGAAAGCCTGTGAAGGACAGGAAAGCCTGGCAGGCTGCAGTCCATGGGGTCACAAAGAGTTGGACACAACTAAATGACTGAACAACAACAGCGAAAGATATTATATTTAAAACTGCCTTTATTTCCAATTATAGCTGGAAGATGAAATGTCATAAATCCAAATATATTTATATAAAATAGAGGCAAAAGCTATGGAAAAAATAGAAATACATTGCTGTAATTAAGGAAGCTATGACCTAAACAATCCAAGATTAATTTATACTTCTGGATACATTTCTTCCTCCACCTTCTCCTATCTTTTAAAATCTGAAAGCAACTGTGTTTGTGCCACTGTAGCAACAGTATCCATGTTTTATGTCCCTTACAATCTCTCAAACTTGAAATAAATTGGGATCAAAAATGTCAGTAAGTTGATTCATAACTAATATCTCACTGGGCCATGGTACTATTCCTGGCAAAAATCAGTAAGAGATCAAATGGAAATATTCCAGAAGACTTATTTGAGAAAAATACTTATTTCCATTGAAATTATTCCCTGTGATTATGTTGCAAAGTCAAGATTTTCATGCATCTGTCTCTAAAGATATCATTTTTGATAAATTCATGTTTTTGTTGAGTTCTCAATTTTCTCCTCACCAGGAACCTCTATATCCCATCTGTGATAGGAGCCTTATCAGCCTTTCTTCTTTTCAACTCAGGTTGCTGAAGGCCTCTTAATATGATCAATTATCCTGGCTGTGACTTTCTGAACAATACTTTTTTTGTGGCAGTTGTCAACTCCATTTAATGCAACCAAAGACAAAAAAAAAAAAAAAAAAATCCCTAGAAAAATCTAAGCTATTGCTCAAAGACAACTCCACCACACTTCTGACAGACTACAGAGAAACTATCTAATTTGATAATTT
The DNA here is from genome assembly GCF_033118175.1 of Dama dama. Taxonomy (NCBI): domain Eukaryota; kingdom Metazoa; phylum Chordata; class Mammalia; order Artiodactyla; family Cervidae; genus Dama; species Dama dama. Next base: position 26,422,829 of record NC_083698.1, on the reverse strand, counting down.
TGAATCGGTTAATAAAATGGATAAATTTTAATACCATCATAAGCAATATGAACTCAGGCGATACAGCAGTCCTCTCTTACTGACAGATTCACTTTCTGTGGTTTACTTGCAGCCAACCGCAGTTTGAAGGTATTAACTGGAAAGTTCCAGAAATAAACAATTTATAGGTTTTAAATTGTATGTTTTTCTGAGTAGTGTGATGAAATCTCATGCCATCCTGCTCTGAAGTCTCAGGCCAGACAACTCCATAAATCTTGGTCAAGGTACGAACTCATCATACATTTTCATAGTTTTCATAGGAGGAAAAGCTTTCAAACTGTTCTAAACGGAGCTAAACCTCCTAGAGTTTAGGCTAAAATATACCACCTTTCACAGTCAAATTAAATAGAATCACAAGCATTCAAATTGTTCCTTTTTAAAAATTTCTCTGCAATACAACCAACGCTGATGAAAGCATCTATTAAGGCTCAAAAATGAACCCAGAGCCAAGAGTGAAGTCAGAGAAAAACAAATATTGTATATTCATGCATGTATGTGGAATCTAGAAAAATGGTACTGATGAATCTATGTGCAGGGCAGGAATAGAGACACAGACATAGAGAACAGACTTGTGGACACAGCTGGGGAAGGAGAGGGTGGGACAAATTGATAGAGAAGCATTGAAACATACACATTAGCATATGTTAAACAGATAGCAAGTAGAAGTTGCTCTGTAACAAAGGGAGCTCAACCTGGTGTTCTTCCACAACCTGGAGGGGTGGGATGGGGTGGGGGGTTAGAGGGGGGTTCAAGAGGGAAGGGACATGTATATTTGTGGCTCATTCATGTTGTTGTACAACAGAAACCAACAGAACATTGTAAACCAACTATCCTCCAATTAAAAGTAAATTTAAAAAACACCACAGGATATGTGCCAGCTAACAACTAGAAAAATTTGAGAAAAAAACTATGTAAATTTGGTTGCTCATTTTATTTATTTATTTATTTTAGTTTTCTATATGTTTTGGATGGACTTCCCGGGTGGCTCAGTGGTAAAGGATATGCCTGCCACTGCAGGAGACACAGGAGATGCGGGTTTGACCCCAGGGTTAGGAAGATCTCCTGGAGAAGGGTATGTCAACTGACTTCCTTATTTTTGCCTGGAAAATCTCATGGACAGAGAAGCTTGGTGGGTTACAGTCTGAGGGGGTCACAAAGCGTCAAACATGACTGAGCAACTGAGCATGCACGCCTATATTTTGGGTAACAGCTCTTTATCAGATGTGTCTTTTGAAAATATTTTCCCCAAACTGTGGCTTGTCTTCTCAGTTTCTTAACATTGTCTTTCACAGAGGAGAAGTTGTTAATATTAATGTATTTCAGTTTATCGATTACTTCTTTCATGAATCTTCCTACTGGCATTGTATCTAAATAGTCATTGTCTTTCCCAAGATTATCTAGGTTTTCTCCTACATTAACTTCTGGGAGTTTTATAGCTTTTCATTTAACATTTTGGTCTGTGATCCATTCTGAGTCTATTTTGAAGGATAGCAGGTTTAGTAGGTAGTTCGTGATGATCGTCCCATGACTGTCATTCATAAACCAGTGAGTCCTTAAGAATGTGAAATGACTTCCCCAAGGATTTGCTGTGACATTTGCAGGTTCTTTTTTTTTTCTTTTGCATTGGATATCCAGTTGTTCTAGCATCATTTCTTGAAGAGACCTATCCTTACTCCATTACGTTGTTTTTGTTCCCTTATCAAAAATTAGTTGTGTATCTTAATAGGGGTATATTTCTGGGCTATTTCTGATATCAATCTTTTTGTCTATTCTTTTGCCAATACTACACCTTCTTGATTACATTTTTATAGTAAGCTTATAAAAAGTCTTGAAGTTAGGCAATGCCATCTACCAACTATATTCTTCCCTTTCAGTATTATGTTGGCTTTTCGGGTCTTCCGCCTTTTCATATAAACTTGAGAACTGTTTGTTGGAATCCATAAAATAACTTGGTGAGAGTTTGATTAAGATTTCACTGAACCTATAGATTGTTGAGAAGAACTAACATCCTCATAATATTATGTCTTCCTGTTCATGATTACAGAATACATCTCTAATTGTTTAGCTCTTTTTGATTTCATTTAATTTACTTTTATTTTCTAAGTTTTCTTTAAAATTATTTACGCCATGTCCATTTATAGGATTAATGGTTTAGTCATTCAATTATCCATTAGTTCTTTTAGAGAAACAGATACTGCCTATTGAAATGCCAGAATGTAGTTTATTCATCATTATTTTTCTAAAAAATTAAGTAAAAGAGATACTCATGAATGTATTTCACTTTAGTCTTCTTTGACAATAAAATACATATTTCTTAACTATGTAGAACTCAGGATTTATATACAGATACAAATAAGAATCAATATAAAAAGAATGAAATGTTTGGTTTTAATTTTTCAGAAATAAATACAAAGTTAAATTTATATTAAGTAGGAAAAAAATCTTCCACTCTGGTGTTCCAGTGCTGGGTATAACACTCCAGGCTCTTCATTTAGGAAAGAAAATCAATGAAGACTTCCTAATATCATTATCTGTAAAACAAGCTCAAGTTTTACTGTATCTTCAATACTAACTGGGCTCTGTCACTGCAATTGTTAGATAATTTACATAAAAATTAGAATTTCAGGTAACTGGCATAAATTTAACAATTTTGAAATACCAATTATAGTTGCTAGCTTGTGATGATCATCCTATAGTTGTCATTCATACACCAGTGAGTCTCTTAATAATATGAAACTACTTCTCCAAGGATTTGCTGTGACTTTTGCAAATTCACAATCAAAGGAACTTCTAGGATATAGTGCAGTCATATTCTATAACAAATGTCAACAGTTCTTCACCATAGTGTACATTGAAAACAGAAGATTTCAACCATGCCACACCTATTAGGATGGCTACAATGAAGGAAACAAAACAAACAGAAAATAACAAGTGTTGGTGAGAATGTTGAGAAATTTTCAATGGCTGGTGGGAGTGTAAAATGGTTCAGCCACTATGAAAAACAATATGGTAATTCCTCAAAAGATTAAACACAGAATATCTTGACATAGCAATTCTGGCTATATATCCAAAAGAACAGAAAGCAGGGTCTCAAAGAGACCCATACTCATAGCAGCATTACAGAGCCAACAGGTGGAAACAATGCAAGTATACATAAGTGGATGAATGCATAAAGCAAAATGTGGTACATGTATGCAAAGGAAAATTATTCAGACTTAAAAAGGAAGGATATTCTGACACAGGCTACAACAAAAAGGAATCTTGAGGACATCATGCCTAAACAGCCCAGTAACAGAAAAGACAGATAGTGTATAATGCCACTAATATAAGGTACCTAGAGTAATCAATTACTCACCTAGAGCCAGACATCCTGGAATATGAAGTCAAGAGGGCCTTAGAAAGCATCAGTACAAACAAAGCTAGTGGAGGTGATGGAATTTCAGTTGAGCTATTTCAAATCCTTTAGGATGATGCTGTGAAAGTGCTGCACTCAATATACCAGCAAATTTGGAAAACTCAGCAGTGGCCACAGGACTGGAAAAGGTCAGTTTTCATTCCAATCCCAAAGAATGCTCAAACTACCTCACAATTGCACTCATCTCACACGCTAGTAAAGTAATGCTTAAAATTCTACAAGCTAGACTTCAGCAATACATGAACCGTGAACTTCCAGATATTCAATCTGGTTTTAGAAAAGACAGAGGAACCAGAGATCAAATTGCCAACATCTGCTGGATCATCGAAAAAGCAAGAGAGTTCCACAAAAACATCTATTTCTGCTTTATTGACTATGCCAAAGCCTTTGACTATGTGGATCACAATAAACTGTGGAAAATTCTTCAAGAGATGTGAATACCAGACCACCTGACCTGCCTCTTGAGAAACCTGTATGCAAGTCAGGAAGCAACAGTTAGAACTGGACATGGAACAACTGGTTCCAAATAGGAAAAGGAGTACGTCAAGGCTGTATATTGTCACTCTGCTTATTTAACTTCTATGCAGAGTACATCATGAGAAACACTGGGCTGGAAGAAGCACAAGCTGGAATCAAGATTGCCGTGAGAAATATCAGTAACCTCAGATATGCAGATGACACCACCCTTATGGCAGAAGGTGAAGAGGAACTAAAGAGCCTCTTGATGAAAATGAAAGAGGAGAGTAAAAAAGTTAGCTTAAAGCTCAACATTACTAATGGCATCTGGTCCCATCACTTCATGGCAAATAGATGGGGAAACAGTGGAAACAGTATCAGACTTTATTCTGGGGGGACTCCAAAGTCACTGCAGCTGGTGATTGCAGCCATGAAATTAAAAGACACTTACTCCTTGGAAAGAAAGTGATGACCAACCTAGATAGTATATTAAAAAGCAGAGACACTACTTTGCCAACAAAGGTCCGTCTAGTCAAGGCTATGGTTTTTCCAGTGGTCATGTATGGATGTGAGAGTTGGACTGTGAAGGAAGCTTTTGAACTGTGGTGTTGGAGAAGACTCTTAAGAGTCCCTTGGACTGCAAGGCGATCCAACCAGTCCATCCTAAAGAAGATCAGTCCTGGGTGTTCATTGGAAGGACTGATGCCCAAGCTGAAACTCCAATACTTTGGCCACCTGATGCGAAGAGCTGACTCACTGGAAAAGACCCTCATGCTGGGAGGGGTTGGGGGCAGGAGGAGAAGGGGTCGACAGAGGATGAGGTGGCTGGATGGCATCACTGACTTGATGGACATGAGTTTGAGTAAACTCTGGGAGTTGATGATGGACAGGGAGGCCTGGCGTGCTGTGATTCATGGGGTCGCAAAAGAGTCAGACATGACTTAGCAACTGAACTGAACTGAACTGAGAGTAGTCAAATTCATAAAGACAGAAAGAATGGAGGCTGTCAGGGACTGGGTTGGGATGGAGGAGAATAGAGAATTGCTGTTTACTAGATATAAAGTTTCAGTTTTGTGAAATGAAAAGACCTCTGGAGATGAGTGCTGGCAATGGCTATACAACATTGTAAATATACTTAATACCGCGAATTGTACACTTAGAAATGGTTAAGACAGTAAATCCTGTATTGTATTTTAACAATCAAAAATAAAAGTAAACTAAAAAAGAGACTTCCTAATTTAGGACTATTTCATATACCATACCTCACTCTGCAGTGATGGGAATACAAAATAATTGGTAGATGATTCTATATTTTAAGGTTGCTAATAATAGTGATCATTATTTGAGTGATTTCTATGTTCAGCACTTAAACAATCATGTCCTTTAGTTCTCATTCCAGAAGAAGTGAGGACTATTAGTACCCAAAATTTACAGGTAAAGAAACTAAATTATAGAGCACTGAGGTGCCTACCCAAAATCCTACAGATCAGTGGTTGAAAATGATTTTGCACTCAAGCCTATTTGTCTCTCCAACCCATAAGCAAATTATGATTACTCAAGCAATCATTTTCCCCAAGTATAAAATGATACATGTAATTATTTAACAAAACATTGTAATAAACATTGCATGAAAGGCTTTGTGTATTTAGTTATTAACAAGTATAGTAAAATCTTGCTCACTATTATGCCTGACACTGACAAGTGGACATTTGAAAGTGTAAGCATTGTTAATCTAGTATTGGGACCAGCAATCTGGCAGCTTGAACAACTGATATTTCTGCTTCTTTTGCTGACACTGTAGTTTTGGACATTGAGTCAAACTTTTCACTAGTAATATCGTATAACTTTCTCTTTTCACTCACAGTGTAGTATATTGGAAAGTGCTTTGCAATGAGGCTTGGTTTTAATTTTAACAGGTGACTATGCTATGTGACTTGGGAAATATTACTTCTTTAAATCTAGTTTTCTTACTATACACAGAGAATTGTGCATCATTCAGAGAGCAGATTCACAACTCTATTTCAATGAAAAAACATATAAGGGTTAACAATGCAACTATTATCTTGAGTTCTAAGGATCAATATTACAGATTGTTCTAAATTAGTATTCAATAGTTTCCAAAACTAACTTTAAGGCATAAGGTTATAAGTCATAAGCATGTATAACTGAACAATTATTCCTCTCCAAAATAAAAATAAATAAATAGAATTTGTAAGAAAACATTTTTACCATATTGTTTGTCAAGAGAAGTTTTAAATTCTATTTGTATTTATTTCTATCTTTAGGAATATCACTAGGAAAAACAAAGAATTCACAACCACGATGTTTACTTTCTTTCCTGTCCTCTTGCACATTGCATTGACCCTCCCCACTCCATCATTCTATCATCATCTTGACAGTTTCCAAGCTATATTTCATCCTTTCCTTTTCATCACCATCCTTATTTTGTACATTACTTCGAGAAGCAAAAACAACTCTCCCCTCTCAATCACTAATAATTTAAGAAATCCCTATACATATACCTGTTACTTAAGTCAAGCATCTTGATTTGACTTAAAAAAATATATAAACAAAAAATTAGCCTTAAAATACCCACTCTTTAAAACCATTGTATGTAATTTGTTATCAAATTTCAAAGAAAAATCAAATTTCACATGTTAATTTTATATTAACATATATTTACACAAATTCAAAAGTTCATTTTGAAAGGAAATTTTAAATGTGAATAGACGCAGTGCAAACTGAGGACACACTTTGGTGACTCCTATCCAGAAAAAGTTACTAACTTGTGGAGTTAGCTATTATAACAATATTATTTGGCCCATGCACCTCTGCATAAAAAGGGGCCCATGGCATTCTTATTCTTGTGATCTTACCTCCTACAAAAGGATGAGGTTGGCAGAAATTATCTTTCTTCAAAATAGGAAACGTGGGACCTATGGCTTCAACTACTCTACCAAATCCTTTTCCTAGGCTTCCTATAACGAAATTCTCCTAACCACATGCATACAAGTAGATGTCAGAGAATTAATTACATAAAGCAAAATAGGAAGAAGTCTTTGGAAAGTCTGTAATCTTCTATTACAGATTGGAAACATTTGTATATTACATCAAAAATTTATTGAACTAAGTATTGATTGCAAGTATAAGACTTGAACAAAGTGAACTCTAATATTTTGTCATCTTTAAAGAGTTAGCTAAGCATATCAGTGAAAGTGCTAGAATCATATAAGGATGTTCTTTGATCTCTGTATAAAAGAGCAGAGATAAAACTATAAAAAATGGCTGTGATGTCATCTATGTGAGAGATCAGAAAAAAGAAAGTTCCAGCCACTTAGAAATTGGAACATTGGTCTTTAAGAAGTGCCGTGTTATTAAGTTTCCTTCATTTCATTGTACATTTTCACTTGTAAGATTTCATAAAAGTTATGTATGAAGAATCCACAGGTATGTTCAATAAATACAAAAACCTTAATAAAAAGAAATAAAGACATCTATCTTGTAAAAGCCTGCAGAGTGTCTCCAATTAGGCAAATCCTCTCATTACAATTCTATTCTTTATAACCTGTTACACAGTAACTTAGATAATTGTTATCAAAACAGGTCTCCTGATTGATTTATCTAGAAGAGTGGTTCTTATCCTCTTTTAGAAACATAATACTTCATATTTTAACTTTCCTCTAGGACCTTAATTGTCAGCAATTTTTCACTAAATCAACTGCAAATGATATTAGAAAAAAATGTAGATAGGAATTTCAGGCAGGTTAAGCATTTTAATCAGTTAGTCACTTTAATCAGTTGTCACTTTCAATGACAACATAGCTAGGAGATGTGGCTTCCAAATGTTTTAGTTTTATGTCCTCAATGTGAAGCTACTTCATGTTGAGAAAAACCAAACAAACAAGCACCTAACACATTATTGTGCAGAAATGTTTTTTAAGAAACTATTTCACAATCTGTTTGCTCTAAATCTCACATCGAACTGACAATATTAAACAATGGTTACAAAACAGAAATTGTTTCTCATACTTCCCCATTTGCAAACCTTCTCCACACATTAAAGTCTTTGTTGCTTAGTATCATTGATTTTTTTCCCTCCATTCACCTTGGCAGTGACCCCATAAGCAATCCGAAGATCCATCATTAGTGTTTTTCTTATTGATACTCAGTTTCACAATCAGGCTTAGAAAATCATGAATAAAAAAAGCCATAATTCTCTATAAACTCCAAGTGATATTTAACACAGAATCCTGTGGAAAAAATATCTGTTTTCTTGTTATATAAATAACTTGAGAACTAAAAATGTAACGCATTATATAAACAAAGATGGCTTGGCTTAAGAGCAATTATTTACTAAGAACACATTGTATCCTGTATAAATTCTTTGATGGCCACCAGTCTTTCAGTCTTGGGTGGGTTGCATTCCACTGCTGATGTATTTAAGTTTTTTATTTAATTCAAATATGACCATTAGGGATGTTGGTTTTTCAGTGTTTTAGTCTTGGAGGCCCAACAAATCTGCAGCCAATGAAAACTCATTCTTTTAGTTTCATGCCCAAAATATATCATCATGTAACTTTAAAAGATCATACTTTTTATTGCAATATCAGATGGGCTACGTTTGTTACCTCCCAGCAGATTAACCTCCAAGGCTGTACCAATTCATTAAACATGCACATCAGTCACCAGACTGCAGTATAATTTATTGCAATTAAGCACTTCTGTGTTGGGGAACCAAAATAAGATTGTCCATTATCAGTGCTGTTAATGGTTTTCTGAACAGTCGCCAGTTCATTCACCCCATCCACCCTTCAATAATAAAATAATTTTGACAAAGGACCCATGTTTCAACATTTTTAATAAAAACAAAATAGAAAAACCATCAGTAACTGAGCAGTAAAGTTTCCTTTCTCTTTCTTCCTTGCCAAAACTAACAGAAAGGAAAATGTCAGTCTGGCCTCTTGCCAAAAAAAGAGGAAATTGAATGGTCTCAGTTTTGAGTCTTTGACTAGTAGCATTGTATATACAGAATGCTTGGCTCTTGGGCTCATTTTGACAGAACTGAAACAGATAAGAGGTTTTGAGGACTACATTCTGCAATTTATAGACCTTGATTCTGTTTAAGATCTTTCAATACCACATAACAAATCAATGTGATTTAGAAAATAACGTTGTTTCTGCCATTGACATAAGCCATATGTGAACTGCTAAGCTACTACGCAAGCCACAGCCATAAATTTTGGTCACTTGCAGGAGATTCCTTATTATTTGGAGGCTCAAAATAACTCAAACCATTATCATCTTGAGTGATGTCTCACTAAACTGCTGCCTGGTAATGGGCTGAAAGGTCTCTCACACTACAGGCAGATAGAGCTATTCTTAAATAAATTTCCCAGGTAATTCATTTAAAATAATAGGACAGTAGCCTCTTTTAAATATAACATATTTTGATATGTCAAATCATTTAACGTCCCTTTCACAGACACTATGAATGTAATCTACACAAGTCATATATCTGACATAGACAATGTTTGATCCAGATAGCAGAGTGATTAATCACACACAAAAAATTAGCAACTTAAGTAAGTGTGGCAATTTGTCTTTCTGCAGAAAACAAAATGTGCTCATGCTATTCTTTAAACTTTGGATGTCTCACTAAGAAGGAAGGGGAATGCTATTTCTGTTGGAAACAGCTGGATTAGCATATGTGGTAAAAAGGATAGCTGAAATAGTAAATTTGTCCACTGGATGGAAATTTTTCTATCTTTTAGCCTCTTTTTACAGTGTATACAATGTATGGGAGAGAGATTGTTTACTCAGTATGAACCTAATCTCAGATAAAAAATAACTCTAAATCATTAAGGCCCTCTTCAGACTTAATCAATTATTTTGTTTCAAGTACACATACACATTTAGAAAAAAAAAATTCAGAATCAGTAAGTATTTTTAACACCAAAATCACTATTAAGTTTCTCTTGTAATTGTGGAGGGAAGCATTTATCTGACAAACAAAATGAGATTAGATTATGTTAAGAACAAGTTTCCAAAGACTACTCAGAAGCTATTACTCAAAAAGTAGTCTTTAATGGAATTCTAGTCTCTACACTTTTTTCTTCTTTTCTCTTAAAAGTTCATTTTTATCCAAAGCTAGTCTCTTGTTTTATATTTACAAAGCACCATTCAACTCCTTAGCCAATTTCTGAAATCACTTCAAATCCTCCTTCGAAATAATTACATGAGACATACTTAATCACTTTAGAGAACTTTAATCTGCCCATATTCTAGAAAGTTGGTTTCAAAATATCCAGTTAACCCTAAATATTCACATAATATTCACTAAAGTTAAGAACAACCATATTATTGCTATTGTTAACAATACTAATTATTAAGCTAAACAAATTAATTATTTTTTAAAACATTTTCATTCTTCAAAGTTAAATATTTTGAGATAATTGGCTATTTTAAAAGATCTGCTTTATTAAAAAATGATGTCACGTGAAAACTACAAAAAAGTCTTGGATTTTGGGTGTGAAAAGTAAATACTTTTAAAAGTTAACCATATGAAATACAAAATATTTATTAAACTAGGATTTGAAATCAACATCTATCCTGTTACCTAAAATATGATTTTTCAAATTTAAGAAGTGCACACAAACACAACTCAAAAATATCAGTTGCTGAAGTTTGAAAATAAGAAAAAAATAAATATTTTTCATTTTATAAACTTAACATAAAAGACATATATGCAGATGACACCACTCTTATGGCAGAAAGCAAAGAACTAAAGAGCCTCTTGATGAAAGTGAAAGAGGAGAGGTAAAAGTTGGCTTAAAGCTCAACATTCAGAAAACTAAGATCATGGCATCCGGTCCCATCACTTCATGGCAAACAGATGGGGAAAGAGTGGAAACAATGACAGACTTTATTTATTTATTTATTTGGACTCCCAAATCACTGCACATGGTAACTGCAGCCATGAAGTTAAAAGATGCAAAAGATGCTTGCTCCTTGGAAGAAAAGTTATGACCAACCTGCTGCTGCTGCTGATGCTGCTAAGTCGCTTCAGTTGTGTCCGACTCTGTGCGACCCTATGGACAACAGCCCACCAGGCTCCTCTGTCCACAGGATTCTCTATGCAAGAATACTGGAGTGGGTTGCCATTTCTTTCTCCACGTGACCAACCTAGACAGCATATTAAAAAACAGAGACATTACTTTGCCAACAAAGGTCCATCTCGTCAAGGCTATGGTTTTTCCAGTAGTCATGTATGGATGTGAGAGTTGGACTATAAAGAAAGCTGAGTGCTGAAGAATTGATGCTTTTGAACTGTGGTGTTGGAGAAGACTCTTGAGAGTCCCTTGGACTGCAAGGAGATTCAGCTAGTCCATCCTCAAGGAAATCAGTCCTGAATATTCATTGGAAGGACTGATGTTGAAGCTGAAACTCCAATACTTTGGCCATATGATGCAAAGAACTGACTCATTTGAAAAGACTCTGATGCTGGGAAAGACTGAAGGTGGGAGGAGAAGGGGACAACAGAGGATGAGATGGTTGGATGGCATCACCAAATCAACGGACATGAGTTTGAGTAAACTCTGGGAGTTGGTAATGGACAGAGAAGCTTGGCGTGCTGCAGTCCATTGGGTTGCAAAGAGTCAGACACGACTGAGCAACTGAACTGAGTGAAAAGACATATAACATATTATATATGTGTGCATATATTTAAACTTGTATATAATACTTTGGGCTTCCCTGATGACTCAGATGGTAAAGAATCTGCTTGCAATATGGGAATCCCAAGCTTAATCCCTGGGTTGGGAAGATGCCCTGGAGAAGGGAATGGCTACCCACTCCAGTATTCTTGCCTGGAGAATTCCATGAACAGAAGAGCCTGGTGGGCTACAGTCTATGGAGTTGCAAAGACATGACAAGACTAAGGGAGAAATAAAAATCTAAGATACAGATCCCAGGACAAAGAATTTACGACATCTTTAAAAAAATAAAAGAAATATCCACAGTGCAGTAAGATTAGATCTCAATTACAGGAAAAAAATTGTTAAAATTTCAAACATATGGAGGCTAAATAACACGCTTCTGAATAACCAACAAATCATAGAAGAAATCAAAAAAGAAATCAAAATATGCATAGAAATGAATGAAAATGAAAACACAACAACCCAAAACCTATGGGACACTGTAAAAGCAGTGCTAAAGGGAAGGTTCATAGCATTACAGGCTTACATCAAGAAACAAGAAAAAAAACAAATAAATAACCTAACTCTACACCTAAAGCAATTAGAGAAGGAAGAAATGAAGAACCCCAGGGTTAGCAGAAGGAAAGAAATCTTAAAAATTAGGGCAGAAATAAATGCAAAAGAAACTAAAGAGAACATAGGAAAAATCAACAAAGCTAAAAGCTGGTTTTTTGAAAAAATAAACAAAATTGACAAACCATTAGCAAGACTCATTAAGAAACAAAGAGAGAAGAACCAAATTAACAAAATTAGAAATGAAAATGGAGAGATCACAACAGACAATACTGAAATACAAAGGATCATAAGAGACTACTACCAGCAGCTCTATGCCAATAAAATGGACAACTTGGATGAAATGGACAAATTCTTAGAAAAGTATAACTTTCCAAAACTGAACCAGGAAGAAATAGAAGATCTTAACAGACCCATCACAAGCAAGGAAATCGAAACTGTAATCAAAAATCTTCCAGCAAACAAAAGCCCAGGACCAGATGGCTTCACAGCTGAATTCTACCAAAAATTTAGAGAAGAGCTAACACCTATCTTACTCAAACTCTTCCAGAAAATTGCAGATGAAGGTAAGCTTCCAAACTCATTCTATGAGGCCACCATCACCCTAATTCCAAAACCAGACAAAGATGCCACAAAAAAAGAAAACTACAGGCCAATATCACTGATGAACATAGATGCAAAAATCCTTAACAAAATTCTAGCAAACAGAATCCAACAACATATTAAAAAAATCATACACCATGACCAAGTGGGCTTTATCCCAGGAATGCAAGGATTCTTTAATATCCGCAAATCAATCAATGTAATACACCACATTAACAAATTGAAAGATAAAAACCATATGATTATCTCAATAGATGCAGAGAAAGCCTTTGACAAAATTCAACACTCATTTATGATTAAAACTCTCCAAAAAGCAGGAATAGAAGGAACATACCTCAACATAATAAAAGCTATATATGACAAACCCACAGCAAGCATCACCCTCAATGGTGAAAAATTGAAAGCATTTCCCCTGAAATCAGGAACAAGACAAGGGTGCCCATTCTCACCACTACTATTCAACATAGTGTTGGAAGTTCTGGCCACAGCAATCAGAGCAGAAAAAGAAGTAAAAGGAATCCAGATAGGAAAAGAAGAAGTGAAACTCTCACTGTTTGCAGATGACATGATCCTCTACATAGAAAACCCTAAAGACTCTTCCAGAAAATTACTAGAGATAATCAATGAATATAGTAAAGTTGCAGGATATAAAATTAACACACAGAAATCCCTTGCATTCCTATATACTAACAATGAAAAAACAGAAAGAGAAATTAAGGAAACAATACCATTCACCATTGCAACAAAAAGAATAAAATACTTAGGAGTATATCTACCTAAAGAAACAAAGGACCTATACATAGAAAACTATAAAACACTGATGAAAGAAATCAAAGAGGACACAAACAGATGGAGAAACATACCGTGTTCATGGATTGGAAGAATCAATATTGTCAAAATGGCTATTCTACCCAAAGCAGTCTATAGATTCAATGCAATCCCTATCAAGCTACCAACGGTATTTTTCACAGAACTAGAACAAATAATTTCACCATTTGTATGGAAATACAAAAAACCTCGAATAGCCAAAGTAATCTTGAGAAAGAAGAATGGAACTGGAGGAATCAACCTGCCTGACTTCAGACTCTACTACAAAGCCACAGTCATCAAGACAGTATGGTACTGGCACAAAGACAGAAATATAGATCAATGGAACACAATAGAAAGCCCAGAGATAAATCCACGAACCTATGGACACCTTATCTTTGACAAAGGAGGCAAGGATATACAATGGAAAAAAGACAACCTCTTTAACAAGTGGTGCTGGGAAAACTGGTCAACCACTTGTAAAAGAATGAAACTAGAACACTTTCTAACACCATACACAAAAATAAACTCAAAATGGATTAAAGATCTAAATGTAAGACCAGAAACTATAAAACTCCTAGAGGAAAACATAGGCAAAACACTCTCCAACATAAACCACAGCAAGATCCTCTATGACCCACCTCCCAGAATATTGGAAATAAAAGCAAAACTAAACAAATGGGACCTAATGAAACTTAAAAGCTTTTGCACTACAAAGGAAACTATAAGTAAGGTGAAAACACAGCCCTCAGATTGGGAGAAAATAATAGCAAATGAAGAAACAGACAAAGGATTAATCTCAAAAATATACAAGCAGCTCCTGCAGCTCAATTCCAGAAAAATAAATGACCCAATCAAAAAATGGGCCAAAGAACTAAACAGACATTTCTCCAAAGAAGACATACAGATGGCTAACAAACACATGAAAAGATGCTCAACATCACTCATTATCAGAGAAATGCAAATCAAAACCACAATGAGGTACCATTACACGCCAGTCAGGATGGCTGCTATCCAAAAGTCTACAAGCAACAAATGCTGGAGAGGGTGTGGAGAAAAGGGAACCCTCTTACACTGTTGGTGGGAATGCAAACTAGTACAGCCGCTATGGAGAACAGTGTGGAGATTTCTTAAAAAACTGGAAATAGAACTGCCATATGACCCAGCAATCCCACTTCTGGGCATACACACTGAGGAAACCAGATCTGAAAGAGACACATGCACCCCAATGTTCATCGCAGCACTGTTTATAATAGCCAGGACATGGAAGCAACCTAGATGCCCATCAGCAGATGAATGGATAAGGAAGCTGTGGTACATATACACCATGGAATATTACTCAGCCGTTAAAAAGAATTCATTTGAACCAGTCCTAATGAGATGGATGAAGCTGGAGCCCCTTATACAGAGTGAAGTAAGCCAGAATGATAAAGAACATTACAGCATACTATCACATATATATGGAATTTAGAAAGATGGTAACGATAACCCTATATGCAAAACAGAAAAAGAGACACAGAAATACAGAACAGACTTTTGAACTCTGTGGGAGAATGTGAGGGTGGGATATTTCAAAAGAACAGCATGTATACTATCTATGGTGAAACAGATCACCAGCCCAGGTGGGATGCATGAGACAAGTGCTCCAGCCTGGTGCACTGGGAGGACTCGGGGGAATCGGGTGGAGACGGAGGTGGGAGCGGGGATCGGGATGGGGAATACGTGTAAATCCATGGCTGATTCATATCAATGTATGACAAAACCCACTGAAATGTTGTGAAGTGATTGGCCTCCAACTAATAAAAAAATAAAATAAAATAAAATAAAAGAAATATTCATTAAGGCCACTGTCCAGTGGGAAACTGTTTTGGTTTGTTATGGATTACATTTGTTATGGACTGAGTTTGAAAGAAAATAATTTGACTGTCCAAGGTGGAGCAGTTTCCTGGAGCGAAATGTATAGAGTAAAAGCAGGAGGGATGAAGGTTCACCCCGTAGGTGGAAGGGAGAGAAGCCAGACAGAGTAGTCAGTAAGATGAAAACTGGGTCAAGTCACCAATAAAGAAAAGCTGAAATGAAACCTCAGTGTGAACCATCATTTCCTAATTGTAAGTATGCTTGGCTAGGATGTAGGGGATGAACTGGCAGAGAAAGACTAACACTAATTTTGGTGGCTGAGCTGTAATAAGTAGTAGTCCTAGGGAGTTTAGAAAGTCACTATACATTAGAATTATCCTAATATATAATGTAACCAATTAAAGACGTGGAAGTGGTACGTGATTACTGAGATTTATATTATCATCTTATTTCCAAATGAATGGTCCAATGTTAATGTTAGGTTTGGAAATCAAGGAGGAAAGTGGATACCATGCTTGTTCATTTCTACCCTGGAGAAAATATAAAGGATGCTGAAGTTATGCTTCTTACATAGCACTGAATAGCATGTAATCAAAAAATAACCCGGCAAAACTAAGATCCTTTTAATATACAGATGACAGCTTAAAGACTACTACCTAAAGGATAGGTAATGATTACCTAAAGGATAGATATGTGTGTGTGTGTGTGTGTGTGTATCAAAGGACTGTTTTAAATGAGATACTACTACTGATTGAGGGATTACACCAACATAAGGCAAACACTATCCTGATGAGACAGGACCTTGCATAACATTCATCTTCACCCTTTTATGCCTCTGGAAACAAAGTTGGGTTCCCCAGACTCTGGTTATCTGACCTTAGCAGACAAGCATAAGAGTAATATACTATAAATTCCAAGAGAATAGGATTGCAAGACCTGCTTGAGAGTTGGGGTAAGGAGCTGGCATGTTGGAATGGCTTCTAGAATGTGGACTCTGCCGGATGGTATGTCTGCAAGTTGGCCGACAGATGGAAAGAGGACTTTCCAGAGGAACAGAACCGTGCAGAGAAAATTAAATAGGTGCTTCCTTCTTTTCTGTCCTTCCTTCCCCTCTTCCTTCCTCCTTCCTTCCCTCCTTTCCACTATACCTGGTACATATAACTTTCAAGAAATTGTCAGGAAAGGACTTGAAGCTGCTGGCATTAAAACATCCCGTTCCTCCCTTGAGGACAAACTGAATTGACTGACATTTTCACCATGATCAAATGAGGAAACCCAACTAATACCAAAGTCATTGTGATTTTACCTTTTCACTGTCTTTTAACATATCCCCAACACAAGTGAGACAAGGTAGACAGACGTTCTGTCTCCACCAACCTGTAACTAACCTGAGATTTTAGCATTCCCTTGTCTTAAGGCTGCCTCTCAGAGGTTCAGGCCAAGGACACCAGGGTGGATCTGTGGACTTCACAACATCTATGAACTCATTCAAACACTGTAGCACCAATGAGATCTCAAAAACTGAACTGTGCAGAACTTAATTTATATGCCTCAGAGGGATTAAGAATAGAGTTCAGTCTGCCAGGATTCAGGACTCTGGTTCCGTACAGTCTAGGTACTAAAGACCTGAGGCTGAACTGTCTCCCCAGCTATAATTATGGAAGTCGTGTATGGCAGAAAAATGCTATAATTAAAGTCACAAAATGTTTTTTATCGTAATTTTCTTTTATTGGTATATAACTTTGTGAAAAACTATGCTCTGGTTTGTCTGAAATTTTCTTCTCTGGCATTATACATTTCTTTAAAAAGACTTGTATAAATAGTGGGTCAACTCCTTTGGAACTAAGATGGTATGAAAAAATTACAAAATAATTAGAAGAGTGAATGCTTTTATTTTCAAGTTGAACTTTGTCTTACCAAAATGTGTCATGTCTTTCAGTGATAATATTTCCTGTCCTTAGGTAAGTTCCCTTGAAAAGTTACCACAATGTTTTCTTGTTGTTAGACTATAATAACTAAAAAAATGGTGTTTAAGAATTTTAAAAAAGAATGTAGGGGAGAACAACAGACTGTTAATGTGACACTTTCCTCCTAAGAAGCATTCTGTCTTGCATTCCATAAATTCTGTATGTGCATGTTTTCTTTCTCCAATTCAATTGTAATTCCATGATGCTAAGGTTGATGTGAAAAATGTCTTCTTTGTACCTATGACATCTGGAACAATACCCTACATCTGACAGGTCCTTGAACAAATATTATTGATCCCCTAATCCTGGACGATGTCTAATTTCCCTGAAAATTCTTATTATTTGTAAGTTAACTGCAGTTTTCATAAGCTAAATAATATTCATGGATCTGAAAATATAAACTTAAATAACTTTTAAAGCACATGGGAAATATTACACTGGGATTTTTGTTGTTAATTTTGTTTGCAGAAATCAAGCAAATAAAATTACCTAATTAATTAAAAAGAAAAATTATAAGGTTTCAATAACCATAAATAACTGTCAGTCATTTGTATTAATAGAAGGAAACGGAAGGATGAACAATCCAAGCTGACAGATTCTCCCAGGACAGCTTGCCCTTTGAATCAAGTGATTTTGTTTTTATACTGACATTTGACTAAGATGGAATCTGCTCCTCTGGGGATCCCCTGCAAGGCAAATAATAACATCCTACTGTAACAACACTACACAGGAGGCTCAATAAAGTTGTTGAGTTTCTTCAACACTTTTCCGTCTTCATATCCCACCCCATGCTGGGCATATATCATTGTGGGACATGTTTGTGTAAAATTTTCTCTTTCACTTCTCCCCAAAGTACTGCAAGTAGTTGTTTTCAATTTTAAAAGGAAAACAAACAAACAAACAAAAAAACCTTTAAAAAGTTAAAGGTGGAAATGACAACAAGAATGCCAAACACAAGATATATGTAGTTAATGATTTTTCCTGGAGGAGTCACATAGTGAATCTAGTGGCTACCTGTGATTGTAATGCAGATATTTATCCCAGATAAGAGACATGAGTGTGTGGCCTAGACGTGGATGTTCACTAGAGTGAAAGTGTTTTTTCCCTAGACCCTATTATGGAAAGAGCATTTTATGATCCTACAAATTAAAAAGAAAATCTTAACAGTTTTACTTATTATTAGTGGAGTTAATAATCACAGAAGTTGTAATTTAAAATATTTTTCTCAATAAAACTAAACTGTGCTCCAAGAGCTTTCTGGCAGACTCTGGAATATAACAAAGAAGCTTTGTTCATCTTAATGTGCTCAGAAAAATAGAAATTTAATCCCACAGAAATATGATTACATTTTAAATTTGACATTTCAACCTGTACTATTTAGACCAATAAGGATATGTGCTCGGTCACTTCAGTCGTGTACAACTCTGTGACCCCATGGACTATAGCTGGCCAGGTTTCTCTGCCCATGGAGATTCTTCAGGCAAGAATACTGGAGTGGGTTGTCATTTGCTCCTCCAGAGGATCTTCGCGACCCAGGGATCGAACCCACATCTCTTGCAACTTCTGCATTGGCAGGTTGGTTCTTTACCACTAGTGCCACCCATGTGTCATGGTCTAAATATGAAATCAGAATGAATCAATAAAGTAGAGAGTACAAATATCAAGAAGGCAAAATGACATGTCTGTTTAGTTCTCCTCTCCTTCTCAGTGCCTAGAACAGTGTCTAATGTGCAGAGCAGCTCTTTAGAAAATATTTATGAAATGAATGAATACTCTACCAACACATCAACAGGTTTTTCATTCAGAAAAAGGAATAAGTTGAAGGGAATTAAAAATCAAGATCCTCTCCCAATATTAAATTCTTCTGCCAGTCACTGAAGTCAACCTCTGAAATTCTGAACTATCTGCATTTGAGTGTGTTTTGGGGGAGGTTGGGGGGGGGGCATACATGTGTGCACATGAATTAATGATGTCAGCCAGGTTTATTGTGACCCAGTTATAACTTCTGACCCTTAGGAGCAAAGAAGACATGTTATTCCACTATTGGATATATTTTCCTCCTCACTACATACAAACACACACTGTAATACTGACCATCTAATAAAATAAACAAGCAAACAAAAAAATTCTCTAGATCTTAAATGGTCCCCACAGAAAGCTTCCCATTTCTCTGTTTCCCTTTCCAGCAAAGCTCCTCAAAATACCTCCTCCTCACTCTCTCCAGTTTCTCACCTTTCATTTTTCATTCACTCAACTAGTCAGCAGCATTCGACATGATGATCACCCCTACTCCCCACTTTTTGAAACCCTTTTCTCCAAGGGCTCACAGCCCTCCTACCTCAATGGCTACTCCTTCTCAGTCTCATATGCGGCGTCCTCCTCATTGGAGGTGACCGTCTAACATCAAAGCAGAAATGCTCAGTTCAACAAGCAACTCCTTCCTATTTCATTCACAAACACTTACCACAGTGGCCTTTTTGCTCATTCTTGAACTGACCAAGCTCATTCTAGACTCAGAACCTTGTATCTGCTATCCTATCAGCTTAGAACACTGTTCTTATAAGTAGCCCTCACCTCCTGTGTATCTCTACTTAAACATCACTATCATGGAGAGATCTTTTCTCATCGTAACTTTATGGAGCCCTTTTCTTCATATTCACTGCTAAACCATGACCCTGCTTTATTTTCTTCATAATATTTGCTGAAAATAACATGTCATATATTTATTTATCAATTTGTATACTGTCTCTCTCCCAGACTAGAATGTAATAACTATGAAGTTAGAATTCTGTTTTGTTCACTCTCACTGTTTTGGTGCCTAGAACAGTGTTTGTCCGATTATAGGGCTCAATAAATATTTGTTGATTGAATGAATGAAGAAGTACTAGCACCATATTCCACATGTGTATCATTTTGGTTTGCTACTATGCTACATTTAATTAAATATTCAACAAAAATGGTTTGATATCTACCACCTACCATGTGAATGGTGTGTGTGTGTGTGTGTGTGTGTGTGTGTCTGTGTGTGTGTGTCTGTGTGTGTGCATGATGTGGTGGGGACTAGGGAGGGTGTATCCCAACACTGGAGAAGAAAACGGCAACCCACTCCAGGATTCCTGCCTGGGAAATCCCATGGACAGAGGAGCCTGGCAGGCTATAGTTCATGGGGTCACAAAAGAATCAGACACAATTTCGCAACTAAACAACAATCCCAACATTATACCCCTCATAGAACTTAGAGTTTGTATATACATAAAAGTTAATAATAACATAAAGCAGAATACAGAAAATGCAACAAACATATCTCTTTGTTCATTCGTTCAACAAATATTTGTTAAGCATCTCCAAAGAGCCTGCACTAAGAAAGGCAACAAAAAGCAGAAAGAAACAAAACAGGAAGAAGAGAAGCCATAGGAGATACATGGCAGTATTCCAGACATATTTAAGGCTTATAAGTGGCAGGTTGAATGTGACTAAATAGAGTTAATAATAGGCAAGATAAGAAAGATACTTGGTGCATTTAAAAAAAAAATAGTAAGAATTAAAAATGTAATGAGTAACATCTCTAAGCAAAAGAGCCTGAAAAACTTCAGGCAGTAAAATATCCCATGTAAAGAAGCGCTTGCCTCAGTCACTCCCTAGAGAAGAAAGATATTTTTGTTCTGAATACATAGCATGTAGCAAAGACACAGACTCCAGAAAATTTATTTCAGGCATAAGGGGGAAACAGCCAAATACCAAGAAAAATATGTTCCAGACTATGATGATCAGATCAAATCATATTTTTATGCAATGCTATGTGGGAGCATCCTGCATGGCTTCTTATTCTAAATTTTTTTCAGATATGATGAGCCAAGTTTTCATATGTAATTATTGCCCTGTTTTGAATCTGTAATGGTAGATATTATAGAATTGTCAAAAGAGGTTAACTTCAATTTTTGGCCATTTACATTCTTAGGCATTTTAAGAATCGCTCTCTGGGAATATTTGACATTAACTTTGAAAAGCGTTTCACTGTGAGAAAAGTGTAAGATAGCTTACAAAACCACATGGCTTGTTATTTGTGAGTGTAATAGAAACGCTGGGTCCAATATCTTTTTTTCATGAGGAATATCTGTTTGCTTGTTTGATTAAATACTAAATTAAAAGGTTCCCAGCATAGTTACCATATGGCTCTGGGATAATACTTACTATTTAACTGCATATGAAGATTTTAGATCAATATTATTGTTTAAAAATAAATATGTAGACAATTTCTAAGACAATGGACTGGTTCAAAATACACTAAAACATTCAGAGGAAAAAAAATGTAAGGAAATAGTGTGTCCCTTTTTAAAATCTTTGCACAGATAAAATGTCATGGTAGCAAGCTCTGAGAGATTGTTCAGTTTGGGCTTTGGTTCTTCCTAATTGATGTGAGCACTGATGTAGCTGCATCAGCTTGCTACAATCTTTTCACAGTCTCAGAATAAATTCTCATATTCATTAACGACAAAAATGAAGAACAGTTCTCCACAGTGGTAGAGGATCAGGAAGGGCTGGTCCTTCGCACACACACAGAGTGGGCTGAGAAGCAGAACACCTATAAATTCACATTTTATTAGCCTGGTTCACATCCTGCTCGACTCCTCTCTCACCCCACAAGAGAAAATTCCTGTTTACATGTACAATCTCCTTGGGACCATGGAGGAGCACGAACTGTGCTGTATGAAAAAACAGTCGTATGTGGGCAAAGTAAGCTTAATAAGACCTGTGAGAGCTGTACATCTCCCAATCTAAATTCCTCTTAAGAGATCGACCATCGCAGTTCAATGAACTCAAACAGGAAACTCCTGCAAGCATCAGTACCTTTAAAAAGTTCTACAGTTAATAAACCAATAAAACTGACAGTTGAGTATAACTGACATTCTTAACAATGAAGATAGACTACCATGACTAAATGAAGGTAGCTCTGTATTCTTAGCATAGCTGTATCATTTAAAATAGATATTGTTTTATACCTATTTTGTTATATAAGGAAACATTTCTATTCTTGATTATGCTCTATAGAATACTGAGATTAAATGACTTTTCAAAGTCACCTAATGGAAAAAACATTTAATGCAAAAAGAAGTCCAAGTGTTGAAATACTCTATCCAATCTATCATCTGGGATAATGTTCTTTAACTGAATTACAAAAATATGAGGATCTTAAAGATGAAGTTGGACATCCAATAAGATATTACAAACATGCCATGCAACTCTGTATTTAGTGGCTTAACATCTTGTTTTAGGTGAATTGTTTTGTTTGAACCACTCTATTGAGACATGAGAAGCTTTGAGAACAGCAAACTATGGGGGCAAGGAGCTGGACTCTAAACATGGTTCAAAAGGGGTTTTTCTGGAACCTGTTTTGAAGAGCTTTAAAGAAAATTCTAGGCAGCCATTTACCTTACAGAGTTAGTAATAAATTTGGTGTGACTTTAAGGCAAAGAGCTTAGATTATTTTACTTATCTAAGTCTCTCACAGCTCTTATTA
This sequence comes from Dama dama, assembly GCF_033118175.1. Taxonomy (NCBI): domain Eukaryota; kingdom Metazoa; phylum Chordata; class Mammalia; order Artiodactyla; family Cervidae; genus Dama; species Dama dama. The sequence goes on along the minus strand of NC_083698.1, from coordinate 26,399,900 downwards.
CTGTATTTATTTCATTAATGAATATATAACCTGTCTTGCTCCCCAAAGTATTTTCAGTTGCTTATAAAAATCTGCATGATAAAATAAAACTAAAATAAAAAAACGGGATTAAATGTGGGCCATAAATATAGTTCTGAGTATTCTATCAGACAAACTAAAGTGAGAATATAGTTAGTTACAAAATAATAATTCTGCATAAGATAAAAACATACCCGTTGTTTCAGAGAAACACACATTTTCCTACAGCAAAGTCTGCATAAAATTCTTACACAGCAAAAATTTCCCCACAGTTCCTCAGAGAGGGGATACAGAGGAGCTTTGGGGATGTCATCTACAGTCATATCCCTATAACACATGGAGAACTCCATGGAGCTATTTCTTTCTGCGGTTGTCCCACCATGTTCAACAGGGAATTCATGCCAAAACACAATTTAGTAAGTGCAGTTTGAAAGGATAGCCAAAACCACACCATCTATGCACACAGCTTTCTGATTGGCTAACTTTATCCAGGGATAAATTTCCATGCTATTTAGCAGACTAAATGCCCTAGGATGTATATCCTTCAGTCAATATTTTTAAATATTATTTCTCAGAAACCAAGATTTGATAAGAGTCAGGTCATCAAGGTTATGCTTCATAACATCCAGGAGTGTAGGGATTGTATATGGCTAATCCTGACTGACAGCTTGTCCAATCCATTTCCAAACCTGCTTCTATTGGAAATCCTATGAGATTCAAGTCTGAATTGTCTCCCACTCCAGCTCCACCAAAAAGCATACCAAGGCAACATCTTTAGTTTAGGTAGTGACAAGATTACTTTAGAAAACAAGTCTGGTTATACTAAAAACACATGCACTGTATAATGTAGCCCACATAACTTTAGAGTTTAAGCTCTTCAAAAGTGGGGATCTTTGTCCATTTTCTTTATTGCTATTTTCCCAATGACTAGAAATAGTGTCTGGCATACAGTTGATATTTAACAAAAAAACTGGTAATAATTGGCTAGAAGAGTGATAAGGAATAAAGCTTTTAAGAATCAACTTATATTTTACTATTAATGCAAATATTTATATTTAATAAACAGTAGTATGCAACATTTTTAGTGTCTGCAAATAATGTTTTCTGAATATGTGAACTCAAGTATGTCTTATACTAACTTGGATGTCCCCCAGGAACCCATGATCCATTGGTTGGGCAGTACTGAATAAAAGTTTTGTTTTTATTATTTTGGCCTTGAAATTTGTCTCAGAGGATATCTGAAATTACCTACCAAGTTGCTGAGAAAATGGTGTGATTAAGTACATGGGATATGTACTCTGCTGACCTACATTTCACTCATGGACTCATTGGGTTCTAGCTGGATGAACTTAGGAAATATACTTTACTTCTCTGAAGTCTTTGATAAAAGCATAATTATATCTGTACATCTAAATGTTGTGAGGACAAATGAAATAATATATGTAAAGAGTTTCACACATACTGAGAGCTGTATAAAGTGCTCCCTTTTTTCCAAGAGATTCTATGTGAATAAGAAAATCTGTCATAAGACCAATTTTGGTTCCTTACAAGAAATCCATTTCATTGACATCTTCTTCTGTGTCCTGTATCAAGAAGACTGACAGCCAGAGCAATTGAAAATATTACCTGACCTGCCAGATATTCAATAGGGAACAGGGATATTCAAAATACAATAGGGAATTTTCTACTAACCCAAATTCTTGCCATGGCATTAAGCTTCAGGTTCTGAATAAATGTGATATCTGCATTTCTCAAATGATGCTCATGAAGCTCATTGTATAAGCAATGCCCTGAAGTTGCAAGTGGAAAGCAAAGGAAAAATCATTTATTAAAAAGGGCTAATAATCTTCTACAGTTGTCACATTTCTCCATAATATTAAATATTTAATACTTGGTGGCCTTCATCCATATCAGACCATATGAATAAATAGCAGGCTTGACAGTTTCCTGGTGAATCACTGACAATCAATGCGATACTAATAAATGAGCATTGTTTTAATATTTTTTTACTTAATATTTTGTTTAGGGTTATCCAAAAGAAAAGCTAAATAATCAATGACTGTTTAGTGTGTCTGTAACAAGGATTATGGGGATCTCTTTCATCTTTTCTCTTTTTTGCAACACGAGACAATAGTCTCTTTATTGCAGTTATTACTGACATTAATGCAAATATTTCTGACAAATGGAAAATCTCCTTGTAATTAAATTTCTGTTGTACTTTAATGTTTGTTCCTTAGAAAGTCCCTGTTAACAGATTTCAAGCTGTGATAATAATATTTTCTTCGCATGTTATCAAAGTTGTAATCTGTTTTCTTTCCTGGAAGTCATTCAAAATAGCAATAATGGAAAAGCATTTTTTTCAACATTAGGGTGAACTGTTCTTGAATGTCAACTTAAAGTTTCAATAAAATGAAGAACTGAAAAGAATAAATTTATTTGGAAATTAAAGTCTCAGCAAATGTTACAGTCTAGAAAGTATTGACTTTGCAGAGGTGAATAGGGAGAATAGGTGAACAGGGAGAGAGGTACATTGAAGAAACGGAATTTATAGGTGCTTTTAGAGCTGTAGCCTTTGTTAATTAAGTTGTAATGTTTGAATATGATACAAAGAGATTCTGAAAATAATCTCTCATTGAGCTCAACTTCTCTTTTGGCTTTTGACTAATTTACTTAAACAGAAATGGCCTATCTTAGCTTAAATTTGCAGTAACTAATAGATTTGGGAAAATGAAATTTCAGTTTCCCCAGATAATTACTCCTAAGCAAACTATGATACCAAATTCCTTCACAAACAACAGTAAGTTCAAACAGACAGAAGTCTGTTTTAAATCCTTATATTTGGTGTACTCACATATCTATTTTGAGCTTTTTATCACTTTTGATTTTTTTTAAAAGGAAGGCTCTCAAACAAGACCACCTTTTTTAACAAATGAAAAAAAAAACTGCCCCAGATAATTAAAGAACTTAATTAAAGCATTAGAATAGTTTGCCACTGCCCTAGAACAACTTAATTAAGGTTGTTGATTCCCATCTAATAGTCTTTACTCCACACTGTTCCTCAGTAGAGAACTCATGGTAGAACATTTTTATTCATAGATGTTTCACAACTCTGTGAATGGAGAATTCACATTTCCCAGATGGAAATCTTTGTTTGTTTTTTTTTTTTTTTAAGTTTTAGCAATTCTTTCTTCTACTACATCTGCAAAACTAAATCATGGCCCCTGCAGAGATAAGCTATCAACTCACTGTGGACATTAGGAAAATGTATCTCTAGAACATTTGATGAAAGGAGGATTTATAGTTTATCACAAGCCACTTACATGCACAAGTGGTAGGATAGTTGAGAGACTTCTGGTTTTCATTCATAGATCAAGTTATAAAACTTGCTCCCATTTCAAAGACGAATTGCCTATTTGTAAATCCTTAAACAAATAAAAATAACTATTAAAAAGACTCAGAGGTTCAACAGACTTTAAATGGACTTCTTTGGGTTATTAGTACTTTAGGCAACAGATGTCCCCTTCAATGAAGACAGAAAATGAGTATCATGGGAGTTCCTGATAAAGGTAAAGGTGCAACAAGAATCAGCAGTCTTTACCACAAATATTTGATAAATTTTAATTTTGCCCCCACAATCATGAATAATCAATTTGTCAAAGAAATAGTGACATGTACTCACCACTAACATTTCACTCTAATATTTAACTCTCATTATAGGTAGTTAGCGATTCTCTTTTAAACACAACAACTTAAATTCCCAATCTGTTATTGTCATCAGAGAAAGACTGAGTCCTTTCCTAAGACAGACTTCCGTGTGCCCCCAACCAGTTAATTCCAATCAGAAATCCCAACTCCTATATCATCACACGGAATGATGATTGATCTAAGCCCAAAGATTTGTCTCTGTTACCATATACTTTCCTCCCCAGAGTTCTCAAGGAATAATCCCCAGGGCAAGGAAACCACATTCAGTAGTATTCTGCAACCCCCCCTAGTCTTGAAAATTCACTTCCACTAAAATCCTTTCTCTCTTATCCATCCTACACCCACCCCCACCCACCCCCACCCCCCCACCCCCACACACACACACATTGGTGGTTAGTCTTTAGCAAATTTGGAAAAGATGAAGAACAACTGATTTTCAGTGAATTCCAATGGCATAAAATTAATGTCTCTGACAGAATTAACCAAGAATGTTGTAGGCCATCAACACTACAGCTTCATGCCAGATAACATGAAAGTTACTTGCTTCCTGAGTGATTTGTCATATAAGAATGTGGAACTAAAGGTTTTTAATTACAGTCATATCACTTACCATGTAAATTCAGGATAGTTACTTAAGGTTTTGTTCCTCATTTTTCTCATCAGTAAAATGGGGATAAAAATAGTTCCTACCTTTATAAAGTTATTACATGAGCAACTATTCAACTATACATTTACTTACTGTTTAGCACAGTGCTCAGTAAGTAGCATTTCCCTTAGCTCCCTTTCATTTTTTAAAAAAATTCAAACAATTGAAAATGCTGAATTTCGAACGCATTCACAAATCAGACTCAAGAAAAGAAAAGCTATGTGGCTCTCTAAATCATCCTGTTTAGAATACATTTTCTTTATGTGGTAGAAGTTATAAGCAGTCTTATCAGAGATATGTGTTTATGACATTAAATACACAGTTACATGTACAAAATTGTTACATAATGCATTAAAAAATATATAATGTAACTAAAGAGTAAGGAAATAGAAAGGTACAGAGAAAAAACTAACATATGAAAAGAAAGCCTTAAATTTTGTAAACATTTCAGAAGTGGGTTAAATATTTGGCTCTGAGTTTTCTAGCAGCCAATATAAAGAAGGTAATGTTATTATTACATAAACCACAATGTTTACACAATAGAAACAATAGATATTGAGGGGCAAAAGTGATTTACACACTAGTGATTACTATAATCATAATAATGCATTGAATCTTAATAGCAAATTGTAAAATTATCTAAGGAGAGCAACAAATAATATAAAAGGAATTTACCCAGGGATGAATGAGACCATATTTAGGGAAAGAAAAGACAGTAAATTATTGAATTTGATAAAGCAACTCATGATATTTCTCAGTATTAACTAATAAATATTTAAATCTACTACTAAAGTGGTTATATAGTATTATAGTATTTTGATAAGTATAGTATTTTTACAATAAAGTATCATATACTTTTATAAGTATCTTCATTTCTCATAATTAATGTCTAATATTTAACTCATGTTATATGCATTCAATCAGAAAATCGGAGGATTCTAACATTTTTGCAAATCCTGGTTTTAGTCTGGGCATACCATATTATGTCATCTGCTTCAGAAATCACCTTCTAAAACAGCAACTTCTGAGAAGTAAATTATTTAGGGATATCCTTGGGGAAAACCTACTCTTAAATTCTCTCTGTCTCTGTCTGTTTCTCTCTGCCTCTCTCATTCTAGTTTTCAAGTTAAAACTGAGCCCTAAAATCTGAGTTGACTCTGTTGATGCATAAATGTTGAAGATTTATGTTGAAGATTCCTAAAGCCTTTAGGAATGTCATGGCTTCACAGTATCAAACAATATAATGATTACATTATAACAGCACGATGATTTAGCATTAAACATATCTTTTAATATAATATTTTACATAATAAGAACTAAGCTAAAAAGGTAAGTTATGTATATACTGTGGGTTTCTATCATAGATAAGCTGATCAATAAAACAACCTGTAAATACTTTTCTCTGTGGTTGAGGCAGAGAAATAAGAAGTAAAAATAATTTTCCACATCATTTTAAATCTAAACTCACAAATTGTCAGTGTACATGAGTTACTTCAATTAAATTCTCTGTTACTTTAAATAGCACATAACATTGTAGATGTTTACTAAGAATTCATCTTTTCATCATGTAGCTCCTTCTTTAATGCCTGTTTAAGTTTGGACCAATCAGGATAACTTAAGGACATCTCAAAAATAGAGATACTGTTCCTTGATCTTTTACTGCCCAAACTCTCCTTTTATTTACTTATTTTGAGTGAAGGGTTTGGAGAAAAGGACTAATCATCCCTAATGAATTTGGTGCTGGTGAAAAATGCCAGATGGGCAGTCACAGGAACTACAGTTCTTTTATTCACAGGCTAAAACAGAACATTTTCCCCTGTACTTTGCTTTCAGATGCAACCTGGAGTACAAAGCTATCTTGCATTCCCAGACCTGTCCAATCTCTTCTTCCTTAATCAACATTTTCACATTTCATCAAGTATCATTTCTGATAGAAATATCCCAGCTACATGGAAATCACCATTTCTCATTATTCATTTCTCAGACAGCTTTGCAAAAATAGAGGTTTCATATTAGCAATGCCTTTCGACAGGCGGGTTACATAGTGCTGAAGGAAAATTAACTTTGGCAAAACAAAATAATATATGTGATGATCTTCTTTGTTCTTTCAGTCATCTAATTTACAACAGATTTATACAAAACAATAGATGGTTTTATATATATTCAGTCAAACTACCCACCTTAGAGCATTCTTGATTTAAAAAAAAAATAGAAAATTCATATTGGCTCATGATAGTGTTCCTAATTATTAGGCCAAGGAAAATGTTCAATTAGGATGAAACAGCAAGGAGATGATGCCACAATTAATTTTTTATAATTGTTATTTCTCCAGAATAATTAACATTTTAACTGTGGCTACAAAGTGCGGGCCCAAAAATTCTGAAAGACAGATTAAAAAATGCTAAGATCCCAAAGACTTACATAAGTTGCTTGAGGTCACGCAGATAATAAACAAAAAGAATAATAACCACTGAGTTTGTATGAATATAAAGTCTACCCCTTACTATTTCTCCACTGTCAAATCTACATCTCCAGACCAGAACAGTAGTCTCAGGTGTCCAATTGTCTCCGAAATATTTTCAACTTCTATCAGTGTATCCAAAATTGAATTTTAATATTTACTCACTAATCAGCTCACATTCTGCTATTTGTGCCACTATTACAAATTCTTTTTGGGGTCACACTTAATTTTTGCATCATTTACATCCCCAGTGTTCGAGTATTCAATTTTCCTTTTTTTCTTCAAAATTTCTTTTGGTTCTTAGCAATAATGGTAACTTTAAATATATATATATACACACACACACACACACACACACACACATAAACACTACACACACACACACAATTACAAGAAAAAATTTTAATTTTATACCTCTTTTAATACCATTAAGGTCCACATATAAATAACCATCAAGACTGGAAGGTCATGCTTAAAAATGAAAATTATTGTATTTGAGTAGAACAATTAAAAGTGATAGCTCTTTTTTTATAACAATCTTTAATGTGATTTCATCCCAAAAATATGGAAAAGAAAAATGGTGTCACAAAAAGGTGTCAGTATTTTCTCCTATTGCCACTAACCTTAAGGCACTAAATCTTCAAGCTCTTGTCATTCAAGTTTGCCACGTACTGTGTTCCTTCCCCAAGTCATTCTGCAAAACTTTATGTAATTGATCTTCTTCAAACAAACCATTTAAGAATAGCTCCTATCTAGAACACTCCAGTAAGTTGTTCCAAGTCTAAAACACTAGAGGGAAATTAAAGACTCTCCATAACCTTGGCTTAATTTCTATATCCAGTATCACTTCTCTAAAATGAGCACTTCACTCCTGCTAGCCATCACACATTCGAACTTCCATTCTTTACATCTGAAAAGCAGTTGCCACCTTTCTTCACATAATACCTTTTGCTGCTGCTGCTGCTAAGTCGCTTCAGTCTTGTCCAACTCTGTGCGACCCCATAGACAGCAGCCCACCAGGCTCCCCCGTCCCTGGGATTCTCCAGGCAAGAACACTGTAATGGGTTGCCATTTCCTTCTCCAACCTTTTGCTGAGCATGTAGTTAACATGCCAATTCCCTCATAAATCCTTCTCAAGCCCTACTTTCTGCTTTCTTCATGTCTTGGGAATCAAGTATCTACTATATATTTAAACACTTGTTTATTTAATGCTGTGTTATTTAAATTGTTGCTTTATTATTTATTGTTGAGGGTTTTTTCTGTATTTGTTTTGTTGAGACCAAGAATTGGGTCTTATCCATCTTCTCTTGAGTATTCAGAGCATACAGTAACATTCAGTAAGCAGAAAAAGATTAGTAAACTCTAGCTGATTTATTGATTGGGATTAATGCTAACTTCTACAGCAGACATTTATTTTAAAACACAAAAAAGGTGACTTTTCTAAGACCTTGTGAATTTAGTCTGAACTCAAATATTAGCATATTAGAAAATTTAAAAGACACTCAGGAATGAATAAAGAGCAAGTTCTTAAGCTTGGTAAATTAGGTTTTGGATTTGTGAACATATACAGTAATTTCTTATCCAGACAATTTCTATGGCTAAAAGGAATTACATTTATATATTAAATTCTTCATTTTTAATAAAATAAAACCTCAGTAATTTAGCTGGTGTGTGGATGGTGCTTAAACTGAACCCAAAACCCTATCATTAAAATGTATGATCCTGGAATCATACTCAGAAACCTTATGTTACCATTTAAAGTAACTGTTAAAGATATTCACTGCATAACAAACACAGGTCCTGTTCTTACACATTTAATTCTACTGAAGTTATTACAAACTATTGATATTACAAAATTTAAACACTTATTACCAAATATTAGCACCCTATATATAAGTGTGTGTGTGTGTGTGTGTGTGTATTAAAGGTTTGTAAATCTTGAAGAAAAAGAAATGTGAAAACAGAAAAACATGAAAAATGAGCAAGACCAACTCTAACCTTTGACAAATGTTATCAAAAGTAACAAAGCTTTGTAACTCATTACCTGACTTTCTATTCTGAACTATAAATATTTTAATGGAATAATATATAAAACAATGATACAAATACCTGGCATTTATCCAAGCAAATTGTTCAGATCTATTTCTACTGTTAACAGGTATGTACCTAATCTACTGTCAATAGGTATGGACATGTTCATTAAATCACTGCATTTCCAGTTTCTTCTTCATCTTAAAAATCTGAATAATAATTATCTGTAATTACAATGAGAATTAAATTATCTGTAATTACAGTGAGAATGTCTTTACCTGATCAATGAGATTCTGGAATAACCAGTGACTGAAAACTGAGGCTGACTTTTAACTTCTCAGTCTTCCTTTTCAGATATTTTTATACACTTCCCTGACTTTATTGTTCAGCTCTGCATACTTACCTAGACCCTACATGAAGCATGAGCATTATTTCTTGGTGGTCAGAACATGGCCTCTTTTTCCAGGTTACCCTTCATCTAAGTCAACCTCTTTGCTCCTTAGCATGGCTTCCTCATCTGCTATGACCTTACCAGCCTCTAGGTTCTTCAGTCCTAAGAGCTTAAACTCTCCTGTTTCTCAAACTCTGTTTGTTTGTTTGTATTTGTTTTCTCTACAGTGTAATAAGGCATCTCCCTGTATCTTCCCTTGGATTCCTTAGAACCAGAACCCAACTTGACCTTTATCCATACAATTCTTTAGCCATACAAATACCAAGTTTTATGATCTGCACTGCAATTTACCACTTTCAAGTGACCAGTTCAATAGAATTTAGAGTTCATTTTCTCCCTTATCTACTGTGGCATAGCTGCAGGGATTAACAGGCAAAATCTGAGTGACCAGATTCCGGAGGTATTCAGGAGGTTTAACTCATTATTTATGTCTTAAGAGGTACAAACATTCTGATCTCTGTCTGCTTGAAAAAAACAGTCACTTTAGTAGAAGAAATATCACCTTAATGACTAGAATTAGATAAAAGACACTAAAACACATCACAGTGGACATGAGATTCACCTAGGGAGATTTTATAAAATGCTTCTGCTTGATCCTAGCCCAAACAGTTAAATAAGAATTAGTTGGGACCCAGTGTCCTGAAGAGCACGCGAACATGTGCATCTGCTCATGGAGGTGTTCGTGCATTCTTACTGACGTGGCCACCTGACTGGCTTCCATCTGAGAAGACTAAGGTTTCAGGTCCTCGGTTAACAGACTTAAAAGTTCCTGGGCAATACCATTATATATTCCTGTTTTCTGTGCTATGAAGAAAACTTCTTGGCAATGACTTTGCCACATGCTAGGCCAATAGATAATGTAAAACTCTGAACTTTTGAATGACTTTATTTCAAGACAAAGTGACTCAAGAAAATGCATTTTGGAAGATTAATCCATGTTTTGTTCATTGTGAAAATAAAACCTTATCTGAGAATTGCTGTGAAAATTTTGTGGGTCCCTCTGATCATTTTGAAACTTCAGTAAAGTAGAAAACGACACCACTTATTTACCAGAGTGATAAAACAGCCAAGCTTCACATGTAGTCTCTATATAGTTTTTATTTAAACAACCTAATGGTTTCTTTAAGTTGCAATTTAAGGAACTGATATCAATTCATGTTACTTGAGCTGTGTTTACATTAAGATTTAGTTTCCTTTCTTAAGTACTTTAAACATAGTAGGTTCAATGATGCTCAGTACATCCAGACACTCAATAAATGCTTTTTGATGATAATGATAAAGCTATTTTAACGTGGGTGTTCTTTCTCTTTACTTACATTCAATATCTTGCTGAAATTCAGACCACAGGTTGTCTTACTGATTTTTTTCCTTAAAATTACATAAAGTGGGTGGTATTGAAGTCTTTTTCTTTTTGGCTTCATTTTAATTTTTTATTCTGTTTTTAATCCCAAAAAAGACTGCATTTTCTAAAACCAAGCTGAGGTCTTCTATCAGTAAGACAGGTAACATAGATAAACTTCACCATGCTGTTTTATGTTCTATGCCTTGTTTTTCTTTGCCTCACTCCCCTAATCTTCCTAAATAGTTGCAAATAGTTGGTCTTCTGGTTGAGACAGTGTTCCCACAGGTAGTGCTATGAAGTGGGGGGTTTGGGATCAGAGGTCAATGAGCTTGCTTTCATGTATATAGCTCTACTGTAACCCAATGCATCCCTTTCCCCTGAGCAAAGCATTTGTCTTCTCAGCATGAACTGTCTACATGCAGAGCAGGGTAGGACCTTACAGACAGACTGAGGATTGACCTTCAAAGAGTTAAAACTCACAATAGGGGTTTAATTGTAATACAGTTGATGACAAAAGAAATGTTGAACCACAGCTCCCACCTCATTATACTTTGAAAAATCTGAAAAGACTAATTGTCTTCATTTCCCAAAAGTAGATTTCAAACGTCTTACTTGACTACAGACTGCATGCAAGAAGGAGTCATGCAAAGCTATCTGTTGCAGTGGCTTCCCCATAAAACAAAGAATAGCCCAAAACACTACACAGACCCTTTCCAATCAAAGAGACTGAGCTTTAAAAGTTAACTTTACTGCCTGATTCTGAAGTTTTCATTTTCCTTGCCAGACAGGTTCAAAAAGAATGTCTGTTTTCATTTCATCAAGCTTAATCCATACATAACATCCTTTCCCACTATTTACTAGACTATAGCTATCAAATGAAGATATGATGTCTGTGTTTGGGTTAGTTACTTTAAATTCTAATGACCATGATGTAATCACTGTAATCAAGAAAAGCTTGTCTGTCTTTAGATTTAGGTCCTTTGCCATTGGCCTGGCACACTTTCCAGTCTTTTCATTAAGCTAACCACAATTTTGCCAAATTTGTAATTATCAGTGAGTTTGCTTTACACAGCCTTGGGGTGCCAAATTCAAGTTTATTCCACTGGTTTTGCTGTGGTGTTTGTCATTGTTCTAGCAAAACAGTTTACAAATATTTGGATAAGAAAACTTTATCAGCAATACTTCTTTTTTACTATACTGATATGTCTGTATATTTGAGTCCTTTTTCCCAAATTATGCAGGGTTTTTTTTTTTACATTTATATCAAAAGTGGAGATTCTCCTCTGCCCAAGTAAACATTTAGAGCAACTTGGAAGTTTAGAAAGAATTAAGTTTTTTTAAAAAGATGAAAATTGTACATGTAGATGTAAAAATGTTTTTGAATATTAATTTCTTTGTGTTTTGTAAACTAAAAGTTTTCATAAATAAAATGGGAATCACGCACAGTTTCCTTGTTTGAGTTAAATTTAGCTCTTGTAAAAAAAAAATGCCACTGTATTCTTATTCTAGGTACCAACTTCTAAGAATTTTCCTTTTTAACTATTCACTAAAAAGTAGCCACAAGATCCTCTTTGTCTTTTTTTTCCCCAAGGAAAAATACTTCCTAATGAGTCTGGAAATCAAGAAGCATTAAATAAATAATTTTTACAAAAATTACCATTCCGGTTGACAGAATTCTGCTACTCCAACTCACTTAAAGCCCACTTCACCACAGTTACCCTGGATAGCATTCAAATTTACCTACTCTCCTGACATGTCCCTAAACCTATGAAATTCCTTCGAATCTGGCTGTCCCTATGCTTACGTTGCATATACAGGATAATTTTTTCAGTCTTTTAGGTTGCAAGGTGAACAGACCAAATGGGAAAGGAAAGGATGATTTAGTTGCTAAGCAATAGACTGGTAAGGATCAGGGATATCTTAATTAAGCTCTGATAAGCTTTCAGTATGGGCTTCCCTGGTGGCTCAGAGGTTAAAGCATCTGCCTGCAATGCGGGAGACCTGAGTTCGATCCCTGGGTCAGAAAGATCCCCTGGAGGAGCATATGGCAACCCACTCCAGTATTCTTGCCTGGAGAATCCCATGGATGGAGGAGCCCGATGGGCTACAGTCCACGGGGTCTCAAAGAGTCGGACACGACTGAGCGATATATAGGTATGTGGGTAAGCTTTCAGTGGTGTTTTGGGAAAGAGAGAAAGGGGACATTCATGAACTTCATGTGCCTTTTTTTTCCATTTCTTTTAAACTCAGAGGGATGATCTATTAAGACAGGAACATGAATCATTTTTGCTTCCTAATGTGTCAATATAATAGAGGAAGACTCTAAACCTTCCACTTCCTGGTAATGCCTTTATTCCTTTGCCTCAGCAATGGCAGAAGTGTAGATTGATGGTCTTAATTAACCCCCACAGGATAGCATCCAATAAGATTGATTAATTAACATATATTAATTATTCATTTAAATGGCTGAAATAAATGGATTGTCATGTTTTAGAACAATAATCTTTTGGTAGATTCTATTTCATTTGCACCAATTAAAGAAATTCACTGAGACCAATAAAAAAAGAGATTAGCAGAGTTAATCCCACTTATTTAAATAAATTATCTTAATATATTATTACATATAATTAAAATTTACATTTTAATTGAATAGTAATTTAAATGCCTGATGTGATTATCATCAATAAAGAGAACTACTTTCAGAATGACAACAGTAACTTAGTTCCAGGAATTTAAAGGAACAACAGTTTTCTTAGGCAGGAATGGTGGGAAATGAAGTAAAATACAACCAAATATGACAGATACAATAGGGTGTTCAGGTTAATAGGTGCAATGCATGTCTATTATACAAAGTTGTTGTTGAAGCCACGCCTGTTAACCTTTAACCCCAGAGCTTTATTCAGCAGTTAACTTGCTCACCAGCAGGATATCTTTGTGATTTCTTTAACTAGCTCTAAGCATAGAAAAGTCAGTCCTGACAGAGGGACAGTAAAGAAGGAAACAATTCCTCATGTTTCCTAAAAGAACATATTTCTCACATTCCTTTTAGGAGAATTTTGATACACTAAGAAAAAGTCAGGATTTCAGCTTTAATACATGATAAGAAAATGGCATCTGTTTAACATCATCAAGTTTTAAAATGCAAAATTTTTGAAGAACCATGGGCCAAGAAATTCAGAGAATGATGAAATTTACATACATGCTGTTACTCTTTATTAACTTCTAACAAATGTTCATTATGTATTTTTGTGTGTGTTTACATGCCTGAAACTGAGGTGGAAATTGATGTTAATGGCTTTAGTCCTTTGTTTCCAATTTTAATGAATAATTTTTAAATTGATATTTTAATGACAGCCTTGAAATAAATGGAGTTATTCTCCCATGACACAAAACTAGGATCCTAATTCTGTATCTTGAAGAGATACAGATGATGTGGGCAACTCATACAGATTTCCATGGCACCACTGGTTATACTGCTATATCATATCTTTTATATCATTCTAGTGATCTGTTATTTAATGCTCCATATATTTAACTTAATTTTATGTGTTATACTCTCAAAGACCTTTGTAATGTCCTTATGGGACTGTATCTCAGCAGCATGCAACACAATGCCCCATATATAGTAGCATCTTAAGGTAACATCTGTGGACTTGGTTTGACTTAACTCTTACTGAGAAGGGTCAACTAGGCTAAAAAGAAACAGGGTGTGTGTGTGTGTGTGTGTGTGTGTGTGTGTGTGTGTGTGTGTGTGTGTGTGTGTGTGTGTGTGTGTGTGTGTGTGTGTGCTGGCAACAGGGAGAGGTAGGGTTCAGATACCATGAGGAAGGGAATGGAGTAAGACAAACACAAGTGAAGAATTAGCAGCTGTGCTTGAAGAAGAGGCAACTGATAAGGAGATAATGAAAGGTGAGGCAGAATACAGGCTCAGGGACCACTGAAGTGAGGCTCAGGTACAGAGGAAAGCACACATTTATCCTTCGTGTGCAGCATCACGAGACCAATGTGAAAGAGGGCCAGGGAGCACAAGGTCATGGGTACAGCTCACCTGGTGGAGACAGGGGTAAGCAGAGGCAGAAAGGAGCACGTGGCCCATGAAATGGGCACCTCACACTCAGCTCTAGCAATGAGTGACATTGAGGAACCCAGGCCCTGTGCTGGCAGACTGCCAAACCTTTTCAATCACAGCCAGAAACCTACTATTGTCTGAAATACTCCAATTTTAATTACAACATCAAAAAAAATCATATAGATCAAATAAAATATATATACAACTTTCACTGATAGCCTAGAAATCAACAGTTTGTGACTTCTAATATTTGCAAAGAGGGGTTATGGAAAGTTTTATTATTTTGTTTTTTAAAAGCACAAAAAGTGACATATTTACTGCTGCTTTCCTATATAGTAAAAGATGTGAGATGACACCCCATGACACACTTAGGAATTCAGAAGTGGTGATGCTGCTCAATGGACAACTAGCAATTTTAGCAATTTGTTCTGAGCACCACACATACTATCGGTGGGTCAGTGATCCTTAAATATGCTGAGCAAATGTAGTTGCTTTATTCAGCCGATTCTCTTCTTAAACTTCTACCTAGTAGGAGGCTGGGAAGGAGGGTGGAGATTAGACTCTTGCTTTTTATGCAGTTTAACACTCAGTTTGAAGCACACACTTAAACGGTCTCTAGGTAGTAAAGTAGTTCCTATCTCATATGACTCTCGGGCACCACACCTCCCAGCCCCAAGGCCAACCCTCTCCATAAAATGACTTCCTTACACACAATGGCTGAATCTACTTGTTTCCGGCCCTTGCCCCACTATCCTCAGCCTGAGTTTTGCCTTCGGAAAAACTTTAGCCAAAGAATAAGTTTAATCAAAGAAGTGAGAAAATGCAGAAACAGAGGAAAACAATCCAACAAGACTAAGTAATAATAATAGTCATTCAGCAGAGTCAAGGACCTTTAGTTGCTTTTCAAGGGCTATAGATAATATTCTGAGCCATATGCTGTGAGCTGTCCTGTAAATACTGAAACCTGCGCCTGGTGGAGGAAGTTAACTACATGATGGCCAGCCTGCAGCCATGACAAAAGCTGCCACAATCCCAAGAATCTGCATCAAAGAAAGGAAACGAAAGACCCTGGAACTGAAGACTTACTGTACCTAAAACAATCAAGATGACATTGATCAGATCATCACCTGGCCAATGGCAAGATGACAGTCAGAGCTGACTGTGCTGATTCTTCATGAAGTCCCCTCACTCTATCTATAAAAGCTCTTACCCACTGTATGTCATAGGGAGGGAGGGTGGCAGAGAGTCAGCCTTTAGGTAGGAGTCTGCCCTCTCCACCCCAGTTGCCAACATCCGAAATAAAGCAAACTTTCCTTTCCATCTACCTTATCTCTTGAAAGTGAAAGAGGAGAATGAAAAGGCTGGCTTAAAGCTCAACATTCAGAAAACTAAGATCATGGCATCTGCTCCCATCACTTCATGGGAAACAGATGGGGAAACAGTGCCAAACTTTATTTTTTTGGGCTCCAACATCACTACAGATGGTGACTGCAGCCATGAAATTAAAAGACGCTTACTCCTTGGAAATAAAGTTATGACCAACCTAGGTAGCATATTAAAAAGCAGAGATATCACTTTGCCAACAAAGGTCCTTCTAGTCAAGGCTATGGTTTTTCCAGTAGTCATGTAGGGATGTGAGAGTTGGACTGTGAAGAAAGCTGAGCACTGAAAAATTGATGCTTTTGAACTGTGGTGTTGGAGAAGACTCTTGAGAGTCCCATGGACTGCAAGGAGATCCAACCAGTCTATTCTAAAGGAGATCAGTCCTGGGTGTTCATTGGAAGGACTGATATTGAAGCTGAAACTCCAATACTTTGGCCACCTCATGTGAAGAGCTGACCCACTGGAAAAGACCCTGATGCTGGGAGGAATTGGGGGCAGGAGAAGAAGGGGACGACAAAGGATGAGATGACTGGATGGCATCACTGACTTGATGGACATGAGTCTGAGTAAACTCCAGAAGTTGGTGATAGGGAGGCCTGGTGTGCTGTGATTCATGGGGTCGCAAAGAGTCGGACACGACTGAGCAAATGAACTGAACTGTCTCTTTAGTGGTTTTTGAGTGGCAAACAGTTGGACCCCCACTTTGGGTTAAAATGTGAGCTAAAACAATCTGGACAATCCTTTATCTTCCCTCAAACTCAGCTCTCAAGCCTATTATCTTCTTACAAAAATGTAGCTAAATAATGACTAAGCCTTTCTCTTTCTTTAGAAATGTGTTGAAACTACATACCACCCTTTACCTCAAGCCCAATTTCCAGAGACAGAGAAATGCTCAAATGTAATATGCATGAAAGTCATGCATCCATAAATACAAAAGGGAAAACCATATTAGAAAATTTAAAATATGATTTGTGCTAGCTAACTTTTGTGGAGAAGAACAGAAATTAAAATTAAATGAAGCCACATTATCTTCATCCTAAATTTACTAAAACCCTTTTGCAAATTCCATATCTCCAGTTTAATTTCAAAGCAATATTTAAACACTCAAGGCTTATACACTGCAAGTCTGATATAAATATGCCATGAACTTTTTCTGATACCAGGAACATGGATTCTGAAGTTTTTAGACATATTGAACAATTTATCTTTTCGCTCTAATTTCTACTCTCTGAATCTAGAAGGCTTTCAAAACACAAAATGATTTAACACAAATGATGTAATGCCATGTATATATTTTAGGCTTTTCCGTGCCAAAGTTCCATTCAAAAAAAAAGGAAGAAGAAAGAAAAAGAAATTACTCTCAGAAGACACTGCACACGATGTAAGCTATTTATATCCCACCACCCCTCCATTGTTCAAAATGAAACCTCCTCTTAAAAGCTTGTCAACAAATGTTTCCGTATGGTGTAGTAAAGAATCCTTGTTTTTAATGTGTCACAGTTAATAACAATGCTAGAATTTATTGCCTTCATAAAAAAACAAATATTCTTTGATTATGTAAACCAAATAAAAATTTGAACCCCAGTGTTTTCTGTTGTCTCAGGAATATACCGGCAAACCAAGATTATATGTTGAATGATTTGAAGCTAATGTACTTCATTCAAGTCCATTCAAGTATAGATTTTGATTAGGTGGAAAATTAGTGTATAATCTGTACTAATTTAATGATGTAGATTCATCTGCACAGTGGTATGTAAAATCAGTTTTACTTTCAAAGGAGGAAAGGAAACACAATTTCAATATTCATTCCCCCAAACCTAACAAACTGCTGTTGAAATGAAAACTGTGATGTTATGAAGAACTGTAACTATTGAATGAACATAAAAATAGAAAATAGCAATGTTTAAGACATTTGCTGTTCTTATTTTGGAAGATGACTACACAAAGCCAACCTAAAGAGGGGGATAAGATTTCACATTTTATTGGCGTTCGGGGAAACGTTATACCCTGTCTCTGGAAAATCAGAAAGGGAAGTGGTTATAAGGAATCCACATAATAATGTATGGGAAAGCCAACTAGAATTTACAAGGGAGGGGACTCCGCTGGTGAATCGAAGAGCTGCCAAGTCACATGTTGCACAATTTATTAATCGTGAGCTGCTTCACCAGCCAGCAGTTTCTACATTTTCTCCTCATTTATGACTCTATTCCCACTAAGCCACTAAATTATTTTTGGTGCAAAATATGTGTTATGAGCAAAAACACAATACAGGACCAAATGAGAAGAAAGTAAACATTTGGCAGCTTTCAGAAGCAGGTGGAATGGGTCCAGACTGTACATTGTCTACATTTTGAGACTTGGATTTGGCCAGGGAGTAGTACTTTGTTAAATGCTACAAAAGCCCCAGTTTAGTCTTCAAGGAACATGGACTCAGCACCATTTGAAGTCCAATTACTGGGGATCCACCGGCACTAAGAAATGGTAGGTGCCCTTGATCCTGCTCCAAGTAAAGGAAGTTTATAGTAGTCACTGACAGGATGCTTTTAAGAGAGCTCTTAAAAGACTTCACTCACTTTGAAAAAGGCTAAATGTTGCATGTTATACCTGTGCATGAAATTTCTAACTTAAAAAATATATAAAGTTACCTATATAATCTCCATGTTTGAGGAAAAAATATCTTTCTTTGTGACCAATATGTTAAGATATTTCATCTCTTAAATGCATGAGATTCTACCAGTTCAGTCGGTCAGTCATGTTCAATTCTTTGCCACACCATGTACTGCAGCACGCCAGGCCTCCCCGTCCATCACCAGCTCCTAGAGCCTGCTCAAATTCATGTCCATCGAGTTGGTGATGAGAGTCTATAAACCTGGATAATGGAAGAGGCCTGGCTTGGGGCATCTCCCCTGTCTGTTAAGATGCTGCTGACTATGGTAATTTGGGTTAGGTTGATGGTGGTGAGGAAAATCCTAATAACTTATCTATATGTGCTCCTCTAAATGAAATGCAATAGATCATAGAAACATTATCTTCCTTCCAAGAGGTATCAAATACCTTCTGCCCCATGACAAGCTTGCAGGACACTGTGCTCTTTAGCCTTAATGAAGAGAGCTATAGAAAGAGATGTCCACCTATCCCTACACTCAGCAGAAACAGTATTTTTAAAACAATTTGAGCTTTCACTATCTGCCTAAGTGAAAACATAATATAGACAGCTCACGCAAGCAAAAACAAATGCAGACACAAAGTAATCTATACCTTTACGGCTATGTGGCAAATTTCACTACATCGCCTGTCTCCATTGCATTTCTTAGCAGTACTTGCAGATATTATTCAGATCCCTCTAGTTTCCTCTCCACATTCCTTCATTTTCAGAAGAGGAACCTCACTTGTTTACTGCAGTGTCTGAGCCCAACCAAATACACGACCTCAAATACGTTCTATAACCCTCCTTACCTTTATCCATACTCTTCCCTCACTGCTACCTACCATGCCAACTTACCGTAGCAAATGTCCCCATCTCTGCATTACCTTGCATCCCTTCCTCCACCTGAAGGAGTCCTGAACCATCATCACTTCTGTTTTATCTCGTCACTATCTCTACTCCTGCTGACCAATGGCCTATATTCACAAATGCCATCAAGTCATCTTCATATACAACACTTCTATAAAGTCACTCACTAATCTCTTGAGTTTTTAAGATTCATAGAATTTTAGATTTGAAGAACATTAGAGTAAGAAACTTAAAAATATTTGTTCTAACTAAATCATGTTACAAGTAAAGGGAAAATCTCAAGTACTTTTTAGTTCTTCCTCTATGCCCAATACCCATACATTCAAAGGTAACAAATGACTCATAATTATTTTTTTCTTAGTCTTTATCTTTTCTGGCTTTGCTATTTGGGATAACTGTTCCCTCTCAGAAAAATCATTTCCTTCCAATTACCTACAACCATAAATTGATTCCAACACACAATCATTTAGGAACATTGCAGATACACACAGCCTTCCCATCAAGGACTTAACCCAAACTTTTAGAAATATCCTTGACTCCCTTTTCCTTTGACTTTTACCTTAAAAACCATATGAAATAACACCTGTCCTCTCCCTTTTTCCTATTGCCCCTTTGTGGCTTTCACTTTCTCTTCATGAACTATTACACCGGGCTCCAAAAGAGGATTCTCACAGTCATTTTCTATCCTCCCCAGTGAAATTCTGATATGCTCAGTTCACCCTTAAAACCATTCTTACGGTTAGGGCTCCAATCTCGAATGTGGTTCCTAACTAAACAAACAATGCCTAGCATTCAAAACTGTTTGGAATTTGGTCCCAATCTTTATTTCAAGTTTCATCATTCACTAGTCTTTTTTGGAACCCTAAATTGCAGTCAAAATGAGGGTCTGGATGCTCTCTAAATACATTCCATGCTTCCTGGCTGTATATTATGCCTCTATTTGTTATATTATGTCTCTTATACTTCCCTTCTTCACCAACATCAATGTCAGCTGAAAGACTCATGATCAAAGTGAACCTCAAGGAACATCTCATTTATGCAGCCCGTTCTAATCAGTCAAACAGAATAGAGACTTCTCTATTCACTGTGTATTCTTCTTCAATGTCACCTAGGATATTGTCTCATTTTAGAGTCTTCCATCCTTGTATCATTCCTTCCCTGAGAGTAAATTTTTTGAGGCTTAGAAATCTTTGATTTTGTTTCTTCCATAGTGCTTTTTTTTTTTTTAATAGGAATTCAGCTAGAGGTTCAGGTATTGTCTTATAGATTCTAGAAAACGCAACAGGTTTTAGACTAAACTCTTTCCACACCCCAACCCAGTCCCCCACTAAACTTCCTCTATACAAAAATTCTTCAGACTGGGCTAAGGGTCTCACTAGTGATTTTGTAATCCAGTTCCAAAAGCTGCAAGTCTTAAATTTCTCACCTTTTGGAATAATTTCCACCAGTCATTTATACTGGTAAACAGTATTAATGTTCTCTTCAAAATTCCATATTAATCTCTCCCTTTTTGCCATCAGCTTGCTCCTGTCTTATATCAACTCCTCCACATTTCTTACCTAGACCACTGCCATAGTCTGGAAACTAAGTCTGACTTCTTTGTAATCTGTCCTCCACATTGCTACCAGGATAATTTCTCTAATGGCAAAAATGATCACTTACTTTCTTTTTAAATCTTCCCAGACTCCCTAACCTAAAGAGGAGTGTCCAAACTCTTTGTATAGTTTGCAAAGTCTTTCACATCTGGCCCCTGCCTTCCTTTCCATGCTCATTTTATGCCACCAGTTTACCTACGTCAGGCACACATAGAAAAAGCTTGGTATGCCGATCCCCTTTGCTTAAGTAAATCCTGTTCATTCTTCAAGGCTCAACTCAATCCTCCTGCTGGTATATGTCATAAAGCATTTGGGTGTCCTTCCTCTGTCAAATTGATAGTAATTCTGAGTTTGTCTATTTTTACCAAAGAATAAGAAATCCCCCCAAACTGAAATATTGCTAGATTTTGGTTCATATTCATAGAGTCTAATGAACTATAATAATTGTAGAATTAAAAATACATGAATTTATTAAAGCATACAATAATTTAACTGTCAAATTTATCAAACCACATGGTACTTACAATATCCCTTTTATAAATTCAAAGACAAATAAAACAAAATAATATATTATCTAGGCTTTCACATTTAAAAGTAAAAAATAAATAGAATACATTAAACACTGTTTAAAGATAGCTGTCAATTCTGGTAGAAGGACCAAGAGAGATGGGATAGAGGAGAAACACAGAAGTAGATATAACATACTGTTAAGATACTTCTTTGGTTGGGTAGTAAGTTTTCTGGGGTTCCTTTCATGTTGATTAATTATGTTTTTTAAAATGTGACCATTCATCGATCAAAAGTAACAATGTGTCATGAACCAAGCATTGTAATTAATCTAATTTAATGGAGTGTTTAGGCCACAATGCACCCGAGATTTATTTGGTTACTAATTAACAACAACAAAAAAATCTACAATTGTTATTAGTTAGATCTTAGTAATCATACTTTTATATAAAGAGATAGGCAGCTGTACCTTTCCACTATATTCTTTTTCATCTATAATGCCATGGGAAAATATAAAAATATGACATAATATACAGACCACTACAAATGTGAATAGGTAGGCAAATATATCCACCCTAACATTCAAATTTGCATGTGGAGCTTTAATTACAAAATGGATCTCTTCCTTGAGGGAAAAAAGTACAGTAGAGAGATTAATCGCAGAATTCTCACTCTCTGGATACATTGATAAGGTTCACTCACTCAGTCATTCAGAATTTATTGAGAAAGAGTTTTATATAACCCAGGGTACACTAGATACCTTCAAGCTCCCCCAGTGGCCCAGCAAGTAAAGAATATGCCTGCAATGCAGGAGACACAGGTATGGTTCCTGGGTCAGCAAGATTCCCAGCAGAAGGAAATGACAACCCACTCCAGTATTCTAGCCTTAGCCTGCAAACTTCCATGGACAGAGGAGCCTGGCAGGCTACAGCCCATAGCGTTGCAAAGAGTTGGACACGACTGAAGTGACTAACCACACACACACACACACACACACACACACACACACACACACACACAAGATACCAAGGATACAAAGATAAAACAAGGCTCCTGACACCACAAAGCATACAGAGGCCAAGGCTTCCTCCTTGTGTGCAATTTACACTCTGAAAAACTGACTTAGCAGCAACATGACAGAGTGCCATTCATGGAAGTTATTCCTCAAGCCTGTTCAAGGGGAATCATGGAAATTTTGAGAAGTATTTCTTCTATCAATTTTAAACACATATTATGGCACCTCAATTCCCAAGAGATGAAATTCTTTCTTTAATCGCTAACATAGAGTTTGATAATTTTTAAACTATAATTATAGCTGGATTTCTTGGAAAGTAAATACTAATTGCAGCAATAGTAACTAGATTTTTAAGTAGATTTTTAAAGCCTTGTTATTCAGTAATTCATAAAGGGAGCAGTATATAATTTTATTTAAAATGGAATAATAACCTCAGTCCATTTTATAGTGATTTTGCAAACACTGCTTAATATCATGCCAATCAAACTTTAAGTACTTACCCCTTATTTGTATTTAGAATTTTATAGTAAAGATTTATAGACCTTCTGAGATACACACCTTTCACATCAGTTAACTATATGGATCATAGATAAGAAACAAAAACAATTCAAATGACGGTAGCATAACAAATACCTGCTTTTGAATATCAGAAATGTGGAAAAAAGTATAAATAAAGCTCATTATAGATTTTTACACAGAGCAATATTACCATTGAGTAATATGCATGTGGAAAATGTTTTAAGTCGTGTCTAGTACAATAAAGATCCAGCTCAGCATTGTTTCATGGTAAGTAAAGAAACTGAAGGATACCGTGACAAAGTAGAAAGGTAAGACTAAGGTACGGTTAAAGTGCTAATTCTTTTTACTTTCCTTTCACTAGTATTCAACACACATCTCACAATTACCACACAATTTTCATAGGTGACATGTTGGAGGGGAAATCCATACTAGATGAAAAACTTCTGTATACAATATTACAAAAACTACTTATATATAACATTACTCTTCAAAGTGGCAGTGTAGTCTAAGTCATCTAATTAACTAAAACTTCACAGAAGGAAAAGAAAAATAAAAAGAGGAAAGAAATGAATGATAGTTTTGATATAAGGATAAGCCTATGAGATTTCAGTGATTTATCATAATATAAAGGCAGTAAGTAAAGAGAGAAAAATGAGAGCTTTAGCAGAAAGTACACAACATAAAACTTCAAAGAAACTTGCCATAACGTATGTTATCCTAGTTACAAAGAAAAAAGAAAAGAAAATATCCATCCATTTAAATCTAAAACAAATGGCCACTTAGATGGCATAAGTAACCTTTGTCCAGGCAGGAGGGTCAAACCTTAGGAAAGAAGATAACAATTCCTTCATTAGGACACAAGTAAAAGTGGATTTCGTGGTTATATTTTCTAATGTTAAAAATATGGGCTTCACTATTCTAAATCCTCTGAATTCTCAGTTTTGAAAAGTGAACAAGCCAAATCTATACACATTCTTATGATTTACATTCATACATTTCTATTCCCAACCACAATGTATCACTATTTCTAAAAACACAAGGAGATAAGAAAGGATGGTTGTATTTCCCCTAATATCTTGATGGGTTTATGATTATGATGTGATTTATAAAGAATAAAATACTACTTTTTAAGAGACATTCACTTCAAAATTTTTATTTCTTATTTATTGTTTTTCTATATCTTGACTGAGGTGGTGATTACAAGATAGTGAATATTTTTTTAAAAGTCATCAAATTAGTATTTTCATTGCCAGATATGGTGAAATAAGATGTTTGTTCATTTGCCTTTAACACTCAATAATTCAGGCAAAATATAAGAAGCATAGTTTTCAGACTTGGACCAAATATAGCATAATTTAATGATTATTGAGAAGACAAAATAAATAAGCACAGGAACCCAAATAGAGCCTGTCAACCTCTCTAAACTGATAACAAAGAATTTAAAATTTGAGGTAGCCAAAGCATCTATAATTCGTAGGGCAGGGTACCAGACAGACATGATCTACATAAAGAGAGAGATCAGGAAATCCACAAAGCATTTCCCTTGAGTCTTCACCTGTACAGTGAGTAAATGGTGGACACAGGGAAGCTATCTAAGGCTAGGAACAGAAGCACAAAATCATAGGAACACCATAGGGCCAACTATAATTGATGTTCTCATTAGCCAGAGTTGAGATATCTCCACAACAAGTGGAATAACAAGTAGAATACTAGAAAAGGAATAGCCTCAAAAATGAGGCCAAAACTCACTACAGATTAAAGGCTGTTCTGGTCCTGCCTAACAAAGCTTAAGCTCGATCGTGAGGAATATAAAATTGTTTCAAGTAACTTAAATGAATGCCATAACCCAGCCCAAACATATTTAAAGCAATATAAAATCAAACAAAACCAGGCTCCAACATAAAAATATCACAAATTTCATGACTAGCATCCAATAAAAAAATTCTAAGCATGGTGACAAGCTGAAAAACATGATCGACAATTAGAAGAAAACCAATCAATTGTGGTACCTTGAGAAATGACACAGATGATGGAATTAGCTGAAAAGTATGAAACCACTGCAGATGGTGATTGCAGCCATGAAATTAAAAGATGCTTACTCCTTGGAAGGAAAGTGATGACCAACCTAGATAGCATATTAAAAAGCAGAGACACTAATCTGCCAACAAAGGTCTGTCTAGTCAAGGCTATGGTTTATCCAGTGGTCATGTATGGATGTGAGAGTTGGACTGTGAAGAAAGCTGGGCGCTGAAGAATTGACGCTTTTGAACTGTAGTGTTGGAGAAGACTCTTGAGAGTCCCTCGGACTTCAAGGAGATCCAACCAGTCCATCCTACAGGAGATCAGTCCTGGGTGTTCACTGGAAGGACTGATGCTCAAGCTGAAACTCCAATACTTTGGCCACCTGATGCGAAGAGCTGACTCATTGGAAAAGACCCTGCTGCTGGGAGGGATTGGGGGCAGGAGGAGAAGGGGATGACAGAGGATGAGATGGTTGGACGGCATCACCGACTTGATGGATATGAGTTTGAGTAAACTCTGGGAGTTGGTGATGGACAGGGAGGTCTGGCGTGCTGCGATTCATGGGGTCACAAAGAGTCGGACACGAATGAGTGACTGAACTGATGCTAAAACAGCTGTTACAAATATCTTTCATATATTTAAGAAACTATGGTAGAGGAAAGCATGAGCCTGATAAGGAAAGATATGGATAATATAAAAATAGAATGTTCAGGAAAAAAAAAATACACTGGATGGCATTAAGATTAAATACTATGGGAGAAAATGATAGTAAACTTGGAACTATAGCAAATTATAGCAAAAATATTAGAATCTATCAAAATGCATTTTATCTTATTTACTTCTTTTTGTGGGGAGGGATAAATTAGGAATTTGGGATTAATAGATACACACTGCTATATATTGGTTTTCCAGGTGGGTCAGTAGTAAAGAATCCACCTGCTAAGCAAGAGATGTGGGTTTGGTCCTTGAGGTAGGGAAGATCCCCTGTAGAAGGAAATGGCAACCCACTCCAGTACTCTTTCCTGGAAAATCACATGGAAAGAGGAGCTTTGTGGGCTAAGTTCATGGGGTAACAAAAGAGTCAGACATGATTTAGCAACTAAATAACAACACTACTATACATAAAACAGATAAACAACAAGGACTATCACACTGGACTCAGTTTCTTGTAATAACCTCTAATGTAAGAGACTTTCCACACTGTTGAGAAACCAAATATAACATTGTAAACAGCCCCAACCTTTGATCATGAAGTCCTGTTAATATAATACTGTGGTACATAGCTAATGAAAAAATACTTATGTTAAATGGACCTGGAAGTTCAGACCCGTGTTGTTCAAGGATCACCTGTATTCTGACAATTTCAGCATTAGTGGTGTGATACAATGGGCATGTATAACTCGAGTTAAGTCAATTTCCAAATGTGTCCATCAAGAAAGCATTTTTTTTTTTTAAGAAAGCATTTTTGAAAAGTGATCAACCGACATGCTAAATCAAGAACACCCAGTTTAAACACCTCAAACATGCAGCATACTATCAGAATGGGATGAACTTGAGAGGTGGCTACACAGCCTTCCTAAAATTTCTGTCTTTGATCAATAACTAATGTTTTGCTAATTAGGTTACTGGATATATAAAATAGGTTTTTATTGGTGAAACTAGCAACATATCTTGTTAATTTCAGTGATAAAATGAACACTCACTGCTAAAATTAAAGGTAATTAAGATGAAAGTTTAAAAAAAAAAATGTGTGGAGACCCTAAAATAATTTAGAACTTTGAGTAGCAAAATATCAGCATTGCCCAGAAGTTTATCAGAAATGTAAAATCTCAGGCTCCACTCCAGGCATGCCATATCAGCATCTGCATTTTAACAAAATCCTCAGATGATTCACATGCACTCCTTTAAAATCTTTCCCCACCTTTTATGAGCAAGTTAAAAAGAATTTGAGCAAGGCCTGTAATTTACACCTTAAAGGAATATTGTCTTAGGTTTAATTCTATGGGGTCTGTCCAATCATAACTTTTGACTCTGTTGGCCAAAAGAATAACACAATGCTGCTCCAAAATTCTGCATCTGTCTTAAGTAAATCTTTCATTCAAAATGCCAAACAGAGTATATAACAGGGCAAAAAGTTTTCATTATACATCCAGGGCGGTCTTTATGTCTATTGTCCCAGTATAATTACTAATAATGCTCCATTTCACATTCAAAGGTGATAAATTATAAGGTCAGTCTAAGAATAAGTCATGTGACTTTTTACTTTTGAGCTTGCTTGCTAATAATAAGGGCTTCCCAGGTGGTACTAGTGTTAAAGAATCCAACTGCCAATGCAGGAGACAAGAGGTGCGGGTTTGATACCTGGGTCAGGAAGATGCCCTGGAGGAGGGAATGGCAATCCATTCGAGTATTCTTGCCTGAAGAATCCTATGGACAGAGGAGCCTGGTGGGCTATAGTCCACAGAATTACAAAGAGTTGGACATGACTGAAGCAGCTCAGCACACACACACACTAAACTCCCACATTGATAGTTTTCACAAGGATAAAAGATGGGGAACTTTCCCTTTTGGAAACCTCTAACATCTTTGATATTTCAAAATCACCATATTATTCTGTTGTCTTGATATGTCATCCTATCTAAAAGACTTATCAAGCATAGTGAAAACACTATTTGTGAACTGAGAGATATGGGAGAAATCAAATGACTTGCCAATGTACAGTTTGCTACCCATTACTCCTTAAGTCAATTTCTCTATAAAATGCTTTGTAATTTTAAAAATAAGGTAGGATAGAAGAATACTCCAGTTCTAAACTGAAAATATTGTTGATGTGGAAGTTAATCAATATTAAATTTTAAAATGCTTTGATCCAAAATCTTAGTACAAAAAAACTCAGTTCAAAAAAAAAAAAAAACCCACTTAATCTTTATCCACTCATATCTATGCAAGTATTAAATCAACCACCAGAATCATATATGTTTTAGCCAATATTAAATCTTAGTATTTTAAATCCCATCGCAAAACACAATGAAAGTTAAAATGAGGGAAATTTAGTACGTTCTCAGTGCCAAAAATTGCACCATATCATCTAAATCAAAATGCATTTGTAACAATGCAACTCAAGGCCATCATTCAGTTCTAAGTTACTGTTTTCTGAAAGTAAATAAAATGGTTTAGAGCTCTCATTTAAATAGATTCTAGATTTGTGGTACAGTTTTGGCAATGATGAGTTTTCTTGGTACATCAATGTTACCATAATGGTTACAGAAGTTATGAACATAGCATTTGTGGTAACCAGTTTACAATTGAGAATCGAAAGATGCATTTTCAGGATCATAAATAAAGCTAAATACCCTCTTATTCAAAGGAAGGAATATCCAAAACCTGACCAATTGTACAAGGATCCCAATTAACTAAGACATTTCTTACTAGCATGCATGCCAGTGTGTGACTACCCTACAATTGTGGAAGCAGGTCACTGTGGACTTACTATCTGTCTTAGGAAATGCCCTTTAAGTCAGAGTGAGTTTCAATGATTCTCACTTTAAACGTGGCAAATCCACTTGAACATTAAGAAATACCCATACATTTACTTATCAAACAGGTTTACCAAGAACACAATGCTAAATTGATTAAACTACTGAATTGATTGACCACAGAAATTTATCAAAAATATTCTCATTTCTGAGACATTAAGTAATAATAGTTTTCAGTTCTTTGTTGTCCATATTCCTTTCTTCCTACATTTTGGTATGACTTCTGAGTTGCTTAGATGGGTTATTTTTGTGGTGTTTCATGGCCAAAAGTTTCTTCACCTTCCCAGGAATTAAAGCACAGTTTAAGAGTTTAAAAATGAATTTAATTCTTACCATTCCCATCATAATGGCCATATCAACTATGTTGAAGAGTAAGTTGCTAGGAGTTCCTTTCCAAATCCCAAATCTGTGAGTGTAAATTTTGTTCTTTCAGTTTAGCAAAATGAAACTAATGGATATCAATAATCTATATGTGGTTTCCACAATAAATTAATACACTAATAAATTAGTGCACTGTAAAGTGCACTAAATCAGGAGTTAGGAGACATCATAGGAGTCTCATCTCTATTTAAAACTATTCTTGTTCTATTCTTAACCTTTGAGAGCCCAGGATCTGAGTATGTTCGTATGCTAATTTAGCCACTTGGTCATGGTGACCTTGGGCAAGTTACTCACTATTCCCTCTGCCACAAATTGCACATCAGTTATGTGGACATAACTTGCAATAGCTGTATTTGAATGCTAAGCATGTTCATTCATTCAAAGAGTTTTAAAACAGTGTCTGGAATAGAAATCATTGTATAAATACTTTAAGTGTTTGTTTTACAAAGATTTTAAGACAAGTGCTTTGATAACAAATTCCAGACTAAGTTTCCCATTCTCCTTACAATCTCACTTGAAGAGATTTATAACTTCTAAGATCTTTAGACTTCTAAGAATGTGTCAATTCAGTTCAGTCGCTCAGTCGTGTACAACTCTTTGTGACCCCATGGACTACAGCATGCCAGGCTTCCTGTCCATCACCAACTCTTGAAGCCTGCTCAGACTCAAATCCATCAAGTTGATGATGATGGCATCCAACCATCTCATACTCTGTCATCCCCTTCTCTTCCTGCCTTCAATCTAAGAATGTGTACATTCTCCTAAACTTCTAAAAATATATGAATAACTAGTCATCTTCAAACCTTATATCTTAATATTGCCCTCCTCAAGCAATCAAAAGGTACTCTTACCTAGACTTGTATTTTTCACATTGGACATGTATCTAGAAGGAAATACCAAGGGAATATATGAAGCCACAAAATGGCTGTCACACATCTATTAAAAGTATACTCATAGAGGGGACATAACTAAATAAGTAAACGATCTGAACAAAAGGAGCTATGGAGTAGAAAGTAGAAGTCACAACATGTTAAAATATAATAGAGATACTTCTGTAGAGTAACTGGAGAATCTCTGTTCAAAAGGATAAGAAGTGGGTCTTTTTAAACATTTACATCTCTATGATGTGTGTGAATAAACTTAGATCACATATTCTACCCCACAACAGATTTTCCAACCTGGGGACCCAATAAAGGGGCTGAGAAACCACAGGGAATTTGACTTTCAGGACCAGTGGGATTTGAATACAGAAGTTCCACAGACCTGGGGAAACAAGAACTCTTGCACAGCACAAACAAAACCTTGTGTGCACCAGGTCCCAGGAGAAAGGAGCAGTGACCCCACAAGAGACTGAACCAGACTTGCTTATGACTGTTCAGGAGTCTCCAGCCAAGGCGTGGGTCAACAGTGACTTGCCACGGGGTCAGGGACGCTGACTGCAGCAGTACTGGGAGGTACTACATGCTGGCTTAAGTCCTCTTGGAGGAGGTTGCCTTTGCCTCATAGTTTGGCCTCAGGCTGAACTACAGGGAGGGAACAGAGCCCCACCCATCAGCAGAAAATCAAATTAAAGATTTACTGAGCATGGCCCTGCCCACCAGAACAAGACCCAGTTTCCCCCTCAATCAGTCTATCCCATCAGGAAGCTTCCATAAAGCCTCTTATCCTTCTCCATCAAAGGGCAGAGAGAATGAAAACCACAATCACAGAAAACTAACCAAACTGATCACATGGACCATAGCCTTGTCCAACTCAATGAAACTATAAGCCATGCCACGTTGGGCCATCCAAGACAGACAGGACCAAGTGGAGAGTTCTGACAAAATGTGGTCCACTGAGAAGGGAATGACAAACCATGTAGGCATTCTTGTCTTCAGAATCCCGTGAACAGTATGAAAAGGCAAAAAGATAAGATACTGAAAGATGAACTCCTCAGGTTGGAAGGGGCCAAATATGTTACTGGAGAAGAGAAGAGAAAATGCTCCAGAAGGAATGAAGAGGCTGAGTCAAAGTGGAAACAATGCCCAGTTGTGGATGTGTCTGGTGCTGAAAGAAAAGTCTGATGTTGTAAAGAACAATACTGCACAGGAATCTGGAATGTTAGGTCCATGAATCAAGGTAAATTGCAAGCGGTCAAACAGGAGACGGCAAGAGTAGACATCAGTATTTTAGGAATAGGTAGTGGTTCATGACATTATACAGGAAGCAGTGACAAGACCATCTCCAAGAAAAACAAATGCAAAATGGCAAAATGATTGCCTGAGGACGCCTTACAAATAACTAAGGAAAGAAAAGAAGCCTAAAGCAAAGGAGAAATAGGAAAGATCCCCATTTGAGAGCAGAGTCCCAATAAATAGCAAGAGGAGATAAAAAAAAACCCTGCCTCAGTGATCAATGCAAAGAAATACAGGAAAACAACAGATGAGAAAGATTAGAGATATCTTCAAGAAAATTAGAGATACCAAGGGAACATTTCATGCAAAGATGGGCACAATAAAGGACAGAAATGATATGGACCTAACAGAAGCAAAAGATATAAGGAACAGGCGGCAAGAATATATAGAAGAACTATACAAAAAAGATCTTCATGATGCAGATAACCATGAGGGTGTGATCACTCACCAAGAGCCAGACAGCCTGCCATGTGAAGTCAAGTGGGTCTTAGGAAGCTTCACTACAAACAAAGCTAGTGGAGGTGATGGAATTCCAGCTGAGCTATTTCAAATCCTAAAAGATGATGCTGTGAAAGTGCTGCACTCAATATAACAGCAAACTTGGAAAACTCAGCAGTGGCCACAGGACTGGAAAAGGTCAGTTTTCATTCCACTCCTAAAGAAAGGCAATGCCAAAGAATTCTCAAACTACCGCACAATTGCACTCACCTCACACACTAGCAAAGTAATGCTTAAAATTCTCCAAGTCAGGCTTCAACAGTACGTGAACCATAAATTTCCAGATGTTCAAGCTGTGTTTAGAAAAGGCAGAGGAACCAGAGATCAAATTGCCAACAACCTTTGGATCATCGAAAAAGCAAGAGAGTTCCTGAAAAACATCTACTTCTGCTTTATTGACTATGCCAAAGCCTTTGACTGTGTGGATCACTACAAATTGTGGAAAATCCTTAAAGAGATGGGAATACCAGACCACCTGACCTGTTTCCTAAAAACTCTGTATGCAGGTCAAGAAGCAACAGTTAGAACTGGACATGGAACAACAGGCTGGTTCCAAATAGGGAAAGGAGTATGTCAAGGCTGCATACTGTCACCCTGCTTATTTAACTTATATGCAGAGTACATCATGAGAAATGCCGGGCTGGATGAAACACAAGCTGGAATAAAGATTGCCAAGAGAAATATCAATAACCTCAGATATGCAGATGACACCACCCTTATGGCAGAAAGTGAAGAGGAACTAAAGAGCCTCTTGATGAAACTGAAAGAGGAAAGTGAAAAAGTTGGCTTAAAACTCAACATTCCAAAAACCAAGATCATGGCATCTGGTCCCATCACTTCATGCCAAATAGATGGGGAAACAGTGGAAACAGTGAGAGACTTTATTTTGCGGGGGGGGCTCCAACATCTCTGCAGATGGTGACTGTAGCCATGAAATTAAAAGATGCTTGAAAAAAAAAAAAAGATGCTTGATCTTTGGAAGAAAAGCTATGACCAACCTAGACAGCATATTAAAAAGCAGAGACATTACTTTGCCAACAAAAGTCCATCTAGTCAAAGCTATGGTTTTTCCGATAGTCATGTATGGATGTGACAGTTGAACTATAAAGAAAGCTGAGCGCTGAAGAACTGATGCTTTCGAACTGTGGTATTGGAGAAGACTCTTGACAGTCCCTTGAACTTCAAAGAGATCCAACCAGTCCTTCCTCAAGGAAATCAGTCCTGGATATTCACTAGAAGGACTGAGGCTGAAGCTGAAACTCCAATACTTTGGCCACCCAATGTGAAGAACTAACTCATATGAAAAGACCCTGATGCTGGGAAAGATAGAAGGCACAAGGAGAAGGGGATAACAGAGGATAAAATGGTTGGATGGCATCACCAGCTCTATAGACATGAGTTTAAGTAAGCTCCAGGAGTTGGAGATAGATAGGGAAGCCTGGCATGCTGCATTCTATGTAGTCGTAAATTACCAGACATGACTTAGTGACTGAACTACAATGGACCAGAATGGGTGAATTTAATTCTGGTGATCATTATGTCTGATACTGTGTGCAAGAATCCCTTAGAAGAAATGGAGTAGGTCTCACAGTCAACAAGAGTCCAAAACGCAATAGTTGGATGCAATCTCAAAAATGACAGAATGATCTCTGTTCATTTCCAAGGCAAATCATTCAACATCACAGTAATCCAAGTCTATGCCCCAAACACTAATGCTGAAAAAGCTGAAGTTGAATGATTCTAGGAAAACCTACAAGACCTTTTAGAACTAACACAAAAAAAAAAACAAAAAAAAAGATGTTCTTTTCATCATATGGGACCTGAATGCAAAAGTAGGAAGTCAAGAGATACCTGGAAAACAAGCAAGGAGTACAAAATGAAACAGTTCAAGGGCTTTGGAGTACAAAATGAAGCAGGACAAAGGCTAACAGGGTTTGTCAAGAGAACACACTTGTCATAGGAAACACCCTCTTCCAGCAACACAAGAGACATCTCTACACATGGATATCAACAGATGGTCAATACTGAAATCAGATTGATTATATTCTTTGCAGCCAAAGATGGAGAAGCTCCATAGTGTCAGCAAAAACAAGACCTAAAGCTTAAGCAAACTTAGATCATGAACTCATTGGAAAATTCAGAATTAAACTGGAGAAAGTAGGGAAAACCACTAGAGCATTCAGGTATGCCCTAATCATATCCTTTGTGTTTATACAGTAGAATAGACAAATAGATTCAAGGGATCAGACCAGATAGACCGAGTGCCTGAAGAACTATGGATGGAGGTTTGTAACACTGTACAGCAAGCAGTGATCAAAACCATCCCCAAGAAAGAGAAATGCATAAGGAAAACGGTTGTCAAAGGAGGCCTTACAAATAGCTGAGAAAGGAAGGGAAGTGAAAGGCAAAGGAGAAAAGTGAAGATATACCCATCTGAATGCGGAGTTCCAAAGAATAGCAAGGAGAGATAACAAAGCCTTTCTAAGTGAATGATGCAAAGTAAGAGGAAAACAAAAGAATGGGAAAGACTATAGAGCTCTTCAAGAAAATTAGAGATACCAAGGGAACATTTCATGCAAAGATGGGCACAATAAAGGACAGAAACAATACGGATCTAGCAGAAGCATAGGAGATTAAGAAGAGGTGGCAGGAATACACAGAAGAACTATGCAAAAAGGGCCTTAATGACCCAAATAACCACAATGGTGTGATCACTCACCTACAGCCATACATCCTGGAGTGTGAAGTCAAGTGGGCCTTAGGAAGCGTCAGTACGAACAAAGCTAGAGGAGGTGATGGAATTCCAGCTAAGCCATTTCAAATCCAAAAAAAAAGATGCTGTTGAGTGATGCACTCAATCAATATGCCAACAAATTTGGAAAACTCAGCAGTGGCCACAGGACAGGAAAAGAGTTTTCATTCCAATTTCAAAGAAAGGCAATGCCAAAGGATATTCAAACTATCGCACAGTTGCACTCATTTTGCATACTTGCAAGGTAATGCTCAAAATCCTTCAAGATAGGCTTTAACAGTAGGTGAACTGAGAACTTCCAGATGTACAAGCTAGGTTTTGAAAAGGCAAAGGAACCAGAGATCAAATTGCCAACATCTCTTGGATCATAGAAAAAGCAAGAGAATTCTAGAAAAACATTTACTTCTGCTTCTCTGACTATGGGAAAACCTTTGACTGTGTGGATCACAACAAACTATAGAAAATTCTTAAAGAGATAGGAATAGCAGACCATCTTACCTTTCTCCTGAGAAACCTGTATGCAGGTCAAGAAGCAACAGTTATAACCAGACATGGAACAACAGACTGGTTCCAAATGGGGAAAGGAGCATGTCAAGGCTGAATATTGTCACCCTGCCTATTTAACTTATATGCAGAGTACATCATGCGAAATGCTGGGCTGGATGAAGCATAATCTGGAATCAAGCTGCTGGGAGAAATCTCAATAACCTCAGTAACGCAAATGTCACCACCCTATGGCAGAAAGTGAGGAGGAACTAAAGAGTCTCTTAATGAAGGTGAAAGAGGAGAGTGAAAAAGCTGGCTTAGAATTCAGCATTCAGAAAACTAAGATCATGGCATCCAGTCCCATCATTTCATGGCAAATAGATGGGAAAACAATGGAAATAGTGACAGACTTTATTTTCTTGGGCTCTAAAATCACTGTGGATGATAACCGCAATCATCAAATTAAAAGATGCTTACCTCTTGGATGAAAAGCTATGAGAAACCTAGAGAGCATATTTAAAAGCAGAGCCATTACTTTGTTGCAAAAGGTCCGTACAGTCAGTTATTGTTTTCCCTGAATCATGTACAGATGTGAGATTTGGACCATAAGGAAGACTAAGTGCTGAAGAATTGATGCTTTTTGAATTGTGGTACAGGAGAAAACTTTTGAGAGCCTTGGACTGCTAGGAGAGCAAACCAGTCGATCCTAAAGGAAATCAATCCTGAATATTCACTGGAAGGACTGATGCTAAAGCTGAAGCTCCTCCAATGCTTTGGCCTCCAGATGCAAACAGCCGACTCATTAGAAAAAAAACCCTGATTCTGGGAAAGACTGAAGGCAGGAGAAGGGAATGACAAAGGATAAGATGGTTCGATGGCATCACCAACTCAACAGACATGAGTTTGAACAAGCTCCAAGAGATGGTGAAGGACAGGGAAGCCTGGTGTGCTGCAGTCCATGGGGTTACAAAGCCTTGGACACGACTGAGAGACTTAACAACAATAATGGATTCTACCATTGACCTGGCTGTTGACTTGTTTTCAGTCAACTGTGTCACTGAAGGCTGAGAAATTCCAGCTATCATTCTTGATGATCTGCCTCTTCGTTTGACAGGTTCTTCTTTAAGGTTGCCATTAGACAGTCAGGGCTTCCCTAGTAGCTCAGCTGGTAAAGAATTCACCTAAAATGCAGGAGACCTGGGTTTGATCCCTGGGTTGGGAATATCCCCTGGAGAAGGGAATGGTTATCCACTCCAGTATTCTTGCCTGGAGAACTCAATGGACAGAGGAGCCTGGCAGGCTACAGTCCATGGGGCTGCAAAGAGTCGGACATGACTGAGCAACTTTCACTTAGATAGCTAAGACATACCAATTTATTATGACTAAAGACTTAAGCACATAGGTTTTTATAAAGCTACCTTAAAGTTGTATATATGAGTTTTATTTTTGTGAAAAAATTACTAGTAAAACTATGTACATCTATAATTGCAGGGTGATTCAATGGAAAACACTGTTTTTGTCACCACACTGAAAGCAAAAGTACCTTTAAAAAACCTGAAACAAAAAATCATCCATAGAATTCATCTCACTTCCATAGTAGTCTGGCAGTGTAAACATCTGAACACAGATGAGCTTTTCTCATACTACAACACATACAAATATTGTGTACAATTTAATTATATTAAAACAAACACATAGTAGGCCGTTTAAAAAGAAAAGGAAATCCTCGTTTCCTGAATTATGGAGATAAATCAAACCTAGAGTGGTAAGCAGAAGAGAGAGCTCAAGGGAGTTTCAACACATGTGTAGTTTCTAAGGTCTGAGGCTTGCAATCCTGCGGCTTACATGGATACAGGAGATGAGAAACACAGCAGGCAGAGCATCTTTACTGGAGCCTGAAAATGTACTTTCTCCTTGAAAAGAAAACACAATCACTGAGCTATATCTAGGGAGGGATTTTAAAAACTAAAATAAAATAAAAAGCAGAGAAATAAAATTTCCAGGAAGGAATCAAGTAATTGCAAAAGGATAGCAAATAACAGAGACAAATACTAAACCACTTCAAGAGCCAAGGTTCTGCAACATGCAGGAGAACGGTACCACGTAACTCAAAAAGAACACTAAAGTCAAGTTAATTTGTTATTTTCTACAAGGTTATTAAGATGACACAGAGCAGACAAAAGATAAATGACACACAGCATGAGAATCACTCACATGATTTTAACAATAAAAGTCAAAAAAAGTACACACACATGCATATATATACACACACTTACTTACACTTACGTACATGCATTTGAGCCAGTTACTTTGTTCAGATCAACCTTGCAAATTTAGGACAGATACGTCTATGATTTGCCTATGTGTGCTGTGTGTGTTGTCACTCAGTCATGTCTGACTCTTTGCAACCTCATGGACTCTGCCCACCAGGCTCCTCTGGCCATGGGATTTTCCAGGCAAGTATACTGGAATGGGTTGCCATTTCCACCTCCAGGAGATCTTCCTGACCCAGGCATCGAACCTGGGTTTCCTGTATTGCAGGTGTATTCTGTAACAGTGAGTCGCCAGAAAAGCCTATGATTTGCCTATGCTACATGCTAAGTCACTTCAGTCCTGTCCAATTCTATGACCCTATGGACTACAGCCTGCCAGGCTCCTCTGTCTATAGGATTTTCCAGGCAAGAATACTGGAATGGATTGCCATATGTATTCACAAATGCTTGCTGAATGAGAAAATAAATATTTGCTATAATTTTAAACAATAAGTAAATATAAGGGGGAATTAATATACTTGATAAGATATAAAGGAAAAATAAGATTGAGGAAAGCAGAGTTAAGGCATTCTTGGGTTATTTTATTGTTAAAGAGAAGAGTCAAAAAGGAAATTAAACTTAGGCTTCTTAATTCAAATACAAATGTTTAACTCTCATATCAGTAGAGAGAAATTAAAGGCAAGAAGACATGACAAGAGGGGCAGGCAAATAGAAACTACAAAACAAAATGGTTAAAAATAAAATAAAATGGTTGAATCTATTCCAAGTATTGTAAGAAGTATTAAAAATCAATCATATATATTGAAATATACATAATTTCAGCCTAGATTTAACAAAAATAAAATCCATACATATTATTTGACAAGAGTATTCCAAAAATGAATAGGAAACATCATAATTAAACTAGGGTGAGGGAATTAAATAGAAACTATAAGAAATAGAAATGAGAAAACTAAAGTTTTACTTTGCATACAAAATGATTTTCTGAATAAATAATGCAAAGCTATCTATAGAAGAGGGCAAAGGTAACCAAGAAAGGCAAAAATAACCAAGAAAAGTTTAAAGAAGAAGTCACGTAAGAGTGACTTGCCCTACCAAGTATCAAATTTCGTGGTGAGGCAAAAGTAAAATCTAAAGTATGGTAATAATTGATGTTTTATACAAATAAGTCTGAGTAGGGAATGTAGAAAAATGCACATATATCCCTTAGAAATTGGTATATTAAGAGGTAGCATCATAAGTCAGCTAGGAAAGGACAGAACAGAAAATAAGTGAAGAAATTAACTAGTTATAGGGGAAAAAGGTGATTCCTACTGCATACCATCCATAAAGTAAACTTCAAATGAACTAAATACAAATCTAAATATGAAAAACACAACGTTAAAGATTTTTAAAGAAAACATAAGAACACATTTATTATGTTAGTATGCAAAGCATTTCTTTAATGCCACACAAACTGAGATTCATATAGAAATATTTTGAAAATTACAACATCTAATATATAGCGGGTACTTTCTCCATACTGCTATAGAAGTAGGTGTTATTGTTATTCCCATTGTACAATGAGACCCAAAGAGGCCAACTGAGTTGCCCAAGATCTTAAGACTTACATTTAACAAGGACTTGATCCAAAGCCCAAAAGTTTGAAATCATTTTATTTTGTCCATTTGGCTTCATAAAATGAAGACCTTCAGTATACCATAAACTTAATTTAAATAAACCAGGAAGTGAGAAAAGTTTGTCAACCTCAACCTACAAATGGTTATTATTGAAAAACACTAAAAATCAATTAAAAAAAACTTCCTGTGAAGGTAATGAGATACAGTAACAGTAATCAAAGATATGCACATTAGAACTATGATGATACACCCATTTGCTTCCACTGGATTGGCAAAAATTTTAAAGACAAAATAAGCATGTGTGAAGAAGTCAAGAAAATACACTTTAAGAATTCCATTTGCAATGTGTGAGTGGATTTTACCACTTCTCTGAAATAACCTATATGTCTAAACTATTCTATACTTCAGTAAGTTTTTTGTATTTTATTCTTAGGTTTTTATTTTATTTTGGAGTATAGTTAACAATGTTGTGTTAGTTTCGGGTATACAGCAAAGTGAATTCAGTTATAAATATACATGTATCTATTCTTTTCCTATTTAGGTTGTTATATAATATTGAGCAAAGTTCTCTGTGTGATATAGGAGGTCCTTGTTGGTTATTCATTTTAAATACAATAGTGTGTACATATCAATCCCTAACTCCCAATTTAGTTTTAAAAAGACCAGAAAGAAAAAGAGAAAACAGTAAGCTCCAACATATGCATGCATGCTCAGTCATGACTGACTGCAACCTAATGGCCTGCAGCCCACCAGGCTCCTCCATGCATGGAATTCTCCAGACAAGAGTCCTGGAATGGGTTTCCATTTCCTTCTCCAGGGGATCTTCCCAACCCAGGGATAGAACCTGCATTCCTGAGTCTCCTGCGTTGGCAGGCAGATTCTTAACCACTGACCACCTGGGAAGCTCCAATGCTGCTGCTGCTGCTGCTAAGTCACTTCAGTCGTGTCCGACTCTGTGCGACCCCAAAGACAGCAGCCCACCAGGCTCCGCCATCCCTGGGATTCTCCAGGCAAGAACATTGGAGTGGGTTGCCATTTCCTTCTCCAGTGCATGCATGCCTGCTAAGTTGCTTCAGTTGTGTCCGACTCTATGTGACCCCATGGACAGCAGCCCACCAGGTTTCTCTGTCCATGGAATTCTCCAGGCAAGAGTACTGGAGTGGGTTGCCATTTCCTTCTCTGGGGGGAAGCTCCAATAAGAGGTAATAAAATTGAAGCAACCCTTTTGAAGTAATGCAGCATGTAGTAACAGTAAAGATCTAGCTTTTTACAGCCTTAAGAAATTCAGGCTATTTCTTACACAAGGAGACATATACAAGGATTTTCATTAGATCACCAATAATAAAAATTTTTGGAAGTAAAGTCTATCAACACAAGGAAAGATTAAAAATTTGGTTTACCACACAATGGAATGCTATATACATGACAGTTGAAAAGAATGTGTAATTTGTCAACATAATTTCATCTAGAGTACATAATGTGGAGTAAAAAGACTGTAGAAAAATGAGTATGATATATTTGCATTAGTTTTTTATAAAAATTAAAATACACAAAATATACTCTATATTTGTAAAGACTCAAAACTTTATGATAAAAAAAATATAAAAACTAAAAATATGGTTGGGAGAAAGACAAGCAGCTTCAGGATGGTCACTACATGTGGGAAGACAGGGCAAGAAATGGGTCCAGGTGAATTAATAGGGGGGCCTCTACCTTATCTCTGATGCTTTGTCCTTTAAGCACAAATGGTCTGAAGCAAATATGACCCTCAATTTTAGCATTTAAGATATGTCTTATAGCGGAATGATGATTTTTTCTCTGAAATGTCTGAAACTTAGTTTTCAAAAAAAGAGGTGCAAAAGAGAAGAGAAAATAGTAAGCTCCAGTAAGAGGGCTATATGAAATGATTTTTAAAAGTTACAAGAAAGAGAAATTTAAACCACCTAGGAAGTTTAGAAAAGGAGAATGAATAAATGGCATGTCCTTCAGGTAACTCTCTACAAATACAATTTTTATTTTTGTTGAAACAGAGCTTTTGATTAATATTAGACATCAGGTATCCTATAGTTTTATTCTCTGACAAAGAAGTATAGAACCTGTCAGTTAAAGGGAGATTCCTACACTTTAAGAGAGACCATGTTGAGATTCTCTCATAAAATAAAGACTAAAAGGTACATAGCCTTCCATCCTCATCAAAGACAACACTCTCAGAAATAATCTCAAGTTAATTTTAAGCCATGCAACAATGGAAAATAAAGCATTCAATGTTTTAACTGACAGAA
Source organism: Dama dama (assembly GCF_033118175.1). Taxonomy (NCBI): domain Eukaryota; kingdom Metazoa; phylum Chordata; class Mammalia; order Artiodactyla; family Cervidae; genus Dama; species Dama dama. The sequence continues at coordinate 26,358,621 of NC_083698.1, read as the reverse complement.
TACGGGTAATTAACTTAAGCCTATATAATTTCATAAAAATCAATGTTACCAAACTATCACTGTAGCCATTCTTTTAAATGAACAGTCTGAAGAAAATCTGATGAAAGAAATTCGAAACTAATAATTATTTTAAAATACTTTTTAAAATATGGGAACAGAATTAGTATCTTATTCTAGAATATCTACCTTTGAACAATTTTAAGTCCTCAGATACTCCTTCACACAAATTAACTGTAAAAATGCATTCTCAGATATATACAGCCTTGATGTACTCCTTTCCCGATTTGGAACCAGTCTGTTGTTCCAGGTCCGGTTCTAACTGTTGCTTCTTGACCTGCATACAGGTTTCTCAGGAGAAAGGTAAGATGGTCTGCTATTCCTATCTCTTTAAGAATTTTCTATAGTTTGTTGTGATCCACACAGTCAAAGGTTTTCGCATAGTCAGAGAAACAGAAGTAGATGTTTTTCTGGAATTCTCTTGCTTTTTCTATGATCCAAGAGATGTTGGCAGTTTAACCCACTGGAAAATATTGCTTTGTTCATCAGAGGTCTCTTCCAGCCTATACTATCCATCATTGCAGCACTATGGGGCAGGCTACTTTAAGAATCACCAACCATTGTTCTGTAAAACTCAGAAAGTCTAGCCTAGTGTTTATCAAAGTATTCCAGGACCACAAGCACCAGAAATATCTAAGGAGCTTTTCAAAAATGCTGATTCTTCAGCATAACACCAAATCTACTGATTAAGAGTCTTTACAGAACTCGGGCTTCAGTCCATGGGGTCGCATGAGTGGACACAACTTAGCAACTAAACAATTATTCTTTGTGCTACTATTGTCATATATTTCACTTTCACATGTTATAATTTTTTAAATATATTATTATTAGGGTTCCTTTGTGTTATATTTTAGAGACTTTCTAAAATATGTAGCCAAAATCTTTTATGTGTGTGTGCTCAGCATGTCAGACTCTTTTGCGACCCCATGAACAGTAGCCCATCAGGCTTTGTCCATGGAATTTCCCAGGCAAGAATACTGGAGTTGGTTGCCATTTCTGTCTCCAGGGTATCTTCCTGAGCCCAAAGAATGGGAGGAAGTAAATGGAAGTATATTTTTTAAGGTTCTTTCAATATATGTGAAGTGTTATATTATTTAATGATAGACTTTGATAAGTTAAATGTATATGAAGTAATCATTAAAGCAATCAATAAAGAAACAAAATAGTTTAGATAATAAGCACAGGGTGATGATAAAATAGAACCACATGTAAAAAAGTTTATATTTATATATATTAATATATTTTTATATTTAAATATTAAAATCTTTTCTATTTAGACACATTTATCATTCCAGTGATTTTTCAGTCCAACATGATACAAACTTCAATTTGTTATCACATTTTGTCTAAAGAACTGCCTTAAACATCTCTTATAATACAGGTCTGATGGCAATGTGTTGCCTTTGTTTTTATTTATCTGAAAGAGTTTTTGTTTTTTTCTTAATTTTTGGAAGATATTTTGCAGCATATACAATTCTAAGGTGATAGATTTTTCTTCATTCAATGCCTGACCATGTTGTTCTACTGTCCTCTCACTTGCATCTTTCATAACAATATTTGTTTCATGCGTATAATGGCTATTTCCCTCTGTCTATTCAAAAACTTGTCTGTATCATTGTTTTTTAGATATTTGTTTATGATTTGGTGTGATTTTCTTCATATACTTTCTTCTTGGCGTTCACTGAACTTTTTGAATCTCTGGTTTTATAGTATTCCAGAAATTTGGGAAATACTTGGCCATTATTTATTCCATTAACATTTATGTTTTCCCATCAATTCCTCTGAGTCTTTAATAACAAATGTGTTAGAACAATTTAATATTGTCCCACAAGTCAATTCTGCACTATTTTTTTTCAGGTTTTTTGTCTTGTATTTTATTTTATATATTTTCCATTGCTATATATTCCATTTGAAAGAACTTTTTTTGCAATGTTGCACCAGATATTCATTAAAGTATTTGAGAGTACTTATTATTTCAAATATAGTCTTCATCTCTAGAGAATTCATTTTGTTTTTTTTTTAATACCTCTGTTTTTCACTTCTTATGTTCATTTTTTCTTTACCTTCTTGACTATATGGAATACATAATAGCTGTTTTTACATCCTTTTCAGTAATTTCTGTTATCAGTGTCATTTCTGGGTCGATTTCTATTGATCAACTCTTCTAATTCTTATGAATCATATTTCCCAGCTTATTTATAAATGAGTAATATTTTACTGGGTTTCAGGAATTATGGATTTTATTTGTAGGGATTTTGTTGTATTTCTTTAAATATTGAGTGGCTTTATTTGGGATGCAGGTAACTTTGATTCTAACTTTTGAGGTTTGCTTTTAATCTTTTTTTAAGAGTAAGTACAGAAAAGTCTTTGAGTACAATTCTATTCTATTATTAAGGCAATACATTTCTGAGAATTCTACTCAATGTCCTATGTATTAGATATTTCCACTTTGGCTGGTGCCAACCTGGATTATTCCTAGCCTCAAGTGAGCTCCAGAAATTGCTTTACCTACTCTTGAAAAATTCTTCAAGAGATGGGAATACCAGACCACCTGACCTGTCTCCTGAGAAATCTATATGTAGATCAGGAAGCAATAGTTAGAACTGGACATGGAACAACAGACTGGTTCCAAACTTGGAAAGGAGCACATCAAGGCTGTATATTGTCACCCTGCTTATTTAACTTATATGCAGAGTACATCATGAGAAACACTGGGGGGGACAAAGCACAAGCTGGAATCAAGACTGTCAGGAGAAACATCAAAAACCTCAGATACACAGATGACAGCACCCTTATGGCAGAAAGCAAAGAAGAACTAAAGAACTTCTTGATGAAAGAGAAAGAGGAGAGTGAAAAAGTTGACTTTAAAACTCAACATTCAGAAAACTAAGATCTTGGCATCCGGTCCCATCACTTCATGTCAAACAGACGGGGAAACAATGGAAATAGTAACACACTTTATTTTGTGGGGCTCCAAAATCACTGCAGATGGTGAATGCAGCCATGAAATTAAAAGACGCTTGCTCCTTGGAAGAAAAGCTATGACCAATGTAGACAGCATGTTTAAAAAGCTCAGACATTACTTTGCCAACAAAGGTCCGTCTAGTCAAGGCTATGGTTTTTCCAGTAGTCATGTATGGATGTGAGAGTTGGACTATAAGGAAAGCTGAGTGCTGAAGAATTGATGCTTTTGAACTGTGGTTGTTGGAGAAGACTCTTGAGAGTCCCTTGGACTGCAAGGAGATCCAACCAGTCTATCCTCAAGGAAATCAGTCCTGAATATTCATTGGAAGGACTGATACTGAAGCTGAAACTCCGATACTTTGGCCACCTGATGCAAAAAACCGACTCACTGGAAAAGACCCTGATGCTGGGAAAGGTTGAAGGCAGGAGGAGAAGGGAACATCAGAGGATGAGATGGTTGGATGGCATCACCAACTCTATGGACATGAGTTTGAGTAAACTCCGGGATTTGGTGATGGACAGGGAAGCCTGGCATACTGCAGTCCATGGGGTCACAAATAGACGCGACTGAGAGACTAAACTTAGACTGAACTCTTTCCTATTGGTTCATTTCTTAGTTTTGTGTACTTCCCTTACATGTATGTGCAGTGCAGCATCAGCCAGATCCTCAAAGGGATCCCATGCAGATAACTGGAGCTCTGTGTCCATGCTGTATACTCATATCTCACATCTGGTATTTTGCCCTCAAATCCTAGGTGACTTGGTCTCCTCAAACTCTTGTCTTCTCAACTTCACAAGGCCTCTGAGCATTGTTGAGGTTTCTCGTCACTACACCACCTCTTGGAAACTCTACGCCATGAGCTAGAGCAGCTGTAGGAATCATATACTGGTTTTCCTTCCCTCACAAATCGATGTTCCGTGTTACCTTTTGGCCATTGCCTTAAAACTGATGTTTCACAAATATCTTGTATGATTTTCTAGTTGTTTAATGTGAGAGAATAAATCTGGTCCCATTATGTCATCATAGAGAAAAAAAATAAGTCTACTGTGTTATTTTTCTATGTAAATTATTGAATGTTTGTAAAAAGTTTAACCTTAAATTTTAATCCTTTTATATTTTAAGTTCTTTCAACATACAATGAATTTTCAAATAAAATTTAGTAGAAGAATAAGTGTATTTTGTAGGTTGTCATTGTATATTTTCATGGATTACTATGTAAAGAAATTGTTACACAAAATTATTTTTCATTTGGAATCAAGTGTTCTTAATTCATTCAGTTTTCATTTCCAATGAAAATTGAGTCTTTAAAATTCAAAGATATTTTCAATAATTTTCTTGTCATAAAAAGCAAGAAGAATGGGATATCATGCAGATTTTTACAAAGAACTCCTCTATGTAGCATTACATTTAAAAAATTCCATATCTACCAGAGACTCTTCAAAGGTTTCATATTATTTCATTAATTACAGTACTTAAACATGCAATGGCTCTATGTTGTATCCCTCTGTTGTTGGTTCTTCATGAATAAGAAACAAAATAATTCCCCATTCATCTCAGAGCTGAAGAGAAAGATAAGCTAAATACCATCAAATGCAAGCCATAGCTTAAAAGGAGTTGATTTTGTGAAGACAGGTTTATTTTCAAATATACCTACACATCTGCTTCGGACTTCTCTGTCAATCAGGGAGACTAAAGACTATAGAATTTCCAGTTTCTTTCAACAGAATATAAAATAAAACCTACTTGTGGTATCCTATTCAAAACATGATCATCTAATTCATGCTTGCTTATTTCACCGTTTTTTGTTTTCATTTTGGGTGTTTTTTGTTGTTTTGTTTTTTTTTTTTTTTTTCAGCAAGCATGAAAGATTTTCTTTGTCCAGAAAACTGGAATGAATCCACTGAGTCAACCAAAACACTGAAAAAAAAGAAGTGAACTGAGGTAGACCCAAGATAATTGATCCCTGGATTTTAAATCCCCACAGCTCAATCTAGGTCAGCTAAGCCTTAATCTTTCATTTACAGAGTAAGTGCTTTTGAAACACATGTACTAAGAAAAGATTCTCTGGCAAAGAATGGCGTGTTCAGTGGTTGAGTAATATGCTATAATGACATTTTGATTGTGTGCTACACAAAACTATTATGTCATTATGAAAACACAAGGTAACATTTGTCAAATCTAAGAGAAGGAGAAATCTCAAAGTTGCACCTATAATTAGTGTAGTGTGAATTTTAAAATACTTTCATTTTTTTCTCCCAGAACCAGATTTTAAAAGTGGACGTGTGTCTCTTCCAAGGTTTTAGATTAAATTAGAGGGCACAAACTTTTTTTTTTTTTTCCTTGTTCAAAAGAAAGAAAAGGGAACAACTTCTCAATTAGGACAGAATTCAGATATAGACTACTGACAATGGCTCCAAAACTATTATTTGCTACTTCCAGTGATTATCAAATACTTTGATATGGGTCTTAAGTAAAATTATAGTAGGCTCATGGCATTTGAGTAACTGACATTTTCAACTTAAACTGTTATTAAGAAATCTTTTAAAAATTTCTAAAATTCTATGAAATTAAAGATTATTTTCCTGAGTTAAAAATTTGAATCATGTGGATTCAGAGGCTGGTGTGGTACAGACTTGCTGTCCACCCAAAGTACCAATACCTTACTATAATGCACTGACTTAAAAGTTCTGTTTGTCTCCTTTCCCAATGTTTTAAATAAGTCCTGTAATGTGAAAAAAAAAACATCATCGTGGTGGAAATCCCAAAGAATAGCAAGAGCTAATCTTGTTGATAGAAATGAAAAGAAAATGGAGCAGTTTTTAAAAGCAACAATTCCTTAGCCAGAAAATAACGATTATAGATAAATGAGAGCACATAAATAAAATATGATGGTTGTATAAATGAGCTTACCATACATTATGTGCAAAAAGAAGAAAGTCTAATTAAGGAAACTACTTTAGCATTTCTAGTATAAAAAGCAATAATCAAATGAGATAAAGTTGTAAAAGAAAACTCATGATGTGAGGCTACATATGTTGTTGTTTAATTAGTAACTCATGTTCAACTCTCTTGCAACCCCACGGACTGCAGCCCACCAGGTTCCTCTGTCCATGGGATTCTCCAGGCAAGAACACTGGAGTAGGTTGCCATTTCCTTTTCCAGGGTATCTTCCCAACCCCAGATCAAACCCAAGTCTCCTGCATTGGCAGGCAGATTCTTTACCACTGAGTCACCAGGAAGGTTACATATAGGCCACACATAATTCTAAATGGAAATGTAATTGAGGGAAAAGCCAGAAGCCCATATAAGCACCCTATAAAATAGCAGGTGCCACAGGCACTTCTATAGTTCAGACATGTAAAGACCTGGAGTCTGTTCAATAAAGTTAAGATTAGCTTGATACAGAAATAAAATGTCTTTGCTTACATGAATCTATCCAGTGCTTAATCCATGAACCATCAACATCCAGAGTTACAATTCTAACTATGCATGCTCAGGTACAGTCATAGTTAATGTCTCCTCAAAAGTGATGCAGTGTAGGGGTCTCCTGTATTGAGATCTATTATAAAAGCCTTTATAAATGAACTTAGTACTTTATTTATAGAATCTCTATGCATCTGAGTAGGATTCTTATATTTTTCAGCTTTACACTGCTGAAAATATATTTTCATTACCTTTTTATATTATGGAGGCAATTTTATATATATATATATATATTATAATATATATATATATATTAATGACACGTTCAGATTTTTATTCACTAAAGATGACAGGTTAAGTTTCGTGGAAATAGCTAAGTTTTATGGCACACTTTTCCTAAAGTTTATAAATAATTTTTAAATAAGATTTTAATATTTACAGCTATGACACACACTAAGTATTCAAGTCCTAAACTTTATATGGAGAGTAAGAAAAATTAATGTATATCAAGATTTCATTTTCATGATTAAAAAGCAGTTTTGAAGAAATACAGCAAAATAATCTAAATAAAGACAGTACCATTCAAATATGATCAGTTTTACAGAAAGTTGAGGGAGAAATGCTACCTCTGTCTCAATACCCAGGATGCATTAACACCTAGACAGCCATTCAGAGTAATGTTAAATAATAGCTTGTTGATGAGCATCAGTTGTGCAACACATGTAGCCCAGATGTCAACTGGCACCCACTTATGTCTTAAGATCTCAACTAAATTATTTGAACACTCACTCATTCCACGTCCTATAGATGAGTAATACCTTCTGAAACGTCTGGTCTAGCTGAGCAGCTGCTTCCACTGAATGAACTCAGTTTAGGATCATGTGAACATTCTGAGTGCTCTGTTCCTGTCTACACTGCATCAACCCAGATGGGATACTCAGAACATTCTGTAATTTCTAACAAATCAAAACAAGAACCACTCATTAAAAACATGGGTATGAACTGTATACTTTCCTGAAGACAGTGAAGCAGTTGCCTCAGAGGAGGTTAAAGTTCATACTACAACCATGTGCATGCATGCTCAGTTGTGTCTGACTCTTTGCAACCCAATGGCCTGTAGCCCCCCAGGCTCCTCTGTCCATGGAATTCTCCAGACAAGAATACTGGAGTGAGTTGCCATTTCCTTCTCCAGGGGATTTTCCCCACCCAGGGGTCAAACCGCTCTCTCCTGCAACTCCAGCATTGGCAGGTGGATTCTTTAGCACTGAGCCACCTGGGAAGCTCCATTATAATCATGTAAAAACTCCAAATAGAAAATTAGATACAATTTTTTTAAATGATCTAATTCTAGGAAAACATTCTGTCAAACGCTTCTCTCTTTTCTAAAACCATGCGAGATCTTGAAATTTAGAAATTTGGAAATGGTTCTGCTGACTGATACTGATGTGGGCTGTGGTTTCAATCAGATAGTAACGGAAATTACAACAGGCGGGGCCCAGCCATACATCCATGTGTCTTTATAAAGTCTTAAGAATTTCTCCACACTGTCTGTGCATATAGGCTAGTTTGGACCTCCTCACAGCATGGCAGCCTCTGGGTAATGGAGATGCTTACACAGTAGCTAAGGGTTTTATTGCAAGGGTTTGAGGCTACACCTTTCAGGACTAGCCTCAGAAGTCACAGAGTGTTGCTTCAGTATAATCACAAGTCTAAGTAGGTTCAATATGAAAGGACACAGACACACTTCTCAAAATCACAATGTAAAGCTAAAATATTGAATGGGAGCTGTTGTGGCCATCTTTGGAAAATACGCTCTGCCACATGTGTTTAATTATTTACCTTATATTTTTACCCCATTTTTCTAGCATATAACATCAGAAAGTAATATATATAAATTCATTAATTTCACATTTATTACTATTATTAATACAGTTCTTTAGTCACTAATGGAAATGTATAAAGATCCATAATCAAACAGAAATCTGTGTGTTCTACAAAATTAATAGCATCATTAACATGTCTACCAGATAAGATTCATACAGTTGCTAGAGCTTTAGTTAAAGACATGTCAATGCCACTGAAGGTATAGAATCTAGAAGTGGATCTACTGGAAAATAATGAACTGAGTTGCATTGTCAGCACTATGTCCTGACAGACATTTAAACCTTCTGGGTCTTTTGGTTTGATCATCTATAAAATGTCTTTTTAAAATCTTACAAGGTTATAATGTTTTATTTTTCTTTGACTACATGGTAGGTAACATTCTCTTTTATGCATGAGTCAATAAAAATCAAGGAGATAAAGTATACATCCAAAGTCTAAAATCAGTGTCAAAGTTAAGATCAAACCTCAGCTCCAAGTTCACTATTCTCAACCACATAAACTACTTTATCAATACAACAAAATACCAATAGGTGAATGTAATATTTTATCTAGAATACAATTAGAGTGGCTACAAAACTGAATGCAAATTTCTGTCTGTTTTATTAATAAAGTCACTGATTACTGCATTTCAACCATACAGAAGATACTATGAATCCAAGGCCTATCTTCCTCACCTGAGTTCACCAAGATTCCTGTCTGAACACTGTAGGGCTCCTCTAGAAAGTTACATATGTCTCTGGTTTACACAGGATATGCCAAACTAGACTGCACAGCTCCCACTACTGTAATTTTGGTGCACTCCTGTAGGACTTCTCCTTGCAGATTTACTCTGTTCCCATCACCCTGAAAATAAATGCACATATGGTTACAGTCTATTAACTGCACAGATATTATGTTAATATATTTGGATGATAATATGCTAACAGGGACCTGCTAAAATTGCAACTGGCATTGCTGATTTTTTAAATTATTTATTTTAATTGGAGACTAGTTACTTTACAATATTTTGGTGGGTTTTGCCATACATCATCATGAATCAGCCACGTGTGCACATGTGTCCCTCCATCTTGAACCCTCCTCCCACCTCCCTTCCCACCCATTCCCTCTGGGTTATCCCAGGGCATCAGCTTTTGAGTTCCCTGCTTCATGCATCAAACTTGCACTGGTTATCTATTTTACATATGGTAACATACATGTTTCAATGCTATTCTCTCAAATCATTCCACCCTCACCTGCTCCCACATAGTCCAAAAGTCTGTTCTTTACGTGTGTGTCTCTTTTGATGCCTTGCATATAGGAGTGTCATTACTCTTTCTAAATTATACATATAAGCATTATATACTGTATTGGTGTTTCTCTTTCTGATGAACCTCACTCTATATCGGTTTGGTTCAGTCACTCAGTCATGTCCAACTCTTTGTAACCCCATGGACTGCAGCACGCCAGGCTTCTCTGTCTGTCACCACCTTCCAGAGCTTGCTCAAACTCATGTCCATCAAGTCAGTGATGCCATCCAACCATCTCATCCTCTGATGTCCCCTTCTCCTCCTGCTTTCAATCTTTCCCAGCATCAGGGTCTTTTTCAATGAGTCAGTTCTTCACATCATGTAGCCAAAGTGTTGGAGCTTTGTACAATAGGTTCCAAATTCATCCACCTCATTAGAACTGACTCAAATGCATTCTTTTTTTATAGCTGAGTAATATTCCATTGGGTATATGTACCACAACTTCCTTATCCATTTATCTACTGATGGACATCTAGGCTGTTTCCATGTCCTAGCTATTGTAAACTGTGCTTCATTGACCATTGGGGTACATATGTCTCTTTCAATTCTGGTTTCCTTGGTGTGCATGCCCTGCAGTGGGATTGCTGGGTCATACGACAGTTCTATTTCCAGTTTTTTAAGGAATCTCCACACTGTTCTCCATAGTGGCTGTACTAGTTTGCATTCCCACAAACAGTGTAAGAGTGTTCCTTTTTCTCCACACCCTCTCCAGCACTTATTGTTTGTAGACTTTTCAATGGTGGCCATTCTACCAGCATGATACCTCATTGTGGTTTTGATTTGCATTTCTCTAACAATGAGTGACGTTGCACATATTTTCATATGTTCATTAGCCATGTCTTCTTTGGAGAAATGTCTGCTTAATTCTTTGGCCCACTTTTTGATTCGGCTGTTCATTTTTCTCATATTAAGCTGCATGAGCTGCTTGTATATTTTGGCCATTAATTCTTTGTCAGTTGCTTTGTTTGCTATTATTTTCTCCCATTCTGAAGGCTGCCTTGATCATCTACATATAAAATCCTAAAGATACCACCAGAAAATTACTAGAGCTAATCAATGAACATAGTAAATTTGCAGGATGTAAAATTAACACACAGAAATTCCTTGCATTCCTATACACTAACAATGAAAAAATAGAAAGAGAAATTAAAGAAACAATCCTATTCACAATTGCAATGAAAAACATAAAATACTTAGGAATAAATTTAACCTAAAGAAACAAAAGACCTATTTTTGAAAACTATAAAACACTGATGAAAGAAAAATCAAAGAGGACACAAATAGATGGAGAAATATGACATGTTCATGGATTAGAAGAATCAACATAGTGAAAATGAGTATACTACCAAAATAATCTATAGGATTCAACACAATCCCTATCAAGCTACCAACGGTATTTTTCACAGAACTAGAATAAATAATTTCACAATATGTATGGAAACACAAAAACCTTGACTAGCCAAGGCAATATGGAGAAAGAAGAATGGAACAGGAGGAATCAACCTGCCTGACTTCAGACTCTACTACAAAGCTACAGTCTTCAAAACAGTATGATACTGGCAAAAAGACAGAAATATAGATCAGTGGAACAAAATAGAAAGCCCGGAGATGAATCCACACACCTATGGACACCTTATCTTTTAACAAAGGAGGCAAAAATATAAAATGGAGAAAAGATAATCTCTTTAACAAGTGGTGCTGGGAAACTGGTCAACCATGTGTAAAAGAATGAAACTAGAACACTTTCTAACACCATACACAAAAATAAACTCAAAATGGATTAAAGATCTAAATATAAGACCAGGAACTATAAAACGCTTAGAAGAAAACATAGGCAGAACACTCTCTGACATAAATCACAGCAGGATCCTCTATGACCCACCTCCCAGAGTAATGGAAAAAAAAACAAAAATAAACAAATGGGACCTAATTAAACTCATAAAAGCTTCTGCACAAGGAAGGAAACTATAAGCAATGTTGATTCTTTAAAAAATTCAAGTTGCAATATCTTGTATTGTAAAATTGTGCTCAAATGCCCAAAATGCAACAAAGTTTGCACACAGTTAGTAATGTTTGCATATGTTAGCCTTTCTGAATAAGAATAAAGAGGGAAATCCTTTGGCAAGTGATTTAACAACCGCATACTACTTTGTTTCCTCTCTTCTAAAGAGACCCTCAGAGATTCTATAGGTGACATAGATCTGTCACCTATACACTTCACTCTAAGGGAAGAACTATCTGTAATATCATGGCTTCTTCTTGTAACAAAAATTCTGAAGGACTATTTGAGGTAATCACAAAATTCTCAATTGTATAGAGAATTTTCTAGGAGAAAAAACATCCACCACTCCCAAAAGCATCAAGAAACTTGAACAGGCCATTAACCATGAGGTAGGTTACAAAAAGAATTAATTAATTATTTTCGCAAAATCTCCAAAGACAGAAAGTTTTACTAGGAACCACTTTACAACAGCAAAATAAAAGAAAGAAAGAAAGAAAATTTATTTTGCTATAAAACTCTTGAGTTTCTCAGTATATAACCACATGTTCAAATAATAAATTGGAAATAATCATTACAAAAATGGTTACTGAGGTCTGACTGACCTGTTTTTGCATGCTAGTTCCACCATTCATGAGATGTGTGATGTTGGTCAAGTAATCTCATCTCTCTAAGCTGCAGTTCTTCTACATCAACAACATTAGAACAACAATAATAGGGGATTAAGTAAGATAATTCACACAAATCTCTAATAGCACCCAACACATGGTGTCAGTTGAGATCAGTTTTTATTCTTGCTCATAAGCACAGCCATTAACATAATCACTGCTTTATTGGACCTTCTAACCAATTCTATAAGACATAAAGTGAGAATAAAGGGTATAACTGGAAGGAAAAATATTAAATGACTATTATTATTGACAAGTTTATAATTTATGTAACTCAAATTCTAAAAGAACTTCAAATTTCTTTAAATTACCATAGATTAGAAAAGTGGCAAGGTATAAGATAAAAGAATAAAAATAGTAGCTTTCTTTAAGAATGTAGAATAGTTATCATAAAACAATTTCATTCCCATGTGAAACAAAATTTTCCTGGAAAAATAAATGGAAGAATGCATGTATAACAAATTTGAAAAGAAGAGGAAATGAAAATTAATCCTTTAAGAATCTTATAAGAAACAAAAATGGTCTTAAGAACCGACAGAGAAATCAATATATCAGAAAATCTTAGTCCAGAAACACACATTGCATATGTATCAGCTTAATGTATGACAAAGCAAATATTATAGATCAATAATGAAGGCATAGAGCATCAATATTTATTATGAGAAAAGCTATTTGGGAAACAATCAAGTTAGGTCCTATCTCTATAATGACCACTTGCCTACTGTTTGTCTCTGCAGCTCAAAATATTTCCCCTTTATAATTATCCTTCCTCCAATTCTTTGAGATGGAATCTGATCCACAGATTCTCTGGGATGGGCTCCTAGAAGCCAGAATTCATTCAGTGTGACCTTGTTTCAAGGCAACACGAAGCATCATACCCAAATGAGAAAAACAGGGTCACTTTCCTGGGAACTGGGTTGAGAGTGAAAGCCAGATTTAGCCTTTTTTTCTGGATGGTCGGATGGTTCCCACTGGGACAAAGAAGAAGGGAAAACAAATGAGAAGGATGAGGAAATGAACTGAGAGCAAAGGCAAGAGAAGAAAAACAGAGACACAGAATCTCAGTGGCATGCCCACCCTGGTTCTCTGTCTCTCCTTGGAAAGTGGTGGCGCCCTGAGCATAGGAAAGAAACAGCCTACATTTTAAGAGCTCCAGAATTCTGTGACTAGCACTCAGAACATTCCTAAATAAAATTACTTTATCTACCAAAATAAATTCCCAAAAAGTACACACTAAATTTTAAAATGAGATAAAATGCAACCATTAAAATATTCTTCTTGAGAAGGTAAAGAACATCCTAAAAGTAAAAACTCTGTGACAGAAAAAAAAAAACTACATACTTAGCAACCCTCATATGCAGGGTTGGTACAATTCATACAAAAATAACAAACAGGGAAAACATGCACACAAACATACAACAGATTTATTTGTATTTTTAATGCCAAAAAAAAAAAAAAAGCTCTAAAAACAGAGAAGTCTGTTAACATCCCAAAATATGATAAAAGCAGGCAAATCACAGAACAGACAAATCTGAGAAGAAACACAAAAGGCCATTAAACACATAAAAAGCAGTGTAAAAATGTAAATAAATGTTTTCAAATTTAAAATACAAATTTAAAATATTCTTCTGCCAATATTGCTACCCAGAAATAAGTACTAAATGGCTTGTAGTACTGTCAGAAATCAATTTTGCAACACATACAAAGACCTTCATCTGTGGTCATACCTTTTAGAGCTTGTGTACTAAATCAGAACTTCTGCTTACAAGTGCAGAAACCCAACTCAGAATGTTGTAATGAGAAAAGGAATGCATTGGCTCACAGAGACAAAAATTCCAGCAGTGTGCATGTTGGATCCCAGTACTCTAACTCTAACAAGAAAAAAATTCAGGTGCTATTTCCAGGAGAAGGGATGTTGTACACATTAAGATAACAGTTGTACATCACACAACTAGACCCGGTCATTTAACTTCTAGGAATCTGGTCTAAAAAAAAAATGCAATTAGAAGGAAAGAAACGATTATGATAGACTTAAAATTATATTTCTTATAGCACAGAAATGAAAACAGTGGTAGGAAAATGACTAAATAAACTATAGCATAAATTTATTAATAAAACTAGATACTGTCACATATATATATATGAATAAAATATGACTCTGGGAGGTAACACAAACAGTATGTGAAAAAATAGTATAAATTATACATATATATATATATATATATATAAAGTATAACCCAGTTTTGTACATATTTTTGCCTGGAAAAACAATAGACCACAAAGATCACCTAATGTGGTGAATTTGGGGGAATTTTCTGTGGGCATATATATTAGTTGTTTTTTTTTTTTTCATTTATTTTTATTAGTTGGAGGCTAATTACTTTACAATATTGTAGTGGGTTTTGTCATACATTGACATGAATCAGCCATGGAGTCACATGTATTCCCCATCCCGATCCCCCCTCTCACCTCCCTCTCCACCCGATCCCTCTGGGTCTTCCCAGTGCACCAGGCCCGAGCACTTGTCTCATGCATCCAACCTGGGCTGGTGATCTATTTCACCATAGATAATATACATGTTTCGATGCTGTTCTCACGAAACATCCCACCCTCGCCTTCTCCCACAGAGTCCAAAAGTCTGTTCTGTACATCTGTGTCTCTTTTTCTGTTTTGCATATAAGGTTATCATTACCATCTTTCTTTTTTTTTTTAAGGTTTATTCTTTTATTTCAGGAAAAAACATGGAATGCTTCACGAATTTGCATGTCATCCTTGCGCAGGGGCCATGCTAATCGTCTCTGTATCATTCCAATTTTAGTATATGTGCTGCCAAAGTGTGCAAATCTTTCTAAATTCCATATATACGTGTTAGTATGCTGTAATGTTCTTTATCTTTCTGGCTTACTTCACTCTGTATAAGGGGCTCCAGTTTCATCCATCTCATTAGAACTGATTCAAATGAATTCTTTTTAATGGCTGAGTAATATTCCATGGTGTATATGTACCACAGCTTCCTTATCCATTCATCTGCTGATGGGCATCTAGGTTGCTTCCATGTCCTGGCTATTATAAACAGTGCTGCGATGAACACTGGGGTGCACGTGTCTCTTTCAGATCTGGTTTCCTTGGTGTGTATGCCCAGAAGTGGGATTGCTCGGTCATATGGCAGTTCGATATCCAGTTTTTTTAAGAAATCTCCATACTGTGCTCCGTAGCAGCTGTACTAGTTTGCATTCCCACCAACAGTGTAAGAGGGTTCCCTTTTCTCCACACCCTCTCCAGCATTTATTGCTTGTAGACTTTTGGATAGCAGCCATCCTGACTGGCGTGTAATGGTACCTCATTGTGGTTTTGATTTGCATTTCTCTGATGATGAGTGATGTTGAGCATCTTTTCATGTGTTTGTTAGCCATCTGTATGTCTTCTTTGGAGAAATGTCTGTTTAGTTCTTTGGCCCATTTTTTGATTGGGTCATTTATTTTTCTGGAATTGAGCTGCAGGAGTTGCTTGTATATTTTTGAGATTAATCCTTTGTCTGTTTCTTCGTTTGCTATTATTTTCTCCCAATCTGAGGGCTGTCTTTTCACCTTGTTTATAGTTTCCTTTGTAGTGCAAAAGGTTTTAAGTTTCATTAGGTCCCATTTGTTTATTTTTGCTTTTATTTCCTATTCTGGGAGCTGCAAAAGAAACTAAAGAGACCATAGCAAAAATCAACAAAGCTAAAAGCTGGTTTTTTGAAAAAAATAAACAAAATTGACAAACCATTAGCAAGACTCATTAAGAAACAAAGGGAGAAGAACCAAATTAACAAAATTAGAAATGAAAATGGAGAGATCACAACAGACAACACTGAAATACAAAGGATCATAAGAGACTACTACCAACAGCTCTATGCCAATAAAATGGACAACTTGGAAGACATGGACAAATTCTTAGAAAAGTATAACTTTCCAAAACTGAACCAGGAAGAAATAGAAGATCTTAACAGACCAATCACAAGCAAGGAAATCGAAACTGTAATCAAAAATCTTCCAGCAAACAAAAGCCCAGGACCAGATGGCTTCACAGGTGAATTCTGCTGAAAATTCAGAGAAGAGCTAACACCTATCTTACTCAAACTCTTCCAGAAAATTGCAGAAGAAGGTAAGCTTCCAAACTCATTCTATGAGGCCATCATCACCCTAATTCCAAAACCAGACAAAGATGCCACAAAAAAAGAAAACTACAGGCCAATATCACTGATGAACATAGATGCAAAAATCCTTAACAAAATTCTAGCAAACAGAATCCAACAACATATTAAAAAAATCATACACCATGACCAAGTGGGCTTTATCCCAGGAATGCAAGGATTCTTTAATATCCTCAAATCAATCATTGTAATACACCACATCAACAAATTGAAAGATAAAAACCATATGATTATCTCAATAGATGCAGAGAAAGCCTTTGACAAAATTCAACACCCATTTATGATTAAAACTCTCCAGAAAGCAGGAATAGAAGGAACATACCTCAAAATAATAAAAGCTATATATGACAAACCCACAGCAAGCATTACCCTCAATGGTGAAAAATTGCAAGCATTTCCCCTAAAATCAGGAACAAGACAAGGGTGCCCATTCTCACCACTACTATTCAACATAGTCTTGGAAGTGTTGGCCACAGCAATCAGAGCAGAAAAAGAAGTAAAAGGAAGCCAGATAGGAAAAGAAGTGAAACTCTCGCTGTTCGCAGATGACATGATCCTCTACATAGAAAACCCTAAAGACTCTTCCAGAAAATTACTAGAGATAATCAATGAATATAGTAAAGTTGCAGGATATAAAATTAACACACAGAAATCCCTTGCATTCCTATATACTAACAATGAAAAAAACAGAAAGAGAAATTAAGGAAACAATACCATTCACCATTGCAACAAAAAGAATAAAATACTTAGGAGTATATCTACCTAAAGAAACAAAAGACCTATACATAGAAAACTATAAAACACTGATGAAAGAAATCAAAGAGGACACAAACAGATGGTGAAACATACCGCGTTCACGGATTGGAAGAATCAATATTGTCAAAATGGTTATACTACCCAAAGCAATCTATAGATTCAATGCACTCCCTATCAAGCTACCAACGGTATTTTATATTAGTTTTTAAACAGGTAAATACTCTATTTAAAAGTTATAAAAAGCAGAAATCTGGCAGATGATTATTGCAGTGCTTAATATCCATGGTGCCCAGGCAGCCTGAAGTCAGGAAACACCTCCACGCTGGCTGCTGCCTTTACTTCATAAACCTGAACATCACTTGAACACTCTGAACTTCAGTATATACATCAACAAAATGGGGACAATAATCTCTGCTCTGTACATCTCACATGATTATTCTAAAAATCAAGAGCATCAGTAAAAAGACTGCTTAAATTATAAAGTGGTATGAAAGCTGACATCTTGAAATTAGTATGCCAAAGCAATCTTTTGCACCCTCCCCTACTAGCATATTAAAGACAAACAAGAGCAACACATTTCATTAATCCCTGTTTCCTGTTTTCCTTTGAACTTCACTTTTTACATTTATAAATGGAGGTAATAATACCTATTTGTTTCCTCTTATGTGAGATAAATCTTGTTGATATTAGGTGACACTGAATACCTACTAGTGCCTGGCATGTAGAAGGTACTTAGCAAATGTAAATTATCAGCTCACTTTTCTGCTTGTACCCTACCTATTTCCTCATCTGTAAAATATGCATGGTATAAATGTGCAGGGTTGGAGAGAAGTAGGTAGTTGATATTCAAAAATCCTTCCCCCTCTTCAGTTTGGACTTTTCAATGAAAGCCCAATCTGTTTCACAGAGCAGGGTAGTGAATTACATAGTTGCTGTTGTTTACTCACTACATTATGTCCAACTCTTTGTGACCATATGGACTATAACCCACCAGGCTCTGTTGTCCATTGGATTTCTGAGGCAAGAATACTGGAGTGGGTAAGCATTTCCTTCTCCAGGGTATCTTCCCAACCCAGGAATCAAACCTGTGTCTCCTGCATTGCAGGGGTATTCTTTACCACTGAGCCATCTAGGAAGCCCAAATTATGCACTACAAACAGCCAAATCAGTAGCCTCACAGATTCCAAAGTATCTCTATGTGGGGCCTGCTGGGCAGGCATGAAAGCAAACAGTGCTGCTCCACCTGTGCGCTCAGAAGGTATTCTTACATAAAATACTATTGCAATTTTAGAGCCTCCAACGCACGTCTGCCTAACTTCCTCCTCGAAGAAAATGGGGAACTTAAACTTCCATGGGTTTCCTGTGGAGTCATATGTTAAGTCTCTTCCATCATGCCCAACTCTTTGCAACCCTGTGGACTGTAGTCCACCAGGCTCCTCTGTCCATGGGACTTCCCAGGCAAGAATACCGGAGTGGGTTGCCATTTCCTTTGGCAGGGGATTGTCCTGATCCAGGGATCAAACCTGTGTCTCCTGAATTGCAGGTGGATTCTTCACACTAGCATCATCTGGGAAGCCATAGTGAGGGTGTAAGTACCTGCTGCACTCTTCCGGCTTACCCAACATCCCAGCTTAAATCAAAAAAGAATGACTCAAGGAATGATAAAGGTATCTGAGAAAGGCATAGGACCATCTAAATTTAAGAACTGTAACTTTCCCTCTTCTCTCATAGTATTCAGCCCAGTTCTACAGCCCTGTCCCACTACCCACCACCTGAACTCTGCCCCTCCCTTCTCCTGCAGTCCCCAGGGAAGTGTGTATAGAACACAAGTTCAGCAATGCCCACACTTCCTTGCTTTGGCCTTGACCCTGTGGCAATTCTTCAAGACTCAAGACAAGAGCCCAATTCTTTACCCAAATTATTAGAGCTTGCCTAAAATCTGGGACAGCTGAGAATGTAGCCTGTCCCCACAGGGTAGGAATGTATTAACCACCCTATAAAAGTTATTTTTAAAGTTTTATTTAAGGAACGGCAGCTGGAGAATAAAGAAAAGAAAGGCAAAACACAATTCTTTTATACCCACGCTGCAGTCCCCCTCTCACCGACCTTCCAAGGTTCACTATAGGAACTGCATCCATGTAAATGCTTTAAGTCTGACCTACAAAGATGGAAACTGAAGAATACAGGGAATAAAATAAACAGGAAATACAAAACAACTTTGTTTGATCAGACCTTTCTGGTTGCCTTGCCTAGTTAGTATTAGGGAAGTTTGACAACAGACTTGGAATTCATTCATTGGATTTGGAGGGAATTGCTAAAAAAATTAAAGAAACATTAAAATACCACCACATATAATGAGCTCACTGCCATTTGGAACTTGTTTCCAATCAACACACTGTAAATGTTAGCAACAGAAGGTTTTCTAATAGTCCCTATCCTTGGGATGGGAGAGTAATCAGAAAAGAAATTCAGCAAACTACATGTAAATCTATGGCTGATTCATATCAATGTATGACAAAACCCACTGAAATGTTGTGAAGTAATTAGCCTCCAACTAATAAAAAAAAATAAATTTAAAAAAAAGACCATGACATAAATTTTAATGCAGTCTACATTTCATTAATCTCTACATTATGATGAAAATTAGTTCTGCTTTTCATTGTTATTTTAGTAATACTGTAGTTGAAACATATGATTGCTATATTTGTTGTTTTTTAAAAAAGCAACACACTCCCCACTTGGGGTGTGTGTATGTGCTTAGTCATTCAGTTTTGTCTGATTCTTTGCAACCCTTTGGACTGTAGCCCGCCAGGCTGTTCATGGGTATTTCAGGCAAGAATACTGAAGTGGGTTGCCATTTCCTCTTTCAGGGCATCTTCCTGACCCAGGGATCGAACTTTCATCTTACTGAAAGCAGATTCTTCACCTGCTGAGCTATCTGGGAAGTCCATTGGAATTCACCTCAATTCAGAAAGATTTTATTGAGAGCACTACTGTGTGTGAAAGACAGATTCTACCTCAAATAAGTTATGCCATTGTGGGAAGAAAATATACATGTGCATGCACAAAACTGAATACATGAGATAGAACATGCTATGAGGCTGGGAAAGAGGAAAACATCACATCCACTCCAGAGGTTTCAGGAACAGTCTACCAGAGATCACCTTGAGCAATGACAGAACGGAGGGAACAGCATAAGGGAGCAGGTGGGAAAGCAGTGTGCATGTACAGAAAACAGTCAGTAATCCCTCAGAAGCATGAGAAAGTGAGCAACGATGTCAGAGGAAAAGAGGCTCCAAACCTGGATCTATACTTTCTAATGTTTGACCTTTGGCAAGCTGCACAACTTCTCTAAGTCTCTCTTTCCTCCTGTTTAAAAATGAGTTACCAATAAGTGTGCACTGAAAGTGTGACCCTGCATGTGAAGTACCTGTCATGGTGATTAGCAGCATACAGTGAATGCTCAAAAACTGTTTAGAACAAAAGAGAAAAGAAGAGAGGGAAGAATGACAGGAAAGGTGAGAGGGGTGTTAGTTGGGAGTTCTGACAGGCTTGGCATAAGATACCTATTTTGGAGCCGTTTGCTTGTAAGCCTAAGACATGAGGACAAACATCACAAACTAAATGGGCAAAGGACACAACTTCAGGGGCACATTTTTTGAGTCAAAAGAGGAAAAAGTCTATGAGGTCACATGTTACAATGGAATAAAGATGGGACATGGATTTAGAGTTGGGTTCCACCAAAGTCTATGTGATTTTGAAAAATATTTCTAGGATTTGAATGGACAAATATCTTCTTCACAGAAGTATTCTGAAGAATAAAGGGATAAGCTATATAAAATCACATAACACCATGCCATGTACATAAATAACCATAAAAACTATTAGGTCCCTCCTCTTCTGCTTGTCTTCCTTGGAGAGAGGAAAAAGAATAATGAATGTAAAGAAGGGAAATAACCCAATATAAGTAATGATAGAGCTATAACAGACTAGAAGAGGACTGGGAATAAGAAAGAAATTCTGTGAGAGGAGTTGTATAGAGTTATCATTCATCTTTAAGATTCAGTTTCAACAGAGGGTTTGGTGGGGAAAATCAGATTATAAATTGAAAATGCTGAATGAGTAGTGCATTCCTGGAGCAACTATTTAGTGATTTACCATTTACCTGATGTCTTGGCATGGAGCAAAGAATTAATAAACAATAGTAATATTCATGGATGTCATTAAGAAAAGAAAAAAACAACAATAGGGCCAAATGGAGTCTCTTGTGCTAAGTCCATGCCACCAGTCCAAGGCTTAATACCTAGCCTAATCACTGTTACAACCTCCCTCAGGAATGTAGCTTTAACCAACCAGTTTGGAATTTTTTGGTCAGCACCAATGAGGTAATCTGCCACATAGGCACTTTCCATCCCCCAAAGGAAGATGTGGTAATCTGCTCTCTGTCTATAAAAGTCTTCCTTTGTACAATTCCTTGGAGCTCCTTTCTATTTGCTAGATGGGATGCTGTCCAATTCATGAATCGTTTAAATAAAGCCAAGGAGATCTTCAAATTTTCTCAGCTGACCTTTTATTATTTGACAGTGTTAAGGTTAAATGAGTTTTATTTAAGTTATTTAGGTTATTTATTTTCAGGGAATGGATAACATGAAACCAAAAAGAAAACAGAAGGAAGGAAGAGATTAAAGACAAAGGCAAAAGAAAGGGCATGTATTGGTAGAGATAAATTGAATCTAGAACATGGATAAACATTAGTCTTCATAAAGAGTTATAACTCCTTTTGATTCAAAGGTCCTTGTGGTTGGGAGAGAGATAAATTTCTTGAGAGAAGAAAATAATGACTGAGAGAGGTCATTCAAGAAAGCATCCACCTTCTGAGCAGGGTTCCATAAGTGATTCCTATTAGTGAGAGTGTTGCCCATAGCTAAGGATCCCCAAGTACTAATGAGATATCTGAGAAGATAGCTGATCAAGTGATCAACAAAGCACATGGAGACAAAACAAAGGTGATGGATCAGGAAAATTTTAAGTATGTGGGATAAAGCCTTGAAAGAGCCATGACTATAACAGAGAAGAGCAAACCTAACTCTATATTGAATCTATTCCTTTACTTCTAACCTCTGTGCTCTGTATAGGTAGACTGGCAAGTCAATGGGTCTAGGAGGCAAAAGATTCCACAAGAACATTACTAGAAGAAAGGCTGATGAGTTCTAATTCAATGACAAAAAATTACTCCCCTCTTGATCTGTTTCATCTTGTCATGTGACAAGGTGATGATGTAGCCACAAAAATACCAGGCAAAATCTGCCTCAGATTTAGACATATTACCAGGCACCAACAAAATTCCAATATTTCAATCAGTAGGAGGTCTCTTTTCATGCCTCTTTCAAGTTCAGTGATACCTCTCTCTTCATTTCTTAACACAAGTCTGACCTATTTTTTCAAATTCTCCTTTCCTCATTCCTCTACTTTTGGCTACAGTTTTACTGATAAACCCTATATCTTGTACATATTTTCTCTCTCTATTCATTTGACACGTGTTTATGAAGCTGCCAATATGTGCCAGAAATTGGTCAAGGCACAAATATAAACAGAGCATATTTAATCATTGTTGTCATGGACTTGACATTATAATGAGGGAAGGCGAAAAATTAAACAGTAAATAAATTCATACTAAGTTAATGTAGTGGGTAAAAAAAAAAAAAAAAAAAAATACGTCCAGGTCCTAAATCCCAATATCTATGAATGTAATGGTATTTGTAAAAAGGGTCTTTGCAGATAAAAATTTCAAGATGAGGTCATCATGGATTGTAGGGGAAGATTTTAATCCAGTGATGGGTGTCTTTATAAGAGGTAAAGATACAGAGACAGGAAGAAGACCATGTGAAGAGGGAGGTAGAGACTGGAGTTATGTAGCCCAAAACTAAGCAACACCAGTAGCCTGCAGGGAAGCTGGGTGAAGCTAGCCACCAAAAGTTATGAGAGAGGCAGGAAACAGCTCCTCCCGTGGGGCCTCCATAGAGAGGAACTAATTCTGACAATACCTTGATTTTGGCCTCACGGCTTCCAGACTTGTGAACAAAAATAATTTTCGGTGGTTTCTAGTTATCAGGTTTGTGGTAACTTGTTATGGCAGCCCTAGAAAACTAATATAGTCAAGATGCTGAGAAGTACTATTGAAGGAAGTTGAAGACTGTGTTAAGAAATGACAAATTTATGTGAGTGAGTTTATGGCATTTGGTCAAATATCCGAAAGAAGTAGAAATACATGTAGAAATCTAGGTGGAGACATGTCAAATACAGAGAACAAGGGTACAGAACATGGCTATGCATTAAAGGAGCATCAAAGACAGTGTGAGCAAGCGGATACGAGTGAGGAGAGACAGAGGGAAGCAGGTCAGGAACACAGCCTGAGGCTGCTTCACAGGGTCTCTCGTAGGTAATGTCATACGTAGTAAAATGTAAGTTTTTGGAATCTTAAGAAGTGATATGTTATGACTTAGGTGCTGCGTAGTGAATATTCCAGTTTGAAAGGAGGTAAACATAGTAGATGCTGAAGCTGAAACTCCAGTACTTCGGCCACCTCATGCGAAGAGTTGACTCATCGGAAAAGACCCTGATGCTGGGAGGGATTGGGGGCAGGAGGAGAAGGGGATGACAGAAGATGAGATGGCTGGATAGCATCACTGATTCAATGGACATGAGTTTGAGTAAACTCTGGGAGTTGGTGATGGACAGGGAGGCCTGGCGTGCTGCGATTCATGGGGTCGCAAAAAGTCAGACACGACTGAGTGACTGAACTGAACTGAAACATAGAAGTAGGGAAAACAGTTAAAAGGCTATTATTGATACAGTCACCTAATGAGAATAATGGTGCCTTGCAGCACAGTAACAGGACCAGGACAGAAGCAGTGGAAGTGATGAGAAGGGTCAACACTAAGATGTGTTTATTTTATTCAGTATTACTAAGACATATTCGACAAAGTTGTAATACAAAGGGTACAGCATGATGATTTGACAAACACACTGTGAATGGATTCCATGATTGAGTTAGTTATCTCATCATCACCTCACATATTTACCTATCCTCTTTTCTTTTTAATGAGAACATTTAAGTTCTACACTGTTAGCAAATTTCAATTATACAATATAGCACTGTCAACTACAATCACCACACTATCTATATTAGATCCTAAGACCTACTCACTTTATAACTGAAAGTTTGTACACTTTTACCAGTCTCTCTCTAGTCCCCCCAACTCTTGGCAGCACCATTCTACTCTCTATTTTGAGGTCCTCAATTTTTTTTTTAGGTTTCACATAAAAATGACACCATGGGTATTTGGTCTTTCTCTTTCTGGCTTATTTCACTTAGCATAATGCCCTCCAGATTCATCTGATTGTTTTTTAAATTCCCATCTCTCTTCATTTTTGCATACTACATTTTGCATTTTCTGCATACTACCAAAAAAATGGCTCTTGACAGGCATATATATTTGCTAGGTCAAATTTAATGTTTATTTCAAGTTCTTCCATCTCCCTTGTCACCTTCCACAGGTTTTATATAAATATCGGAGACTTCTAAATACCTGGAACTGGAGAGGCTTTATACTGCAGCACATAGACAATGATGTGACAGCAAGCTCGTTAGATCAATGAGTGACTTGCACTCTGTCCACCTTCTGTCCAAATTTAAAGCTTGCCTTGTGTGTGCTTAGTCGCTCAGTCGTATCTGACTCTTTACGACCCCATGGACTGCAGCCCACCAGGCTCCTCTGTCCATGGAGATTCTCCAGGCAAGACTACTGGAGTGGATTGCCATGCCCTCATCCTGGGGATCTTACCCACCAAGGATCAAACCCAAGTCTCCTGCATTGCAGGAGAATTCTTTAAGTCTGAGCCATCAGGGAAGCCCAGAATTTGCCTTCTCATCTTTAATGCATCTAATCACAAGGTCTCTCCAGGTCCTGGTTTCCATCAGATACTTCTGAATCCTTCTTGGCAAGCTAAAAATATTTTGCTGTTCTCCTTGTGTATTAGTTTACCAGGGTTGCCATAACAAAGTACCACAAACTGGGTGGCTTGGACAATAGAAATTGATTGTCTCACCGTTCTGAAGACTAGAAGTCCAAGATCAAGTTGTCAGCAGGGTTGGTTCCTTCTGAAAGCTATGAGGAAGAATCTGTTCCATACATCTTCTCTAGCTGCTGGTGGTTTGTTGGCAATTTTTGGAGTTCTTTGGCTGATACACACATCACTCTGATCTCTGTCTTCCTGTTCACATTGCATTCTCCCTGTGTGTGCATTTGTTGCCAAACTTCCTGTTCATATAAGGATTAGGGCCCATGCTATGACGTAATTTTAATTTGTTCCCATAATGACTATTTTGAAAGTAAGCAAGTTACCTTGCTTGTGTAAGAAGTTCGAGTAGTTGGGGATTAGGACTTCAACATATGAATTTGGGGAGGAGGGTGCACAATTCAACTCATACTACTCTGTCATATTATACACAGGAAATCGGGAAGTCATGCCATGACCACATACCTAGAAATCCACCCATAACCATATTTACACTTCCACCTCATGCTGGGATTCGAGGCTTACTACAGGGGTTGGTTACTCTCTAGGTTCACCCCAGAAGCTCTTGCTGCTTTCAAATCCCCAAATGTTTCTGGAGTTTATGTCGCACGATAGCAGTCAATCAGGAAGCAGGTCCCCTACTCACACACATACACTGCATTAAATCCTTTTGCTTTCTGGGTCAGGAATTTTCATATACTCAGAGGAGGGAAAAAATGACTATTAACAACAATGTCCAGCCTCCGATTCATAGCATAAATTGGAAACACTGATGTTTTCAGGACTAAGCACTGACAACTTAAAAGTTTTAACTTCTAAAACTGAAAAATCTTTGTTTTCATTTTTGACGTTATTATCTCTGGTGGCAATGAATAACTAATTCAAATAGAGGCAAAGCTCTGGGGCAAAAGAACTACCAAGAATGAAACTCATACCTGTTAACATATGAAAATATCATCTCACTAGATCAACATTCCCCAGAATGTGTTTCTCAACACTTGTTTCTCAGAGTCAGTATCAGGTTATCAGAAATTGAAGGGAAGAAAAAGAAGAAAGAAAAAAAGAAATGCTTTATCATCAAATAGATTATGGAAATGCTGAACTAAAAAAACCAGATATCTAGTATCATGGAAATGTAGCTACAAAAGGGACTTGAGGTCTAGATTAATTCCATTTTTCATAGATGAAGAATATAGTCGCACAGGAGAAAAATAACTAATCCAAGACTGCACAGCTACTAATACAACCCAATATTTTGACACTCAATAAAAGTTTTTCATCTCTCTCTACTAAATTACCTATTTTACACAAGGATGGAGGGAGAGAAAAGGAAGAAGAAAGAAAAGATGTAGTAGAAAAATAATAATTCAACTATGGGGAAACAGTGGAAACAGTGGCTGACTTTATTTTTCTGGGCTCCAAAATCACTGCAGATGGTGACTGCAGCCATGAAATTAAAAGACGCTTACTCTTTGGAAGGAAAGTTATGACCAACCTACATAGCATATTAAAAAGCAGAGATATTACTTTGCCAACAAAGGTCTGTCTAGTCAAGGCTATGGTTTTTCCAGTGGTCATGTATGGATGTAAGAGTTGGACTATAAAGAAAGCTGAGCACTGAAGAATTGATGCTTTTGAACTATGGTGTTGGAGAAGACTCTTGAGAGTCCCTTGGACGGCAAGGAGATCCAACCAGTCCATCCTAAAGGAGATCAGTCCTGGGTGTTCATTGGAAGGACTGATGCTAAAGCTGAAACTCCAGTACTTTGGCCACCTCATGCAGAGAGTTGACTCATTGGAAAAGACC
This sequence comes from Dama dama, assembly GCF_033118175.1. Classification (NCBI taxonomy): domain Eukaryota; kingdom Metazoa; phylum Chordata; class Mammalia; order Artiodactyla; family Cervidae; genus Dama; species Dama dama. The sequence goes on along the minus strand of NC_083698.1, from coordinate 26,331,505 downwards.
CTGATGGTGGGAAAGATCGAGGGCAGGAGGAGAAGGGGATGACAGAGAATGAGATGGTTGGATGGCCTCGCCGACTCAATGGACATGGGTTTGGGTGAACTCCAGGAGTTGGTGATGGACAGGGAGGCCTGGCGTGCTGTGGTCCATGGGGTCACAAAGAGTCAGACGCAACTGAGTGACTGAACTGAACTGAACATCCTTGGGCACCTACCGTATACTGGTACTATCATACAGTAAAAGGAAAGCAAAAAACGTGATCACGGAATTTCAGAAACTCAACAAGTGGGCAATGGATAATCCTATGTCCTATTTGGGGGACATTAGTAATTTCTGCACCTTAAAAGAAGACAGCTATATTATAGGATAGAAATCATTTTCCATTCTCTACCCAGTATCTACTATGATGAATTGAAACTCAAGCAAACTAAATACACTCTATAATGTGAAAGCACATAATTGCGGTCAGTGGAAATTACACCTGATTTACCTATTAATGAGTTTATAAAAATTTTTAGAAAAGAAAGCACATAATTCTGGTCAGTGGAAATTATATCTGATTAACCTATTAATGAGTTTATAAGAATTTTTAGAAAAGAAGCCAATCCAAAGGACATTTATAACAAACTTCTTTGTCACATATATGGTATTATTATTTTTTTAAAAAAAAAGGAAAAAAGAAAGAGGGGGGGAAGATCAGAATAAATAGACATTTCTCTAGATAAATGCACAGAAATGATTTTTCAGGCAACTTACAACTTCAATTTTGAGGAAACCATACACTTTCAGAGCTGGTGGCATCTTAGGCATCAACTAGTTTACCCAACTCTTTTATTGAGAATAAAGAGGTGAGAGGAATTAAACTACTTATACATGTTTATAACTTTAGTGAGAGAACAAAAGTAGTAACTAGCAAGAGTAAAACTCCAAGTCTGAAGATAAAACTATACAGTAAGAAATAAAACAAAACAGCAGGAAGACAAGACACAAACTCAAGGAAGGATTAAGTGATACCATAAGTAGAGCAAAGAGCAACAAAAGCATTTCAATGTGATCACATTAGTGCATTTAAGATCAGTAACCCAAGTTATTACTAAACAGTGTTTGAGTCTAAATTACTGTTTGTGACACGAAGTAAGATCTAGTAGACATTATAGTCTCTTCTTTACAGCAGTTACCGTTGCAGTATAAAAGGCCTATTAAAGCCAAATGACAAGATTGGTGGAAAACAATTACTATTCTTACATAATCTTTTATCAACCCGTATGAGACATCTTTACATCTGTATTATTTTATGAAATTCAAAGCAATTGAAAAAAAATAAAACCATCCCCAAAATTACAGATGAAAAATAGAAAAATCAAGAAAGGAGAAAACTGAAAACAAATATAATGTAAGATTACTTTTTCATTTGTACAATGGAATTACACGCATTGACCTGTTTAAATGATGACATGATGAAAACAGAGGCACTCTTTGCAATTTGATCAGTGTAACTATGAGATAACGTTCTCCGTTCAGCAACTGGCAATATATGAGGTCAGTTATCATAAGGTACCATCAGTCTGATGATGCTCAGACTGACTCAGTAGACTGTTTAGTGGAAAAGGGAGTTAAAACATGATATTTAATGACATGGTTATTAAAAGTGTGGACACATAATATTTACCACTATGTCATGTCACAATGCTTTTACCACAAAGATGCAGTCCGTGAGTAATAAGAAAAAACTCATGCTCCTTTATAAGATTTCAAAAATTCTATCACACATAATTCCAAGATCTAGAATACACGGATCTCTGAAAAAATAATAAAAGGAAAATATTTCAAAAACCTTGTTTCCCTCATATGTACTTAATGAAGGGGCCATGGTCTGAAATGGTGGGCCAATCAAGACAGGGTCAGTTTGAAGGCAACTTCTGCCCTCAGGAAATAAGGAGGAATGACTTATTCTCTGTGCCAAGGTCTGCTTCGGAACATATCTAGATGTGGTAATGACAGTCATCATTTCCAGTAACAATAATCTTTAAATTTGCACCAGACATTCTGGTAAACTAATAGTAGAGCTAAATTGTGGACACCATTTCTTTGTAATTGATTGAAAAATAGTGAGAGATTTTAATTTGAAAAAAGTCATCTCCTCAGCCAAAATGGGATGAAAATTTCATTGATGATATTTTAACTGAATAGGAGAGAAGGACTATTCAAGAGAAATGAATTATGAATAAGAGATATTACTGGCACAAAACCTCACCTTTGACTCTAAAGCCACCGGCATAAAGTTAAAGAATTTAGGACTTCATCTTTCAGTTTGAGTGCTCCATTTTATGTATTAAAGACTTCTATAATTGAATTTAGTTTTACTCTCATCTCAAATGTTATTTTAAAAACTGCTGAAATAAAAAATAGTGGAAAGCTGATGGAAACTCTCCATGGATAAGACATGGAGTTTTATTAAGCTACTTTACTCCTGGCAACTGTTTTCGTGGTACAGTGGTGGTAACATTCTTTAAATGCCAACATTCCACTTGTGCTGAACACCGGCACTTTTTTTTTTTTTTTTTTTTTTTTACAAATAACTGAGACCTCTGATGGTTAATGCACGTGAATTTCCCACCTCATGCCTGGTAGATGCAGACTATCAGCAGAAACTGAATAAAGTGATAGGGTCTCAAAATGAACATTCAGATTTAGACATAGATTATCCATATTTAGGAGAAGGAAATGGTGACCCACTCCAGTATTCTCGCCCGGAGAATCCCAGGAACGGGGGAGCCCGGTGGGCTCTCGTCTATGGGGTTGCACAGAGTCGGACACGACTGAAGCGACTTAGTATACATATTTAAACAAGTTCCAGGGATGATTCTTGGACACATTTGTGAGTGGGAAGCAAAACTTAATATGTCTAAAACCCCTGATTCATTATCCCTTGACATGTAGCAAATCTCAGTTATCACTAATTGGGTCATCACCTATGGAATTATATTTCACTAACTATGAAGACTTTCCTCAGGTGATTGAAAATTTAAGACTTTATGAACAAATAATTCATCAAATTAACATACTGACAGGCAAACAGAAGTACTTGCAGGTAACAGAAAGATTTAGCAACTTTACCTTAAATTTTGACACCTTCTTATACTCACACACTCAACTAACCTTACATATTTTTGTCCTTGTTCTTCATGTTTTCTCTAGTATCATTTTTAAACTGTCCTAAGCTCTAGGTTAATTATTTACATTTGCTCCTGAAAAGCCATCCTTCAGGGCATTGCCCCAGACTTTAGTTTTAATTTATGAACTGGTTAGAAAGAAGTATTTATTGCTCACTATTCATGTTTCCTTAAGGTGAGATTTCCCCCTGAACACTTGTGATTGACAAGATGTGAACAAGAAACTGACCTTGCATAGTTTAGCTTACTATTTTTCTTTCTTTTGACTGCCTACAGTGAGTATGCACTTTGCTTTTCTCTTCCACACAAGGAACTGCCCTGAGGCAGTGCTCCATGCTCAGTCATGTCTGACTCTTTGAAACCACACGGACTATAGACCATCAGGCTCCTCTGTCCATGGGACTTCCCAGGCAAGAATACTGGAGTGGGTTCCAATTTCTTTCTCCAGGGGATCTTCCTAACCCAGGGATTGAACCCATGTCTCCTGTACCTCCTACTCTGCAGGTAGATTCTTCTACCATTGCACCACCTGGCTCTTCCACATCATATACTTTACAAGAACACCCACGTGCGAACATCTGTGACTGTTTAAAGCTGTCCATAAAATCTAAATAGATATTTCTCCAAAGAAGACATACAAATGAGGAGGCCCATGAAAAGATGTTCAACGTCACTAATTACTAAAGAAATGGAAATCAAAACTAAAATGAGGTACACCTTACAATGATCAGAATGGCCAACACCAAAAAGTCTACAAAAAAATGAATGTTAGAGAGGATGTGAAAACTTTGGGCACACTAGTTATTTTTGTGCCTTTTTAAGGAATCTCCATTAAAACTTGAACTAAATGTTGTGACTAAAGATTAATACACAGAATTGAGGCCAGAAGTCTGCTAAAATGAGCAGACTGATTGCCAGAATGGCAAACCAGTCAGATGTCAGCTGTTTAATGTTACTTTAATATTTATTCAGTGATTTCAAAAATATAAACCGTTTCATATATCTACAAAAACATTGCAATAAAAAGAATGCAAGTTTGATTTCTTGATCAATAGAATCATAATTGAACTACATTCAGTTAATCTGCTATGTTGATACTAGTTTTGGGGGCTCCTCTCTTAGTAAAATGGAGATTCTACTTCTTGGTCGTCCATGTGATTATGACATTAAGTTGCTCCTAGAGCCTGTGACTGCATTCAGAACCTGTGCCAAGCAGGCCTGATACAGCTCCCACTATAACAGGGATAGATTACATTTTGCCAGGTATATCCTGCATCCTGGAATAAAGAACTGCACCACTAGGTCTCGGAGGCAGCAAGGATCATATAAATATTTGAACAATTCTGAGATCACTTTCTAGGGACTGTGATCTTCTCAGAAAAGCACTTCAGTTATTTTGACTCAAGTAAATCCAATCAAATTTATCCTTGGAACACTTCGAGTTAATGGCAGGATGAAGGGAGGCAGGCTCTGAAAACAACTCCTCCAGTGGAATACCATGTAGAGAATTCCCCATTCCACCATCCAGTCCCCATCTTAGTGTACCCACTGTAGCTTTCAAACAGAACACTCTAAAGTGTGACAAAGCCTTGTGCTGGACAAAATCAGCTCCATACACTCTGAAATATATGTCATGGTTCCGTTTGTTGTGTCTATGCTACATTGCTAGTTTTCCTTCAAGTTAGAAACTGAAGTAAAATTACAAACTATAGCTCATGCAAAGACATACTATCACCATGTTCAACTGTATTTTTCAAACCCTTCTGCGACCATTCTTTTCTTGTTACACTCTGCCTCTCTCCCAGACTTCTATTTCTCTGAACTAAAGAGTTGGAGAGCATGGATGAGGGGTGATGGTCCTTACACCTTTACACGCAGGGACCTAGACGTGCCAAAAGTTTCACTTTGATATTTGGCAAGAAAAGCTGGAAAGTTAGACAGGGACCTGAGAAGTTGGAGGAAGAGATTACATAGATGTTGAACTCAGATTTTTACTCCCAACTCCAAAAGACAGACTGATGGAAGAGGCAAGGAAGCACTGGCCTTAAGCCCAGAGCTGAGCTAAGTTAAAGGGTCCATCAGTAACCTTAAACACACATCTAAAATCATGCGGGCCTGGGGAACGGGAAAACAAAAAGCTCTTCACCAGGGCCTTATCTTTTCACAGACTGTTAGCGGCACAGCATCTGCTTCTCTTCCTGTCAGCTGCAAACTTCAGGTACTTGTAATCGCTTGACAATTTCTTTCAAGAAGTCTATCAAAGAAATAACAAATTACTTTATATGTCAATTTTGGAAAGAGAGTAAATGTATGCAATTACCAACTTCAGTTGTAAAAATTAAAAATAACACACTAAGTTGGAAATGCTAGAAATAAAATTCTTCTATGAAGTTTTACGCCTGTCATGCTTAAAATTACACATTAATCCAATTTGCAGAGTTGGTACTCTGATAAAAATAAACAGAGCTCATATTTTGATATGAACTAAATTCCCCCATCTGCCAGAAAGCAACTACCATTTAAGCTGCTCTTTCACTGAAATGTGTCTATTTCAGGTCTTGTAACTAACTACTAATGTGCTTGAATCATAAAAATAAAAAAGCTTAAAATTTCATGTAAGAGGACCTTCCCTTAACATTCAAAATAGTTCGCAATGTGATCCTCTCCTTAGTTTAAAATCAAACTTTGGTTTACATCAAATGCACTATGAATAGTGACACTGCTGTACAGAAAGCTTGGAAATAGGTCAGAACAGAAGTGGGGGGAGTGGATGGAGGGGTGCCCTAACTCAATCCCTTCAATTTTGTTTCCCAAGTCAAGCTTCATTAGTCTTACAGTCCAGGCACCAAAACCACAGAAGGCATCCTTTCCTTCTGGACTCCTAATCTTTATTCCCTTTTTCTCCCCACCCAGCTGCAGTAAAAGTAACTAAATTTCATTTGGTGATTGTTTCATGCAAATCATTATGTTAAATACTAATCATCTAATTTGATTCTCACAAAAGAACCCCATGAGGTAGGTGCAATGTCTGCCCTTTAAAGACAAGCAAATTAATAGAGCCCAGTTTCTAGCAGCAGGATCCACAACAGCCAAAAGGTATAAACAGCCAGAGTCCACTGGCAGATGAAACAGATAAACAAAATATCGTAGACACATACAATAGGGCATCATTCAGCTTAAAAAGAAAGAAATCCTGACACGTAAATGTGTATATTATGGGAAGTGAAATAAGACACAAAAGGTAAATGCTGTGTCATTCCACTTATACGAACTGCCTCGAAAAGTCGAGTTCAAATAGAAAAGTAGAGGCAGAGTGGTTGTTTAAGGGGTACAAAGTTTTAGTTCTGGAGACTGGTTGCACTACAGTATGAGGGTACTTAACAGTACCAAACTATACACTTAAAATGGTTATGATGGTTAATTTCATGTGATGTTTATTTTACCACAATTTTTAAAACATTTTAAAAAGATAAAACTGACACCCAGAGAGGTTAAATAACTGATCAGACTTGACTTAGAAGTGTTGTGTTTCTGCAAATGCCATGCTAAGATAATTTTAGTATTTTTAAAAATAAATTTTTAAGAAATATAAAGGAAATACATTTGAACAAAGGACAATTCTTATAGGATATACCTTGCCATTAACATATCAAAGCCATAACCTGGGCATTTATCCTAATGTCAAACATTATCTGTCTCCTTGTCCAAAATCCAGTCAGTTACTAATTCTTACTGACTCAGCCAATAAAATATCCCTTATTTCTTGCTCTTCCTTCCTTATAACCACTGCCGCTGCTTTACTCAAGGCGATCATCACAGGGACTCTGCAATCACTCCCTGCCTTACCTCCTTGTGTCTAAAAAGACCATTCGTTGTAGACTGATCATTGGTTCCTTCGCTGCCATTCTTCAAAACCAAAGCCTTCAAATAAAGCATAAAGTTCTTCATATGACATACAAGGTCCCGCCCAGCATTGCTGTCATCTCCTCTCCCATTTCACACTATCTCTGCTCCATAAGCTCCAGACATAACCAACACTTTGGAGTGCCTACTATGCCAGGTCACTAAAATGCTGTCAGAAATTATGTTCCCTTCCCCTGTAATTCCTTCCTTCCCTTCTCACTTAAAAACATTCCCACTCATCCATGAAGAATTATTTCACAAATATCTAGCCTGGAAAGCCATTCTTGATACCCAGGGCTGCAAAGGACTCCATCAACATGACATTAGTATTTAAAGTGGTCAAAATTTCTTTAACAATTGCCATCTTCCAGCACTATGACTGCCTTATAGAAATATTCAATCAATGTCTGATTGTATGAATGAATAAATGATGAATGAATCAGTAAATTAGAACTTGTTAAGCATGAGTCCCAGCACTGCTTGAAGATGGGACCCTAATCATGCAGGCTGGTCTCTGCATTGCAGTGGAAAATGGATGAGTTTGAAAATTGCTTCTGTGCATCCATACCATTAAGGAGACTGGAGACTTGCTAGACAGCACTGAAGAATTATTTAGATAAAAACGTTAAAGAAACAGATTCTAAGAGATACTTAATTCAGTCAGTCTCAAGCATTAGTCACAGAGAAAGCAATAGCTTAACACAGACCAGGAAAAGACAAACACTTGCATACTGTACTGTTGCAGCAGCTCAACATATTTGAGACTGTTTACACAGAGGCTACACTTAGATTCTTTACAATAGGACTAACTGGCACTCCATTTTTCAAGAAATGATTTAAAAATGCTGGGCCCTTAAAAATTCTGAGAACCATTATCAGTCTCAAAAAGAAGAGATGCACAGCTTCATGCTGCAAAACACAAGGTCAGGGTAATGAAGAACCGTGGTGGTTAAACAGATGTTTCTAGACCACGTACATGAGATGTGAATAAAATCAATCTTTGGTTAAGGAAGTCCACCAACTACTATCAATTGCTGCTGATGCCTACCAACAGAAGATTTAGCACAAAAGAAATGGGAGATGCACTTCTAATGACTTTGATGTCCTTGTTGAAAAAAAACTCAAGCACTTGCGGGCGTAAGTGGCATCTTCTTATCTTCCAGCTGAAGATCATGAATTTAGATAGAAAATAATAATGAGGTTAAGAAATGGGCTGGCGTCAGATCATAGAGCAAAGAATTCTGACAGATTTGGAATTTACCCAATAAGCAATTAGGAGCCACCAAAGTTCTTTGCAGAGGGAAGTAAGTTTGCATTCTAACTCATAAGTTAGATTCATGTAAATTGAATTTATGGAATCAATTAAGTGTGACATAAATGCCTCTAGAATCTACCAAAACTATAACACTTTATAAGACTTGAAGACAGAGTACTAAATCTTAAGTGGCAATAACCCTACTAAGCTTTATTAGGCCTTGGAATCATGGCTAAATATTCTTCAGTCTCCTGTACATAACCTCTTTATTTTTTAATCTTAAATCCTAAGGGTACTTTTGAACAGTGTACATCAAATTAATAGTCTTGCAAGAGTGTGAGACTGGTGCCCACCCTGCCATCTATAGAGCTACATATAAACCTCCAATACAATGTTCCTACTAATAAAAGTTTTTTTTTTTAAAGCAGCAATAATAATAGTGTAATGACACATATACACACATGTCTATCTTTCCTGAATTACACTAAAAAAAGGATATAGTTTCTCAGATTTGGAGAGCATATTCTGTGTAATGTCAAATAAAATATAGTTTTATACCTATATAGTAAATGTACTTTAAGACACATTTGTACCTTAGGAGGTCCTCAGAGAGGTACCAAGGTACAACAAAAGATATTCCTATGTCTGCCAACTGGAAAGGACATACAGTATTTTTAAAGACACTCTGGACATAAATATGAGTTTATATTTAAAACTGAAAGTCTCAACAGTAACCATTCTTAATTATAAGTGTGGTATTTAATCAAACTCCTTTTTTGAATAGTTCTACATAATCTGCTCCAACACTGTAAGAGCAGGATTATTTTTAACACTGTTCTATGATTCCCCAAAGCAACACCAGTGAGATTAAAATGTATTCACACACTGTTTCTAAAAGGGATGCTCGCTATGGGAGCCCTGGATTCTTCTGTGATTCAGACCATTGCCCATTGAAGCCAAGGAAACAGAAGACCCAGATTGTGATATTAAATGAACTGTTTGACAGAAGACGTATTACTGGCCCAACTCTTATCATAACACCTCCTCAAACACATATAGCACTTGCTATAGCCCAGATACTATTAGCGTGTGTGTGTGTGTGTGTGTGTGTGTGTGTGTGTAGAGAGACACAGACAGACATAAATTCACTTCATCTCCATTTACAGGAAACATTCCTCATAACATCCTCTAAAATAGGTACTCGTTACTCACGTTTTACAGAAAAGGAAAGAGACACAGAGACATTAGATAACAGAGCCGACATCACACAAGGAAGAAATGGCAAGACTGCTATTTAACTGTTCGAAGACTAGCTCCATAGTCCATTCTTAATCACCAAGCTTCCATACTATTTCTGTAAAGTTTAGATTTCAGTGTTAACCTCTTCTGTGCTTGTGTAGCACCTTATATGTGCCTCGGTCTTGGTGCTTCTCAAATTATGCTAAAATAATATTTTATTATACATTACTTATTATTGTATAATATTTTATTTAGAGATAAATATTTTATTTATAGATTAACATACATAGTAATATGATGTTATTATTAATACATATGAATATATTATATTGTTATTACTACATTCTTTATAGTGATATAATCCAAAGTCCTTTGCGAGCCTACCTTGGGCAGGAAGGAAAATTATTCTGTATCTCTGTGATCCATGTTCCTAACACAGTGACTCAATACACGGTAAACACAGTACGCATGCGCTGATGAAAACCTACCAAATACCAGGGCTGCTCACCATTCTTGGCTAAGCCTGCCTGCTCAACTGGCATTTTTATGTCTTTTTGATAGCTGACTTTCACCTTCAACTTCTGAACCTTGACCCCCACCCCAAACTCTTCAGATCACTACCCCTGGAACAAAGGTAGTAAAATATAAAATCTTCCCATTCCAAAAGCAATAATAATAATAGCCACAACAAAGACAGGAGTTAGTACTTACTGAGCATCAGCTAAGATTGCAACCTTTGTTACCCTGGCTATCATAGCAGCTGGGCTCTATGCAATACAGAAAGAATTTTGCGCTAAGATTGCTCTGCACAGACCATGCAACTGTCCAAAGAACACTTTAAAACTGAATACTCATTCAGAAAAAAAAAGAAAAAAGAAATCAAAAAACATCTGAGGAAAACTGTGTTCTTTGCTCTGTGAAGAAATTTACAACTTTTTTTTTGGTTTGTTTTAATCAAGCCACAAGTTTTTCTTCTGCATCACAGAATTCCAGCTATAGCCACAGAATTCATTAAATCACATGCAAAAGTCTACTGCTTTGAATTTTAGCTAACATTTCAACCTGCCTTAAGAATTCAATTAGAGACTATAACAATGAGTCACAATTTATCTCAGTATAATGACTTCTGGCTCTTATATAAAAAATTTAAAACTATCAAAGAATGAGAGCAAGAGCTTTCTTCTTCACAATTAATATTTACTAAGTCTCCAGGGCCGAAATTACCTCAGTCTTTTTCTTCAAGTCTACAATCACAGCTGCAGTTTTTTTCCATTACTATAGCAACCACAGGAATGCAAGCATTGTGTTTCCTTCTCTGTCCCAAACATATAAAAGGGGCCAAAGTAGCAACAACCACCAGGAGACAGCTAAATACCCTAAAAATGGTCATAATTAAGAATTTACATTTATGGGAATATTTTGAAAGCACATCTGACTTCAGAGTACTTAGATCATTCAACTATGACAAAATACATATTCATTCAAGTTTATTGAATCAAGATTCATTAGTTTCATTTACAGAGACTTTCCACAAAGAAATCCTAAATTTACCAGTTTCGTCTTTTTGTCTAAACAAATGACAGAAAAAAGAATCTCCCCCATTGAGGTTATAGAGAACTTTGCAAATTACATAAAAAGTGTCTTATTTATACACAAAAGGGAGCTAGAAGAGGACCAAAATGTAACAAGTTTATGGTTTGATCCCCAATTATGTTGTTTATACTTCAAAATCATAGTAATAGTAAGGACATTCCTTCATGCCTACAGTTGTATCTTTAATCTAAGTTCATTATAAAGTAACACAAGCACAATATTTAAAAAAAGAACTCAGTGGAACTTTCAAACATCTGACTCCTATTCTGTATACCTATGGTTAGGTGGGGGCTTCCCAGGTTGCTAGTGGTAAAGAAGCTGCCTGCCAATGCAGGAGATACAAGAGACGTGGGTTCAAGCCCTGGGTGGGCAAGATCCCTGGAGGAGGGAATGGCAACCTACTGCCATATTCTTGCCTGGAGAATCCCATGGACAGAGGAGCCTGGTGGGCTACAGTCCACAGGGTCGCAAAGGGTAGGATCTGACTGAAGCGACTTAGCACAGGACAGCACATGGTTGTGTAACTTTAGAAGTCCTCAACCCAATTTTGCTGTAATACAACAAACTTTAAAGGTAAAGATTTGTGGCATAAATAACAGCATTCTTCATTGTGAATACAGTGACTTAGGCTTTAGACTGTATTTAAGTCACTTAGGCTTTAGACTGGGCTTCCCTGGTGGCTCAGATGGTAAAGAATCTGCCTGCAAAATCCGGGTTTCATCCCTGAGTAAGGGAGATACCCTGGAGAAGGGAATGGCTACCGACTCAAGTATTCTTGCCTGGAAATTTTCATGGAACAGAGGAGCCGGGGGGGCTACAATTCATGGAGCTGCAAAGAGTTAGACATGACTGAGTGACTAACGCTTTCACTTTGACTTTAGGCTTTAGACATAGACCCTCTACAGGGTTGATTGCTATGTATATATATTTGGGGAAAGGTTGGAGGAAAAAAGATTTGAAATATCTTCCTCCATCATCTATTCTGACTTCTTTTCTCAGAATAAAGAACGGACATAAAGATAAAATGATGACAGAGAGGTACCCCTCCCAGTTCTCACAAAGAAATGGTTTCTATCATTCATAATTTTCTGAAGAAATACATATTAAATACTTGCACTAGACCTGACAAGTTATGTAGAGCTCTTTATGGGAGGCGGGTTGACTCCTACGCCATCATGTATAATCTACTGAGATAAGTGCTATAATAGATGTATTTACAAAGCATAAAAGAAACACATAGGATGGGCCCTACTTTTCCCGGAGCAGGTTCACAGAGGTAGAATCATTTTCTGTTGAGTGCTGAACATACTGTGTTCATGAGATGAAGGCACAATTTTAAGCACAGGGAACCATGTGCTGAAAGATGAAAGCAGAAAGTGGGCATGAGAACACTTTGCAAACAACTTTGGATGACATCCCCAAGTCTAGACTTTGTGGGCAACAGAAGAATTAGCTTTAAGAAAGTCAATGACAATGGAAGAATAACTTGGAAGAGAGATTGCAGTGAGGAGAGACTGTAAAACAAGAAAAATGTTCCAGAGAACTAAAGAAGATGTTAAACAGAGACGTTATAGTGAAATAGAGACTGATTAGAAAGAGATTTAGAAGGGAGACTCCACATTAATAACCTTGCATATATCTAGAAGTCAGTAAAATAGACTAGTTGAAGATACTATGATAATTTCTTCTTTATTGAAAAACAACTGATGTATAACATTTTATTAGATTCAAGTTTACAACATAATTATTAGATATTTTTTATATATAAGCATATCTCAGAGATACTGAAGGTTCGATTCCCTGTCACTACACTAAGGCAAAAGTGTGAAAGTGTTAGTTGCTTAGTCATGTCCAACTCTCGATACCCTATGGATGGTAGCCCACCAGGTTCCTCTGCCCATGGAATTCTCCAGGCAAAAATACTGGAGTAGGTACAAATTCCCTTCTCCAGATCTTCTCCATCCAGGGGCTGAACGCGGGTCTCCTACATTGCAGGCAGATTGTTTACTGTCTGAGCCATACTAAAGCAAAAATCATAGTAAAGTGAGTCACATGAATTTTTTTGTTTCCCAGTGCATATAAAAAGTTACGTTTGTAGCCTATTACATGGGTAGTAGCATTCAGTTCAGTTCAGTTCAGTCGCATAGTCGTGTCCGACTCTGTGACCCCATGAATCACAGCACGCCAGGCCTCCCTGTCCATCATCAACTCCAGGAGTTTACTCAAACTCATATCCATCGAGTCGGTGATGCCGTCCAACCATCTCATCCTCTGTCGTCCCCTTCTCCTCCCGCCCCCAATCCCTCCCAGCATCAGGGTCTTTTCCAATGAGTCAGCTCCTCGCATCAGGTGGCCAAAGTATTGGAGTTTCAGCTTGAGCATCAGTCCTTCCAATGAACACCCAGGACTGATCTCCTTTAGGATGGACTGGTTGGATCTCCTTGCAGTCCAAGGGACTCTCAAAAGTCTTCTCCAACACCACAGTTCAAAAGCATCAATTTTTCGGCACTCAGCTTTCTTCACAGTCCAACCCTCACATCCATACATGACCACTGGAAAAACCATAGCCTTAACCAAACGGACTTTTGTTGGCAAAGTAATGTCTCTGCTTTTTAATATGCTATCTAGGTTGGTCATAACTTTCCTTCCAAGGAGTAAACGTCTTTTAATTTTATGGCTGCAATCACCATCTGCAGTGATTTAGGAGGCCAAAAAAATAAAGTCTGACACTGTTTCCACTGTTTCCCCATCTTTTTGCCATAAAGTGGTAGGACCAGATGCCATGATGTTAGTTTTCTGAATGTTGAGCTTTAAGCCAACTTTTTCACTCTCCTCTTTCACTTTCATCAAGAAGTTCTTTAGTTCTTCTTCACTTTCTGCCATAAGGGTGGTGTCATCTGCATATCTGAGGTTATTGATATTTCTCCCAGCAATCTTGATTCCAGCTTGTGCTTCTTTCAGCCCAGCATTTCTCATGATATACTCTGCATAGAAGTTAAACAAGCAGGTGACAATATACAGCCTTGACGTACTCCTTTTCCTATTTGGAACCAGTCTGTTGTTCCATGTCCAGTTCTAACTGTTGCTTCCTGACCTGCATACAGGTTTCTCAAGAGGCAGGTCAGGTGGTCTGGTATTCCCATCTCTTTCAGAATTTTCCAGTTTATTGTGATCCACACAGTCAAAGGCTTTGGCATAGTCAATAAAGCAGAAATAGATGTTTTTCTGGAACTCTCTTGCTTTTTTGATGAGCCAGCAGATGTTGGCAATTTGATCTCTGGTTCCTCTGCCTTTTCTGAAACCAGCTTGAACATCTGGAAGTTCATGGTTCACGTATTGCTGAAGCCTGGCTTGGAGAATTTTGAGCATTACTTTACTAGCGTGTGAGATGAGTGCAATTGTGCAGTAGTGTAGTAGCATTGTATCCCCCCAAATAGTGTAATTAAAAATACTTCATTGGTTAAAAAAAAAAATACTAACCATCATCTGAGCCTTCAGAGTGTCACACTTGTTTTGCTGATAGAAGGTCTTATTGATGGTATAACTGATCAGAATGGTGTCTGCTGAAGACTAGGGTGGCTGTGGTTATTTCTTAAAACAACAATGAACTATGCCACACTGACAGACTCTTTCTTTCACGAATGATTTCTCTGTAGCATGCAACTCTGTTTGATAGCATTTTACCCATAGAACTTCCTTCAAAATTGGAGTTAATCTTCTCAAACCCTGCCACTACTTTATCAACTAAGTTTAAGCAACATTCTAAGTCCTTTGTTGTCATTTCAGCACTATTCATAACAATTTCATCAGGAGTAGATTCCATCTCAAGAAATCATAGTCTGCTCAGCCACAAGAAGCAGCTCATCTGTTAAAGTTCTGAATCATGATATTGCAACAATTCAGTCACATCTTCAGGCTCCATTTCTAACTCCAGTGCTTAGGCTATTTCCACTACATCTACAGTTACTTTTTCCACTGAAGTCTTAAACCTCTTAAAGTCATCCATGACGGTTAGAATGAACTTCCTCCAAATTCCTATTCATGTTTATATTCAACTCTTTCCATGAATCATGAATATTCTCAATGGCATCTAGAAGGCAAATCCTTTCCAGGATTTACTTGCAATTAATTTGCTCACTATGGCAACAATAGTCTTACAAAATGTGTTTCTTAAATATTAAGACTTGAGAGCCAAAACGTACTCCTTGGCCCACGGGCTGCAGAATGGATGCTGTGGTGGCAGACATGAAAACAACATTAATCTCACTGTACAACTTCATCAGAGCTTTTGGACAACCAGGTACATTGTCAGTGAATAGTAATATTTTGAAAGGATTTTTTTCTGTAAGCTGTAGGTGGGCTTAACATATTTAGTAAGCCATTTTGTAAACAGATGTGCTAGAGTCCCAAGTTTTATCTTTCTTTTTATAGAACATAGAGGAGATGATTAGCATGATTCTTATGGGCCCTGGGATTTTCAGAATGGTAAATGAGCACTGGCTTCAACTAAAGTCACCAGCTGCAGCAACATCTAACAAGAGAGTCAAACTGTTCTTTGAAGCCTTGAAGCCAGGCACTGACCTCTCCAGCCATGAAAGTCATAGCATTTTCTTCCAATGCAAGGCTGTTTCATCTACATTGAAATTCCTTTGTTTAGTGTAGCCACCTTTATCAGTTATTTGAGTTAGATCTTCTAGATAACTTGCTGCAGCTTCTGCATTTGCACTCGCTAATTCCCTTGCAATTTTTATATGTTATAATGATAGCTTCTTTTCGTAAATCTCAAGAACCAAACTTTTCTTCTGCAGCTTCCAACTTTTGTTCTGCAGCTTTCTCAGCCTTAATATAGTTGAAAAGCGTCAGGGCCTTGCTCTGGATTAGGCTTTGGCTTAAGGGAATGTCGTGGCTGGTTTGATCTTCCATCCAGACCACTAAAACTTTCTCTGTATCAGCAATAAGGCTGTTTCACTTTCTTAACATTTGTGTGTTCACTGGAGTAGCGCTTTTAGTTTCCTCCAAGAACTTTCCCATTGCATTCACAACCTGGCTAATAGGTGCAAGAGGCCTACCTTTCAGCTTGTCTTGGCTTTTGATAGGCCTCTGTCACTAAGCTTAACCATTCCTAGCTTCTGATTTTAAAGCAAGACACATGCAGCTATTCCTTTCACATGAATGTTTAAAGGCCACTGTAGGTCTATTAACTGGTGTAATTTCAATACTGATGCTTCTGAGGGAGTAGAAAGGCCCAAGGGCAGGGAAAGAGATGGGGGAACAGCTGGCTGGTGAAGCAGATAGAACACACACACCATCCATTGATTAAATCTTATATGGGTATGATTCGTAGTGCCCCAAAACAATTCTCAACACAACAGTAACATCACAGATCACCAAAGCAAATATGATACTAATGAAAAACTTTGAAATATGGTGATAATTTCTAATATGTAACACAAAGACTCAACACAAATGTTGCTGAAAAATGATGCCAACAGACATGTTTGACACAGGGTGCCACAACTTTCAATCTGTAAAAAAAAAATATAGTATCTGTCAAGTGCAATAAGGTTAAGTGCAGTAAAACAAGGTGTGTCTATATTGCAAAACCAATGCCACAATAGGTCACTACACATAACTGCATTTATTTCTGGTGAGGGAACTTCTAAGATATACTCTCTTAGCAACTCTCAAGTACACAATACAGTATTTTAGTAACTATAGCCGCCAGGCTATACAGCACACCCCCAGGGCTTATTTATTTATAACTAGACATTTGTACCTTTGGCCATCTTCACCAGTGATAACTTCCAACTGAAGAAACGTGAAGGGCAGAAACAGTGAATCATATATAAACTTCTAGCTTTGTCCACAAAATTAAATGTCAGCTTCTCTGCTCTGAGATTTCCTCTCTCTATACTCCAATTTTGTCACCCAGTTCACCATAATAATAATTATAAAGTAAGTTTAATAACCTTCTCTAGGGGAGAGGGGGACGACAGAGGATGAGATGGCTGGATGGCATCACCCATTCGATGGACATGAGTTTGAGTAAACTCCGGGAGTTGGTGATGGATAGGGCGTGCTGCGATTCATTTTCCTTACCTTTGACCTTCATATCTTCTCAGAGAAAAACATAGTCTTTAAAAAGAAAGTCATATTTATTGGATTGCTATAACTATTAAGAGTAGCTTTTTCACAGTGATATATGTAAGGGGGGTCTATCTTCTTTCTTTTAAAAAATTTATTTTAACACATCGATATTTAAGAAATAACTATAGCTTTGGAACATGTTACATAATTATGTAGCTACTAGAGAAGCTTCTACTTTGCTAGCAGAATAAGACAAGACAAAACTGCAACCATATTACCTCAATGCCATTAAGCATGAGAAAGAAAAGGGCATATTAGAAAGTGTATGTTACATTCTATTTCTTACCTTTTTTCACTCAGTATGTGTTTTTATGATTTATGTTGCTGTATGTCATTAAATCCCCTTGCTCCTACTGCTGGAATGTAATAGGTTGCATCACTCACATTTCTTACATAGTTTGCTTGTATCAGACATCTAGGCTACCTTCATCTCCCTGGAACCACAAATAATACTGTAAGAAATATAATAGATTTAATATTTCGAAGCACTGTGAGACTTCTTTCTGGAATTTCTGTTTGAGTCTACACTTAGACTAATAATGCACAAAAACTTATGCTCTCCCACATTTTTGCAATACTTGGAGATAATCTTTTGCTTAATCTTTGCCATTCTGATTGCAGTAAAGTGAGTGATGATTATTGATGCAATAATTTGCATCTCTTGCATTACTAGTAAGTTGGAGCATTTCTTCACACACTAGAAAGACATTCATGGTTTCCCTTTTGTGAATTGCTCAGTCATACTAGTTACTCATTTTGCTATTTTGCTTT
This sequence comes from Dama dama, assembly GCF_033118175.1. Classification (NCBI taxonomy): domain Eukaryota; kingdom Metazoa; phylum Chordata; class Mammalia; order Artiodactyla; family Cervidae; genus Dama; species Dama dama. The sequence goes on along the minus strand of NC_083698.1, from coordinate 26,313,427 downwards.
ACACACTCATTATATAAAGTTACAAATGCACATAAATTTCACATGTTTTACATGGATACCTAAGAATCTTAAATATTTGACTATGTATGTATTTACATACTGCAACACAAGAAACGACTGTACGCCTGGACATCACCAGATAGTCAATATTGAAATCAGATTGATTATATTATTTGCAGCCAAAGATGGAGAAGTTCTATACAGTCAGTAAAAAACAAGACTGGGAGATGACTATGGCTCAGATCATGAACTTCTTATTGGAAAATTCAGATTTAAATTGAAGAAAGTAGGGAAAAAAACCATTAGGCCATTGAGGTATGACCTAAATCAAATCCCTTATGATTATACAGTGGAAGTGACAGATTCAAGGGATTCGATCTGATAGAGTGCCTGAAGAACTATGAACGGAGGTTTGTAACATTGTACAGGAGGCAGTGATCAAAATCATTCCCAAGAAAAAGAAATGCAAAAAGACAAAAATGGTTGTCTGAGAAGGCCTTACAAATAGCTGAGAAAAGAAGAGAAGTGAAAGGCAAAGGAGAAAAGGAAAGATATACCCATTTGAATGCAGAGTTCCAAAGAACAGCAAGGAGAGATAAGAAAGCCTTCCTCAGCGATCAATGCAAAGAAAGAGAGAAAAATAATAGAATGGAAAAGACGATAGATACCAAGGGAACATTTGATGCAAAGATGGGCACAATAAAGGACAGAAACAGCATGGGCCTAACAAAAGAGGGAGATATTAAGAAGAGGTGACAAGAATATATGAAGAACTATACAAAAAAGATTTTAGTGTCACAGATCGCCACGATGGTGTGATCACTCACCTAGAGCCAGACATCCTGGAGTGTAAACTGAAGTGGGCCTTAGGGAGCATCACTATGAAAAAAGCTAGTGGAGATGATGGAATTCCAGCTGAGCTATTTCAAATTCTAAAACATGGGGGAAAAAAAAAAAATTCTAAAACATGCTGCTGCTAAAGTGCTGCATTCAATATGCCAGCAAATGTGGAAAACTCAGCAGTGGCCACAGGCTTGGAAAAGGTCAGTTTTCATTCCAATCCCAAAGAAGGGCAATGCCAAAGAATGTCCAAACTACCGCACAATTGCACTCATTTCCCATGCTACCAAGGTGACACTCAAAAGTATCCAAGCTAGGCTTCAACAGTACGTGAACCAAGAACTTCCAGATATACAAACTGGATTTAGAAAAGGCAGAGGAACCAGAGCTTAAATTGCCAACATCCGTTGGAGCATAGAGAAAGCAAGGGAATTCCAGAAAAGCATCTACTTCTGCTTCATTGACTATGCTAAAGCCTTTGACTGCGTGGATCACAACAAGCTAGAAAATTCTTCAAGAGATGGGAATATCAGACCACCTGACCTGCCTCCTGAAAAATCTGTATGCAGGGCAAGAAGCAACAAGTTAGAACTGGACATGGAACAATGGACTGGTTCAAAATTGGGAAAGGAGAATGTCAAGGCTGTATATTGTCACCCTGCTTATTTAAATATATGCAGAGTACATCATGAGGAATGCTGGGCTGGATGAAGCACAAGCTGGAATCAAGATCGCCGGGAGAAATATCAATAACTACAGATATGCAGATGAAACCACCCTTACGGCAGAAAGTGACGAGGAAGTAAAGAGTCTCTTGATGAAGGTGAAAGAGGAGAGTGAAAAAGCTGGCTTAAAACTCACTATTCAACAATGAAGATCATGGCATCAGGTCCCATCACGCCATGGCAAATAGATGGGGAAACAATGGAAACAGTGACAGACTTTATTTCCTTGCACTCCAAAATCACTGCAGATGGTTAACTGCAGCCATGAAATTAAAAGATGATTGCTCCTTGGAAGAAAACCTGTGACAAACTCAGCCAGTGTATTAAAAAGCAGAGACATCACTTTGTCAACAAAAGTCCATATAGTCAAAGCTATGGTTCTTCCAGTAGTCATGTATGGATGTGAGAGTTGGACCAGAAGGAAGGCTGAGTGTCAAAGATCGATGTTTTCAAACTGTGTTGTTGGAGAAGACTCTTGAGAGTCCCTTGGACTGCAAGGAGATCAAACCAGTCAGTTTCCTTTGATTTTCTTTTTCCTAAAGGGAATCAACCCTGAATACTCATTGTAAGGATTGATGCTGTAGCTGAAGCTCCAAGACTTTGGCCACCTGATGCAAAGAGCCAACTCATGGGAAAAGACCCTGATGCTAGGAAATAATGAAGGCAGGAGGAGAAGGGGACGACAGAGGATGAGATGGTTGGATGGCATCAGCAATTCAATGGACATAAGTTCGCACATTCTTCGGGAGATGGTGAAGGACAGAGAAGCCTGCTGTGCTGCGGTCCCTGGGGTCACAAAGAGTCGGACATGACTGGCTGACTGAACAACAACATCAACAACAATGTATGCATGTATACAAAGCACCTGCCTGCAAATAGGTTTATAAAAGTAATTTTTCTTTCTGATTTAACCTAACAGTTGTGAAACATTATGTACTGGAAACTATTTTTAAATATTCACAATGCCTGGGAATTGACCATAAGTGAAAAATTCAATTGAAAGAAGAATCCACATGCAAAATGATCAGTAATCTCCAAAATTTCCACAATAAGAGAATAGTAAAGCAATTTCGAGTAGAGGAATATGGTGGAAAATACTGTTGTCAATGAAATTATAGCTACAAAGGTTGTAGAATAATTCATTCCAGAAACATTTATTGAGTGCTTACAGAGTACCAAGGACCCCATTAGGTGCAAGAAACATAGACATTACATTCCAGGCTCCAGACAAAGAGCTGATCATCTAGTTTGGAAAAAACATATGCAAACAATTATAACAGATTACCTACACAGCGTATAGATATGCTTACAAGCAATGTGTTGTGAGAGCTCAAATAACAGGAAACCCCTGCCAGGTGAAAGGGAAATGCTTTGAAGAGGAGTCTAATGTTAAGCTGTGTTGTAAGGGATAAGCATTTGCCAAATACCCTAGTGGGGGAGGGAAACTGCCTTTTAGGAAGACAAGGAAAGCATAGGCAAAGGCACTGAGGTGGGAAGAGGCTCTGGCCATCTGGGAAATTCCTCTTTGTTCTTTATTACTGTACTCCTGGATATGTGTCCAAGTCTTGCTAGAGTGAGTCTGGAGACATACACAAGAAGCATGTGATGAAAGTTTTTTATGCCCTTCTTTGGAGGCCTCCAGATTCTGGATATACAACTACCAAAGACTTATAAGCACAGACATTAATATCAGGCATCTGCCCGGGAGGGTGGGGATATGGGCAAGATAGACAAGCCTCAGTTGAAGGGTGTGAAGTGAAGAACTGACAATCCTGTCTGAGGTCTTCAATGGGTTAGTCTAGATGCATTGTGGGATAAAGAGCAGGAATTGAGGTGCATAGAGGCTTGTTATGCTGCTATTGCAATAACACAGACCTGAACTAAAGCAGAAAGTATTTATGGTATCTTCATGAGAAGTAAAACACAAAGTTATGCTAACAATCATCTTTTGAATAGTACTTCGCAATACAAAAACTGTCAACAGTTGGTCTAATGAACTCTTGGTAGTCTCTGAAAATAATATCATTGCTTCAATTTTGTAGATGGATACAGACTATCATGCCAAAGGATAACAGCCAGGGGATAGAAGAATACTATCACCATTCATTTGATCTGATAGTCACTCATTTATTCACATTTAATAATTAACTTAAATGACATCATTCTATGAGCTAGGGGTAAAAAGCCAACAAAATATAGCCTTCTTCCTGCAAGAGCTTGCAGTCTAGAAGGAGAGACTAATAAGCAAATAAGTAATTATAATGCAGTGTAACTGGTATTCTAATAAAGGCTAAGCCAGAACTGCCTGTCTGCTCATAAGTGTACGAAGACAAAGTCAAACTAGAAAAGAAAACCCATTGCATGAAGGGTGGCAGGACTGAAATTTATGTGTTTTCTTAAAAGTCAGTTAATGTTATCATGGCACTTTTAAAATTTAAAAGACAAAAGACAGATAAAGAAAGTAGAATAAGGGTCAAACACAGAAAACATGACTTCATGGCAGCCATTTCAATTATTTCTCTTAACAGAACTATTACAAACAGCATATGTGTTAATTTATAGGCAAATATTTCAAAGTAATGAGATAGCTAAATAGAACTTCCCCCAATTTAAAGAGCTAAGAGTTTAATAATCAATACCAACAAACAGAATGAAGTGGTGAAGCACAGTAAAACATCAAGCGCTAAGGGAACTGGATCCGATAACACTGCTTGCATGAAATGATAAACATGTCAAATTAGACTTAATTACCAATGATGCTTTCAGTTTTGCCAGCTGCATTATAATTCAAATCACTCCTCCACTCCTTTGCCAAAACGTGTTTGAGAATTTGTAGTTATATATGAGAACACCATGTAAAAAAGTACCAATTCTAGATGGAGTTAAAAATAAAATCCACAAATTCAATTGCATGAGCAAAAACATGTTCAAGTAAACTAAGAAAGGTGTTTGCCTACTAAAGATAAAGAGAAAGTTTAGGGAACTGGAGGTAGAGGTGGTTTGGGAAGATTGTTTGGAAATCAAACCATGATTTTACTATTCATCTCACTATGTAGGTTTTGTCTTAGTATAATATATGTTGATTACAAGGCTCATCAGAACAGAAATTTCAGGGATCTTGTCTTTTTGTCTTTTGATGAAGTTGTGATGAACTTTAGAAAGGGCACTAGATTGGAAACTGGACTATTCTGATCTACCTTTTGCCAGCTTTGTAACCTTGAGTGAGACATTTAATCATACGACTTCAAATTCCTCAAGAAATTTCACACAAAGTTTTTGTGATGTTTAAGTGAGATAGCATGTACCAGCATTTGCAAAATAATAAAATGACACATAAATATCAGTTATTTATGACTCTATGTATAACTTTAATGGGCATCATAAACTCTAACCAAAACCAAAATGAAAGTTTTTTTGAAAAAATTTCTTAACTAAAAGTTACCTGCTTTGATTACCTTGTCACCTCATAATATTCATTTTGACTTTTTTTTTAAGATGTGGCATCATAATTGATGGGGTCCACTAGAACACAATCCAGAACTTTGTAAAACAAGGGGGAAAATAACATCTTTTCAAATACTATGGGGGTGAAATAAAGAAAACATTTTCTGAGAATCTTGACACTGAAAATCCTTATCTATCAACTTTCCTCTGTCCCTTCTTGGTTTGGCTTAGTACTATTCTTCTTTAGGGAGAAGGAATAAAGGTTAAGTGACTGACACAAAGCTCAGGTTAGTAGCAGATCTAGCTACCAGTTTAGGTCTTAGATTGTCAGATTCTGAATTCGGACCTGTATTAGCTGTGTTGCTAACAGACCTTTTAGGCTGCCAACTGACTCAAATAAAATCTTCATGTGAGCCTGTTTGTGCCATTGTTCCTTTATCTGTTGTACTTACTCGAAATATGACCTTCCTTTATAATGAATAAAGCAGAGACAAATTCCTTCTGGTACCATTTTGTTACTTTGAGAGATACTTTCCACACCTAAAAAGCCTCAAGGAGAAAACTTTCTGCAAAGAAAAATGACAAATTACTTCTAATCATTATACAAAAGAAAAAAATTAGGTAGACATTTTTTATCATTATGTAGTATAACTGGCAGGTTGAAGTTCTGGCAAGGGAAATACTAATTGCTTCCTTGAGGTCTTGTAGGAGGAACTTATTGCAGGGTAAAATACATTTTCTCTGGCTACTTACCCCAGGAGTTACATTGTAGCCTGAAACAGTAAAAAGTGCAAGAAGAGCGATAACACCTGACAATCACAAGGCACTTCCTGTGTATCATACACTGTTTTATGCATTGGGTTGGCCATAAAGTTCGTTAGGGTTTTCATAATAACTTTTAGAAAAACCTGAATGAACTTTTTGGCCAACCCAAATACTTTCTATATTAACTTACTATCTCCACATATTCCGAAAACTATCTCCAGGGGACAAAAATGTAACCAATACTTATCCCACTGTTACCCTTTAGGTAACAACAATAATCTTTAGGAAACTCTGAGCAGTTTGTAATATACAGCTTCCTGGCAGATACACAAAGTTTCAACCTCCTAGCAAAACCATCACCTAGAAAGCAAGTGAAACAATTTTAATCTCCCCGGCTGAAGCCTGGTTGATTTGGTAAGGAGATATAGGAGACATTCCAGGATATAAAAACTTGCAAGGAGTATCATAAAGAAAATTGTCATCCAGGTAGTATACAAGTATAACAACCTAACTTTTCTCTGCCTAATTGGAGGGAGGTCAATAAAATTCCATTTTCCCCTAGTGCAGAAGACCTTTTGTAGCAAGTTTAAGTTTTTGCTAAGTGTGAGCAAAATCATCCACACTGAAAAAAAACTGTTTCCCCCTAATTACACATATCTGTGCCATAGAAAATAGGAAGAGAAATAACTGGAGCCAGTAGAAATACAAGCACAACAGCGCGATGCTTCACAGATGGCATCTGAGCAACTGCAGACATAAACAAAGCTCTCTGAAATGAGGATATGGGCTCGGGTTCAAGGAAGTGATCAGTAGGATACAAGTCTGTAAACTGTATGGGCCAGCACAGATTATGGGACGTGAAGACCCAAACCAGGCTGGTGGCTGGAGGCGGGTGTGGGACCATGTGCTCCACAAATATTCCAATGAGTGAGTAGGTAACACCAGATTGTTTGGCTGTTTCGTTTGAATCCAATTCATCTTAAATGAGTCTTTTTGTTCAATTTACAAAGTCTACTTTCATGTGTGGCCTCTGCGTCTTGTTAGGGAGAAGAGTTCCCAAGTCTGTTGTAACCGACCAAAGCTGGGGCCGCTATCTTGGTAGGCCCACACGGATGGGGCCGAGCAGGCAGCAGCCCTTTTCACAAAAACGCTTCCCCTGAGCCAGCACAGCCTGCTTGTTTATATCCTGAACACACAGCGTGATGAGAGAGCAGAAAGGATTACCTACACGAACCCCGTAACCTTTGACTGAGAAGCAGAGATTACTGCACAAAAAAGAAATGCACAATCTTTTGACCTAATTCTGAAGCAGTTTTAATTTTTAAAGTCTGTATAAACGAAATGTGAAATAGCACCTGACCTCAACAGAACTTTAACTTAATGTTTTTTTTAGTCCACAACACTGTCCTGAATCTAAAAATAAAAGGATGGGGCACAGTTTGTCTTCTAACTAGCTAAATACTGCTGATAAGAGAGTAAAATAACTCCAAAATAATACTAAGTAATTATGAAAGGCTGCATCAGAGCATAAAGCCCCAGTTACTTAAGCCCATTAAGCACGTACTTTATAACACTAAATGCAGGTGAAGCCCATTACCGTTGCTGGATAAAATAAGATGAAATGTTAAGCTCTTCAGAGAATATAACATAGTGGAGCCAGATTTTCTTATTTATAACTCAATATGACTATTTCTATAGAATAAGAATCTGGCTTAAGTTGTGTAATCATTTAAAAGGTCCCCAAGTCTCCTTCCTGGCTCTCTTCTCACCTCTCAAATGTCAAAAACACATTTCCTGATAGAGTCACGATGCATGCCAGCTCCCTGTCAATGAGAAGTTAGAATGAGAACTTTAACACAATGACCATCAACAACTCTCCCTGGACTGCCACTGTTTGGAACCTGCTTCTCTCGTGATGAAACATCTTGGTCCAGTGCCTCTCCTCTCAGTTCCACGTTGTTTTCGAGCCACAGGTTCTTTGTGGAACTTTTCAAGATTCCAGACAAGCCATCTTCTCATTCTCTACTCTCGGCCAAACTTGGTTTTAGAACAGAAAATCATCTCTTAAGGTGATCAGACACTAAAAAATCAAACCCTTAATTGCTTCGCATTCTTATAATTCTTCAGTGACTAGAAACTTAAAGAGAAAAATACATACCTGAGGCAACAACCCAATGTGTAAATGTTAAGCTTAGTGTAAGTTTAGAAACACAATGATAAATAATGGAAAACTGAATTGGGAAAATAGTAATGACAGAGATAATAGGGCTGTACCATTTTGCCTTGTCATTTTTGTTTGTGAACTCAACATTTACTTACAATAACTAGCGTATATACATTCAATAAATACTTGCTGTTAGCCTTTATGAATGGGTTTCCCTGGTTGCTCAGACTTGGTAAAGAATCTACCTACCAGTGCGGGAGACTTGGGTTTGATCTCTGGGTTAGGAAGATCACCTGGAGGAGGAAATAGCAACCCATTCCTGTATTCCTGCCCAGGAAATTCCATGGACAGCGGAGCCTGGCAGGCTACAGTCCGTGGGGTTGCAAAGAGTAGTACATTTATGATAATAATTGGGAGTTTGTGCATCTATAAACAGGGGTGAAAACAGAAACAAAGGAAGGGGAAAATATATAAAACATGTAATATTAACTTAAGAAATAATTATGGCAGAATGATAGTTACTCTCAGGAGACATTCATTAGAAAAACTATAGTGTCATTGCAGAACTCCATATATAAGAGAATGCATAGAGAACAGAACCTGCCTTCTTCTTCTCTGCTTGCTGCTACTGCTGCTAAGTCACTTCAGTCGTGTCCGACTCTGTGCGACCCCATAGCTGGCAGCCCACCAGGCTCCCCCGTCCCTGGGATTCTCCAGGCAAGAACACTGGAGTGGGTTGCCATTTCCTTCTCCAATGCATGAAAGTGAAAAGTGAAAGTGAAGTCACTCAGTCGTGTCCGACTCTTCATAACCCCATGGACCGCAGCCCACCAGGCTCCTCCATCCATGGGATTTTTCCAGGCAAGAGTACTGGAGTGGGGTGCCATTGCCTTCTCCGTCTTCTCTGCTTAAGTCTGAATAAATGGAACACTGTCTCCCACACTGAAGACACCAAACATATTTCTTGAATGAATAAATGAATACAATCACTCATACTATAATTCCTTTGTGGGAATTTACAACACACAAGAGCTAACCAAGGACCCAGAGAAATACTGTTGTAAAAGAAACCTACTTACTTTCTCTTTTAACCCAAGATTTTTTTTTTTAAGTTTTCAGAAAGTTTGTAGATTTGTCACCAGTTAGTATAAATTCCCACTTAAAATGACAAAAGAAACCATTGTGGGTTTTTTTTTGTTGTTGTTGTTCCTTCGCTAATGTTATTATACACAATATTGTTCTGAAAAATAAATCAGGAAAGCTTACAAAAACACATACTCTCCAACATGAATAGCTGTTCAAAGGTGAAGCTGACAGATCAAAATTCTAAGTGCCAAGGACTCTTCTCATGCTTATAAAAAGATGTAGCACGTCCCAGTCATTTGTGATTTCTAAAAGTGCTACTCTATCTTTTTTTTTTTTCTTTTTAATACCAGTTTTGGAAATCCTACGGGAATAACATCTCACTCTATAAAACAGAATCAGGGCTTAAACTTGGCCAGAAGTGTGAAGGAGAATTCTAGACATGGAAGAAGTAAACATATAAAGTTAAAGTTAGTTGCTCAGTTGTGTCTGACTCTCTGTGACCCCATGGACTAAAGCCCGCCAGGAGCCTCTGTCCATGGAATTTTTCAGGCAAGAATACCAGAGTGGGTTGCCATTTTCTTGGGTTGCCATTTTCTTCTCCAGGGGATCTTCCCGACCCAAGGATTGAACCTAGGTCTCCAGCATTCCAGGCAGACTCTAACATCTGAGCCACCAGGGAAACCCAGTGGGTAATAATGACAAATGCCAATTATGAAGTCCATACAGCTTACAAAACATCTCCTATATATTACCTCAAACTGTCCTCCAAAAGTCCTCTGCAAGATAGAAGAAAACTGACATTTGTTCATCTGATGAGCACCTATATTCTAGATGCAGTGCTTGAATCTGTACATCCATGATATCATGTACTTGCTTAACTGCTGACAAGTCCATATGATATTTTAATTAGAAGTATAATCGTTGGAGGTTTGAAGAACAATGGTGACCATTTCTGAATCTCCTCCTCACTCTTCCAAAAAAATAAAATCAACAAGAATAAGAATTAACCCACACAAGACCTACTGCTTCAGCATTAGATAGACCAGACTCCAAGCAAATTATTCATAAGCAGAATAAAGAAGAAAACATTCTAACAGAGCTCCCATCACTCGTCCACTCCTGCTACCAGCCTGTGGATACAAAGAGCAATGGAGGAGAAACTGAAAAGGCTCTCTGAAAGAACAGAGGGGATATAAGTGAAATACAAGCAAAACATTCCCACGAAAAGAAAGTAAAACAATAAATATAAAAGTGAGTTAAACAGATCTGAACTTGGTAGTTCATAGCTCTGGCAATGGGAAAGGTGGTTGGAAACGAGGGGGACCAGAAGAGGTGAAACTGTGATAATAGTAACATTTCTGATATCCTTTAGGCGGAAGATAAGGATGATATTGAAGGATGGAGACTTTGGGCTTGTTGAACCGAGTTACATAGTTTGTACCATGAAGCCATCCAAATGGGGATATGGTTTTACCTTTGGACCCAGGCAGGAGATACAGAACATTCTGACCCTGAGCCCTTTTCACCTTAAGCATTAAGGTGTTAATGCCCTGGTTAGAAAGCTGACAGCACTGAACAAGCTGAGCAAAGTCAATGATCAGTAATATTCTGCAGGGTTTACTGAGGGAAGAAAAAAAACATCCACATTAATGGTATTAATCAACATTTAAGATCTTAGAGCAATTACAGTAGTATAAAGAATCTTCTGCAGATAGAAACGGCGTCATTGAAACAAACAAAAAATACAACCAGGCATACAGAGCATAAGATAAGCAAGTTGGGAACATACAGAAAAAGATCATAAATACCTGTGAAAGACCCAAACTAAACAATTACTTTATCCATAGTTTTTCTTACATTCATTTTTACCAGTTACCGAATGAAATGACATATTTCCTCTGTAAGATTTTACATAGTAATATTTAGGTTAACTGAAGAGAAATCTATATCATTTACATTATAATGATAAATCATCATTCTGAACAATTAAGCACATCAACTTCGTAAATTATGGATTAGAGAATACTTCCAAGTATTTATGTTCAGACGTCTGGGGCTGTGTGACTTCTATCTTATTACTATAATCATATTTTGGAGTCCAAGGTCAGCAAAACCAGTTAAGTTACATCCTTTAAAAATATAACTCAGCCACATTTATTTGGTTCCATGTGATACATGTGACATCCTGAATTGTTAAGAATTTTAACTGAAATGGAGAGCAGCTAGTTTTGCACAAAAAAATGAGTAATAATAGTGAACAAATTCATTTCCAGGTATTTGTTATGTACCCAATTACAGACACCTATATGAAGTCCATAAGATAAAGATATTCCTTTGTTTTCATCCAATAAAGTTTCATGCCAGGGAATGAATGAAGGGTTTATTTCCAGAAGACTGTTTTTGCCATTGAAAGCTCTGTCTTCTTCAGGCATTTGCTGAATGATGCATTAGCAGGAGCTACAAGGATCACATTGTTTCACACCAAATAGCCTCTACACTTTGATTCATATATCACACATGTTCTGTTTCTTACATTTCTGTTTTCACACCCACTGCCTAAGTGCAAAGGGATTTGAAGACAAGTGCCACAGTTTTCTAACTTTCAGCTGCTTTGGTTGTATTGATGGAGGAAGTTATGGAACATGTAGAAAACAGAATCAAAATTAAGGAGATCATATTTCTGTTTTATGCCCTGTGATATAGCAAAGTTCACTAAGTAACAATTACTCAAAACATTCATTTTAGATCATTTTGCTTCACTGAAAATCCCTTAAATTGGCAAGTAAAATTTTAAAAGATTATTTATTATAGAGAAGAGAGAGCCAGTGGTGTGAATTCACATACTGTGAGAAGGCTATCGATAATAACAGATGGTTGTTATATAAAAGAAATTGACATGTAACTCTCCTTATCTTCTGAGAAATTCAGAACAAGAAATTGAGTTTAAATGGCTTCAGGAAAGTTTGCTTCTTATAGATACTGAGAATGGTTACATACTATTCGCAATGGTGTTTCAAAATATACATTCTATTAATGAGCCCTGGAATTTTTGGTACTCACACTGCATGGCAATTCCAGTATTCTTAAAAATTAATAAAACAGATATCCTTAGGGAGTCCTGTCTGATACTATTAACTCACATTTTATAAACTGCTTTAAGTAAGTTCCTAATCCACCAAATAGGTTAGTGAACAGATGTTCAACTCCCTGACTAAGGTTGTATTCTAAAATAATAGAATAAATTTTACAATGGAAGTGACCCTGATGAAACCATTTAACTAAACCTTTCCATTTTACAGAGGATAAAAGTGAGGCTAGAAAATATAAGACTTTTTCAAGACCACACAGCAGTAATATCCAAATCTATACGGCTCAGGAATCCTTATTTCGAAGTCAATGCTTTTGCCACCGTATCTCATTTGCCACTTTATCTGAAACTCTACACATTGATTATATGGACATGTTAGTCCATACAGATCTGCCAGTCTTCAGATCTACCTGTAAGTAAAGTTTCCTAACCTCCAGAATGCTTGGAAGGATACTTAAGTACTTGCTCTCCCACCACTGCACATAGTTTCTATATAATTTCTTAATGACCACTATGCAGCATGTTGAGCAAAACAACAAAAGCAGTACTGTATCAAAGTTAACAAAATAAGAATGGGGAGAACCAAACAAAAAAATCAAGTGTGTGAAGAAAGGAGACAGTGATTGTTGCTGACCAGAGAGCACCATGCCTAACACATAGGAAACACTTAATATTTTAAGTAAATTAAGAGAGCTATAGAAGTATCCACTAAGGATAAATGTGGATCTTTGTCATCCTCCTTTTATCCTTCTATCCTATTTCACATTTCTTCCTCAAGGACAGTTTGTCATCCACTGAACATTTATTTGCCTACCATGGAGATGTTCTTTACTCCAGAAGACTCTGATTCCATTTCCCCTCTTTAGAAGAAATACTCATGGAAAATAGCTTAGCACTATTGTTATTATTTAATTGCATTCTACTTTTCAACTTTATTAAAGGCCTAAAGAACCTATTAGAAGCACTGTCTAGTAGACCCTAAGACTGTTAAGCTGTCTAATGGAAAATAATGTCTTGAAGTCATACTTACTGTAATGTATAAAAACATTTACACCCACACACACATTCAGTTAAGCAAAGTAGAAGGAGAATAATTATAATATTGTTTAGCACATAATGCCACTTAACATATTGAAGGACATATTAACATAAAACAAAAATTCTAATTTTTCCAAGCAAGAATTTAATTAAAATAGAAATTTGGTTCTCAAAAGTCACTGGCAGTGCACACTAGGGATTTTGAAGGCTGGAACATATGTCCTTTAAAGAAAATGAAAATATACACAGAAACTCTTCATTTTGTCAAAGATTAAAGTCAAAACCCCACTGTACTTTTTAGTATCAAGAAAATAACTCTTCGTTTTCATATTCACGTGTAAGAAGCTAGCTACAGCTACACAGACCTCACAGTTCCTCACAGCAGCAGACAGACAGAACTGAGGCACAAGCTGCACCTTTTAGAAAGAACAAGTACTTTCCAAATCCAAGATCTCAAAAATCTTGCAGCATGTATGCTATCTATGGTGAAACAGATCACCAGCCCAGGTGGGATGCATGAGACAAGTGCTCCGGCCTGGTGCACTGGGAAGACCCAGAGGAATCGGGTGGAGAGGGAGGTGGGAGCGGGGATCGGGATGGGGAATACGTGTAAATCCATGGCTGATTCATATCAATGTATGACAAAACCCCCCCAAAAAAATAAAATAAAATAAAATATGTAATTACAAATTTACTTATATCTATCTTTTTCTCTACCTGCTTGGTCCGCTTTAGTGTATGACCTCAACAGAGAGGAAAACTAATTTTTTAATAAAATAATCTGGATTCCAGCAGATATATAAGAAACTGGTGAGGGGGTGTGGCCTAAATGGCAATAGTGTAACATTTTACCATTGATGAACTCTCTCAAGCCACATCCAGTTCCATATGCCTGCTTCCTCTTTACCCACTGTTACCATTTTAATGTTTTTAGGGAAATTGTATGGCATAGTTCCAACCACAGCTCAGTAGCCACCTCCTCTATTGGGTTCTTTAACCCCTCTATCTTGCTTTCTAATCTATTTGTGCGTTCATTCTCTACCTACTCCCTCTTTTTAAGTGTTCATTTATCTTTAGGGGGGTTCAGGATGGGGAACACATGTACACCCATGGAGGATTCAAGTCAATGTATGGCAAAACCAATACAATATTGTAAAGTAAAATAAATAAATAATAAGATGAATATAGACAAAGAATTACTCAAGAAAGAATGTGAAAAGTGATGCTGATGTAATGTTGGGTACTATTGCAATGTTGAATGTGTTGTTATGGTTTCCTTTATTTTAGACATTTCACACACACAAAGAAATTGTAAGTAACTACATGGGAGGATGCAAGGGGAAAAAATGAACCCCAAAATACGATGTAGAGCAATTTACGCAAGACTTCATGCTAAAGTAAACAGAGAGTAACCAGATTCTGATGGAACACATATCTAAATATGAAGTGCAAATAAAATAAACTGGGAGGATCAACACATGTTGGGAACAGTATAAAATGCAGCTTGAACTAATAAGGGTTTGGATCTATTTAGTTATGCCAAATTGAAATGTATCTACAAAGTGAACTCTGGTTTCCTAAAACTGTGGTTTAGCTGCACTGAATGTTTAAGCAGATCTCACACTTTAATCACTTCAAATCATGCTTTTGTGGCTTAAGGGTACTGACGCTCTTGTGCACATGCACAAAATATTGAAGCCAGGAGTTTTATATATATACATATATATATACATATTTACATTTTGAATCATTTTATAATTGGGAAGAATAAATTTTCTGTTATATTTTCCTGTAATTTTCTACCATTTGTGTCATTAGTTTCTCTATCTAAATCACGCAAACTTCAGTGCATTTGGTTTGTACAATTCATTGCCAATAAGGCATAGAAGCAAACCTGATTATTAGACCAAAGGTGTAGTCTGAGGTCACCAAATTACTGTTTGTAATATAATTTATCATCCTAAAAGTGATCCAGTTTGCTTTGATGCACCTCACAACCTGCACCATGCTCATCCTTCTGGAGGCAAGTGTTTGGGACAGAAAGTTCATTGTAACACACAGGTTATTTCCCATAACAATTCCTTGTATTTTTGTTAAGAGCACTAACATTTGTTTTACAGAACTTTTCCTTTACCAGCTCAATTTCAAGCTGAATATTTCTCTTTTAGAAAATGCTAAATTTCCTCAGAGAGACCTAGTGGTTACATATGATACTGTTCCTGCAGCCAGAATGATGTGTGGTGTGATTCTCTCACACGCCACGTCACTGCAACTCCACAAGCAACCAGCACTCACTGTTGTCCCTAGAAAACCACAGGTTTTGGAAGCACTGCCTTTGTGTCTGTGCCAGAATGAGTTCCTGTTGTTGGTTCCTGCCACAGATACTCATTCATGAGCCCTAACTTCACTCCTTGGACCTAAACTTCCTTGTAATGTGATGACTGTAAAGCAGAAAATTAAGAGTCCCCAAATAAAGGTTGTCCTGAGCTTACACACAAACATTTCTCCAGTTATCAGAGCTTGCTATTCACACTGGATAACTTCACTTACCCCTAACATTTCACAAGCGTTTGCTGAAAGGTTAATAAATTGAAAAGATAGCATCTTCTTCTCTGCGTACTCCTTCACCAGCTTCCCCAAAATTGCCACGCTATATTATATAATACTTCCTTAGCCGGATTCCAAGAATTCTATAGGCTGTAATTTAATCCTAGGAAAACCAGAGGATATTAAATGATCTAAACTGTCTTAGGCAGAAATCTCCGATTTGGCTGCTCTTTGAAGTTTGTATCTGAAACTTTTTGATGTCTTAATATTGTTTTAGAAATTAGGGGAGGGGAGTTGACTTTGTAAATCATTTTAGGATTGCAAAAATGACATTATGATGATGAATGGCACAAGCCTTTAAAAAAAGTTTCTCTGAATATTAAATTAATCACAAACCAAGGCTGTCTAACATTAGCTCCTGATAACTTCGAGATCCTGTAGCATTCCAGATGCTCTATGAAACAGAAATATTCTGTCTTTATTATGAGCACCTTTCCACATCTGCAATTCTGTTATACAATAAAGTCTTGTTCTTTTGTTGCGAGATTGCCCTGGTTCATTTTTTTATTATTAATTTAAACCATGTGGGTAAAGGGTAATCCAGTAAGCCATAGGATTTCAGATCAGAGCTTTCATACAATCACATGTAACATCAAACATCTGGATATTTAGATGAATAGGGATGGGGGAAAGTTAACAAGACCTAAAGCATTATCTGAATGAATAGTTTTTAATTGTATATCATATTATTCACTTTGAATATAATATTTTCATAACATACCTTCTTTAAACAATGGCCAGGTTAGAATAGAAATAAAAATTAATAACCCAACTGTATCAGTCATATGTTAAGGCATAATAACCAAATAGTTTTCAGTAAAAAAGACCTTAAAGTTATTGCTATAAATTCCTTGAGTAACCTAGAATCACTTTTATTATGTATAAAAACAAGTTTAACAATCCATTTAAAGAGAACATGATCTAAAAGTTTTCCAGAAGCACTAAGTCAAAATGTTGTCTATTTAATATAAAACCTGTCCCAGTAACATTTTGCCTCTAAGGCACACTGCTCAATTATACACAACAACTAACATTAGCTTTCCTCTTTTTTTTTTTGCCAGTCCCTGCACTTTTCTAACCCTACTCATTAAACTTTGGAGGGAAATAGTCATAACTGCATACAGTTGGGAAAAAAAAATCTTGGCTTGTTTCAAATTTTTACATTTTTCCAAGGTACCTAAAACTTGCAGACAATAAATAAGGGAAATGTTTAAGAAGCTTGCCAATGAATGATGCTCTCTTGAGTTTTACAAATCTGATTAAAGCAGAAAATATATCCAGAAATTTAAGCAAAACTAGTCAGTCTTACTAAATATGTTAGATTAATATTTAGTACTAAACTGATATTCAGAAGAGTAAAAGATTTTATTCAATACAAAGAGGGGAGACATAATGGGTCCATCCAAAAATTATTGGAAGTTGACCCCTCAAATCATAATGTGTCCACTCCAGTCCAAATCAATTAATTTCTCAGGCAGATACCACAGCAGCTAGTCTTGAAGGTTTGCCTGAGTGGATGTTATTTGCATTCTGCAATCCAGATGCTGTATATTTTACTGCAGATGCCAGGTGTGGACATTCAAAAGTAAAAACCTAAAGATCAAAGAAACAAAGGCTGATCCTATTGAAATATTTAGCCACAAGTTATTCACATGACTAGAGACTTTTTGTTTCATGAGGTGTTTACATCCTTTGTGGTTAAAGCTATTTATTACCTTTGAAAACAGTTCACCTTCCTTTTTGGAATACTACAGAGTGTGACGTGGCCTTAATGTGTGTTAAGGGAACATCCATGTTTTGCAATGGAAATCAATACCACAATTACTGCAAAAATAAATTCAATCACTTGAAAATATACAAACAAGCTGGGTTAAAATTTCTCATATTCCGACAACATACACATAGTTCCCAAAAGTGAAAGGAATAAAAATTTGTCTCACAAAACAAATCCTTTACTAATCTATAGAGTCCCACAGAGAAATGCTGAACATGCTTTGGAGGGTGATGAAAGAATTTCTGGGAAATACACTACTTAACATTATAAGAATTAAATCATTTTCAGGTTCATTAAATTTATCTGCAACTGCAAACACATTTGTCTCCTTTTCTTTCGGGTCTTTTTTGACCAACAGATCATTGCAATAATTACGTTTCAAGCTTTGTCCAATCCTTACTATTCAGAAACTATTCATTATTTCCTGCTTCTTATCCTAGTTATCATAGATATTTATAAATTATTTTAGTAAAGAGAGGACACACATGATCCAATTGACACATTGATTTTCACACAATTGCCATAACATCCCACAAGCCTGAGAAACACTTTGGAGATCAAGTATTTTGATTGTCTAATGCTGTATGTCAATCAGCTCAAAAATGAAATGGCCTAAAATACTTTTTTATTTGACACTGTTTGTGGCTTCCCAGGTGGCACTAGTGGTAAAAACCCACCTGCGAACACAGCAGACATAAGAGACGAGGGATCAATCCCTGGGTGAGGAAGATCCCCTGGAGGAGGGCATGGCGACCCACTCCAGTGTTCTTGCCTGGAGAATCCCATAGACAGAGGAGCCCAGTGGGCTACCGTGAATAGGGTCACACAGAGTCAGACAAAACTGAGTGACTGAACATACATACATATACATACATAAACACACATATACTAGATTACAGTCAGAGCATCTGAAGACTTCTTCACCCATGTGCCCGATGCCTGTGTTAATGTAGCTGGAACAGCTCGGGGTGAACTAAACATTTACCATGCTCTCCACGTGGTCACCTCAGCTTCTAAGCAAGCCTCACAATACAATTAGTCTTCTTTTTACATGGAAGCTGGCTGCCCTCATAATGAACATTCCAAGAATTTATCATTGAAAACAGCCAGTTACTTAAAAGCTAGGCTTGGAAACAGACACAAAGTCACACTGTCATATTCCATTAATCAAACAAGTCACAGAGGTGGGGAATAGATCTTACCTCTCAATAGGATAAAGGTCAAATAACCTGTGAGCTCCTGGCTGGAAATAAATCCTTAATCTTGAACTTTATTTTTTTTTAATTACTTTCCAAATTTCTAAAAGAAGAAAAGTAAAAAAGCAGTGAAATTCAATATGCTTAATCATGTTCATGAGCTTCCCTTGTGGCTCAGCTGGTAAAGAATCTGCCTGCAGTGTGGGAGACCTGGGTTTGATCCCTGGGTTGGGAAGATCCCCTGGAGAAAGAAAAGGCTACCCACTCCAGTATTCTGGCCTGGAGAATTCCATGGACTGTATAGTCTATGGAGTAGCAAAGAGTCGGACACAACTGAGTGACTTTCACTCACTCACTCAATCATGTTCACAGGAAGAAATTTATTTTCCATTAGAAATTCAAATTTTAGTAAGTCTATAACTAGAATACATAATGTTGACTATTGGTTGTTTTTTATGTTAGCCTCTAGTATGAAAATCTGATGGATGGTTTTATTTATGGATCATAAATTCAACTTGGTCCAGATGAATTGGCAATGATACCAAGATTCAAGACTATAAGAAAGAAAACATCAGTCTTTTCACAGTACTTAAAATTATTCTTTAAAGTAAGATTCTATGGTAGCAAGAAAAAAAATGCTCCTTTCAAATGACTTTATAATGACAGCAACAATTTTCATATACTTTCATGCGAGAATTTTTCTTTCCATAAGTATTTTTTAATGACTATTTAAACAATACTCAATATTCACACAGAATTTAGACCACACTATAATGGTTTGATTCACTTCATTAATAAGTCTGTGGGAAAATCAGTGGCCCCTTAATCTGGGATTAAAAGGTTTCTTCCTCTGGCCTTTAATTTAAATTCCCAGGGAGAAACATAGGACATGAGTCTTTAAAGTTACATACATGAATGGAGGCTATCTCAAATGTAGCATTAACAGTGCTGTTTTATGCTGAATAAAATCTATGTCCCAGTCCATAAGGGTAATAGCATGAGGAACGTTTGTGATAAATAGGAGATCTGTTAGCTCACCCCTGGGAAAGAGGATAAAGTGTGTAAATGCATACTATAAACTACTGCATGGCAACAGGAAACTTCTGAATAGATATAAAAAGAGTAACATTGATCTTTTTTAAAATGCTGAATAGAAAAAAAACAAGAAATTAAATTAGGTGTGCAAAGATGGGCTCAATAAAGGACAGAAATGTTATGGACCTAACAGAAGCAGAAGATATTAAGAAGAGGTGGCAAGAATACACAGAAGAACTGTACAAAAAAGATCTTCACAACCTGGATAATCATGATGGTGTGATCACTCACTCTCACCTAGAGCCAGACATCCTGGAATGCGAAGTCAAGTGGGCCTTAGGAAGCATCACTATGAACAAAGCTAGTGGAGGTGATGGAATTCCAGTTGAGCTATTTCAAATCCTGAAAGATGATGCTGTGAAAGTGCTGCACTCAATATACCAGCAAATCTGGAAAACTCAGCAGTGGCCACAAGACTGAAAAGGTCAGTTTCCAATCCCAGAGAAAGGCAATGCCAAAGAATGCTCAAACTACCGCAAAATTGCACTCATCTCACACACTAGTAAAGTAATGCTCAAAATTCTCCAAGCCAAGCTTCAGCAACACGTGAACCATGAACTTCTAGATGTTCAAGTTGGTTTTAGAAAAGGCAGAGGAACCAGAGATCAAATTGCCAACATCCGCTGGCCATTGAAAAAGCAAGAGAGTTCCTTGCTTTATTGACTATGCCAAAGCTTTTGACTGTGTGGATCACAATAAACTGTGGAAAATTCTTCAAGAAATGAGAATACCAGACCACCTGACCTGCCTCTTGAGAAACCTATATGCAGGTCAGGAAGCAACAGTTAGAACTGGACATGGAACAACAGACTGGTTCCAAATAGGAAAAGGAGTACGTCAAGGCTGTATATTGTCACCCTGCTTATTTAACTTATATGCAGAGTACATCATGAGAAATGCTGGACTAAAGGAAGCACAAGCTGGAATCAAGATTGCTGGGAGAAATATCAATAACCTCAGATATGCAGATGACACCACCCTTATGGCAGAAAGTGAAGAGGAACAAAGGAGCCTCTTGATGAAAATGAAAGAGGAGAGTGAAAAAGTTGGCTTAAAGCTCAACATTCAGAAAACTAAGATCATGGCATCTGGTCCCATCACTTCATGGCAAAAAGATGGGGAAACAGTGGAAACAGTGGCTGACTTTATGTTTTGGGGCTCCAAAATCACTGCAGATCGTGATTGCAGCCATAAAATTAAAAGACGTTTACTCCTTGGAAGGAAAGTTATGACCAACCTAGACAGCATATTAAAAAGCAGAGACATTACTTTGTTTACAAAGGTCCAGTTAGTCAAAGCTATTGCTTTTCCAGTGGTCATGTATGGATGTGAGAGTTGGACAATAAAGAAAGCTGAGTGCCGAAGAATTGGTACTTTTGAACTATGGTATTGGAGAAGACTCTTGAGAGTCCCTTGGACTGCAAGGAGATCCAACCAGTCCATCCTAAAAGAGATCAGTCCTGGGTGTTCACTGGAAGGACTGATGTTGAAGCTGAAATTCCAGTACTTTGGCCACCTGATGGGAAGATCTGACTCATTTGAAAAGACCCTGATGCTGGGAAAGATTGAGGGCAGGAAGAAAAGGGGATGACAGAGGATGAGATGGTTGGATAGCATCACCGACTCAATGGACATGGGTTTGGGTGGACTCCAGGAGTTGGTGATGGACAGAGAAGCCTGGCGTGCTGCAGTTCATGGGGTTGCAAAGAGTCAGACACGACTGGGCAAGTGAACTGAACTGAAATTAGATTTATATAACAATATAACTTATGTAGAGAAGGACACGGCAACCCACTCCAGTATTCTTCCCTAGAGAATCCTGTGGACAGAGGAGCCTGGTGGGCTGCCGTCTATGGGGTTGCACAGAGTCTGACATGACTATAGCCACTTAGCATGCATGCATGCGTTGGAGAAAGAAATGGCAACCCACTCTAGTATTGTTCCTGGAGAATCCCAGGGACGGGGGAGCCTGGTGGGCTGCTGTCTATGGGGTCACACAGAGTTGGACACGACTGAAGTGATTTAGCCGCAGCAGCAGCATAACTTATGTAAACCAACAAACCACACAACAATATAGTTTTTACAAGAATAATTACAAACAGAGGGATACACCTCAAAGATGCTCTAAGGCTGTCCATAACGTTGAAGATTCAAGAGGGAAATCGCAGATAAAATGGAATAATTTTCATAAATAAACGGAGAAACTTTGCACAGACCAATGTCAATGATTTGTCATAAACTGACTAGTTATGTTTGACTTGGCTCTCTTCATGAAATAAAATGTCATCCAATTACTGTCAATTATAAAATTAAACATAAGTAGATCTTATAGATTCCATTCTAGAGATTGACATAGACAACTAGCTATTGATCAAATGTCATGTTGGGCAAATAATACTATTAGATCATTGTACATAAAACTAGTTGTATTAGAATAATTGTTTTTAATAGGGAATCAAAAGTACCTGCTAGACTTCCATGATTTATTCACCTCTCTAGCTCAAGTTAATGGTGCTTTAAAACATATTTTAAATGCAGACCTAAGTCCAAATGACCACTTCAAGAGATTGATCAAGAAGTCATATTAACTTAGAAAAGATGGTGGGTAGGAAGCACAAGAAATCTGTCTCCTTATCTCGGCAAAAATCGCACTAGTAGAATCTGTCTGACGTAACTATTCTGAAACTCCAGTCTAGTGAGGGTTTGTAACTCCTAGGAGAAGGGCTGGAGGGTAAATTGTAGTTAATTTTGATTGGTTTCCGCTCTTAGCATAATAGCAGCTACCCACGCTTACCCAATCCTACTCCTGAGCTCCACAGCCAACAGCCATGCTTTCCAGAAGCAGCTTGGACACAGTTCACAGGAACCACAGTGGGTAAAAAAGAACCTTTTCCTGCAAATATTGAGCAAAAATCTGTGCTCTGATCACTGATGACTGCTTCTAATCTAAGAGGTGCAAAGAGGTGGGTGGTCATTTTTGTAGTATTTCTGCCCATTATTGCATGCCCCGGACCTACAAAACTCTTAGAAAAAAACACAAGGCAAGCTTCATGGCATTAGATTAGACAATGATTTTTTGGATTTGACACCGAAGGCACAGACAGCAAAAGAGAAATGCACCAACTGGACTTTGTGAAAATTTTAAAATAGTGCACATCAAAAGAATCTATCAGCAGATTCAAAATGAAATTCACAGAACAGGATAAAATATTTGCAAATTACATATCTGATAATTTATTAACACCCAAAATATATACAGAGAACCCCTAAAACTCAAAACACAAGCAAAAAAGTCAATTTGAATATAGACAAAGGAGTTCAACAGACATTTCACTAAAGATATACAAATGGTGAATGGGCCCACTAAAGGTACTGAACATCACTAATCATCAGGCAAATACGAATCAAAACTATAATGAGATATCACTTCATATGTGTTA
This sequence comes from Dama dama, assembly GCF_033118175.1. Lineage (NCBI taxonomy): Eukaryota > Metazoa > Chordata > Mammalia > Artiodactyla > Cervidae > Dama > Dama dama. The sequence goes on along the minus strand of NC_083698.1, from coordinate 26,290,165 downwards.
GGATGGTAACAAGTATTGTCAAGGATGTAGAAAAATTGGAACCCCTATACACAGCTGGTGGGAATATTAAATAGTATAGCTGCAGAAAACCATATGGTGGTTCCTCAAAAAATAAAAATTTTAATTACCCTTTGATCCATCAATTCCACTTCTCTGCATGTACTCAAAAGAATTGAAAGCAAGAAATTGACGAGATATCCATACATGGATGTTCATAGCAGCATTATGCACAGTAGCTTAAACATGGAAACAACCCAAGTATTCATTGGTAGACCAATGAGTAAATAAAATGTGGTATATACATACAGTGGAATATTATTCAGTCTTCCTATATGGGAAGAAAAGTTTTATATATGCTAAAATATGGGTGGACCTTGAGAACATCAATTGAAGGGAAATAAGCCAGTCACAAAAGACAAATGCTATACAGTTCCACTTATATGAAGTACTTTGAGTAGTCAAAATCATATAGACACAAAGTATAATAGTAGTTACCATGAGCTTGCTGGCAGAATGGAATAAGGAATTATTGTTTAATGGGTATAGAGCTTTAGTTCTGCAAGATGGAAAGACTTCTGGAGATATTGATGATGGGTGCAGAGTAACAGGAACATATCATGGGACTGTATATTTTAAGTGGTTAAGATGGTAATTTTTATATTATATGCATTGCATCACAATAAAAAAAAAATTGAGGAAAGAAAGGGAGAAAGGGGAAAGAAAAGCTCATGGAAGTCCCAGATCTATTACAATTCTAAAATACAGTTAATAGCATATTTCCAACTCCTTGATAAAAGTGAGACCAGTTGACTGAGAGTGATTTACCATGACCATTGGCTCTGCCTTCTGGCTTGTTTTTAGAGTTGAAGAACTTTCTGTCTGATTCATGTCTATGGAAGGCTGCTGCTGCTAAGTCACTTCAGTTGTGTCCGACTCTGTGCGACCCCATAGACATCAGCCCACTAGGCTCCACCGTTCCTGGGATTCTCCAGGCAAGAACACTGGAGTGAGTTGCCATTTCCTTCTCCAATGCATGAAAGTGAAAAGTGAAAGTGAAGTCACTCGGTCATGTCTGACTCTTCGCAACCCCATGGACTGCAGCCTACCAGGCTCCTCCATCCATGGGATTTTCCAGGCAAGAGTATTGGAGTGGGTTGCCATTGCCTTCTCCACTATGGAAGGCTAGACCCAGAGAACTCCTTCCATTAGGAAGGGTGAAGACCCAGAGAACTCCTTTCATTTCAAAACGACTCTGTTCCTTAAATTCAAGTTAGTACAGTATCTTTAAAAGTCTAGTGGGTTTCTTGCTTATCAAATTATAATTCATATCACACTGTATATGAATGAATTAGAGTTGAATTACCAAGGAAAGGAAAACCTTATTCATGCTCTAATGAGACAAGTATGAGAATATTTTAAAATTGAAATTGAATAATTCAATCACTAACAATGCTTTTATACAGTTTTCTAAATGCAGAAAATTTTAAATAGTTTTGACAGTATTATGTAAATTGGCTGCATATCTATAAGAAAATTTGAAGAACACTTTGTTGATAGTAATAAATTTAGAGATAATTTTCAATTTTGTAATACTCTTTTGAATTCAATATTGATAATACTGAGTTAACACAACCATTAGTGAACTTAACTTAGACATGGGTTTGAGACTCATGTGTGTTCATATCAATTTCTCTAAAACAGATGAGTTTCACAAATGTGAATGTTAAAGGAAAATGATTTGGGATTCTCAACCTTTTTTGAAAATGTAAGTATATCTGGAACAATTTGGTTATATGAATTCTTTTTCAACTGTAGATTTTATGAAAGATATGGATCAAATTCATTCAACAAAAATTTAGTGCCCAAAATGAGATGTCCTGTCAGTGCAAAATATAAATTGGATTTTGAATACTTAGCACTAAAGTAATATAAAAGTTCATTAATTTTTATATTAACTGTTAAAATGGTAATATTTTTATATATCACATTCAATACATTATTTAAACTAATTTCACCTTTCTTTCTATATGTGGCTTGGTGTCAGTTATCAGCTTAATGCTTCTGAGCTCCAAATTCACTCTCAGTACTTGCTCTGTGATACTGGACTGGACTCAGGGCATTTTGTCTTCCTTGTCCACATACTTTTAAGTTGAGGGTGTTGGACACTGCAGGATGAAGGAAACTCTGCATCTTGATTCTGACTGCTGAGATTTTGGCTTTCATCTTGCTCTCACTGAACAGTAGGGGGCTGCAGAAGACCCAGGTTCCATCCCTGGGTCGGCAACATCCTCTGGAGAAGGAAATGGCAACCACTGCAATATTCTTGCCTGGAGAACCCAGGGACAGAGGAGCCTGGAGTGCTAAAGTCCATGAACAGTCATCAGCAAGGTGGATGTTTGAGGACGTCTGGTGGCACTCTGCTCTAGCCAGATATTTAGAGCACAGTCCCTGAACAAACTCACAGCCCGACCCCCGGCCCAGCAACCATCTTCCCGTCAGAGAGTGCATGCCTGCATGGGTGCTAAGTTGCTTCATCCGTGTCTGACTCTTTGAGACCCTATGGACTCAGCCCACCAGGCTTCTCTGTCCTTGGGATTCTCCAGGTAAGAATACTGGAGTGGGTTGCCCCTGCTCTCCTCCAGGGGATCTTCCCCACCCAGGTATGAACCTGGGTCTCCTGCATTGCAGGAGGATTCTTTCCTGCTGAACCACGGGAGGAAGGCCCTCCTTCCGGATAGAGACACTGCATGTCTCCGGTCTCACAACTGTAAGAGCGCCTCAACCCTTTCTGAGTGTCTGCCCACCAACCGTGGCTCCGTCACACTTCCAAGGATTGTTTCTTGCTGCTCAGGAACACTGGACCATCTCTGACCCAGGCAACCCAGGGAACTTCTTGGCCATCCAGTGGGCTGAAACCACACAGCTTCAAAGGAGTCTGAAACTCACTCTTGGAATAGGGCCCCCCTTCCAAGGTTATCCTTCCTTGAGTACCCTCTCTCCGCTCTAGGGTACTTTTAAAGTTCTCTTTATACCTTCATATTTACTCTCCTTTCTTAGCTTGACAATTCTTTATATTAAACTTTTCCTGTTTAAATCACTATGTGATTTTTATCTCGTGTTTGGCCTCAAACTATTATAGAATAAATATGGCTTGCATTACATTGATTTTATATGCTCTAGAACATACAACTAGTAAAGACAAGGAGAGAGCAAGTAGTATAAAAATCCTGAAAATAATAATTAAAAATTTAAATAAAATTAAGAATTGAAAGCAATTTCAATTTTCAAGAGACAGATGTAGTGCTTAAACTGGAAATTCCGGATGGTAGTGAAATATGATTTACTTACTAAGATCCAAAATTTTTGTTGGAAAATTCTGGGAAGTCTTACTAGTTTGGTTATAGTATTTATTCCACTGAAAGGTGATTTAATTTCTACACCTCAACTAAAGAGAAGAATGAAGATAAAGAGGTAGATATGACCCCCCCAAAAAACTGAGAGTAAAACTGACAAGTCAGTCTTTATACAAAACAAATATGCTTGAAAAGGCCAATGTAATACTGAAAATTATACCAATTTGTACAAGTAAGCAGTTATGCTCAAATATGAATACTTTGAGGGAAAAATGGTTTATTTGTTTACTCCTTACAAACTGCCAGTCAAGGATTCAAGTAGCATAAATGAGCACAAGTTAAACCATAAAATAAAACCATATTTTAGCTTTATAATGTGATTTTAGTTAAGCAACCTAAACCTTCAGATAAAAAAATGCACTGCTTAGAAATCTATTATACTCCTTAGAAAAAGGACTAATCATTGTAGCCTATCAAGAATGGCCCCCATCAAATAATTAAACATTAGAAAGAATCTCATTTTTAAAATTTAGTTTTTATTTTATATTGGAGTATAGCTGATTGACAATGTTGCATCAGTTTTAGGTGTACAGCTAGATGCTTCAGTTATACATATATTCATTCCTTTTCAGATTCTTTTCCCACATAGGTTAGTACAGAATGCTGAGTAGAGTTCCCTGTGCTATATAGTAGTTAGTTTCTGCGGTACAGAAAAGTGAATCAGATACACACACATCCCTTCTTTTTGGACTTCCTCCCCAGTTAGGTCACCACAGAGCACTGACTAGAGTTCCTTGTGCTATACAGTAAAGTGAAAAGTGAAAGTGAAGTCACTCAGTCGTGTCTGACTCTTTGCGACCCCATGGACTGCAGCCTACCATGCTCCTCCAGGATTTTCCAGGCAAGAGTATGGTTCTCATTAATTACCTACTTTAAACATAGTATCAACAGTACATATGTGTCAATCCCAATCCCTCAATTCTTCCCAACCTCCCTTTTCCATTGGTATCCATACTTTCATTCTCTACAAAGAGCACCTCATTATTGTTAAGACAATATCTAACACTGCCTAAATGAGTAATGTTATAATAACATTGATTTCATGTTTTATGGGAAACAATGATATTACTGTCAAAAAATACTAATTAATTTTCTCCTATGTGTCTAAAAACGCAATTATTTTGATTTTTCACATCAATAATAATAATCTCCCTAACATGCAAATAGGTTAAAGACCATCATATTAATAAAAAACAATACTCATTGACTAAAAAAGGAAAGGACTGTCACAGAAATGTCAATTTCAACAAACTCCAACTATAATTTCAGTCACGTAAGGACCAGGATATTAAACCATCAAAAAATAATCCATGAGAAAACTGCTGATTCTATGCTTTGGGGACTGAATATAGCCTGAAAAAATACGTTTCAGAAAGTTTATTTAGTATTATGTAACTACTTTGGTTATGTGGTTTTCATATTTTTTAGTCTATTTACTAAAACCACTGTTCCTACACTTCATTGCTCACCACATAGGGATGCTTTCCAAGCTTTAAAAATAATAGAATCAACATTAAATTTCATCAAAGTGCAGGATAAGAATTGCATTAGGTTATATACTGAAGATAAATGTAACCAAGATATTTTTAAAGGCATGCTCAGTATGTGTGATCCACTAAAATAATTACTTAAAATTATGATATGAAGACCTTTTCCAGAGTTACTAAATTTTTAATAGCATTTGTAATATCTTATGTATTATGCAAATCATTTCTGACACATTTAGCATTATTTCAGCCCATATAATTTTAATTAAGCTTAGCATTTTGATTATAAAAACAATACCTATCTATTGATTTCTATCCTAGCCTGTTTAAGCATTTAATAGATTAATGGCAATAAAAAGATTAGTAGTAAATTAACATTGTCATGACTATCATTATTTATCAATAAAGGCAGGATGATAAGAGTGATGATGTATGTGCGTTTCCCCTTCCATTTATAGAAAACATTCTTAGGAAATTAAGCTCTGTGATGAAGAAAATATATGTGCTATAATTTCAGATTTGGTTTTGGCCACTTGTTCAAAAAACTATATTATAGAAATGACTATCAATTTTCCCTCTAAACTGTCTAAATTACCATTATTGTTTTCAAAGCCAAAAAGCTAAAATACATCAATGAAATGAATACTCAGGTTCAATGAAATGAATACTCCGGTTCAATGAAATTATTATCATAGACTTAAAATTCATAAAAGACGATTCAGTAACTGTAGAAGTAAATATATCAATTCATTCTTCAGCACACTGTGTGTGGATGTGTGTGCATGTGCATATACGTGTGAGAGATGACTGAAGCTAGAATCCATTAAGAAATAATGCACCAATACACTGAGGAAACCATAATTGAAAAAGACAGTGTACCCCAAAGTTCATTGCAGCACTATTTACAATAGCTAGGACATGAAAGCAACCTGTCCATCGACAGATGAATGGACAAGGAAGTTTTGGTACATATAAATAATGGAATATTAAAAGTGAAAGTGAAATGAAAGTGTTTATCGTGCAGTCATGACTGACTGTTTGCGACCCCATGGACTGTGGCCCACCAGGCTCCTCTGTCCATGGAATTATGCAGGCAAGAATGCTGGAATGGGTAGATATTTCCTTCTCCATTTCTTTCTGACCCAGGGATTGAACCCAGGACTCCTACATTGCAGGCAGATTCTTTACCCTTTGAGCCACCAGGGAAGCCCAGTGGAATATTACTCAGTTATAAAGAGAAATGCATTTGAGTCACTTCTAATGAGATGGGTGAACCTAGAGCCTATTATACAGAGTAAAGTAAGTCAGAAAAAGACAAACATTGTATATTAAGGTGTATACATATATGGAATCTAGAAAGATAGTATTGATGACCCTACTTGCAGGGCAGCAAAGGAGATACAGACATAAAGAACAGATTTCTAGACACCGTGGGGGAAGGAGAAGGTGGAATGATTTGAGAGAAAAGCACTGGAACATATACATTACCATACGTAAAACAGATAACCAGTGGGAGTTTGCTGTATCATACAGGGAACCCAAAGCTAGTGCTTTGTGACAACCTAGAGGGGTGAAGTGGGGAGAGAGGTGGGAGGAGGGTTCAAGAGGGATGAGACATATGTATACCTACGGCCAATTCATGATGATGGATGGCAGAAACCATCATAATATTGTAAAGTAATTATCCTCTAATTAAAAAAAAATGATGCACCATATCTCAGAACCTCAGGAAATCATTTAGGAGATCACCTATACACAAACTTAGAACACAGTTCTCAGGATTGACTATATCCTGACAACATAAGGGTGCTAAGAAAACATTCAACATCAGCTGCAGTAATCAGGGAGAAGGCAATGGCACCCCACTCCAGTACTCTTGGCTGGGAAATCCCATGGATGGAGGAGCCTGGTAGGCTGCAGTCCTTGGGGTCGTGAAGAGTCGGACACGACTGAGCAACTTCACTTTCACTTTTCACTTTCATGCATTGGAGAAGGAAATGGCAACCCACTCCAGTGTTCTTGCCTGGAGAATCCCACGGATGGGGGAGCCTGGTGGGCTGACATCTATGGGGTCGCACAGAGTCGGACAAGACTGAAGTGACTTAGCAGCAGCAGCAGTAATCAGACCTGTACACATCAGATTTCCATCACTTGCCACAATATGAACTTCCACAATATAGATAAGATGGATGGAAAAGATTTTTCTTTTCAATGAACGTGATACTTTAATCACTATCTTTCAAAGCTCAGGGAGCAATCTTTGGTGAAATATGTTTAAAAATCTATTCCATTTTTTGGTATAAAATTTATCCAACTTCAATATTACCATGTTTTTATTTTTATAATTTATATAAAACAAAGCTTCACAGGCTAATAGAGTAACACATCTTTCGTCTTTGATTCTATGGAATCTAACTTTGTTTAAACCACATACTATAAGGTTGGAAAGAAAGGAAAGTTAAAGTAAAAGTTCACTATTTAGGCAATATCACTCTCCTAATTAATAAGTTTCTACTATAGTTGCACACTAGAGTCACTTGGGGAATTCAACTTAAATGCTGATTTAGTTTTTCTGTACTATTACCCCACTATCAAGAGTTTCTCAATTCACAAATAATTCTAACACACAGCCAGACTTAAACCATGAATCAAAATATTTAGCATATACAGTATCCTGGATAGGGTATCCTCAGCCTACTACCCTCAGCTATTCTGATTCCATAATTCTAGGAATGGTCTAAGAATCTACCTTTTAGCCAACAGGTCATTCTGAAATAGGTGTTCTACAGGTCAAATGAGAATGGTTGTCCTAAGTTCAAGACCCCTTTGCATTTTTCCCATCTCTGTTCATCAAGGCCTGTCTAAAGTACACCGTCCCTCCACTCCAGTACCAGAGAGGTAAAAGAGTCAGAGAGTCAGGAAGGAGAGGGAGATCAGAGAGTGGTTGACATGTGAGGACTCCAGCACTCTCTTAACTTTCATATAACCGAATGAAGAGAAATAAGAAGATAACCAGATGAGCAGAAGATCCACCTAGTGCAAGTTTTACCCACTGGGACTGTAATCCAATAAAATGTCCTAGAATCGTTGCACCAGAAATTACTTCTCCTAGGGTATGAAATAAGAGGAGGACTAAAGAGAGGCCCTGCGCTCTTCCAAAGGCCAGTGTAATTAATGTACCTGAAAAAATAAAATCTGAGTTGCTTTCTTCAGAACTGTAGTAGCAATCTATGAACTTTAATTCTTCATAACTTTAAATTAAAATCCTAAACGTGACATATTTTAGGATGTAAAATGTAAAACTTCATCCCACAATGATTACAACATTCATCAAAATCAACCTGCTCTCCTTAGAAAACCCTGAAATGAAACATTCCAGGCCAATATTTTACTGAGATAATACAAGTAAACCACTGCTTTAGTCAGATATTAACCATAACCACATCCTATTGGACAAAGGAATGACTCCCTCTGGGTATTCACGATGAGAAGTAAAACTGGTTATTTCAATGCAACAAAATGTCTTGGTCTGGCCCGAGACATACTAAAAGAAGTATTTGGTCTGAAATAGATGCCTGTGGGCAGAACAGACAGCAAAGAGGTAATACTACAGCCACTCCATCCGACTCAGACCCTGTCAGTGTCTGTCACTCCCAACACCACGGACCCCTGGCTGAGGACATGGAGGGCTTTGGGGTTCCTCGTCGTGACCAGCTGACAACTTCCACAAGTCCCACCACGTGCTCCCGCTGCCCACCCCAACCAGCATGTGCATATGGGGGCCCTCAAAATGTCGCCAATCCTACCGCCCCACCGGCAGGCCCTGCTAATAGAAGGCCTAGGCCTTCCAGTTCAGTTCAGTTGAGTCCAGTCCTCAGTTGTGTCCCACTCTCTGCAACCCCACGCACTGCAGCATGCCAGGCCTCCCTGTCCATCACCAACTCCTGGAGTTTACCTAAACTCATGTCCATTGAGTCAGTGATACCATCCAACCATCTCACCCTCTGCCATCCCCTTCTCCTTCTGCCTTCAATCTTTCCCAGGATCAGGGTCTTTTCAAATGAGTCAGCTCTTCCCATCAGGTGGCCAAAGGATTGGAGTTTCAGCTTCAAAATCAGTTCTCCCAATGAACACTCAGGACTGATCTCCTTTAGGACAGACTGGTTGCATTTCCTTGTAGTCCAAGGGACTCTCAAGAGCCTTCTCCAACACCACAGTTCAAAAGTATCAATTCTTTGGGGCTCAGCAGATGGTTACTGCAACCATGAAATTAAAAGATGCTTGCTCCTTGGAAGAAAAGCTATGACCAACCCAGGCAGCATACTAAAAGCAGAGACATTTCCTTGCCAACAATGTCCGTCTACTTAAAGCTATGGTTTTTCCAGTAGTCATGTATGGATGTGAGAGTTGGACTGTGAGGAAAGGCCTTCCGGGCCTGCCTCAACCCCAGCACTACCAATCCCAAACCCACTCCAGAGACTGAGGCCAAAACCAAGGGGCAAACCGGTGGGGCTGGCGCAGTCAGCCACTCAGCGCCCAGAGCGAGCCAGGTGACGAGGGAGGTCCGACAGCCCTGTTTGGAAACTCCTTAATCCCCAAGAAGGCCACTGGAGACCTATCCGGGTCAACCTACAGCCAGCCAGGTGGGCCGGCATTCTACCCGACTCCCGCCCGTACCCGCAGCCACTTGCCTACCTGTACCTCGGGAGCCCCGCACCCGGTCCCTGGTCGGACGAGGAGCTCTTCGCGCGGGAGCATGGGTGTGTGGGAGAGAGCGCCGCTCTTACCAAGGGCTAGAGGGGCTCCGGGAAGAGAGCATGCGCAGTGCGGCCCAGCCCGCTGGCGGCCCGCAAGCAGCTGTGGGCTGTAATCTCCAAGTGGCCCCTTTTTAAGCTTAGTATTATAACAACAGTTAGGATAGAGCCATGGCTTTTTGTAAAGGAGATTATTATGAGATCTGAGGGTCAATGAATAAACTATGGCAAGAAGATGACAACAAAATGAGCAAGAGAAAAGGCCCAGTGTGGAACTCTGAAAAAGGCTAAACCCCGGAGGCCCTCTCTATTATCATATTGTTTTTGTTTGGGATGTTTATACTAAGATGAGAGAAAGCAAATTGACAATGGCTAACAATGGTTGTATTGCATTTCTTTAAATGATGTTTACTATATTAATTCCGAGGGCAGCACTGAACCAGCTCATAGTTTCCCTCTTAGCTGTTTCCCAAAAACACAGCTTTTGGTTTCCATAGCATGCCAACTCCAAACCTGATATCCAAACAAGGTCAGAGTCACCAGATTGTGAGCTAGTGTTGCGAACCTGCGTGTTAAGTCGCTTCAATTGTGTTCAACTCTTTGCGACTAGGGTCTCACCACCAGGCTCCTCTTTGAAAGGGATTCTCCAGGCAAGAGTGGAGAGGGTTGCCATCCCCTTCTCCAGGGGATCTTCCCAGCCCAGAGACAGAACCTGTGTCTCTTGCAGCTCCTGCATTGAAGACGAATTCTTTACTGCTGAGTCACCGCAGAAGCCGGTGAGCTAGTGTTAGGACAAAACAAAGCCTGCAAGTCTTGTTTTAATTATAAAATACAGATAAATTCACAGTAAATTTAATTTAATAATAAACTCAGAACAATAAAGACAAACTTTAAAGACCATTTGACCATTTTTTCTTCTCTAGAATCTTAAAACTGTAAGTATACTATCCAATCATTTCTGCTGTCTTCAATGTGTCTACTATATTGTAACTATACCTTGTAATGAGCTGAAAGAAATTTCTCGTGTTCTCCCTAGTGGATTTTGACTGAAGATAATGGATCTGGAGACAGTGGTCCCAAGAGCCACCTCAAAGGACCATGGAGAAGAATAGCATCATATCCACAGAACATAATCATAAATCCAGGTAGGTAATACAGAGACTACATTTTGAAACCTGCAGAGATAGAGAAATAAAACGAGACAGTACTTTTATGGGAAAAAAATGTAGGGAGACTTGAGAATAGTTCTATTGACGTAGCAGTTGGTGGGTGTGGCAACTTACTTTTAAAGATCCTCTAAGTTAATGCATGTGGGTGAGCCAGCATGGCTCTAAAAGAGGGAAACAGGATAGGCTCAAATTTTGACCTGAAAAATATGTGATATCCTGAGGAAATGTATTAAAAGAAGTCTAAGAAGAGAAGAGCAAAAGTGTGTAACAAACAACTTTCTCAGATAAAATGTCTGATATAATTACCACTTGGATGGGATGAGGGGAAACTTGTTTTGAAAATTAGAATTTCATCGTGGCATGGACCAACACTTGTGAGAGTGCTCTGGAGGGTCATCATCTTTCAGGACCCACAGAGATAATGACAGTAATGGCTTCCACCAAGATGATGGTTTTCTCCATTCATGATACTAACCAATATGGAGATTCCATAATCCTCAAATGATAGCCATAAGAAGCCACAAAGAGGTTAAAGACAGTGGTAGGATAACCAGAAAACTCTGCCCAAGGATGGTTGGTGAGTCAAGAACCAGGAAAATGATTAGGGAGCCTTTCACTTCAAAGTTGTTAGTTCGGATACAGCCAGCATTTTTAAGCTTAACTAAATCACTCAAATTTAGAAGAGATAATATAGGACAGAAATAAATCTAAATGATACCCTTGGTATCTTTACTTTAAAAAAGTTATTTAATGAAAATATCTAGTGAGTTCAATACACTGATCTTCACTGAAGAAAAAAGTGATAAAAAGCTTTCAAACAAAATGCAAATAAAATTAAAGGTGTATATTTTACATAAAGACTCTGAAAATTGTTGAGGAAATTTTCAGTTGGACTCTGCAAGTTGCTGATATCAGAAAGATTACAACATGAGTTAATGGAAAGCACTGTAAGTTGATAATCAAATCCTTGGGCTCTGACCTGTGTTTGATGTTGATGTAAGCATTTGTGATCTCAATTTTTAAAACATTTGGAAAATGGAAAAATGAGAGAATCTTCTGTATAAGGTTGTGGTATTAAATGAAATAATACATGCAGAGCACTTCACACAGAGTATTCAATAAGTTTGTTATTTATTTATTTGGCTGTATTGTGTCTTAGTTGCAGCACACAAGCTCTTCCATCTTCATCATGGCATGCCGGATCTTTAGTTGCAGAATTCTGAATCTTCAGTTCTGTCGTGCGAACTCTTAGCTGCAGCATGTGGGACCTAATTCCCTGAACAGGAATAGAAGGCAGGCTCCTCCATTGGAAGCACTGAGTTTTAGCCACTGGCCTACCAGGGAAGTCTCAATATTTTATTATTACTGTTGTTGTTGTTGTTGTCTTGAAGAAGTCCACAGTCTAGTGAGAAGAGAGATAATTATCATGTGTAATTCAGATTACAGCTTTCGAAATCCTACTTATGTAATGCCTACAACTTGAAAGATACTAATGAAGGCACTGGGGAATTCAGCTGAAAATCAAAAAAAGATAAAATCCTGTCCTCATGGTATAAGTTGGTTTGGACCCTTCAGGAGCAGATGCTGAGGCCTGTCTGAGGATGAAAGAGGTTAATGTGTGTGTATGTGAGGGTGTAAGAAGTGTGGTGTAATGCCTGTGAAATCAAAGGACAGAGGAAGCAGAACTGTCAAGAAAGCTTTGAGACTGTGTGTATGACACTGGTGAAAGGAAAGAGGTGAGGAAGCAGAACTGGGCAGAGAGAGCACTAGACTGTGATGCATGTGTGACAGGTCTCGGTCAATACAGTGGGAGTTGCAGCGCAAAGGGAGACGATCAGCTAACTGCACTCCTCAGAGCTGAATATGTTCTGTCTAGAAGGGGAATCTGAGCGGTGCATCTCTGTGGATACCACATTTCACTCTGGGCCAGATGGATTCACCTCTCCCTACATGTGTTGGGTGGTGGCTCCTCCAGAGTGCCAGTTTTTCTTTTCTTTCTTAAATAATTAGTTATTTGGTTGTGATGAGTCTCAGTTACAGCGTGTGAACTCTTAATTGCTTATATCCCGAACTATATTGTATGGGATCTAGTTCCCTGACCAGCAATTGAACCCTTGATGTGAGCATTGGACCCCTGCATTGGATGCATAGAGTCTTAGCCACTGGATCACCAGGGAAGTCCCTAGTTGATCTCTTTTTGAGCATAAATTTGGAACAGAGAGATAAGTAGAACCAATGATAATTCTATCACTGCAGTTCTTATGGTTGCAACTGTTACTCTTTTCCTTACTTTTCTACTCTCCATTATCAATTCCTCCCATCCTCAGCTATCATCTCTGCTAGCCTTGGAGGTTTATCTAGTGACATAACTCAAACTCTCTTTCCAGGAGTCTGAGTCTGGTAATCTCATTCTTCTCACTCAAAATTAGATAAGGGGTTGCCAAGAGGTACCAAAGGCTGTCACCTTGATTCCATATATTTTCCTCCTGCTCCTCAAAGGAGAGTGACTCCTCTTCCTATCTGTTGATCCCTGAGCACTCAGAAGGGTCCACATGGCACCAAAGCTTGCAGTTCAGTAAGACCTTTGCTGTCTTTGAAGTGCAACAACTCAAAGTATTGCATGCTAATTTTGGTTTCCAAATTTTTCTGCTCTCCCACTGATGGAGATAAGAAGTTCTTGCCTTCACATTACATTTTATGTCATGTGTAACCTGCTTGAATTTTTTATTATTCTTTTTTCACTGCAACATCTTTGCAACTTATTAATAACAAGTCAATTTCTTTGTCCTTCAGTGTGTTTCATCCTTCATATTTATCAAAAGTATGCATCATTATCCTACCCAGGGTAATTCCTTCCACTAGAATATCCTTCCTACTCTCCACCAGTGAGTTTTAGCACCACTTTTTTACAGGAACTGTGTCTCACATACTACTCGGGATGGCAAGCAATCCACTCCTGAGATTCCAATCCCACCTACCAGGTGTTCAGGACACTCTTAGCGACTGCCAGTTTAGATCCTCTAGAAAGGTGATACTGAAATTGAGTTCAAAGTGCAAGAGGGTGGTGGTTGTTGTTGTTGGGTTTTGGAGAAGGAGGGTAGTAACTCCTATGAAATATAAAGGGGGAAAATCAAAATGGTTCTGAGAAAAACTTAAGACCATAATACCGATCTGTGTGTGTGTGTGTGCGCTAAGTCACTTCAGTTGTGTCTGGCTCTGTGTGACCCCCATGGACTGTAGCCTGCCAGGCTTCTCTGTCCATGGGATTCTCCTGGCAAGAGTACTGGAGTGGGTTGCCATGCCCTTCTCCAGGGGATTTTCCCAACCCAGGGATCAAACCTGTGTCTCTACATCTCTTGCATTGGCAGGTGGGTTCTTTACCATGGGCGCTGCCCAGGAAGCCCACTGATCTGACATCTATGAAAAAAGAAGAGGAATGAGGGCTGTACAAAAAGAACTTCAAACTATGACGTAGAGCTGACAAAAGCTCAGCAAACACAATAGGGAGTTCTGGAACAAATAACTGTCTATTGAAGAAGTCCCTCATTGGGCAGAAATGGCCAAGCCCTAGTATTCCTTATATGCTGAGGCAGGGCAGAAAGAGTATGGCCTCACCTCGAACGCTACAGTGGATCCCTAAGGCATTGCTTTTGGATGATGTTGGCTAATTGCAATCCCTACAGTTGAAAGAGAAATCTAAGCAGTTCATTTCTATGGCTGCCACTTGGAGTTCATATTCTAATGAGGGAAACGGAAAATAAAACAAGTGACAAAGAAGATATATACTGTGTCAGATACTTTGTGTACAATGGACACAGGTAAAACAAGGTGAGAAGGTTAGGGAGTACAACTCGGGGCGGGTGGGGGGCGGGTACTCGTTTATATAGGGGGGTCAGGGAGCGCTTCTTGATGAGCTGGCATTACCCAGTGACCTGAAGGAAGAGATGGTGTGAGCTATGCAGATGTCTGAGAGAAGAGGATTGCAGTCAGAGGCAACAGAAATGCATAGGCACTGAGGCAGATTGTGTGCCTGGATGTTTGAGGAGCAGCAAAGAGACTGGTATAGCTAACAGTGTGAGGGAAGGGGGAAATAACAAAAGATGAGTTCTTACAGGCGTTGGGCTGAGACAATAGTATATCCTGTAAAATAATGCCTTTTAAGACACAGTGATGACTTTTACCCTGAGAGAGATAGAACTTTACTCAGTGTCTCCACTTGACTGGCTAATAAATACATTAAATTTAAGATGTTCAAAGCTCATCCCCTGATCTTCACCCTCCCCCAGATCTGCTTTTCCTGGAGTCTTTTTCACTTCAGTTACCACAGTACTTTTAGTTGTTCCGGTTAAAATCTTGGGTTTACCCTTGAATCTCTTCTTTCCTTCATATTCCACATACAGTCCATCAGCAAATCCTGTTGAATTTTATTCAAAATATATCCTGAATATAGCTACTGCACATCAGAGTGACCACTACTAACCTGGGCTATTACAAGAATCTCTGATCAGGTCTCCCTGTTTCCTTCTTGTTCCCTGTAGAATTTATCCTCAACAAATTATCCAAAGGGCTATTCTTTTAAACAGTAAGGAAATCTTGAAAGGCTCTATCAGATACCCACCTTACTCAAAGTAGAAGCAAAGGTCCTTAAATAATTAAAAAGGTCCTACATGATCCAACCCTTCCTCATACTACCACACTGACCTCATCTCCTACTTTTCTTCCTTCCCTAGATTCTGTCTAGTGGCCTCTGGGATGTTCCTCCAATACCCTAGGCGCCCTTCTACCTTATTGTCTGAAATGTCAGTTCTCTCACTTAAGCACCTGCCTAGTACCTTCAAGTATTTATTCAAATATCACCTTCCGGCCAGACTTTTACAAGATAACCATATTTAAAAGAGCAACCTGCCTCTGGTTTTCAGCAATCCTGATCCCACTTATACTAAGCAGTTTGTTCCATAACACTTACCACCCTCAACACGGTAAAGAAAATTTTTTGCATTTCCTGTCTTGTTCACTGATGTATTCCAGATCCTTAGATCAGTACCACAAGGATCAGGCACATCTCAGGCTTTCAATAAAAATTTTTTGGAAAACCTTGTATATAAATTTAGTGTACAGTAAGATTTAGCATACAATAAATTGACAGATTATAATTTGTATGGACTGATTCAATTAGTACATCTGTATATATTAATATATTTAATTTCATTTTCTTAGTAAGTAGGAGTGTCTTTGAATATATCACATTGAACCAACTTAAATTGCCCACATTTTTAGATAGGTTAAAAATTGTTTGACTTTTGTCAGTTACATATGTTTCAACTTAATACTAACATTTCTTCATATCATAAATGAATACTACAGTGGAAAAAACTGAAAAAGTATTAAATTGCAAAGCTACCCATATAGTGTTAATCTCCAAATATACAGAACTTATGGACTTAAGGATGAGTGTCAAACTCCTAACATTTCTTACAAAGGAAAGTCACTATTAAAAATAATGTGTAAAAATACAGTATAAGAAATGGGGAAAAAAGGAAATTATTTGGGGGTAGTATTTTATAGCATCCTGAGGGATATTTTTGCCTTCACACCTCTCTAATTTTCCACATGTTTTTCAAAAAGAAGTGAAGAAGTTGGAGAGCGTTCAAACAACAACTAATGTAAGAACTAGTATAATCAAAAATCTGGAAAATAGATTTATTCCAATGACTAACTGAAATGGAATTGCTTCCTATGAAGTGGAACAATGTGAGGGAAAAAATAATAACTGATTTTAATCAGTCTTTATATATTTTTTTAAAATAGAGATATCTATCATTTAATAAAGCATGCTACTATAATAAAGAGATCTGAGATACACTGAAAGTGTATTTTTTTCTCACCTATCAATCTATATTTGAGAGGTTCAGCTCTATTTCACTGAATCATTTGAAGTCCCAGTTTTCTGTTGCTTTGCCATCCTCTAGGTCAGGAGTCAGCAAACTACAGCCTGAGAATCAAATTCTACTTTTGTAAATAAAATTCTACTAGACCTCAGCTACCCCATTCATTTACATGTTATCTATGGTGGTTTTCACCCTATAATGGTAGAGTTAAGTAGTATGACAGAGATCACCAAAGCCTAAAATATATACTATCTGGCCTTCTAGAGAAAAAGTTTCCCAACCTCTGTCATAGGGTGATGTTCTTGTCTGTATGGCCAACACTAGTTCATGATCAAAGCACCCTATTCTAGGCTGTGGGAAGAAGGCAAAGGGCCAAGTAGTAAGCAAAGGTTTCGAGAGACCAACGTGAACTTGGACATATCACTTCTCATGTATCCTGTTGGCATAAATTTAGTGGAGCTCAGCTGAAATATGTGTGGTTGGGTCTTTTACTAAAAGGAAATGGTTACATATATACTGGAGAACAGTGAGAAGAACACAGAACAGCAATCTATGGCAAAAAGAGGGTTTGTAGGTAGAAATAAGGATGGAAAGAATAAGCCTCTTGAAACGGCTGCACTCTTCACTGAATGAATGAATTTTTACAATGAGAAGCAATTCACAAAGTAGAAGCCAACTCTGTCTGGGAACTTTGCCTCCTCCTTACTTATTGCTGATTAAATGTAATTCTCCCAGAGCCTGGTAATACTAATATTGTAAAGAGCAGACTGTCAGCAGAGCATGTGTTTTCAGGGACTAGAGAGAAGCCCTTAGTCACTGTGGTGGTGACTTTAATGTGGTATGGATGCTTCCCTGTCAGCCTATTCGGATTACTCTATAGCACCTCAGTATACTTTCCAAGACAGTAGCTACAGATTCCGCTGCTTTGGGAGTACTTTTACTCAGCACACATATGCACACATAAGCAAGGAATGTGCTCAAAAGTCTTAGATTCACTTATATTTCTGAATGCCTTATCGTAGCAAGTGTCCATATTAGGAGCCTCAGGGAATTTGGAAATAGACTTATTAAATAGAATGAGGATCAGCAAATCAAAGTCCAAGGGATATATCCAACCCACTGTCAAATATTGTACATGAAGTTTTCATGTTAGGTCCATGAATCAAGGCAAACTGAAAGTGGTCAAACAGGAGAAGGCAGGAGTGAACATTGACATTCTTGGAATCAGCGAACTAAATTGGACTGGAATGGGTGAATTTAACTCAGATGACCATTTTGTCTACTATTGCAGGCAGGAATCCCGTAGAAGAAATGGAGTAGACATCACAGTCAACAGAAGAGTCCAAAAAGCAGTACTTGGATGCAGTCTCAAAAATGACAGAATGATCTCTGTTCAGTTCCAAGGCAAACCATTCAATATCATGGTAATCCAAGTCTACACCCTGACCAGTAATGCTGAAGAAGCTGAACTTGAATGGTTCTATGAAGACCTATAAGACATTTTAGAACTAACACCCAAAAAAGATGTCCTTTCATTATAGGGTACTGGAATGCAAAAGTAGGAAACACCTGGAGTAACAGGCAAATTTGGCCTTGGAGTATAGAATGAAGCAGGGCAAAGGCTAATAGAGTTTTAGCAAGAGAACACACTGGTCATAGAAAACACCATCATCCAACAACACAAGAGAAGACTCTACACATGGACATCACCAGATGGCCAACACCAAAATCAGATTATATTCTTTGCAGCCAAAGATGGAGAAGCTCTATACTGTCAGCAAAAACAAGACCGGGAGCTGACTATGGCTCAGATCATGAACTCCTTATTGCCAAATTCAAACTTAAATTGAAGGAAGTGGGGAAAACCACTAGACCATTCAGGTATGACCTAAATCAAATCCCTTATGACTATACAGTTGAAGTAAGAAATAGATTTAAGGGACTAGATCTGATAGACAGAGTGCCTGATGAACTATGGACAGTGGTTCGTGACATTATACAGGAGACAGGGATCAAGACCATCCCCAGGAAGAAGAAATGCAAAAAAAGCAAAATAGCTGTCTGAGGAGGCCTTACATATAGCTGTGAAACGAAGAGAAGTGAAAAGCTAAGGAGAAAAGGAAAGACATTCCCATTTGAATGCAGAGTTCCAAAGAATAGCAAGGAGAGATAAGAAAGCCTTTCTCAGTGATCAATGCAAAGAAATAGAGGAAAACAATAGAATGGGAAAGACTGGAGAACTCCTCAAGAAAATTAGAGATACCAAGGGAACATTTCACGCAAAGATGGGTTCGATAAAGGACAGAAATGGTATGGACCTAACAGAAGCAGAAGATATTAAGAAGAGGTGGCAAGAATACACAGAAGAATTGTACAGAGAAAATCTTCATGACCGTTAATCACAATGCTGTGATCACTCACCTAGAGCCAGACATCCTGGAATGTGAAGTCAAGTGGGCCTTAGGAAGCATCGTTATGAACAAAGCTAGTGAAGGTAATGGAATTCCAGCCAAGCTATTTCAAATCCTGAAAGATGATGCTGTGAAAGTGCTGCACTCAATATGCCAGCAAGTTTGGAAAACTCAGCAGTGGCCACAGGACTGGAAAAGGTCAGTTTTCATTCCAGTCCCAAAGAAAGGCAATGCCAAAGAATGCTCAAACTACTGCACAATTGCACTCATCTCACACGCTAGTAAAGTAATGCTCAAAATTCTCCAAGTCAGGCTTCAGCAATACGTGAACCATGAACTTCCAGATGTTCAAGCTGGTTTTAGAAAAGGCAGAGGAACCAGAGATCAAATTGCCAACATCTGCTGGATCATTGAAAAAGCAAGAGAGTTCCACAAAAACATCTATTTCTGCTTTATTGACTATGCCAAAGCCTTTGACTATGTGGATCACAATAAACTGTGGGAAATTCTTCAAGAGATGGGAATACCAGATCACCTGACCTGCCTCTTGAGAAACCTATATGCAAGTCAGGAAGTAACAGTTAGAACTGGACATGGAACAACAGACTGGTTCCAAATAGGAAAAGGAGTATGTCAAGGCTGTATATTGTCACCCTGCTTATTTAACTTGTATGCAGAGTACATCATGAGAAACACTGGGCTGGAAGAAGCACAAGCTGGAATCAAGAATGCTGGGAGAAATATCAATAACCTCAGATATGCAGATGATACCACCCTTAGGGCAGAAAGTGAGGAAGAACTAAAGAGCCTCTTGGTGAAAGTGAAAGAGGAGAGTGAAAAAGCTGGCTTAAAGCTCAGCATTCAGAAAACTAAGATCATGGCATCCGGTCCCATCACTTCATGGCAAATAGATGGGGAAACAGTGGAAACAGTGGCTGACTTTATTTTTCTGGGCTCGAAAATCACTGCAGATTGTGATTACAGCCATGAAATTAAAAGACACTTACTCCTTGAAAGGAAAGTTATGACCAACCTAGACAGCATATTAAAAAGCAGAGACATTACTTCGTCAACAAAGGTCCAGCTAGTCAAGGCTATGGTTTTTCCAGTGGTCATGTATGGATGTGAGAGTTGGACTATAAAGAAAGCTGAGCACTGAAGAATTGATGCTTTTGAACTGTGGTGTTGGAGAAGACTCTTGAGAGTCCCTTGGACTGCAAGGAGATCGAACCAGTCCATCCTAAAGGAGATCAGTCTTGGGTGTTCATTGGAAGGACTGATGTTGAAGCTGAAACTCCAGTACTTTGGCCACCTGATGGGAAGATTTGACTCATTTGAAAAGCCCGTGATGCTGGGAAAGATTGAGGGCAGGAGGAGAAGGGGATGACAGAGGATGAGATGGTTGGATGGCATCACCAACTCAATGAACATATGTTTTGGTAGGCTTCGGGAGCTGGTGATGGACAGGGAGTCCTGGCGTGCTGCAGCTCATGGGGTCGCAAAGAGTTGGACACGACTCAGCAACTGAACTGAACTGAACTGAAAGTTTTAGAGAACATGGTTATTTATATTCATTTGTATATTGTCTATGACTACATTTTTGCTCTTAAGGCAAAATTGCCTAGTTCAACAGATACTGTGTGACCTATGAAAAGCCTAAATTGTTATCTTTCCATATGTCAGAAAGTTTGCCAATTCCTAAACTACAGCATTCTGAGGAACCCTTACTTTCATATGGACTCAAGATTTTAATTAGAATAGCAGATGTTCATTTGAGAATAAGCAAGACTTTCTTATCTCTAAATATGTCCAAACCATAGAACTGATTTTCTTTTAGATTTCTTGAATTTTTGCCTTGAACTTTCCTCAGAAGACAGAAAAGGTACTCACTTTGTTTGGAAATATTTTCACATAAAGAATAAGTTTGATGTGCAAAGGGCAGACTTTTCCATAATGTTGCTGTATTAATTAGATATGCTGTTGGAAACCAAATACATCTTGGCCCCCACTTCTGTTACTCACAACATACAAAAATCACTTCTAGGTTGATTAGAGTTCTAAATGTGAGATGGCAGGGTGGGGGGAACACTTTTAGATGAAAACAAAAAAGAATGTTTTCTTCACTTGGAATATGTTAAGGTTTCTTAAACATGACATAAAGAGTACTATGAGGGGAAAAAATGATAATTTATTGGACTATATTAAAGCTAGAAACTTCTGACCAAAATCTAAACACTGGTAACACCGAGTGCTGGTGAGAATATGGAGAATGGGAACTGTCATTCATTGTTGATGGGAACGCAAAGTGGTGCAGTCACTCTGAAGACAATTTAGTGGTTACTTATAAAGCTAAATATACTTTTAGTGTACAGTGCAACGGTCATGCTCCTTGATATTTATCCAAAGAAGCAGATAGAAGTTTTAGCTCCACAAAAAACCTGCATATGAATATTTATGACAGCTATATTCACAATTGCCAACACTTGGAAGCAGCCAAAATGTCCTTCAGTAGGTGAATGGATAAATATCTAAACAAGGAAATATTATTCAGTGCTGAAAAGAAATGAGCTATAAAGCCGTGACCATTATAGTATATTAACACATATATATGGAATTTAGAAAGATGGTAATGATAACTCTATATGCAAAACAGAAAAAGAGACACAGATGTACAGAACAGACTTTTGGACTCTGTGGGAGAAGGCGAGGGTGGGATGTTTCGAGAGAACAGCATCAAAACATGTATATTATCTAGGGTGAAACAGATCACCAGCCCAGGTTGGATGCATGAGACAAGTGCTCAGGCCTGGTGCACTGGGAAGACCCAGAGGGATCGGGTAGAGAGGGAAGTGGGAGGGGGGATCGGGATGGGGAATACATGTAAATCCATGACTGATTCATGTCAATGTATGACAAGGACCACTACAATATTGTAGAGTGGTTAGCCTCCAGCTAATAAAAATAAATGAAAAAAAAAAAAAAGTAGGCAGGAAGAAAAAAAAAACAAAACAAATGGAGGAAACTTATACACATATTACTAAGTGAAAGAAGCCGATCTGTAAAAGTTACACATTGTATGATTCCATCTATACAACATTTTGAAAGGACAAAACTGTGGAGTCAATGAAGACATCAGTGATTACTGCAGGTTAAATATGCAGAACATAAAGAAGCTCTGCTGCTGCTGCTGCTGCTGCTAAGTCACTTCAGTCGTGTCCGACTCTGTGCGACCCCATAGACGGCAGCCCGCCAGGCTCCCCCATCCCTTGGAGTCTCCAGGCAAGAACACTGGAGTGGGTTGCCATTTCCTTCTCCAGTGCATGAAAGTGAAAAGTAAAGTGAAGTCGTTCAGTCGTGTCCGACTCTTCGCAACCCCAAGGACTGCAGCCTACCAGGCTCCTCCATCCATGGGATTTTCCAGGCAAGAGTACTGGAGTGGGTTGCCATTGCCTGCTCCAGGACTAAAGCTCTAGGGCAGTGAAAATACTCTGTATTAAAATGGTGGATATAGGTCATTACACATTTATCCAAACCCATAAAATGTACACCAAGAGTGAATTCTAAAATAGAACTGTGGACTTTGGTAATAATGATGTGTCAGTATAGGTTCATCAGCTGTAACAAAAGTACCACCCTGGTGGGAGATATTGATAATGAGGAAGGCTATTCACGTGTAGGAGCAGGATGTATATGGGAAATCTTTGTACCTTTTCTTCAATTTTGCTATAATCCTTTGCTCTAAAAAAATTTGTCTTAACAAAAATAAAGTAAAACTTATTTTCATCAAAAGACAATCATTAAGCAAGTGGAAAAGAAAGCCACAGAGTAGGGAGAAGATACTTGTAATACATATATATGACATAGGACTCATAGATGAATAGATATACAGTAAATTATAGAAATTATGTATGTATGTATAATTTATGTATATAATTATGTATGCATGTATGTATATAATTATACATAAATTATAAAAATTAGCAAAACATGTTAAAGTGGGCACTTTACTAAGGAGCAGTACCCAACTAACCAATACAAAATGGTTTTCAACTTCATTTGTCATCAAGGAAATGCAAATCAAATCCACAATATGACATGCAGGCACATCTTCAGTAGCTTGAAAATGCCAACTGTTGACAAGGATATTGAAATTCTAATACATCACTGATGACAGTATAAATTGTTACAACAATTTTGGGAAACAACTTATCGTTGACTACTAAAGTGGAACATACACACAACCTATTCTACTTTGGTGTCTGAAGACGTGAAAGTTGCTCAGTCGTGTCTGACTCTTTGTGACCCCATGGACTATACAGTCCATGGAATTCTCCAGGCCAGAATACTGAAGTGGGTAGCCTTTCCCTTCTCCAGGAGATCTTCCCAACCCAAGGATTGAATCCAGGTCTCCCACATTGCAGGCAGATTCTTAACCAGCTGAGCCACAAGGGAAGCCCAAAAAGTGGAATTCCCACTGGAGTGGGGAGACTATCCCTTCTCCAGTGAATCTTCCCAACCCAGGAATCAAACTAGGGTATCCTGCATTGCAGGCGGATTCTTTACCAACTGAGCTATCAAAGATATTAAACAGGAAAGCATAAATATTCTCATCAAAGTTATGTACAAAAATATCCATAGCACGGCTATTTGTAACAGGTAAAAATTAGAAATTACCAAAATGTTTATAGACCGTAGAAGATATATGCACACAACAGATTACTATTCAGCAACAAGAATAATGTACATGAATCTTAGTTTAAAATGTTGAGTGAAAGACACAAAAGAGTACACATAGTTTATTTTTATATACTGCTCAAAAATTGGCAACATCAATCTTAGAAGTCAAGAATAATACTTTGGAGAGTGTTCTGTGACTGGATATAGTTAGGACATTGTAGGAGTGGTTGAAATAGTGTCAAGTCACATACTTCCTGTTTTTACATAATCTCTAATTTCAGTGATGCATTCCACTGATAGTTCTCAGTTTGGGCAGTGGTTTCATGAGTATACTTACTTTATGAAAATTCATTAAGCTGCACATATATGGCTTGTGAATTTTTAAGTATATGTATTAAACTTCAAAAAAAGTTTACCTAAGATAGAAAATTAAGTAGATGCATATACATTCTTCTAACTCTAAAATCAGCAAAGGCCGTAAACCATGCATCATTTGAATGGAGTCAGAAGAGAATGCAGGACCCTTCTGTAGATCAGCTAAGGGAGTGTTTGTTAGACTTTCCTCCCTGCAATCACAACAAACATCTGCCTTTGTTCTATTTTATCATTACCCCTAAAATTGCTTAGTGAATCTGTAATAATAAGAGAAGGGGCATGAAGAAGAGAAGAAAAGGAAGAGTTTTAATAAATTTGGGAGAGTTAAGTTTTTTGCTTTACTCCCTGGATACTTTTTTTCCTACTTTTCTCTCCTTAAAACCCTTAATCCCACACTCCAGTGCCCTTAGCAATTATTGCTTCTTGGTCATTTGTTTTTCTTGCTTTGATTCTAAATACAATATAAGAGAACAGCTCTTCTTCAACTTGTGATGGGGTTGCATCCAGATAAATATCCAGATATTGAATATAAAATTATAGGTTAGGTTCACTATACCTAACCTATTGAACATAATAACTTAGCCTAGCCTGCTTTAAACGTGCTCAGAGTTGAGCAAAATCGTCCAACACAAAACTCACTTTATAATAAAGTGTTGAATATTTTGTGTAGTTTATTGAATTCTGTACTGAAAGTGAAAAACAGAATGGTTGTATGCATACAGAGTGGTTTTAAATGAGTGGATTGTATACCCTCACCATAGCACGGATGATTGGGAGCCATAGCTTGCCTCCACTGCCCAGCATTACAAAAGTCATGTCTTACTGCATCTCACTAGCCAGAGAAAAGATCAAAATTCAAAATCTGAAGTATAGTTCCTACGTAATGTGTATTGCTTTTGCACCATAGTAATCAAAAACTCATTTAAGTCAAACCATAGTAAATCAGGGACCATCTGTATACACAAAATGTTTAATGATAGCCAATAGGGGTAAAGTAGGTAATAAACTAAGCAGAACTGACTGTCACTTCATAATCATTTCCTGAAATGATCTTGAGCAGAATTTGTTGAGGGCTTATCAAACTCTTTCCAAAAGCCTCCATGTAGATCACTGAATAATTTATAAGCTATGTATAGGCCTAGAATCCAAAGGAATCACGTTTGAATTGAACTTCCTTTAAACCTCAGTTGGGGTTTTTTAAAATGTTACTCTCTTAACTTTCAAATCTAGAGATGAAAATAATGGTCCCTTCCAACAAAATGATCTGTTTTAAACCACATAGTACTCTACAAATTCACTCCATTTACTGTTTGTTTGCTGTGGAACTGGATAGCCACAAAACCATTTTTTAAAATAAAGTGGATGTTTCAAAATAAGCAAAGAAAATGATTTCACTTATTACTGTTCTATAATTAATTTCATTTACAACAAAAAAGAGTCAATCATGATAACTTAGATTTTAACATTTTTCTCTATGTCACCATGATTAGAACCTTGTAAGATAAACAAATTATTGTGGGCAAACAGAAATGTTTACATTGGGATTTTATGATAAAATTGAGAATGTCGTTTTAAATTATTGTTACAGGTATACATAGTAAGATATTGTAATAAATTCAGTAGTGTATTAATATTTCAACCAATACTGTGCATTGATTCCTTTCATTTTTCTACACATTTTTTTGTGATGTGATGGTTGAAATATTCATTCCCTTGGATAAAATCAAAGAATTTTAGTCTGTCTACAGCCATACCATCCTGAATGCTTCCAATCTTATCTGATTTTGGAAGAATTTTAGTCTAAGGAAAGTGTCTTTTAGAGTCTCAGGATAGTTTCTGACATTCATTTTAGTAAATTTAAATTTTAAATTTCTATCATGTTTCCTTTCATTAAATGTCCCAATGTATGTTTGATGTAGAACTAGATTCTCACTATGTGAGATATTCAGTCCACTCATGCATGCATTTAAAAAGGAAAGAATAAGTCATGCAAAACATTCAATAGCTAAAAGTAAACTATAAAATTTATCCAAATGCTTAATAATGCATTAAGTTAAACAAGAGTTATAAAGCATGTTACTGCTTGTCAAAACAAAAATTAATCCTCTGGTTTACTTATTCTTTAGCCACAGTTGAAATTCCAATTCTTTTTTATATTTTTCAGGCTTTGAGAGAAGTTTAGTAAAAGCCAAATAGGCAATCACAGTCAGAGATATTCTCATTACATCTTTCAGGGACATTAATTTTTATTCTTTTCTACTTGAGTTATCACAATGCAAATTGGAGAGTGAAAAGTAAACACAAGCAAAGGAAAAGAAAACTAATTAAAGGACAAAAGAGCAAGGGAGAGAACCCAGACACATTTTTTTAAAATAAGAAAAATAATAGAAAGCCAAAAGAAAACTCCAAGATTATATTGCTTTAATAGTATGTGGGAGAACTCACAGACCGGCAGGCTAGGAAAAGAAAAGAAATTGTGCTTACCTGTTAGAAGCAGGCAGTTTCTGGGAGCTGTCCAATGTACTAACTTAAGCATCCCAGTCACTACTTACCTCCTCAATAGGAATTGATGTCTTCGTATTTCTCCCTTGAACCAAGGCATCTCTGCACTCATCTTTTTAAGCTTTCTTTTAATACATCTTCAAAATGATTTTCTTAGGTGTTGTTCTGCCCCACCCTGTCTCTTAAAAATCTTTACATTGAATAATTAAATATAGCTATTGGTAAAAAAGAAAACTAAACCCTTCTATGTTAAAACAAAAACAAAACATATATAGATGAGATATATTTGAAATCAGTAAAATTTAATTTTCGTTATACCAAATTTATAATCTTTTTTTTTTCATCTCAAAAAAAAAAAAAAAACTCTTAAAATGCAGTAGAGTTTCTACTCTTAAATCTTGTAGAGTGGTGGTAATGAAGAAATGTAACCAGATAGAAGTGTCAAGGTTATTGTTTGTTCAGGAATACCAATCAGCAACTTAAAAGTTTGAAAGACTTCTCCACGGAGGGTGAGCTGATCGACCAATTCGTTTATCAAAAGGTGAGTCGCAATTTTGAAAGGAGACTGAAGTTTTGTTTGGGGGGAGGGTTTGCTTTCCTCCCACACGGGGATTATACAGTAAAGCGCGCTGGGAGAAACCCTCTGAGCTTCCCTTTTTCATGTTTTTGCCATCATCACTTTTTGCCCTCTAAGTAAGATCCTTTACGTGGGTGGGGGATAAAGGTTAGGAAAGGAAAGTCAAGTATCTCAATTGTTAGATTGATTATAGCGAAACAGATTTTAGAAGCCAGGGTTCCTAAAGCGGCAGGAGAGCTGTTTACCTTGCAGTGGAAAGAGAAAGAGGATTCCAAGAGCGACTCTGGGGAATGCCCCCTCGCCCCTCCTACGATGCTTACTTAAGCTAATGGAAGATCTTGCCTTTCAGTAGCCGCTGCACTGGGATACCAGACAAACAGCTCCCCTCGACCCCTGGCAGACAGGGCCCCTCTTCTGGACATCATTAAAAGCACATGCACTTGTTTCACACCCATTGGCAGCGGAGGGTGGCAAGATTCGTGACTCCCACCCTGGAGCCAAGGAGAAGCCAGAGCGGTGGAAAACATCCTTGCTTTGAAAACCCAAAGCTAAATTAAAGAACTACATGAGACAAGGAGCTTGAAGAATATTAGTTGGCTGCGGGAGTGTGGAGACACACAAAAAGCACAGCAGGTAAGAGCTGGAGGTTGTTGCCAAGAAGGAACTGTCCCAGGTGGCAGGGCGGAAAGGATCGCAGAATTGGAGGCTGTTCCTTTGAGTCTTGCCGGCGTTCTCAAGGTTGTCGTCTTCCATCAGTTGCGAGAGGAGGGACGTTGCCAGAGCCTTCCCTATCGGTGCAGCTAATCCTGCTATCAGCTTGGTTATACATATTAATGTCCCTGCCCCTTTGGTGATGGTGACCCATCACGTCCAGGGCTGTTAGGAAGGCCGTCACCAGGCGTGCCCCTCCCTTCGAGAAACCTATGAGACGCAGGGCCAAGCAGACGCGATGGCAGCCCTGCCCGAGAGCTGCGTGGACGCTACCGTCCTGGACTTCGTCGCAGACCTATCCCTAGCCTCCCCGGGGCACCCTCTCCTCTGCGACCTGACACCTAGGGTCCCCTTTGGGAACCACCAGGACCTTGTGCTCCGAGACGGAAGACCCCGGAGTCTGGCGCGTTTTGAGGAAGAGGACCCAGAAGAAGAGGAGGGGGAAGGAGAAGAGGGGGAAAACGAGGAGGAAGAGGAGCCCGGGAGAGGCGTCTCCCTGCTGGGCCGCCCCAAGAGGAAAAGGGTGATCACCTACGCCCAGCGCCAAGCCGCCAACATCCGCGAGAGGAAGCGGATGTTCAACCTCAACGAGGCCTTCGATCAGCTGCGGAGGAAGGTGCCCACTTTTGCTTACGAGAAGAGGCTGTCCCGGATCGAGACTCTACGCCTGGCCATTGTCTACATCTCCTTCATGACCGAGCTCTTGGAGAGCTTGGAGAAGGACACCGACTGAGCCAGGGTCGGGTGGACGTGTCTGCCCGCTCCTCGCCTGGGCGCGCACGGGTTTGGGGCGTTTGAAGACCCCGCAGTGGGGGCGACTGAAAGGCCAGGAGGGGCCCTCCAATACAGAACGTCTGGCTTTCTGGAGCTTGGTTCTGGATTGTAAAATGTCCACAGCCCTCGAGAGGCGTGGAAGCCGTAGAGATAATATATATGCGATCGCTGTCGATGGAGTATGGGGCCGGAGCGGGCGGGGCGAGTGAAGACGAGTTCACACCGAGTTGGGGCAGTCGAGGCCCACGTCCCAAAGCGGCGTCTGCCGGGCGGGAGGGAAGCTAATCCTCCCCGCAGACGGGAGACTTCGGGAGCGTCTGTGCAGTCCTATCTTTTAACTCTTCTTTCTTTCTTAATATAACTATAAAGAGATATTCCTACTTCTTTATTTTTATTTTTTGCCTCTAGACTCGGCGCTGAGCCATCCCAGGCGGGCGCTCCGCTCCGGCCCGTGCTCTTGGGGCGCGGGGAGGGGAGAGGGGCGGAGAGGGTGGTCCTAGACCGGTGAGGAGGGAGGGTTACTGGGTCTTCTGAGAGGCCCGGGGCGCTCCGGCTCTCTCGTGCGGTCCTCAGTCCCGTCGAGAGGCAGAAAGGAGATGAGAAAGCAGGAGACAGTATTCTCCTGTCCTCGCCTCCTCTCCCTCCCTTCCCTTCCCCTCCCCTTAGGCTCTAAACAGCAGGCCTCTAGTGGCCCCTCCGGGGCTAGGATGCTTGAACCGGGAGGGAACTGGGGACAGCTCCAGCTTACGCGCTGGGGGTGCAACTGGGCTTACGAGCCGTCTCGGGGCCCCCCCCCGAGCCTTTACCACTTGCAGTTATTTCCCCCGGTCGCCTGTGGGGGAAAGGGCCGGGTCTTCCCAGGGGCAGCCCCACCAGAGCGCGCACTTTCAAACTTTTAGCTGTAGGTAGGGAAGATAGTTTTCATTCTAGTTGCATCTAGGGATAAGGGAGAGAAAACGTCAGAGGAGGAAATTAATTCTTCCACTTTGCCAAAAAGCGTGCGATGGAGCTGAGTTTGAAGCAAGATCGTGCTGAGGGACTCCCTCCAGTTTGGACGGTCTGCCATTCCACAGTTCTTCCTTTTGTGCTAAGGGAGAACTTCTGCCAATAACTGAAATGGGGTTCTTAAGCTAGCAGTAGGTAAGTGAGGAGAGGAATCAGAATGAGCAACCCCCATCTCCTGTAAAGTGAATAAATCCTATTGTTCCAACACTATATTTTGCTCTCACTTTGCAAATCCTTGGGCGGATGTGCACAGACACACACAGGTCTCCTTATTAGCCTTTTAGAAATGTGTTTCATTTTTATTAAGAAGTAATATATACTCATCCTAAAAAGTTTAGAAAATTAAAATTTAAGAATAAATTTAAATCACTTCATGTTACCACATAGTTAGCGTTTTTATCTATTTCCTTTAGTCTTTTTTATACAGATATAAATTCAATGTGTTAAACAAATTTGGGACACTTTTGGAATTTATCCACTCAGCATTATAGAATGAGCACTCTTTCCTTGACTATGTATTACTCAAACGTAATTTTGATCACTGTATTTTATTATTATATCCATGTATCACAACCTCACTCCAATCCTTTGCAAGTGGATGGCTGTTTTCTTTTTTAAAAAATAAATGATGATGCAAGAGCACTCTTATAAATATGTTCTCTGCCTATGATAATTTCCTGACACTAAGTAACTAGAAGTGAAATTTCTGCACCAAGTGAACATTTAACTTTCTGGCTACTAATGGCCAGATTGCCTTCCAAGCAGATCTGCCAGTTCACACACCCTCCCACCAGCATTATAGAGATTTGCTTGTATTGTGCCTTAATTTAAAAGTTTTCCTAGTTCTCCTATCTATGGGAACCTAATTAGTTCTGAAATGACCACTTTCCCAAAGATGACTTCTCTTTTTGAGTAACTTTTGA
This sequence comes from Dama dama, assembly GCF_033118175.1. NCBI lineage: Eukaryota > Metazoa > Chordata > Mammalia > Artiodactyla > Cervidae > Dama > Dama dama. Next base: position 26,259,499 of record NC_083698.1, on the reverse strand, counting down.
TTGCTTCTACCTCTACCATAAGAACATTAGGATAAATACATAAAGGAAAAAATGTAACCAACTAAACCAAACAACAACAAAACCAGGGAGTGTATTTTTTTTTTCTCTATCACTTCTACTAAAATAAACTGAAATTTGAACAGTGACCCCTATATCAGTTTTATAAAATAAAATTACTCATTTTCTCTTTTTCTGGATAACTTTTTGGCTACTCAAACTAGCATACCTGTATTTTTAAAGATAAATTTTAAATTGCTCAATTCAGTATGTCAAAAGTAACTGTATCTCAACTCCTCATTAAACTGTACTCAGCTTCCCAACTTCTTATGTAGTGCTAGTGGCTCCATCAAGCCCTCATTTATCCTGTTATTTATTTATTCAATTTATAAAGTGTGTTGACATTTTACATATAGGGTGAATGTGTTCAAAATTGAAAGGGCTTACAGAGGCTCTGTTCCTTCTCCCACCTAAAGTTCTCCTGAAACTAAACATCATTTTTTAAAAAAATCTGCAAGTGATAAACAAATTTTTCTAAAAACAGTCAACTTCAGGAATCATTAATATTTTGTTGAAAGAACAGATTTTGAAAATAAGAAATTTAAAAAAAAAAACTGTGTAGACAAAGTTCCTTGAAATCCTCAGGTCCTGTAGCACAAATACAACCATCTTTCATCCTTAGTACTCTCCCTCATATTCTGAACCTTTCTGTTATATTCTTAGTAATCTCATGATATCCTACAGTGAATACTTCCTCTGAATAGTAAATAACACCCAAAGAAACTCTAAATACAAAAGGTTTTTCCCATTATTATTAGAATTATTCAACAATTATTAAAACTTTTAAGCTTATAAATGCTTTCTTTGTAAGTTTTTTCTATGTCTAGAAGCTATTCTAAAATGTAAAGTGTCTTAAGGCTTCTTCTTAATCGTTGTCTCATAGAATAATATGAAGCCAAATAAGGATCAGAAATACAGAGAAATAGATTGACTTATTCTTTGTATCAGATCATCCATAGAGATAAGACAAAATTGTCTGCATTTCAAACATTAACCCAGGTACCTCCATGTCTCACCACTCAATTTTTCCAAGCAACGTGATAGTTTTGGTCTTCCCATGTTAGATCCATAAATCCAGTGTGCATTTAATGCAAATATTTTTCTTTTTTTAGTATTTAACACATCCTGTGTTAAAATTGTCTTATTCTTTATTATCTTATAAACCAACATTGATAGAAATATCAGTCGATATTTGTTTTTCAATACCTTCCAACAGTAAAAAAAAATAATGCTAAGTGTATCAAATACTTCTGGAAAATTGTAATAATCAGTTTTTGAAATCTTAAAGTTATTTGGGCATTTGGAATATAAATACTATTTTAGACGTTGCTTGGAGGCGATTTATTTACACACTCTTTGCTGACTGAAAACTGCCTTTTGGTCTCAAACTAAGCTCCCCATCACTATCAGGTTACTATTAGTATTCAGACATGTAAACCAAGAAAAGATCTAAATGAAATCATATTTGAAAGACATAATCAGGCTTTCCAGGGAAAGTAAGAATAATCAAAAGCCTTTGCCATCTACAGGCAGTCATTCAGGCCTATCATCTTTTGCAGTTCCCAATATGAAAACAGATTTTGACAAAATTAGCACTGGAAAATGAACCAGATATTATGCTAATGTGTGTAATTCCCACAAGAACATACAATTAAGACCCTAGGATTTGTTTATTATTGCATTTGTCAGTATTTCCATTATAAAAACACTATTGTGGAATGTTTATAACAACGACCAAAATTCTGAAATGAAACTTGATAAAGCACAGTTCAGTGTAACTTTTTTATAATTTTAAATCTTCAAAGAAAATTTCAAAGTTAATGAAGACATTTAAGTATACTTCATGTGTGAGTTTCCCAAATATACCTGCAACTTTAAAAGAGATTCTACTTAATACAAAATATAAATTATTTTTATTTTGCTTCTCTGGTGGCTCAGTAGTAAAGAAACCACTTGCAATGCAAGAGTCACAGGTTTGACCCACTCCAGTGTCCTTGCTTGGGAAATTTCATGGGCAGAAGAGCCTGGCAAGCCCTAATCTATGGGGTCAAAAGAGCCGAACATGACTTAGTGACGAAACCACCACCATTTTTATTTTTATATGTTTTTATCAAAAATAGCTGGCAGATTTTGCTTTGAACATTCTTTGCACCTCTCCTCTCCTGTTAGCTTGCCAGCAACTGTGTCTTTACCCATGAAGTAGACTTCCCTGTGCAGCTGGTGATACCTTGCTTTTCAGCCCTGACTATAGAATCCCAACCCGATCACATAGCATTGCTTTCTATTTTGTTTGTGATACATATTGGCATAGCTTAGCACAGATTTAACTTTTAATCATTAAATTCCAGCCAACAGAGGCAAGTTAAAAAATAGTTGGCAAATTAATACTGAATTTTAAGTACTAAATCTACTTCTTATTGGGTATTACTTGATTAACTTACAGTTTAAATGTGTTAGAAAAGTGTTAGTATATATCTGTGTCTTGGCCCAAGATCAGTCAGAGGCTCCTGAACTTTGCCAACATTTTGGGAGAAGTTAGGCCCAGTTTCTGGTCAGTACCCTCTCTTCCTGTGAATGCTGGACTAAAAAAGGTTACAAAACAAGAGTCAGCAGTTCTGACCATTTTGTTTTGACTTTGGGGTTTCTTTGAATCCAATGCTCAAAACCAAACCTGGCGAAGGAGAAAAAGGAAAGGAAAGAAGCAATGCAAACTGACAGGGATGAAATACCAGAAAGATGGAAAAACTTCTTCAAGTCTCCATAAACCAAAGCCTATAAATTTCCACAACTTTATGATACCAAATTTCAGTTCTGTGCCTAAAACACATTCCATAAAGAAATGTAAGTAAATGCAAAGAACATTATGCATGTATTTTTAAATATTCTTTGTGGCTAATATTTCATAGAATTCCACTCAGTTTTACAGAAGGCAAAGAACATTTGATATTCAGTGAAGTCAAGAGTTTACAAATAATGCTGAGAATTATCACAATAAAATGTTACAATTATCATAATAAAATGGTTACTTAGTGCATTATTGTATTCAAAGCACTCTTCACATATTTTCTGTCATTTGATCCTCTGACTGGATTTAAACAAGATCTAGAGTCTCTGAATTAAATTGTCATCAGTTTACCATCTTAAAAATTCATTCACTCATTGAAATCAGCATGATACTGAGATTCCTATAAAGGATCAATGGTCACATATAAGCAACACATTTCTTTGAAAGATATTGCCTTCAAGATCAAAAGCACCTTAACACATTCTGTGGATGATAAATTATACAAAAGGCTGGTGCAGTCTGGCTCCTCAAAGGCCAAATTTTACAGCCCTCTATTTGGGGCTCTGTGAAAGAGATTTCCACCTGCAGCCAGCAAATATAGATGACCTCAAAGGAGCTGTTATGGACAGCTTTTTATGATTTCCAGTCTTCAAAAGGGAGGAAAACATCTTTAAGAATATGGAAATAGAACAAACAGTTGGTGAACAATAGAAGACAATAATATCATATAAACGTATCTGAATTAAGGAATATGATTACACAGTTACTTTACTGCAGATAATTCTGAAACTTCTTCAAAATTTCACAAGCTGTATTTACTACTGATCAGATCTTAAACTGGTCGACAATCTTTAGTCCTACAATTTAGTTAAGTGTTTGTTACATTTAACCCCATAGTTTAGTGATATGTTGGAGAAACTGGAAATGGTCTAAAGGAAAACAAGAGAATAATTGGATTCTTAGATCTGGATGAAGTAATAATGTCTATAATAACTAGTAATGTCTATCATTACTATGTTGCTTGCTTATATGACAGCACATGTTGATTACTATTGAAGTTTTCATAATAATTTTAGGATGTCGACACTATTATTACTCTCTTAGGGATGAAGGCACTTTGGAATAAAGAAGTTAAGTAACTTGGCCAAACTTAATCAACTAACAATGAGTAATGCCAAGATTTACACTCAGTCAAGGATTTCAGAGGCTGAACTCTCAAGGTGTCAGATTATTTGCGAATACAATTATTATATTTAAGTAGAAATAATGTGACAAAAAGGCTTCCCAGGTCGCGCTAGGTGCCACTTCCCAGGTGGTGGTAAAGAACCCGCCTGCCAATGCAGGAGACATCAGAGACATGGGTTCAATCCCATGGTTGGGAAGATCCCCTGGAGGAGGGCATGGCAACTCACTCCAGTATTCTTGCCTGGAGAATCCCATGGACAGAGGAGCCTGGTGGGTCCATAGGGTCACAAAGAGTGGGACACGACTGAAACAACTTAGCATGCATGCAATGTGGTAAAAATCAGAAACTATTCTTCATCGTTACTGATGATCAGAAATGTAGACATGGGCATATCATGGACATGTTTATGCATAGGGATTTAATCTCTACAGTGGAATGGGGAAGGTGGACTACTGGTAGTAATTCTGGAAGAGGTTCTGAACTAATCTTCTATGGATATTTTAAGGCTACAACTTTCCTCAGGTGGCTTTAGTGCAATCTTGCCAAAAATGGAGAAAATAAACCCTTTTGATGAACATAATGGTTATAAACACAAGCTTTGGAATGTGACAGAGCTGGGTTTGAATCACAAGTACCTAGCATAATGCTGCAAAAGCTAGTACAACTTAACCTTGTTGAACCTCAGTTTCTTCATGTTTAAAGTAAAGATTAATAACAATCATCTCATAGGGCTCTTATGAGAGTTGATTGAAATATGTATGCAGAGTAAATGGTGCAGAGTGAGCACTCAGTAGGTGGTAACTACTATTGAAATGCATGTCATCATCACTATAATTATACTATATTATATATTATTATATCCCTTCCAATTCTATGGCAATGAAAACTCAATGAATAAGGCATCAACTTCACCACCCATGGTTTAATGTGAAAGCATAAAATACATAAAGAGCAGGACACATCATGTAATGCTTTAAAATAAGCTGAAAAAAATGAAATAATTTTTTTATCCTCCCAAATTTCTTATTCCTAGAATATTTGAATGTCAGCATTTAGCCCTAGTCTACACATCTTTCCAAGTGGAGCAGTATATCCCAAATATAGCCCCGAAACTCGCAAAGTAATCTGCTACTGAATATTTTTTTACATATTTTTTTTCTTTTTTTTTCTTTTCTTTTTTTTTTTTTTTTAAGTAGTTGGAGGCTAATTACTTCACAACATTTCAGTGGGTTTTGTCATACATTGATATGAATCAGCCATGGATTTACATGTATTCCCCATCCCGATCCCCGCTCCCACCTCCCTCTCCACCCGATTCCTCTCGGTCTTCCCAGTGCACCAGGCCCGAGCACTTGTCTCATGCATCCCACCTGGGCTGGTGATCTGTTTCACCATAGATAGTATACATGCTGTTCTTTTGAAATATCCCACCCTCACATTCTCCCACAGAGTTCAAAAGTCTGTTCTGTATTTCTGTGTCTCTTTTTCTGTTTTGCATATAGGGGTATCGTTACCATCTTTCTAAATTCCATATATATGTGTTAGTATGCTGTAATGTTCTTTATCATTCTGGCTTACTTCACTCTGTATAAGGGGCTCCAGCTTCATCCATCTCATTAGGACTGGTTCAAATGAATTCTTTTTAATGGCTGAGTAATATTCCATGGTGTATATGTACCACAGCTTCCTTATCCACTCATCTGCTGATGGGCATCTAGGTTGCTTCCATGTCCTGGCTATTATAAACAGTGCTGCGATGAACATTGGGGTGCACGTGTCTCTTTCAGATCTGGTTTCCTCAGTGTGTATGCCCAGAAGTGGGATTGCTGGGTCATATGGCAGTTCTATTTCCAGTTTTTTAAGAAATCTCCACACTGTTTTCCATAGCGGCTGTACTAGTTTGCATTCCCACCAACAGTGTAAGAGGGTTCCCTTTTCTCCACACCCTCTCCAGCATTTATTGCTTATAGTCTTTTGGATAGCAGCCATCCTGACTGGCGTGTAATGGTACCTCATTCTGGTTTTGATTTGCATTTCTCTAATAATGAGTGATGTTGAGCATCTTTTCATGTTTGTTAGCCATCTGTATGTCTTCTTTGGAGAAATGTCTGTTTAGTTCTTTGGCCCATTTTTTGATTGGGTCATTTATTTTTCTGGAATTGAGCTTCAGGAGTTGCTTGTATATTTTTGAGATTAATCCTTTGTCTGTTTCTTCATTTGCTATTATTTTCTCCCAATCTGAGGGCTGTCTTTTCACCTTACTTATAGTTTCCTTTGTAGTGCAAAAGCTTTTAAGTTTCATTAGGTCCCATTTGTTTAGTTTTGCTTTTATTTCCAATATTCTGGGAGGTGGGTCATAGAGGATCTTGCTGTGATCTATGTCGGAGAGTGTTTTGCCTATGTTTTCCTCTAGGAGTTTTATAGTTTCTGGTCTTACATTTAGATCTTTAATCCATTTTGAGTTTATTTTTGTGTATGGTGTTAGAAAGTGTTCTAGTTTCATTCTTTTACAAGTGGTTGACCAGTTTTCCCAGCACCACTTGTTAAAGAGGTTGTCTTTTTTCCATTGTATATCCTTGCCTCCTTTGTCAAAGATAAGGTGTCCATAGGTTCGTGGATTTATCTCTGGGCTTTCTATTCTGTTCCATTGATCTATATTTCTGTCTTTGTGCCAGTACCATACTGTCTTGATGACTGTGGCTTTGTAGTAGAGTCTGAAGTCAGGCAGGTTGATTCCTCCAGTTCCATTCTTCTTTCTCAAGATTACTTTGGCTATTTGAGGTTTTTTGTATATATTTTTTTACATATATTTTTTTAAAGGGTAGGTAAGTGAGTCTAGGGCTTCCCAGGTGGCGCTAGTGGTAAAGAATCCACCGGCCAATGCAGGAGACGACATAATAGCTGTGAGTTCGATCCCTGTGTTGGGAAAACCCCCTGAAGGAGGGTAAGGCAGCCCACTCCAGTGTTCTTGCCTGGAGAATCCCATGGACAGAGAGCCTGGCCGACCACAGTCCATAGAGTCGCAAAGAGTCGGACACGACTGAGCAACTTAGCAAGCAAGTGACTTTAAATTTGAAAAAAAAAAAGATCTACATTTATTGACAAGAGTTCTATTTTATCAGCATCCCAGACATTATAGTAAACATTGCTTTTCAAATCAGTGTGAATTTATTCAAATTAGCTGATTCCTGGTGGACTAGTTCTATATCTTAACTGCAGTGGTGGTTACACCAGTACACACATGTGATAGAATGACATAGAACCGTAGCAGTTCATACCAGTGTCAGTTTCCTGGTTTTGACATTCTACTGTAGTTATTTACATAAGATCTAACTAATGGAGGAAACTGAGTGAAGGGTACACAGAACCTCTGTGCCATCTTTATAATGGTCTGTGAGTCTATAAGTACGTATTTCAAATTTTAAAAAGTGAAAAAAATTTTTGACATTATTTTCATATATAAAGCACCTTATAAATGTAAATTATCATTAATTTAAAGATACATTCACATTCACTTCATTCACATCATGTTCTACAGTTTTTCTTCAAGTGTTTCAAAAAGTGAAACCAAGTTTGTGCATGGTACTCTGTGGGTCCTGAAATAAAAATCAGTACTGTATTCCTAAAGGGCATCACTGAGAACTGAGTACATACTTGATTCTATTTCCTTGGTCCGTGTTGACATTCTTGGCCAAATAACATTCTCAAGTATGGATTTATAGTAATGAGGAGCTTCACATTTTAACTGTGCTGCTTACTAAATTAGATAATTCCCTTATAATTTCTTGCTTTGATCTGTAAAGTAGAAATAAGTAACACAGAGTTATTGAAAGTGTCATATAACAGATCCTGTTAAGTGCGTAGTAAAATGCCTCATGTACAACAGATATTCAGCCAATATTATAATTGTTGTTTATGCCCTTTCAACGTTGAATGTGTATGCAGAGCAAAATGACAATTTAGCCATTTAGAAGGACTCATGAGAACACAAGTAAAAGCAATATTAAACAGTTGTCCAAGTCATTGGAAAAGACTCAATGGACATGAGGTTGAGCAAACTCCAGGAGACAGTGAAGGACAGGGAAGCCTGGTGTGCTGCAGTCTACGGGGTCGCAAAGAGTGGGACACGACTGAGTCACAGAACAACTACCTCTCCATGTGAATCAGAGTCTTTTAGGTAGTGTGGCCATTTTGCGCCCAATTTAAATTGCTGCCCTAATAAAGTGTTTTTGTTTACTTTTGTTTTAAAAACATAACAATTTAGGGATAAGGCTGCTGGTCCATGATATTTGTAATCATAATCTTTAGCCTGCCAGGAAGGTCACTGTAAATCTTACATTCCTAAAATAATTTCTAAAATATGTATAAAAAGCTTTTATGTGAAAAAGCAATAGCTCAGTTGGTAAATCCTCTGGTAATTTATTTTTGAGCAAATTCATCTCAAAAGCTGCTGTACCGGTGAAAGTAATTGAGAAGCAGGACTGTCTCAAGTATTAAGCATTTATACATGCCTGATGTTGGCTGATGTGAAATCTGAAATCCTGAGACTTGCTCAGGGTAGCCAATCAGAATGAGGTGGCATGGCCATGCTTTGTGTTAGGTTTTCTGAGGGACATAGGAGTCCTTGCGCACCCAGGATGTTAAGTGGCTACCACCTGCCACAGAAAGGAATTTGGAAGAAAAAAGACCGCTCTTGGGAGCAGTGAAGGGGAACATCAGGTTCCAAAGTGCATCCTTGGACCTCTTGTGTTATTTCTGCCATTTAAAGTCTTTGAAAATGTGGTGCCTGGACTTATCCTCTTTATAGGTTCCTTTTCACTCTGACACTAGTAGATTTATTAAAAAAAAAAAAAAACTGAAAATTTTTGTATTCTTTGGCTTAGATTTATTTGCAATTTAAACATCAGTTTTTGAAAAGATAAAATTGGCCTTAACTTGCACATATTTTCTCAACATTTAAAAATAGTAACTCTAATATCTATTTTGTATAAAAAATGTTCCTCCTTGCATACAAAGTTAACACAATAATTATTAAATATCTTGTTTCTTTTAAAAGCTTTGATTCAACTTCAAAAGCCTTATTCGGGGGAGGGGGGCCCTCCTGAACTTAACTAAAATTTTTCCAACTTGGGAAACATACCCAGTTTCAAATAATCTCACCATGGGTTCATATTTTTGACCTAAAAAAAATGTGGTTACTATAGTTTACAAGCATTTGACAAGTAGTGGTTTTGTTCATTGTAGACCTTATTGAACATGCCATACCATTTCTTTCAACACTATTCATTTGACTAATCTCACTAAAGCCCATTAAAATTAAAGCAGATGAGCTCATTTAAAATATATATATTGGGTGCCACTTTGTTTCAAGATGACACAACCACAAATTAAACTTTAATGTACTATATTTCATTAAATTCAATAGACTATACTACTTAAGTTAACATGAAACAGGCTGAAAAATGACCAGAACTTAAAGCATGACACAACAAAACACAACAAAAATCTTCCAAAATTACCTCCACATGAAAATATGTAGCATACCTCATGGACCTTACCCTGGATACCTCACAGTTTCTACTTCTGTACCTATAACTCCTCCTTCCATTGTATGACTCACATACATAAAAACATGCATATGTGAAAATTATTTTTATCAGAATACCTTCATATGTATTTTAGAATGGATGGTACATATGTAAAATTTTTGTACTCTTAGCTCAAATCTCTAAAAATTTTTCTTTTCCTCTGTACTTCAGTTGTTTCACTCTTCTTTTATTTTTTAATAATTAGCATCTTTCTTGAATACTTCATGCATTATAACATTAATGATTGTTTAATGCTTCCATCACTTATCACTAAAACATGTATTTAAATGAGTATCAGTATCTTTGCATATATTGAAAACAAGCCCAGGAATTACTCCAGATTTTGACTGAGCATTGGCCCCCACATAAGTATATCAGGCCTGAATATAATTACTAAGACCAGCTGCCAGCCAATTGTAGAAAACAAAGTGTCTGGAATTGCCATTCAGGAAACCTACAGACCATTCATTGATTAGATGAGGGTCATTGACTCAATGAGAAAAACAGAATTTTCCCTGGGAGCAGAGCCACTTCCTCTTGGAGTGATTCAAGTGTATCTGAAGCTCAGGTAATTTACCATATCAAGAAAGGAGTTAAGAACGATTCAAGAATGCTCTCTGAACCTTGGCACTGGTTAGGAAGATCTAAGCCATATTTTACAATATTAGGCTATTTTGTGGATTCTTATGACTTGCTTACAGAAATTTCATTAGGAAGTAATCAGAAACTATATACAAATAGGCTTCCCTTGTGGCTCAGCTGTTAAAGAATCCACCTGCAATGCAGGAGACATGGGTTCGATCCCTGGGTTGGGAAGATCCCCTGGAGAAGGGAAAGGCTACCCACTCCAGTATGCTGGCCTGGAGAATTCCATGGATTGTATAGTCCACAGGGTCACAAAGAGTAGGACATGACTAAGAAACTTTCACTCACTATGTACAAAGACTAGACTATAAAACATGCATCTCAACATTGTTTTTAGTATCAGATTATAGAAACTAGCCTAGATGTCTAAAAATATGAGTACTTAAATTATTGCAGTGATTGAAAGGATGATATACAAAATAGTTTGTGCTCTAGAAAGATGATTAAAATTAATTTTTAAAAAGTATTTTATAAAGAAAGTAATACTTGAGGCATGATTTTTATATGGAAATGTGTATAAATATATGTGTGTGTATGCATGCTTTTATATATATAAGTATAAATGTTCTTTTTATATATACTGTAAAAGAACTGGTCATTTTTGTACTTGTTTGTATTTTTGCAGTTTCTATTATTATTTTTTAGACAGAAAAAAAATAAAATTATTTTAAGACAAGTATGAATACATAAAACTAAAAAACTTCTTCATGGTAAAAGAAACTAAGAAAATGAAAAGGCAGCCTACGGAATGGGAGAAAATATTTGTGAACTATTTGACCAACAAAGGGTTAATATCCAAAATACATAAGGAACTCATACAAGTAAATAGTAAAAATACAAATAATCCAATTTTAAAATGGGCAAAAGACCTGAATAAACATTTTTTTTTTTCCAAGAAGACAAATGGATAGCCAACAGGTACATGGAAGGATGTTTAACATCATTAATCATCAGGTAGTTGCAAATCAAAACCACAGTGAGTTATCATATCCCACCTGTTACAATGGCAAGTGTTGGCAAGGACGTGAGGAAGAGAACCCTATGCACTGTTGGCAGGAATGTACATCAGTGCAGCCACTATGGAAAACATAGTGAAGCTTCCTCCAAAAAAATCAAAAGAAAATTACAGTATCACCCAGTAATCCCACTTCTGGCTATATATCTGAAGGAAATGAAATCATTATTTGGAACAGATATCTGCACCCCCCATGTTCATTGCAACATTATTCACAGTAACCAAGATGGAAACAAACAAATTTCAATCCACAGATGAATGGATGAAAGAGATGTGGAATATACATAAAATGGAATATTATTCAGCCATAAAAAGAAGGAAGTCCTGCCTTTTGTAACAAGGTGGATGGACTTTGAGGGCATCATGCTAAGTAAAATAAGTCAAAGAAAGACAAACATATGTTTTCAGTCACATGTGGAACCTAAAAAAGCAAATTCAGAGTGGAATGGTGGTTGCCAGAGGCTGTGGAGTGAGGAAATGAAGAAATGTTGATCAAAGAATACGAACTTCCGTTTATGAGATGGGTAAGTTCTGAGGATCAAATATACAGCATGATGACTATAGTTTACAATACTGTATTATGTGTTAGAAAGTTGCCATGTGTGTGTGTGTGTGTGTGTGTGTGTGTGTGTGTGCCTAACCCAGGGCTCAAACCTGTACTCTTGGGTCTCCTGTCTTGGCAGGTGGATTCTTTATCACTTGCACCACCTGGTAATCCCATAGAAAGATTATGGGATCTTTCTAATCCCATAGAATGTTATCACCACAAAAAAATGAAAGAGAAAAATATAATATTATTTTGAATTAAAAATAGCCACACAACAATACAATTTGTGAGTTCTACTTTTAGTTGAAGGACAGATGCTCTTACGTGACAACTCTTGCCTTTCTAAACTTAAAACATTTAAACCAGGTACCTGACATGCTTAGGAGTGACATTCTGTAATAGTTTTCTTTAGATACTAAAGAGCAAAGTATCAGCAGCACGTTAGGGTCCCTCTCATGATTCCTTCCAGTTATTGCTCTTCTCCAGCAAGGAAACTAGATCCTGATCTCAAACAACTTCAATTTGCTTCCTCATTTTTGTATTCTTTTATATAAATAAAATCACTGGGTCTTGAGAAATGATTGATTTTCATTTATAAATATTTTTTCAATAAAACAAGTCTTCCCAAAGGCTCCTCAAAAGAGAAGTTGAAATTAATTAAATTTAAAGTTAAAGTATGAACTTTAATTTCATTGACACTGAAATGGAAAATTCAGTCAAAATGTTGAGGTGTTCCTTCTTAAACACGGTTGAGTTCTATTGTAATCACATGTGCACACATAGACACATCCAATTAAAATAGCTATGATAATCTGTTAATTCTAAGACATTATTAATTAGTCAGGAATACACTTCAAATATCTAATGAAATTGCTGACTTTTAAACAAATAGTATCATAGCTTTGGTGGCTTCCCTGATGGCTCAGCAGTAAAGAATCTGCCTGCAATGCAGGAGAGGCAGGAGATGCTTGTTCCATCCCTGGGTTGGAAAGATCCCCAGGAGGAGGACATAGCAACCCACTTCAGTATTCTTGCCTGGAGAATGCCATGGACAGAGGAGCCTGGCAGGCTACAGTCCACGGGGTTGCAAAGAGTCAGACACAGCTGAAGCGACCGTGCACACACACATGCACATCATAGCTTTGCTCAGTTTAGCCCAAGGGAACACAATGTGTGTTTATTTGTGTGCATGAATGTGCATGTGCTCATGTGTGTAAAGTGTACATGGAGACTGTGTAACACTTAATACTTATTTTTAAAAGGGTACATTATAACCTGATAAATGTGATCCATAAAAGCTCTATGTTATCATATTTGCATGTTCATACACATATTCATTTTGACATACTTTTTATACTAATGGTTTGAAAGCTCTATCATATAACTAAAGAAAAAACTACACTTCTAATATAATTTCAAAATATTTAAAACCTGCCCTGCTTTTAATAACTTTTATTGTTTTTAACATGTGACATTTTATCCCCATTAGCAATAACAGATGTATAATGCATTAAAAAGGAAAATCCTGCACATGTGTTGAAATAGAGGACTTTAGTGAAAGGAAAGCATGTGCTTTGATTTATATTAGTCAAAATTTAGATACTGTACTTGGTGCTATTTCAGGAAATGAAAAGGTGAGGAAACAGTTATATACCAGTAAACCAGAGAAAAAGTCTCCATAGAAACCAAAACAATTTTGGTGGAAGCTACTTAAGCTAATCAATACCTAGAATATGGCCCTATTAGCCTCTAAAGAGCCAACTCTTAGAAAACAAAACCCAGTCCATTGATTCATGCGTGTTACATTGCATTTATTGATACAATTCTTCTTCTCATTTAACTGTCAAAAATTAATCAGTCATCAAGACTGAAAATTTGGGTGAATTTTAAAGAGAAAAGACTGCCCAAAATGACCCTGTTTACTTACTCTTTCCCATCTCTATTATCTTCACTGCTAGTCAAAAGGAACACACAGAGAAAATTGAAAATGAGTGATAAATCCAATTTGGTTTGTTTGTTTGGCTATTTTTTGGCCTCAGCTTTCATGAACACCTTCTTTCCTGTGTCTTGCTCAACTAAATTATTGACCCCACTCCCGCTCCATTGCAGCCAGCGCTAGGAGAGGAACCACAAGGCCCGCTAAGACAGGAGTCAGTTAATTGAACAACTACTGCCACTGGCTGTTCACATAAGCTATGTCAGCCAGTCCTTACAAAATACTACAATGAATACTTATCTATACATTTTACAATTTAGGAAACAGGTTCAAATTAGTTAAAATATCTTGTCCAAGCTTAAATTCAACAATGTAGCCAGATATAGACCCAGTTGCCTCCTTCTGTAGAGTTAAAGGGTGACAAAGGGTGACGAATGTTGCCATAGTGTAGCTCCGTGCATTTGTCAATTAGCTGGAGGCTTGCATATATTCCTTGCAAAGACAGCCCAACATTGTTTAGGTGTTCATCTCAGTAAGGCACTTTTTAAAGCATAAACCAAAGGACTCCTATAAGAGTTTCTGTTAGTTCCTATGGTTTTGATTTATACCATCTTTAAAATAATACACTTGCTACTGGGAGGATTTCTATTTCATGCCATCTGGATATGTTCTGATACTGTTATTTTCTATATTATTACTTTATGTTCATAGCATGTGAAAGAAATAATTCCTTGCATCTAAATTGGGCTATTTTCTAAATGATTCAGAAATACTTGTCTCAGTGTGTGTGTGTGTGTGTGTGTGTGTGTGTGTGTGTGTGTGCATGTGAGAGAGAGAGTCATATATTATAGCTTCCTACTGCCAGATGCTATAATAAAAAGGATACCACCTCAAGAAACCATGTAATCTTTGGTATTTCTATCAGGCCATGCATTTCATTAGAGTCTCTGTTTTATAATTAATCATAATGTATTCTGTCAGCTAAAGACCCTATATGATATTTATCATATTTATGATGCCTGGATCAGCAAAATAAAAGTGGGTGAGAAAAATATATAACTATTAGATATATCTGTCCTGTGTTTTGGTCAAGTCCATCCTACTAGTCAAATGGGATATAGCTATACTTGGGCTACTGCTTAAAGTTACTTTCGTTTTTTTTTTTTTCTTTTTACTCACTTTATTTTCCTGCTCTTTAACAAAATTAAAATTAAATTGAGATGAACTTCTAAATGTGAAATGTTAACATTAGAACAGAGAAAAATTTGTTTCTAAGATGTTTATTTTATTATCTCAAAAAAAAAAAAAATACAACTTCTGGACCCAACTGGTGGGAGTAAGGCTAGTAGAGGAAATAATAGAGTTATAATGTCACAGCCAAAGAACCCAAAACAATGTCAAAAGCAGCACTGAGATCAGAGATGCTATGAGTCTTAGCTTCAAAAGGAAAAATGTAGACAAACTTCAAGAAAACATCTTTTACGAGAAAAGAGTGCTACTCAGACTAACCTTAGCTATGAATCTGAAGGCGGCTGGAAACTTTTCATGGAGGCTTACCATAAATTTATTACCAAATGGATCAAGTGACAAAAGTGAATACAATTCTCAGATTTATGGCATTTAATTCAGAAATAAAGGTCCTCTTGAAATAATATTCCAACCATTGGGAGAATTTCCAAGTCAGAGATATGATTTATAACATTTTCTTCATCAGCTTAAAGTATAATGCTATTATTATGTCTCTGATTTTGTGGATGTTCTTTAGAGTATTTCAGTCTTTCATAAATCTAATATTTTTCCTTCATACTCTGATTTTCTATGATTTAGTTGTAGTTGCCTTTTAATGCTCATGTATCATTAGCAATTGACTTTCAATGTATTGTACTGTATTACAGTTGTACTGTTTGCTCATTTATCATTCATGTCACAGGATAAGTGGCTTTATATAACAAAGTCATCATCATCATAATTATTATAGATCTCTCCTGCTTCCTTTCCCCTCTCTTTCTCTCCTCATAGTCTTTTTTTCCATTAATGCTGTCACTGTCTGTTGGATTAAATGACTATATTTTATACAGTAACATATAAAAGTTTCTTTTTAAGATCCTTTTGTAAAATGCATGCAAATTATGTTTTCTATAGAAATTACAGAGAACGAAAACAAGAAGATATATTTTATTACAGTTTAGTGAAATTTTGGGGCTACCTAAATATCTCCTTAGGGAAAGAGGGGTTGACAAAATGATCAAGATGGTGAACAATTTCCTGACTCCCTTTCCCAAGTCAAATGTTCATGATTATTCTTATGTGTAGCCCTAAACAGAACAACCATATAAATGTCATAGTGAGGAGAGAGAGTGAAAAGTAGCGATAATGTAAGCTCAGTTTACATTTAAATTGAGCTGGATCAGATTGAGTTATTTTCCTCCAATCAGCGTCCAGTTCTCATACTAACTTTCATTACCAATTCAACAAAAATCTATCAAATATTTATTGGATGCTTACCATGGACTTGGCTCTGTTCTCAACACAATTTTCTAGTTCAAAATATCTTGCCTATGAAGAGTTCATAGTAGAAGTGAGGGACATACACTTTGCCAAACTGCATCCCATTCTGGATCAGATATGTGGGAGCATTAGAAATAGTAGCTATTGGGATGAATTAGAAGAAATATAGTTAATATATTATAAGTTCCATGTTATTACATACATAAATGGTCTCAAGTTGAGGCTGCTGGAAAAAAAACAGTGTTGGTATAATGTGTGAAATAGCCCTTTACCTAGCACACAGACTATGACTATGTCTAGATCTAAAGGAAGAAATTCTAAGCTCAGAGTCAGGTTGAAGCCAAAGATCATGACTGTTTGGGTCACTGCTTGATAAAAGGCCTAGTTATCTAACAATATCCATTCTCCCATCCCTCCTTTAACAGTAGTACCCAGGAAGACATGACTACACTTAACAGTTTCACTTGCAGTTAGTTATGGTTATGTGACTTAAGATCTAGGAATGGAATGTTAGTAGAAGTTACAAATAATTTCGAGATGGGGCCATTAAAAGAGAAATATGTCTTCCCCTTGGTTTCTCCTTGTCCACTGACTGGAATGCACAATGGAAACAAGATCTGCAGGAACTCTTTGGTCCATGAAATGAAAGGTCACATTTTGAGGACAGTACAGTAAGAAGCTAAATCTCCAATTTGGCTGAGGTACTGAGCCACACCTGTAACATCTATCTAAAATCTTCATAAAACAAACTGCCTTATTTAATCCACTGTATTTTTGATCACTTGATTATAGTGCCATATTCCATTTAATATATCTCCTCCTCCCAGGTGCATTGGGACAGTTCCTGATACATAATAAGGTCTTATTAACATTGTGGACTACCACGAAGGGACAGAATGACCTTAGGTTCCACAGAAGGTATTTAAATCTAAAGCCAGAGTAGATAGGCAGAGGCCAAACTGAAATTGTTCTGAGCATATTAGTTTGACATGAGGGAGGAAGTGCTGCAAAATATGCCTTTTCCCGATTCCAGTTTAAAGCATACCTCAATTTTGCATACTCTAGCCTCATCTCACAAGGTACAATTCTAATATTTCAGAAGGCATGTGTGCTTAGTCACTCAGTCATGTCCCAACTGTTTGCAACCCCATGGGAGCCCACCTGGCTCCTCTGTCTATGGGATTTCCCAGGCAAGAATACTGGAGTGGTTTTCCATTTCCTTTTCCAGGGGATCTGCCCAACCCAGGGATCGAACTCACTATGTCTCCTGCATTGG
Organism: Dama dama; assembly: GCF_033118175.1. NCBI lineage: Eukaryota > Metazoa > Chordata > Mammalia > Artiodactyla > Cervidae > Dama > Dama dama. The sequence continues at coordinate 26,241,956 of NC_083698.1, read as the reverse complement.
CAGCCAGATTCTTTTCCACTGAGTCACCTGGGAAGCCCTTCAGGGGATAAAACAGTCTAACTATACAAAATGAAAGAGAACGTGAAATGTGATAAAATAAAAATCAGCTTTATATATTATAAAACAGAACTCAGAGTTATTTTCATTCTATGACAGTATAAACAATCTAAATTTGAATGCAATAATAGTTTTCAAAAAACAGTTCAAATGTATCTAATCTAAATTCAAAAAATTTAATTATAAGAAATTTGGCATATTTTTAGTTCATCTGCAGCTGTGACTTTCTCTTTGACAATATAGGGCTAATAGTACCAAAGTGCAAAAGTTATCATTTTTAATTGCTATTCCCTGGCCTCCTGCTAGGGATAAAAAAGCTTTCAGATTAAGTGAAAATCTTTCACTTAAGATTTGTCTGGCTCAATGGTTTTCTTGAGAAAACATTACTTCACTGGTAAGCTGTATTACCACATTTTAGTACCAAATTTCAGGGAGCACAATCTCAAAATAATTTCTCAATAACTTTCAATATATTGGCTAAGAAAGACAATATTTACTGAAGATAGCCAGAAGTATATGTAGTATTTACAGTCCCCAAAAGGATTAAACCATACAATCAGAAATATATCATTAGCTTTTGCAAAAATTACTTTTAGTAAATCACTTTTGCCACTGTAACATCATAAAACCTATGTGAAATGCTATTTTTTTTTAAAAAAAAGAAAGGACAGCTCTATGAAATTTGTTGAGTTTAATATACAGATGTTGTCAAGGATATTGTCCTTTATGATACACAATACTTTCTTCTCCAGTGAATTTAAGTGGAAAAAACACCTTTCAGGTCACAGTACCAGGAACAGTTGGACTTCTGGACTCTGTGTGTGTGTGTCTGTGTTTCCTCATGGACTCTGTAGACCTACAATTGTTTGTGATACGTGGTCACATTGTGTACTAGTCTTAGAGCCAACTGTCTAATTCTCCATTAAAAATACCATAGAACAGAAAGATAGCTAGCTTCCTCGAGTCCCAGGCCTCTTAAATATAAGCTATAAATGCTCAAAATAAAAACAAATAGGATATGAAATATACATTCTGCTGCTAACTTCACTAAGTTTTCCTTTATATACCTTGTTTTCTTTTTTTTTCCCCTTTGATTCATCTTATTTTTAACATATTTCATCTTGCTGGTTTCTTAAAATATGTCGTTTACCTCAAATATTTTTCTGGAATTAAGTGTATATTTATAAGTACATAATATGGCAGAAAGTGAAGAGGAACTAAAAAGCCTCTTGATGAAAATGGAAGAGGAGAGTGAAAAAGTTGGCTTAAAACTCAACATTCAGAAAATTAAGATCATGGCATCTGGTCCCATCACTTCATGGCAAATAAATGGGGAAACAGTGGGAACAGTGTCAAACTTTATTTTTTGGGGCTCCAAAATCACTACAGATGGTGATTGCAGACATGAAATTAAAAGATGCTTACTCCTTGGAAGGAAAGTTATGACCAACCTACGTAGCATATTAAAAAGCAGAGACATTACTTTGCCAACAAAGGTCCTTCTAGTCAAGGCTATGGTGTTTCCAGTAGTCATGTATGGATGTGAGAGTTGGACTGTGAAGAAAGCTGAGCACTGAAGAATTGATGCTTTTGGTGTTGGAGAAGACTCTTGAGAGTCCCTTGGACTGCAAGGAGATCCAACCAGTCCATCCTAAAGGAGATCAGTCCTGGTTGTTCATTGGAAGGACTGATGCTGAAGCTGAAACTCCAATACTTTGGCCACCTCATGCGAAGAGTTGACTCATTTGAAAAGACCCTGATGCTGGGAGGGATTGGGGGCAGGAGGAGAAGGGGACGACAGAGTTTGAGATGGCTGGATGGCATCACCAACTGATGGATGTGAGTTTGGGTAAACTCCTGGAGTTGGTGATGGACAGGGAGGCCTGGCGTGCTGTGATTCATGCAGTCGCAAAGAGTCGGACACGACTGAGCTGAACTGAACTGCATATGTTTATAAGAAGTTCTCCCTTAAGAATTTTTTGTTTAGTTTTGCACTTCTGTTGTCTTTTTTACAACGATTATGTTCAAATTGCTGGGTTTCCTTATATCACTGTTCATCACAATTCTTGTGTCATTCTCAGTAAGCAAAGAGTATACTTGACTTTTGGTTGTTGTTAAGAAGACAAAATGCTATTTTCTGAATGCTTCCACACATGTTTTTGTGTGTAAATGTGACTTTGACAAAGTATGAACTTCTTGGACTACAATATACTTTTTGCATGTGTTCTTATGGAGAAGACCTAAGTAGTCCAATTTTTACTCCTATATAAGTAATCCATGTTCTCTACCTGGATGCCTACAGGATGGTTTCTGTATCTTCAATATTTAAAATTTGTCTAAGAACATATTTGGGTATGAACCCATTTTCATTCACTTTGCCTGGAATACTGTTTGCCATTCCAGTCTATGAATTCTGTTGATTTGTTTTCCTACTCTAGAGAATTATTTTCTTTACATCTTTTATTATTTTTTATTTTACTGTGCTGGGTCTTAGTTGTGGCATGCAAACTCTTAGTGGAGGCATCTGGGATCCAGTTCCCCGACCAGGGATCGAACCCAGGCCCCATGCATTGGGAGTGCAGAGTCTTAGCCACTGTACCACCAGAGAAATCCCTATGTGTTTTATTACTGATTATTACTTCTTCTCAATTTGTCATAGCACATTCTTAGGAGAATAAATTATGTCTAATTTCACAAATGTTATACCCTTCCCATCAATCTCAATACCCCTTTTCTGATTTATTTTTTTCTCCAGCACAGTGGTCACCATCTCCCCCATGCCCCCACTTTGCTTTCAGTCCTCACCTTTTCCTCACACACACTTACTTTCATAGTGATCTCCTTCAGTTATATACTTCAAAAGGCTACCTATATGCTGATACATTTGTCTCTATCACAGACCTCTCTCAGGAACTGCAGACTCACATGTCCAAATGCCTGCCCAGTAGTTCCACCTGGATTTCTAACATCTCAAATTCAACAGGTCTGAAATTGAACTCTATATCTCCCTGGAAATGTGCTCCACCACAACCTTCTCCATCTCAGTGATTGCCTACTCTCCCTTCCTTTTCCTCAAATAAAAAGCCTTAGAATCATTCTTGATTTCTCTCCCACACACCTCATATCTTTAGTGACTCCTGTTAGCTCTACCTTCTAAATATATCTGGAACCTGAACACTTTTTCCCCCTAGTTTAACCTTCACTGCTACCATCCCAGTTTAGGTCAAAGTCATCTCTCACTAGATCTTTATAATAGCCTCTTTACTAGTCTCTCTTCCCCCAAAGAGAAGTCCATTTGCCACTGACCTTGCCACATTACTGGGTCAGCACCGTTTCTGCTACACAGAAATGCTGTCAGGTAAATACTTCTGAGTTCTGACACGTATGGTGGAGTCACATTTTCATATCATAACTAGAATGGATCACTCCTGAAATGGTTGTGCCATCCTACAGAATCAAGAAAAGGACAGGGTTGACAATTCAGTAGTCAGAGAACTAACAACCCTTCCTATTCTAACTGTCACGGCCTCAGATCGGGTACTTTCCTTAGCACTTCCTCTCATGTACGCATACCTCCGGCTCTTTGAAATTATATAGCTGTAGGCATTCCTTCTCTTTCAGCTCAGGGTCAACTGCTTCAGTTTCTTTAAAAAAAAAATGGAGAATTTACAGATAATTTTTTCTTTATTATATATATATATTTTTCCCCTCTAACCAATATTTGTACATGTCCTGCTGGTGCTCCTTTACAAAATAACACATTGTCCTAACTATTAGCTACATCATTTGGTGAGCAGAACCACATATGTTTATTGAATAATTTTAGACAAGTTAGTAGTGATATTTGATTGAATATTTGTGGGAGGAAACAGTCTCCAAATTAATATTTTTAAAGTGTTTTTAATCTCTTGATTTTTAAGTAATAGATATTATTCCATTTCACTGTCATTCAAGTATATTGACTAAAATGTACAGTTAGTGTAACACTGAGGATTGATAAATTTCCACAGGACTGAAAAAGGTCAGTTTTCATTCCAATCCCAAAGAACGGCAATGACAAAGGATGTTCAAACTACCACATAATTGCACTTATCTCGCACACTAGGAAAGTAATGCTCAAAATTCTCCAAGTGAAACTTTAACAGTATGTGAACCAAGAACTTCCAGATGTTTAAGCTGGATTTGAAAAAGGCAGAGGAACCAGAGATCAAATTGCCAGCATCCGTTGGGTCAGAGAAAAAGCAAGAGAGTTCCAGAATAATATCTACTTCTGCTTTATTGACTACACTAAAGCCTTTGACTGTGTAGATCACAACAAACTGCGGAAAATTATTCAAGAGATGGGAATACCAGACCATCTTACCTGCCTCCTGAGAAATCTGTATGCAGGTCAAAAAGCAACAGTTAGAACCAGACATGGAACAATGCACTGATTCCAGATTGGGAAAGGAGTACATCAAGACTGTATATTGTCACCTTGCTTATTTAACCTATATGCAGAGTACATCATGCAAAATGCCAGAGTGGATGAAGCACAAACTGGACTCAAGATTTCCAGGAAAAATATCAATAACCTCAGATATTCAGATGTCATCACCCTAATGGCAGAAAGTGCAGACGAACTGAAGAGCCTCTTGATGAAAGTGAAAGACGAGAGTGAAAACACTGGCTTAAAACTCAACATTCAAAAAATTAAAATCATGGCATCTGGTCCCAGAACTTCATGGCAAATAATGGGGAAACAATGGAAACAGTGACAGACTTTATTTTCTTGGACTCCAAAATCACTGCAGATGGTGACTGTAGCCATGAAATTAAAAGACACTTGCTCCTTGGAAGAAAAGCCATGACCAACCTAGACAGCATATTAAAAAGCAGAGACATTACTTTACCAATAAAGGTCCATATAGTCAAAGCTGTGGTTTTTCTAGTAGTCATGTATAGATGTGAGAGTTGGACCATAAAGAAATCTGAGCACTGAAGAATTGATGCTTTGAACTGTGGTGTTGGAGAAGACTCGTGAGAGTCCGTTGGACAGCAAAGAGATCAAAGCAGTCAATCCTAAAGGAAATCAGTCCTGAATATTCACTGGAAGGACTGATACTGAAGCTGAAGCTCCAATACTTTGGCCACCTGACGGGAAGAACTAACTATTGGAAAAGACCCTGATGCTGGAAAGATTGTAGGCAGGAAGAGAAGAGGACAACCGAGGTTGAGATGGGTCAGTGGCATCACCAACTTGATGGACATGAGTTCGAGCAAGATTCGGGGTTTGGTGATGGACAGGGAAACCTGGTGTGCTGCAGTCCATGGGGCTGCAAAGAGTCAGACACGACTGAGCAGCTGAACTGAACTGAGGTAAATTGAGCAAGATTAGATCTATGATAGTACTCTTTACATATTTTAAAAAGAGTATTAATAAACATTTATGAAGTACCTATCTTGTACACTAAGGAGGCCATGAGTAATATGAGGAAAGCTTGGCTTCTTATGGCGATTAGACCACTTGGGAAGAAAATACTAATACAAATAAAACAGACTTCAGTATGAGTCTTCTGACTGGTGTGTGATGATACCTCATTGTAGTTTTGATTTGCATTTCTCTAATAATGGGCAATGTTGAGCATCTTTTCATGTGTTTGTTAGCCATCTGTATTTCTTCTTTGGACAAATTATTTAGATATTCTGCCCACTTTTTGATTGTGTTATTTGTTTTTCTGGTATTGAGCTGAATGAGCTGTGTGTATAATTTGGAGATTAACCCTACATTTGCTATTATTTTCTTCCATTCATAGGATTGTCTTTTCACCTTATACTTTCCTAGTTGTGCAAAAGCTTTTAAGTTTAATTAGGTCCCATTTGTTTTGTTCTTATTTCCATTACTCTAGGAGGTGGATCATAGAGAATCACTGTTATTTATGTCAAAGAATGTTCTGCCTATGTTTTCCTCTTTTATAGTTTCTAGTCTTACATTTAGATCTTTAATGCATTTTGAATTAATTTTTGTGTATGGTGTTAATAATCATATCAAATACATATCAAGTGCAAGGCACCACTTAAAATGGTTAGGACTTATGGCTTTATTTTTCCTAATAATTATATCAGACTATAGTCTATTTTAAAAAATTATTCGCTTAAAAAATAAATTAAATCAAAGTCATTTGCTCTTCAGATGGTCCAAGCCTGCTGATATTCTTCAGTGTAAACATCTTTATCTTTCTCTTCAGTTCATTTTTAAAAATTGTTTTTAATATTTATTTATTTATTTAATTTTTGACTGAAGTGGGTCTTAACTGTGGGATCTTTCATTTTGATGCAAGGGGTTCTCTCTAGGCGCCCCAGGACATGTAGGAGCCTAGTTCCCCTACCAGTGATGGAACTTGTCCCCTGTATTGGAAGGCAGACTCCCAGCCACTGGACCACCAGGGAAGTCCTTTTTTACTGTGTTATTAACAATTGTTTCTCCTCAGATCCAAACACTAGTCTGTGAAATTAACATTGTCATTAAGGCTGCTGCTAACCATTACTAGATATTTCTGTTTTCTCAGTCATTACATACATTTCCTATTCCATGGAAATGTTTCTACTCTTGAATACAACCATATTTAAATGGACTGATTATCTGTAATTAAAACAAAGAGATCATGGATTACTGTTTGTTCTTAATACATATTTGACAGTGAAGTAGAAGAGTTTAAGGCTCTGAGACCTTTAATAGACATAAGACCTTGACAGAGAAGGAGGTGATGAGCCAAGGCCTTTAGGCTCCGGTTTCCCCACTATCTCATTGTGCTCTAGTTAGTTATATGGAGTAGAATCCAAAAGACAGACGTGGATAGCTTCAGTCACACTGCATAACAGGCATGGAATGCTGGGGCAAGTCCATGGTGTCAGGCCAAGGCCCACACTTGGAAAAATCGCCAAAGCCTTAGTACCACAACTTTCTTTTTTTCACAATTTTCTCTCGTCTCATTCTGTCCTGTCCAGGATGTCCAGTGTCCTTCTGCTACCCTGAACCTCGCCCTTCTTGAGAAAAACATCATACAATATAATTCACTCGAAAGTGTTAGTGATCTAATGAGTTAGCTCACTTTGGGGACTTTGCCAATTAAAAGAGGAGCCTGGAGAGGACAATGCCAGGCCCCAATTTAATGAGTTACCAGTGATAGATTTAAAGCATGACTATGGGAAACAGAAGGTAGTTTTTGGAGGGCACTCCTTCTGGCCCCCTACAAACCACTTCACTGCCTATTTTACTCATTTTTGGCACAAAAATTTAGGCCCACAGTTGGCCACAAGTGGCTTCCAGAACGAGAAGGAAATTCCTTCTCATCACTTTGGAAAATGCTTTCAGGTTCCAGATACTGTTGAATCTTAGAGTTATAAGCAGTCACAGAGAAAAGTGTCTCATCTATGATACTGACTAGTCAGACTAATTTCTAATATCCTTTACACATTTTTCAACTTTTTCAAATTATCTATCCAATTACTTCATTTCACAGATGAGGAAACCGATGCCTCCAAATCTCCCTAAATCCAGTCATTTTCCCTCAATATACTGTCCACATCCCCCCAGGTACTACAATGGTGTAAGTTCTTATAATTAAATAATGTATTTACGTTAGGTACATTGTGGGTTGATGCAGAAACTTTCTAAATCTAATAACATGACAGTTTATTTCATTCCCGGCATTGTCTACAGACTGACGTTTAAAATATACATTTGATCATATCCTCTTGCTGCTTAACCTCCTTCAGTTTTCCGGGTTGAATTTAGAATAAAATCCAAATTCCTTAGCACAGCACACAACATTTCTGTGATCTCAACTTTGTATCATTTCTGACTGCTTCCACACGTATCCTACCTCCAACCATACACAACTCTTCCCATGTCCCTGAAAGGGCCATGCATGCGCATGCCTACACGCCCTGCCCATGCCACTGTGTCTTTCCCCTTACCCGTTCTGCTCCCTTGGTTTGCCCCTAGTCATCCTTCAAGACTAAAGCTAAAATAAAGTGCATTTCAGGAAAAGTGTAATATATGCTTGCTGTATTACTTATGAATACCCAATTCTGCTAAAAAGATTATCAGAAACAAGAAGAACTGATAATATTAAGTATGGAAATAAGTAACCTGAGAGACTTCTTAGACATCACTAAAGTATGTAGGAAGGGCCAGAAAGACTGTTTAAGCATCAGATTGTCATGAAGCTCTCAGATCTTAAACAGGCTCCATTTGGTGACATCCAATATTTACCCCTGTTTCATTTCTCATTAGACTGTGAACATGCTTGATGTGAAGGACTGAAATTTTCTTATTCAGAGCACCTAAAATAGAGCCTCTGATGCATTTTGGTTAAATTATGAAAGAATCAATAAATGTGTTGCAATTAATTAGGGTCAGTTGAAACCAGAATTCAAGTCTCCCAAGAGTCTCTCAAGTCTCCCAACTCAAGTTCTGGATTATTAGGCAGAACCAGAACCTTACAATTTCTCAAAGTCTTGAGTAGTGGTGAGTGAGAATAAGACTTCATCACTTAGAGCTATATCTTTCCCTAAGCTGTCTGAGGTGGGGAGGGCAAAGGCATTGATCCTGGATAACCACAGGGAAAAACACCCAGGTTGATATTCATTGTGGAAGGTCAAATGGAAAAATAACTAAAGAGCTAGGAACCTTGGCAAGCATGTAAGATTTCTGAAATCCTATCAAGGTTCATAGCATTTTTCAAGGCGTAACAGTTCCAATATTCCCTCAAACACCTTCCTGCCACCATCTTGAGATCCAGTGGTCACAATATGTTACTATCTTTAATGTCATTCTAAATAGATGAGCATTCACCTATTAGATGAACATCAACTTTAATTAAAAGTTTCATGACCTCCACCCTATTTCTTACTTTTTGTCCTTACTGGGTTGAAAATGACAGAGATTTTTAAAACAAAATGCCTATACAAAGGGACAGGCAACCACCTGCAACAGTCTCTATGAGCAGAAACCAAGGCAAATATTCCCAGAGCATTTCTATTTCCCGGGAACGGCACTAATTTCTTTCTTTCTCTTGTCTTGTAAGCCTGTTAGTCCCCCTATTTAGTTAGTCGTTCTCTCGTTTTCTCTGTCATTCTTATTCACAGGGTCCAGGACCCCTTTCACCTGTCTCCATACTCTGCTCTCTCTTGACCTCTTTATTTTTACTCTGTTCCTTCTCTGTTTTTCCTTCTTCTTCTTTTGCCAGGTCTTTTGGTCCTTTCCTCAGTCCCTCCACTGGGGTCTCAGAGAATGTGATTGGGAATTATCCACCAAAAGACACAAATGAAAAGCAAAAGCACTGATTTCTTTCTTTCTTTTTTTTTTTTTTTACTTTTACTTTATTATTTTTTTCTTTCTTTCTTTATTTTTTCAGTGGGTTTTGTCATACATTGATATGTATCAACCATAGATTTACACGTATTCCCCATCCCGATCCCCCCTCCCACCTCCCTCTCCACCCAATTCCTCTCGGTCTTCCCAATGCACCAGGCCCGAGCACTTGTCTCATGCATCCCACCTGGGCTGGTGATCTGTTTCACCATAGATAATATACATGCTGTTCTTTCGAAACATCCCACCCTCACCTTCTCCCACAGAGTTCAAAAGTCTGTTCTGTACTTCTGTGTCTCTTTTTCTGTTTTGCATATAGGGTTGTCGTTACCATCTTTCTACATTCCATATATATGTGTTAGTATGCTGTAATGTTCTTTATCTTTCTGGCTTACTTCACTCTGTATAATGGGCTCCAGCTTCATCCATCTCATTAGAACTGGTTCAAATGAATTCTTTTTAACGGCTGAGTAATATTCCATGGTGTATATGTACCACAGCTTCCTTATCCATTCATCTGCTGATGGGCATCTAGGTTGCTTCCATGTCCTGGCTATTATAGACAGAAAAGCACTGATTTCTAACTGATGCAGGGATTTATCCACCTGGTTGTCATGGCACTTCACTAGATACCATATTCATCCAGAAAAATATCAGAACATAATTTATTTTAATTTACCTTAACTTAGCAAGTAATCAAATACTCTGAAAACTTTTTTCAATTAAAAAGTAGTAAGAAAGAGTAAGGTGATTTTAAATTAAATCAAACATTATATAGCATAATTCTGTGCAAGTGTTATAAGTCAATACATTTAAAATATCCTATTTTGCCATACCTTGGAAAAATAATTTTCAGTCTTAAGCTACATGTGCATTAAAATGTAATTGACAAACCATAAAACAATTTCCATTAATTTTTCTTGTAAAGACATCCCATGTGCCCAGGCGGAAAATTCAAACTTTCAAAGGCATTTTGGAATAGCAATATATTTTAAAAATTGTCTCGCACTGTCAAACATGGCTGTAAAACTTTATAAAGTAGAATTTCAGGTCACTGAGAATTTTGTACAAAATTTGCTAATATAAAAGTAATTTTACCTTTGAACAAAATTGTTTCATAAAAAAATTTGCTGTAGTAAAATAAGTATTTTCCCTTAGAACGATAGGGTTATAGTGTATTTTCTTAAATGTGTGCTTTTCTTGTATGCTCTCCAATAAAGAAAAAAGATAAAATCTTCCTCCAAAATCTAAAAGCTGAATGCCAACTCATTTTTATGCTTTTAAAAATTAATAAAAGTAATATAAATCAAATAGGCATTCCACAACTGACATTCTTTGATGTGTAACATTTTTAGTATTTTGATAGCTTTCCTCATCTATAAGTTTCTTTTTCAACAAGGTTCTCTGGGAAATTGTGTCCTCTTGTGGTCACTGGCAAAAACAACATGATTTTGCAGGAAGAATTAATCCAAACAATGGAAATAGGATTTAAGGCTTCAGGAAAAGCCACTTGTGAAAAAAGGAAATCCCTTGAAGTGAAGAGAGAGATGAAAGTTGTGAGTAATCAGAAAGGGAACTTTAGCAGGAAAAACACAGAATGTAAACCATTCAACTTATATTTAAATTATTTGATTATCAGGTGATTAGAAAGAAGAGATAAAAATGATTACGATGTAGGAAAATTGTGGCCATGATAAAAGCCGCTATGGATAACTGTATATTTCTTACATTATTTCTTCAGTCATTCCAACAACTCTGAAATAAGTGAGAGCATATTCCAACCAGTTTTAGTGGCAGCAAAGCTGGGACATAAACTTTCTAGCATGCAAACCCAATAAGGTAATAAAAGGGATGAGAGGAGACTCCTCAAGATTCTATACTTTTCCACACAGATTTGTCTCTCCCTACAAGTCTGTTGCACTATGCCTCCTAATCCTGTCCCAATTTTCAGTGCAGAATGTCAGATATTTTAAAGATTAATATTTATTGAAAATTTGATTTGCTCATTTGCGGTGCTGTTGGCAACTCCATTTCTTGTGCCTTATACTTTTCCATTTTATTTCTGGATTGGAAGCTTCAAATTTCATAATTTTTTATCCTATTCTTAAAGAAGATCAAGAAAGACAAAGGTAGAATTGGTTAAATTCATGAATTAAACTATCATTAAAAGAGAAAGAAAATGACCTCTTTAGGGGAAGGTAAAACATCCTGAAAGCTACCAGTGTCAATGAAAAAGAATCTGCTGTCACACAGTTATCCAGGTCACTTATGCTGACACAGACCCTTATATTCCACTTTGATAACATTCCCTCACTTAAACAGTGAAGTAGGTAATCCCAATCCCTGTGAAGTATTCAAAAGAAGATGAAATCTAACGTGTACCTTCTCATCTGAGATGTACTCAAATGCAGCCTTTTCCAATCTGCGCCCCCTTCTGTGTGAATATTTCCGTGCTTCATTCATGCAATCCAGAGAAATTATTTCACAGAACTCTTAAGCCAACAAACAGGTGGTAGGTTATCCAAAACCTGAGGGGAAAGAGTAGGAACATACTCAAGTGCTCACCTTTTGTGCAAATCCCAACTCCAAACTGTACCAGCTTGCTAATGTTATGGTGTATGTATGTTTCTTTTCCTTCTCTGAAAGTATTTATACAGGTTGCTAGGAGAATGCCAGTGCAGATTCAAACTTTAAGAATACAGATACATATATACTTTTTGGATATGCTGAGTATGAGATTTGTAACTCTATTACTTCCAACAGTGTTCTTTTTTCACATTTTAACACAGTACACATTCCTCAGGAAGGACTGTGAACATGCCAAGTTTGCAGTTTGAAAACAAAGCTTATTTTGAATTATCCAATTGCAAAAGAAAAATTTTTTGTTTTCAGTTAATTTTTTAGGGCATTTATTTTAGAAGTAGATTAAATGATTTAATTCCAATGCATTCAGAATTCCCAAAGAAGGTAGTCTTCCACTGACATCCTTTAAGTCAGGCTGAGTCCAGACCCAAAGGGAAATTCCTAGACCATTTTTTAAAGAGCCTGAAATTGGGATTTTAGAACTACATAAGTTTTCATATGGTAAACCAAATATTGTGGAAGTCATCATTATTGTTGCATATACAAAATATCCAGAATTATATTCAACTCTTAAGGACATAAAAAGAGAGTTTGCCTTTATTCTTGCCCCAGCAAGTGTGGATAAGAAATTTGTTACATAAATGTTAAGTAGAATACAGATGGGACAATGGGCCAGGAAAGATTGCAGTTTGCAAAGTAGGAGCATCAGCCTCAGACATTTTGAAAGGTAATTCATTAGTCAAGCTACAACCTTCTGTTTAAAAACTAACTTTTAAACACTCAAGAACTTTTATCCTCATTTTTCACTCCTTTGAAGAGTAGGAGAGAATTTTTATTTCCCCCCAGAACTAAAGTCATTCAATATGACTCGGTCAAGAAGACTCCGTGCCTGGGATAGTTCTGGTTTACTTCATTCATGTTAAACCCTATTTTAAGCATTCTGGCATCCATAGCCATGGCCTCACTCCCGGGGATCTCTGTAGGCAGTGGCTAGGAGCTCTTTATCTCCAGAAGTTGAGTGCCCAGAGAAGGGCTGGTCTCATTTAAAAGGGAACTAGTCTTAGAGATTGATGATTTTGCAAGTTGGGCCAGCTAATGCTGCGCTGTTGGGGACTCGGTTTCTCCTTCGGCTTCTCAGCCCCGATTTTCATCCCAATAGGCACCCCACCCCTCCAACTCCCCTTGGGCAGGTAAGGTTTCCTTTACCTTGCCCACACTTTCCTGTCTTGCTTACCCACAGCCACAAAGGAAAGAGTCCAATTATTTGATCTCTTTATTTTCGACTATTCAGCTGAAAGGGGGAAAAAAATAACATTTGAAAAAATAACAACAACCCACAGACATAGGTAACCTTCAAATAAGAACTGCGGAATGCTCAAAGATCAAAAGTTAAGAAAACAATTTCTGCCTATTCTCTAACTGCTCCAAGAAATCATATCCTGTATGCAGAAGATGCACTCACAGGAGTGACTTGTCTGAATGTGCTTTGTTTTAAGAAGACCCGGCTGTAAACTATTAAGTGGAGGTCAAGTAGAATCTGATTTTCAGACAGGCATTCATTTTAAAATATGTCAGCGACCCGAGAAGCAGGCATGTTGGCACGCTGTGGTCATTGTCTATGAATATTTGTAAAAAATAGTGATAGACGAACCCTGCAGGTCGCCCCTCCCACGAAAGCTTAGCCTCCTTTGCCCTTCGCGGAATGGATCCTTCTCTTCTCGCCCTCACTTCCCCTAGAAGGCTGAACCCTTCAACCGGCCCCCGGCGCTCCAGACCCCAGGATTTCTGGGACCGGACTGCAGCCGCGAACCTCAGCGGGCTGCAGCCACGTGGCCTGCCCGCGCCTCGCCTGGGCTCCCGCCTGCTCCTCCGGACACTGTGGGCCGAGACCCTCCGTCTGGCCCAGAAAAGGAAGCTCCTCTGAGTTAATTCGCTGCTTAGAATCCAGACGATGGACAGGATTAGCAGACCTCGGCCTGCGCAGGGTACCAGAACACAGGGCACCCAACTTCCGCACCCCCAAATGTGCCCCGAAAAACAATTACTGCTTTTGACTTCTGGTTTGCTTTACAACTTAAAGAATGAACATACAACGGTTATTCTCTCCCTACTCGTTTAAAAAAAAAAAAAAAAAAGCCTAGCATCGCAAAAATGGGCTTCTCTTTCACAGCAGCATCCTTTCCTTTCAAGCTCACGAACTTTTGTTGCTTCCGACTTGCCAGAATCTACATGAACACCTTCTTCTGGGCCTCTTCATTGTGACTTATTAAATAGAAACGCTTAAAATGTAAAAGTGTCCAAATAATTGCGGTGCATTTGTGGCACGCGGAACAGAATTGCTTACTGAACCTCCTAGGAGTGGAGAGTGAGGGTGGGGAAGGGGGCCCTCCCAGCCCTCAGCCCCGCGTGTCCAAACAACGTTGAGCCCCCATCTCACTGTCTCAGAGCCGACATTTACAGTCATTATGCAGGGCGTTATCTGGGAAGGGGATGAGGATGAAGTGGCCACAGGCACTCCACCTTGGACTAGCAGCACAGGCAATCAGGGCCTTGGCGAAGACACTGCGCTGCCCACCTCCGGGGCTCTGCTGCCTTCTCCAAGAACAGGGCTGCCTTCTTCGGGGGAATGAACTTCTGCCTTTTTCTAGCACCTTCGGAGGTGTAGTCCTTTGGGTGCTGGGAAACGTCAGATTGGGTCACTGTGGAGGGGAAAGAAAGGCCCGGCTTGCTTCTCGAGGAAGGATGAGAGAACAGGCCGAGGAGCAGATCTACAGTCCCTGGCGCGGCCACGTCTTCAGAAACGCCCACGACCTCAGGACCAGCCACGGTGGTTTGGCCCTTGGGACTCCGGGGCCTCGTCTACCTGACCATAGAGTGGGCTCCGCCGTCGCAGGTATTCTTGCCAGTACCCCCGCCCCAGCGATCCCAAACCGCGCCACGGACCTAAAGGGTACTGGGGCGAGCTGAGACTTCCACCCACTGTGTAGAAGCCGGTGTCGCCGCTGCCGTCACAGGCGCTCCAGGAGGGACCGACGAGGCGGCGGGTACGGTCCCCTCCGGTCGCTTCCCCGGGCTGCGCTCGGGTGCGGGGGTGCGGCCGGCGCGCTCCGGCGCGGAAGGAAATCGCCCCGCGCCCGCGGGCGGAGGGCGGCGGGGAAGAAAGGGGGAGGGCAGCAAGGAGGCGGGCAGAGGGGCCGGCCGCCTGGGCCAGGTCGTTTTTGAATGGTTTGGGAGGACGAATTGTTAGACCCCGAGGAAGGGGGGTGGGGACGGAGAAAGGGGGGGCTGGAAAGCGGAAACTTTCCTATAAAACTTCGAAAAGTCCCTCCTCCCCACGTCAGGCCAATGACACTGCTGCCCCCAAACTTTCCGCTTGCACGGGAGGTATAAGAGCCTCCAAGCCTGCAGCTTTCGCCCAGCTCCCAGACACCTCGCGGGCTCGCCGACACCGGCATCGTTTCCAGGAGGCCGAGCGGGGTGTGCGTGCGGCCGTTGGGCGCCTTCTTTTTGGACCTCGGGGCCATCCACACCGTCCCCTCCCCCTCCCGCCTCCCTCCCCGCCTCCCCCGCGGAGATCCTCCCTGTCCCTCCTCCCGCTCCCTCCTCCGCGGGCCGCACCGCCCGGGCCGGCGCCGCGCGCGGGGGAAGCTGGCGGGCTGAGGCGCCCCGCTCTCCTCCTCTTCCCCGGGCCGCCCTTCTGCCCCGGGCCCGCGAGGCCGCACGTCGCCGCCCGAGAGATGATGCAGGACGTGTCCAGCTCGCCAGTCTCGCCGGCCGACGACAGCCTGAGCAACAGCGAGGAGGAGCCGGACCGGCAGCAGCCCCCGAGCGGCAAGCGCGGGGGGCGCAAGCGGCGCAGCAGCCGGCGCAGCGCGGGGGGCGGCGCGGGGCCCGGCGGGGCCGCGGGCGGGGGCGTCGGAGGCGGCGAGGAGCCTGGCAGCCCGGCCCAAGGCAAGCGCGGCAAGAAGTCTGCGGGCTGCGGCGGCGGCGGCGGCGGCGCGGGCGGCGGCGGCAGCAGCAGCGGCGGCGGGAGCCCGCAGTCCTACGAGGAGCTGCAGACGCAGCGGGTCATGGCCAATGTGCGGGAGCGCCAGCGCACGCAGTCACTGAACGAGGCGTTCGCCGCGCTGCGGAAGATCATCCCCACGCTGCCTTCCGACAAGCTGAGCAAGATCCAGACCCTCAAGTTGGCGGCCAGGTACATCGACTTCCTCTACCAGGTCCTACAGAGCGACGAGCTGGACTCCAAGATGGCAAGCTGCAGCTATGTGGCCCACGAGCGGCTCAGCTACGCCTTCTCGGTCTGGAGGATGGAGGGGGCCTGGTCCATGTCCGCGTCCCACTAGCAGGCGGAGCTCCCCACCCCCTCGGCAGGGCCGGAGACCTAGGTAAGGACCCGGCGCCTCTGCGCCCCTTCGCCGCTCAGGTGGCAGGCAGATTGAAGGCTGGGGTGCGGCTCCCGATCCACCTGGCCTTCCTCCCCGTCTCCCACTCCCCTCTCCGCTTTCACACCCGACCTGGCACCGCCACCTCATCCCCCCGCGTGTTCCTGGAAGGGAGCTCAGTCCCGGCTAGGGAGAGGAGGATGCGCCCTGCTGCGGGGTGTGCGTGTGCGTGAGTGTGCGTGACAGGAGGGAAGACTGAAAAAGATTCGAGGGTCACGGGTAAGGACAGCCTTGCCAGCGCCTCTCTTTCTTTTGGCTTTAAGTTTTCGTTCTCCTTAAAACAAATGTTTCCAAATTCCACCTCCTCCTTCTTTCCGCCCACCCACTTCCTCTTGCCCTTGGGCTGAAATCCTTCCAGGTTGTTCAGCGCAATTTCTCCGTGGTGGTGATAAGAACAGTGCTCACTAGTTTTACAAAACAGCCACAGAGACCTAAACAATAACCAACTTTCCCCCCTCTGGGTTTTTGCAGATGTCATTGTTTCCAGAGAAGGAGAAAATGGACAGTCTAGAGACTCTGGAGCTGGATAACTAAAAATAAATATATATGCCAAACATTTTCTTGGAAATTAGAAGAGCAGAACCCAAATTCAAAGAAACAGGGCGTGGGGCGCACTTTTAAAAGAGAAAGCGAGACAGGCCCGTGGACAGTGATTCCCAGACGGGCAGCGGCACCATCCTCACACCTCTACATTCTGATAGAAGTTTGAACAGTTGTTTGTGTTCCTCCTCTTTTTTGTTGTTTTTTTGTTTTGTTTTGTTTTGTTTTTGACGAAGAATGTTTTTATTTTTATTTTTTCATGCATGCATTCTCAAGAGGTCGTGCCAATCAGCCACTGAAAGGAAAGGCATCATTATGGACTTTCTCCATTTTAAAATGGTAACGATCAGAGGAATTTTAAGAACACCTTTAGAAATAAAAATATTGGGATCAAACTGACTCACAAAATCACAGTCAGTTAATTCCTTTTTTCATTCTTCCTCTGAGGGAAAAAAAAAACTTAAAATAACAAAAAACAACATTCTATTTATTTATTGATGACCCATGGTAAAATGCAAATAGATCCGGTGTCTAAATGCATTCATATTTTTATGATTGTTTTGTAAATATCTTTGTACATTATTTTTCTGCAATAAATAAATATGATTGAAAATTGTAAGAACCTTAAAGTTTGGTCTATATTTTTAAAGGATTAAGTTGGCAGTAAATACCTGCTTGTTTAACTCTGGAGACACCCAGGAGGGTGAGAGGGCATTAATATAAACAAAGCAGTGAAAACCTCAAACTAGTTATTGACAGGTAGGGGCATGTTATGTAGCAAGACAGCTTTATCATTATTCCCATTTGGTGTTCAGTGAACTTAGCATCTCTCCTTCATCTCTTATCAGGTCCCCAGACAGCAAAAACTTAATAGTTATTCACCTCTCTTGCTTATATTTTGAGAATGCAGTTGTAAAACAGTTAAGCAAATAAGCAGTATAAGTCAGCACTATTTTCTCTTGTTACTGTGTGTTTTTGTCATGTTCTCCACACTTTATGAGGATTTTTAAGTAATAGGTTTATTTCAATGAAAGTATGCATAAAGTGTTATAAAAATTACCTATCTATAGATAGATGTGTGTACTCACATGTAAATGAATACAAATGTATAGAAAATAAAGTTTAATTCCACATGAAAGAGAATTCCACTTATAATTTCCTTAACTTTCTCTCACGAACGAGAATGACATTTAATGTCATTTGCTAAAACAAAAAGTCAAAGTTAATGTTTTCCCATATTGATACCCATTTGGAAAGCAAGCTCCTTATAAGCTGCTCCATACAGCTATACAGAAAACAAGAATCTGAATTTTCAGTATCTTCAGTAATTATTGGAACAGCTGCAATTTTAAATGCTATAGCTGTTCATTTTCTAGTCAGTTCACTAGCAAATATATTTTGCAAAATTTATCCACAGAATTTTTCCCTGGTTACTTATGTATACAAAATCGGATTTAGTTAAGTAAAAGTGTAACATGGACAAATGGTACATGACTTTTTATTTCATTCTAGTTATTTCTGGGCAAGAAAAATACTAGCTTTTATAATGAATACCACTAGAAATAGTTTGTATCACTAAGTTCGTCAGTTATATCCAGCTTATTGCCTTCAAGTATAATTAGGGATGTATTCAAACTGGAAAATAATTTTGCTGCCTAATTCAAATAATGACTATGGCAAATGTATGACTCAAAATAGTGTTTGCTCAGCTCTGGTTGAGGTTATTATATTACCTGAAGGTTCCCCTCTTTTTCACACATCATCATAGAATGCTGACATAACAATATTGTAAATTTATTATTGTAAGTATTTCAGACCATGTTTTGCAATAAGGAACCTGTAGAATTTACTTATACCAAAATATTAGTGAAAGCTTCAGGAAATGCTTTTTTAGATTTTTATAGTTCTTTACAAAATAACAGGACAGAAACTGATTATTTGTGGAGTGTATGTGTGTGTGTGTGTGTGTGTGTGTGTGTGTGTATGTGTGTGTAGAACAGAAATGTAAAGAAGGATGCCCTAGAAAATGAGGGAGGGCATCTAGAAGGTGATTTTCTCTTCTGTGTCATCGAACCACCTCCATTTTCTAAATTGTTCATGGAGGAATCTTGTTACTAGCTTGGTCTGACTATTTGATATTTCAGATTTCTTGACGTACATCAGAATGGAGCTGACCATCCAGGCCGAGAAGGTAATTCCGATCTTATTTCTGATGATGTAGAAACTAAAAGTTTCAAAAAAGGTAGCCTTCCATTTGCCTTTTTTCTTTTTTTCTTGTGTGTGTGTGTGAGAGAGAGAGAGTTCTCAACTTGGGAGAAAAGCAAATGTCACATTTATGTTGAGTAATACTAAATACTAAACTGAAGCTAATATTTTTCTTGAGATTTTCAGATGAATGAAAGAAATGTGGTGAATAGTTTTGCTTTGAGTGAGAAGGATTCACAGTGGAAAATATTAACTATAAGAATCCAGTTTTCAGCTTGCCAGACTATTTTCTATATACCCAACTTCCCCCATCCCTTACACACCACAACTCCAATTCTGCTTCAGAACAGAAATGAAGCACTGTGTTTCTATCCATGTTTCCTATTTTCATCTCATTTCATGTTTATTACCTATTCTTATTTAAAGGGCATTTACGATGAATTACCTGTTTCAGAAGTGAGAATTTAATGTGGTATCTGGACCCAGGAGTCTTTCCCTTTAGCCAGAATGTATCAGTGAAGGGAAAGTATTGTATTAAATTGTCTTGGATGAGTTCTAAATAACTGACTAAGAACGTTTCCTCTGCTGTGCACATGATCTTTTAATCATGGTTTTAATTTCGTTGGATTGATAGGCTTCAATCATAAGAAAGCAGTACACTTCTGTTCCCATTACACACATTTCCCCTCTTTTTGCACACGCTTGCTAACAAACACATGCACAAATGATAATTTATGCACAGTTGCGAGAGCAGAAAGGCACACAACCTGTGTACTTCTCCCCCACACTCAGCAAGGACACAAGCAAGCTTCTTGCTCCTTCGGTCCTCAGGCTTATATTCATAATGGAGCTTTTTAAGGGACATTTGGCCTCTTGCAAAAAAGTCGAGCATTTTGCACATTCCACGGTTTGGCAAACTCAGAACTGGTTATTTTCTCTAGACCGGTATCAAGTTCTTCTCAGGCATATGATTTCACTTGAAGTCCTGCCCAGGAATCCTTCAAAGTGAGCGTTTGTCCCACTCTCATGATGTCAGGCGGTTTTCCCTGCATCTGTAATTTGAAGAAAAACAAACAAACCTGCGGGGAACAAACGCCACGGAAACCCAAACAGAACTCCGTGGGGAGCGGGAGTCTCACCTGCGGCTAGCGCGGGCGGGGGCGGGCTGGACTCCCGGCGTGGGTGGCGGGCGGGCCGCACGGCGGGGACGGTGACAGTGTCCGAGGCCTCCGGGGACCGCGTGGACAGCCCCTGGCCCCGCGTCGGGCCGCTGCGCGCGGAGGAGGCGGCTCCAAGTGTCAGCGGTAGCAAGGGGAGCAGCAGCAAGAGATTCAGGCAAAGGCCCAACTTCGTTTTCCACAGACAGGCCCGCATCAGCCACAAACAGGGGTCGGGAAAGGGGTCCCCGGGGGCCACTTTTCCAGATTTTTCTCCTGGTTTGCCGTAAAGCGTGCCCCGCCCCCAGCACCAGCAAAAGTGGAAGGAAAGTGTACGGGCAAAGCGGAAAGAGAAATAGGTTTCCTCATAACTTCTGAAAGCCGATCACCCCACTGATTCGCAGACACCTAGCAACTGAAGCCCTGGAAAACGCAAACGGGATTATTAATAATCCTTGCTTACTGAACAGCAAAAGATGGACCCAGTAAACAGGCCATGGGATACATTTTCCATTTGCTTTTGTCCCAAGGCCCCAGAACGTGAGCCCTCCTAATATTTTCTTAGCAAATCAAAGCACGTGTCCTTTGAAGAAGGTGTGTAATTGGAGTTTAAGGCATGTATGGAATTCCCAGATGTCTATAAAGTAAGAAGGAGCATGTGGCAGGTCACTGGAAGGTGGGGCAGGTTAAACTCACTGGCAGGAAAGTTCTCCTTTTCTGTTCTCCTTTATGAGGGCCGCGGAGATAAGCCTTTGGGAAAGGATGAGACGGGTCATAATAAACATCCAGCTTCTCGTATCAGAGTCACAGTAACCATGGTAAAAAGCACATGGTCAGAAAACCTCAAAGAAAACACTCAATTATAGCCGGGATTTCGTGGGCGCCCTGCAATGAGATCGTTTGGGGTTTGCTGCAGCTAGGGCCTCGATCCCCCTGCAGCCTTTCTTGTTTACGTGGAATATTTTCTTTTTCTTCTATTTCCGCCACCCAACCCTCCCCCCACCCCCACCCCCAGTTTGTGGATGTGTCTTCGTGCTTATGCGGGCGGTGATTTAGGCTGAAGCCAGAGGAACAAAATTCCAGATTAGGAAAAGAAGAAAGCAATTCTAAAAGCATTCATCCCAGAAGGCAGCCTTTGTGGGGGGCGGGGAGGTTGTGAGCAAATGAAATGAAGTTTCTATAAAGCATGCTCTCTACAAGACACAGCGAGTGCTCAATGCAAAGGCAGTCATCAAAATTAGCTGCTCCTTGTCCCTTCCTGCGCTAAGATATATGGATGTGCATGAGACAGTCGAATTTAGGCGCGAGTTTGCTGCTTCTTAGGCAGGTTTTTTTGCTTTTTGTTTTGTTTTTGGTCTAAAGCCGGAATCCGAGAAAATATGTCTTTTCTCCTTGGGTTCAAGATGGTGCCTTCACTTACCCGGACAGTGGAACCAGAGGCGGGAGACGTTAAGGAACTGGTTTCTGCGGAAGAAACTGGCCTTGGCAAAGGTTGGCGCTAGGAAGGGGGCAAAGTTGGGTCATCTCTGGCTGGGGGTCAGGGGTGTCCCAGAAACTAGCTAGAACAAAACGCGCCACAGACCCCACCACCGAGGCAGGCGTAGAGGGGAAAGGGACGCGCCCGGGGTGAGGCGAGCGTGACAAGTGAAAAGTTAAGCAGGTACCTGAAGGAAGTTTATCTTGCCCAGATGTTAGGGCTTTTATGAAATGTCACGTGAAGAGAACAGATGTACAACTTGCAAATGGGGCCACGCCTGTAAATATAAGGGAGGCAAATGCTTGCAGGGAAAACCCAGGCATAAATCATCAACCTCCTCCTCTAGATATCTATTCTCTCCTTTAAATATTTGCTTCCGGAAAGGGAAGACACATCCTAAGTGCGTCTTCCAGAAGGGGTCACAGTCCAATCCTCTGGCCATGGCCACCCTACCCCTTCCCTCCCTCATCCGCCCCCCACCCCACCCCCTTCATCTTGGTGGCTTGGGTGTGGGTGGTTTGGGCGGAGGGCGCATTTCTTTCCTGCCCCTGATTTCTTTCTTCACATTCCCCATCCCCCATGTTACTCTCTTAGCTTCTCAAAGACGTTTGATCCTGAGAAACATATCGAATCTCGGTTTGGAAAAGCTGAAACTAATCAATTGCCTTTTTGAAGGGGTAGAAAGTGATAAGAAGAGGGAAGGAATGCCAGGCCTGACAGACCCGAAACCTTCAAGATGCTTGAATGAGCTGAAAGACAAGCGGGTTATCCCTCCCTCCTGGGGAGGATCCAGAGCGCTGGGGATCCCTGCCGCCCATGGGGTAGGGACTTTACCCAGTTAAATCATTGGTTTGGTTGAAAGGTTTGTTTTTTTTTTTTTTCTTTTTTTAATGACTTGTACAGATAG
Organism: Dama dama; assembly: GCF_033118175.1. Lineage (NCBI taxonomy): Eukaryota > Metazoa > Chordata > Mammalia > Artiodactyla > Cervidae > Dama > Dama dama. The sequence goes on along the minus strand of NC_083698.1, from coordinate 26,219,227 downwards.
GACTCCCCCCCCCCACCTCCACATATAAGAAGGAAGTTAGCTTTATAAACAAAATTAAAATGAATTAGCAGTTGCCCAGTTGTGGAACAGTCTAATTCCTTTCTCTGTGTTTGAGAGAGAGGTTCATGGGGGTTATGGTGAACGTTACCTACCATGTGGCACAGGCTTGGGTCTCTGTCCATATTAAGGGTTTAAATATTTGTCGATAATAACTCTAAAGGTTGTATACTAAATGCACTGTGCTGTGACTCTTCCTTTAAACGCAACACTATTCCCAAGTCTTTGTTAAACTGACATTGCACCTGGCTTACAGTTATTCTTTAGCCACCAGTTCAGCTTTCTTCTTTAAACAGAACTTCAAAGTTGGAGTATTTTTTCCACAATATTAAATCTAAATTTACTGTCAGAATTTTTCTGAGTCCTTTCTGGATTTCCAAAGGTGTGATCAGAATTGAAATATATTTGAAGTGATTACATTAGCTTTAAGGGTTAATCATTTTCTGTTTTTTTTTTTTTTTTTTAATGCACAAGACCAGATGAACAGACATCTCTTTTCTCCATAGCATGGAATGTAAGCACCTATCTAGCCATCCCTGGAGGAACTTAACCTTGCTTTGTCACCTTTGGGTACAGAACATATCTGGTGATGACCCGGAAGGGCCTTGGACTAAAATCTCAGATCCTCCCCCTCTGCATTTGCCCAGCCTTGATGAATGTTGGGTTGGACCCTGACTCGCTGACTCTGCTATGTAAAGCTCTCCTCTGAGGCTTCCAGACCTCCATTTCTAAACATAGTACTGGACAAAACAGTCCACATTTCTTTTCCTCTTTTGTTCCTGAAACTTTACACCAAAGAACTGTTAGCATTGTTGAACACCAACATGCAGTGAACGAACACAGAACTTCTCAGTGCTGCAACTTTAGCAATGACAATGAATCCTTCCCAGAGGTCTACTGATTCACCCCTAAATTCTGGGGTTCTGTTCCCGGGGCAGAACCCTACCTTCCAGATCAGCATTCTTTAAAATGTTCTTATAAAGCCCCTGTTTCACCGCATGGAAGAAGGACATTTCAGTTAGCCACTTGTTAAGGTTGCCTCTGGCCTCATTCTTCCCTGACTCCTCTTGCTACCCCCTATCAACACACACCTTTTAAAACTTCTAACTCGTAAATGTATCAAATAGACCTGGGGCAGAGAATCCTTCTTCCTCTTCCTTTTCTCCAGGCCCCGACTGAGTGAAACTTAAAACACATCTCATAGATCAGTTTTCCTTCTCTGAAGTTAGGCATAGTCCACGACCCGGATTTTCAAATGGCCCAGGCTGGAGTCTGCAATATTTAATCCAGTCCGCTATTAAATGTCCTCTGGCTAAATCAAGAGTATAAGGATCCTTACCGAGATAATGATACCAGGAGCAGTCTGGTGAAGGAGTAAGGGGGCTGGGAAGGGGAGAAGACTCCAGGGATTCTTTGATTTGGAAAATCCTGTTTTTGGAACTTCTGTCAGAGTAATAACAAAGCAGAGAAACATGAAAGAAGCAACTCTCTGTCCCAGGATATGGTTTTAATGAAATACTACTACCACACACACAATCTACTATTAATAACCGCTTCTGAGCCTCCGTTTTTCCTTTACCTATTAGGGACCAGGAGGCTCCGTAACGTGATCCCCTCTCCCCCTTCTCCCACCGCCTCCTTTCCTCCCCAATTAAGCCAAAGTGGTTGTTCTTCTGAGGCCAGGCCCGAAGACAACCGTGGGCTGACACTGCCCTCTGCATCCTGGTTTCTGGTCCCTTCTCTTGGCAGAACCGTGCCCCGGGACTGGACTGCGGGGGTTTTTTGCCCACTCCCTTCCGAAGGCGGGCTCCCCCGCCCCCCGCACTTGGGGAGCGAGTTCTCCACGTCCCTGAGTGGAAGCCTTCTTAGGAGCCCCATACTTGTGGTACCATGGAGATAGCGTGCCCCAAATATGCCTGTCTTGGCTCCCAGCTGACACTGCCCGGAGCTTTTTGTTGTTGTTGTTGACTTAAAACACCCGGAGAGGCTGCAACTAATAGAGCAAATGGGGCTGGGGGCAGGGGAGAGGAGAGGCAGGGGGTGGGGAATCGCCAGAGAAAAAGCCACAGTATTTAGGAAAGGGGCGGGGTGGGGGGAGTGCGGCAAACTTTTGGACAGCGAGGAGAAGGCATTTTTAGCAGCCGCGTCTGTCATCTGTTAAGTAGTGGACAGATGAAACCGTGCCTGATCAAAGTGGTCCGTTCGTAAATCACGCGTAGGAAATGGATTGTGAGGGGTAAAAGACACGTGTCGAATAATCTCAGCCCCGGAGTCCGCTCGCAGCCAGCGGGGTTCACGATGCCCCATCTCGCGGTACCCGCGCGCCCAGCGCATCTCCCAGCCCGGGATGTATGTGGGGGGAGGTCTCTCCTGCACGGTCCTCCCCGCACCCCCCACCCCACCCCCAGCTTCCGCCCTACACGCCTGCCGGGCTATCCGTGCTCCATCCAGACTACAGATTTCATTACACTCGGTTGACTCCGGATTGACCAAGGAAGTCGTGGGGGAAGTTTGGGTCTTTTCATTTCCGAGGCGAGAAAAATGCTCTCTCAGAATCGAAGACGTCTCCCTTCCAGGTCCCCTTTTTAGTGTTCCCGTCCCTCTGACGATCGCCCTTTAGAGATCTCGGAAATTTGCGAAGTGTTACGGTGCAAACGTAACGCAGCTACCCTGGGAGTTCAGCGAGAGCAGAAATTGCCTGGGCGCGTGTGATTTCTGCCCGTTGTGTTACGTTTCGGACTACGAGGTTTGCAGCCCTAGTGTTATGTAAGGAGAGGTTGCAGTCCTCTGAACTAGCACCAACTGGATTTTCTTTCTCTGCCTCCCACCTCCCAAACCCCGGACTCTCTCGCACCTGCTTCTGCTGGTTGAAAAAACAAGCGAAAACGAATGTCCAGTCCCGGGTGCTAAACGCTCCCGCCAGCTGTTCGGAGGACTCCAGAAACGCGCATTGGGCGAGTTTAGAAGCGCTGTGGTTGGCTGCCTCCAAGAAAGCAGTTGACGATGTTAAAAGATAGACTTTGTGAATTTTGTGCAGGGGATTTACAGCGACAAATGCCCCCTTACCCCGTCTTTCCCCCTCAGTTTTAGCATCCTCCAGATAAGCAGGACTTTGCTTATAATAGGTGTTTATGGTTCCAGGAATTGCACTTTGATCTAGGATTTTGGGGGCGGAGTGTCTAAGGGGTCTCTAGACGCTTGTCTGATTTGAATGCTTTTCAGGATGATTTATGGCAAAAGGCTCCTTTCTGACGCTTCCAGATGCCAAATCTCTTACCTTCCAGTCAGGGGTGAGCGAAACCTGCTTCCAACAGCCGCGCGGATGGAAGCCCGCGTGCCTACCGCGCCCGCCTGCCGGTCACCCTAAGCCGACGGTGTGCACCAGCCTTCTCCCGAACCCGCAGATAACCTTTCCCCGCCTTCCAACTAAGGAGGAGGGAGGAATCTTCTTTTTTATGATGACAAAGCTACGGAGGGAAACCAAGTCACCCCTCCTGTAAAGTTAGTCTCTCGCAGTTAACTCTGTTTTTTTGCAATTAACCACCTGCTACTGCCCCGTTGGTGGTTTGGTGTTAATGCGATTTGACCCCACATGTGAAGCGGGGCGGGCACAAGCCCTCCGTTGGGACCCCTGGTGGTTTCACCCTCCGGCCTTAGCCTTCTGGCCGCGGCTGCGAGAATCGCTCTCCTGGTTCCCGCGGGGCGGAGGCCCGGGCGGCGCTCAGAAGCTGCCGGGGCGTCGCGGGGTAGGAGGCGATGTCTTCTCGAAAGCTCCCTGCAGTCTCTGGGCCGCGAGGCGAGGCCAGGAAAAATAACCCTCCCGACTCAATTACTGTGAGTTCCACCGGGAAGCTGAAAAGTTGAAATGTGCACCGCTGCGGGGGTGGGAGGTGGTGGGCAGGGGGCAGCCCAGACCCGGCGAACGCTAGCGCGAGTTTGGGGGACCCCAGGCCCGCAGCACTGGGAACGCGCGAATCACATCTGTTAAGCTGAAGCCAAAGGTGGGCCCGACCCACGGTAGCCTCCAGCGGACGGTTTTTCCACGAGGGAGGTTTTCCAGCTATTCCTTCTATCGAATTGTAACCGACTGGGAACTGGAGAGGAAAAACTTTGTTTTCTTTCTTCTTTCCCAAGGTGAAGGCAAATTAAGGAGGGAATTAGCCATTAGCCAGGGAGTCATGAAAACCAGCGGTGAGGAGGGGTCGAGGCCAGGGCACCGCTGGCAAATGTCTGCTTACAGATGAAGATTTGGCCCCGAGTGATATTCTGGTTATTTGCTTAGAATCCCGCAAGGCTGGGAATCTATTTGGGGAACCGTGTCTGACCATTTCAGTCTTTTTTTTTTTTGGATGAATCTTCATCCGCCAGCCTTCTGTATCCCTTCGATGTTAGTAGCTTGAAGGTCAGCGGTTTGTTTTCCCAACGGAACATCAGGCTGATTTCCTGGGTGAAAGAGAATGGATTCACTTGAGGGCCTTTTTAAAAACCTTATTTCCCAATGTATAAGCAGTCTTCGTTCTTCATAACGTTACAAAACAAGGAACTAGATCAGAGTTTATTGGTTTATGTAGAACAGATCCTGATTTGATAAGCTTCATCACATGACAGGACTTACACTGATCACCCACCGCCTCCTTTCTCTCCAAGGGCAGCTTGAGAGGTTTGAAAGTTGTTGCCTTTTTCCTAGAGTTCCCATCCTTACATCAAAAGACTTAGGTCACCTCTTGTCTCTTTTTGTATGTGTATATCCAAGAGCATAAAAATATTAAATAAAAAAAAACTTTCCCAACTTCAAACCTATCAAATGTTTAACAGCTGAAGGATATTCATCTTTAGGAGGCAGGCCAAAATGTCAATAAAAATTTAATTATTTCTGAAACATATGGGAGCACTTACAAGACCTAAAATGTGATACTAAGTATTGATATTGAGAGGAAACCAAACAATATACTTTCATATTTGCTGGTCAAGACCTTATACCCCCTACCTAAAGTTCCACAAGCCACAGAAATTTTTATTTTTTCCTGACAGCGTTTCTAAAACTAGCATGAAAGACAGGTTGGTGGTCAAAGAGGTCATCTGTATTCTGTGTAAGGAGAAATTAGTGTTGAACTGTGTGTTTGGCATTTATGTTCTGTAGAAGACTGTCTGTGATGTAACCATAGCAAATGTTATTTCAGTGGCGGAGGGGGAGAAGTGTACACTGATGTGGCCATTTTTAATAGGTAACACAAATCGTCTTCTGAAATGTTTCATCCAAATACTCTTTTCAGCCTACAATTCTGCCCTGTTGAGAGATGGCCCTTTACACTAGAAGGTGGCACAGGTGGTATCATTTCTGTAGTTAGCTGTGATGAGCAGCATTCATGTGTGACTTGGAATGATCTCTTTTTCCACTTATGAGCAGCAGCTTCTTTCCCACTCACAGCTTGCATAGGACTTCTGAGTTCTAGGAAATGACCTCAGACTTTTACTGCTGAATTGCAGGTTAATCTCCTGGTTGGCTAAGTCCTTCGATAAACCCTGATAGTGGTAGTTGGTTTGACGTTTGTCATTATTTCCAATTTTCCCTGTGACTCATTTCACAATGCCTTCAAGAGTTGCAGGATACTGCTTATCCGCTTCCTGAGTCAAGAGGTTCTCACTGTCAGTTTTAGCTGGAAGCTGATGTACCTATCTTCCTTGACCAGTTACCAGTAGGCTCTCTATCATAGCCATGAAGTCTCCATTTCTCTCAAGGTTTAGGCATTGAATTCAGCCATTTAATTTACAGCAAAGGACTCTGAGGTCCACAGTGTTTAGGATATTTGCCCAAGACTAATTGGACCTAGTTCGGTGCTTCTTTTTTCTCTACTTAGAGGCACGATTTTAAGATTTTCACAGGTTAGTAAACTCCAGAATTGGCCTGAATACTAGAACTACCCATTTTCTTCCAACTGAGCAACTGTTCCCCAAGGTTCATTAATTTTCTCTTTTACTACAAAGTTTTGCATAAACAAAATAGATAAGACTACAACTGTCTCTTAATAAGTGAGGCTGTACACTACCCTGCATAGACATAACACCTGGTAAACTGTAAAGGCCAGAATCCTATCTTGCTGTTTTATCTTTTCATTTCCTAAGAGTGAAAATGAGTATGTCTTTATACTAAAAATTCCAATAGTAATATTATGAATATGTGCACCTTTCAGAGGACTTTTTATTTTATTTTGATTTTTACAATTACCGGTACAAAGCCTTGTTTGTGGAAAAATGCCCTGAGACCATTATTTTTGCTGTTTATAAGGATAATTACCACTAAGAATACTCTTATGAATTCAAAACTGATGGAAAAAGAAAGATAATTTAACTAGCATGTGCAGAAACTGTTGGTGGGGTAGAAAAACCAGGAGTAGAGCTTACCCCATGGAGTGATTATGGAATGAGGCAGAACCAAAGGGGAGTGATCATAAGTGAGTTTTCATACTCTTTACAAAGGATCCCAGAGGCATTTTGAATTTGTGATCTATTCTTGTCTGACATGATTTCCTAGTGGGTTTTTGTTTTCCAGAGTTACTGATGCAAATAACAACTTGAAATCAGACTATAGGCAGCACAATTCTGAAAAATAACAACCAGGGTAAAGAGTGTGTGAACTTATTCAAATATATAGCCACAAGTGACTGTCATTTACTCCTGTGAAATATCTATTCAGTTGTCTAATTGTGCAGGTAGAGTTACATATCATGTAGATTTGCAGAAGCAATTTTGAAATGTTCTCTCTTCCCAAAACACTTTTCCCCAAACGACAGACCATGTGGGTGGGCACCATGACACTGGCTTGAACTAAACAGAGGCATGATTATTCAGTCAACAAACATTTCTTGAGGGTCTCTCTAAGGTCTGAAGGCTATGTGGAAGTGACTGTGTCATGCCCATCATAACAAAGTCACCTTTAATCACAGAAGGCTGGTCTCATCTGTGGATATTTGCTGCATGTGCACATGGCCCTTACAGTAGTTATTTCACCCCAATTTTCTCTGCTATTTTAGAATAGTACAGAAAATTAGAACTCCCTAACTGTAGAAGAATATGAGAGGAAAGATTAGCATTCTAAGAATGGAAACCGAACAACAGAGGGTAGAAGTGAGTCCAAGAACACCTTTTTTGCCTTTTCTATTTTTATTTCTTTTGAATGCACATTTATCAGTTTGTAGCAAAATCCTATAGCTTTCAGAGCTTCCCTCGTAGCTAAGTCAGTAAAGAATCTGCCTGCAATGCAGGAGACCTGGATTCAATCCCTGGGTTGGGAAGATCCGCTGGAGAAGGAAATGGCTTTTTTGCCTGGAGAATCCCATGGACAAAGGAGCCTGGCAGGCTACAGTCCATGGGGTCACAAGAGTCAGATATGACTTAGCGACTAAACTACCACCACCAATAGATTCATAGTTGCTTGTTAGACTTTAAGCTTCATGCAGACAAATGCCTATCCAGGTCACTACTATAATTCCAGTACCTTGTTTAGCACCTGTCACATGGCATTTTTGTTGATTCGAACTGACATCACCATTATATCAATACTAAGAGGGAAACTGAGGCAGAGAGGCAAAATTCACATGTAAAAGAAAAAAAATGACAATATGGCAGTCCCATATTGTTATAGCAGAGGAATTCACATACTTGTCTCTCAGATTTATGTTCAGAATGAAACCCCAAGTAAGCACAAAATAAGACATTTATTGAAACACTGATAGTCAGACATTTAACTCAAGTCTTTTAGAGTGTCTTTTTGTATGAAGCCCACAAATGCCATTTGCCTATATGATTTCTTTGTGTGAATGAGTAAAGGGCATTTGACTTGCCTGGAAAATCAGTCAGAGCTGGGCTGATTTCAGGTTCTGTTACCCCATGGACCTAGTGCCTTTGTTCAGTGAACATCCCTCACAACTATATGTAGCAGTCTTGGCACCCCAAAAGCAGTCATTGTCAAATTTAATAAGGAATCTGGTTAGCTTGTTTTTGGTGTGTTTTCATGTCTGTGAAACTGATTCCACTTGATTTCTCTGAAAGATTCCCAACTCAGACTCTCCACATGTGCTTCTTAACCAAACTGGGCAGTCTACCCAGAAGGGTATCTTCTCCTGCTCCCGCCAACTGGGGTTCCATTTCCCCATATTCCTGTGCCCTACTGCCTCCTAAAACAGCATAATCACTGATAACTAAACAATACATGTCAATCAGTATCTACTGGAAAACTGAAGCTCCAAGTTACCTACTTATTGCATATATGCACACATATTCCAAACCAAAGAGTGACAGTTGAGAGATTGAAATATAATTGTGAATTGAAAAGAGGCATTCTAAAAATATTGCAAATTTGCTATGATGAGTATGAATGAAGAAAGCTGCTTCTCCACCCCCATTTTTCTCCTGCCTTCCCCACTTCACTCCAGGGATGTGGTGAATTTGTGTAATTTAAGGCAGGTGGTCCACATAGTAGGCTGACCACAGAGGATGAGAGAGTGTGCATTTGATACCCTGACTGCTGCTCTTTAATAGACTTTAAATATACTTTGACTATTATTTGGCTTTTGGCTATTACATTTATTTTCACTTTCTTTCAAAGGCTTCTCTCTTTCATTTCGTCATTTTCCACATACTGAAATGTAACCCAGGTCCAATGGCACCAAATAGAGGATTTATCTATACTGTCATCAAACTAAATGCAAAGAAATATCAAAGGGGAGCAAAGGGCACCACTATATTTTGGCTCTTGAATGCTGACAGAAAAATGCATGCATTTTTCTCTGCCTAGGTAATAACAATACTTTATTTTTATATAAAGCCTTTCATCCGAGAATCTCAAAGACCTTCAAGATGTCATTTGGGTCTGGCATTTTTCAATTGGCTGCCCTTTGTCTCTTTCAGTCAGGAAACATTCCTGTTGGAGGTACTTTTCATATCTGAGTTTGCACTTGGGTATGCATATTCAGAGGTCCAAGGGCACTGAGTGTTTCTTGGATAGATCAAACAAATGACCAGTTATGACATTCTCAAAACAGCCCTCAGAGGAAGATGGGTGGCAAAGGTGATTATCTAATTTGCAGGTGGAGCAATTGTGACACAGCAGGTTACGTGACCTACGCGAGGGCACACAGTGGAGTCTTTGTTACTGCTGGAAACAGTAGTAACATCTACCAGACCAATAGCATGGCTGTGTTTCGTTGACATCCCACCTATCTGCTCCTTCTCCTTTCAGAATAAACATCTCTAAGAAATGGCACCCTTCTGCTTATTAGAAAAGACTCCAATGCAAGAGAGGAGACTAGAGTAGCAGCTTTGGAAATGGTGAAGACAAAGAAGTGTGTAGGCCTGCCTTCCCCAGAAAAGTCACTCAACCTATAGTCAAATTAGTGAGTAAAAAAAATTAAAGAAAAGAGGATTATCCCTTGCACATAGAAGGTGGAAGTGTGATCTTGAAGTTCCGTTCCTTTTAAGTAAGAGAGCATATGTTGATCTCAGCCAGGAAGTATAGGTATTATGTTTTATGTATTATAAATAAATACATATATAAGAATGAATATAAAAAGATATATATTTTTAAACTAAGCCATTTATACATTTTAAAACTTAAAAGCATTTTTCACTTATATCTTATGTATAACTAATTTTCTTTTCTTTCCTGAATTTTCGTTTTGCCTCACTATCTCCAAACATAGTCATTTGTCTCAAAATCATAGTTATTAGTCTGAAGAGTCCTGAAGTCTGGGTTATTACTCTTTGGCTTCACTGTATGATTTACTGTCAACTCGGTGTTTGACAATTCTAACTGTGACATTCTACTTAACGTTAATGTTTTAATATCCTCTTGGGACACCATATCATAATTCACTTTTAATTTAAAAACTCATTGTCAGGTTTGGGGCAGGGAATCCAGCTCTGCTTTTGCAAGTAAAGTAACTTCTGTTTTATTCCAGTAAGGAGAGCTAATGGAAGGAATAAGTATATATTTTAAGAGAGGACTTCATAATAAATGAGACTGTACTTTTCATTTGAGAATAATTATACATTTGAAACAAAACATTTAATAAATTATACATTTATTAAACAAAAATTATTTGTTTTTTTCCTTTATTTAATACTCAATTTGAGTTTCTAAAATGAAATCTATTTTTCACAGTAAAGGATTGTCACAAAAAAGCCAGAGTAAAGTTGTAGAGCAATTCTAGTATCCAATATTCTATAACCTGTCATTAGTCCAGCTTACTGGTAGTTATATATATTAAAAAAATCTTGGGTCTGTGTCTTCCTGTCTTTCTAAGCTGAGAAATTCTCAGATCTAAATATGTAATTTAAAATGTTTGGTAAAAGCTGTTCCATATATGACATTGATTTTACCATATCAGGGGTAAAAATCTCTAAGTGATATGCCCATTTTCTTTATCTGTACATACCATCTAGGTTCTCAGCTTAGTTTTGATCTGCACCAGAAGAAATATGTGTAAACAAGCAGGAGTAATGATGGAAAAAAAGTAACAAACTTGATTATCTTACTTGGCCTGAGTTTGAGAGTCTATGAACTGCATTTTGTCATTATTGATATCTCTCTTCTACACAATCTCTATTGTTTCGTGCTCTCTCTATGAATGAGGCCAAATCTGAGAAAGAAGGTGAAGGTTTAGCAATATGAAACAATATAAGCTTAAAATTTTCCTGCTTTATCATATAATCTAAGCATGATTTTTGCTCTCCTCTTTCTTATATAGGGTAATGAAATAGTGCTGTCCTTTTCATTGCATATGTATCTTTGTTTTGAGGTTATGAGAGCTTCTTGCACTATTAATTTTGCCCCAAATAAAAGTTCCACTTGTTAAATTAGTTTAGAATATAAATGGAAAAAAAGAACAAGTCTAAATCTAAGCTCCACCAGGTACTAGCTGTGCTGTTTGCCAATTAATTGAATTTTTCTGAGTGTATGATTCTCTAAAATTTGGCAGCATAATACTATCACAAGCATTATCATTCTGTCATTCTATGATCTATATCTCTAATGATGCTTCAATAAAACACAATTTTAAATTACCATTGTCAATTAGGTTGTCAAGAAATTTTCTGTCAGATGCCAAATTTTAAATCCTATAAGATTAAGTAAAATATATTTTCTAAAACTATAACTTAAAAATTGTGAAGTGAAGCGTTATTTTAAAGTCCTAAAACTCTTTCTGAAATTCAAACAACTATAATTAAAAAGAAAAATAATAATGAGCTCTGGAAGCAAATATAAAAGCAGTGATAAATGAGTAACAAATCATTGCTTTAAAAAGATATTTGCCACTAGTTCTACTTTGCTACTTTCTTGTTTCAAAAAGTATTTGTTATAAATCCTTTAAATTGAGAAGATTGAGTCTATCTTAAATCATAAGATATCTTTACTAGTCAATATTAATCATATTCAACAGCTCATAGCTAGGCTGTATGCCTATGAAGGACAATGAGTGTATGTATTTACCTAACAATTAGCATTCTCATTATTGGTAATGAAAATGATAGATACAGGAATGTATATTGGTTTCAAGGCTTCTTTAACATACTAATTCACAGTTCTTTATCAAAATTTCCTTTCTCACATATGGCATCAAAGTAAGAGTTTAAAACTTGAAATGTTTCTTAGGATTCATGCTCTGAAGTATTTCTGTTTCTTGTTTTGTTTTGTGGTCATGAACCACAGAGAAATTTGTCTTTTTTTACATACACTGGAAATAATTTACTGCTTTTAGAAATATTAAACCACAAAAAAACCCAATGTTAAAGAAACATTATGAGTGTGCTGGAACCCAGAAAGAGCCAGGGAATGGGGAGTTAATGCAGAAGCTCTGATCTAGCTCTGTGTCCAAGGGGATCCAGGACCTACCTCTAAGCAGAGGCAGGTAGTATCCAGTCCACACATGTGTAAGAATTTTACAAAGGAAATGTTGGCAAGATGATATTGTAGAGGGCACACATGGTTAGTACAATTCTGAGACACTAATCCCATTTCCTTAAATATGAAATGAGTCTTTGTAATCATCAGTTCTTGTCTAACTTTAATACATAGACAAAAGTCACAAATTGTAAAATGACAGTGTAGATTCCAATCTGTGGTATAGATTCATTCAATCATAGGAACCTGACAAAAATGACATTCTCAAAGAGTTTCTAGAAGCAATACTCACTTGCTTATGGTGTATGGGGGCAGCAATACTTTCAAGCCCATCTGTCTTTCTGATCTCACTTCAGAGGCCAGAGATTCAGGCTGTTCACACTGATTAGTCTCAGGGAAAAAAATGTCTCCTTTATGTACATAACACAGAAGGCAAAAGTTCAGTGATTGTAGTGGATATATTTTTATAGTTTTTTTCTAACTTTATCTTGCAATAATCATCTAAAAACAGAAATTCATAAACAGTCAAGAGAGCAAATTTTTAATGGTGAAACATTTCATCTGCTTTATTATTCTATTGTACTACATTTAATTAAATTGCATAACACTTTTCCTCAAATGTTTGTTTCCATTATAAAACTTATTTTTTAATGCAGAAAACATTTTGAATTTTTAATAAGGATATCAATAAAGTGGTTTATTTTAAAAGAAATGATTAAATGCAAAATTTATTATCACAACCTTAATTTAGAGCAAAATGTTTTACTGGATTAAGTACATGCTGCAAATTTTTAAAATCTACAAATATAGAAAGACTGGAAGTTCTTGAATTATAGATATACCCTTGATGGCATTATTCAAGTATATAGTCACATAATAGTAATAGTACCCTTTTAAAAGTATTTCTTTGAACTGGAGTTTGTCAAAAGAATTAAACAATGATAATTAATTAGTATATTTGTTCACATATAGCTGTGTTATTTGCTTTCTTTGAGTGAAAAAGAAAGGGAGTAAAAACCAAATGTTATCAGTTATTGTAAGCAAGCTCATTTGGAATCAGAAAAACAAAGATGAATTTACATAAATTAGAAATCTTAGAATACTTCCAGTTTTACTTAAGAAAGAGAGTTTTGGGTTTTTAATATAAACATTCCCTTCCAAATAGAATTTTTATTTTAGAGAGCAACCTGTTTTAAAAGCAGATTGACTGTAAGAGTGAGATATAATCAGTGATATGTTTAAGAAATATTAATTTCTTAATGTACAATTCAATTTACTGAAAATGTAATTTGGTTTTCTTTCCTAGTAATTTCAAAGAATGGTGGTAAAATTGCAAATATTTATTGAAAATATTTAATAGCCTATAAAACCAGGAATTAAATGCTTTTTATACTTGGGAAAGAATTGTTGCATCCTAAAAATATCTTCTCTGTTGATTAAATCTTTATATATTGGTTTAGATCTAAAATCTTATTTTCTATATTTGAATATAGAAATCTATAAAGCATTGTTGAATTAAGATATGCAATAAAGCATTTCCAGATTCAGGAGCATAATTATAATTTTTTATATTACATATTCCAGATCTTAGACTTGATTGGGTTGCAGTTCATATGTAAATAAATGAAGTTATTCAAACTACTTTTTAAATATAATTTCCCTCATAAACACAGGAAGCACATCACCGGGGAGAAAAATGAGTACATGAACAAATCTGAAAATTAAACTTTGTAGGCTTAAAAAAAATCACAATTTTACAAATGAAAGGCATTTTGCCTTTCTATTCTAGATTTAAAGGAGGACATTTGACACATTTACATGGCAAACTCAGTCAATGTTTGGAAATGCTTTGTAGTGGCCAAAAGCTGTGCATTTCCTTCTGTTGACCTGATTTTTTTTCTTCCAATAAAGTTAATTAATAGAAGATGCATCAAACAGGATTATTGCAGATGTGCACATACTGCAATGCTAATTGCTCTTATTTTTTACAATCCAGTCCTGCACATGCTTTAATTTATATTTGCCTGACTTAGCTTCTTAGTGAATTAGCGGCACTCTGCCACACACTGGATAGCAATGTGCTTGCATCACTCGATTATCTCAGATGCATTATTGTCTAGAATCTATGCTCCTAATTTCCTTACCACCCACACCCATCTCTTTCCTCTGTTTGGAAGGCTGATTTGTGTTAAGAAGGGACCACCAAGCTATTAACTCTAGGACATAACTAGCATTGTTCATAGAGAGTAGGGCTTATGATCATATCACATTTTAACTCTTCCACCAGCATTATCCTTGTTTCCCCAATGCTTTCAAGAGGCAATAACTCGAAATGCCTCGCATGGAAATGATAAACTGCCTGTTGTGCCTTTTCTTTGAAGGGGTTCTCCTGCAGAGTATCATATTTAAATAAATTGCCATTGAGTTTAGCAAGCAGCACAATCATGCCCATTGAGGTGGAGTCTTTTGATCATATTTTGTAATGCAATCAAGGATCACATGAGGATTCTGGCACAGGCCAGCCTTGCTGTGTGCTAAATAGGCGACGGGAGAAAGAAAGAATTAATTGCCCTGAATCCCCCTAACATAACAAAGCACACCTGTGTCCCAGATACCGCAGACCCCAAGGCAACGCTTACATCTATAGCCACAGTAATTCTTTCCACTCAATTGATCAGCAGTTTCAAACTATCCGATTTTTTAAAAATTTCCAATACATTCACATTGTCCAGGAAGGTCAAACGTGTGTGCATAAGCATAGCTCTTCTGTACTTTAACGCAGTTGAAGGCAGTGGATGGGGAACAGAATATCTGAATTCTGAGTGCTCTTGTTGAGTTAGTTGACATCTCTACCATTAGTCTCCCCGTCTCTCACACCCTCTCAGAAATCGGCAAGACCTGGACAGTAACTTACCGAAATGGTTGTCTTGAGGCTGATATGAGTTTATGATTAAGAAAAACTTAGATATCTAAAGCACTTTACACATATGCCGTTCTGAGAACTGCATGGATGTGTGTGGCACAGACCATGTGAAAGGCGTTTCATTCTCATTACTTCTTTGCAAGCATTTTAACAGGAGGAATCTTTTTGGCAAAAAGGACTTGGAGATCTTTCATCTGCCAAAGAATACAGGGTCACTAGCAGGGAATGGCTAACTGCCAGATGAACTGAGGAAACTTGGGGATACCACTGAACTTTGGTCTGTGGATTTACCGAGAGGCAGAGGACGTTGGAAGTGGGGGCTTGTAAGGAATGTCCTGCTCTACTGGTCCAGCATTCTCAACTTTCTGTTAAACTCCAAGGTGTCAGTGAAAAAGAACTAGCCAATACCATCCCTAATCATTTCCTGCTGACAGATATTGTTTAGTAACCTGGTACCCTTGCTGCCTGTTTTTGTTTGTTTCTGTGAATAGTACAGAAGAGAGAAATGAAAATTAATAAATAATTACTGCACATCAATTTTTTTTTCCAGTCTCCACTAGGATAGTTTTTACAGTTCAGATTTATCTCTTCCTCCCCAAAACAGAATGTAGTTTTTATATTGCATTCCAATAAGACCTCAAAAATCAGAAATGTCATTTTTATTTTTTTTTCCTGAATGATTTTCCTCTTTTATAAAGAAGAAATATAAGGGGGTCTCCTCCTGGTCTGATACCTTACCTTTCTACCAAATGGGGGGGGGGGGAAGGAAGGGAATTGGAGTAGGAAAGCACATGATTTGTTCTAGAAGGTGATGACTGAGACTGTTCATAAATTTTAAGCGACATTTATAATTCTATATCCTTATTATGAGCTAAGTCAAATGGCCTGAGAAGTAAATGACCGAGAAGGCAAATGGATTCAGTGGCTTTCATATTATTTCAAAGCTTATATTAGTTACCTAAGGCTTCCATAACAAGGACCACAGAGTGGGATTAACAACAAAAATTTATCTTCTCACAACCCCGGAGGATAGAAGTACAAGATCCAGTTGGGGTAGAGTTGGTTTCTTTTGAGGAATCTCTCCTTGCCATGTCAGTGGCCATCCTCTCCCTGTGTCTTCACATAGTCTCTCTTCTGTGTGTTTCTATGTCCTTATCTCCTCTTCCTATTTATTTACTCATTTATATTTGAGGTATAATTGGCATGAACATTATATTTGTTTCAAGTACACAGCACAATGTTTATATATTTGTATACACAGCAAATGATCACCATGCCAGGTACAGTTAACATTCTTCAGTTTACATAGTTATAAGTAATTTTTCTTGTGATGATGTCTTTTCAAGATATATTTGTAGCAACTTTCAGATATGGCATACAGTTTTAGAAACAATAGTCACCACCCTGTATATTATATCCTAATGACATTTATTTTATAAATGGAAGTTTATACCTTTTGACCCCCTTCACTGTTTTCTCCCACCTGCCATCTCCCATCTTTGGCAACCACCAGTCTGGTATTTGTATTTATGAATTTGATTTTGGATGGGTTTCTTTTAAATAATTCCATGCATAAATGGAATGCATATTTCCTTTCTCTCTCTGATTTACTGCACTTAGTATAATGACTTTGGAGTTGCAAATGTTGTTGCAAATAGCAAGATTCCATTCTTCTTTATGGCTGAATAATTTTCTAATATATATCTACCTACATACCAACCTGGCACTCTATATTTATATATATCACATTTATTTTATCCATTCATCTATCAGTGGACACTTATGTTATTTCTAATCTTCCCTTCTTATAAGGACACTAGTTATACTGGATTAAGGTCCACCCTAATGACTTCTTTTAACTTATAAAAATTCCATATACAAATGGAGTCACATACTGAAGTACTAGGGGTTAGGACTTCAACATGTAAATTTTGGGAGGATACAAATGAGCCCATCACAGATCCCCCTTTTTTTGAAGGCTATTGAAAAATTCTGCCTCAGATACCTTGAAGAAGAAATATCTTCCATTAACTCCAACCCACATTGCAGAAAACTTAAAATGTATTAAATTTGCAATGCTGAAAATTACAGGTGGGATTCCTCGGAGATATATTGGCAGGACTTTGGGATTACATAAACTAAGCAAACACTGAAGTAAAATCAGAAGTGAGCACTAAAGACATGATAAAATTGAAATAATCTAAAAAACATCTTCTTCATTGTATAAGGGGAGAGCTACATCAAACATCTCTTCTTTCTTACATAAATCCACACAAATAATCCATAGCCTCTTCTACAGCTTTGCCTTATATTTCCTTATAGTTTTTGTTTCTTGCCTCTCCAACTTGGTGGCTCTGACCCTCTCATCCCCACTAACTCCCCATATGTAAATTTTATGTGGATAAAGCATTGTATGTTTTGGTCCACTGTGTAATCCTAGTGTTAGCCATAAAATGCAAGCTAAGTAAATATTCCATACATATGTAGAAAGGTTGTTGTGAGATAATAGGGGCTAGGAATTTAGGGCTCCAAGTTACTCTCTATTGCATCTCATATTTTGTATATTGCAGGAGCAACACAAAATATCTGGGTTTCCCAGAAGTCCAGAGTTTAGTTAAAGCAGTTCTTTATAAAGGACTTCAAAAACTCTGGTAGCTACCAGTTTCAGTCAGGTCAAAGATCACCTTGATTAGCAGACATGCATGTGAGTCACTTAGCTCATCAGATCGGTTGTTGATAACATGAGTTAGAGCATATACCAGACATGTTTACATTAATCCTTAAAGTAATTCACAGTGTGATACATATATAACTCTATTTTATAAATAAGGTCATAAAGTTCAGAGAAGTTGAGTAACTTACCCAGGATTTCACAGCCATTAACTGACCAAACCAGGATTTGAATTTAAGTTTGACAGATTCAAAGCCCCATGACCTCACCTCCACCCAACTTTGTCTCTAGTCAAATCGTCATTCTAATGGAGCTGGGGACTCATGGCTAATTACAGCACAATGATACTTTCAAATATCTTGCTTTTTTGAAAAGTATGAAAAAATTTTCAAAATTCTACTTTCCTTTTCATTAAAGTCCAACAAAATATTGGCCTGTTGTTGTAAATACAGCATGTGTAATTAAAAGCTGGGTGGTATCTTCTGAAGAGAAAGAAATCATCCATCTTTTCTCAACTGATTTTCTCATAACTTGACTTCAGCTAACCTTACTAATCAGAACAATGAAGAAAAATTCACAAGACCCATGAGTCAGTCCATTTCAGATTCTCAGTGTCAGCAAATGGCCTCAAAACCCAAATACAGTCTTTTCACACAATGCATCTTGGACAGTTTATCACAGAGGAGGTAGAAGAAGAAGAAAACAGTCTGTTTTGTGATCCATCCAGGGTTGTAGTTAAATGTCTCTATCCCCAAAGGCAATTTGGCAGCTTTGGGCTTGGTGCCCACATTGTTAAAGCTGTGTCTATTCTCAAATCTCTAGACTTTTTTTTTTAATTAAATATTTTAAATATTCCTGTTTCTTCATGTCCCCTTCCCATTCTATAGAGGAATTGTTTAAATCATATGACTGATCTAATTTGGGGCAGCAACTCTACTATGCCAATACTTCAACAGGGAGACTTGTCTTCTTGTAACTTTATATACAACCAGCTAGTCATTTTATTATCATTTGTAGCTATCTGCAATTCCAGTCTGCAATTCTAGTGACTGGAGTTTAACATAGATCCCATGGACAGAGGAGCCTGGTAGGCTGCCGTCCATGGGGTTGCTAAGAGTCGGACACGACTGAGCAACTTTACTTTGACGTTTCACTTTCATGCATTGGAGAAGGAAATGGCAACCCACTCCAGTGTTCTTGCCAGGAGAATCCCAGGGACAGGGGAGCCTGGTGGGCTGCCGTCTATGGGGTCACACAGAGTCAGACACGACTGAAGTGACTTAGCAGCAGCAGCAGCAGCAGAACAAGTATATTCAGGGTGCATGTATATAATTATTGTGTATTAGGAGGCTTTCAGTAAGTGATTGCTGGTTTGAACTAATATGCAGCCATATGTCTTGTTCACTGTCCCTTTTCTCTGTCACTTATTGGTGAGACCTCCAAAGTCTGTTCCTCTGATTCAAATCTCCCTTGAGGCTGCTCCACAAGATGACATTTTGCAAGGTACTCAAGCTCCACATTCAGTTTTCATGTTTGTTATGTGGGTAATAATGGTATGTGTCTCAAGAAGTGTGCAAGTTGAATAGGAAAATCCATGTAAAGGATTTGAACCAGTACCTGTGACATCATACTGCCTAATCACTATCCCATCTTGTTATTATTGTGGTTATTATCATCATCATGGAAAACATAAGAAAATACTCTTAGCTTTTGAGGAAAGGGAGAAAAACCATGTCTCTGAACTTTTCTCCTTCCAGTTCTATGCATATTTGAAGCTGAGAATCACTGAGATTTGTATGCCAGCATGGCTGCAGCAAGGTTAACAGTACAAACTTGCTACCCCAAATCTGAATTTGTTATTAGCCTTTGCCACATTCAAACCCTTTCTCAGCCATGCTCACAGATGCGAAAGTACACATAAGATTGTATGTGTGCAGTGAGGGTGAGAGGCTTCCCTTGTGGCTCAGACGGTAAAGAATTTGCCTGCAATGCAGGAGACCTAGGTTCAATTCCTGGGTCGGGAAGATCCCTTGGAGAAGGGAGCTGGCAACGCACTCCAGTATTCTTGTTTGGGAAATCCCATGGACAGAGGAGCCTGGTGGACTATAGTCCATGGGGTCAAAAGAATTGGACATGATGGAGCTACTAACATACACACACACAGTGAGGAAGACAGGCTGGACCTCCACTCCTAGATATTGAATAGCACTAGGTCACTGGGATGAGTGGTTCTTTCCCTAACCTCTTCACCTTCCCTCAGTAAATCTGATTTACCTGCTGTCACTCAGGAGCAGGGGAGGTAAGGATGACTAACTCTCTGCAATGAGAAGGGCTGTACTGTAAATACAGTGGGTCAGAGGAGGAGCTATGCTATGGGTCAGAGGGTCTATGGGTCTGTGGGTCCGGGGAGGAGCTAGGTTAGGTCACCTACCTGACATCTAGGACCAAGCATTATACTACAAGTCTTTTATGTGGTTGGTTATTTTCCAATATTTAAAACAACAACAAAAATAAAAACAAACAAACAAAAAATACCCACCTGCTGACTACTTAAGGTTTTAAGGCTAACAGAATAAACTCCCTATTTTCTTGGTTACTGACCACATAGCCACTAACAAGTCAACTCCTGATTTGATTTAAAAATGAAACACTGAGGCAAGTTTTTGCAAAGAGTTTTGAAACTGTTGCCATTGAGTACCGACATAGGGCTATAGAAAAATCAAAGGATATGAAATATATACCAGCCATGTTGCTGTCGTCACTGTTGTTCAGTGACAAAGTCGTGTCCAACTCTGCGAACCCATGGACTGCCGCACGCCAGGCTTCCCTATCTCTCACCATCTCCCAGAATTTGCCCAAGTTCATGTTCACTGAGTCGGTGATGTCATCCAATCATCTCATCCTCTGCCACCCTCTTCTTTACACAGCCATACTACTTCTTTTGACAATACTCCTGCCTCTTGTATGCATTCAAACACAATCAGTAACAAGAAAAACCTAGTGAACTTTTCAGCTTGAGGGCAAGTAGTGCATCAGTGTATGTCTTCAGGGTCATACCATGCTTGTTACTCCAAGAAATGTCGGGAGGAGCACGCAGCACAGGCTCGATGGTGCAGCTCTGAGGAGTCATTCCATCTTACGTGACCAAGTGCTGTCAGTCTTGCGGATCTGTGGCCTCTGGTGGCTCCCACATACCCTGGAGTCAGTGTCTCTGCTTCACTTTGTTTCTGCAATTAAACCTGAGATTTATAACATATCACATTTTTCTCTTTCCCACAGAGTACCAAAATCACTCTCTTCTCCATAATGCATTTTATTATTACTCTCCCCCAGAGATAAGGCATATAAGGGGGTCAGCAGAGAGTCCCTGAGCGACGGTAAGCCAGCAGAAGCACACACTGTAACTGTCCCTCTTGCCTCTTCTAGGAGGCAAGGTTCACCCTTCTCACCTTCCATCACTGCCCCAACCACAGGAAAGAGAACTAGTGCAAAGCATGTTTTGGGCACTGTGTATTACTTTACATATGGCTAAAAACTCCAGGCATTTGAACTCGCTATCTTACTCATCAGTGTCACATGTAATCTTGCTTCATCATTCCAATCAGAGGAAACAGTATGTTCCGCATTTTTACAAAACGTATGACTCCCTCACAATTCCTGAGATCTGAGTTTGAAACTGGAAGTGAACCTTTCCAGAACTAAGTTAAAACTAATGTCATCAAGCACAACATCACGGTTCAGAGGGAAAGAAGAAAAGCATCCAACCAAGGTTCACCAACTGAAAAGTTCTTCAGTCCCCCCAGACATCGAATGCCTCCTTAGAAACCATGTTGATGAATTACATGTAAGTGAATCAGAACAGAGGTATTGTTCACTCAAGGCTTCAAAGGGAAAAATATTTGGCCATAGGTTCTTTCACATTTTCTAAATGTTGTTCAATTCTACAACCAGTATGTTGAAAAGTAGAATTTTTTACAGCTTTTTTGAGCTATAGTTCATATACCATAGAGTTCAACATCTAAAGTGCATACATCAAAGAGCTTTAATATATTCATACATATATATACAAGGACTATCATAGTCAATTTTAGAATATTTTCATCATTTCAAAAATAAACTATCATTTAAATACCATCACCCTGTGCCTCTATATTTGTCAGCCCCAAGCAACTACAAATCTGGCTGGACATTTCATGTAAGTGGAACCATGTCATAGGTATTTTTCTGTGATTGGCTTCTTTCATTTAACATAATGTTTTCAGGGTCTATCAATGTTATCAACGTTCATCAATGTAGCACATAACAGTACTTCACTCATTTTTATGGTCAAATAACATCCCATTGTATGGATATGCCACACTGTATTTATCCACTTATTGCTGACAGAAGTTTGGGTTCTTTCCACTTTGTAGCTATTGTAAGTGATGCTGCTATAGAGATTCATATACAAATATTGGTCTGTAAATCCTTATGTGTGTGTTCATTTCTTTTGGGGATGTTACTAGGAGTCGAATTGATGTGTTATATAATAAATAACTCTATGTTTAATTATTTGAAGAACTGCTCTGTTTTCCAAAATGGTCTCACCATTTTACATTCCCATCTGCAGTTCATGAGGGTTCCAATTTTCCCACATTCTTGCCAATCCTTGTTATTATATGACTTTATGGTTCCAGCCATTCTAGTGGGCATAAAGAGGAATCTCATGGTTTTGATTTGCATTTCCCTGATGGCAAATGATGTCAAATGTCTTTTTATGTGCTTACTGGCCATTGAAGTATATCATCTTTGGAAAACTGTATATTCAGATCCTTTGCCCATTTTATTTTTTTGCCTGTTTTAAAATTAGGTGATTTGTCTTTCTGTTATTGAATTGTATGGGTTCTTTGTATATTGTAGACACAAGTCACATATATGTTTTGCAGATACTTTCTCCCATTCTGTTGGTTACATTTTCCTTTCTTGCTAGTGTCCTTAAGGCTCAAGAATTTAGAATTTTGATGAATTCCAATTTATCTTTTTCCTTTTGTTGCTCAAGTTTTTAGCATCATATATAAGAATTTATTGCTAAATTCCACATCATGAAGATTTATTCCTGTGTTTTCTTCTAAGGGTTTGATATTTTTAGCTTTTAGTTAATTTTTGACCTCTTTTGAGTTAAATTGTATACGTGTCATGATTTAAGGGTCCAATCTCATTGTTTTACTTGTGGCTATCAAGTTGTCCTAGTACTGTTTGTCAAAACAACCATTATTTCCCCTCTAAATGGTCTTAGCATCCTTGCTAAAAATCAGTTGACCTTAGACACATGGATTTATTTCTGGATTCTCAATTCTATTCATTTGATCTCTGTCTATCCTTATGACAGCACCACACTGCCTTGATTAATGTTACTTTGTAATAAGTTTTGAAATTGAGAAATGTGAATCCCCCTACTTTGATTTTTTTTTCTAAGATAGTTTTATCTAGTCTGAATCCCTTGAATTTCCATTTAAATTTTAGAATCAACTTGTCAATCTCTAATAGGGAGGGCATAGGATCTATATATCAATTCAGGGACTATTGCCATTTTTTTTTTTTTTTTTGATGCTTGTTCTTTTTTTTTCCATTTATTTTTATTAGTTGGAGGCTAATTATTTTACAGTATTGTAGTGGTTTTTGTCATACATTGACATGAATCAGCCATGGATTTACATGTATTCCCCATCCCGATCCCCCCTTCCACCTCCCTCTCTACCCGGATTGTCATGTTAACTATTAAGTCATCCAATACATGAACATGGAAAACCCTACATTTATGTAAATATTTTAAATTTCTTTCAACAGTGTTTCCTAGTTTTCAGAATAAGTTTGGACTTCTTTTATTTAATTTATTCCTAATTATTTTGAAGTGAAGTGAAAGTCGCTCAGTCATGTCTGACTCTTTGTGACCCCATGGACTGTAGCCTGCCAGGCTCCTCTGTCCATGGGATTCTCCAGGCAAGAATACTGGAGTGGGTTAGCCATTTCCTTCTCCAGGGGATCTTCCTGACCCAGGGATCGAACCCAAGTCTCCTGCATTGCAGGCAGACTCTTTACTGACTGAGCTACAAGGGAAGCCCTTGTAGCCCATCCCTAATTATTTTAAAAAAATGTTTTATAATTTTTATTTACTTACATATTTCTGGCTGCACTGAGTCTTTGTTGCTGCAGGCAGGCTTTTCTCTAGTTGTGGTGAGCAACGCCAACACCCTAATTGTGGTGTGTGGGCTTCCCACTGCAATGGCTCCTCTTGTTGCAGAGCATGTGCTCCAGGGCATGCAGACTTCAGTAGTCGTGAATCCCAGGTTCTAGACCGTGGATTTGGTAGTCGTGGGGCATGGCTTAGTTGCTTTGAGGCAAGTGGAATCTTCCTGGGCCAGGATGGAACCTATCTCCCCTGCATTGGCAGGTGGATTTTTTTTTTTTTAACCACTGGACCACCAGGGAGGTCCCATTTTATTATTTTTGTTGCTTCTGTAAATTGAATTTTTCTCCATTCCACTTTCAGATTGTTCACAGCGAGTGTAATAGAAACACTGTTGATTTTTGTATATTTACCCTGAAACCTTGCTGAACTCATGTATTAGTTTTTTGTCTGTATGTTTGTTGTTTTAAATTCCTTCGAATTTTCTAAAGATAAGATCTGGATGCCTTTTATTTATTTATAGTACCTAGTTTTCCTGGAGCCTTCAGTATAATTTTGAATAGAAGTGGTGAGTGTTGACATCATTGTCCTGTCCCTGATCTTAGAGGGGAAAGCAACCTGTCTTTTTACCATTAGCCATGGATTTTTTTGTAGATGCCTTTTTATCAGGTTCAGAAGAGTCTCTGAGTGATTTTATCATGAAAGGGTGTTGGATTTTGTCAAATACTTTTTCTGAGACTACTGAGATGATAATGTGGTTTATGTTTTCGATTATGTTGACATGGTATATTACATGAATTGATTTTCAGATACTAAACTAATTTTGCATTTCTGGGATAAACCCCATGTTGTTATGGTGTATAATTCTTTTTTATGTTGCTATTTGCTAGATGGCCAGTATCTTGTTGAGGACTTTATATACATATTCATGAGAAATATTGCTCTACAGTTTTCTCCTGATTATCTGATTTTTCATATCAGGATAAAAAATAGCCTCACAGACTGAGTTGGGAAGTGTTCTCTTCTTTTCTATCTTTTTTTTTTGGAAGTTTTTGTGAAAATTAATAATAATTTTTCTTTAAATGTTTGGTGGAATTCAGCAGTGAAGACATCCGAGCCTGGACTTTTCATTGTGGGTAAGTTTTTGATTATTAATTAAATCTCTTGTTTTAGTTCTATTCAGATTGTATATTCTTGAGTCAATTTTGATAGTATTCTTTTCTTAGGAATTTTTCCATTTAATATCTATTATCTAATATATTTGCATAAATAGTTCATAGAATTCCTTTATCATTATTATTTTTTATTTCTGTAATTTTAGTAGTGGACCTTCTATCATTTCTGAGTCCTCAAAAATTTTCTTGGGCAATATAACTAAAAGTTTATCAATCTCTGATGTTTTCAAAGAAACTGCTTTTGATTTCATTCATTTTTCTCTTCTCCATCTTATTAATTTCCACTCTAATTTTTATTATTTTTTTCTTCTGCTTACATTAGGTTTAGTTCACTAGTTTTATCCAGTATCTTAAAGTGAGAGGTTAGATTATTAGCTTCTTATCTCCTTTCTTTTTTTAATATAGGAATTTAGAGGTATAAATTTTCCTATAGGTACTGCTTTACATGAATCTCATTCCATAAGTTTTGGTATGTGTGTCTTCATTTGTATTCATCTTAAAGTATTTTTAAATTTCCCTTTGGATATTTTCTTTGACCCTTTGGTTAATTAGCAATGTACTATCTAATTTTTATATATTTATAAATTTTCTAAATATCTCTCTATAATTGACCTCTATTTTCATTCTACCTTGGTTGGAACATGCAGGTATATTATTTCTATCCTGTCAAATTTATGGGACTTCCCTGGTGGCTCAGATGGTTAAACGTCTGCCTACAATGCGGGAGACCCAGGTTCAAACCCTGGGTCAGGAAGATCTCCTGGAGAAGGAAATGGCAACCCACTCCAGTATTCTTGTCTGGAAAATCCCATGGATGGAGGAGCCTGGTAAGCTACAGTCCATGGGGTTGCAAAGAGTTGGACATGACTGAATGACTTCACTTCCACTTTCTTTCAAATTTATAACCCTAACATATAATATATAGTCTATCCTGAAGAATGTTTCATATGAACTTGAATGAGAATTCTGCTGTTGTTGGATGGACAGTTTTACAGGTCTATGGTTGTCCCTCTGTATTTTCAGAGAACTGGTTCTAGAACCCCATGAGGATATCGAAATCTGAGGATGCTCAAGTATCTTATATAAGGTGGCATTATGTTTGCATATAACCTATGCATATCCTTCTGTATACTTTATTTTTTTATTGGAATATAATGTTGTGTTAGTTTCTGTTGTTCATTGAGATGAATCAGCCATATGCATACATATATCCCTGCCTTCTTGGACCTCCCTCCCACCCCCTCATCCCACCCCTCTAGGTCAGCACCCAGCACCGAGCTGAGCTCCCCTGTGTTATGGTGGGAAGCAGCTTCCCACTAGCTATCTCTGTTACACATGGCAGTGTATCTATGTCAATCATATCTCCCAGTCTACCCCACCCTCCCCTTCTCCGCTTACTTTGTGTCCACATCTCCGTTCTCTACATCTGTACCTCTATTCCTACCTTTGGAATAGATTCATCTATACCATTTTTCCAGATTTCACATTTATGCATTAATATATGATATTTGGATCACCATCATCAAAAAATCTACAAACAATAAATGCTGGAGAGGATGTGGAGGAAAGGAAACCCTCCCATATACTTTAACTCATCTCTAGATTACTTATGTTACCTAATACAATGTGAATGTTATGTAAATAGTTGTAATTGCAGTGTAAATACTATGTAATTTGTTGCCAGTGCATGGAAAATCCAAATTTTCATTTTGGAACTTTATGGAATTAAAAAAAATGTATTTTGGATCCACAGTTGGTTTAATCCATGATGCAGAATCCAAGGGCATGTAGATTCAATGGTAATTTGGTGATAGTTTTTGTTCAAGTCTGCTTTTGTTCTGCCTAGTTGTTCTATCCATTATTAAAAATGGGGGGATGCTGAAGTCTCTGTTATTGTTGAGTTTTCTATTTCTCCCTTCATTTCTGCCACGTCTTATTTTATGTATTTTGGTACAGTCTTACTAGGTGCATATTTGTTTATAATTGTTCCACTTTCCTAGTGATTTTACCCTCCTGTGATTATAAAATTTCTCTCTTTTATCTCGAGTAACATCTTTTGTCTTAAAGTTTATTTTGCCTCACATAGAGCCGCTTCAGTTCTCCCATGGTTACTGTTTGCATAATATACCCTTTCCCAGTATTTCACTTTCAATTTATTTGTATCTTTGAACCTAATTTGTGTATCCTGTAGATAGTATGTACTTGAGCTGGGAATTTTTAACAGTCTAGTCTGATAATTTCTGTCTTCTGGTTGAGTTGCTTAATCCAGTCACACGTAATGCTATTATTAATAGAGTTGGATTTATATCTGCCGATTTACTTTTTGTTTCTATATCTCTTGATTCTTTGTTCTACTATTCTTCCTTCACTGCTTTCTTTTGCATTATTTTCTAATGTACCAATTTAACTAAATTTTTTCATTACATTTTAAGTTATTATTTTCTGAATGGTTGCTTAAGGCTTACTTTGCACATCTTATCTCCTCAAAATCAGGCTTATACTAAATTTTGTTGAGATATGGAAACATTACTCCTGTAGCACTCTATCCTTGTTTCCCCTTTTTGTGATATTACTACCCTAAACATTACATGTACAAATGTTACAAATTGAATAATACATTATTTTAAGTATTGCTTGATATAATTTTATGACTGAAGAAGCCTTTTTAAAAGAATAATTGAAATGTGATACTGTCTTAAAAAGGGTTTTAAAGCCTCTTTGGAGATGACTGTTACTGTGGCATTGAACTTTGGCGATGATTTGCAGGGTGCCATTTATCCTTTGAGTAGCATTGCTATGGTTGCCTCAATGTTACTACCAGTTAATTGCTTCATATCTCATATTGTGTGACTTGCAATAACAAGACTAGACGGCAAGAACAACTTAAGCTGTTTAAAAGCATCCTAAAATAATGATGAGTTCAAATCTATTGTGTACCTAATAATCAAAGGTAACTCAGTCCCTCCACCAGTATCTTTTTTGTGGATAAAAAATATATAATAGAAATTGAATTTATTTTTGTGTATGGTGTTAGAAAGTGTTCTAGTTTCATTCTTTTACAAGTGGTTGACCAGTTTTCCCAGCACCACTTGTTAAAGAGGTTGTCTTTTTTCCATTGTATATCCTTGCCTCCTTTGTCAAAGATAAGGTGTCCATAGGTTCGTGGATTTATCTCTGGGCTTTCTATTCTGTTCCATTGATCTATATTTCTGTCTTTGTGCCAGTACCATACTGTCTTGATGACTGTGGCTTTGTAGTAGAGTCTGAAGTCAGGCAGGTTGATTCCTCCAGCTCCATTCTTCTTTCTCAAGATTACTTTGGCTATTCGAGGTTTTTTGTATTTCCATACAAATTGTGAAATTCTTTGGTCTAGTTCTGTGAAAAATACCGTTGGTAGCTTGATAGGGATTGCATTGAATCTATAGACTGCTTTGGGTAGAATAGCCATTTTGACAATATTAATTCTTCCAATCCATGAACACTGTATGTTTCTCCATCTGTTTGTGTCCTCTTTGATTTCTTTCATCAGTGTTTTATAGTTTTCTATGTATAGGTCCTTTGTTTCTTTAGGTAGATATACTCCTAAGTATTTTATTCTTTTTGTTGCAATGGTGAATGGTATTGTTTCCTTAATTTCTCTGTCTGTTTTTTCATTGTTAGTATATAGGAATGCAAGGGATTTCTGTGTGTTAATTTTATATCCTGCAACTTTACTATATTCATTGATTAGCTCTAGTAATTTTCTGGTAGAGTCTTTAGGGTTTTCTATGTAGAGGATCATGTCATCTGCAAACAGTGAGAGTTTTACTTCTTCTTTTCCTATCTGGATTCCTTTTACTTCTTTTTCTGCTCTGATTGCTGTGGCCACAACTTCCAACACTATGTTGAATAGTAGTGGTGAGAGTGGGCACCCATACTGACACATGTATATGGAATTTAGAAAGGTGATAACGATAACCCTATATGCAGAACAGAAAAAGAGACACAGAAATACAGAACAGACTTTTGAACTTTGTGGGAGAATGTGAGGGTGGGATATTTCAAAAGAACAGCATGTATACTATCTATGGTGAAACAGATCACCAGCCCAGGTGGGATGCACGAGACAAGTGCTCCGGCCTGGTGCACTGGGAAGACCCAGAGGAATCGGGTGGAGAGGGAGGTGGGAGGGGGGATTGGGATTGGGAATACATGTAAATCCATGGCTGATTCATATCAATGTATGACAAAACCCACTGGAAAAAAAAAAAAATAATAATAATAAAAAAAAAATACTGAAAAAAAAAAAAAAGAAATTGAAATGTCAGAGGGAGCCTTGAATTTTTGTTTATATTTTAAACTTTGAATGGGAAAGGATATCATGCAAAGTATGAAATAAATTTACCTTGTGCCTTTATGAAATAGTGTAAGAGGGTAACAGTGTATGTTCTGTTTTCTGATTTTATCTTTTTCCCTCTTAATTATCTATACAAGTTATGACACTGTCCATGTATTACTGTTTTGGTCTTGCCTAATCTTGAGGGATTGTATCTTGTATATCTTGGTTCCTATAGAACCTAATAACCACTAGCACATAGTAGATCCTCAGAAACTCTGTGTGGAATATTGTAAGTATTTTAAATTGATTCTTAAAGATGTGCCTCTGTTTCCCCGTAAGAGCTTTTGTGCATTCTCTAACTTAATACCAAGGATGATCTTATTCAAGAAAGTGCAAATACAATGCTTTTATTTCACATCTTCTAGTACTTTCACTCATACGATGATTATTATAATAAGAAGCCAAGTATGCTTCCACAAAACTGATTCTGTTTAAGCATAAGCATATGTAGCTGTCTGCTCAGGTTTCACTTTAGATGAAAATAATGTAACAGGTGAATTACTAGGTAGGAAGAATGGTCAAACAAGGACAGTGCCCTGGGGTTCTGCAGCCAGGGCAGATAACCAGATAGAATGGCTAGTAACTAAAAGTGTGAAGAGTGAGGTGACAATGGTGATGGTGGGTACAGCTATTAATTATAAGAGGTGAGGTTCATACCTGGGAGAATTGAGCACCTGCCTCAGTCTGTTCATAAAGTGTCTACCTCTCCAGAGAACAGAAGGAAGTATGAGTTCAGGATCCAGGTTTTAATCAGTATGTGGCATGTGTTTTGAAGACACAGTAGCACAAAGGAACGTTTTACATTACAGGTATGACATTTTTCTTTTTATATTTCTGATGTGTAATGAAATGGTCTTGTTCCATAGTCAGTTTTGTTTGAAGGAGAATGAAAATTGACATTTAGATGCCTCTTCCAGATAGGTTTGTTAACATATTTAACTTAACAAGCATAAGGAACTAGTAGTTTTGGTATTTTCCTGTCCATTTTTTCAGATAAGGAAAAGGAAGTTCAATGAATTTAAATGAAGTGGTCAAAGTCACATAGCTAGGCAGTAGTAAAATACTGGGATTTACACCACTCTCTTACACTGTGGATGACAGAAAATGGGAAATTCAGAGACTTTAGCTTTTACCATGAAAAAGTAATCAGCCCCAGTTGTGCCTTACTGCTATAAATAACTAGAAAACTGGACAAAATATATGAAACCTCAGGTGTTAGATGGCAGACGCTATAGGACCATGATCTTTAAGAGAAGGGAAACAAAATGAACCTTAGACGGTACCGTCTTTCTACCTGAAAAAATTTCCTGCAAGAAAGGAGGAACCCAGGGGAAGTCTTGCTTAGTGGAGGAATGAGAATCAGAGTTCTGGGGCACCAAGGCAACTGAAAATACAAAAATAGCAGAGAGGCGGCGGCTAAATCCAAAAGGAGCATAACAGTCTGCATAGAGGTGTCTGGAGTCTGTGACTGATTACTAAACTATGCACGTATAGGATGAAACTTCATGAGGTCATGCTCAAAACTACTGGAAGCTCTAAGCTGAACATCCCTAGAACTCACATGGGAATGGGGGATATGTGAGTTCCAACTAGCCAGAGACTTTGTTGAACACCTGAGACATCAGAAGATATTAAAATACATGGACTTAATAGTAAAGTTAAGCTAGATTCTGAGTAAAGGATACTCTGGACTGTGCTGTGCTTCGTCCCTCAGTTGTGTCCAACTCTTTGTGACCCCATAGCCTGCCAGGCTCCTCTGTCCATGGGGATTCTCCAGGCAAGAATAATGGAGTGGATTTTCATGCCCTCCTCCAGGGGATCTTCCCAACTTAGGGATCAAACCCAGGTTTCCCACATTGCAGGCAGATTCTTTACTGTCTGAGGCACCAGGGAAGCCTGAGAATACTGGAGTTGGTAGCCTATCCCTTCTCCAGGGGATCTTCCCAGGAATTGAACAGGGATCTCCTGCAAAGCAGGTAGATTCTTTGCCAGCTGAGCTACCAGCGAAGCCCCAAAAGGTACTCTAGACCTGCCCTAATAAACCTAAAACTAAGCTTTGAAAGCATCAAGCTGATCTGCAAATAATTTAAGTCCCAAACAAAATGAAGTTCAATACTCTTTAAAAGAAAGACACAAAATTCAATCAACAACATGATATTTACAATGGGAGGGCATAGTAGAAGCACAAAACTGCAAAGCTTTTACTTTTTACTTGATGTGGTATAATGTTACTGGATGATAGACTGAAATATGTTAAAGATGCATATTGTAAACTATTGAGCAACCATTAAAAAACATCTAAGTAAAACAAAAACCTTGGCATCAAATTTAAGCAAAAACAAACCCCAAACAAAAAATAAAAATAAAAGAAGTATAGCTATTGAGCTAAGTTTACATATTATTTTGAAAACTATAAGATATCACTTACAAGAGCCTTGCTGGGTAGAAGATTCTTGGTTGTAGGCTTTCTTTTTCATCACATTTAAGTATCTGGTCACTCCCTTCTGACCTGCAGAGTTTCTGCTGAAAAATCAGCTGATAGCCTTATGGGACTTAACTTGAATGTTATTTGTGGCTTTTTCTTTGCTGCTTTTAATTTCTCTCTTTATCTTTAATTGTTGTCATTTCGATTACAGTATATCTTGGTATGTTCCTTTTTGGTTCATTCCATGTGGGACTCTATGCTTCCTGGATTTGGGTGACTGTTTCCTTCCTCAGGTTAGGGAAGTTTTCAGCTATTATGTTTTCAAATATGTTCTCAGCCCCCCTTTTTTTTTCCCAATCTCTTGTGGAACTCCTATAATGGGAATAGGACTGTGATTGATGTTATCTCAGAAGTCTCTTAAACTGTCCTCATTTATCTTCATTTCTTTTTATTCAGCAGCAGTGATTTCCACTCCTCTATCTTCCAGCTTACTGATCCTTTCCTCTGTATCATTTAGTGTACTGTTGATTTCTTCTAATGTTTTTCATTTCAGGTATTGTATTCTGCTTTTCTATTTGGTTGTTCTTTGCATTTTCTAACTCTTTGTTTCAAAGCTTCTAACTACTCACTCTGTGCATCCATCCTTCTCTCCTGAATTCTTTCATTATCTTTACAACTGTTTTCTTGGGCAGATTGCCTGTCTTCCCTTCACTTAGTTCTTCTGGGGTTTTATCTTGTTCCTTTATCTAAAGCGTGTTCCTCTGCCTCCTCTTTTTGCCTAAATTTCTGTGTGTATTTTTACCTATGTGGTAGGTTAGTTATGTCTCTCCGCCTTACAGAAGTGGTTCTCTATAGGAAAAGTCCTGTCCGTCCCTGCAGTGCACTCCGCTCTCATCACCCAAGCTACATGCTCTCGGGGTTCCCCCTAAGAGGACTGTGTGGGTCCTTCTGTTGTGGCAGGCTGAGTAAGTGGGTGATCTGATAGGTTTGGTTGGCCCCCAGCCCAGCTGGTTGTCAGGCCCTGCCTTGTGCAGATGCTGCTGGTGCTGATTAGCAGGGCCTGGTCATGAGGTGGCTGGTGCAGACCCCCAGGGAACCCCAAGCCTAGTGCTGGCCCACTGCAGGGAAGACTCTAGAGCTTTTGCCCCCACACTGGTGGGTGAATCCAGGTTCTGGGGTTAGAACTGGGCAACTGACAGGCTAAGCTGGGTCCCAGGGCCTGGCTACAGGTCCCAGGGATCCCAGAGCTGGTGTCAGATTGCTGGTGGGTTGGAGGGCTGGGTGGGGAGGGCAGTTCCTGACTCAGTCTGAGATGTCCTGGAGCTTGTGTCAGCCTACTCGTGGGCAGGGATGGGGCCCAGCTGGTCCCAGGGTAGGAATCGGCCTGCTGGTGTGCAGACTGGGTTCTCAGGCTCTGTGGGGTCGTGGTTTTCCTGGGTCTGGTGTCTGCTCCTGGTGGATGGAGACGAGACTAGATGCTAATACAGGCTTCCTGGAGGGCAGGGCTGTGGTCTGACCCCTTGTGGATGGAAGTAGCTGGGTGTTTGCCTTGTGGTGAGCGGGGCCCTGTGGGGAGGCAGCTGTGAGCTCAGGAAGACCTTGTGCAACCTGTTTGCTGCTGGGTGAGGCGCTCTTCCTGCCCTGTTGTTTGGCCTGGGGTGTACCAGCACCAGGGTCTACAGGCTATTGAGCGGGACCAGGTCTTGGCGCTAGTAAGGCAGAGGGAGGGCCCACCTGACGCCGCCAGCACGGCCTGCGGCCTCCACGCATGCGTGTGGATTGAGCTACCGAACATGGCGTCTCTCAGCATCTGTGTTCCAAGCCGCCTGCCCCATCCTCTACTGGAGAGTCTCCAAGACCAGCAGGTAGGCCTTTCCTAGGTGCCTGTCAAACTTCTACCTTATTCTTTGGGTCCTGAGGGTGAGTTTGTGTGAGGAAGTCTCTATCGCCCACAGGCATGTGGTGCTTCTGAAATTAAGCCCGGGGATCTTCAAAGCCGAACGCTCTTCCCGGTGCATTACCCCTGGCTGAGGAGCCTGAAACGGGCCTCAGAATTCTCACTCCTGTGGGGAGAAACTCGCGCTATAATTATTCTCCAGTTTGTGCATAGCACCCTGGAGGGCATGGGAGTTGATCATATCATTAATTTGCCCCTCTTGGTTGTCTTGTGGTGGTTCAGTTCAGTCCAGTCGCTCAGTCGTGTCCAGCTCTTTGCAGCCCCGTGGACTGCAGCACGCCAGGCTTCTCTGTCCATCACCAACTCCCGGAGCTTACCCGAACTCGTGTTCATCCAGTCAGTGATGCCATCCAATCATCTCGTCGTCTATCAGCCGCTTCTCCTCCTGCCTTCAATATTTCCCAGCATAGGGGTCTTTTCCAATGAGTCAGTTATTCACATCAGGTGGCCAAAGTATTGGAGCTTCAGCATCAGTCCATGCAATGAATATTCGGGGCTGATTTCCTTTAGGATGGACTAATTTGGTCTCCTTGCAGTCCAAGGGACTCTCCGAGAGTCTTCTCCAACACCACAGTTCAAAAGCATCAATTTTTTGGCACTCATCTTTCTTTATAATCCAACTCTCACATCTGTACATGACTACTGGAAAAACCCTAGCTTTGACTAGATGGACATTTATCAGTAAAGTAATATCTCTGCTTTTTAATATGCTATTTAGGTTGGTCATAGCTTTTCTTCCAAGAAGCAAGCCTCTTTTAATTTCATGGCTGCAGTCACCATCTGCAGTGATTTTGGAGCCAAAAATAAAGTCTGTCACTGTTTCCATTGTTTCCCCATCTATTTGCCATGAAGTGATGGGACCAAATGCCATGATGCTAGTTTTCTGAATGTTGAGTTTTAAGCCAACTTTTTCACTCGCCTCTTTGACTTTCATCAAGAGACTCTTTAGTTGTTCTTTGCTTTCTGCCATAAGAGTGGTGTCATCTGCATATCTGAGTTTATTGATATTTCTCCCGGCAGTCTTGTTTCCAGCTTGTGCTTCGCCCAGCCTGGCATTTCGCATGAGGTACTTTGCATATAAGTTAAATAAACAGGGTGATAACATACGACCTTGATGTGGTTACTCCTTCGTTTTTAGCAGTGGAAGATCTTTTCTGGTAGGTTTTGGTTTTTTTTCATGGATGGTTCTGCAGATAGTGATTGTGGTATGCTCATGAGAGGAAGTGAAATCAAGTTCTCTTTACTCTGCCATCTTGACCCGTCTCCTAACCATTCCAATTAAAAGGCAGAGATTGTAAGAATGAATTAAATATGTAAACTCAACTATAATGCAGTCCTTAAGAGATGTCTTATAATACATGAAAATAAAATATATGTATCAATATTATTGTATATACTATACATTTGATGTTAAATGATGGGACAAGATAGACAATGCAATTATAAACTAATGATTGTGTATATTTAACAATGTAGAGTTAATGACAAATAATAGTAGGAATACAGAGTTGCTCTTTCATAATAACAAAAGGGTTAAACATAAATGAAACATAAAAATTCAAAATGTTTGCATCGAAAGTCACAACTTCAAGTACTGATCAAACACCAAAGGGAAACACACGAATCCAGTTATAGTTGAAAATGTCAGTTATTAAGAGGAAACTACACAGGAAATCAATAAGGATATAGAAAACCTGAAAAGCACTATCAACTCACTGATGATTTAAAAACCTAGCCACAGCAGATATACATTCTGTTCCAGGACATGGGGCATTCACCAAGATAGACCTTATTCTTAGCCATAAAGCAAGTCTCAAAAATGAACTGAAATCATATAGATTGTGTATTTAATTCCTACCACAATGGAACTAAATTGGAAATGAATAACAGAAAGTTACTTTAAAATACCTAAATATCTGAAAATTAAATAGCCCTCTTCTAAATAACCCCACGGGTCAAAGAATAGATGACTAGAGAAATTAGAAAAATACTATGAATTGAATAACAATGAAAACACGTGTAAAATTTGTGTTTAAATGGTGTTTAAAGGGAAATTTTATTTTTAAATCCTTACTGTAATGAAGAAGCAAGGTCTAAGATCCATGGTCCAAGCATTCATCTAAAGAAGACAAAGAAATGCAAACTAACTCCAAATTAAGGAAAAAATAGGAATGAACAGGTGTTAACAATATGAAGGAAATCAATGAGCTAAAAATGCATAGGGTTTTTGATTTTTAGTATTTTCTTTGATACTTTCTTAAATTCTCTGTGCTGTTTGATAATTCAAAGTCCATGTCATTTCTGAGTTGGGTTCTGATGCTTGATTTGTCTCTTCAGACTGTGGATTTTTAGCCTTTTAGCATGTCCTGTGTTTTTCTGTTGTTGTTGCTGAAACCTGAGTATGATATACCCAGTAATAAGAATTAACGTAAATAGGTTTTTAGCGTGAGGTTTCATGTTAACATTAAACAATAAACACAGCCCGACTAGGCATTGTCCTTTTTTTCTTCCTTGTTAGTTTTGGATGTCCTAAAGTACTCCTCCTCAGATAGTCTGTTTTGCTGCTTGTTCAACTGTAATCTGCTATCATACTGAAGCCCTGTTTTATTGGTGGCAAGGTGTAGGTAGGAGGGAAAATGTTCTATAATTGATTAAATCCACCTGTTAGTGGGCCTGTGCCAGTGAGCCTTATTATCTTCACAAGCGTCTCTTAGCTGTTCCCCTCTCCCTTAGGTTAGACAAGTCTAGAGGGGGCTGAAGTGGGAGAAATGCTCTTCCCTCAGGTGAGATCTGGTTCTGGTAAAGTCTTGTTCCCTTGGAGAGTAGGGCCAGCAGACCTTTGTTACGGAGAACGCAGAGAGTATGTTTCACAACGATTATCTTTCACCTTCTCTGCCAAAGTCACAAAGGTATCTTTCTCTGCTCTTCACCATGAGAACTTGGTGGGATTCTTGGACATAAGCTTATAGAAGTGTGAGAGATCTACCCCCAAGACTGAAGCCCCCAAGAGTTTCTCACTGTCACACTAGCTCTCCTCACTCAGCCTCTAACAATTCATCAAAATTGTCAATCAGTGTTACCACCAGTTAATGGCTCCACCTGCTTCTGCTTCAGGTAAGTAGATCTTAGCTGTATCGTTCTGGATTTACCTGATTCTTATCAGATGCAGGGTGGTGATTTATTTTTAGAACTCATTTCTCTGAGTGCAAGAAAAGTCATTGGTTTTCAATTTATTTTTTCTTTTTTTAAGGGTGGGAGTGATGACTTCCAGACTAATTACATTTTGGATATGAAACCAAATCCATCCACCGAGTTTTTTTTTTTTTTTTTTACTTTGGTTATTTTCGTTTTTAATCTCTAAAATTTCCATTTGCTTCTTATATATATATTCTACTTTTGAGACTTTCTGCATTTCATTTATTTCTGGTGTATTTGTAATTGCTCCTTAAACATTTTAATGATGGCTGCTTGAAAATTCTTGTCAGATAATTCCAGCATTTGTGTCATCTGGTGTTGGCTTCTATTGAATTCTTTGCTCATTCAATTTGAGATGTTCCTGATTCTTTACGTGACAAGAGTTTTTGATTGAAATCTGGGCATTTTGGGTGCTATATTATAATATACTGCATCTTGTTTAAATCTGGCATTTTAGCAGAGCTTCCCTGACACCACTCCACTGAGTGATGAAGGATGCCACATCATTACTACCAGATGGCAGTGGAAGCTCAAATTCTTCACTTGGCTTCCATTGACACCAATGTACAGTGGTAGGGGGTTGCCCAATAGACTTTAACTTAAACCACTCTGGCCATTCCTTGGGTCCTCACATCATCAGTTGGTCTGCCTTCTCTCCACCTTCTTATGTTTTATATATAACATCCAGGCTTTTAATAAATGATTCTTGGCGTGAGGAAGTGTATTTATTACATTCCTAAAAACAGACAAACAAACATGTTTATGAGACCTGTAATGCCTTAATGTGTGCTAAGTTCCTTCAGTCGTGTCCAGCTGTTTGCATGTAGACAGTAGCCCACCAGGCTCCGCCGTCCATGGGCTTCTCCAGGCAAGAATACTGGACTGGTTGCCATACCCTCCTCCAGGGGATCTTCCCAACCCAGGGACTGAACCAGCTTCTTTTGTGTTTCCTCTCCTGCATGGCAGGTGGATTCTTTATCACTAGCACCACCCAGTACCTTAAGACCAAAAACACACAAAGGTATTTTAGGAAAAGAAAACTATAGATAGTATTCCTTTTGAACATAGATGCAACAAATTTTTATAAAATCCTAAGCAATTTAGGAAATTTAGGAAAGCAATATATAGAAAATACAATATACAATACAATATACAAAATGACAGGGAAAACAACGTTTGAAAAATTAATTAGTGTAACTCACTGTATTACATATGTAACTATAAGAAAAAGAATGATTGTCTCAAAATATGCAAAAAATTCATTTGAAAAAAATTCAACACCATTGAATTCAACACCACCAAAACTTTAGAAAACTGGAACTGGTCAGGAGCTTCTTAATTCTAATAAAGGACATCTTTTACAAAGCTATAGCTAATCCCATACTTGCTATTCAATGACTGAATACTTTCCCCCTTAAGATCAGAAACTAGAGAAGAATTTCTGTTCTTAACAATTCTGTTTAATGTTATACTGGATGTCTTAGATATTTCAGCAAAGCAAGAAAAAGAAAGAAAAAACATACCAACTGGAATAAACACCACCAAGAAAATTAAAAAGCAAGTCACAAACTGAGAGAGAACATTCACTTTACATATGACCCACAAAGCCCTTTGTATTTAGCATATGTTAAAAACTTACACAAATCAATAATAATAAGAAAAATCAACCTGAAAAAAATGGGCAAGAGATTTAAATGAGTACTTCATAAAAAATTACAAATGAGAAACATAAAGATACTGAACTTGACTAGTTATCAAGGAAATGCAAATTAAACCTCCAATAAGCCACCCTGTTTACTCACTAGAATGCTAAAACTAAAGAAATGACTATTATATGATTCATCAGTTTTATTCCTCTTTTATTTTTTTTCCTGAGAATATCAAAGCATATATAAACCCAAAGTTTTAAATGTAAATTTTAATAGCAACTTTATTAAAAACAAACTCCTGCCAAAGAAACCTATCTTAGAAATTTTCATCAAGAAGGTGGACTGCTCACACACAATTGAATTCAGGTGTTGAGACTAATAATGCCGCACACATGAAGAAGTTAGAAAATATAATTCACATAATGAGACTTCCTGGAGCACATGGGAGAAGTGCTCCCTGAAAATGATATATAAACAAATGAAAAGTGTTCAGTCTTGCAAATTATAATGGCAATTGATGTGTATATGTGTGTATGTGTATATGTGTGTATGTGTATATACATATGTGTATATGTATATGTGTGAAGAGTTAAACTTAGAAAAATAGTATGACTCAAGGTCCTTGAATTTAAATCCTGAAAGCACTTACTAGTTAGATGAATTTGGGCAAATTACTTCATCTTTCTGTCCCTCTTTTTCTACTTCAGCAAATAGGTCACATAATAGTACCTCTTGACTTACTGAGAAAACTCAATGTGTAGATATACTACAATGCTTAGAACAGAGTCTGGGAAGAAATAAGCCATTGTTAAATATTAGCTTTTTATTTTTTTACAAGAATGTAGGGAGTTGCTTTCATGCATAATTGTTAGAAATATAAATTATTACATTCTATTTGATATTACTACAGAAAAAAATCCCTTTAAAGTGTCTATATATTAGTCCAACAACATCATCTCTGGGAATGTATATGCAAAATCAATTTGGTGTATATGCGTTTAATTCTGTCCAAGAATATATAACCAATGTTTATAGAAGGAATAAAAACTGAAATAACACAAATACCCAAATTTCCAATTATAAGGGATTCAGTTTTGGAAGATTTGTACATTATTTCCTTAAATTTTCATGAGAATATGTAACAGTGTGCAACAGTGTACACTTTATATTAAGTGTGGAAGGATGTCAGATTGAGGATTAATGATAAATTGATGCAAAAAATATATATACACAAAATCATCAACAACAAAATGGTGGAACCTATATAAGAACTTTCAGGACTCAAAGGGATTGTTTATATAGAAAGAAGGTAGAGCCATATGTAGGTGAAAAATCACAGCTGTGTCACATGCTGACTACATAGTACTCATTAACAATGCACTTTTTCAGCCTCAGTGTTCTAAGGATTAAAATGGAAAAATACAGAGGATACATATTACTTGTATGGATTTTTGTGAATACACTAATAGAGATGATGCATATTAATAGAACATTTTAGGTGAATGTATAAATGATTATTCAAATTAATTTAAGAGACTTAAATGAGTAGATTATGAAACCATTTTCTGGGATGGTAAAAGTAAATGTTATGAAGATGGACAAACTAGCAAAAACTTAAGCTTTACATGTATCTATTCATAACATTACTAGGATATTTAAATACTTTAATCATTCATTGGCAAAAATAAACTGTAAAAATGTCTAAGAAAATTCTGAGAAAAGGGAGGAGGGCAAAAAGATAGTATTAAAATATGCCATAAAGCTATAATTATTAAAGCAGTGTGATTTCATGGGAAGAAATAGATGTGGAATGAAGAATTATAGCAAATATATTTTTATCTACTCTTATTGATATTGACATGTATATATGAATATAAGAGTTTAATATAAAAAGGTACAACTAAAAACCACTAATGAATTTATTGCCCATCTAATATCAGAAAAATAATACATACTTGAAAAAGTTCCTTACCTTATACTATAGCCAAAAATTTATTTTAAAGATTAAGAAAATAAATGATAAAAAGAAGTAAAGGAAGATGAATATCTATCTGATCTCTAAAGAGTTTCTTAATGAAAGTAATTACAAAGGAAAATATCACAAACATAATTATATAAAATGTGTCTGAAATAAAAGTAACATTAGAAAACAAAATTTGGGAAATATCTTTAGCAAGTATGACATAGTCTTGAGGGTCTTACTAT
Source organism: Dama dama (assembly GCF_033118175.1). Taxonomy (NCBI): domain Eukaryota; kingdom Metazoa; phylum Chordata; class Mammalia; order Artiodactyla; family Cervidae; genus Dama; species Dama dama. The sequence continues at coordinate 26,178,527 of NC_083698.1, read as the reverse complement.
ATGTTTTTTTTTGCCTTAAAAATTATTCTTCTGTAACTTTTCAAGCTGTCTTCATAACTCTTTGTTCTTTTTTTAAAAAATTTGTTTATTTTAATTGAAGGCTAATAACATTAGAATATTGTGGTGGCTTTTGCCATACATCAACATGAATCAGTCATGGGTGTACATCGGTCCCACCATCCTGAACACCGTTCCCACCACCCTCCCCATCCCATCCCTCTGGGTTGTCCCAGAGCACCAGCTTTGTGTGCCCTGCTTCATGCATCGGATTTGCACTGGTTATCTGTTTTACATATGGTAATATACATGTTTTAATGCTAATCTCTCATATTGTCCCACCCTTGCCTTCTCCCACAGAGTTCAAAAATCTGTTCTTTACATCTGTGTCTCTTTTGCTGTCTCGCACATAGGGTTGTCTTTACCGTCTTTCTAAATACCATATATATGCTTTAATATACTGCATTAGTATTTCTCTTTCTGGGTTACTTCACTCTGTATAATAGGCTCCAGTTTCATCCACCTCTTTAGAACTGACTCAAATGTGTTCTTTTTTATAGCTGAGTAATATTCCATTGTGTATATGTACCACAACTTCCTTAACCATTCATCTGCCAATGGACATCTAGCTTGCTTCCATGGCCTAGCTATTGTAAACACTGCTGCAACGAACATTGGGGTACATGTCTCTCTTTCAGTTCTGGTTTCCTCCGTGTGTATGCCCAGCAGTGGGATTGCTGGGTCATATGGCAGTTCTATTCCCAGTTTTTTAAGGAATCTTCACACTGTTCTCCATAGTAGCTGTAGCATTCCCACCAACAGTATAAGAGGGTTCCCTTTTCTCCACACCATCTCCAGCATTTATTGTTTTTCTGATGGCAGCCATTCTGACTGGTGTGAGATGGTACCTCATTGTGGTTTTGATTTGCATTTCTCTGATAATGAGTGATGTTGAGCATCTTTTCATGTGTTTGTTAGCCATCCATATGTCTTCTTTGGAGAAATGTCTCTTTAGTGCTTTGGCTCATTTTTTGATTGGGTCATTTATTTTTCTGTTATTGAGCTGCACAAGTTGCTCATATATTTTGGAGATTAATTCTTTGTCAGTTGCTTCATTTGCTATTATTTTCTCCCATTCTGAAGGCTGCCTTTTCACCTTGCCTATAGTTTCCTTTGTTGTGCAAAAGCTTTTAAGTTTAATTAGGTCCCATTTGTTTATTTTTGCTTTTATTTCCATTACTCTGGGAGGTGGATCACAGAGGATCTTCCTGTGATTTGTCAGAGAGTGTTCTGCCTGTGTTTTCCTCGAGGAGTTTTATATTTTCTGGTCGTCCATTTAGATCTTTAATCCATTTTAGTTTATTTTTGTGTATGGTGTTAGAAAATGCTCTAGTTTCGTTCTTTTACAGGTGGTTGACCAGTTTCTCCTGCACCACTTGTTAAATAGATTGTCTTTGCTCCATTGTATATTTTTGCCTCCTTTGTTAAAGATAAGGGTTCTGTAGGTGCGTGGATTTATCTCTGGGTTTTCTGTTTATTCCATTGATCTATATTTCTGTCTTTGTGCAAGTATCATATTGTCTTGATGACTGTAGCTTTGTAGTATAGTTTGGAGTCAGGCAGGTTGATTCCTCCCATTCCATTCTTCTTTTTCAAGATTGCTTTGCCTATTCGAGTTTTTTGTGTTTCCATGTGAATTTTGAAATTATTTGTTCTAGTTCTGTGAAAAATACCATTGGTAGCTTGGTAGGGATTGTCTTGAATCTATAGATTATTTTGGGTAGTATACTCATTTTCACTGTGTTGATTCTTCCAATCCATGAACATGGTCTATTTCTCCATCTATTTGTGTCATCTTTGATGTCTTTTATCAGTGTTTTATAGTTTTCTATATATATATATAGGTCTTTTGTTTCTTTAGGTAAATTTATTCCTAAGTATATAACTCTTTATTCCTAAACATTTGCAGATTTTGTAACTTTATGAGAACAAATAAGTTAATGAACAATTAATTACAAGATTTAGTCTTAGAAACAAGGTGATTCAGGAGCATTGATGAAAATCTAAACATATTCTTGACTTGAGTAGCAGAACTTACAAGT